>NC_091538.1:34642500-35892500 GCF_042242935.1 Bactrocera oleae
TTCGTCAGGTCTATCTGTTCCCACAAAAGGTTTTTTTCTGCCTCCCACTTTTTATCTTTGTCCTCAATGTTTTTCTTCAGCTCATCAATTTTTTTTCTTAATTTCTTCTTTATTTTTCGCCATGTTGTCATCTATTTTCTGTAGATCTCCATGATTACACTAAACGATTTTTCAATACTTGTGGCACCATTTTTGTTTGTGCCAGCCTGACTCGTACTTCTAGTGTTTATTGTGTACATGTCGATTTTCGTTGTTTGTTTAATGCCTGTGGCGTTTAGTTTTGAGTTTCCCGCCATGCGGTTGGGTGTTTTTGTGTGTTATGGATTACCCATAGCTGTTATAGATCTGTTTTGCCTATATTGTGCGCCTAAGCTGTGGTTTTCCGCTTAAAAAATTTAACCTTTTGTGTGCTAAGTTTTTTTCCTTTTCACTTAAAGCATAAGATTTTATGCTTTGTTGGCTTTCTTGAATAATCAGAGAAAGCCCCACTAATTTCAGATTATGTAGACTGTAAAATTTTAATTTATAAGGACACTTTTACTATTCAATTATCTTTAATAATTAAAATAGATGTTTCACACAACCTTCCACTAACACTCTCTCTACCTAAGTAAGGTTTTAAATATAAGAATATTATTACGTTTTTGAAAATTATTACATTATGGAACAATTGACATTCAACAACCAAATCTTTTTAAATAAGAGAATCTCACATATCATCATTTTTTTTCAGTAAAAGTCGGCCCACAACTTAAAATCAAAGTATTTGAAAGAGCTGCGAAAAATAACTATAAAGGAGAGTTTCACGGAAGAAATCATTCATCATAAAGGTTAACTGACACAAGGGATAAAATTACACATTTTCATGGAAAGATTTGTTTTTTATCAAGTATAATATTGTACATAAGCTATATCTAGCAATTATGGAAAAAATGTTGTCCTAGTGCCAAAATTGCGAATTAAAGACAATTTCCAGTACTACCAAGACAACATTCACAAACATGAAGAACTTGATGTATGTCTATAGCTCAGACATCAACGGAATAGAAAAACTGTGGGCACATTTGGAAAACCAATTAAAACAAATGCTATAGCAAGAAAGACCTAGAAGAAGCTATTAAAGAAGAGTGGGCAAAAGTAGATTCTTCAATATGTAGGAAACTGGCGGATTCCACATTCTGCATAAGGAATGACTAATATTTCCATCGCTAACGGTGGCCTGATAAATAGCTAACCTTGACGACCTATGCTAACTCTCGCATCGGACCAACGACCCATAATTAACTCGATCAAAAAACTTCCTTGTTAACTTCATCAAAGCTAACTGGGTCGGCTTCACAGAATTTACCAAAAAAATATCTTTACCACACGAAATGAGTAATGTAATTGTTAGCGAATATAAACTCCGCAAGGTGGTCCATTCTGCTACAGATTGCATCATCCCAGCTGGAAGGGTCACGGACCTCCGCCCCAATTTCCCACCCGAAACAGCTGTTCTAGCAAACAAGAGCGAACCCTCACGCCATACCGATTCCTGTGATCGGGATCTCATATACCCGATGTGTGGAAAGTCGAAAAAGTTGTCCCCTACTGAAACCAAGGAAACCCGCCAGCCAAGGAGTCTTATCGCCCAATAACGTTTCCCCAGTAGTGAAGACAGTTGAGACCTTCACTGACCATCTGAACCTAGCTAATTACTTAGCTTACTTACCGTTTTTGCTTCCGTAATGCGCAAAATACCACCACAGCACTTATCGTCACAAACAATCGGATAACTCATGGCCCTAATCAAAAACCACCCTGTGAGAGGGCAATCCTAGCAGAGTTGGACTTGTCAAAAGCTTTCCATGCTTCCTACAAGTCTGAAGAGATGGACCATGAATTATCTGATCATTAGTCGAAATTCTAAGCAAAGAAGAATTAAACAATAGGTTCCGTAGGGTGGTGTTCTCTCCTCGCAACCACTTGAGGGAATTTCCATCACTTTAATTCGCAAATGATTATACGATACTGCAGCCAAGCATTGACGACATTTGTTCAAAAGTATACAGATATCTCTCTCTGATCTTTCTCGGTTCTTTTCTGCAATGAGCCTAACACTCTCTCCCACTAAATCCATAGCAACCATACGAAGGAGTACAGACCTCAAAGTGGCCCTTGCGCAACTTCGTTCTGGATATTACAGCAGGTTAAACTCCTACCCATCCAGAATTGACCTCCACATATGAAGTATATGTCCTGCTTGCAATGAATCCAGCATGACTCTCACAACTTTTTTGTTCTTCCATGTTAAATTTTCCAGATTCATTATGGATGCGAAATATTATGTTAACATTATAAAAACAAAGAGAGAGAGAGCAGAGCTGTAAAGTTTAGATTTATAACAAACAACAAGCCACATTTCAAATTTTGCAAACGTAAACAGAGGAGGCGTAATGTGGGATGCAACTTTTAAATAAGTGAGGCCCGTAATAGATACGTCAGCTCACGGTCCCGAATTGAACACTGCGAAAAGGCAGCCAAAGTACATGACAGCACCTGTAACTGCAATTCTGGAGTGACAGAATATAGCTAGCATTAGGTGACCATATTTGTCCTGGCAAAATCCGGGATTATTTTTAGCCATCGATTTTTTCCATATTATAATTCACTGAAAATCGCGACATATAATAATTAAGATAGCAACACAATTTTATTCAATTCATTCTTTTTTTTTATTTTTTATTTCTAAGACAAGGACGGCTAGCACCTACCGAAGTTAGCTTTTACCATGGAAAAACGACATTGCGTTATATGTAATTGCTAAAGGTCATGGTAATAAGTATTTAAAATTTAAAGTCAACTTATTACTTAATATAATATATTAAACATAAAAGTTCACGCCATAATTCATGAAAAACATTTCTTGTCACAAACAAAATTAAATATTTGTCTTGTATTGTTTATACTCTCACAAAATATATTTTGTTAACGTAACGGTTTACTTCATAATAATAATACTCTCACAAAATATATTTTGTTAACGTAACGGTTTACTCCATAATAATAATACTCTCACAAAATATATTTTGTTAACGTAACGGTTTACTTCATAATAATAATAAACTCCAGAGCATATTTTCTTGATAATAATGTGCGCTTGCCTGCCTTACCAGCCCACATATACTATAAAAAATGTCGTTATTCTAGTGGACTCTAAGCCGGATATATCGATTAAAATTTGAGTAATCTCAATAAAAATTGATTGAAAATGAATTAATAAAAATTGAAATATGTTCTCGAGTATACTTCAAATTAATACCAAAAGTAAACGAAATCGCCTGACCGGATAGGTATGCGCTTTGATTGTAGGGTAGAATCCCTGCCGGAGGCCGTTTTGCACCGTGGTGTTGTTTGGGACGCCACTGGCTGTAGTTGCGGAGACAGACACTTTCCACAACAGTTTTCTACGCTAATGAAATGACCGACATTTTATCCGGCCAATTGCCGTTATTTCGATTATCAGTAAGTAGTATCATTGTTTTCAAGTTGTAATAACGATTGCAACTACTTGTAAAACACACATATACTCAGAGCGCCCTCAGAAAGATTCCGACGGGTAATGGGCTGCCGACCACTGTTCTAAATTATAAAGGAGCTATTTAATACTAAATATAATTTTCAAGAACATTCACGTAAAATCGATTGTTTAGTGTTTTATGTTTAGTAATTAATTTCCTCTTAAAAACGAAAAGGAAGCTTTTATTCTCACAAAATATGACGACACTGCTCGAAACAAAGATTTTTTGAGACTCTCAAAATTTCTGTGGTATGTTCTCCAGTTCTGATCATAAACTGTGGTCCTATAGATTCAAATATGGACTTCCATTCTTCTTCTGGACAACTGGTTTTATTCTTAAACCTACTTGTTTCTAAGGTTTTTGTTAGTAAAAAGGATATTTTCATGGCCATTGACCGAGTGCCACTGAAAAAGCCGCTTGCGTCTTTTGCGCATAATTTGCTTCAAGTGCATTGGTAGAATATGATAAACATTGACATTTATCTGGTCGATATATCCATTTCCTTTAACATAATTTTTGATTTTCTAGGAGAATTTCTGCGAATGTGATCAACCGTAGACGTTTGAGAAAACAATCAATAGTACGGTAAACAAACTTTCTCGAAACATAAAGCTTTTTGAGAAGCTCATAAAAATTAACTTGCACTTTTTCCACATAAATGTAAAGCAATCACCGCAATACGATTTTCATAGCCAGTTATAAGGGAATGTCATGATAAGGTTATGTACGTCCAATTTTAATAGAAATTTGTCTAGTAGGTCCAGAGATATATGGTATGATTTCACCTAAAGATGGGTTTAATGATACTGATGTATTTATTTAATTAATTAGTAATCGCAATTTTAGTAGTTTTTAAATTGGTGTTATATGAGTAGTGAACTGCGTTATTATCCGATTTCCCTCCTTTTCACACCGTGGGTGAGGTTATTATTCAATTTGACCCACTTTCAGACCATCTAAAAGGGCAATTGCAAAAATTTGTCCTGAGCACATGTGGTTGATTTACCTTTAGCTATGTGAGATATATACAGCTGTGTTCATTGAAATAGCAGTGCAGCAGAAGCGAAAATATTGTTTGCACGTTTTTGTAGAATGAAATAGAGAGATAGAAAAACCAAAAACCCATTGGAGTTGCTTAATTTTTATACTTTTTTGGAATTTTTACGCAAATTCACACATTTTTGGCTGTTCTTTGAAATAACAATTTCGAAAGTGTCGAAAAAATTCGGAAGTTTGTTCACAGTGTGTTTGATTGAGTATAATATTATAATCTATGTTACAATGCACTATAACAATGAAAAATATTTAATTTTAGTCCGAAGAGGACATTGCTGTTCCAAGGAAGATAGGTTTTCGACCGTTGAGCTTAGATCTGCGCCCGTTCCTGTTGAACAACCTCAAAGCTGCTGTTTAGAAGATGAGAGTTGCTCGTAAACATAGCGTTTGATATCTCCCTATAAGTTTTCTATAGGGTTGAGATATTTGGACTGAGCTGGCCATGGATTTAAAACAATATTTTTTGGCTTGGAGTGTTTTGGATCGTTATCTTGCTGGACTTTTCAAGAGCTTCTTTTAACTGGCATGAGGCAGCATAACGTTCCTTAATATCCTTACATACACATTTTGATCCACGATCCCATCATATGTATTGGGCCCACATTGCTATAATAAAACAAGTAAGGAAGGGCTAAGTTCGGATGTAACCGAACATTTTATACTCTCGCAAAGTCAAATGGTATACTCGTTTGAGATTTCTTTGTGTATTGACTGATATTTTCGGTAGAAGGTCAACTATAGGCACTGGGGTCCACATATTTAGTACTTAGGGGTTTGAACAGTTTTGGTTCGATTTAGACAATTTTTGGCCGCAAGGTGGCATACTTTAATTGCATTATTCACGCAAAGTTTTACGCCGATATAATCATTGTTGCTTGATTTGCATAGTGGAAAGTGAAAGAATCAAGTGGTATTTAAAATGGTGTCATATCGAAAATAGGCGTGGTTGTAATCCGATTTCGCCCATTTTCGCACTATGACATAGAAACATGAAAAGAACGTTACGCACCGAATTTGGTTGAAATCGGTTAAGCAGATCTCAAGATATGGGTTTTCACCTAAAAGTGGGCTGTGCCACGCCCACTGTCTAATTTTGAACGCGGTTCCTATAAAGTCATCTTATACCATCTCAGAGATAAAATTTAATGTCTCTGGTGTGTTTAGTGCTTGATTTATCGCGCTTTTAGTAGTTTTTAACAGTACCGTTATATGGGGAGTGGGCGGAGTTGCCACCCGATTTCAACTATTTTCACACCGTCAATAGAAGTGCTAAAAACATTTGCTTCCAGTGAATTTTGTTATTATAGCATTAGCGGTTTAGGAGATATGCACATTAAACCTATTAGAGGCGGGACCACGCCCACTTTAAAAAAAAGTTTTAACTGCAGATGCCCCTCCCTAATGTGATCCTGTGTACCAAATAACAGTCTTGTATCTTATTGCGGAGCTTAGTTATGGCAAGTTATTTGTTTTTGATTAATGGCGTTTTGTGGGCGTGGCAGTGGTCCGATTACGCCCATCTGCAATACCAACCGTCTCACGGTACCATGAAACATGTCTACCAAGTTTCATAAAGATATCTCAATTTTTACTCAAGTTAGAGCTTGCACGGACGGACAGACGGACGGACGGACGGACAGACGGACGGACAGACGGACGGACGGACGGACAGACGGACGGACAGACGGACGGACAGACGGACGGACGGACGGACAGACGGACGGACAGACGGACGGACGGACAGACAGTCACCCGGATTTCAACTCGTCTCTTCATCCTGATCATTTATATATATATAACCCTATATCTAACTCGATTAGTTTTAGGTGATACAAACAACCGTTAGGTGAACAAAACTATTATTCTCTGTAGCAACAGGTTGCGAGAGTATAAAAAGCCCATACCAAACGTTTTAGGCCACCATGCTTTACTGTCTTGACCGTATAATTTGGAAGATGTTTGATTGTCCACGGACATACTATCTAGAACCTGTTCCACCAAACAAGACCAGTTAGGTACAAAGGATAATACGCCATTTTGAAATTGGACAGTTCAAATGGTTTTTGGCAAACTCCTACTATGCTTTGATTTGTCCTTGGCTAAGAAAACTCACCTTGCGTGGACTTAGCGGATTCCAATTTTTATTCAACAGTTATCGTCGAATACTTGTATCGCTGATCCTCAAATTCAGCTACACTTATTTTAACCTAAAGGGTACAAAAGGATTGTATTTGCTTAAGCGCATTTTGCATGTCATCTAAATTTTTAGTTTTGTGTAGGGACTACGTTTTTTGGGCTTCACTTCATAACTTATAGCATTGCATGGGTAGAACATTTTAGGCGAATTTTTATTTCTTTATATGTTTTCCCTCCTTTCTTAGCTCCAGGGTAAAAAGCCTTTCTTCCTTGGAGCAGTGAAGTCCTCTTCGCACTAAAATTAAGAATTTTCCATTGTTATAGTGCATTGTAGCATAAATTATAATATATATATATACTATAAACAAATTTCCAAATATTTTCGACACATTTTGTCGAGGCAAATCAAAAACTGTTATTTCAGTAAACAGCCAAAAATGGGTGAATTTGCGAAAAAATATCAAAAAAAAAAAAAAAAAAAAAAGCATAAAAATTAGATATGCAAATCTAATGGGGTTTTGATTTAACCTATATCTATATTCCATTCTACTAAAACTATGTGCAAGCACTCAATTGACGAAACAAATTGACAAAAAAAAAACGTTATATATTTTCGCTTCTTCTTCCTTGGAGCAGTGAAGTCCTCTTCGCACTAAAATTAAGAATTTTCCATTGTTATAGTGCATTGTAGCATAAATTATAATATATATATACTATAAACAAATTTTCAAATATTTTCGACACATTTTGTCGAGGCAAATCAAAAACTGTTATTTCAGTAAACAGCCAAAAATGGGTGAATTTGCGAAAAAATATCAAAAAAAAACAAAAAAAAAAAGCATAAAAATTAGGTATGCAAATCTAATGGGGTTTTGGTTTTAACCTATATCTATATTCCATTCTACTAAAACTATGTGCAAGCACTCAATTGACGAAACAAATTGACAAAAAAAAAAACCGTTATATATTTTCGCTTCTGCTGCACTGCTATAATTTTAATAATAGAGGACCCAGCCTCATAAGAAATCTGTGATAAGTTTTATTTTGAGCAAAAAAAAAAATAATAATAAAAATCATATATATAAAGGTTATTTTTGATTTTTGCTCAAAAATAATAATTATTTATGATTTATTGTAAAATTAGTCATTATCGGTGAAGAAAATAATAAAACTTAATCCATTATTATTATTACGTGATTTTTAAACTACAATAAAACATTTAATCATTACGGTCTATATTCGCGTATTTCGAAAATAGTTCTATAAAAATCTATGTTTTTAATAATGGAAAGTCCAAATGGATCGTGCAACTAATTAACAACGATTTATGTGTTTTTAGATAAGACATTTATTTTTTCAAAAAAAGTTCAATACTTTGTAGTAAAACCATTATTGTCGATTATCGCTTGACATCTGCGTGGCATTGACTTCACTAATTTTTGGCCATTTCGTATAAATCTTCGAAAGTCTTTACTTTACATATAAGATCGTACCTTCTTTCAAGTAAGACCAAAGATTCACAATAAGGTTTAGATCTGTACCACAAGAAGGCCAGTTTAAAACAGTCACCAAATTGTCCTGAAAACACTACTTAGTGCGTCGAGCTATGTGTTTCGAATCGTTATCCTGCTGGTACATCCATGTTACGGGCATGTTAGCGTCGGCAAATGGCAGTCGTCGTTCGTAATCGCTATGTACTTAAATTGATCCATTTGCTCATCAATTTTGAATATAGGCCCGATGCCACGACATGACATGGCAGCCCAAAGCATTATGAAGCCTTCACCATGCTTTAGTATTGGAGCTAGGGTTCAGCTCTTATCTAAAAGGACCTTTTTTCATGCACTTGTTGTTCAGTGGCGGTATTTTAATGCAAACTCCAAACGATTTTTTTTATTACAACAATATCGGCGGCTTCTTCCTGGAAATGCTTCCAAAAAGAACTGCTTCTCTCAATCGCCTTTTAATAGTATCTACGGCTGGTGGGTTCACTTTCTGCCCAAAAATCCACGCTCTAATTTCGTCGGCAGTTTTCTGCGGATCCTTTCGTGATTCGCGAACAGGCTGGTGGGATCACTTTCTGCCCAAAAATCCACGCTCTAATTTCATCGGCAGTTTTCTGCGGATCCTTTCGTGATTCGCGAACAATCAGTTCGTCTTCTCTTGGAGTCGTTTTACGCGCTTTCCTTCAGCGTTCATCTTGTTATACTCTTGCAACATGTTGCTACGGAATATTTGTTCACCTAACGGTTGTTTGTATCACCCAAAACTAATCTAGTTCGATATAGGGATATACATATATAAATGATTAGGATGGAGAGGCGAGTTGAAATTCGGGAATATCTCTGCCCGGCGGCCGCGGGAAACTTATAGTTTTCGAGATATTTACGTTTAAAATTTCAACTATTTAAAGTACTTATTTTTGCGGTTTGAAATGAATTATACACTTATATTTTTCACTTTTATATCCACTAACACTTGACTTATTCGTTTTTAGAAATTTTTTTTATATTAGATGCTGCAAAAATAGCTTTATTTCAATATTTAAATCATTCTTCAATTTTTGTAATTTTGACAATAACAAAATGGTTGTGAATGTCAAAACACCAGTGTTGCCATACTAATATATTTTGTAAACCAAGAAAAATAAAATAAACAGAGATTATACCCTGGATACAGGAAATAACGCAAAAAGAGTTTCTGCGAGTAAAAACCTTGATACACCCCGGTGTTGGACCGACCAGGCTTATTTTTTTGAAGCGCGGCCGAAGGCCGCCAACGCAAAAAGTTCTGCGTGAAAAATATTTTGATACACACCGGTGTTGGACCGACCAGGGTTATTTTACAAGAAAAAGTAATATTGTCATAGAGGGTATAACGTAATACTTAACATCAATGCTCTGTAATAGTTTATTTCTTTAGGTTTTGGAATCCTGTATTTGGGGTATTATCTGTTTTAATTTTTTTCAGTTCAATTACAAAAGATGTCGATAAGGTAACACTGGTTATTTGACATTTTGCAACCCTTTTGTTATTGTCAGAATTAATAGAATTTAAGAATAATTGAATTATTGAATTCAACTTTAGTTTAATATTTAGTGGATATAAAATTGGAAAATATTATCTAAGTGTATAATTCATTTGACATCGAAAAAATGCGTACTTTAAATAGTTGAAATTTTCAACTTTGAACGTAAATATCTCGAAAACTATAAGTTTCCCGCGGCTATATATTCTTGATCTGGAGGATCTCCTCTATCCGCCCATACCCATTTTATGCCCGAAAGCCTGGGGCGGTATACTAAAATTTTCCCAAATTATCATCGAGGTTGAGAGCAGCTAAAAGGAATTTGACGCGATTGAATTATGGACACCCCGGTTTTGGACCGACCAGGGTTATTTTTTTTGGAGAAGGCCGCCAGTGCAGAAAGGAGTTTGACACGATTGAATTATAAACTATTATTTTTTTGTAGGGCGCCAGTGGATATAAAAGTGAAAAATACAAGTGTATAATTCATTTCAAATCGCAAAAATACGTACTTTAAATAGTTGAAATTTTCAACTTTAAACGTAAATATCTCGAAAACTATAAGTTTCCCGCGGCTATATCTAAATATGTTCTTGATCTGGAGGATCTCCTCTATCCGCCCATACCCATTTTATCCACGAAAGCGTGGGACGTTATTCTATAGCCGACCCCGGATTTGTAATCTACGCGTAAAAATAAGACGATTTAAAAAAAAAATCATTTTTGAGGCCTCCTTAGTGGGGGAACCTAAACTATACATTTACCAAAAATCCTTTTTGGAGGCCTCCTTAGTGGGGGAACCTAAACTATACATTTACCAAAAACCATTTGGAGGCCTCCTTAGTTGGGGGTACATTACCCTTATTGCATTTTCAAAATCCTATGACAATATTTTAAAGCCCACCCGCGAAATTTTATAGGTGCGTTCATTCATATTTATATTCATCAAGTAGAATCGCATTTAACTTTGATACACCAATAGACGTACATACCTTATTTGGAACAACTTTCGGCATTAACAAAGGAAAACGAGCCATTTGTTCAACACTATTTAACTCACTAATATCGTTGCTCTCCAAATAATAGTATGAATCTAATCCATACGTTGGACATTGGAGAGTAAACAATATCACTATAAGTGTACGGATTCCCATTTGATGATATAATAAATATAGCGTCCGAGTACTCATATCAAATCCAGTTTGTAACACCGCAATGCCCGTATGCCACATATTCACCGATTATTGAAAATTTGAAGTCAAGTTTTACTTGTCACTAATTAATACATATTTTACGAATACTTTAAGTGGCATCTCGGCACGCAATATATTATTTCTTAATATTGCATTGCTAACAATATTTCTAATGGAGACTGCACATTGCTTATGTTTAGCAATAGATGGCTTAATATATATCTTCACCAATTGCCAGCAAAGAAATATCAATTTAATGATTTGACAGAGCTGTTTTCATTTCTACAGAGTGGCAACATAGACATACGTCCAAAAAAGTTGAAGGATGCCAGCAAATATAAAATGGGAAAACTTTAGTATAACGTCCCAGGTTTTCGGGGATAAAATGGGTATGGGCGGATAGAGGAGATCCTCCAGATCAAGAATATATATAGATATAGCAGCGGGAAACCTATAGTTTTAGAGCTATTTACGTTCAAAGCTGAAAATTTCAACTATTTATAGTACGCATTTTTTCGATTTCAAATGAACTATACACTTAGATAATATTTTCCAATTTTATATCCACTAACACTTCACTAATTCGTTTGTACACATTTATTTTACATTATATAGTGCATAAATAGTTTAATTCAATAATTAAATTATTGTTAAATTCTATTAATTCTGACAATAACAAAAGGGTTGCAAAATTTCAAATAACCAGTGTTACCTTATACACACATCTTTTGTAATTGAACTGAAAACAGATAATACCCCAAATACAGGAATCCAAAACCTAGAGAAATAAACTATTACAAAGCATTGATGATAAGTATTATGTTATACCCTCTATAACAATATTACTTTTTCTTGTACAGCTTCTTTTAGCGTTGGCGGCCTTCGGCCGCGCTTTAAAAAAATAACCCTGGTCGGTCCAACACCGGGGTGTATCAAGGTTTTTTAGCGCAGAACTCTTTTTTGCGTTGGCAGCCTTCGGCCGCGCTTCAAAAAAATAACCCTGGTCGATGCAACACCGGAGTGTATCAAGGTTTTATTGCGCAGAACTTCTTTTTGCGTTGGCTTCAAAAAAAAAATAACCTTGGTCGATCCAACACCGGGGTGTACCAAAGTTTTTACGCGCAGAAATTCTTTTTGCGTTGTTTCCTGTATCTAGGGTACAATCTCTCTGTTTATTATAGATTCCTCGTTTACAAAATATATTAGTATGGCAACACTGGTGTTTTGACATTCACAACCATTTTTTTATTGTCAAAATTAATAAAGTTGAGCAATGATTTAAATATTGAAATAAAGCTATTTTTGCAGCATCTAATATAAAAACAAGTAAGGAAGGGCTAAGTTCGGATGTAACCGAACATTTTATACTCTCGCAAAGTCAAATGGTATACTCGTTTGAGATTTCTTTGTGGATTGACTGATATTTTCGGTAGAAGGTGAACTATAGGCACTGGGGTCCACATATTTAGTACTTAGGGGTTTGAACAGTTTTGGTTCGATTTAGACAATTTTTGGCCGCAGGGTGGCATACTTTAATTAATTATTCACGCAAAGTTTTACCCCGATATAATCATTGTTACCTGATTTGCATAGTGGAAAGTGAAAGAATCAGATGGAATTGAAAATGGTGTTACATGGGAAGTAAGCGTGATTGTAGTCCGATTTCGCCCATTTTCGCACTATGACATAGAAACATGAAAAGAACGTTATGCACCGAATTTGGTTGAAATCGGTTGAGCAGATCTCAAGATATGGGTTTTCACCTAAAAGTGGGCTGTGCCACGCCCACTGACTAATTTTGAACGCGGTTCCTATAAAGCCAATTTATACCATCTCAGAGATAAAATTTGATGTCTCTGGCGTGTTTAGTGGTTGATTTATCGCGCTTTTAGTAGTTTTTAACAGCACCGTTATATGGGGAGTGGGCGGAGTTGCCACCCGATTTCAACTATTTTCACACCGTCAATAGAAGTGCTAAAAACATTTGCTTCTAGTGAATTTTGTTATTATAGCATTAGCGGTTTAGAAGATATGCACATTAAACCTATTAGAGGCGGGACCACGCCCACTTAAAAAAAAAAAGTTTTAGCTGCAGATGCCCCTCCATAATGTGATCCTGTGTACCAAATAACAGTCTTGTATCTTATTGCGAAGCATAGTTATGGCAAGTTATTTGTTTTTGATTAATGGCGTTTTGTGGGCGTGGCAGTGGTCCGATTACGCCCATCTGCAATACCAACCGTCTCACGGCACCAAGAAACATGTCTACCAAGTTTCATAAAGATATCTCAATTTTTACTCAAGTTAGAGCTTGCACGGACGGACGGGCGGACGGACGGACAGACAGTCACCCGGATTTCAACTCGTCTCTTCATCCTGATCATTTATATATACATAACCCTATATCTAACTCGATTAGTTTTAGGTGATACAAACAACCGTTAGGTGAACAAAACTATTGTACTCTGTAGCAACAGGTTGCGAGAGTATAAAAATTTCTAAAAACGAATAAGTCAAGTGTTAGTGGATATAAAAGTGAAAAATATAAGTGTATAATTCATTTTAAATCGCAAAAATACGTACTTTAAATAGTTGAAATTTTAAACGTAAATATCTCGAAAACTATAAGTTTCCCGCGGCTATATCTATATATATTCTTGATCTGGAGGATCTCCTCTATCCGCCCATATCCATTTTATCCCCGAAAGCCTGGGACGTTATTCTAAAGCCGATCCTATAAAATAATTAAGTAAAGTCGTATTCAACGATAAATTGTCAAAATCAACAGCGAATTCGTAGTTGCCAAAAAGGTTCTAGTGGCGAAATTTTGTTAAAGATCTACTATATAAGGGTCTGTGCAGCAAAGACAGTTGTAATTAGAGTTCTGCTCAGTGCTACAAGCAATTAATTGTAAGCTCGAATAAAACTTTTAATAACTTAATTTCTCTATAAATCGTCTACCTTGTAACTCACTCTTGAGTTCGATCACTGGATTGTTAAATAAAAGTCACAATTTAATTCTCAGCACTTATCATTATTTCTAATTCCAACAACTTAACATTTTTATATTAATGCGTGCGCCAACCAAGAGCTGGCACTTCCTAATCCAGGGTGTTATGCGACTCCCGTACCCATTGGATGTTTTGCAGCCAGGAGATAAATCCAGCTGTATCCTAACGGAGCATTGGGAAGTAAAGGTGGCCTTACCGCGTTATGGGGCTCTGGCGCGGCGGACTTTTGTGTTCCTCTTATTGAACGTTGATCCAACAGCTCGCCACGTCGAGCCGAGGGTCGTAAGAAAAAGATGACTAACAAAGTAACAACAACAAATACTACAACAACCACAACGACAAGGCAACAATATACGCTATGGAACAACGCTAACAACGTAAGCACGGATGCAGGTACGGGAGGTTCAGGGGCTAAAAGCAAGTTCAGCTCTCTGGACGCTCTTTCGCCAGAGGAGCGAGCGCTGTTCGAGGAGCATGCCAAGGACGAGGATGACGACATGCCTTCTTTCAGCGGCACTCATCAGCCGAAATCAACTGCGGCCGGCGCTTACAAACTGAACCCCATCGATACTCCTTTGACCAGGATCATCTGCTCGGATTCGGGTGGGTCGCAACATGCATCTATCGCTGGGGCTTGCAAAAGGTAAAAGAAGAAAGGAGGCAGACTACATCTTCTACCACCAACTGGGTGCCAGCCTAAAATAGTTCCTGATGGAGGAAGCCGAAAAGCTCGTAAGCCACAGGGTGAGAGGCAACAGTGCCTCCCCTGCTCCAGAGAAGCGAGGGGGCGGCAATACCGGCAATACGTCCGACAAAAAACAAAGTAGCGGAAATCGAAGTATAACTTATGATAAGGTTGTTCTCGCAATGGTGAGTGTCATCAGAAATTTTTTTGTCAGATCACAGTATCATAAGATTCGCACTGGGTGTCGAGGTCAATAAACTCCCTCCCAGGCGTATCCCTAAAAACACAGACTGGGTCACCTTTAGAAATACGCTTGAAATCGATATCAGTGGAGAGGGGCAGCTAGACAGAAGTGCAAAGGCTTCTGTACTGAAGTGCAGATTGTCTGCACTAAGTCAGTACATTATAGAGGCATGTCACAGCAGCTGTCCCTTAAAGACGGCCACCAAGAGCCGCAGCTGTTCTTGGTGGTCAAGTAGACTCTCAGAACTAAGAAAAATGGGACGCAAACTATTTAACAAAGCAAAACGTACCGGGAACTGGGAGGACTACAAGTGTACAAGTGTAGTCCTCCCAGCTTACAAGAAGATTAGAACATCAAAGCAGAAGGGCTTCAAGAAGTGCTGTGAAAACGTCTCCTCAACACCGGAGGCAGAAAGGCTGCATAAGACTCAGGCTAGAGGCAAGACGGCCACAGTACTAGCCATTAAAAGATCGGATGGGACTTATACGTCCAGCGCAGAAGAAAAACCCACGGCTCTTCTACTTGCGTATTGCCCGGACACAATTCGAGAAAATTGTAAAATTGTGGTCGAACACAAGCCATCTCTCTTAGATTGGATAGTTGCAAAATAGCTATTCACTGTAGATTTCATTAAGTGGGCTAAGGCTTCTTTCGAAAAATACAAGTTCCCAGATGCGAAAGGCATATTTCCAACATTTCCGCAGCAGGAGGAGCAGGTCTTACTGCCCCACATTGTACGGTTGATGAGGGACAGGCTATCGCTGGCATACATCCCAGAACCATGTTGAACTGCAAAGGTGATCTTCATACTCAAAGTACGAAGGAAAAACTATTCATTGGCGAAATCTTTTAGGTCAATTAGTTTAACTTTTAGATATCGAAGGTGCTTTTGACCATACGTCTCACGAAAGCGTGTCAAGAGCACTGGAAAAGAAGAGTGTGGCAGCATCGGTACGCAGATGGATAGAAGACGTACTGCGCACTAGAGTACCTAAACCACAGTAGGTGATACCACAATTAGTCTCGGCACAACAAGAGGTTGTCCACAGTTTAGTTGCGGACGATCTACTTGAGCTGATAACTAACAATGGAATCCGTTGTCAGGGATATACGGATGACATTCTTATCTTTGCCAAAGTAAATTCGTAGACACTCTCTGCGATATCGTACAAAGGGATTGGGGCTGGCAAAGGGGTGGTGTAGTGTGGTTGGCTTGAACATAACCCCGTCTAAAACTACAATCATACCGTTTACAACACGAAGGTCTCTGCCAGGCCTCAGAAATTTATCCCTTGGCGGCAGAGAGTTAGATACGGCTAACAAGGTCAAATATATAGGCCTCACGCTGGATTCCACTCGATGGTGGAAGCAGCATGTGGACCTAACCTTAGTCAAGGCTACGAAAACACTCATGGAAATTCTGGGGTTGCAACCCAAGGATTATCAGGTGGATGTACACCATGATCGTGAGACCGATTATCACATATGGACGGTGGTTTGAGTTTCTAAAGCATCGCAGACTTTAAAACTTCAATTATCGAAGCTGCAACGACTTACCTGCATCTGCGCGTAGGGCGCAATGCGTACGTGCACCACAGCAGCACTGGAAGTAATGCTTGAACTCGCACCGCTACATATAGTAATTAAACAGACAGCCAAAAAGACTCTGCTTGAAATGCCAGTAGAAGGGTTTGGCAGAAGGAATGTAATCTCGCCCCAGCAGATGAAGGCTCTAAGTGACGAAATGCCACTAGCCCTTCTCCCAATGAACAACATTACCAAAGTAGTAAGCTTCACTTGGGTGTTAAAAGTTACCCTTGGTAATAGGTCGAAATGGGAAGATTTCACGCTGGACCTACTACTAAGTGATAATACTTCCAAGTGATACACCGACGGTTCGAATACGTCGGAGGGGATCGGTGCAGCGGTTGTAGGACCCACACCAAACACTCCATCCCCATGGGAAGTTTTCCGAGCATATCCCAAGCGGAAGTATATGCTATAAGTTAAATATAATATAATAATTAAATCGCAACCAAGTGCTCCTTATTTGGGTGCCTGGTCACAGGGGTATGGTCGTGAATGAACTGGCTGCGAGCTGGCCTGCTCTGCAGCCTCCACCAGAATGGTAGAACTGGAACCGTACATCGCGGTTGGTTCTCATACCATAAAGGAGCCACTCCGTGAGGATGAAAGAGCAGGCATGGAGAGGCATTGGCAACAACTCCGGGGGGTTACGGCCTCAGCTGAATAAAAAAATTGTAATCAATCTCCCGAGAAACAAATTTCGGCTACTTGTCGCGTTCTAGACTGGCCATTGCAGGCTCAAGAAGCATTTATTCAACATGGGCTTAGCCTCTTGCTTCTGGCAATTTATTGTCGGTTCGATTTAGTTCTATCATCCGTGTTTGTCACAATGACTCTTTGCAAGAAGACGGACTAGGAATGTCGCATGTGAAATTTGTTTGCATTTACTTGTTTGTTGTATAATTGTATACATGTAAAATTCGGGTGCGCCATTTGAGCGAATTGCCACGGATGTAGCTGGTCCTTTTTCTATCAGTAAGTTAGGAAACAAATATGTTTTGGTAGTAATGGACTGTTTCAGCAAATGACCAGAGATATACGTAATTCCTAATCAAAAGGCAGAAACAGTAGCGGAAGTATTCATCAACAATTGGGTATCCAGATATGGTTTTACAATAGAATTACATTCTGACCAAGACAGAAATTTTAAACCTGCTCTAATTCAGGAGATGTGCCAGAAACTAGGTGTCCGGAAAACCCGTACAACTGCACTACAGTCCGCAGTCCGATGGCATGGTAGAACGGTTCAATCAAACTTTTGGAGAATATTTGAGGAAAGTTGTAGTATCAAAAATATTGGGATAATCATATATCAATAACAACGGGGCAGACTCCAGCAAGCGTCATTTTTGATAATGATCTTCGACTGCCGATTTATTTAAAATTGGGAAATAAATAAATCTAAGGAAGTCCACAGCATCCTAGAAGACGAGATAAGAGACATAAATGCTTTGTGTGACGAACACGGATGATAGAACAAAATCCAATCGACGATAAATTGCCAGATAAAACTAGACAGCGTATTCGTAGGTGCCAGAATATTCAAGAGGCGAACCAGTAAAAGGTTCTACAAGTTCAAGGTTCCTCACATTTGAAAGAGTTGGACGTGCGTATATCAGCACAGGTGTCCTCACAGTTGTAAGAGCAGGAAGCGTGTGAACCTGTAAAAGGGTCCTCATAGTCAGAAGTGCAAGAAGTTTTTATATCAGTACAAGTGTCTTCACAGTAGGAAGAGCAGAAAGCGTGCATACCAGTACAAGTGTCCTCACAGTTGGAAGAGCAGGAAGCGTGTATACCAGCACAAATAAAAGAGCAGGATAAAATTAAACCTGAAACGGATCGCTTTACTACTTATGATCCGGGCTTACAACTTCTTGCTTATATCTCAATGGCTCTTAACAGCGCAGTTTATATGGTAAAATGAAAAATTGTATATGTAACTTTATTATTACTATTTTTTCCATTATGGTTCATGTTTTGTTTAGTTTATTTCATAAAAAATAACTGTACAATGCCAAGGTCTCTTCATTAAAACCAACAAAGAAAAGTAGATTTCAAAGGGTAAAAATATCGATACTATCGATAGTATTTTATTAAACTGTCGCAACTACCGAGTGGTCCGACTGTCGATAGTTTTGCAGCTCTAATTTCGAGAATGATTATTTCGAATTTCTCGATAAATCGTCTAACTATAACTCATCCTTGAGTTCGATCATTAGATTGTAAAATAAAAGTCCCAATTTAATGGCTATACATATATCTTTATTCCTTATTCTTACTTAAGTATATCATAATTGTTCTTTACCCGGCAACACTATAATTAGAACTGTGTTTGCTGAAAAATACGGCAAACATTCGCCACCAAAACATTCTGGCCACTACGACGCAAAACCGTATACCGAATCAGCTGATACGACCTATCTAATTAGAGCGCAGTATGAATGAATACTCCGCTTCTACAGACCGTACGGTAGAATATCCACGAAAATTGGATTTTTCCCGTGGAAACGAGTGAGCTGATTGTTCTCTTGCAACTTAAGGTTGCCCGTCTCGATATTCTGTTGTAAATAAATATGTTTGAAACATTCTTAAACTAACTCAAAGTCACAGTCAAATACAATTAAACTATAAATATGTAGACTCTTTTTATACTCTCGCAACCTGTTGCTACAGAGTATAATAGTTTTGTTCCCCTAACGGTTGTTTGTATCACCTAAAACTAATCGAGTTAGATATAGGGTTATATATATATAAATGATCAGGATGAAGAGACGAGTTGAAATCCGGGTGACTGTCTGTCCGTCCGTCCGTCTGTCCGTCCGTCCGTGCAAGCTCTAACTTGAGTAAAAATTGAGATATCCTTATGAAACTTGGTAGACATGTTTCTTGGTACCGTGAGACGGTTGGTATTGCAGATGGGCGTAATCGGACCACTGCCACGCCCACAAAACGCCATTAATCAAAAACTAATAACTTGCCATAACTAAGCTCCGCAATAAGATACAAGACTGTTATTTGGTACACAGGATCACATTAGAGAGGGGCATCTGCAGTTAAAACTTTTTTTTTAAAGTGGGCGTGGTCCCGCCTCTAATAGGTTTAATGTGCATATCTCCTAAACCGCTAATGCTATAACAACAAAATTCATTAGAAGCAAATGTTTTTAGCACTTCTATTGACGGTGTGAAAATAGTTGAAATCGGGTGGCAACTCCGCCCACTCCCCATATAACGGTACTGTTAAAAACTACTAAAAGAGCGATAAATCAAGCACTAAACACGCCAGAGACATTAAATTTTATCTCTGAGATGGTATAAATTGGCTTTATAGGAACCGCGTTCCAAATTAGACAGTGGGCGTGGCACAGCCCACTTTTAGGTGAAAACCCATATCTTGAGATCTGCTCAACCGATTTCAACCAAATTCGGTGCATAACGTTCTTTTCATGTTTCTATGTCATAGTGCGAAAATGGGCGAAATCGGACTACAACCACGCTTACTTCCCATGTAACACCATTTTCAATTCCATCTGATTCTTTCACTTTCCACTATGCAAATCAGGTAACAATGATTATATCAGGGTAAAACTTTGCGTAAATAATGCAATTAAAGTATGCCACCTTGCGGCCAAAAATTGTCTAAATCGAACCAAAACTGTTCAAACCCCTAAGTACTAAATATGTGGACCCCAGTGCCTATAGTTGACCTTCTACCGAAAATATCAGTCAATCCACAAAGAAATCTCAAACGAGTATACCATTTGACTTTGCGAGAGTATAAAATGTTCGGTTACATCCGAACTTAGCCCTTCCTTACTTGTTAATAGTTGGATTTTAGTTTTGAGCTTTTACATTATGAAAATTTATAACTAAAAAACTTAATGTTTGAAAATATATATATATATAAATTCACGATAAAAATATTTTCTTTGGCAATTTATTACTTTCTACGAAAATTTTTGTTGCTTATTATCGGGAAATTTTCCTTTCCTGATCGTTAAACGCTCAAGAAGTTACTTACAAGTGGCCATACATTCGCATTTCTTTTTACTACTATACTGCACCCGCAAATACCGAACTTGAACTATTCTAAATATTCCGTATTGCGTCGACAATATTTTGACCTAAACAAAAAATGTTATAATAATTACTTCAATAAAGTAAAAAAGAATGTTGTAAGTAATCCAAAATGGTTTTATGATTTCGTCAACTCCATACGCAGGATTTCCAAATTTCCGTCCTCGATGAAATACAAATCTATCATTTCAACTGACAATGTTATTATATCCAATATGTTTGCAGAATTTTTCAAGTCATACTACTGTAATAATTCTTCCAAAACTTTTTCTTATCAGCTCGTGTTGTGTTCGAATACTTTAATTAACGCGCCAATTATTTCTGAAAAAGACGTCCTACTTAAATTAAATAAGTTAAAACCATCTTTTAGTTACGGCCCAGACATGATACCCTCATGATTCCTAAAAAATAGTGCCAAATATATTTACTTGCCTTTGACAAGGATATTTAATTCCTCCCTTAAACACGGTATAAGTCCTTCAATATGGAAACAGTCATTTATGATTCCTTTGCATTAAAGTGGATTTAGATCCAACATTGAAAACTATAGAGGTATCGCAAAACTATCAGTTATACCTAAACTTTTTGAAGCTATCATCACTGACCATATAACCTTTTCGATTTCTACGTTAGTTTCCTCATCTCAGCATGGATTTCGTAAAGGGAAATCGACTCTAACAAACTTGCTTGAATTTGTAAACCATGTATCATTGGGTTTTAGGGAACATAAGCATACGGATGTTATATACGTAGCAAAGCTTTCGATAAAGTAAACCTCTTGATTCTCATACGTAAACTTGATCTGGTGGGCTTTCGGCCAAGATTTCTTCAATGGGTAGCTTCTTATCTTTATAATAGAACACAACGAGTGATATTTGAGGATACACCTTCAGATATAATTAATGTTTCTTAAGGTGTTCCGCAAGGTAGTCTTCTTGGCCCGATTCTGTTCTTGTTGTTTATTAACGATATCTCTTCAGTAATTGAATTCTCAAAAAATGTATTATATGCTGAACGCGCGTAAAGCTTTTTAAATCATACACTTCAACTGAGGAAAGGTGTCTGTTGCAAACAGACTTAAACAATATGGTTGCATGTTGTGATAGAAATGATTTGCCATTAAATCTGAAGAAATGTAAGACGATGTGCTTTTCCCGTAGATCTGTGCACCCCTCTTCTTATGTAATAAAACACCATATTCTGGAGCAAGTTTTTAACTATGTTGATTTGGGAGTTAATATTCACCCTAAGCTTAATTTTTGTCTTCATATTGACTCCATGGTCTTGAAAGCAAAAGCTGTCCTCAGTTGTGTTAAACGTTGGTCTAATGAATTTAGAGATCCGTATATTACTAAACCACATTATACAACTTTGGTTAGACCTATATTGGAATATGGCTCTGTTGTATGGAACCCTAACTACCAAATCCATTCTGACAAGAGTCTGTTCAAAAACAATTTTTAATTTTCGCTTTAGGCCATTTCCGATAGGATTCTAGGGTAAGTCTACCTCCATACACTAGTCGTTTAAAACTTATTAATCTTAACAGTTTGCATAATACTGCAGATTCACCGCTGAGTTTTAAAGCTCTACAATCTTGACAAGTTATTGACATTTCCCCAATAAATAAACGCAAATCTACCATACCAATACGATTGTTATCATTATCACTGGTCATCAGTGTGGTAGCTCGTCCCTCATTTGATTGATTTTAACGTGATGTTAGATTTAGGTGATCATAGTTTTCCGACAAAATCTGGGATGGTTTTTTTTAGTCATCGATTTTTTCAATATTATAATTCACTGAAAATCGCGACATATAATAGATGAGAGAGCAACACAATTTTATTCAAAAAGAATGGAAATGATAAAAGAGAAAGCAAAGTAATATTAAAAATGTTTAAGAGATTCAATCACTGTTGATCGTTTATAAAACAGTGGATGAAGTGGACGGTGTTTCCGGAATTGTTGAAGATGTCTTCGTTCTGACGTATTTTTCTTTTTGATTGATTTTTTAAGTGAAACAATTCCTAACAAGAAAATTTTAAATCATTCTTCACCAATAAAATCGAAAATATGCGTTTTACTGATGAAGATGTTCATGGTAGTGTCAGAGCATATTTAACGATCTCTGAAAGCTCTTTCCTTCAACAGAAAAGTAAAACATTGAACCCAACGTTTGTCAACGGATGTCTGCTCTTTGCTCCATTCTTCAATTCGTGTGTCACCTATATACTGAGAAATATAAGTGAATCGTTCGAACAGCTTATGTAAAGTAGTATCTGATGCTTTCAAAATATTACGTTTTCTCAATTTTTTTACTGATTGAGCAAACTGTTGAGTCCATGCCTCAAGATATTCGTAGCAATCACCTGATTGAATAGATCTGAACAACAATGCTCTCTATTTCAACATCAGGTCATTACAGGCGTTACGACTCACATTAAGCACGATATGCGCTGCACAACCTGCACCAACTATGTTCGATTTTAATTACTTTAATTTTGCAAAAACATTTCCTTCAGTTTTCCGATCAACGCAACCGAAATAAATTGGCGCATTGTCACCACAGTAAGCGATCAATTTATCAGTCAAATCAAAATTACCGAGACTCTTTTAATCAATGAAAAAATCATATATGCGATGTTTTACCTTTTTCTTGTGAAAGTTCAATTATTTAACATTTACTCCAAATAATGGAAGAAAATAAAGAATGACGACAGAAAACATATTTTGATATTGTTTATTATCGCTTCATTTTTTGTTCTTGAACACGAAAATTTTTTCAGTTGCGCGGTCGTTTGATCTACAATACAATAACATTTTTTTAAACGCTTTCCATTGTCGATAGATTCAAATCTAGTTTAACTCCGATGAAAAAATCTGATATGATTGTAGTTTAAAGAGAAGCAATTGCTGCCACTTTGTGCCTCTTTGACTTCAAATGATTTTCAATATAATTGCATAGCATTGCCAACAGGAGAAACCGAAAAATTTGCATTACATTTATCGCAACGAACGTTGGAATCGTCAAAAGTGACTTTAAAAAAATGATATTTTTTTCTTAAAATTATCGTTGAAAACACACTGTCGTTTCGACATTTCACAAAGCAATATTTATGCCTCAAATTCACAAAATTATTTTATGTTTTATTTTGAATGTTGAATAACAGTGAACAACACTGACGTTCGCGCCAAAATCTACTGCAGAATTCAATACATTCAAAGCAAATGTGGAAATAGAATATACAGGGCCATCTACATTGTTGTATATTTGTTTCGTTTATTGAGAAATTTTTTTCTTTTTTAATTTCGAAGCGCGGGACAGCCAATGTTAGATAGCTCCCTTCTTGGTATTGTAAACAGATCAAGTTGAAATATTTTGATTTCGTTTTTATATATGGGGTTCGAATGATGTAAAGCTAACTTTATTCTTTCTAACTACATTTCTGAACGCCCCCAACACAACAACCAAGTGTCATTATTTTACATGTTTTAAATCTAAATAAGACTTTTAGTACTTTTTCCTAACTAATGCAGCTGAGTTTTTATTATATCATTGTCATGCATTTCCAATTCAATTCTCTCCTAATTCACTCGATTAGTCATCTAGGTACACCCTGCTTCTTCCTAATTGAACGCCTCCATTTTCCAACAGCTATTTGGAAACATCGTTCTGCAGGAAATCATAACAGTGCCATAACAGTGCTTCCTGTAACAGATAAAGTGGAATTCTTGATGTCCTTATAATGTATACGGGGTCGCTTTTTCAATAATATGCTACAAAGCTAACTACAAATATAAAATAGTCAATAAAAGTAATAAAACCGTAAAGCAGAAACTTCAAACGGAATTTTTTGTAACGTGAAGTCTTTATTTTCAAATACTCTCACGACAGCAATTAGTTAGTTTAATAAAATTTAAATTTTTGGAGAATAAAATATTTATAACCCAACGATTACCCTCCTCCCGCCCAACCGACGCGAGGGGCGCAATCCGCTAAACTGCCTCGAAAAGCGAATCGGTATATTAAATTTAATTTCAGACATGAGAAAAGAACTGCAAATTGTTCCATTCAAGATTTTCACTAAGAATATTATGCCAAGCATTTCCCTACGACTAGAAAGTGTAAGTAGATTAATAAGTTTTAAACGACTAGTGTATGGAGGTAGACTTACCCTAGAATCCCATCGGAAATGCGCTAAGGCGAAAAGTAAAAATGGTTTTTGAACATATTCCAACTTGTCAAAATGGATTTGGTAGCTAGGGTTTCATACAAAAGAGCCATATTCCAATATAGGTCTAACCAATGTTGTAAAAAGTGTTTAAGTAATATACGGATCTCTAAATTCATTAGACCAACGTTTAACAAAACTGAGGACAGCTTTTGCTTTCAAGACCATGGTATAAATATGAATACTAAAATTAAGCTTAGGGTCCATATTAATAAATAGATCAACATAGTTAAAAACTTGCTCTAGACTATGGTGTTTTATTACATAAGGAGAGGGGTGCACAGATCTACGAGAAAAGCACATCGTCATACACTTATTGAGATTCAATGGCAAATCCTTTGTATCACACCATGCAAACTGTTTAACTCCGTTTGCTTCAGACACCTTTCCTCAGTTGAAGTGTATGACTTAAAAAGCTTTACGTCGTCAGCATATAATAAAATTTTTGAGAATTCAATTACTGAAGAGATATCGTTAATAAACAAGCAGAACAGAATCGAGGGCAAGCCCCATTTGGAGGGATTGAAAGCAGAAGCCGCAATATAAAGCGGCGGTGAAAGTCCATGGTCTTAGCTGCAAGTACTACGAGACGAAGGAGGAAGAGGAAAGGTTGGTTTGGGCTACGGAAAAAATGGAGGAAGACCGAGCAGACTGTGTGTCGCGGCCGTAATTCACACCCAGGGACTCATGATTCGCAAACCGGATCGAGGAAGGAATTGCAGCCAAAAAGCAGCGGTCTGCTGGAAGCGAAACAGCGGGTACGGCTAAACGGCCGAAGAAAAAGGACGACGCTGTAAAACCAATCGCCAGGCTCGATCGGAAGAGACACTCTACGTCCAGGGCGCCAGCGACTGTCAGCGGGATTGCCAAGAGGCATTTAAGAGTGGCACTTATTTACAGAAGCAACCCACTTCGACAAATTACGCAAGAAAAATGGTAAAGCAGTAAAGGTGAAACAGCGGGATGCGCTCTTCGCATGATTTGATGGAGATACGGGAGCCCATGTCAACTTTTTATGGTCTGGGCTGTGTGAGATCCTAAAATGTAAGCATGACCGCTCATTGTTAGTAAAGGTAGCGATTGCAAAGTTTCAAGGCCTATCGGAGGGCGTCGTCCTGGAAATTGTGGACCGTAGTTGCATTTCGTCCATCCCGAAGGCGTAGGTTCTCATAACTTGCACGGCGAAACCGGAGGATACACTGCCGCTCCTCAGAAGATAAAATCCTGACGGGCCGACGGAAGATTGAAGGGTGCTGAAGATGTGGGGTGGTGGCCAAAACTACATTCTTCAAATAAACAAGTTGGCCGAAGATATATTGTACGGAAGGTTCGGAAAGATGGCGTCGGGCGTAGGTAGCGCTTCGTCTCAAAAAGCGCAAACCGACCGATAACAACGAAAACGCGCTAGAAATGCGAGGGGTGGAGAAGGAGAGATCCTCGATGCCACACTGAAGCTCCAAGACGCAGGTATGGGAGAGTCGGTGATTCAACCAGACCCCGAGAAAAAATCCGAACTTAACAGTGAAGCAAACAATAAAAGCAAAATGACCTCTGCTGAACTCCTCCTCAATTTAGTGAGGATCGCATGGATAGCCTTTACTTATTTTCTCAGTGTAACAGCCATACTGTTAAAGAAAATTATGCATTCATATATTGATGTAAATTTTTCTTTAGATGACCTGACTGTAGTAGCCGTAAAGGATGGCAAGGATGAGACGCTACCTCTTGCACCAGTAAAAGTCTGTTCCTCGTTTTCGGACTATAGGTATGTGAGATTTTAAGTAAAATTCTCAGCCCTTATCAAAAGTGTAAGCTTCATGAATCCTAAGATTACTAATTGGGATCGGTACAGGAGGATAGTAATAAGGAATTTAATTAGACTAGAAGCTTAGAAACGAACAGTTACACTCACTAACATTCTCAAAAAGGCGTATTGCATTGCCTGCCTTCCAGTACATGCAATGCGTGGATCGAAGTCGCCTTGGTGGAAAAAAGAGCTCGGATCACGTAGGCGTACCGTTCAGGAACTATTCAAACTGGCCAATATGGCCTATGAAGAATACTGCTGGAGGGAATATAAAGATGTACTTAAGGAGTATAAAGTATAAGGAGAAATTCCGTAACGGAAATAAACCTAACACGATCACAAAGTATGCGCAAAATGTGTGTATACTTTTAGGCGTATTTTCGCATATCTCAAGCGGAACAAATCAATTGAAGAGCAGGGTGTTTCAAAAATAAGATACAACTACAATTTTTTTAATCGCAAATAAAAATATCGAATTTAATAAAAATTTAATTAATAACAAATGAATTATTGAGTATTCGGAGTCATAATATTAGTAACATTATTATTATTTTGGTAAATAGTTTCCCCACCTTTTGGAACAGTATCTCGTTTGAATTGAACAAAACAATTGAAATTGTGTATTTCAATCGGATTATCAATGGTAATAGATTTTTTCTTATCTTGGATGGTGATTTGAGCATCGACTTCGCTGACATAAAATCAGAGCGGTTGACAACTTTTCTTTCGGAATTGAATTTGAAAATTAATAATGATGATACACAAGAATCTACAACAAAATATGACGCTGTATTTTCCAAAAATTTAGAGGATATCAATATCTCACTGGAAATGAGAATGGCAATTGCTAAACGTCAAAACCTCCTGAATTCAGGCAACTGTCGAAGTTCAGGAGGGGTGACGTTTAGCAATTGGAAAAAGAGAGACTGCCAGATTGAAATCCTACAGAAAAATAGTGAACAGAGAGACTTGTTGCTGCTGTTGAAGATCAATAACAAAAATTGGAAAACAATAAAAATGAAAGAAAACTCGAAACTTAAATGTATGTAATGAAATCTTTTGTGATGCCATTCTTAGTAGTATTAATTTTCAATTGAAAATTATACAAATTATTTATTAATTTAGAGCTTACACATTTATTCTTTTGATAAAGTATTGACAGCTCAAAAATCAATTGTTTTAATAAATTACAAAATCACAAAAAAGGTTTAAATAGTTCTGCATATGTTTAGCGGATACATGTATAATAATATTTAATATTAATAAATGTTGGGTATTTTAATTTAAGCACCTAAAACTTGGAAAATGTTTTAAAAAACGCTAATTTTGAGGGGTTCTCTCACTGGAATAAGCCTGGTTTCAATGATAAAAACTCCGGAATAACCTATATGTATTGTAAGATAATAAAAAAAGTACGTGTGTCACTCGGGGACTGCCACGGTAAAGTTATTGCATAGCATTTATTATCAACTCATGCAATTATATTACAACTATTTATTTAATTTTTATGCAGTACTTTTTTTCTTTGATATTAATTCAAGTTCAAAAACATTGAATGTTACTTGTGTTTTCGAACGCACCTTTGGATTATGATTGGAAGTGTCTCAATAAGCCCTGGGCCGCAATATTCAATATTTCTTTCAAAAACATGCCTGAAACTATAAAACAACATGAAGAGTTCAAAAGCTTCAACCCTAAGGCTATTTGAGACATGTGAATAAAAAACTATATAAATTCTCCGTTAACTCTTAGACAAAAGAAAAGTAAGAAGGAAGATGCTGAACCGGTTAACTCATTAAAAAAAATTAAAAGGTTTTTGCTACTTAAATTGGAAACATTCTAGATAAGATTCTTATATAAAATTGTGCCAAATAGCTCCACTTTATGGTTATTCAATCAAAAAATTTGAACAAAAAAAAAACGATATTAAAAGTTTTTTTTATTTGCGGGGGGGGGTGGAAAATGCCTTCCACATCATCAGTGCTGTCGTCACAACAGCGGTATGTGCCGCTTGCAGGTCACTAAAAACCCCCCCCTCTAAGGAACCGTCGCCCACCCTGGGACCGCGTTTGCATTACTTCAGGGTAGCGTTCCATTTTTCTCATTGAGAGATTTACATCTGCGTACCTGCGTCCAGGTCCCGCTTTTTACTGCGTAGTAAAATTGCTGCGAATTTCTGGATGATACCCCAGTTGATTTCGCTCTCCAGCATGACGCTAATTAAGTTGTCCGTGTTTATTGGACCAACCCGGTCTTCTACGGCGCTGTGTTCCCATTGCCATCGCGCATATTCAAAGAATGTGTGTTCAGCGTCGTCTTCTCTTACGTCGTTGTATGGGCATGACGGCTCTTCGACTTTTCCCATTTTGTGAAGGTACTTTTTGAAGTATCTGCGACCTGATAGCAGTTGTGGCATGTAGAAGTCGACTTCTCCAAATTTTCGGCTTGTCCATTGGTTAACATCTTTTATAAATCTGGCCGTCCATCTGCCGCGCATCTCATACTCCCATCTTCGTTGTCATGCTGACATCGTGTCTTTCTTTATTTGTTCGATTGCCCTTTTATTATTCTCAGATGTTTCCTTTAGCTCCCACAGCATTTTTCTTTCGTATGCCAGGAGGTCAATGGGGATATTACCGCTGATAACTAATATTGCATCGCCCGATACTGTTCGGTACGCTGATGCAACTCTGAGGGCTGCGGTGCGGTGTACTTTGGCCAATACCTTACGCTGGTTTTCCTTTTTTAGCACTTTTGCCCAAATCTCTGCTCCGTATAATATTATAGAACGCTGGTAGTCGTGGACATTAGGAGCTTTCTCTTTTCTAGGCTGGGCCCCCCTATGTTGGCCATTAGTCTGCTGAGTTGGGAGGTGATTTTCGCTGCCTTTCCTGCGGCGTGCTGGACTTGCACCCAGAAAGTTAATCTGGGGTCCAGTCTGACGCCTAGGTAGTTTACTACTTTTTGTATCTTTAGAGTATCCGTGGTCGTTTGCATACTTATTTCGGGAGGTATGTGCTTTTTTGTCAACAGCAGTAGCTCAGTTTTTTCAGTAGTGAGCTGTAGGTTGTGTAAGCCGAGCCATGCTTGGGTCCGTATCATGACTTGGTTTAGCTTCCTTTGCGCATCTTCGGTGTCTCGGGCTGTAATTACTCCTGTGATGTCATCCGCGCACCCAATTGGGTAGGATTCGTCTGGCATGTCGAGTTTTAGTATGGTGTCGTAGCTGATGTTCCATAAGTCTGGGCCTAAAATGGATCCTTGTGCTGCTCCTGACGTAACCGCTATCTGTCGTGGTCCCTCTCTAGTTTGGTACGACAATTTTCTCTTGCTGAGGTAGCTCCGCACCACCGCCCTGAGCTTTTCGAGAGCGTCGATCATGTCCACCCATCTAGCGCTGTTGAAGGCGTTTGGGACATCTAAGGTCGCCAGAAAACTATTCTTTTGTACTTATGACGTCTGCGCTGTGCGGCTTCTACACTTTCAGTGATGCATCTGATAGCTCCTAAAGTTGACCTGTCGGGTCTAAATCCATGTTGTCTAGAGAAGAGTCCTCCGGCTTCGTTGATCGCCGCTTCAAGTCTGGGCTTAAGTAGCCTTTCATAAAGCTTTACCGCTGTGTCGAGCATGCATAGTGGACGGTATGCTGATTTCAAGTTGGAATCTCCTTTTCCCTTACTGATTAGGACCAGCCGTTGTTTTTTCCAAGGTTCAGAGAATATTCTAGCTTCGAGGCAGGCGTTGTACATATTCAGAAGTACTGCCGGTCGCTCTGCTGCGATTATTTTAAGAATTTCTGCTGGGATTCCATTCGGGCCGGGTGATTTATTAGTCTTGAGATTGCCTGCTGCCAGTTGCAGCTCTTCGAGTGTGTACTGGAGATTTGGGAAGGTCTTATGGTCTGTTCTGACGAAACCGTTGCTGTTCCCTTTACCTGTGATGGTGATTTTACTTCTTGGGGGTAGACATATAGCGGCGGTTGAGCTGCTATCTTCTAGCCAGGTTCCACTCTCTTTCTTTCTATATTGTTCGCTTATGATGATTAAATCATATCCGTTCTCCACCACCATCTGGGAGAGTAGTGCGTCAGCAGCCTTGCATCTGTGCATATTGGCCTGTAAGATATTCACTTATTCAGGTATTTCCTGTATACTACGCATTTTGCAGAGCCCGGTATATGGTCAACCGGTTGGTGTTTGGCTTCTGTACAGAGGCAGCATAATGAAGGCTTGTGCACTCTTTCAGTTTGTGACCTGGTTGGTCGCATGTTATGCAGATGCCTTGTCCTCTTCTATCGGGTCCTTTGCAGTCCTAAGTTAGGTGTCCAGCCAATTTTGATGCGTGCCTGTCGCATCAGCGCTTCTGCTTTCTCAGTATGGAGCGTTATGTACGCCCCTGCTTGCTCTCTTGTGTTAGGTGATGTTAGGTTTATCTTGATGTCTTCGTTAAAGTCCTTAATCGCCTCTTTTACAGCCTCTTCGGCTTCCTCTTTTGTTGTGAGAGAGTCGAGGTCTCTGATCTCGATGGTAGTCTTTGGTTTAAGGTCGGCCACATTGCAGATTCTCGAAGGGTGCTTTTGAATGCCTCGCAGAAGCTGGTCTTTGACGTTTGCCCCTTCTCCAGTTCTAGTAGTATCACCCCGGCTCTTGTTTTGCGGATCCCTTTGATCTTAACATATGCTTCTTTAAGATTCTTCTTGCTCCGGATATTCTTTAGGACCTCGGCGTAGCTATTACCTTGGCTTAATGATCACGGCCTCTGATTGCCGCTTGATCCGATTATTTTTTTTCAGATTTGTAGCTGTGTTCATCCGTTGTGGTCTTATTTCTGCCTGTTTAGGTACTTCCTTAACATTTCCTACATCGGCATGGGGCTTCTTCTTTCTTTTAGGCATAACGTTTTGCCACTCGCCGTCTTTTTCGTTTCGTGACCGCACTGTTTCACAACGTTCCACAGGGCTTGTCGCGCGTCGCTTGGAAGTTGTTGACTCTGGGGTTGCGATACGTCTGCTTAGATGCTCCCGTTTTGGTTCTTTTTCCGCGGTAAGCCAGTTTCTGCGGTAACTCTTGATTACGTCGAAGAGTTCGTCGAGTTGTGCCCTTCCATTCTTCATTTTTGTACGATACCCTTACACTTCTCTAGAGATTCCTCTTCTGCGCGTCTCATTTGGGTAATATACTCTTCCTTCGGTGAATTATGAATGGCCCGAGGTTCAACTGTGATAGCAGCTGGAGTGCTCCCCGCTTCTGGTTGCTTTGCAGTTCCTGCTTGTGAAGACGGAGTTTCCCTGTCGGTCTTTCTGTCTGTCTTTCCTTCTTTGTCAGGTTGTTTTGGTGTGACGGTTAGTATAGGAGACCTAAGTATCCTGCTGCTCCTGCGGAAAGCTGTTCCGTATTCCTCGTCTTGGATGTCTTTGTTTTGTTGTGTTTTTCGTATTGTTCTTTCTCTTGTGATTTTTGTTGCTTTTGTTGTTGTGGTGTGTTTATTTTATGCTATTGGGTCTCCGCTTCAAGCCGCTATCTCCGCACGTTGTAGCAGTTGCCCTATATGAACCCCGTGGTTATCTATGCGAGCAGGGAGGCCACGCAAGGGTTGACACAAGTCCTTATGAGAGCTTGTGTTCAGAGCCAGGTTCGGGCACGAATCAGGAGTTCGTCTAACTGAACCTGTAAGACCCAATTAATGGCGACGTGCATTGAACGTACTTGAAGACCTGCCAGGGTTTTAACGAGACGGAGGTGATTACAGCATTACCCTGTCAGCCATTTCGGTGAGATTTCACTCTTACCTACTGAGGTGACAGAAGGCTGCTCTCATCAGCCCTTTGTCTACCTAGTCCGTTCCGGATTTCCAGTATACCATAATCAGAATCTTACTGGTCTCGATTCTGATGGGCGCTTGCCCGGAGTTTCTTAGACATCTATGCGCATTTGGGTGCTGATCGCTGGGTTGGTCCCTCGTTGCTTTGTTGCCTCCCTCTCGAGGGTCGATATTAAGAGTTTGATCATCGAAATTCGCCTGCATTTGTAATAATAATAAAATGTATGCATATAGAGTACTCACTCACTTTCTTCACTAATAAATGCACTTTGTTTATATATATTTAAAACACTTTATATACAAATTTTACGCGTACTCCCCGAAAATGCGTTTGCCTACTACGCTCAAAGCCCGCGATAAAAGCTATGCAATAGCTTAATAATAATGTTACTAATGTTATGACTTTGAATATTGAATAATTTATTTTCATTCATTAAATTTTTATTAAATTCTTAATTTTTATTTGCCATTAAAAAATTGTCTCTTAAATATTATTATTTTTGAATCACCCTGCTGTCTCTTCAATTGATTTGTTCCGCTTGAGATATCCGCAAGATGTGCCTAAAAGTATGAGAATATTTTACGCATACTTTGTATTCAAGCTTGAGATATGCGAAATACGATACGCCTAAAAGTATGCAAACATTGAGCGTAAAAGGTTCATTTCCATTACGGAATTTCTTGATTCGGTCCCCGAGTTTAAAGCCTGCGATAGAAGCTATACAATAGCTTAATATTTTAAACAATATTAACTTCTCATTTATTCAATAAAAGAAAAAAATTTGTTTACTTATCGGTCACCACGCTCAATAAGTGAGTATTGAATTAATATCAAAGAAAAAATATACTGCATAGAAAATAAATCAATAATTAATAAGTTGATAAAAATGCTATGCAAAAACTTTACCGCGACAGTCCACGAGTGCCACACGTACGTGCACTTAATAACTTACAAAGATAACACAGAAATTCGTAATTTGTTGGTATTCTAACAGCCAATCAAATTATTTGGTTTTTTTCGACATAAGCGACTAGAGAGACATGTGCCTACCAGGAGCTTTCACGCCTTCCTATTCTCACAAGTTCATTATGCCTTTTGTAGTGAGCTTCTGCCTGAAATCTTATTTCTTTGGCGACTGTATTCACCTTTAGGCCACGATGAATACCAGCGAACCAGAGAGCCTTAATAACCGGGACTGATCCATGATTTTCAGAAGAGAATTTTGTAACAGCAGATGTTGATTAAAATATGGAGTAATACTATTATTTTTTTAATATACACATAGCCAATAAAGTCTGCGTTCACCCGACACTATTTTTTAAGTGAAGTAACAACACAATGTAAATAGGTAATTCAGTTCACATTTTCTACATGTATTTCTTCTTTATATTTTGAAGTTCAAAATGCAAAAACAAAAATGTATATTCCTATTTTAATTTTTGTGATAACGGGATTTTAGTGTAAGGAGAAGTAAACATAGGCACCATTAAGTCTGCGTACGATAGGAAGATGATTCGAATACTCCCTTTTCCTAATCTGGTGGCGACACAAGCCTGCAGAATGGGACTGACAGATCGAGAAGACTGCAGGAAATGTTAAAAGCAAGGCTCCCGGGTCACAATGAAGCATCTCTTGTGCACTTGTCCCGCATTGGCAAAGCAGTGCATGGAGATTTGGGGGCCGCACGGTATGAGACACTGGAAGACGTATCAATAGGTCTGAATTGATTAGGAAAGGATGAGATTGTAAGAAAACAATAGTTCAAATTTAGAAATTAATTGGTTATATTTAGAAAAATACTACTGCAATTTTTGTATACACTTGTTACTATTAATTATATTCTTGCAACATGTTGCTACAGAGTATAATAGTTTTGTTCACCTAACGGTACATAACATTCTACTAACATTAAAATGTGAAATCGAACTACAACCACACCTACTTCCCATATAACACCATTTTAAATTCTTTCTGATTCTCTTACATTCTAGTATGCAAATCAAGCATCAATTAATATATTGGGATACAACTTTCCACGAATAATCGAACCAAAAGTGTTCAAGCCAATAGGTCCCGCTTATGTGGACCCCAGTACATATAGTTGACCTTTTACCGATATCAGTCAATGTGTGTGATACATAATTGAAATTTATAGAGGATCCTTTCCTGATATTGGTATGTCTGTTTGTCAAAAATGGGTTGAATCGGGTCAATACTTCCCTTAGCCCCCATAAACCTAATATAAAATTTTTCGAACATCCGCTTAACTTTATACCGCTTGACCAAAATGTGAGTTATCCTAATGAAATTGAGAGATCACGTTTTTCTACATATCTCTCTCTCTCTCTGTGTCTAAAATGATTCAAATCGAGTGAAAACTTGTTCAGATTCCTTATGACTAATAAAACTGATGTTTTAACGTCAACTCAATAATTAAATTTAGACTGTTCGGTTGAGTTGATATCACATACATATAACTTAATTTTAGCTGACGTGAACTAAACTATAGCAATAAAACTAAGTCTAAGTTTATGACATTCAATATAAGTCAAGAAGATACTAAATTTGATTGTAATGTATTCACGATTTGATCGAATAATGGGTGTTTAATTTTTTTGCAACATTTTTTAATATAAAGTTTTGCCAGCACTTTAAGGAATTTCCCGGGCTTTGATTCTTGCACGTTACAAGAGTATGCACGGTTACACACGAACTTAGCCTTTCCTTACTTGAATTAATTATTATTATTGGCTACTAGGCCAAGGCTAGTAGCCGCTTATTAAATTAAATTAAAACAACGAACAAGGAACAATAACGAACAAGCACGCTCTTGCAATTTGCATTGCAGGGAAATATTTTCAGGCGTTAGCAAAAACTTTAAAATAAAAGATAAGCAAATTAACTAAATATTTGTGATCATATTTGCTTATTCGATAGGTTAAAGATTCACTTAGATTTAACTTTACTAGCTTAAACCACTAGATTCATCATATTAGTACTATAGAAATGTGCACACAAATAAATAGAATCGGGGAAGTACACTTTATTGGCTATGGGAAGGAAAGTATACCGGAGAAATCATTGTATATAAAATATGGCTACCAAATAATTATTATAATAAAAACAAATATCGATAATCAAATGTACACAGCCCGCGAAAAATCAACCTTTTCCTTTGAAAACACATCGTACTTGTATATGGTACAAAGTTAACAGAAAGTTTAAAATTCCATAGGGGACTAGGTCAAGTACTGAAGCAATTTCAGTACCAAGCCGCATTATTATTAGTATTTCGAAGGTGGCACACAATTAATGCACAAATATGTACAAAGGTTCATTTTAATAATTTTATTTATGTTTAATTTGTCTTAGTATTGCAAAGTGAAAGTGAAAGTGAAAAGTGAAAAGTGAAAGTTCCTTAGACAGTTATCACACTCATATTAATTTTGAACATAATCTACATATCCATTAGCAAAGGGCATTTCAATTTTAATAGCAAAAGGCCTAGAAACTTGTAGTTTGATACCAAAATTAACTATTAGAATTGTATTGAATTAAATAGAAATATTTTCTCAAATTTATAAAATTAAGGAAAGTTCGTTTCGATTTTTTGAAATTGTATAATTGTTTCTCTCTGACTCTTGTATATTTTTTATAAAAAAAAGCTATTTAAATAAAATAAAATGCAAGTAAATTTTCAAAATATTTTTATGTGTAAGATTATATATGTATATGTTTACTTTTTCTGTAAAGTTATCACTTTTGATACATAATTATAAAAATATTTTTTATTCCATATTATTTAAATTGATATTTTCTAACAGAAATGATACTAATCAACAATTTAAGTTTTGAGTTTTTGAAATACTGTGTGGCTTCATACTGGAGATTCATACAAAATGCGTGATCAATTCGATATTGATCATACAATGACTTTGCCTTACTGTATACCTCTCCAAACATACTGAAGTCATACGATAATCTATATATATACGTATGTATATTCAGGACATTTCCGCAATAAATTAATAATCTCGCAACATGTTGCACTAAGTTTTGTTCACAGTTGTTTGTAGCACCCAACACTCATCGGGATGGATCTGGATTTATATATTTCAAAGTTATTGGATAAACGAGATAAATTGAATTCCGTCTGTTTATCTGTATAAGCGATAATTTAAGTAAAAATTAAGATATCCAGATGAAACTTGGTACATGTGTTCCTGAGCAATCTGAGGGGGTGATGAGAAAAATCGGTTCCGTGGAAACATGTTCCCAAGCATATTATCCCCTATATTTTAAATGTGGTGATTTTGGTGATTTGCATTCAACATTGTTGGTAAAATTTTACTAACTATATACATTATGAGGTAGTTTCGGGAGTCCGAGTGAAAGTGGAAAATAAAATTAATACAAAAACAAAACATTAAAATTAAATTATATTAGCGTTTTATTTCTTCTTGAAATTCAGATGTCTTAAATAACACCCTTCACATTAAGTTACGTAACCATATTTTTCAAAGCGCATCGACTTTATTCCTTCACAAAGCCTACAGCTTCCATGTATCGAATATTGATTGCATTTTTTTCTGCCTTCTTAGGTTTCCCTCTTTAATAATTCACAATTATTATTATTTACTCTTAATTACTCTTGTAAATAGTTTTTCAGCATGATTTTAGCACTTTAATTTACTTACATTCAGAACACTCATTTCCACTCGGAATTTATTTAAAAAAAACTATGGAAATTAAATAGTGAATAGTGATCTACTTTTTTATTGACCGATATATATATATAACGTCAACAGAGAGTTTGACAATAGCTTTATTATTGAACGGGTTTTATTTACTTTTAGCTTCAGGTCATATTATTAGAAGATCCTTCGTCCTGCAACAAAATAAAAAAACCGTCGTTAATCTACAGGAGATTACCCCAGAAGTACGTAGGGAAATTAGAAAATATTGATTCCTTCAAAAATTATAGTCATTTGAACAGAAAAATTTAATGTTTAGTCAATGGTTTCGTAATAGACTGGGCATAAAAGAACTTCTGAATCAATCGAAATTTTCCTACGACATAATATAATCTTTAACTGTCGGGGGTGAAGTGGCTATTGACTAATGATAGAAAAATGCTTTACTAGTTTGTGAGATTAACAACAATTTTGTTTATTTTTTTTCTTTTAATATTTCTTTACTTATTGAATCTGATATTTTTATAGCCTAACTATACATATAAGTAATAACATCGTAAATCTACTTAATAACTAAACAAGCGCTATGTTGTTGACGCCGTACCCCACATTTGAAAACTTCCAAATTGGCTTGGTATAGCAGAATTTTGTTGTCAGGGCTAACTTTATTTTTATTGAAAAGCCAATTACATTTGCTGCTTGTGGATATATGTTTTCTGTCCAAGTGAATGCCAAGATAAGGTGCATCATTTGCTTTCGATACTAAGATGTTATTCATTTTAATCGGCTGAAACATTTTTCGTCTTAGTGAAAATGTAACATGCTGACACTTTTGTTCATTTACATTTATTCGCAAGTTGACTAGCCATTCTTCGACCAAAGCTAAATGCTCGTCTGTACCCTATTTTATTTTGTTTTTACTTTTATTTTATATTTTTGTTTATTTGATTAAAATTAATCAACTTTATTCCTACAATAAACAATAGTACAACGATAATATAAGTATACGTACAGTGTCTCTAGACGAGTTCTCGAGTACTCCGCTATCAATAATTAGTAACATTTTGTTAACTAATGATAGTATGTATATCTTAGCTTAGTAGATACTTATATAGTATATACTTGTATTTGTTTGCAAGGAAAAGGTAAAAAAAAGATGCATAGATGCTTTTATAATATAAAATGGTTAAAAGAAGAACCAGAAATCCGACCAGATGTGTCATGGAGTGAACTACTTTTCATTATCATTTAATAGCCGTTAGCAGTTCTGTTTCGTCAATATTGTTTTAGTTTTGTCTCTAAATGAAAGGAATGTGTCGAAACGTGTGTTTTCAGCAGTGAGTATTTTCGAAGTGTCTACTTTGTTGTTAGCTCTTCTAAATATGTGATAGATTATTGGGATGTTGTCTTCGTTTTGGATGAAGCCATTTTTGTCCAACTAGATAAAGCATTCTGGTGGTACAAATCCGTTTGGAATAGCTAATGCGAAGTAGTCATCACTTTCGTAAAAAGAAGCTCTTATTAAAGTGTTATTGTCATCATATAGGATGCGACTTATATGCCTTCTAATTAGATTTATGATGTGACAATTAATTCTGGGATCGGAGTATTCTTCTCTCGAATTTTTTGAGTCTTTCCATATATGAAGGAGAGATATCAAACCAAATTGAACATTCATATGAAAGTATTGGTCTCACTAGTGATTGATACATGATAATGATGAATAATACATTTAGCCTGTTATATAGCAGTTTTGAGGAAAACATATTTTTATAAGAATAAAGAGCTTTATTTATTTTTAAGATTTGTAGGTTGATATGATCATTAAAATATAAAAACTTATCGAGGTGAATACCAAGATATTTGATTCTCCCCTTGCGCTGTCTTTGGATATTTGCTATACTGGATTTCATATTAAACTCCTTACATTTTTTTTAATGTTTGAGTTACATTTATTAAAGGGAGGGCGAAAAAAGATACTTTCGCATTTGTCAATATTCATTATAAAATGGCAGTTTATGTATAATCCTCAACCGTATTGTATTTGAGGTGCAGGTTACTATTAACGCTGTCGATCGTTCTGTCAGAGTGGTAAATGAGAATGTTGTCAGCGAAGGCTACAATGTTGTCCATTTTTTGTACTAAGTCGAGGATGAAAAGATTAAACAGAATTGGAGCATCCCTTGTTGCAGACCATTTACTTCCTGAAATACGCTACTGCTTTTTGTATTATTTATATGTACAGAGAATTTTTTGCCGGATATCATGTTATAAATAAGTGTAATCAGATGGAGAGGAAATTTATAGCTGATGAGCTTACATATTACCCCTTCAATCCATACTTGATCGAATGCTTTCTCAAGCTCAAAGAAACATGCACCTGTGACACATTTCTTATTCCAGTTCCTGTTTATTTCGGAGACGATAAGATTATTGGCATGTATAGTCGAATGCCTGTATTTGAACCCGAATTGCTTAGGACTTATTAAGTTGTTGGCTTTAGTAACTTTATTAATATTTATACTAACCGAAACTTCAAACACTTTACTAATATTTGGTAGCAGGCTAATTGGCCGAAAGTTTTTTAAGTTATTTTTGTCCTTATCCTTCTTGGGTATCACAATTAGCTTAGCTATTTTCCAGTTAGGTGGGAAGTAGGCATGTAAGATCGTATGAACTAACAAAAAAGTTTTCCGTTTGGTCGTTATTTAAATTATTGGCTATTTTGTTGGTATTGAAGTTTGTTTTGGTCGCTCGAGTGCTGTCGAATAAAGTTTTCATTTCCAAAAACTTTTTGAAGCATTCTTGTACCTGAAAGTGTACTGAATTGTTGGGTTTACTTTCTTTTGAAGCATGGACTGCTTCGAAATGAGTCCCGATTATTTCATTTATAAATTTATTGTTATTGATGTCGTAGTTGTTTTTAACTAAGTCTTTTTGTAGAAGCACGCGGTCCAAGCCAGCGTTTTGGATTATGTGGGATGAGTTTAAGGGGATATTTATACGACTGATTGTATTATTGTTATCTTTTAAACACAATTTTTTAATAACGGAAAATTTAGTTAGTCGTAAGGGTAGCAAGTCTTTGTCCGAGTTGGTTATTAAAATGTTTCTTAATATTGTCATCTATTAGTTTTTTTACAAGTTTCAGTTTTGCTATTTCTCCTTAAAGTGTCGTGGGAGGTAGATATGTTAAAGGTCGATTATGTTTTTTAATGACTGAAAGGATTTTACTTTTTTCTGCAGTTTTTTTATAATAGGCAAGTTTATAAGAGTTTGAGTAGGGCTATTGATTTACATTACATTATTTTCTATATGCATATTTTCTATGGCTTTCAAGACAATATTATTTAAATGAAGCAAATGATCAATCTCTGAGTTGCTCAAGTTTCTATCGCTTGGTACAATGGATTTATTTTGAAGTTGCATATTAAGGTCTTTTTTAAATTTTGTCCAGTTAGTTTTTTTGTAGTCAAGTGTGGTTTTTTTTGGGTTGCCTAACAAAGTCAAATAGTTTGTGTTGTCCCTATTAATCGCAACGATTTGAAAAGCGCAGTGATCGCTATCGTAATCAATGCATCTCAAGCAGTTAACTGTGTTGTTTGCTCTGTGAATATCTATTGAGATGAGAGACCGAAGCATAGGTACATGTTGCATCTGAACTTTAATTCGTTGGAGGTGAGCCAGTTTTTTAGGGCTTTACCTTTAGACTTGTTTTGTAGGTTCCCCAGTCTGTGTGTTTACTGTTGAGATCACCAGCTTATATTTAATAGTGGTTGGGGTTTTGTAGGTTTAAAGATTCGAAGATTGTGTTGAGTTCAGATTTGAATGGGTCGTTATTATTACCTGGCGGGTAATAGGCTGAAATTATATACATGATGTTATTTGGAGGCATATGTATTTTAATTACACAAGATTCTAAACAGGATAAGGCATCGATGTGTTGGTGGAAGACTTTCGTGTATTTTATATTTTCACTAACTAGAATTGCGGTTCCTCGCCCTCTCGTTGCTAACAATCTTTTCTGATTAAATTATACCCTATAAATTTAAGTTTGTGTCTTGTGTTAAGTTTAGTTTCGTTCAACAGAACAATATCGGGATTATTATACGATAAGAATTTACTTAGCTCTCTTCGTTTGTATTTCCAGCTGCTTCTGCAGAACTGTTAATAGTTTTCTTAAAGATAACATAGTATTTGTTAGTTCTTCGAATAATTGATTTTAAGAACTTTGATTATTGGTATCACAAAATTCACCAGTTGACTTTTTACAGACATTTGCGTAACTTAAATTGGAGTTAGTAAAATTTTGATTAGTATTTATTTTCGTAGCTATTAGGTTTTATTTTTTCAATCTTATTTTTATGTGAAGCTCTTTGTAGGATGCTGGTTGCCCAAATTTCTTGCACAAAACACAAAACACCTTTTCATTTTCGGTTGAGTTAGCGTCTAATGAGGAACAATCTTTGCTTTGGTAAGTTCCGCTACATTTGACACATCTTGGTGGTAGATTACAATTGGCTGCGCTGTGAAAGAAATTTTGACAGTTTATATATTGCGGAATCTCAGCTTTTCGGAGGGGTTCCCATTTAATGCAGTGGTATAAAACAATTTAGATTGCTTTCAATTCGTTAACAACATAGGTATTTTTATATTGCATTGCGTGGAAACTATTGTGGTAAATTGATTAACTTTAAGAATTTTTAGGTTATCGTTTTGATATGTTCATTAGAAATTTCTTCGGGGTAGGTATTGTCGTTTAGCCCTTTCAATAGATATGTTTTTGTTTTTAAACGTTTAGACGTCTAAGAATTGAATTTTACTTATGATTGATCTAAGTACCCTCGAACCTTTTTATAGTCTTCAATGTTGGTTAAAAGAATTTGTTTTTGTTATACAAGTGTTCTTTGATTTAAAATTGCGTTACGTTTACACCATCTTCTATTAGTTCCATTATTCGTTTTGATTCGATATCATATGTGTGTATTCAGGAATATTTTTGATGTTTATCTTTTGTTTGACGTTTGGGTTCGAATTAACTTCACCGTGTTGTTTTTGTGGGAGACGACAGCTGGAGGTATTGCTGTCGCTGCACTTTCTGATGGGATATTTTGTGTTGTATTGCAAGTTTCACTTTGTATATTTTCTTTGCTTAGATAATTGGATTATTATCTCCTAGATAGTCATCTAATGTAGCGGAAAATATGTATTGATGTTTTTGTTAGTTTTAAGTTTATCGTTGTGACATTGTTTGCAAAATTAAGCGCACTACGCTTACTAATTATAAAAAGGAATAACTGTACACTGATTATAAATCACGATTGGCACTTCAAGGAAATTAAATGAGTTTTATGATTTTCGTGATTTGTTGTTATTTTACAAACCGTAGTACGTACTTACGCTCTCGCCCACACAATCAGACCGCTCGTCTGTACCCTTGACGCTCTGATAGTACATTGTGCCATTCGAAAAAGTCGATGCTAATACATTATTACAGGTTGGAATATCTACTGTATATAAGATATATAGAGTTGGGCCTAACACACTCTCTGAGGTACACCAGCCCTTATCGGTCCTTCATCAAAGATGAAATTAGGATTATAATAAGACTCCTAATTGCTCGGTCTAATCGGATGATAATCACGCTCACTCCCCATATAACGGTTTTGTTAAAAACTACAATAACCAAACTTCAAAATCATTAACTAAATGCGTCAGAGACATAAAATTGTACATCCGGGATGTTATAAAAGGGCTTTATAGGAGCCGGCGTCAAAATTGAACAATGGGCGTGGCACCGCCTACCTTTATATAAAATCTCATATCTCCGGACCTTCATTTTATGCTATGAAATCAGGAAATAACCGCGCTCACTACTCATATTACGGTTATGTTGAGAACTACTAAAAGTGCGACAACTCACTGAATAAACACACAAAAGCCACAAGCATAAAATTTCACAACCAGGATGGTTGTCAACACCTGAAGGTACTTCCCCGGCTGTGATCCTTGCAAGAGTATAACATACAATTTTCGGTTATACCCGAACTTAGCCCTTCCTTACTTGTTTTGTATTATATTTATTTTACAAATATATCGAATAATTAAAATAGCAACATATGAAATAAAGTTGAAGAATATATAAATATATATTTTTTGAATACAATCCGCATTAAGAGAGTGAATTTACAATTTTATCCAACTATGTTACGTATGAATTTAAATCATTAAATAAATATACATGTATCTTTAATGAGCTTTAAAGTAAGTTCTGTCAATTTTTATCAGATTGAGATTAGGTTGAACAAACATTTTTACAAAATGTGTTTTTGTTGTTGTTGGGGCAAACCTTGTAGCTTAAATTTTGATGGGTGAGCATTCTTAAATCGTTCAGAGCCTCATTATTTTTCCTCTGGAGAGTTTCAAGAGGCAGTCAAAATACATACATACGTACATAAGCACGTAGATATGTGCTCAGTTTAATCTTTCTCTTCAAAGACATTTGTTAGACCAATCCTGAATACATCTAATATTTGCTGATATTTCCTTTTCCTTTCAATATTTGAAAAGGTAAAATAATTATGAACATGAATCACGTTTTAAATAAACAAACAAATATTTTATGATATGGGATAAACTTCCATAATTGGTTTTATAGTCTTTAAAAATCTCAATTTTTTTTACATAAAGATATTAATACTATTTTAATATTTATGACTAGATATTACATATGTGTGTACATAATAAAAAATATTACAGAAATCATCAACACTATCATCCACTTATTTATTAATACTTAAGTTAAAGAACTAATTTAATTACAAGGTACAATTAAAAAGTTCCAGAACTTTTTAAACAACGTGCCTTCTAGTGGCGCCATCTGTCTGAAATTGTTAACCCTCAATTGTGTATTCTTCAGTGTTGTCGTATAAAATTTATATAACAGCTGACTTGTATAACAGCTGAGATATCGCGCTACATGTGACATTACATTTGTAGTGTCGGTCGGAAAATGAGCATCGAACAAAGAGCCAACATTAAGTTTTGTTTTAAACTTGGTAAAACTTTTACCAAAACTCATCAAATGATGAAACAAGTTTATGGCGATGATTGTCTATCCCGTAGCTGTATTCACGAGTGGTTTAAACGTTTTCAAGAGGGACGGGAGGACTTGGAAGACGACGAACGTTCGGGCCGGCCAAAAGATGTTGTGAACGAAAAAAACACGGAAATTGTGCGTGAATTCATTAAAAAAAGAGCCGAAATCATCGCTTAAATATATGGAATCAGAATTATCAATATCCGCAGCGTCGATTTATCGTATTTTGACAGAAAATTTGGGCCTCAGAAAGGTTTGTGCTCGATTTGTCCCGCACACTTTGAAACAACACGAAAAAGACCTCAGAATCAGACAGATTTTTTGACTAAAAATCGCATTCATATCATCAACCATTCAACCTATTCGCCTGATATGGCGCAGGGTGCCATTTGTTTTTGTTTGTTCGGAAAACTAAATTTGGCCATGAAAGGAAACCGCTATGCTGACGTTGATGCCATCCAAAAGGCGACGACCGCCATCCTCAACGCTATACCGACAAATGACCTAAAAAAGTCATTCGATAACCTTCTTGAACGTGCAAAACGTTGTATTCAGGCGGAAGGAGACTATTTTGAAGGCGACCAATAAATTAAAAAAAAAATTATAATAATATTCGTTTTTCCTGAAACTTTTGAATTGCGCCTTGTATATTCTGAAAAGTCATTCCTTGCAATTGCAAGAAAAGGAAATCAGGCTATTGGAGCGATGTATTCGTTTATAGATCATTTCACTTCTGTAAGCCCAGGGGCTTTGTTAATCCTCCTTAATTCAACTGGGTTAGATAGAGTGATGTAATAAGAGGGGAGGGCACAATAGAATACCGAGCAGATACCTCATGCTAAATTTATCTATGAAAATTAACGTTTAATACTCCTTAATATATACATATGTATGTACTAATGTATGCACTGCTTTCAAAATAATAATAAAAGCAAAAATTCATATAATTTACGATATACATATGTTAATTTCGCATGAATTTGTTTATGTATGTATGTATATGTTTACTTTTATATGTGAATAGCAGGTAAATATATATATATACATGAATATACCCAAATACAGCGAGCATATACATATACAATAAATACAGAATGCGTATTATGAAGCTTTAAATACATATGTACATACATTATCCTAAAGTCTATAATTACTGTGTTCTAATAGATGCATATTTTCAATCAAAAAAGCTCAATATTGTGTTTTATATATGCATACAAAAATACAAGAATATGTGTATATTTACATGGATATATATTCTTATGCACATACATGCATATATACATATATAAATATCTAGTATCTACATTTTATATGTAAATATGCGCTATATCTTCAATGCATCTGCATGTACATACATTCATATATCCTCTTTGGATATGGGTTCTGCTACAAAACGCTTTGTCATTTTTACATATGCTAATATACACACATACACAAGTATTGAGGAATATTCCACACGGTCGACAGTCTTTTTTTGTACAAGCAAATGATATATATGTATTCGGATTCATTCCTTTCAAACCCTGCACGAAACATGTTCAAAATAACGCATATGTTTTGTTCTTCATATACATGTTAGCCCATAAGATTTAAATAAAATACTGCGCAGTTTAAAAAAGTTAACGGAGGTAATTATAAAATTCTAAGTAAAATTTCTATAATTTAATAAATTTCACAAACTACCCAATAATTATTTACATACAAACATATATTATATAGTTTCCTTATACTCTATAAAGTTCAATGAACAGCAGTTCTCAATAAATTTCGTGCTGGGTATTCTGGTTCAATACAATGACACGACTACCGTATGGTTAATACTAACCATTTACGACGTTGAACAGCTGATTCAGTGCAAAAGCATCGAATAACAACACAACAACGTTTCATAAAGTCACAAAATTGCAGTAGAAACTGTTGATTATCTTTGTTCGTTTATACGACGAATTGTAGTCGCAACTTTTGTTAGTGATTTTATTTAATATGCAAGTTTTCTTATTAAAAAAAAGTGGCTATAAGTGTTACAAAATCGGTATAATTTTTTAGAAAACCTTGGTGCTAGTTTCATGATTAATAATTAAAATAATCGGTTCACTAAAAAATTACGAAGTACGTTTTACGTACAGACATAAGTATATTATGTGCCTACCTTAATACATACATTGTATGTAATTGTATGCATGTAAATATTACGGAGTGGTTTTTTTATACAAAGTTTTGTCTGCCGTGTTTATCCAGATTATTCTGTAAAAAATTAAATATTACTAATTCATGCACATAAGTACAAATTATAATATAATAAGTTATCAACGGAATAAATATTTTGGACGAATACGATGACTTTTTCCATACACACATATTTGTATGTATGTGTAAATACATTCACTATTGCGAATGTGTACGTGCGATTTTCATCTGAATTATTTTTTTATAAAGGTGTAACTTAATTCAGGTTTATTCGACCTATAAGAACAATAATATAACAATCTTTCATAAATACATACATATTTACATATACATCTGCATATGTGAGTACATATTAATTAAATTTTCTGTCGAAAGAAAAATCTATAGAAATAGCTTATTAATATGACGAAACTAATACTTGCTAGGCTATGTATGCACATCTATATACAAAAATATTGAATACATATGCAAGTGTGTATGTAAGTAGATACATACATGCATTCTATAATACAGGTACCATGTGTTCAACCGAGTACTAAAAGATAATTTCGATCACTACTTTAATGAGTACACAGTAGAAAAGAGGATTATAATATGAGCCATTTAGAACGCTCAATCGAGAGTGTGGGAGTGTCTAAAATGTCGAACAAATAATGTTCTCTCTAGCATGGCATGAGGGTGAGCGCTCTCCAGATGATAAATTTAAAACTATGCCAAAGCTCTGTCCAAATAATTAAAAAACAAAACAGAACCATAATGTTTTCTATACAATCCAAATATTCACAAAAATACATATCTGTTTTTATATGTGAATTTTCAACAGAACAGAGTGCATATGAAAAAAATTCATTTTTAGTGTTTTTTTTTTAATTCCTTTAAATTCTATAAATGTAATTATTTATTTATGCTTTGAAGTAAATTCAGATTTTTTTTTACATACATATATTTTTATACATATGTATGTACATATATGAATATGTATATACAGACATGAAATTATATGAAGCGAATACAATGCTCATTTTACCTTGACTTATTATGACGTTGTTTATCAGTTCAACTGCAAATATACAACATTTATTATTAAGCAAAATATTATGCGTATACACATGCATACATTGTATTATTATAGTAAAGACCATATGTAAACATATCCCACACATATGAATGTATATATATACATATTCTATATGTATATGTTTTTACTGAATATAAATTTACTAACAGTTGACATATAGGTAAATACCTAAGCAGACCTAAACTTTTATATATGTACCATATATGCATACATTCACATACATATGTATATGTGTATTCTATATCCATATCTACAGTGTGTGAAATAAAAATATATAATGTGAAATCTTGAATCTAAGCACATACACAAACATACGTACATGTGCATACTATTTACTAATATGTATGCACGCCATAAATCAACACTGCCAATCATAAGCGCGCATTCAACAGTTTAAAATTTGCAAAACAATAATTAAACGCATATTAAACAGTTGATTTTAAATTTTTATAAAAAACTTTAATTCGTTGAGCATGTGATATTGAAGATTTATATTTTGACAAAATGGATGGTTTTAACTTTCAAGCTTTTATGAAATCCGACATGATCTCTCCTAGTAAGTCTCAGGAATTCGAGTATAATAATGGACATTTGAAATCTGATGAATTGATTTTTGGTTCGCAGCGCGTTAATTTGAATTCCAGCACACCTTATTCAGATGCGACCCAGGTAAGTGTGTAGATATGTACAGGCAATTATGTGTATTTATTATATACATACATATGTGTATCGGAAGACCGTAAAATATAAGCAGAAGTAGCAAATTAAAACATTTTAAAGTCTCGAAATTTATAAGTTGATAAAAAGTTAGTGCAGTTTGGATAACACGAAGGCGAAGAATATATTTTGAATGTGATGTAAATATTAATTAGATTAATTAAGGAAAGCAAGGAATGTTATTAAAAATTGCTATATGAACATTTAATATACACCATTGAAAATCAGAATTGGTTTGCAATTCTGACAACTACGCAAATCTGTCTTGGATTCCACAACACCCCTGAATAATTCCAAAACAGTTCGACTACTGGGTGAATAGAGAAACATAAACAAGCATACAAAGTAGCATTCCTACTCATCAAAAACTTTAACTGTTTATTATAAGTACATGCTTATACTATAAATCGAATTTTAAAAGCTTTCTATCGAGGCCACTGAACTTCAAAAAAAGCACGACCTATGTATGTAAACAATGCAGATGTATAAGCTTTCAACACTGCTAAAGTTCACATCGTGAACTGAACTGAAAATTAATTCGAAGTAGGATGGCTATTTCCAATAGAAATATTAAAGGAAATCACATTAAGCTTTATGGGTTCAGCATTGCATTCTTTAGCCTTTTCGCACGACCAAATTACCTTAGTACATTAAGATTATAATTGAGAAACCGGTTTTTACCTTTCACACAGCCGGTTACACGATTAACGATCAGCTGTTATACATTTTATTTGCTGTTCGTAAAAAGTTGGGAAAATGCGTGTATTAATAATATTCAACTGTTACAATCAGTACAATCTAGTTATGATTGGGCACTGGCTTTATTTAAAAAAGTGAAGGAACGAAACTTTTTAATATTACATCTTTATCAGTTGATTGCTATTTTACCCATAAAAACATTCAAGTTTACAGTGCGGACAACAACCTGCAGAATGGTATTCCAGTTTCAACTCGATTTGTATTCGATTTAGAATTAAAGTAGTAAGTTAAGACTTTTATTTTATATGGTAAATCGATCTAAATTAACGCTTTAATCGAACAAAGGCCGGTTAATTGATCAATTAGCACCTGTGCGAAAAGACTATTACTATCTAAGTTAATTATTCTAACTAAGAGCGTACATAAGTTTTAACGGAATGGGAGTTTATATAATAACTCGGCAATGGTAGTTAATAAACAATATTTGGGACATCTATCATAATGTGTTGCTATTACAAAATTTAATTAAAACATTAATTTAATAAAATTATTTTAATAATTGTCGATATATACTAATTTACTAGCTTCAGTCAAACGCGCCAAGTTCCTAAAATTTTTCTAATTAATATACAAATGTATGTGTGCATAAAAATGTTTCCTTATCTGTATTTACATTTTATAATTCACATTTATGTTCGTATGATCGAAGGATTTTTTTTTCAAAAATTTCCAATTGACCAATTAACTGTTGATTTTTTCCCAAAAATGTAGAAAAAAATTCGATCAGGCCCAGGACTATCTATTTATAAAACTAATTTTTTTTATTCGATTGATTTTAGATGAATTTCCAAATACTACCCCTAACCCCTTAATCATCCCACTGATAAATTTATTATAATTATATTTAATAAACAAGCACCTTTACTTATCTAATATTTATCACTAATGTAAATAATGTTTATAACAAAAGCCTATTTTCGTTGAATTCCAGTCAAAATGATAGTCTTGAATAATACACACGCATAGCCTAGAAGTGTTTTAAACAATCATATGTTACTTCATACAATAAAATTTTATACCTTCATGTTGCCGAAAGTTTTTTTCATCTAACAGCTGTTTGAATTATCTAAATATAATCAAAACTGGTATCAAGTTATATGAAAATGACGAAATGAGCTGAATTCTATAAATATTGAAATATTTTGATGAAAATAGTACATGTGTTCGTTGGCACTTTAAAGAGGTTGTTATTACAGTTGAAATCCATAATAAGCAAATTCCACCTCTATGGGCTATTTTACTGATAAGACTGCTCCATGGTAAACAATTAACCAAATCTCGTCAATACCCCATAAAACTTATATAAGGTCTTTCAAACTTTCGGTTGTATTTATACCATATTTATCGACAACGCGAATAATCTTAGCAAAATGAATTAAACGATTGAGCTTATACCACATACCATAAGCTAGTAGAATTTAGTGACATGAGTGTGTACAATACCTATGTATGGATATCCTTATCACTATTATGATGAATATAGAGATTTGTGTTGATTAAATTGATATTAGTATAGGTTAATATCTCGGCCATAATAAGTGAAGTAATGAAACTAAACGAGTCTTTGAGCTATAGCATAAATTAATAAGATTTTAAATATGATTGTAATCTATTCGCAGTTTTTTTATAAAGGTTTGCAAACACCTTATAATATTAATTGTTTCTTAATCCGTTCAAAATATATATTTTTAGTAATAATACCTCTCTTTTACCATTAAAAATATATCTACAAATTTTAATGATGATCCTTTAAATAGTTTCGGCGTGAAACCGTAACAAACATCCTTACATTCAGATTTATAATATTATATAATATATTAGAGAGCAGAGATGTATATATGTATATTATATATTAAAATATTTTTTCATTAATGTTTCATATATATGTGTTTCTTTTTCAGACGAAGAAACATTATCCTGGTCATATAAAAAGGCCAATGAATGCATTTATGGTATGGAGCCAAATGGAAAGAAGAAAAATATGTGAAAAGACGCCTGATCTACACAATGCTGAAATATCTAAAGAGCTTGGTAGGCGTTGGCAACTACTGGACAAAGAGGAAAAACAGCCTTATATAATTGAAGCGGAAAATTTACGAAAACTACATATGATAGAATATCCTGATTATAAATATAGGCCTCAGAAAAAGCAGTCACGATTTTTTACTTCAAGACATAGTAATGAAAAATCGTATCGCGGCGCAAAATGTCCTGAAAATTCAAAGAAAACATCAATATATCCGTCGCCTTTTTCTGAGCAAAAGAGTAAACAAGGTATAATTAGCGGCAGTATAGATGGAATTCAACGATGTAATCGAAGCTCGAAAAAAAATACTTGCAAGATCCCCTCTGCTAACCAAAAAAAAATAATTAAAATGAAAGAAGCGTCTCCTATATTTGACTCTACAGATATATGCTCAGGAGAAGACCCTATTAATTATTTACCACATAATGCAATTGAAAGAAACTCTTTCAGTGATACAAATATCTGTGATATTAACTCAGGGAATGTTGATAATATACCTAGTTTAGATCCTATTGAGCCGTCCGACTTTAATCATTTGAAAAGTGGCCCAGAATTTCCACTAGAAGATGTTTTAAAAATAATAAACTCTGAAAACTTTTTGGAACAGCAATTTGAGTTTCATAACCCCAGAATCGAGTTTTCTCATGAAAGCGAACTTAATCCTGAACAAATAAATGTTAACGATATTTCTCCGATCTCATGTTTCGAAAGCAGCAAGGAGGATAACATAGTAAATGATGCTAATTTACATCTTGCCAGTCATCACTCTCACCAAATGCAATATCCATATGGAACAGTGAAGCTTCCCGTTTTTAATTCCTTACTAACTTCGCGAGATGAAAACAACCCTCTGAGTATTATTAACTCTTCAACTGACGACTCAAACTGTGACATTATAAATCAATCCTTATATTGTACTGACGAATGCGAATCTGATAACCATGACGCAACGATGCAACAACAAACCATAACAATGAATATTGAGATTCATAACAGCAATCGTGTTTACAGAAAAGGTGGAAATAATGGGCTTATGGTTGGAGATGACGTATATGCAGTATCAATTCCATGTGCCAGCGGCGATAGCGATTGCAGTATTTTAACATCGCCGCATTCGCCACAAATAAGATTAAATAACACTAGTACAAGCAGTGTAATAGTGGATACAAGTTTTGCAAATATTTCTCCACTTTCAATTACTAACTGTAATCATGACATTCATTCGGAAAATCTTAATTTATCGAACTATACGTTCTATGATACCAATGGAGCTCTTCTTGCTTTTACCTATGATGACCTCCCACCGGAATCTTCCGGCAGCCATTTGGAGTTTAGCAATAGATATGAGTTTTCTAGTCTTTAAAATAGGACATATTCATTATAAAGTAAGGTGCGTTCAAGGTACGTAATAATTACAGCAGTACAGCAACTGTGCTGCATATTTTTTTATTTTTACTTTGCTGATGTGGAGCCAAAAATTTAGTGTGCCGATTATTTGCATATATTTCGCCCGTGCTGCAAGTTTTGCCAGAAATTCACTCATAACGTGATACTTTGACAAATTTTCAACACCGCTGTCGTGATTGCTATCTCGAAGGCACCCATAGTGTCTTTAAGTGGTACAGACAAATGTATATACGTACATAAATAAAACATTGTATATTAACCTTTAAATTCATGAAAATGTACTATGAAACTCTTAACAACAATTTAATGCAAATATCAAATTTAGGTTTAAGCATGTCACATGAAATTATACAAATTGTATTATTTTTTTTTTAAATCGATTTGCATAATGTTTCTTCAATACACGTAAATTCGTAAGTGTTGTCAGTTCAGGAACCTCTAATAATTCTTAAAAAAATGTATTAAAAGTAAAATTGTAAAATAATCACATAAAAATGTTTGCACGAACATTTACATATGTATTAAAAATTGCGATATATTATAATATTTTACTATCACATAATTATTGGTATTTGTGAGATGAAACTATTTCAGGGGCATATGTGCTTTTCAAGCATTTTAAGATTGAATTGTAATATTACTTTTAGTGGTTTGTAAAAATTAAAAAAAAAAAAAAAATTATTATCTACCTTACAATAAAAACATATTTTTTTATTACATATATATTGTATATATACAAACAGAGAAATTGCATTTTGAATATGATATGATCAACATGGATTTATAGGTATTTACGATATACATACATGTAAAAAACATATTTAGTATGATTTTAAATTCATTAATATGCATATACATATGTACTTATGTATAACTTAAATTATTACTCATACTATTTATCGTAAAAAAGTTTAAAGAATTAAGTAAAAAATAGGGCGTGAGTATCAAAAGATTCCATAATGGCTACTAACATAGGTATAAACATGGTAAGATAATGAAAAAGTTTTACAAGACAAGCCTCTATACATTATACAGTATTTCTTTGATCAACCTCGATATTATATTGTCAACTTGATATCTGACTACTTTTTGCCATATATTAGTGAACTCAGTCGACGACAGCATATATACACATACGTATACTCGTACTGTATATATGTCTATATTGGTTGTGATGGGAGATATTTTATTACATTATGCGATTATTAAGTGATCGGTCCCAATGTTGATAAAATCGTCATATATCTCCTCCTATAGATAACAATTTCAAACGCATTATTCTTATATTATTTGCAGACATCTCAAAATAGACGCCTTTACTTTTTACAAATAATATTAGAAACTTAGTATTTAGGCTTAGAATTAGTATTTAGCCTACCTACCTTTTTAAATGTATACGAGATTGTAAATTAAGTATAAAGTACACACTTTCGTCACAGGATTATTGTTATTAATTAAAAGTTTTTAAATATAAATATAAATGTAAAATTCATAGAGATTGTGAAATGAAATATTTGTCGGAATCTGAGTTGAAACTGATAAAAAATTGTAGTAGATGTCATGTATTTTGATATTAATGCCTGCTCAGACCATAATTCTTATTGGTTTGGATGTCATGGAAACCAATCTTAGCGTCTTTGATATTAGACACAAACCGAGGAATTCAGCGCTGGAACATTTAAAATATTACTTTTAACTTATAATATTTGGATTTGCTGCTAAAACTCTTTCTAACCAAAAGTGGTATTAAAAAATAAAGTAAGGAAGCGCTAAGTTCGGGTGTAGGCGAGTACTTTACACTCTCGGAATTTGCAAAAATAAAACATATACATATATATATGGGGGCTAGACCACGGACTAGACCGACTTCAATAATTTTAGACGCTTTGTTCCGTTTTCTTAATATATGGTTAAGCGCTTAACCAGAACTTTACCAGCAACATGTTGAAAAATTGTGTTCTCAGTATCTGTTAGCAACCATCTCCACCAGACGACCAAACATACCCTGCTTCAAATGACAGCAGAAGGATTTAGCAAAGGGAAGGTAATCACGTCCCAACAGATGAGGGACCACTATCAAGTGGTACACCGACGGCTCGAAAAAGGCGGAAGGGATTTGTGCATGGGTCGTAGGACCACGCATCAAGCTCTCCATTCCCATGGGAAGTTTTCCTAGCATCTTCCAGGCGGAAGTATATGCTATAAGTCGGTGTGTAGAGATAAACCTCCAACGCAACTATCGCAATAAGAGTATCTGCATACTCAGCGATGGTCAGGCGGCACTAAAAGCGATCTCGACTTTTGAGGTCAAATTGCTACTAGTGCAGGAGTGCATACAACCGCTGAACAGTCTATCAAGTCACAATAGAGTGCATCTCATCTGGGTGCCGGGTCACAGGGGTATAGCCGGAAATGAACTGGCTGACGAGTTGGCGCTCTCTGCAGCCTCTACAAAAATGGTAGGGCCAGAACCATGCATAGCGATTGGTCCACACACCATTAAGGAGCTGCTCCGTAAAGAGCAGGCAGGGAGACACATTGGCAGCATATCCAAGGCATGCGCCATGCCAAGTTGCTGATGGAGGGTTTCGACCTCAGACGGTTTAAAACCGTAATCAATCTCCCGAGAAATAAGTTCCGGCTGCTTGCCGCGTTCTACACCGGTCATTGCAGGCTCAATAAACATCTATTCAACATGGGCTTAGTCTCTTCTGCAAAGTACCGGTTCTGTGACATGTAGTCGGAGACCCCAGAACACCTGCTAGTGGACTGCACAGCAATCTGCAGACGCAAAATTAAGGCCCTGGGATCCATGTTTCCCAACAGGGATCGCATCGCTTCACTAGCACCTAGCAGTATATTAGAGTTCATCTATATGCTGAGGCTAGACGAGTCGTTGTGACTTAGGGGAGGGCACAATAAACCATAGGTTGCAGTGCATACCTCTATCCATCTCTCAGTTAAGCTTCAGGTAAACTTTACCGAAAGAAGTGATAAAAATGATAGCTATCAGTTCTAAAATCTATAAAAAAAATCCAGCTGTTTGGCTGCGGCGTTCATATGGCGACTCTTGTCGCTCAATTTCATTATATATTATGCATATATGCATATTTCATACAAAAAAGGGCTAATAACATTTAAATTTCCGAATAAAATGTAAAATTCATTTGAAACCGAGCACAGTTACAACCATGAAAGGAATTTTAAAATGAAAACGAATGCTGAATTGCGTAGCTGCGAGCTGTTACGAAAAAGAACATCACGCTTGCCAACCGAGCACGAGCGGCACGGTCTCTTCGTCTTTCTTCGTTGTCCCCTCGCCTATGAAAACCGGTTTGGGCGGCAAAACGAGTCCTCGTCTGAACATGCACATACATGGCTAAAGTTACATAGTTTTGAGTGTTCATAATACAAGTTTTGTGAACAGTTTCTGCACCCGCAATCACAATAATCAAACTATTTGTAGGTAAACTAACCACAACTTGGTGAAAACGGTTCTGTCAGTTAAAGCTATCATCTAGTTAAAATACAAACGGTTAAGGATAATATTAACCGGGTATCGAGAAAACGGCCTTAAATCACATAAGAAAATATGTTTGCTTATTTCACTATAATATCACACATATTGACCGATACAAGTGATTAGGGTAGGGAAAGGTCTGAACCGATTTCATTTACTTTTCGCATTACACTAAATTATTTGATAATTGATATTTTGATTTTGCATTGTAATATGAAAGGATGTGATGGTTGTAATCCAATTTCAGCTATTTCTTGAATAAAAGAATAATGTCATACACCAGAGTTGGATTCAATTAGTCGAGTATACATATTCACATGCAACCCTACAATATTTGCTTTTTTCGTCATTTTCACATTGTAAAATGTGTGAAATGTTGTGTTCCCAATTGCAAGCAATCCTTAAAGAAGCAAAACGGTCTAGGGCAATTTAACGGAAGAGTGTTCCCGCCGGCTTCAGAGCGAGCCCATTAAAAATTAGTTCAGAGACGATGCGTATTGAGTTTAAAGTCAATTAATTTTCTACTTATGAACATAATCATATACAGTAAGTTTCGTGTTGCGTTGGGTTCCATTGCCTCAGTTATTCCAAACAAACAGGCCTGTTGCAACTATTCCATCGTTTTAAAGAAGCACTTTTTCATTAGTTATTTTCACCATACTTTATGCTAGTATGGGCCAATATAAAATTTGGGGTCCCAGCGAGACTGCTCTTCCACCTGAGTTCCAAATTGGATGAGCTGTAAAAGCTATGAATTCAACATGTTCTCTCCAGCTTAGTTTTCTACCAAGAATAACCCTCAGATATATAACAGAGCTCGAGGGTGCAATAATTTCTAGATGAGGGATTGAATTGCGTGATTTTTGCCTTTCTGGTGAAAATAAAATTTTCTGATATCTCAGGGTTAACAGTAAGTACATGTTCCTTCGCCCATTTAGCGGAGAAACCTCCATGTAACGTGGAACGTAACTGCGAGGTTTCCATATCAAATAGGAGTGTTAACTCGTTGTTCTAAGTGTTCCAAAGCTAAGAGGTCAAGATGCCTCCTTAAAGGCTGTCACAAGTGGTCTGGTGAGTGATTTTCATACCATCCCCATCATATAGCGCTTGTTCATCACATAGCTTATGAGTCAACCAGACCAGAGGTTCTGGTTAATATCAAATGCCCACAAAATGCCATTAAAAGGAAACTAACCTGAAATTTGGTGCATGGGATTACAGTACGCACCGTTGGGCTGAAAATGTTTAAAAATTGGGCGTGACCCCGAAACGTCGTTTCGATCATTTTTAATATGTCATGATCTTTAATTTTTTTTATTGTATTCAGTAATGCTTACAATTTCATCGTGGAAAGATATACCCAAGAACAACGTTTACAAAATATTCAATTTATTGTCAAATTAATCGTTCTCCAATCGCAACTTTTCGTGCACTTTTGTCGTTATATGGTCGTTATGGTTGTGATGAGTGGTGCGGTAAATAACAAAACTGTCGATTCTGGTGCAAAGAAAATGCACAAATTATACATGAGCAACCCTTACATTCACGTAAATTGACAGTTTGGTGTGGTTTTTGGTCTGGTGCAATCATCGGTCCGTACTTCTTTCGAAACGAAGCTGCTGACACCGTTACTGTCAATGGAGAGCGGTATGATTTAGATCGATGATAACCAACTTTTTATGGCCGCAATTGGTGGAAGTTGATCTTGACAATATCTGGTCGGGGCTACCTGCACATATCACGTGCAACAACCGAATTATTGCGACAAAAGTTTGGAGATTCGAGAATTTTAAGAAATTGTGACATCGAATGGCTTCAACTAGTTGTGATTTAACACCATTAGACTACTTCTTGTAGGGTTATTTGAAGTAATTGATCTTAAGCAATAAACCAGAATCTCTTCAAGCTTTGTAAGTCAATATTGAACGTGCCATTCGTGACATACGACTTGATTTAGTGAAAAAATTACTCGAAAATTGGGTTTATCGAATCCATTCCTAAAAATAAAGTCGTGGAGCCAATTTGAATGATGTTATTTTCGTAACTTAATTGCATCTATTGTACTTCACATTAAATAAAAAACATTTGAATTTCTTTAACAATTAGTGGGTTTTTTCTTGAAGAAAAATCATATAACTTTTATTGGAATACCATATACCTCAATTGCTCTTTACACGGCAACACTCTTTGTAACACCGAAGCTCGTTACCCACTTGTTGATGAATACGTCCGCTACTGGTTGAGCATCTTGATAAGGAATTGCGTATACTTCTTTTCATTCCTTAAAATAGTCCTTGACCACCAAAACACATTTGTTTCCAAATTTATTTTTGGGAAATTGAATCTCTTACCCATCTGTTGATGAATGCTACTGGTTCAGTGTCTTGATTAAGAATTGTATATACTTCTGGCCATTGGTTGAAATGGTTCTTGACTACTAAAACATGACTATTTCCTAATTTATTGTTGGGAAATGGACCGTCTAATACTTCATCTGGCCATGACTCCTGGACCTTGACCCTTTAGTTAGAATTCACTCAGCATTTTTGGCAATCCTCTCCATAACTGATTGACGACAACCAGTTGAATAAAACCATTGCTTTAATTTCTCAAAAGTTTTCATGTTCTCAAGTGCCCTCCTCTTGGACCTTAGTACTGCACGTTAAGAACATCAGGAATTCTAACCTTCGCAACAACCAAAAGTACTCGGAGAGTTTGCTCATTTTCCCTTTTCCATACTCGATGCAAGCAGCAACACACCAACTTTATTCTGCTACGCTCTGACCAATATGCTTTTACGACTAGCCTTGCTGTAGTTATTTCTCCACTCTTGTACATTTGTGCCACTCCACTTCATGCATTACACCTTGCAATTCTAGACACACTTGCAAAGAGTAATCCGTTTCAGGTTTAATTTTATCCTGCTGCTTCACCTGTGCTATTATACACGCTTCCTACTCTTCCAACTGTGAGGACATCTGTGCTGATATACGCACGTCCAGCTTTTTCGCCTGTGAGGTTCATTGTACTGATATACTAGCTTCCTGCTCTTCCGACTGTGAGGACACTTGAATTGGTATACACGATTTCTGCTCTTCCTACTGTGAAGACACTGATATACAAGCTTCTTGCTATTCTGACTGTGAGGACATTTTTACTGGCTCACACGCTTCCTGTTCATCCAACTGTGAGAACACCTGTGCTGATATACGCGCATCTTGCGCTGCGAACTGCTCTTTCAACTGCGTTGACAACCGCGTTTCGAACTGCGACATTTGTAGGGTCATACTTGCATCCTGCTCTTTAAACTCTGTGTCGATATTTGCGTTGATATTTGTGTTTAAGTCTGCGTTGACATTTGCGAAATTGCAGTAAAATCGTTAAACTTTGCCATTTTAAAACAATTCGCTCTTTGGGAATTTATTGACAATCCACTTTTAAAACCAGTTGTTACGGATTTCTCGATAAATTGTCTACCTTGTAGCTCACTCCTCAGTTCGATTACTGGATTGTTAAAAAAAAGTTCCAATTTAATGGCTATACACTTATCTTTAATTTTAATTCCAACAACTAAACACTTATTGCTCGTTATTCGGGTTTACGACTTATTGGCATATAATCTGGCAGCCCTTATTTAAAAGATCAAACACAAACAGAACAAAACTTCGCCTCTAGAACATTCTGGCAACTACGAACTACGCTATCTAGTTGATTCTAGCAGTTTATCGTCGATTCTGATTTGGTCCTTCATAATTACACTGTAATTTGGGAGACAGTCCTTTCTTTCGTTGTAGGTTATATAACAATACTCAATCGCCTTCAATAAAACCCTCAGAGTTCATTCCCTTGTCGTATTTTGCTATCATTTTATTGCTCATAAATTTAGTGCGCTGTCTCACCATAGCATGTATATCCCTCATCTCGTCTTCTAGGATGCTGTTGACTTCCTTAGAATTCCTTCTTTTGTTAGCGTTATTTCCAAATTTTAAATCATTAAAATGCCCCGTTGTTATGGATATATGAGTATCCGAATCTGTTTGATATTTGTCCACAACTTTCCTAAAATATTCTTCCAAAGTTTGATTGAACTTACTGATAGAAAAAGGACCAGCTACATCACCAGCAATTCGCTCAAATATCGCACCCGAATTTTACTACTTCATTTGACCATGACTCCTGTCCACACATCCACTAAAGGTAACTTTACTCGTATTTCTGCTTATTTGTGAAATGAAGATTACAGGGCATTTGCTTACTGGAGCCGACCGTGCCCTTTTCGGCTGGTTCGCTTTAGTTTAACGATTGGTTGGATTTGACATTTGCTCGATCTTGCTCAGTTTTGCGTTTACCTCCAACTGGATTATTGGACTGGTTACAGTTACGTCCACACAATCATTTTTCTTACGCGCTTTTGTAGATTTTTCCAGTGCTCTCTGCATATTGTAAATTTTTTCAAATATTTGGTTCACCCAAGTATGTGCTTCTATTTCTGCTTTATGAGCTTTAAATGTTTGAGTGATAAGCAGAGATGCAGTTTTCTATGTCAGATCATACGAAACATTTTCCGCAAACGTTAATTTTGGACATGCGAAGCATGAAGGGTTGTCTCGTATGCCATTTACAAAGGTTGTCTCGTATGAATTTTCGTGTCCTCCATGTATAACACGGACTTATGTGCATAAGCTAAGTGAGCTAACCCATTAATCTCTGTAGAAAACTTATTGCATACTGGCGGCAGCTTCGCAACTCGATTTGGAAGATCTGCTTCCTGTGCTACCATATCGTCTTTCTAATGCACCTGGTCTGTAATGTCTCCACCGCATATCTTTTTAATGTAACGAGCAATGCAGCTACTTTATCTTCAGCGGTCCAACTATTTGAAGACGCCGTGTTTTCGAATTGAGGCTTAAAAACATGGAACGAAACATGGAGGTTTTACCTTGGTAGACGACATAATTTTAAAACAATTCTCTCTTTGAGAATTTATTAACAATCCCACTTCTGACACCAATTGTAGAATAGAATATAATAGATAAGGATAGAGGTATCCACCCCGACCTATGGTCAATTGTGACCTACCCTAGGTCACAGCGACTCATCTAGCCTTAGCATATAGATGAACTCTAATATACTGCTAGGTGCTAGTGAAGCGATGCGATTCCTGTTGGGAAACATGGATCCCAGGGCCTTAATTTTACGTCTGCAGACTACTGTTCAGTCCACTAGCAGGTGGTCTGGGGTCTCCGACTACATGTCACAGAACCGGCAGTTTGCAGAAGAGACTAAGCCCATGTTAAATAGATGTTTATTGAGCCTGCAATGACCGGTGTAAAATGCGGCAAGCAGCCGGAACTTATTTCTCGGGAGATTGATTATGGTTTCAAACCGTCTGAGGTCGAAACCCCCCATCAGCAACTTGGCATGGCGCATGCCTTGGAGATGTCGCCAGTGTCTCTCCCTGCCTGCTCTTTACGGAGCAGCTCCTTAATGGTGTGTGGACCAACCGCTATGCATGGTTCTGGCCCTACCATTTTTGTAGAGGCTGCAGAGAGCGCCAACTCGTCAGCCAGTTCATTTCCGGCTATACCCCTGTGACCCGGCACCCAGATGAGATGCACTCTATTGTGACTTGATAGACTGTTCAGCGGTTCTATGCACTCCTGCACTAGTAGCGATTTGACCTCAAAAGTCGAGATTGCTTTTAGTGCCGCCTGACTATCGCTGAGTATGCAGATACTCTTATTGCGATAGTTGCGTTGGAGGTTTATCTCTACACACCGACTTATAGCATATACTTCCGCCTGGAAGATGCTAGGAAAACTTCCCATGGGAATGGACAGATTGATGCGAGGTCCTGCGACCCCTGCACACATCCCCTCCGCCGTTTTCAAGCCGTCGATGTACCACTTGATAGTGCTATCCATTAGCAGTAGGTCCAGCGTGGAATCATTCCATTCCTCCTTACTGGCAAGGGTATCTTTGACCTTCCTATTGCAGCTTACGGCTTTGGTAATGCTGTCCCTTGGGAGAAGGGCCAGTGGCATTTCGTCACTTAGGGCCTTCATCTGCTGGGACGAGATTACCTTCCCTTTGCCAAACCCTTCTGCTATCATTTGAAGCAGAGTCTGTTTGGCCGTCTGTTTGATCAGTATATGTAACGGTGTGAGCTGTAACATTACTTCCAATGCTGCGGCCGGACCCGTACTCATCGCGCCCGACGCGCAGATGCAGGCAAGTCGTTGCAGCTTCGATAGTCGAAGTCCTACCGAAGTCTGCGATGCTTTGAAAACCCAAGCTACCGCTCCATATGTTATGATCGGTCTCACAATCATGGTGTACAACCATTTTATAATCCTCGGGTTGCAGCCCCATGATTTCCCAGCAAGTCGAGTGCACACCAAGAGCGCTTTCGTAGCTTTGGCTTAGGTCAGGTCCACATGCTGCTTGCACCGTAGAGTGGAATCCAGCGTGAGGCCCAGGTACTTGACCGTGTTAGCCATCTCCAGCTCCATGCCGTTTAGGGATAGGTTTCTGAGACCTGGCAATAACCAGCGCCTGGTAAACGGTATGATTGTAGTCTTTGAGGTGTTGATGTTTAAACAAACCCCACTACACCATCCCTTTGCCAGCCCCAATCCAATTTGTACAATATCGCAGAGAGTGTCTGCGAACTTACCCCTGGCTAAAATAACAATATCGTCCGCATATCGCTGGCAGCGGATTCCATTGCTAGTTGGCAACTCCAAAAGATCGTCCACAACTAGGCTCCAAAGTAGAGGGGAAGAGTCCAGAAGCAGTAGCACTGCCGTCCAGCTGCCCTCTCCTATGGACATTTATTTCAAGCGTATACATAAAATGGCCCAGTCCCTGTTTTTGGGAATACGCCTGGGAGGAAGCTGCCTGACCTCTACCACTAGGGCGAATCTTATGATACGGGGATCAGACATGAAGGGTTCCGATGACACTTTCCATTGCCGGATCAGCCCTGTCGTAAGTTCGTTACCAAGGGTGATGTCAAGCACCTCCCTTCTTACACTCGTAACAAAGGTGGGCTCGCACCCCACGTTTTCAATACTTAAATTAGTACTGACTATAAATTCAAGTAGAGACTCAGCCCGTGTATTGCAGTCCGTGCTGCCCCATTCCGTGTGAAGGGCGTTGGCGTTGCATCCCAGGACGAGGGGCAGGTTATTCCTCCTGAAGTATTCCACCAGGTTTCCGACGGCCTCGGTGTGTCTCCCGGAAAATAGGCCGCTGCCAGGACGAAGTCCGTTCCTTCGTTGCTTTTAGCCTGCACAGCTACCAAGTCTTGTATTAGGAACTCTGAAATACAAAAGAAATCAATATCGTTCCTAATTACTTTACAGGCTCTAGGTATCTCACTTGAGAGATCCCAGATTATCTTATTGATCACCGTTTTGAGGCCTCTGACCTCTCCTTTGTAGATCCATGGCTCCTGGATCAGCAGTATGCCCATACCATCCGCTGTGAACCTGCTGACAGCCGAGGCCGACGCCGCGTGGTGCAGGTTCACCCGAGCAACTTCAGTGTGTGGACCCACTATAGGATCGGTTCCATTAGGAGCTGGTCCTAATCTTTGCCGTCCTCCGTGTTGCCATCCGCTAGGTCCATGAGTCTCATGAGAAGCTCTTGCGTGGAGGGTAGCTCCCCTCCTTGTTCGCCTACTACTCCGTGGGGACCTTCACCGTGGTCTCGGTAGTTGTCGCCTGCCGGGTTGAGTCGCAACCTCATCTCCCAGCATCTTTTCCACCGTTTCGGAGTGGTTGCCTAAGATCCCCTGTGCATTGCTGCTTCCCTGCCGCATGGTGTTAGGCGGCTCCTAGGGCGGTTGAAGGCGCTGCCCTTTTGCAACCCCGCCTTGTATCCTGAGTTGCGTTTACCGGGCGTTGGCTTCGATTACCGCTATTCCGTTTACTGACGGTCACGGTATTGCCACGCTTATGCTTCTCCGAGGCAGGGGAGGCATTGTTTCCCTTCATCCTGTTACGCGCCAACTTTTCGGCTTCCTCCAACGTTCTTCCCTCCTGGAGGTGCTTCAGCTACAATTTAAGGCTGGCACCATACATGCCTCTACTCCTGGGATCATCCTGTCCGCCTGGACTCCCAGTTCCCTTCTTCCGTTTCCGTTTTCCAGCCACCACGGTAGATGCCCGTTGAGTCCGAGCAGGTGATTCTGCTCGAGGGAGCCTCAAAGAGGTCCGCTTTATCATCGCCGGCCGCAGTCGATTTCGCCTGCTGAGCGCCGCTGCACGAGGGCATGTCGTCGTCATCGTCTCTTGCATACTCCTCGAACAGCGCCCGCTCCTCTGGCGACAGGGCGTCCAGGAAGCTGAACTTCTATTTAGCCCCTGAACCTCCCTTACCTGCACCGGTGCTTGTTTTGCTGGCATTGTCCTTGTCCGTTCGCTGTTGTTGTTGCCTTTTGTGTCTATTGTTGTGTTGTTGGTTGTTGTTATTCATCTTATTCTTACGACCATGGGCTCGACGTGGTGAGCCGTCCGGTCAACGTTTTGTAAGGGGAACGCAAAAGTCCACCGCGCCAGAGCCCCATGACGCGGTAAGGCCACCGTTACTTCCCAATGCGGCCCCCTGTTTTGGGAAGGCTCCGTTTAAATACAGCCGAATTTACCTCCTGGGTGCAAATAGTCCAATGGGCACGGGAGTCGCGTAACACCCTGGATTAGGAGGGGGCAGCTCTTGGTTGTCGCGCGCATGCGGCTTCTGACAACCTGTGTGATAGGTGCTAAGCAGCACTTCCCACCCCGGTTGGGAGATGCCGAGAATGCCTTGCGACCTAAGCCCCTGCACCCCGGCAAGGTGCCTGCCATTCGCAGGGGGACACCGATTGTAATGGAATTTCGATAAATCGTCTACCTTGTACCTCACTCCTGAGTTCGATTGCTGGATTGTTAAATAAAAGTCCCAATTTAATGGCCATACATTTATCTTTATGGGTCGGCTTTAGTATACCAGCCCACGATTTCAGGGTTAAGAGGGATATGGTTGGATAGAGGAGATTCTCCAGATCAAGAATGTATATAATTATTGCCGCCGTTAACTTTTCTTTTATATTATGCACTTATTATACACTAACACTTCACTACAATGTTTCTACATATTTATTTTGTATTGATTAATTAAATATTTGCTTTAAATAAGCAACAAATGGGTTTCATATTGACAGATAATAAGTGTTGCCATATCCAAACGAATGAAAGCAATCAAAATAAATAAAATACCCAATTACCCTCTACAAAAATAAACTTATATGCACAATGCAGAAAAAAGTTGGCCAACCCGGTGTTGGATCAGCCAGGGTTATTTTTTTGAAGCGCGGCTGAAGGCCGCCAATGCAGAAAGGAGTTTGACGCGATTGAATTATGAACACCCCGGTTTTTGACCGACCAGGGTTGAATTTGGGAATATGCTGTTTTCACGAAATTTTAACCCTTCATATAATTTTTTTGAAGGGTGGCCGACGGCTAAATCCATTGAAATTGTATTTCACAGACTCCCTTCACATACCATTTGCAACCCCAACCCCCTTCGAAGTGGGGGTCATTAAGTACATAATTACCGATGATAGTTTCAAAATCATGGAAATCACTAAACAATTTTGAGAGTTCTGCACGAAATTAATAATTTATTTTAAAGATGGATTGGAAAGAAAGAGATGGGTTGAGAAAATCAATCTGGTTGTACGAAAAGAACTGTAGATTATATTCAAAATCCAAGTTTTTGCTTGTTTCAACTTTACTTGTACTGCACTATAAGCTTATCCATAGACACAGATATTTTAATATCTGCATGCATATAACGAAATGATCATATGCCTGACAATTGCTTGGCATTTATCGGTCGGCTTTAGTATACAATCCCACGATTTCAGGGTTAAAAGGGCTATGGTTAGACGAAGGAGATTCTCCAGATAAAAAAAGCCGTCGGAAACTGATAGTTTTCGAGATATTTGCATTTTAAGTTGAAAATTTCACAAATTTTATATTACAATTTCTCTATTTATAGTTATTTTTTCTTTTATATTATGTATATCAATTTCGAAAAGTATGAGTGTAGTAGTAAAAACGTCTGAGTGTATTCCAACTTGAATGCAATTTCTTGATCGTGTAACGTTCGGTAAGCAACGTAGGCAGAAATTAAATTATCGTGACAGTGTCTATTGCCTGTGAAGGTGCCCAGTAGAAACAAAACATTTGTTTACATTTCTTTGAAAGCTGCTGAAAATAAAGTGATGGATATTGGGTTGTTATGGTTGGAAATATCTCGCAGCTTTCCGATATTAAGTGGAAATGTAAGCGTATCAGTTAGAATAGAATTAGTAATAGGAATGCATATGTATATATCTATTCTTAATAGGTTGCAATCACATATTCTGATGATAAAAGACACCAACAACTGTGCAAGGAAATGATATCGCTTGGGTTAAGTGGCGCCTTGAGCGAAATAGTTTTTTCCGAAATACAAGCTGCCGTTCGTGACAAAATTGTCCCTTTGTTTTGGTCAAATTTTCCAAGACAATTAGGGATTGCCGAACAAAGTGTTGAATCGCAATTTTTAATGTTTCATCAATTTGCCTCGGCTGTTGACAATCTGCTGAAAAATGTTATTTGCTTAAAAGTATTTATAGAGCGGGTGAATAAATTGCATCCTCAGCAAAATAATGAAACTTGGAATTTACATGCTCTATTACTGAAAACGTTACTTGGACAAATGCCAACTGGTTTTAATGAAGTTGTGTCTGCTTTTTACTGCCTATCCTTCCAGATCTATATTCAGATGTACACTAAAAGTGCTGTGTTAAGGGGTGAGTATATATACATATGTATATAGAGTGTTGATGTAAAGTTTGGTGCATATATAATCACAGTAACAATTGGCAAATAAAAGAATCTTAAATGGAATTCAATATACTATTTCGATAAAGCAATACTGATTTCTTCGAAAACAAATACAGTATTTAATATATAAGAATAAAAGTATATAACTGAAAAACAGGGTCGCCTTTAGCATACCGATTTTAGTGTTTAAAGGAGTATGGTTGAATATAGGAGATTCTCCAGATTTACAATCGAGAAATTCGTTACAGCATTCTTCAAGTATTTTGTAATGTCAAGAAAAGGAATCGAAATTTTAATTTAAAATTAAGATGGTATGATTGTGTTGCGGTTATCTAATCCCCGCTTGGTGGTAAGGTTCAGGCTGATTGTCGTAAGGAGAAAGGTTTTAGATGGGTGGCGTTCGTTGGGCTTGCAAAGAGGTGGTTAGTGTCATGCGGAGACTGACTCGTTGCATCATGTACATATGGTATTATAGGGTCGATTCTGGATAAGTAAGAGAGTAGACCACGATTTACGTAGCCTCATGCTGCCAACGCACCACTGCGACACCTGCCTCAACGGCAGTGCAACCTGCCACTCCAATCGAGTAGTCAAGAAAGGACCTCCGCGGCCCTAAGGAGCTCACAAAGGCAGCATGACTCCCACTCTGACCAATCCGCTCCAAAACATTTGTCCCGCTCCAATCCTCGCGCGAGAACCACTCAGCAACTCCTGGTTCTTCACACAGTCTGTTGCGTGTGTCAGACCGTAATACTCCGTAACGTCACATCAGTCAAGTGCAATTCTTGTTCTGGCTGGTGTCACTTTCTGTCGTGTTCCGGCCTGAGCACCACACATGAGTGGAGTGCGTCGTATGTTGCCCGGGCTGTAGGAGTTTGCAACCGCACTCCCATATAGTGGCGTCGCCAAACAACACCACAGTGCGACAACCGCCCATGCGGATATTACAGCTGCTAAAACCACCACTTACACGTACCTCCCTCACCACCGGCCACCCAAGACAAACGAGACAATTTAACTGCAACGGACTCCAGAGTAAGAACGAAAAGATAGTTGCATTTATGATCCGGGAACGAGTATCGATAGCTGCGGTCCAAGAAACCAAGTTAAACAGCCGCTCAGATCTTCACAGTTGTGCAGGTTTTAACGTTTTACGTTTTCATACTTCACACCACCATGCAAGACTACCCTTGAATGTCAGGGTCTAGCTGTCCGGTCAGGCGATGTCGAGCTCGAGATATTTTATATATACATCCCCCCCCGTTACATGTTGCCCAACAGGATATCACCCGAACATAGGTGCGCTACTTCGTGGTGAAAACCGTTTGGTGCTAGGCGACTTTAAGGTGCTCCACGATCTTTGGCACTCCTGCCTGTCAAACGACCGTAGGGGATGGAGCTGGGGGAACAGATTGACGATTGGACATTCTGTAAAATGAATGACGAAGCCCCCACCAGAATTACGGGCACCTGTAATAGCTCGCCAGATGTTGCCATCGCTAGCGTTGGTCTGATAAATAGCATAACCTGGCGACCTTTACTAACTCTCGCATCAGACCATCTGCCCATAATTATCTCGATCGAGAAACCTCTGTCGGCTGCACAGAATTTACCGAGAGCACCTTCACCGCACTACCTAATTCTACGGACGTCATCGCGTCAATTCCGCAAGGTGATCGCGGAACTCCGCCCTAATTTCCCTGCCGAAGCAGCTGTATTTGCAAACGAGCGTGACACCTTACGCCATGCCGATCCCTGTGATCCCCGAATAAGGGATCTGAATTTGGAAATTCGGCAAATGGTAAATCAGCATAAGCGGTCAAAATAGATAGAGCATTTGAAGTATTGCAACCTCTACACCTGTGAGGAAGCTTTGGATTACTGTCAAGGCCTTGTCTAATCCGAGGAAACATGACCACCGGGTTGAAATTCAATTTCATGGCCATGCCTCCTCGGACCCGAAGAAGTACGCGAGCTCTTTTACCACCTTCTTCACCCTTCGACTGACAAGGCAAAACGATGTGTTACCCGACGGTTGCACAAAATGCCAAAAGACCGCGCATCACTTTCAACGATAGGGAGGTTCTGAGTGCCATCAACAATGCCAAATAATAATTAAAATAAGAGTTTAGTTTAATTGTCTAATCTACCTAATTATAACAATGATTGTTATATTATAAGCAGAAATATTTTTGAAACAAAAGTTTATTTCATACTTCTTGTTTTTCTTCACCACCTCTGAGGTTGCATTGTAGACACGTTACCGATTTTTCTTGGGTTTTCGGTTCCCCAGGAGGCCTTTTTTCATCCATATATTATTAGTTCTAAATCAATCTACTGGGTATAACAAATATTACTATATAAAATGAGGTACACTTTAGGAATATTAATTACAAAAACAATATATTTAAAATAGCTGTCTTCGATTGGTCGTTTCTCTGGTCTATTTTCAAAATATTAAAATGTGAAAGCAACAACAAAGTTATCGAGTTGAATTGAAGCAATACTCTTGCTTTGCGGATACCTCATTAAAGTGGTATAACTTCACTCTTAAATGCTGCCAAGTTTTGTTTTGCATATTTTAGCTCACTTTTACTATTGTGGATAGTTTAAATGACAAATGAAAATACAAATTTCTTTATTATTTATACTCTCTCAACCTGTTGCTACAGAGTATAATAGTTTTGTTCACCTAACGGTTGTTTGTATCACCTAAAACTAATCGAGTTAGATATGGGGTTATATATATATAAATGATCAGGATATAGAGACGAGTTGAAATCCGGGTGACTGTCTGTCCGTCCGTGCTTGAGTAAAAATTGAGATATCTTTATGAAACTTGGTAGACATGTTTCTTGATACCGTGAGACGGTTGGTATTGCAGATGGGCGTAATCGGACCACTGCCACGCCCACAAAACGCTATTATTAAAAAACAAATAAATTGCCATAACTAAGCTCCACAACAAGATACAAGACTCTTATTTGGTGTACAGAATCACAATAGGGAGGGGCATCTGCAGTTAAAATTTTTTTTAAAGGTGGCGTGGTCCCGCCCCCAATAAGTTTAATGTGCATATATCCTAAACCGCTAATGCTATAATAACAAAATTCATTGGAAGCAAATGTTTTTAGAACCTCTACCTACAGTGTGAAAATGGGTGAAATCGGGTGGCAACTCCGCCCACTCCCCATATAACGATAATGTTAAAAACTACTAAAAGCGCGATAAATCAAGCACTAAACACGCCAGAGACATTAACTTTTATCTCTGGGATGGTACGAGATGACTTTAAAGGAACCGCGTTCAAAATTAGACAGTAGGCGTGGCACAGCCCAATATGAAAACCCATATCTTGAGATCTGCTTAACCAATTTCAACAAAATTCGGTACATAACGTTCTTTTCATATTGCTATGTTATAGTACGTAAATGGGCGAAATCGGACTACAGCCACGCCTATTTCCCATATAACACCATTTTAAATTCTATATGATTCTTTCACTTTCCAGTATGCAAATCAAGCAACAATGATTGTATAGGGGTAAAACTTTGCGTAAATAATGCGTTTAAAGTATGCCACCTTGTGACCAAAAATTGTCTAAATCGAACCAAAACTGTTCAAGCCCCTAAGTACTAAATATGTGGACCCCAGTGCCTATAGTTGACCTTCTACCGAAGGTATCAGTCAATCCACAAAGAAATTTCAAACGAGTATACCATTTGACTTTGCGAGAGTATAAAATGTTCGGCTACACCCGAACTTAGCCCTTCCTTACTTGTTTTCAAATATAATCAAATTAAAATGATATAGCAATTTTGACTGCAGTTTGTAAGACAATTTTAAGAGAATTATGTAAATAATCTAGTTTAGAAAATTTTAATTATATGTATAATTTGTTAATATATAAGACATTATTGTATAAATATATGATAGAAATTAAATAGTGTATGGAGAATAGAAATATAATTTGGATATATGTATAAGAATCTCTATAAAAATTTATGTTTTATATTGTAAATATTATATACAAATTAATATAATAATATAATTTCTTAAAGTTGTTAATATCTATTATTTTTAAGCTAAACATTTATAATAATATCGATAAAAAATTGTATTCATTATCAAAAAACGATTTCTTTTCATACTCTTTAAGACAGTTGTAATGCATTCTATATAAAATCAATTATAAACCTATACAACAAAACATCAAACCGATTTCTCATAATTTGAGTAAATTTAGTTTACAAATTGCTGTAATTAATTTCACTGTGAATGTGAATAACTGAGGCGACAATTAATACTTTAAATTATTAAAATATAAAAAGAAATCTCAAACGAGTATACCATTTGTATTTGCGAGAGTATAAAATGTTAGATTACATACAAACTTAGCCCTTCCTGACTTGTTTTTCTTATATTTTTAAAACATAAGACTTAAATCAATTATAATAATTTATAGAAAACCAAAATAAAGGGTTACAGCAACGTGTTTTAACGCGAAAAAAATAATTTATCTCTCAAGGAAGAATCATGACACTATTGCGCATGCATCAGAAAACATGTTAGCGCAGGGTTGTACCACAAGTTCTACCTGTTTGTTTGAGCATCTGGTACAGTTTGTTCGATTCGCTAGAGAGTAACGCTTGGGCAGTCGAAAATAGCTATTATAAAATTAACAATATAAGTCAAAAGAATCAACTGGAAATAATTTAAACAAAAACCAAAATAAATATATAAAAATCAGGTACAATTCAATTGTATTCTAATTGAAACAAAAATAAAAATCAAATAAAAAAAAGCAAAAAATAAAAATTCAGGTATAATTCAGTAACAAAAATAATATTAACACAATCTACTAAGTAATAAATAATATTTACAAAATATTTTAAATCACCCACAACGTAATAAAAAACTCTATCAAAGGAAAAGTGGTGGAGAAAAGGGTCCTATACCTTGTACACGAAAACACTTAAAATAAGTAACGAAGGGCTAAGTTCGCGTGTTACCGAACATTTCATTCTCTGGCAACTCGCAAGGCTTAAAGCCGGGGAAATACCTGGTAAAACTTTTTATTTAGCAATGTATCGAAAAGGCTCAACTTCCTTGTTCGACGAAATGGTGGTATTTATTTATTTTGAAGGACATAGACTCAGTTTTATTACTATATTTCACGTGGTTATATACAGTTAGAAGGCCCAAAAAAGTGAATTTTCCAGAAGTTTTTCTGAGAAAACTTAAAATTATTGATCCAAAAATTTATACACATATTATGATATCTTTTAACTATATTTTAAGACTTAGTACTAGTATATTTTTTTTGAAAAGGCCTACAGCTGCTCTCCGAGAGCTCTCCTAAAAAAAAAACGTTTTGCGGTGACCACTAAATCTCTGAACTGAATCATTTGAAATTAAAAAAACGAAACAGATTTCGTTAATCGAAGGAATAAGCAAAATAAAATTTTTTGACAAAATGGCGGTTTCTCAAAAAAAAAATCGTTTTTTCACCGAAATTTAAGCCTTAAATTGTAAAAACAAAAAGATTTATCGGAGAGAAAAAATCTTCCATTAATTACTTAAAAATATATTTAAGAAGCTCGTGTTAAAATTTGAGCTTAATCGACTTTGAAAACACCATTCTTAGAAAAACGCGTTTAAAGTTTGGTCAGGTAGTCGCTGTCGCTCCGGCTTTGTACTTCTAAGCACTCTGATACGCCTTTTCAAATTTGCGTGTAACTTTGAAAATATTCACCGGAACGATATGAAATTTTCTATGGGTGTTTTTAAATATATGTACATACATTAATAAAAAAAATCGATTTTTTAAAAATTTGAACTGTATGTAACCCCTTACTTCTCGTCAGCGAAAACTGTACTAAAATCATTGGGGGCATAGAAATGGAAGGGCTAATTGCATTAATTTTTCACATTGGTCAGGTATATTTGAGAACTTATTTTGAAGCAATCTTATAAATATAAACATATACGTATATGGAGTAAAGTCAGTGAATATCAGTTATATGGGGCTAAGGCTAGGTTTCACCCGAATTTTATCCATTGTAGACAAAGATACACTGCTATTAGAAAAACACGCTTTCTCAATTTTATTAAAATAACTATCACATTGGTCGATACATGTAATGGATGGTATTAAGTCAACTGGAAGTTCGAAAATTTTTATATTAAGTATATGGGGGCTAAGGGAAGTATTAATCCGATTCAACCCATTTTTAACACAGGGATATCTTACTACAAAAAAAAATATGTTCCCCGAATTTCAATTGTATATCTCACAGGTTGACCCATCTTTTCGGGAAAAAGTCAGCCATATGCATTAGGGTCCACATATTTGGCGTCTGAATTCTTAAGGGGTTCGGGGTAGTCAGAATTTTCAAAAAATCAATGTTTGTTTTTACATTTTCGTTAAGTGTAATATCTTGAAAATATTCTCTAAAAATTTCAAATTGATCCGATAATTCTTTTTTGAGTTATTCGACAAATAACAAAAAGCGCTCGGGAGCTCTAGTGTGAAACTTTAAATGCGTTTTTCTCAAAACTATTTTTTTTGAACTGGTGATAACTGTAATTCGAAAACCGCGCAGTAGATTTTAATTTATTGAAATTTATACAGCTTTTAGAATACATAATAAACTCGGGCCTGATCGAAGGATTTTTTTTTCAAAAATTTCGATTGTTTAAGACCTATTGATTTTTTCCCAAAAACCAAAAAAATAACCTTTTTTTGGAACTGGGTCAACACAGGCAGCTATATATTTTATATATTGGAAATAAAATTTTTTTGAAATTTTCGTGTCAAAACATTGTACAATAATGTCATATTACTACTATTGTTAAATAACATGATTTAATAGCAAAAAAAAATACTGAAAATTATAATATTTTCGTGTCTCTGACTACCCCTAACCCCTTAAAATGTTATAGTCCGATTTCGACAATTTTTTAGTGTAAGATGAGATACCTTTTTTTGCAAATTTTTTTTTTTTTTTGATACATTCATTTCTTTTTGATTTGTGTACTGGAAAGTGAAATAATCAGATGGAATTAAAAATTGTGTTACATGGGAAGTGGGCGTGGTTTTTATATGATTTCGCCAATTTTTGCACTGTAATCAGGATAATATTACATAACGAATTTGGTTGAAATCAGTGAAGTAGGTCCCGACACGCCGATTGTCCAAATTTGACACCGACTCCTATGAAGCCCTCTTGTACCTTCTCGGGTCTTTTATGTCTCTAAAGCATTTAGTTATTGATTTATCGAGCTTTTAGAACTTTTTAACAAACCGTTACATGGGGAGATAACGGGGTTATAATCCGATTTCATCCATTCTCACACTGTCGGTACGGACTCTTAAAGGATTTGTTCTAAATAATTAATGTAGCTTTAGTGGTTTAGGAGATATGTACATTAAACCTATTAGAGGGCTGGGCCATACCCATCTTCACAAATTTTACCACCGATGCCCCTTGCTACAGCAATCCTCTGAATCAAATTACGGTTTAATATCTTAATTTAGAGCGTAGCTATGGCGTTTTATAGGTTTTCGATTAGTGTCGTTGGGTGGGCTTGGTAGTGGTCCGATTACGTCCATCTACGAACTCGTCTTAACTTTTTTTGGCAAGGAACACTGGAAAAAGATTCATTACGCGATCTCTGTTTTGACTTAAGTTACAGCTTGCAGAGACAGACAGACCGACAGACAGACATCCGGATTTCAACTTGTCTCGTCATCCATATCATTAAGGTGTAGTATATATATAACTCCATATTCAACTCGATTATCTTTTGAGGATACAAACAACCGTTAGGTGAACAAAACTATTATGCTCTGTAGCAACATGTTGCAAGAGTTAAAAACGAAAAAAAAACAGGAGCTTTTGGTATTCGACTAACCGGATAGAGCATTATTTGAATAATAATATTCGATTTGCCGTATCTGGATAGTCACTAATCGAGAATATACCTTATATTATTGCTACCAATTACCTTATCTTTATTTCCATAGGGGAAAGACTTAATCGAAGAGACCGAACAATAGGGAAAAACATAAGACACAAATTGAGTTTATAGAAAAAATGCAGATATTTTAAGAAGTTTTACAAAACGTAATGTAACACCATAACAAGAGATAAAAAGATGCCCAACTCTTATGCCATTGAAAGTGCCAGCGTAAATCACATCCTGAACTTTGACAGTGGAGTTGAGTTCGGGAGGTTTTGACGTTTTGCAATTGGAACGACTGGAACGGCTAGATTGAAGTTATTCCAAAAATATATGTGAACGGAGTTATTGGTTGCCGCCGTTCAAGATTGCTAATAAAAAATGTCAAACCGCAAGACCGGCAGTTTGCACACGAAGCTAGGCACATGTTAAATGAGTGCTGTTTGAGTTTGCCAGTGTAAAATGCGACAAGTAGCCGGAATTTGTTCCTCGGGAGATTGATTACATATTTAAACCTGCTGAGGTTGTAACCCAGCTTTAATAGAATTGCTTCCAAATTTATCCAATCGGATTCTGTGACACCATTGAAAATCATAATTCCTTCTTCTTCTGCCCTATCTTCTGATTGTCCGCGTTGTTGATGGCTGTACAACGCTTGCTAGCGCGAGATGATTATAGTTACCTTCTTGGGCCTTTTTACATAGGTGGCAACACTTCAAGCTGTAAAGCTGTATTTTTTTTGCTGTGAACTATTGTGTTTAATTTTGCAAAATTCTTAAACTTTAACTAATTTTTTAGTGATTTAATTCAATATTTAGTGCTTGAACTCTGATTTGCAAGCTAAGTATTAAATGTTCTTAAGTTTTGTGCATTATCAAAAAGTTTAAATTTTCGAATTTTTGGTGCCGAGTCAGCTTTTTGTTTTATTTTATTCTATTTTCTCTCTCTATTTATCTCATTTACTTCGTTATTCACAGCTGTGTTGCGTGTACCTTTTTATTTGTTACAGTGCATCTAAAACTGCTCGCTACATTGCTTTTTCAAACTACCTTGGTTTTGAACTTTGATAAAAAAAAACAAGAAAAAACGTTAACTTCGGTTGCTCCAAAGCTATAATACCCTTCATAAATACAAAGGCCTCTTACAAGAACTTAATTCCGAACGTTCAATTTGTATTGCAGCTATATGATCTGATTTGTATTGCAGTGATCTGATCTGACCAATTTCTGTGGAGAATAATTTGTTGAAGATACTTCGTCAAGTAAAACAATTTTCCATGCAAGCACTTTACTCCGATCGTTCAGTTATTATGACAGCTATATGCTTTAGTCATCCGATCTATACAATTTCTTCGGAGATTAGATTATTTCGTGAAGATGCCTCGTCAAATGAAAGAGTTTTCCATACAAGCACCTCATTCCGATTGTTCAGTTTGTATGGCAGCTATATGCTATAGTCATCCGATCTATACAATTTCTTCGAGGATTGGATTAATGCCTTAAATAATAATACACGCCAAATTTGATGAAGATACCTCGTCAAATGAAAGAGTTTTCCATACAAACACTTGATTCCGATTGTTCAGTTTGTATGGCAGCTATATGCTATAATGGTCCGATATCGGCCGTTCCGACAAATGAGCAGCTTCTTTGTTAGAAAAGGACAGGTGCAAAATTTCAGATCGAGAGCATAAAAACTGAGGGACTAGTTTGTATATATACAGACAGACAGACGGGCATGGCTAAATCAACTCAGCTCATCATGCTGATCATTTATGTATATATTTTATAGGGTCTCCGACGTTTCCTTCTGGGTGTTACAAACTTCGTGGCAAACTTAATATACCCTGTTCAGGGTATAAAAGAGAACACGAATGAAGGTACACCAGAGTATCTTGAAGTAGAAACACAAAAAGAAAATTTTACTACTTCCTCAAAAGACGCAAAAGAAATGGATTCAAGAGAGGAATGGTGTTTTTCTCCTCCAGCAGATTCACATTTGGAAGCGCTTGAAGGTGAGGACGAAAAAAAAAAAAATCAAAATGACGATGTGGAAATTAAAATCTCCGACGATGGAGGCATAACAAATGAAGATGATGGTAGACGAGGTAGATGCAAATCAACGGCCACAGCAACACGGAACTCAAAGATCAAGAAGAAGAAAGGTATGAGACGTGCACCAAGCAGTGAAGAGGAGTATGGTAAGTCACAAATAAAGATTCGTAAAATCAAGGGTACACCGCGTTTCGATGAGCGAGAAATACCGACAGAATACCTTTGCGACGAATATGAACAAATAGTTACAAGTAAACTATAGTTAATACAACATAGAAAGGCGCATAGTCATCGTGAACCGTTATGTGAGATGTCAAGATTTGAATGACAGAACGGCGGATATGCAGCCACCGGCTACCACGTTACTTAGTGGACGAACACGACACGAATACAAGCTGCAGTAACTTGTGTCGCCCTGGAGTATGTTTAAATATGAACATGAGCGTTGGTGCCAATGGACATCACTTAATCGACGCGTCGCAGCATAAGTAATATTTATTAGTTTAAGTGTTAGTAAAAACATGAAATACCAATTATTATAATAAAAAGTACAATCCACTAAATTATTTCCCTCGGCAATATGTTCAAATATCTTTGAACATGATTATCATTGATATGCTGAGATAGCACAAAACATAATATATTATATTAAATATATGATTTAAAAAAAAAAAACCTAAAATGTTGGTTATGTTTTTTTGTGCAAATATCAATCTATTCTGAAAACACAAAAAAAAGAGTGATATGCCCCTGTCACGTTTAGCATATATGTATACATATGTATATGGTAATTAGCTTTACAAATATATTTACATACATACAAATGAATTATATTGTAACTTTTCTCAATATCGTATGAAAATAAAAAAAATTATATATGCTTTACTTGGACGTATTAAACATATAAATTACTTACAATTTCAAGCTGTCTCAAAAAACTTCTGTCAAATATTCCATGACATGTCTCTTTAATGTGCTCTTTTATGCATGTTTGAACCAGCGATGTCAAACTTTCTCCAGCGATGCCATCTAAAAGTTCCATTTCTTGTAACGCCATATTTGTTTTGTTTATTAATACATCCAAACTTTGACACTCACAGGCATTTATTTCCTTTTTACATCCGGCACTTTCTTTTTTATTCATCAATAATTCAACATCTGAAAGAAATTAGCAATGAATTAGAAAGAAAAAACGATATTAAGAGATATGTGCACAAACCCACATTTACTTAAATTGTACAAAAACAAATAAGGAGTGGCTAAGTTCGGCAGCTATATGCTATAGTCACCCGATCTGAATAATTTCTTCGGAGATTACATTGTTGCCTCAAATAATAATCCATGCCAAATTTCGCGAAGATACCTCGTCAAATAAAAGAGTTTCCCATACAAGCACTTGATTCCGATTTTTCAGTTTGTATGGCAGCTATATATAGTGGTCCGATATCGGCCGTTCCGACAAATGAGCAGCTTCTTTGTTAGAAAAGGACAGATGCAAAATTTCAGATCGATAGCATAAAAACTGAGGGACTAGTTTGTATATATACAGACAGACGGACATGGTTAAATCAACTCAGTTCATCATGCTGATCATTTATGTATATATTTTATAAGGTCTCCGACGTTTCCTTCTGGGTGATACAAACTTCGTGGCAAACTTAATATACCCTGTTCAGGGTATAAAAATTGCTATTATTTTTGCGTTTGTTCTGAATTGAATTTATTATTATTAATATTTTATTAACACACTAATTTATTCTACATCCATTAAATTTTGTTTTACTTACTCTTTTATTTGATCTTCATTCTTGTTGTTTATTATGACTTGTAACTTTCCCAATTGTAACATTAAAGGCGAGTCAGATCGCTATGTCTCATGCTGGCTTTGTGATGGGCTTGCCCATATTAAATGTGCTGGACTGACAGGTAGAATCTTAGATTCTATTCTCGACTGTAAGGGTTTGCGTTGGTCCTGTTTAAATTTTAGATCTATTGAAATCGATCTATTTAAAGTTTATAAGGAGACACGCAATGGCTTTAACGAAATCGGTCGAGATTTTGTAACCCTCACTGAAAAATTTAGGCACTACGAAAAATTGTTCAAATATTTTAAGTGCCTGAATGATTCTCATTAATCCTCTGCTCCTAAGCGTAAAAGTCCTTCCGATGAAGTAACACTTAGTTCTTCTGTACAGGAAAGAACGTCTCCGCCCAATGACCTAATAAATCTCTCTTCTCCTTGCCCTCAAGGTGATAAGCCGTCAACTTGCAAAGAGCTTAATTCCCCAAAAGCTCTATCTAATAGTAATAAGTGTCTCACAATTCCAGAGGCTCCCCCTAATAACTTAGTAACATCTATTAAAAATTTGGTAGTTATTCCACCTAAAAAGTCTATATTTATTTCTAGACTTGCCAAAGATACCTTGGTAGAGGACATTAAGTCTTACATTTCGTCACGTTTAAAAATTGATGATATCAATATCCGTAAATTTAACTTCAATTATGATAGAAGTATATCATCGTTAAAAATAGACGTGTCTCTTGAAACATTCAAAAAGATCTTAGATAGTTCATTCTGGGCACCTGGGGCTTTTGTACGCGAATTTAAGCCTAAACTTAGAAGTCAAACTGAGGAAAACATTGCTAAATTACCAAAAGCAACCACCGATATAAAAAACTGAGTGGTGAAAATTCGCTAAGCATTAATATGAAAATGTTAGATGTCTTAATACAAAATTAACCGACTTATATTTAAACAGTTCCAATTTTAATTTCCATATAATTGGATTTACAGAAACATGGTTAAAACCTCACATTTTTGATAATGAGATTTTAATTAGCGAATTTCAAATATTTAGATGTGATCGACTAAACAGAATCGGTGGAGGTGTTCTATTTGCCGTACATTCCTCTATCCCATCTGAAGATGTTCTTGTTCCAGGAACCGACTCATTTGAATTTAGATGTATTAGAGTCTATGTTTATAGTTGCTTTATTTATTTAACCCTGTCTTATATACAACAACATTCGGACTTATCTGTATACATGCTGCATGCTTCTTTAATAAATAGTGCTACTTCGATAGCAAATAATGCAGATTCAATAATCGTATTAGGAGATTTCAATTTACTCGTGTGCTTCGTGGAAAGCTTTCGATGACTATATCGTACCGATTTGCAATCGGTCATGTTTTCATGAGTTTTTCGAAAAAATGTCCGAGTTGGGTCTGACCCAAATTAATTTGATTCCGAATAAATTTGGTAAATGCTTAGATTTAGAATACGTTGATACCTCTTCAAAGTGTTCCGTTATTCAGAGTAATCTTCTTGTTCTACCAGAGGACTCGTATCATCCTGCTTTGGAAATATCTGTCGAAATCATGAGCAATGTACGCGATAATAATTATCATAATTCGTGCTTCCGTACTCGGTTAAACTTTGCAAAAGCTAATTTTAAAAAGTTAAATACAGAACTTTCTACAATAACATGGCCTAATTATAATGGTGACATTGAATTGAGTGTCTCTCATTTTAATAACATTATTACGAAATTATTTGAAAAGTATGTTCCAATAGTAATTGTTAATAAAAGTATAAGTCCGTGGTTTTCGAAAGAGTTATATAAATTGAAAAACAGAAAAACTCGAGCCTTTAAATATTTAAAAAAAAACCGGTTCACTTGTCGACTATTCTAAATATTCTCTATTGCGTCGACAATATTTTGACCTAAACACAAAAAATGTTATAATAATTACTTAAATAAAGAATATTGTAAGTAATCCAAAATCGTTTTATGATTTCTTCAACTCCAAACGCAGGATTTCCAAATTTCCGTCCGCGATGAAATACAAATCTATCATTTCAAGTGACAATGATATTATATCCAATATGTTTGCAGAATTTTTCAAGTCAAACTACTGTAATAATTCTTCCAAAACTTTTTCTTATCAGCACGTGCTGTGTTGGAATACTTTAATTAACGCTCCAATTATTTCTGAAGAAGACGTCCTACTTAATTTAAATAAGTTAAAACCAGCTTTTAGTTACGGCCCAGACATGATACTACCCTCATGCTTCCTAAAGAATAGCGCCAAATATATATACTTGCCTTTGACAAGGATATTTAATTCCTCTCTTAAACACGGTATATTTCCTTCAATATGGAAATAGTCATTTATAATTCCTTTGCATAAAAGTGGATTTAGATCCAACATTGAAAACTATAGAGGTATCGCAAAGCTATTAGTTATACCTAAACTTTTTGAAGCTATCATCACTGACAATATAACCTTTTCGATTTCTCCGTTAATTTCCTCATCTCAGCATGGATTTCGTAAAGGGAAATCGACTCTAACAAACTTGCTTGAATTTGTAATCCATGTATCATTGGGTTTTAGGGAACATAAGCATACGGATGTTATATACCCAGCAAAGCTTTCGACAAAGTAAACCTCTCGATTCTCATACATAAACTTGATCTGCTGGGCTTTCAGCCAAGATTTCTTCAATGGGTAGCTTCTTAGCTTTATAATAGAATACAACGAGTGATATTTGAGGGTACACCTTCAGATACAATTAATGTTTCTTCAGGTGTTCCGCAGGGTAGTCTTCTTGGCCCGATTCTGTTCTTGTTTATTAACGATATCTCTTCAGTAATTGAATTCTCAAAAAATGTATTATACGCTGAACGCTCGTAAAGCTTTTTAAATCATACACATCAACTGAGGAAAGGTGTCTGTTTCAAACAAACTTAAACAATATGGTTGCAGGGTGTGATAGAAATGATTTGCCATTGAATTTGAATAAATGTAAGACGATGTGCTTTTCCCGTAGATCTGTGCACCCCTCTTCTTATGTAATAAAACACCATATTCTGAAGCAAGTTTTTAAGTATGTTGATTTGGGAGCTTAATTTTTGTCTTCATATTGACACCATGGTCTTGAAAGCAAAAGCTGTCCTCAGTTTTGTTAAACGTTGGTCTAAAGAATGTAGTGTTCCGTATATTACTAAACCACATTATACAACTTTGGTTAGACCTATATTGAAAGAATATTAAATTAATGCCTCATATAAGTTTCTTTTAAAGGAAATAATAATTCTTATAAGAAAATATAAAGGCTGTACAAAGAAAAGTTCGATTAAATTTTGATATTGAACCATAATTGAATTTCGTACAACAAAGAAAGGTGTGTGCGACGTAATATTGGGAGGTGTAATAATAAAAAGCATAACAAACATTAACATTGATTGTGAATTAGACATAGAGATTAATGAATGCATTGATAATACACGGAAATAAAAAAGTACTCCGGAATTATTTGGAACATATCTTTTTTTCCTGTATCGTGTACTTACAAAATGCCACCCAAAAAAGTAAATACAACACAACAGATTTGTGGTTATTGCTCAGGCATAATCCGGGATAAAACGCAACCAAGTATTCAATGTGCGGCTTGTCGACGTTGGTTTCACTCAAAGTGCACCAACCTTTCATCCGATGAGTTTAAATCCATCGCCAACAGCATTAAGAAAAAAGAAACAGTTTGGAACTGTGACTCATGTGCAAGTGACATTAGTGTTAAGACATGTGATGTATTGGATTCCGATGAGGAGGCATCAGATGATCCGCCACCGTCAAAGGATATTGAAACCTTACTCAAGAGATACTTTGAACGTTTTACAACAAATTATGAACGTGAGTCAGTTGTAAGTGAAATCAAGGACTTAAGAAAAGAGGTAAGCAAACTGTCAGAACAAAACGTCTCGCTATCAAATCAATGTTCTGGATGACAAACTTACATCAGTTGAAGACAAGCTAAACGTAGATATGAGGCTGCCTACCAGCCAGGAAGAGTTTTTCACTGAACTGTTGGAACGAAAACGCCGTGAAACCAACGTGATTGCCCTAAATATTCCTGAGTCTGATAAAGCTGCTCGAAAGGACCGTTTAGAGGATGACAGAACAAAGTTAGTCACAGCTTTGCCTCCGAGTCTCAAGGATGAGGCCACTGAACTCAAGTTACGTAGACTGGGTCGTCCTACACCTGGACGTACACGTCCTCTTCACATTACCACCCGCTCAGCAGCCGATGCACTTTCCATTATCAAATACAGACCAACAGACGAAAACTCAGGTTTTATTTTCAAGACTGATCTAAAAAAAAATTTGCGTCAAGAGCTTGATTCAATCGTGAAGAGTGGTGATGACAGTAACACAATTAAATATATCCATGGTGTCCCAAGAATCGTTAAAAGAAATTTTCGTCCACTCAACGAGCAAGAAGAAAGTATCTTACGTCCACCTGTGCTACCAGAACGGCGAGGTCTGCGTACAAAACTCTCAACATTTCAAACAGCATTAGCGGCTAACCAGTACGACTGGTTCGGTAATCTGGTCTCCCTACGCTAACACGACAATCGATAAAGTTGAAAAGGTGCAGCGTAAATTCTGTAGGTCACTGGCCTATAAACTATCTTCACCAAGTCACATCTGCTCTACTGATGAGGTCTACCAGTGCTACTGTAACAAACAAACTGTCTTCTCGTCGACAGGTCGCTGACCTCTACTTTTTCTACAAAGTAGTCAATAACATCACTGATGCTCATTAATTCCTAAACAGTTTTGAACTCGACCCTGCTGGTCTTACCCTGAGGCGAAATAGATTACTAAAAACATCGAAATCCAAGAAAAATTATGTTATCCATGGTCCTCAGAATAGACTGGCTAATTTAGTAAATTCACTTAAAGGTGAAATTGATTTCTATGGAGGAACATACGCTGCTTTTACCGAAAACACCAAGAGACACCTGCTCGTCTGAATTACATCTAAATCAAGTCTGAATTACATATTAACTTACATTTACAATATTTAAATATTTTTCAGATATTACACTAATATACCCTAGCTAATTTTGTATAATACTTTAATTCTGTATTATATCTATGTATATTGCCGATTGGCGTTTAAATAAATAAATAAATAAATATTGGAATGTGGCTCTGTTGTATGGAACCCTAACTACCAAATCCATTCTGACAAGTTAGAGTCTGTTCAAAAACAATTTTTACTTTTCGCCTTAGCGCATTTCCGATGGGATTCTAGGGTAAGTCTACCTCCATACACTAGTCGTTTAAAACTTATTAAACTACCTACACTTTCTAGTCGTAGGGAAATGCTTGGCATAATATTCTTAGTGAAAATCTTGAATGGAACAGTTTGCAGTTCTTTTCTCCTGTCTGAAATTAAATTTAATATCCCGATTCGCTTTTCGAGGCAATTTAGACCTTTACTGTGAAAATCCTGTAGATCAAATTTTGAACTAAACGAGCCATCCCGCATTATATGTCATGATTTTAATTCTCATTCCAGCACATTTGACTAATCTGACTCACTTTTCAAAATGAAAAAGACTTTATTGTTTTCTCTTAATGAATGAAAATGTAACAATTTATTATATTGTAACTATAAATCTTAGCTGTTGAAATTTTTGTTTCTGTAGCTGAGCAGTTTTAGATCTCAACACTTAAAAAACTCTCTTGCCTTTTCTGACTCGGCTAATTCCGCACGTATGCGAATTGCGCTTCTCCCGTCGATTGGGCGGGAGGAGGGTAATATTTGGGTTATTATATATAAAGTTGGAAGCTTTACATCGCTCTCTTATCGCTGGCCTTGTGATCACAACAATAACAAGAAGATATATTATAACTTCAAAACCGGAGCAAGTATGTTTATTGAAAGTAAAATACTAACTAATTGATATTACAAAATTGGACTTAAGGCTAAACCTAAAAGTTGGATCCATAAGCTACAAAGGTACAGCAGGCAAGCCGACTCAGCATAAGCGACAACGTAGACATTTGCAGCATAGTCAAATATCAGGTTACCGCAGCTGACCTAGTAGTCAGGCCACTGAACTCATGCGTCAGCGGAATATGTTTGGAGCAAATGGGTAAAGATAAGTGCAAGTTTCTTATGTGTTAACTTACATACATAAATATTAAACACCTTCACAATTATGAAAATGCAATTTTACAAATATTTTTTTATTTTGGAGGTGAATTAAGTTTATTTTTAAAATATCCCTTCAAAAATATCGAAATTCAATGGTTTTATCCCCTTTCTTAAATTTTTGGTATACCCAGGATATTTTTCGAACGACGACGCCAACAGGATATCCAAAAAACCATTCTTAATACGTTTTTAAACGACAATAGGGCCGATTGTTTGGAAAATTTAATTATTTTTATAGTTTCCACAACAGTTTTCATTACTCTAAAAATCGGTTGTATCTTTATTATAAGATGGAAAACTTTGCATTTTTTTGTGTAGCCCCGGCCCAGCTATAAAAATTGCATGTAGTGAGATATCCTTGGATACCCTAAAAAGCATTTATTATAGCCTTCCGAACAGAATTTTTTCAAATATTTTATATGAAGGAGTCAGTATTAAATACTAAAAGCATTATTTGTAAAACTTTAATAAAGCATTCACATTTGTATGTTTAATCTTAATAAATTATTGTATTGATACTACTGTACCTATTCAAATGATGCAAATTTAAAAGCACATTTTTTCAGTTATTCATTAAAACACCGCATATAAACAAAATTATTAAAGGTATATTTTTCATTGTCACAACATTTGTTCAAAATTCAGGTTGGTTCTGGTCTTATTTAGAAATAGCACTACTAGCTCCAATTTTTTTCTAAAGTTGGTACATCTGTCGTGAGAACACATGCAAAGTTACAAGTCAATCTGTCAATTAATTCTTAGTTTACAAGCCATTTAAAATTGGCATGTAGGTGTATTTTTTAATATGAAAAAAATTAAATATCGCGCAGTACTTAGATTCTTTGTTTTGAAAGGTTTAAAAGCAAAGGTAATTTATAAACAATTGTTAGAAGTGTATAAGGCGTCCTCACCTTCAAACACCGTTAAATTTTGGGCTGGTCGTACTAGGCTTGAACACGATCCACGTGAAGAACGACCAAAAACCGCAACCACACCAGAAATCATTTAGTAAGTTCAGTGAGAAAAGACCTGCTTTGCAGCCCAAAAAAATTATTTTTCATCAAGATAAAGCATCTGCTTACGAAGGTGTTTTAACAATGACAAAATTCAACGAATTTAAGAACGAATTGCTTGAGCATCCACCGTATTCACCAAATTTGGCTCCCAGAGACTACTACCTCTTCAGAAACCTGAAATAATTCCTTCTTGGAAAGCGTTTTTCGTCGAATGCGGAAGCTATTACAGCCGTATACGAGTATTTTGCAGAGCTTCTGGAAAGTTATTATAGGGATGGAATAAAATTAGTATAGGATCATTAGAATAAATGTATTGAAGTTAAGGGAGATTATATTCAATAAAAAAATATATTTCGTACCAAAAACGGTATTTTTTTATTTCAAGCGCAGAAACTTTTCAACCAACCTGTATATACGTCTTTTAAACCAAGTTGAAACGGAGCTTGTGTGGTGTATAAATGAAGAGAAATTGGCTCGTACCTTAAAAATAAAATATGTATGTACCTATTCAAGTGAATCGGGCTGTATATAATATATAAAATATTCTTCTTATTGTTGTTGTAACGATTAACTGATTCCTATTTGTGTGGTTCAAGCTGGTTGACAGCTAAGTCATCTAAAAAAATGCTTTTGGCTTGTGCTCTTTCAAAGACTCGACCGCTCAGATTTACCAGGATTGTCCTAATTACTGCTTACTAATCCTAAACGGGATTAGATCGCCTAACAACAGACTTTGGCCGAATAAATTCCGGTGACGTACAACCGGCAGTTTGGTTTTATATATACAGAACTATGTTTCTGAATAACTGAGCGCTATGAGACGATGTAAATCGCAGGGACCACTCCTCCGATTTTCGAAATTCCGGGTATGTGAAGAGTGGTTAGAGACAGATTGAGGAAATACGTGAGGTCCGTCGACCTTTAGCATGAACATGTTTATACCGCCTGAGCTCATGGAGCTTTAGGTGCGTCAGTATCGATGTCTGTGGCCTGGGTTTGCCCCAATAGAACACAATTCCTCTCCTATTGACAAAAACTGACAGCTTCAGAGCGTCAGCGTTGGGGTTTGCCCCAATAGAACACAATTCCTCTCCTATTGACAAAAACTGACAGCTTCAGAGCGATTGCATTTTCAGACGGTTCATTTGTTGCTAGTACAGGTCCGAGGTAGGAGTTTAGCCGTAGTGGGGTAGATAATGCACTTCCAAGCTCACCAATCACCAAAAGCTGGCGGACCGTGAATCTTGGCTTGAATACCGTTAACTCCAGCTCACTACGATTCGCCCACCATCTCTGTCGCTTCACGTTGTCGAAAGTGACCCCCTTTTCGCCACCAGTGGGTTTGTATATAGAATTTCGATCTAAGAGCTTTTTTGGTTAAATCATGTGGCACACATGCGTCGGGCTGTTTTTTGTTTCCAGCTTTATTGAAATGGTTATAAAACGGTGCCCAAATGACGGACGGACTCGATGATTTTAATTATTTGATCGATATTTGGACAATTCGCCTTTCAGAGCGTGGAGCATCTTTGACTTTAAAAATACTGCAACGGAATCGACGAAACCAACATTGAGCATGAATGTCTGATACAGTTATTGAAGAGTAAAATAAGACGTATTTTATTTATGCTGGTCTTCATCCTTGACACGTGTTAAAACATTTTTGAGTCAAGCAGTCACAAAACCGTCTAAAAACGTTTTGTTTTAATCTTATCTTTCTAGCGCTATACAGTAGAAAGTTAAAATTGTCATCTTTGAAGCAATTCCTTTCGTCAGGGTTGCTTTTCTTTTTATGATTACTGCTGGCATTGTGTCCAATCCGGGCGCGGAGTAATTTTTCTGCTGCGTTTGTGCCCAAAGGCTCCATTCAATCTCCTCGGTTAGGGTTAATACTTGCAATGGGTGGAGCCATTTTAAATCCTGTTCAGGCCTTAAGATAAATAGAGGGTGGCACCAACGCACTACTGCGACGACTGCACCACTAAGGCTGTGCAATTACCACATAGCAATGAGTCTCCAACAAAGGACCTCCAATTTGCTCACGAGTTTAATTAGGCAGCTCCCAGTCATGCCACTCCCCAACATTCATTAAAATCTCGTGCGACAACCATACAGCCAAGGATAATATGATACGAAACTTTTTGATTCTAGAGAGAGCTGTCAAAACTTAGATTGTTTATAACAGCAGTCAATCATGCCACTGTCGAATGAAAATGGATTGGGTATTTTAAAAATAACTTTTGGATATTTTGTTTTTCGATATTATTTTTAGTTACTCGGTTCCCTATTTCACGCATATATCACAATATAAAATTTAAAAACTCATAAAGTAATATAATAATATATAAATAAACAAGTAAGGAAGGGCTAAGTTCGGATGTAACCGAACATTTTATACTCTCGCAAAGTCAAATAGTATACTCGTTTGAGATTTCTTTGTGGATTGACTGATATTTTCGGTAGAAGGTCAACTATAGGCACTGGGGGTCACATATTTAGTACTTAGGGGCTTAAACAGTTTTGGTTCGATTTAGACAATTTTTGGCCACAAGGTGGCATATTTTAATCGCATTATTCACGCAAAGTTTTATCCCGATATAGTCATTGTTGCCTGATTTGCATAGTGGAAAGTGAAAGAATCAGATGGAATTTAAAATGGTGTTATATGGGAAGTAGGTGTGGTTGTAGTCCGATTTCGCCCATTTTCGCACTATGACATAGAAACATGAAAAGAACGTTATGCACCGAATTTGGTTGAAATCGGTTGAGCAGATCTCAAGATATGGGTTTTCACCTAAAAGTGGGCTGTGCCACGCCCACTGACTAATTTTGAACGCGGTTCCTATAAAGCCAATTTATGCCATCCCAGAGATAAAATTTAATGTCTCTGGCGTGTTTAGTGCTTGATTTATCGCGCTTTTAGTAGTTTTTAATAGTACCGTTATATGGGGAGTGGGCGGAGTTGCCTCCCGATTTCAACTATTTTCACACCGTGAATAGAAGTGCTAAAAACATTTGCTTCTAGGGAATTTTGTTATTATAGCATTAGCGGTTTAGGAGATATGCACATTAAACCTATTAGAGGCGGGACCACGCCCACTTTTTAAAAAAAGTTTTAACTGCAGATGCCCCTCCCTAATGTGATCCTGTGTACCAAATAACAGTCTTGTATCTTATTGCGGAGCTTAGTTATGGCAAGTTATTAGTTTTTGATTAATGGCGTTTTGTGGGCGTGGCAGTGGTCCGATTACGCCCATCTGCAATACCAACCGTCTCACGGTACCAAGAAACATGTCTACCAAGTTTCATAAAGATATCTCAATTTTTACTCAAGTTACAGCTTGCACGGACGGAAGTACGGACAGACGGACGGACAGACAGTCACCCGGATTTCAACTCGTCTCTTCATCCTGATCATTTATATATATATAACCCTATATCTAACTCGATTAGTTTTAGGTGATACAAACAACCGTTAGGTGAACAAAACTATTATACTCTGTAGCAACAGGTTGCGAGAGTATAAAAACACTATAATAAGAAAAAAATACAAGTCATAATAAAATATTATAATTTTATAATTAACGTTTTAAATTAAATTAGCAAACAAACTTTAGTTGCACGTTGTTCAAAAGTATTTGTGTCGTTCCTTGAAATTTGGGTTTGCATTGCTTTTGTCAGCTATTTTTAGCGGGTTTATTTCTGGCATACAGCCTTTTTTGATATCAGCTGTTCCAAATTCCCTAATCTTCATAATCAGGGAAAGAGAATGAGAGAAAAATTGGGGCAAATGAGAGAGTCTCGCACCATGCCCGACTTTATTATTTAGCAAACCTAAGTGGGTCGGCTACACAGAATTTACTGAAAGCACCGTCACCGCACTACTCATACTTATGGATGTAATCGTTACCAAAAATCAATTCCGCAAGGTGAACGCTGCTGTGATCCTCGTATAAGGGATCTCAATTTAAACATTCAACAACTAGTAAATAAGCACAAGCGGACGAAAAGGGTTTGAAGTCTTGTAGTCTCTCCATCGGTAGGAGTAAACTTTGGATTACTGTAAATCCATGTCCAATGCGAGGAGAATTTACTGCTGTGTTGAAATTCAATTCGATGGTATGCCTCCTCGGCGCCACTTACTTTTACCGATGTTGAGATTCAACAAGGCTAAATCATTAAAATCCCTCGGCGCAGACGACATAAACATGTGATATTAAAGTTCCAAGGCTTGACAAACATCACCAAGGTTCGGTCACTGACCACTCTTCATATACCCGATATGTGGAGAAACAGAAAAGTAGTTCAACTACTGAAACCTGTGAAACCGTTATTAAATTTACGAGTTGAAATCCAGGTGACTGTCTGTCCATCCGTTTGTGCAAGCTGTAACTTGAGTAAAAATTAAGATACCTTAAACTTGAGTACACGTGTTCTTTAGCAAAGGAACGGAGGACAAAACAGCTTTAATCGAAAACCTATAAATTGCCATAACTAAGATACAACACTGTTACTTTACCAAATTTAGTACTTAGTATATTTCCCATGTTACAGTGCGAAAATGAGCGAAATCAGAGTGTAATCACATCTACTTTCCATATAACACAACTTAAAATTCCATCTGATTTTTTCATTTTCCAGTATACAAATCAAGAACCAACTAATATATCGGGATACTAATTTTGCTTTTAAATTATGCCATCTCAGGTCTAAAAATAGTCAAAATCGGACCATAGCTATTCAAGCCCCCATATACCAAATGTGGAGCCCACAGCCTATGGCTAACTTTCTATATATTATTAAAATTAGGAAAGAATCCTGTCTGATTGGCAAAAATGGGTTGAATCGAGTCGCTATTTCCCTTAGCCCTCATATACCTAATAGAAATATTTGGAACTTCCGGTTGACTTTATACACTTTATAGTGAACGTGTTTTCCTCCTAACGGTGCATCTCTGTGTCTAAAATGTATAAAATCGGGTGAAAACTTGCCCAAGCCTCCATACAACTAATGTCAGGATTTTGAAACATCCGATTGACTTTATGTGTATATGAGATACCTTAATGCTCATAGGGCATCTGTTACTGTTAATAATAGTACACCTATCTCCCATATACTTAATAAAAGATTTTAAAACTTCCGGGTGGGCTAATACCGTATATATTGCTCAATATCTAAGATATTTTAGCAAAATTAACTGAATGTATAATTATTACTTAAGTTTAATGCCGAAACTATGTGAAATTATATTATACTACATATAATAATTTCCGTTATACTAACAAACTTTATATTAATAGATGATTGGAGGAGGAGGACAAATTTTCCTACTGATATAATTGAGATAAAATCTCCCAAGTGTACCTGAATTTTTTCGATGGGCGAGCTTTACTTGTACAATAAAAATTTTTTGGTTGTAAACGATAAATAAAATATACAACATTGCCGATTTTTCGAAATTCGAAAAATTTCGAGAGTTATTGTTATTACTATTTTTGTTTATTTATTTTATTTTAACAAACCGAATCGATTTCGCTTCTATTTAGTGGCATTATGAGTGGAAATGTCCTCTATCACTTGATATTACTAATTTTCACAAAAAACAAAGCTCGACCATCGAAAAAATACAGGTACACTTCTCAATTACAATATCATCTGCATAACCTTGGCATCTTATGCCGTTATTTGTGAAAAGTTCTAATAGTACTACTAGGCTCCATAGAAGAGGTGATAGTACTTCTCCTTGGGGACACCCTCTTTGGTTGTGATTTGAATATTTTTGTTGTCTACTACCGTGTACTCTATTATTAAGCATGAAGATGATCCATTTCCTAATTGGTTCTTCAACACATTTCTTACATTAGCCTTTGTCAAGGCCTCATGAGAGGTGTTAGTCAAATGCTTCTTCGATATCTAGGCATCGCATGTTGTTACCTCTTTGTTGTCTATTGCATTCCTTATAATTGATATACAGCTGTATTGGTCCGCTGTATGCTTCGGGTTGTTATCCTCTAGAAAATAGGAGTCACTTTTAAGACCAAATTCTATCACTCTTTGCTTCAAATCACTTCTGAGATATTAAGGTATGCATATTTAACCATGGTAGATTCTATAAATTCCATTTGGCCCACATAGTTACTAACTATACACCCCCATATCATTGCGCTGAGATACAAAAACGCCGGTATGTTTGTACTTTGTCTTCGAAAAGTTTAACCAATTTTTCCCTTTCAGAACGGCTTATTTCTTTTATTTTAGGCGATATTCTAAATTTAATAACAAAATGAATATAACAAAAATCTTTTAAGATTGCTACTTTTACGAAAACAAGTAAACTATAACTTGTACGCAGACTTTTTCTGCGCTGCCAAATTACTACTTTTTGTAAATTTATGTATAAAACTATGGTGTCAGATTTTCATTGCTTTAAATGTTATGGGATTATGTAATAGACTAGTAATTAATAGTAGTTAATATGATAATGCTCTAAAATTTTTTATATAAAAGTTATTTTATTGTATAACAAAAGAAAACAGGATATTAGCGTGTACGTAGACTTTTTCTGGCGAGTGTACATGTTGTTCATGGTGGAGATTAAATTTGTAAGAGTAGTGTAGTGTACTATAGTGTAGTGTTTTTTTTTGTTTTCTAGGTTTGGGGCTGACTAGAGCTCTACTCCCTGAATAGGCTCTTCTCCGTACCATACGTATGTATGCTGATGTCCGGCTTTCTCTCATAATATTATATGTATCACTACGGATGTCAGATGTTGTTATTCATTTTGTAGGAAAGAGCGCCATATGCCATTTACCCCTGGTATTTTATATTCCTCAAAGAAGTTTATTGCCCACTTTACCGATTTATAGGCCTTTATAGGACTATTTAAGATACTAGTTGTGAAACCTGGAAAATGTGTTTGAGCAGATTTGTCAGAGGAAGACGCTTCTGGTACTGCTTTATTAGCCGATCCGCTTCTGGAGTTGGTATAGTACTGGTGTTTCCAGGAAAATACGCGGAATTTACCACATTGTCTGTCTTCCTTCCTTTATAGTGGTTTATTGTATTGTCAATAGATTCTAGTATATTTGGTTGTGTCCTCATGAGATGCACAAGCTTAGCTTTAGCAAATTCCTTCTTTTTCCTTTAACATTTTGCATTGAGAGGTGTGCAGATCTTCCTTCTGGACTTGCAACAAGTCTAACACGTATGCTTGCCTTTGTTCGCGCTCGGAGGAAGATTGTTATGTTGTGGGTTAGGGTATCTCTTCGCCAATCTTCGAAGTTGGTTCTAGGCCTGTCCAACTGCTTAAATTGGGTGATATTTACCTTATATCTGATAAGGTATAATCAGTTCTTCTATCATGCCTTATGACTTCTTGGATCTCAGTCAGCTATTATGACGACAAAAATTTTGTAGAGTGCACTGCTACCCTGACGACTTTATAGCCTTAGCGTAGTGGTGGAAAGGTTTTAGTGTATGTTGCTTCGATGCGGATGACCTTTCTTGTTTAGTCGGAAGTATCGGTCTCGGTCTTTCGACGTCTGACCTTCTAGTGGCGTTCTCTGAGCACTACTACGCTTATTATATGTTCTATTTGTTCAGGTTTGCATTAAAAAAATACTTCAATTAATATTTGAATTAAATTTTGTAATCCCAAATACGGGATTAAAACAAAAACAAAAATTTAATCCCGCATACCGGATTAAAAAATAAAAACAAAAAATGTTAATCCCAAAAACCGGATTATTGAATAATAAAAATGAAAAATTTCAATCCTATGCATATAATTTAGAATTAAAACTTTACTTTAAGAACTTTTGCTTTAGAATTTTAATTTTTTTTGCCGTCATTCAAATCAAAAAGTAACAGTTTAAATTTTCTGTCTATTTCTAATTTAATTTAAATCAAATTTTTAATTTAAAATTTTTTAATTAAAAAATTGCCAAAAATGGTGGTATCTCACGATTCCAGCTTCACTTACTTTATATATCCGCGGGGCGTCTCTTCCACCTGGAGGTCCTAGTATGGAAATTTTCGGACCCTTTGCTTTTGTAATTATTTTTGTTTTCCTTTGAAGGCGATGTTCTTTGCTCTATATGCGCTTCACGCGTTTTTTCGTTATCTGTCGGCAATGTGTGTATGCCTTCAAGTCGGTCTGATTGCTTGCTCGGAGAGTGATGTTCTATTTCTTTGATGACGCTTTCGATGTAACAGTACTGCCCATCGGCTTGACGATTTAGTTTTTAGCGGAGGTCTAAGTCCCTCAACGCTTGATCGCTCCGTGGAAGATCCCTTACTATCTGGAGAGTTGTCGAGTGTCTACAACTTCCTTCTTCACTGCGTCTAGGTAAGCGGGAAACGCAACCCCCGTCTATGCTCGGGTTCCCTGCTTTTTCGACGGTGTTTTCTGTACCCATCGTTGCTTCTATGGAAAGATATCAAAGAAGAGACGGTGAGTGATGTTCTGAGTCGTGCTTGCTAGTTTCGCGATGTATTCTTTATTCAGCGACCTCCGGAGACAACTCAGCGAGAGAAGAACTACCTTTCCTTCTTCTGTCGGAAGCCATTCGACTGGTAGTGAAGTTTGGCCGCTTATCTGCTGCTCTCCTTTTTAGGGTTGTTATTGTTCTTCATTTTGTTCGTGCGACCACTTGCATGCTGAAGCACATTTCGTGGTCGAATTATTTGGTGGGAAAATTAAACAGTCCGTTTGACAGCGCCAGTCCAGTTTCACATCTCGAGACGGCCAGCTCCGTTATAATATAGCTGGTTTAACCAGCTTTTAATAATTTAACCCTCATATTTGCAAACCAACGCCTGGGTGTAACATTTTGGTTCAGGAGGTGTGGTAATGCTCGCTCCGCAGCTCATTCAAATCAGACCAAAAGGTGACAGACAATGTTTGCACCTCGTCTCTCAACTTAATATCTCTGAATAGTGCGGATGAGTAAGCAGTTAAGCCCCCACACGACAATGTGACAATCATCGCAGTGTTAGATGAACGTTCCTTCTTATCGCGTTTGCACATTTGATGTTATGACTTTTTCTAACTAATTAATATACAGTTAATTTTCTACTTTTATTTAGTTTCCCAAGATGTGCTACATAGTATAAAAGTTTTGTTCACATAACGGATATTTATAACATCGAGTTAAATATAGATTTCTATATACATTTATATGATCAGGATGACGAGATTAGTTGAATTCCGGGTGAGTGTCTGTCAAGCCGTGCACGCAAGTGATAAGTTGAGTAAAAATTAAAATACTTAAATGTTCTCTTGCACCGTGAGGAGGTTGGCGTTGCAGATAAACGGAATTGGTTCTTTGCCACACCTACAAAATGTCATAATTGATAATCTACATGCATCTGCATCTGTGGGTTGGAATATTTTAAAAACCTCATAGATTAGATGTGCCTATTTCACGAATCACTAAAGGTATATCAACCAAACTTGCTGAGAACAAGTCGTTTAATATCCTACTCGTACGCTGCGGAAATGGGTGAAATTAGATATTTACCACGCCCACCTTTCATACAACGATTATGTTGCAAAAAAAAAGGGTTCATTTTCAGTTTTGGACCGATTTTAAGTTTGAAATTAAATAGAACATGGTAAAAAATTTCTGGAAGAGGGGGTGGGTCCTGCAGGCCAGTAACTTTAAGTCCACTCGAAAAGTAGGACAGAGGTATACATACATCATTTGAAGGATTAAAAGGCATTAAAATTTTTGGAAACTGCAACAAATATTTCGGTTCAGGTCCCTGCTAAAAGTACCACTAAGAACTAACCAATTGATGCAATTTATTCCCAGCCCCAAATGCAAAGTGAATCATCATATTTAACGTCTGACCAAGCAATGGAAACCAATCAGATACTCATGTATCCTATACACCAAACAAAAACCACAAAGCGAACAAAATAACTATTCAAAAGAGATGGAGGAAAGAAAATGTTTCAAAAGTGCTGAACATGCTTATGGAAATTTTCGATCGAAAATTCCTTCCGTATCGATGTCGGTAAAACAGTTTACTTATCGTAAAGTAGGTTATGGACGGAATGACTGATTAGACCCAATAATTGAGCGCGAGTTGTAAAAGATAGAAAAAGCAAATACCGTTAGTTGCGTGACTGGAGGTCGGCACAACACAAACGAGTGAAAAATGTGTGGAGCATTTGCCTAGTAATCTCATTAAATATTTTTTATTACAGCTTTCTTTCACATCATTGGGAAAAAACCATTGTTCATAGAATACAAAGTTACGACAACCGTTGACGTCATAGAACCAACTTCGTCATATTTATAGTGGATATTAAAAATCATTAATTATGCTACTGTTTTAATTTAACGTTTTTGGTTTAAACCATTATTTGATTAATCTTAATTAAAATATCAAATTTTATAATACATAGGGGATCTAAAAAATAAACGTTTATTTTGTAACGACTTTCTTATAATCTTGTGGCAACATAACAGAGTATAATAGTTTCGTTCACCTAACGGTTGTTTATATCGTCTAACTAATCGAGATAGATATAGAGTTATATATGGTATATATAAGTGGTTATGTACAGTTAGAAGGCCGAAAAAAAGTGAAATTTCCAGAAGTTTTTCTGAGAAAACTTTTCAATTTACTGTCGTCTATTCCAGGCCCATATAAGAGACCCTCCGCCGCTTTGGCAGCTTTTAATAACTCGAGCTGATGTTGTCTGCGAGCCATTCTTCCATATCGGATTCTCTCACGTGCTCTGCGATCGATTATTTTTCGACCAAGTGTAATTCCTGTTGCCTTCATATAATACAAAAGTGATGCCATTCCTTCATTAAAAATGTCGGCAGCTATGTATGCAGCGATTTCCACAGTTTTCGAAAAGTTTGAAACTTGAAATTTTCGTCTCAGATCTTACATTTCACACATTCAGAAAAAACTGAAAATACTGTTATAAAAGTTAAAATGCAATACTCAACAGACGGACCACGTGTAACTGAGATTTCCTGTTGGTCTTTACATTTTTTCGCCGAGGCACTGAAACTACTTTAATGTAACATTTTCATTTAAACATTTTAAGAAAACCGGTTCACTTGTCGACTATTCTAAATATTCTGTATTGCGTCGACAGTATTTTGACCTAAAAAAAAAATGTTATAATAATTACTTAAATAAAGAATATTGTAAGTAATCCAAAATCGTTTTATGATTTCTTCAACTCCATACGCAGGATTTCCAAATTTCCGTCCGCGATGAAATACAAATCTATCATTTCAACTGACAATGTTATTATATCCAATATGTTTGCAGAATTTTTCAAGTCATACTACTGTAATAATTCTTCCAAAACTTTTTCTTATCAGCTCGTGTTGTGTTCGAATACTTTAATTAACGCGCCAATTATTTCTGAAAAAGACGTCCTACTTAAATTAAATAAGTTAAAACCATCTTTTAGTTACGGCCCAGACATGATACCCTCATGCTTCCTAAAAAATAGTGCCAAACATATTTACTTGCCTTTGACAAGGATATTTAATTCCTCTCTTAAACACGGTATATTTCCTTCAATATGGAAACAGTCATTTATAATTCCTTTGCATAAAAGTGGATTTACATCCAACATTGAAAACTATAGAGGTATCGCAAAGCTATTAGTTATACCTAAACTTTTTGAAGCTATCATCACTGACCATATAACCTTTTCGATTTCTCCGTTAATTTCCTCATCTCAGCATGGATTTCGTAAAGGGAAATCGACTCTAACAAACTTGCTTGAATTTGTAATCCATGTATCATTGGGTTTTAGGGAACATAAGCATTCGGATGTTATATACCCAGCAAAGCTTTCGACAAAGTAAACCTCTCGATTCTCATACATAAACTTGATCTGCTGGGCTTTCAGCCAAGATTTCTTCAATGGGTAGCTTCTTAGCTTTATAATAGAATACAACGAGTGATATTTGTGGATGCACCTTCAGATACAATTAATGTTTCTTCAGGTGTTCCGCAAGGTAGTCTTCTTGGCCCGATTCTGTTCTTGTTTATTAACGATATCTCTTCAGTAATTGAATTCTCAAAAAATGTATTATACGCTGAACGCTCGTAAAGCTTTTTAAATCATACACATCAACTGAGGAAAGGTGTCTGTTTCAAACAAACTTAAACAATATGGTTGCATGGTGTGATAGAAATGATTTGCCATTGAATCTGAATAAATGTAAGACGATGTGCTTTTTCCGTAGATCTGTGCACCCCTCTTCTTATGTAATAAAACACCATATTCTGGAGCAAGTTTTTAACTATGTTGATTTGGAAGTAAATATGGACCCTAAGCTTAATTTTTGTCTTCATATTGACACCATGGTCTTGAAAGCAAAAGCTGTCCTCAGTTTTGTTAAACGTTGGTCTAAAGAATGTAGAGATCCGTATATTACTGAACCACATTATACAACTTTGGTTAGACCTATATTGGAATATGGCTCTGTTGTATGGAACCCTAACTACCAAATCCATTCTGACAAGTTAGAGTCTGTTCGAAAACCATTTTTACTTTTCGCCTTAGCGCATTTCCGATGGGATTCTAGGGTAAGTCTACCTCCATACACTAGTCGTTTAAAACTTATTAAACTACCTACACTTTCTAGTCGTAGGGAAATGCTTGGCATAATATTTTTAGTGAAAATCTTGAATGAAACAGTTTGCAGTTCTTTTCTCCTGTCTGAAATTAAATTTAATATCCCGATTCGCTTTTCGAGGCAATTTAGACCTTTACTGTGAAAATCCTGTAGATCAAATTTTGAACTAAACGAGCCATCCCGCATTATATGTCATGATTTTAATTCTCATTCCAGCACATTTGACTAATCTGACTCACTTTTCAAAATGAAAAAGACTTTATTGTTTTCTCTTAATGAATGAAAATGTAACAACTTATTATATTGTAACTATAAATCTTAGCGGTTGAAATTTTTGTTTCTGTAGCTGAGCAGTTTTAGATCTCAACACTTAAAAAACTCTCTTGCCTTTTCTGACTCGGCTAATTCCGCACGTATGCAAATTGCGCTCCTCGCGTCGGTTGGCGGGAGGAGGGTAATCGTTGGGTTATTATTATTATATTTGTTTCAGCTGTCTTTGGATTAAAAACATTTTGCGCCTTTTTGTTCTCGATTTACGTATGTTAAGAGACTTTCTCATTTCTCTGGTAGACTTCATTTTCACGAAAAATTACACAAAAAAATATAAACGAAGTTACAAGTTTACTGCTTGGCTTAGCTGCTTATACTGACTACCACTCTTTAATATTTTCCAGTTTAGGGTTCGAAAAAAAAATTTTACATTTCAGGTATAACAATCACACTGTTGATTTACACATCTACATACATTAGAAGGGAGGATTTACAATATTTAGGTGCATGAAACGGTCAGCGTACAGATAGTCGATGCCACTCCGGCCTTGTACTTCCAAGCACTCTGAAATGCCTTTTCAAATTTGTGTTTCGAAAATATTCACCGGAACGATGGGAAATTTTCTGTGTGTATTTTTAAATACATTAAGAAAATAAAATTTCAAAAATAGATTGTTTGAAAATTCTAACTGTATGTAACCCCATAAATGATCACCATGACGAGACGAGTTGAAATTCGGATGTCTGTCTGTCCGTCCGTCTTTCTGTACAACCTGAAACTTGAGTAAAAATTAAGATATCTTGATGAAACCTGGTGCACTTGTTCCTTGGAAAAAAAATAAAGACAAGTTCGTAGATGAGCGTAGTCGGATCTATGCCACCGCCACAAAACGCCTTTAATCGAAAACGTATAAAGTGTTATACCTAAGCCGTAAATTAAGATAAACAAGTAAGGAAGGGCTAAGTTCGGATGTAACCGAACATTTTATACTCTCGCAAAGTCAAATGGTATACTCGTTTGAGATTTATTTGTGGATTGACTGATATTTTCGGTAGAAGGTCAACTAGAGGCACTGGGGTCCACATATTTAGTACTTAGGAGTTTGAACAGTTTTGGTTCGATTTAGACAATTTTTGGCCGCAAGGTGGCATACTTTAATTGCATTATTCACGCAAAGTTTTACCCCGATATAATCATTGTTACCTGATTTGCATAGTGGAAAGTGAAAGAATCAGATGGAATTGAAAATGGTGTTACATTAGAAGTAAGCGTGGTTGTAGTCCGATTTCGCCCATTTTCGCACTATGACATAGAAACATGAAAAGAACGTTATGCACCGAATTTGGTTGAAATCGGTTGAGCAGATCTCAAGATATGGGTTTTCACCTAAAAGTGGGCTGTGCCACGCCCACTGACTAATTTTGAACGCGGTTCCTATAAAGCCAATTTATACCATCTCAGAGATAAAATTTAATGTCTCTGGCGTGTTTAGTGCTTGATTTATCGCGCTTTTAGTAGTTTTTAACAGTACCGTTATATGGGGAGTGGGCGGAGTTGCCACCCGATTTCAACTATTTTCACATCGTCAATAGAAGTGCTAAAAACATTTGCTTCTAGTGAATTTTGTTATTATAGCATTAGCGGTTTAGGAGATATGCACATTAAACCTATTAGAGGCGGGACCACGCCCACTTTTTAAAAGAAAGTTTTAGCTGCAGGTGATAGAGATAGGTGATACAAACAACCGTTAGGTGAACAAAACTATTATACTCTGTAGCAACAGGTTGCGAGAGTATAAAAACTCTAATTTGGCACAACGAATCTATTGAAAAAGTGGGCGCAGCCCGCCCCCTAGTAAGTTTAATGTATATCTCTCCCGAACCAATTAAGCTACTTATATCACCCAAATTTGCGCACAATAGATATTTTCAACACTTACGATTGTGTGAAAATAAGTGAAATAACCCCGCACACTCCCTATATACCGGTTTTGTTAAAAACTACTAAAAGTGTGATAAATCAATATCTAAATGCATCAGGATGCTCGACCGATTTCAACAAATCGGATCACAACCACGGCTACTTTCCATATAACAGAATTATACAAATAAAACATTAATTAATATATCGGGATAAAACTTTGCACGAACAGTCCCTCTAAAGTGCGCCACCTTATGACTAAAAATTGTCCAAATCGAACCGAAACTGTTCAAGTCCCTAGGTACCAAATATGTGGATCCCATATATAGTATGCTTAAGTGTCAAAAATGGGTTGAATCGAGCGTATTTTCCTAATAACTGTATCTTTATGCCTAAAATAAGTAAAATCGGCCCTGGCCCACATGTACATATATGAGGTACTTTAATGAGACTCAGGGAGGATTTTATTCTATTCATAGTATGTTGCATTGCCAAAATTAGATTAAATCGGGTCAATACTACGCTTATCTCTCATATACCTAACATAAGATTTTTAAACTTCCGGTTGTCCTTATACATTATAAAATATATCAGTCAATATGTAATATTTCTTAGCAAAATTAAGTGATTAATATTGGATATAGCTCAACGTATAATATTGGATTGGAAAATAAATGAATTTAGTCTACGAAATACCCCAACTCTCTAGTACTGCATACATATATTGATTTTCGTTATTTTATTGAACCTTATGCTAAATATGTCGTTCAATGTGTGAGTTATATATTTATAAAATTGCTTCAAAGTATGATCGCAGTATACCTCAGCAATATATAATAATTTCCGGCTTTCCACCTGACAAACTGTGTGATACTTTAATAAAATTAAATTAACAAGTTTTCTTAAAAATTGTGTGGGAGTATGATTGAAATTGGTCTAGACATTGGTTCAAACCTTATATCTCTAAAAAGTAATTGCGATCCTCTGGTTGACGTTTTCACATCAATTCATTATATTTAATTTAGCTTCTACAGTTGAATTTATATCCCATATATCTCATTTGAAGATAATTTTAATACAATTTTAGCTGACGGGAAGTAAAATATAGTAATAAAATTAAGTGAGTCGATGACCTATAATATAACTTAATAAAATACCAAATATGATTGTAATTCATTTATAATTTCACCGAATAATGAATGTTGAGTTGTTTCGTAACATTTTTATACTCTCGCAACCTGTTGCTACAGAGTATAATAGTTTTGTTCACCTAACGGTTGTTTGTATCACCTAAAACTAATCGAGTTAGATATAGGGTTATATATATATAAATGATCAGGATGAAGAGACGAGTTGAAATCCGGGTGACCGTCTGTCCGTCCGCCCGTCCGTCCGTGCAAGCTCCAACTTGAGTAAAAATTGAGATATCTTTATGAAACTTGGTAGACATGTTTCTTGGTACCGAAAGACGGTTGGTATTGTAGATGGGCGTAATCGGACCACTGCCACGCCCACAAAACGCCATTAATCAAAAACTAATAAATTGCCATAACTAAGCTCCAAAACAAGATACAAGACTGTTATTTGGTACACCGGATCACATTAGGGAGGGGCATCTGCAGCTAAATTTTTTGTTTTAAGTAGGCGTGGTCCCGCGACTAATAGGTTTAATGTGCATATCTCCTAAACCGCTAAAGTTATAATAACAAAACTCACTGGAAGCAAATGTTTTTGGAACCTCTACCTACAATGTGAAAATAGTTGAAATCGGGTGGCAACTCCGCCCACTCACCATATAACGGTACTGTTAAAAACTACTAAAAGCGCGATAAATCAAGCACTAAACACGCCAGAGACATTTAATTTTATCTCTGGAATGGTATGAGATGACTTTATAGGAATCGCGTTCAATATTAGTCAGTGGACGTGGCACCGCCCACTTTTAGGTGAAAACCCATATCTTGGGATCTGCTCAACCGATTTCAACCAAATTCGGTACATGACATTATTTTCATATCTCTATGTTAAAGCGTGAGCGAAATCGGATTACAACCACGCCTACTTCCCATATAACACCATTTTAAATTCCATCTGATTCTTTCACTTTCCACTATGCAAATCAGGCAACAATGATTATATCGGGGTAAAACTTTGCGTGAATAATACGTAAAGTATGCCACCTTGTGACCAAAAATTGTCTAAATCGAACCAAAACTGTTCAAGCCCCTAGGTACTGAATATGTGGACCACGGTGCCTATAGTTGACCTTCTACCGAAAATATCAGTCAATCCACAAAGAAATCTCAAACGAGTATACCATTTGACTTTGCGAGAGTATAAAATGTTCGGTTACATCCGAACTTAGCCCTTCCTTACTTGTTTAATATACAGTTTTCCTAATACAAGTTGCAAGAGTATAAAATGTCGGTTATACCCGAACTTAGCCACTCCTTATTTGTTTTTGTACAATTTAAGTAAATGTGGGTTTGTGCACATATCTCTTAATATCGTTTTTTCTTTCTAATTCATTGCTAATTTCTTTCAGATGTTGAATTATTGATGAATAAAAAAGAATGTGCCGGATGTAAAAAGGAAATAAATGCCTGTGAGTGTCAAAGTTTGGATGTATTAATAAACAAAACAAATATGGCGTTACAAGAAATGGAACTTTTAGATGGCATCGCTGGAGAAAGTTTGACATCGCTGGTTCAAACATGCATAAAAGAGCACATTAAAGAGACATGTCATGGAATATTTGACAGAAGTTTTTTGAGACAGCTTGAAATTGTAAGTAATTTTTATATTAGAGAAAAGTTACAATATAATTCATTTGTATGTATGTAAATATATTTGTAAAGCTAATTACCATATACATATGTATACATATATGCTAAACGTGACAGGGGCATATCACTCTTTTTTTTGTGTTTTCAGAATAGATTTTGAAATTGTAAGTAATTTATATGATATTAGAGAAAAGTTACAATATAATTCATTTGTATGTATGTAAATATATTTGTAAAGCTAATTACCATATACATATGTATACATTTATGCTAAACGTGACAGGGGCATATCACTCTTTTTTTTGTGTTTTCAGAATAGATTGATATTTGCACAAAAAAACATAACCAACACTTTAGGTTTTTTTTAATCATATATTTAATATAATATAATATATTATGTTTTGTGCTATCTCAGCATATCAATGATAATCATGTTCAAAGATATTTGAACATATTGCCGAGGGAAATAATTTAGTGGATTGTACTTTTTATTATAATAATTGGTATTTCATGTTTTTACTAACACTTAAACTAATAAATATTACTTATGCTGCGACGCGTCGATTAAGTGATGTCCATTGGCACCAACGCTCATGTTCATATTTAAACATACTCCAGGGCGACACAAGTTACTGCAGCTTGTATTCGTGTCGTGTTCGTCCACTAAGTAACGTGGTAGCCGGTGGCTGCATATCCGCCGTTCTGTCATTCAAATCTTGACATCTCACATAACGGTTCACGATGACTATGCGCCTTTCTATGTTGTATTAACTATAGTTTACTTGTAACTATTTGTTCATATTCGTCGCAAAGGTATTCTGTCGGGTTTCTTTCTCGCTCATCGAAATGCGGTGTACCCTTGATTTTACGAATCTTTATTTGTGACTTACCATACTCCTCTTCACTGCTTGGTGCACGTCTCATACCTTTCTTCTTCTTGATCTTTGAGTTCCGTGTTGCTGCGGCCGTTGATTTGCATCTACCTCGTCTACCATCATCTTCATTATGCCTCCATCGTCGGAGATTTTAATTTCCACATCGTCATTTTGATTATTTTTTTTTTCGTCCTCACCTTCAAGCGCTTCCAAATGTGAATCTGCTGGAGGAGAAAAACACCATTCCTCTCTTGAATCCATTTCTTTTGCGTCTTTTGAGGAAGTAGTAAAATTTTCTTTTTGTGTTTCTACTTCAAGATACTCTGGTGTACCTTCATTCGTGTTCTCTTTTATACCCTGAACAGGGTATATTAAGTTTGCCACGAAGTTTGTAACACACAGAAGGAAACGTCGAAGACCCTATAAAATATATACATAAATGATCAGCATGATGAGCTGAGTTGATTTAGCCATGTCCGTCTGTCTGTCTGTCCGTCTGTCTGTATATATACAAACTAGTCCTTCAGTTTTTATGCTCTCGATCTGAAATTTTGCACCTGTCCTTTTCTAACAAAGAAGCTGCTCATTTGTCGGAACGGCCGATATCGGACCATTATAGCATATAGCTGCCATACAAACTGAACAATCGGAATCAAGTGTTTGTATGGAAAACTCTTTCATTTGACGAGGTATTTTCATCAAATTTGACATGTATTATTATTTAAGGCATTATTCCAATCCTCGAAGAAATTGTATAGATCGGATGACTATAGCATATAGCTGCCATACAAACTGAACAATCGGAATGAAGTGCTTGTGTGGAAAACTCTTTCATTTGACAAAGCATCTTCACGAAATTTGACATGGATTATTATTTGAGACAACAATGTAATCTCCGAAGAAATTATTCAGATCGGATGACTATAGCATATAGCTGCCATACAAACTGAACAATCGGAATGAAGTGCTTGTATGGAAAACTCTTTCATTTGACCGGGTATCTTCACGAAATTTGGCATGTATTATTATTTAAGGCATTAATCTAATCTCCGAAGAAATTGTATAGATGGGATGACTATAGCATATAGCTGCTTTATTAACTGAACGATCGGAGTAAAGTGCTTGCATGGAAATTTTTTTTATTTGACGAGGTATCTTCACGAAATTAGGGACGAGTTATTGCTTGAGGCAACAAATTATTCTCCACAGAAATTGGTCAGATCAGATCACTATATCATATAGCTGCCATACAAATTGAACGTTCGGAATCAAGTTCTTGTAAGGGCCTTTGTATTTGTGAAGGGTATTATAGCTTCGACGCAACCGAAGTTAACGTTTTTTCTTGTTTCTTCTATTATTTCTGTTGTTTCAACCGATTCGGTTGCTTCTTCCTCAGTTTCAGAAGATAGATGGTAAATTGGAACTGTTTTGAATTGTTTTGATTCCAAATCATATAGGTAATAAATTTCGGGCTGTTCTTCTATAATGTTTTCTTCAAACAGCACATCTCGTTGAAGAGAATTGTAACTAATTTCGAGCTATTTTAATAATAAGTAATCTGATCATATGCTTTTTGTGATTATTGCTGTTCTGTTCTTCCATACTTAAATCATCCATTATTCTTCTGAATTCCTCACTCATTCTAATTTTATTTTATTAAATACATCGCTTTTATACTATTTACAAATCTAACTATAATCTAATTAAATGTATTTTTTTTGTTAAGTAGGGGGAGCATCGAAAGCCGAAGTGCGGAACTTTAATCCGCTAAACCTAACCTACTCCCAACTCAAGACTCTCCCACGGAACCACCTGATTAAGTATTACTTCGTGGGAGTGATAAGACATTTAAGTCTCCTCTATAGTACGGACTGACGAACGCCTAATCTGTTCCATATGTCTTAGTTTTGTCAAAATTGAGGCTGCCGCTTCGCTGACAGCTTTCCAATTCTCACTGGACTGACACATAAGTGTCGTCAAGTTTTCCACCATAAAACTACCACCGAGTGAAGTTTTAAGTTTTTCCCTTGTACTCGAAAAGCGAGGGCAATAAAAGAATACATGCTCAGAGTCTTCTATGCACTCTGTACACATCGGACAGTTCGGACTAACATCATGATGGAATCTGTACAGGTAGCTTCTAAAGCACCCATGTCCGCTTAATATTTGGGTAAGGTGGAAATCCAGGTCCCCATGTCGTCTGTCTATCCACGGGCGGATGTCCGGTATAAGTCTGTGGGTCCACCGTCCTTTGAGTGAGGTTTGCCACCGCTGCTGCCATATTGATAAGCTTTTGACTCTCTCTGCTCTTTTGGCTTCTAAAGACGACTCTGGTAACTTGTATACTCGCGCGAATTCGTCACCCTGGATGTCAATGGGCATCATACTGGCTATTACTTCCGCAGCCTCGCTGGATATCGTTCGGAAAGCACTGATTACTCTAAGTGCCGACAGCCGGTGCACTGAGTTTATTAGTTTGGCATATGCTTTAACGTTTAGCGCCTGGATCCATATTGGGGCCGCATATAATACAACCGATCTCATTACCTTTGCGAGTAAAAATCGCCGGCTGGAACGCACGCAGCCTTTATTTGCCATCATTCTTGATAAGGCGTTGAGGATTTTGCTTGCTTTACCAGAGGTGTATTCTAAGTGTTCCTTAAATTTAAGCTTAGAGTCTATTATTACTCCCAGATACTTTAGTTGTGGCTGTGATTGAATCTCACACTCCCCTATGGTGAGATATATTCGTTCCTCCACTTTCCTAGTACTTATTAGCAGGACTTCTGTCTTGTGCTCGGCCAGAACTAAACTCCTTGAGGAGAACCATTGCCGCAGACTATTGACGCATTCATTGCATTTGCTCCGGAGGTCATCAAGATGTTTAGACACTGCTACTACTATAAGATCATCAGCGTATGCGACTAATTTAACGGCTTCTTGTTGGTTTATTCTTAGCACCCCATCATACATCACGTTCCATAGAAGGGGGCCTAAAATCGAGCCTTGCGGTACTCCACTCGTAATAGTGTAGGTCTTGGTGCCTTCATCAGTGTCAAATATCAGTTGCCTGTTTTCAAAATAACTTGTAATAATGTTTACCAGATATTGAGGAGCGCGTATCTCATGCAGAGCTTTGATAATGTTTGCCCATTTTGCTGAGTTGAAGGCATTCTTCACATCCAGGGTGATCAGGGCGCAGTATTTTTTAGTCCCGCCTTTCCATCTTTTTCCACTTACTGCGCATTTCGCGGCGCCAACGACATTGTTTAGTGCGTCAATAGTGGACCTCTTTTTTATAAAGCCGTATTGTCTTTCTGATAATCCGCCGGCTTTCTGGATTGCTAACTCCAAGCGGTTTCTTACTATGCTTTCGAACACTTTACCAATCGTGTCAAGCATGCACAGAGGTCGATATGATGAAGCTTCCTCCGGAGGCTGATTTGGTTTAGGTAGTAGAACCAATCGCTGAACTTTCCATGGGTCGGGGAATATTTCTTCTTTTAAGCATGCATTGTACATTTTTACGAACACATTTGGTTTTAAACTTATGGCTTCCTTTAAGGCTCTATTTGGTATGCCGTCTATACCAGGCGCCTTGCTGATTTTAATTTTTCCCGCTATGGCCAATACTTCTTCTTCACTAACTAGTAGCGGTGGCTCTACAACTTCGGTTCGTGGTTTACCATAGGTAATCGGATGATGTTTAGGGAATAATGTTTCCACGATATTCTTCATAAAAGATGCGCTTTTGGGTTGTTGTGTCTTATTCTTGAATTTTGACATTAATTTACCAGAGGTGTAATTAAATGTATATGTATGTGTGTATGTTGCATGCACATCACATGGTATTGTTTTTAAGTACACAACTCAATGCATGTGTGTGTGTGTCCATATGTATGTAGCACATTGTTTATGCTGCATGGTATGGGAGTGTTTTCTAGTGCACATGTGCACTTGTAAGCAATTGCCTAAATGTATATCTTAGGTCAACAAATTATCATATGAATGCATATATGTTTATGGGTTTGTTTATGTATGTATGATGTTAAATATATTTGAACATACATATTTGTGATTAGTGGACTGTATTTATTCTTACATATATTACATTAATATTATATACATTAATATGTAGAATAATAAAACTAAATTTATTGCGGCACACCGTCTAGGTGGAGTCCTTTAGTCCCAACGCACATTTTTTTCATTTTTGAACATTCTCCCGGGCGAGTGTGACACTTGGAAAGTTGGCTGCAGCATGTGGTCGTGTCATGTTCGTCAACTAAGTGGTAGCTGGTGGCTGCATATTCGTATATGTGACGTTCAAATTTGACATGTCACATAACGATTCACGATGACTATGCGCCTTCCTGTGTTGTATTAGTGATAATTTACTCATTACTTTTTCTTCATATTCGTCGCAAAGGTATTCTGTCGGTTTTCTCTCTCTCTCATCGGACGGCGGTGTACTTTTAATTTTACGATTCTTTATTTGTGACTTACCATACTCCTCTTCACTGCTTGGTGCACGTCTCATACGTTTCTTCTCCTTGACTTTTAGGTTCCGTGTTGCTGCGGCCGTTGATTTGTGTCTACCATCAGCCCCACGTTGAGTACCAAACTTAGAGACATCTTCATTTATTATGCCTCCATCGTCGGAGATTTAAATTTCCAAATCGTCATTTGGCTCTTCATCAGGGATCAGGATCCAAAGTTGCGTCTATGACAACATAACCAGCCTCCCCAACCCTGCCTTTAATTTGCCTGTGTTTTTAGCATACCTCTTTTTTGCCTGTGTAAATTACAATACTTTTGTTTTTGCCTGTTTTAAAAATACAGGTTTTGGTTTTTGTTGCCTGTGTATATCAGGACTTATAATTTTTGGGTTGTAAGACCAAATTATGTATATTGCTTCTCAAACAGGACTTTTTATTTTTTATATTGCCTACATTTTTTTAATGCAAGGCTTATTATGGCTGATCTTTTTATTAATGCTCATAGGACCAGTGGTTAAACTCAATAAAGATAATCAATTAAAACAGCGGGAGTATACACCCGCCTTATTGTTTTTATACCCTGAACAGGGTATATTAAGTTTGCCACGAAGTGCCCAGAAGGAAACGTTTTAGACCCTATAAAATATATACATAAATGATCAGCATGATGAGCTGAGTTCATTTAGCCATGTCCGTCTGTCTGTCTGTCCGTCTTTCTGTATATATACAAACTAGTCCCTCAATTTTTAAGCTATCGCTCTGAAATTTTTAAAATGTCCTTTTCTCACTGAGAAGCAGTTCATTTGTCGGAACGGCCGATATCGGACCAATTTAGCATATAGCTGCCATACAAACAATCGAAATCCAGTACTTGTGTGGGAAACTTTTTTATTTGACTTAATATCTTCACGAAGTTTGACATGAGTTATTTCTAAAGTAACAATGATCTCTAAAGAAATTGTTTAGATCGGTTGACCATAGCATTTAGCTGCCATACAAACTGAACGATCGGAATCAAGTTATTGTATGGAAAACTCTTTTATTTGACGAGGTATCTTCACGAAATGTGGCATGGAATATTATTTAAGGTAATTGTATAGATCGGATGACTATATCATATAGCTGCTATACTAATTGAACGATCGCAATCAAGTTCTTGTAAAAAGCCTTTGTATTTGTGAAGGGTATTATAGCTTCGGTGCAACCGAAGTTAACGTTTTTTCTTGTTTTTGTTGAATTTGCCTGTATTTTTATGAATAGCAGGGCTTATTACTTTGGCTGAGCTCTTTTTAATGCTTGAACGACTAATGGTTAAACTTAATAAAATTTCTAAATGTCTTACCGCTGGTGGGGACAGAAAAAGACTTTCTTGAGCTGAGAATATTTTCATTCTGATTTTATCTGACTAAATTTTCGGCTTATATATTATTTACAAATCTTACTTATTTAATTAAATGTATATGTATGTGTGAATGTTTGCATGCACACCACATGGGGTTGTTTTTAAGTATAAAACTCAATACATGTGTATCCACATGTGTACTTGTAATCAATTGCCTAAATGTATACTTAGGTCAACAAGTTATCATATGAATTCATCTTAACCTAAGTAAATATGTTTGTATTTTTAATTGTTGAGTGCATGCGTATTGCATATAAATGCATTCGTGCCTCATATAAATGTATGCGTGTTGCATATAACTGCATATATGTTTATACGTTTGCTTATGCATGTATGTCTTGTTATATTTGAACATACATATTTAAGATTAGTGGACTGTATTTGTTCTTACATGCTTATTGCAATATAAATGCATATAATTTTATATTTGTTTATGTCTATACGAGTATGTACGTTTTGTGCTACCTCAGCATATCAATGATAAGCATGTTCAAAGATATAATATTTGAACAAAGCTGTAGCATATCCACTATTATGCGTTAGATTCATTTTGCTAAGACATCTTACTTATTGATCGATATATAAGCAATCAATTCAATCGGAAGTCTTAGATTCGTGTATAGGTATATTGGACTAAGCGTAGTATTGTACCATAGCGTAGTACCTGTACTATATGTTGACCGATATATACGGCATAAAGTAAACCGGTAGTTCGAAAGTTTTTATGTTATGACTTTACCCTGTTTTAACTCAGGCCACACAATTATCAGAAAATATTTTCTCTGAATTTCCAAAATATTTCTCGGAGTATTACCGATATTTTCGGTATAAAATCAGCTAAAGGCACTGATGTCTACATGTTCGGTGTCTGGGGACTTGAAACGCTATTGTTTAATTATTGTCTATTTTTGGACGTTAGATGGCATACCTTAGAAGCAGTATTTGCTCAAGGCTTTTTCTCTTGGTGCTACGCCCATTGTCAAATTTTTACAACTGGTCCTATAAAGCTGTTCCATATCATCTTGGTTGTGAACTTTAATGCTTGTGGCGCATTTATTCAGTGAGTTATCGCACTTTTAGTGGTTTTCAACATAACCGTTATACAGGGAGTGGGCGTAGTTATTATCTCAGTGTATGAAGAGATGCTAAAAGGACTTTTTCTTTGGTTGACTTAGCTTCAGCGGTTTGGAAGATATATACATTATATAATTTTGGGGGTGGAGTTTTACAAACCCAGTTTTAAAAACTTTTTACCCACAGGTGTCGCTGGCTACTGAGATCTCCAGCACTAACTTACAGTTTTATATGTTAATTTAGTGCTTAGTTATGGCATTTTATAGGTTTTCGCTCAGGGCTATAAGTCGGATGAGGCAACATTTCTAAGCCGTTGTTTTTAAAATGTCAAGATGATCTTGCAACATGAGACCAAGCGTGATCATGATGGAAAATTACTGCCTCGCGTCTGGTCGCAAGTTCCCCATTAGTGGTTTCACCCGGTTTTAGAACCTCATAATACAGCACGCCCTGCTGATCCCACCAAGTACAGAGCATTGCCTTGGTGTCATGGATATTCGGCTTTGCTATTGATTGATGATTTTATGAGGTTTTCGTAATGGATTAATTTTTCATCACCAGTCACAGTCTGATGCAAAACCGAATTCTTTTTGTATCGGTAAATCTGTGAATTATCTTAATGAAATCCAGAAGGCATTTTTTTCTGGGTAACATTGTGGTCTGATGCCAAAAACGAATAAAATCAATATCTCCCCTAGTTCTCATATGTACACCAAAAAAGATTTTTATTTTCGATTGACTTTAAAACGTTTATTTAAGTCAATATACCTATTGACTGAAATCATAAAATTAGGCATAAAGAAATATAAAGAAATGCATTCATTAGTATTTAAAAAAATTATGTTAAGCAGAAAATAATGAATTTGCGTCGACTCAGCTTTACAAGCTGATTGATATTGACAAATTTATAAAATCTTAAAATTTGTGGCTCACGAATCGTGCTACAAAAACAAACCGTTATAACTTTTTTTAATTAATGCATTACATTTATATATTTTTTTATTTTATAGCAATTTTTATTTTATATTGTATAATAATTTATTTTTAAAATAATGGACTGTAAAATACCTCCATGCTCAGCCACACATATGCGACATCTAATTAAAATATTACTCATTGCGGCTTGAAGGGTTAAAGTCGGGATTACTTCAATTGTCGATTCATTGGACTGCTTCAATTCATTCAGATCTCTGTAATTTGTTTTGTACACATCTGGCTTGTCATAACCCCATAAAAAAAGTCTGCTGCAATCAGGTCAGGTGACCTTGGGGGCCAGTGGAAAGTGGAGTTTCTTGATATTAATTTGTTTTCTAGTTCCCGTTGTAGTTTCGCAATAACCGGTCTGGCTATGTGTGCAGTTGCCCCAACTTGCTAGAACCAAACGCTGTTACAAGGTATACGTCTTCGGTGCCCATTGACAGTTACTGTTACACCGTTTCCTTAAAAAAAAGTATGATCCGACAATACACCTTGATAAAACTGCTCGCCACACAGTGACTCGTTCTGGGTGAAGTTCCGTCTCGTAGATTCTTTCTGGATACGGCAAATTTGAATGTTTAATTCAGGTCAAAATGAGCCTCATCAGACATAGGCAGGCAATTCATCAAGTTATTGTCTTCTTCGACCATTTCAATAATTTTTTGGCAAAATTCCAGGCGAATAGACAATTCTAGAGAGTTTTAAACGGCTTGTTATTTGAACTTTGTATGGAAACAGATTTAAGTCATCATGAGTTATCCCTTGTAATGACCGTCTGCTAACTCCAAGTTGCGCCGAAAAGTTGCGAGTCGAAACTCTTGGATTTGCCCGAATTGACGATGCAACAGCCGCGATTGTTTCTTGAACGCGAACATATGGATATTGATGGCACGTACTTCTTGTGATACCTCCAAATTCGGCAAACATCATAGTGGTCCATCTACTCGGGAGAGTACCGGTAAAATCCCGTCTGAGTTCCCTTTGGACGGAAATCACGGACTGCAAAACCTCTTTCCTTAAATTCTTAAAACAGACACAATAAAATGGGGTGAAATATTTTTTTTTTAAATTCATAAGGTGTTTAAAGAGCAACGATTTTTTTTAAAGTAAATTTTCAGTTGGAAAAGTTCGTAAATAAATAAACAGTAAAGTATACATATTTTCTTTAAATATGTTTAATGTATTTAAACTCCAAAATTCGGTAAATATAGTAGTTTCCTGATGTTGACATTTCTACCCGAGTCAATAGTTTTAAATAGGATAAAATACACAAACAGAAGATTGTGTGCCATTCGTAAAGTACGCTGCAAGCCACCTAAAGATTTCTTGTAAAATTTCTATGAGTTTCTTAAAGCCCAATTGACAATTCTAACCGAAACTCTTGTATATATATACTGACGCTATGATAGCTGCGTAATAGGGGTGTGAGTGATTATACTGGTTAACAAATCTTCCAGAGCCTTGATGTTAACCGAAGATTTGTTCAACGTACTGTGGCTCGATTTAAGAAAAGTGTGAGTGTTAAAATATCAAAAAAACCTGATCGTCGTAATGGCCGAGTTTTGAAGTTACACGGTCAGAACACCAAGTCTGGTGAAGATTGTACGTCAGCGAAAAAGGAAAAGTTGTGTAATTTCTGGTAGGAAACTGGCTAAAGACCTCAGCGTGAGCCGTAAAACCATCAAAAACATTATTAATCAAAAATTGAGAATGAAGGCTTATAAGAAAATCCGAGTTCATGGTCTAACGGAACGAAAAAAGCAATTGAGAAGAAAAACACCATTTGCTCCTTCGGCGGCACAAAAATTGTGAGATTGTGTTTTCTGATAAGAAGCTTTTTGTGTTACAGGCAAGTCACAAAATGACCACGCTTATGCAACCAGCTGATAAAAGAGCTATTAAACGATATCAAAACACAACCTCCTTTATGGTTTGGGGAGCCATATCTGCAAAAGAAAACTCCCTCTCCTTTAGATTGACAAAGGTGTAAAAATTAACGCATAATATTCGCATTCAACAAGATTCTGCTTCCGCTCATAACGCAAGAATTGTTCAGCAGTGATGCAAAGACAATATGCCATGTTTCATTACAGCGGATGAATGGCCCCCTTCTTCCCCGGATTTGAATCGTTTGGATTTTTGTATACGGGGACATATGTAAGAAACATAAAATTGGACCAGTTTGAACCAGCTGTTTGCACAAAACGGGACGAAGTTTCAGAAAAAGTTGTGCGTGCCTTCTGTACTAGTTTAAAAAACCGTTTTTAAAGCAATGAAAGGCGAACGATTTGAATTAATACAGAGATAATGCAAGTGTATAGTTTAATTAATAAATAAAACAAGTTTTAATCCTATCTTTAATATAAATTTTTAATTTTTTGCGGAAAATTAGGTGCCACAGAGGGCCCAAGCTGCACTACGGCCACTAAATAATACTTTGTGATTGAAAAAATTGACACGTCAGGTTTTCTGGTGACTTCAAAACATATAGTTTCTTAAAAGTAAAAACATCAGCTACATTTAGAGAAATATCGGTTAATATAGAAAAATTCATATAATTTTCGTGAATATTTGGCTTCTGGAAGGTGTCCTTTAAGTCTTTAACAATAATCTGCTAGCATTCCTGCGCTCCGTTTCCCTTGAAAGCGCTTCTCCTCTCCGCGTTTTGCTGATCATTCAATTTTTGTGAAATTTTCAAAAGAAAATATTCAAAATTCGACGTCATTTGCGGCTCTCGGAAAAAAGGTGCCTCTAGAGATTTTTTAAAATTAAATAAGACAATAAAAAAAATCGTATGAAAAATAAGTGCGGTTCTTTTGATGTTGATAACTTAATAACTGTTTCAAATACTTCATCACGCTGACTTAGAATAATTACCGGATTAAAATCCTTATTTTCTGATCGATGTGGATGCTTTGGCACAGGCAGTTCGCCACTATGTAGGATTGGACTGTTGGTCGAAGACAAGTTTGGATTCTGGGTAGTGTGTTTGGACTTGGTTGTTATGCCTTTTATTAGAGTCACACAAAAATAACAATCACTTACATGATTCTTTAGTTCGGTCCTAATCATTAGTATAGCAACTGGCATATGTCTTTGTTGTTATATAGCCCAACCTATCTGTATTCTTCACAGACATATCGGTCAGTCTGTGATTTATAGTATTTTTATAAAATATAATAATTAATTTATTTACTTTTAATATTTAATAAATTTTAAATTTTTATTTATAATATATGATATTAAAGATAAATATATTCGGGAATAATATTTATGTGACAACAGCCTGCCCTTGTGTCATACACCTAATTTAAATATTTTCGAACGGTTGACTTTATACCGCATCTATCGGTAAATATGTAGGAAATCTTATTGACATTACGAAAAAATCCCTTTCTAATAATAGGGAATCTTCTTACCTGTGTTTTTTTACAAAACAATTAAATCTTCCATTAAAAATTGTTGGGCCCTTTTAAAATAAAGTAATATTTATTATGTTTTCTTTTCATGTTTTTTTTTTTTAATTTTAGCGTTTTTATATTTATTTCTAGTGGCTGGACGAAACTATAATTAATTGGCTGAGGAAGATATTTAGTCATATATGCATACACTCGCAAACTCCTGAAACAAGTACTTCTAATATTATTAAAGGATTCAAAGTTAAATTAACATATTTTTTGTATGAAAATTTGGCTCTTAGCATTATTGAACAGTTTTTTAGTATAATCATTGGTAAGTACTAAAGCATATTAATAGCTTATGATTTACGAAATTGTAAATATGATTTGGGATATTCTTTTGTCAAAGTATAAAATTTTCCAGGGACCGTTTATCTTTTGCAAATGGTCTGCTGAAATTTTGAAGTAAGTTATAGCTGCATCAGTTTCCGTTTAGCAGAACAATAATCCATTAGAAACGAGACACCCCCATAACATTGTTTAAGGGGATCGGATCATTTAAATTAAACTAGAAATATAAAGTAAGGAGGTTCTAAGTTCGGGTATAACCGAACATTTTATAATCTCGCAACTTTTAAGGATCAAAGCCCGCGGAATTACTTCCGGTGTTGGCAAAATTTTATATTAAAGGAAGTATTGATCCGATTCAACCCATTTGAATTCAAATTATATATCTTACACATTGACCGATATTTTCGGTAAAAAGTTCACTATAGGCACTGGGGTCCACATATTCAGTACCTAGGGGCTTGGACAGTTTCGATTTAGACAATTTTTTGTCACAAGGTGGCATACTTAAACGCATTATTCACACAAAGGTTTACCCTGATACAATCATTGTTGCTTGATTTGCATAGTGGAAAGTATAGATTCAGATTTAATTCAAAATGGTGTTATATGGGAAATAGGCGTGGTTGCAATCAGATTTCGCCCATTTTTAACCTATAATGTAGAAATATGAGAAGAATGTTATGTACCGAATTTAGTTGGAATCGGTTAAGCAGATCTCAAGATATGTGTTTTAACCTAAAAGTGGGCGGTGCCCCGCCCACTGTCTAATTTTGAACGCGATTACTTTAAAGTCATCTCATACCATCCCAGAGATAAAATTTAATGTCTCTGACGTGTTTAGTGCTTGATTTATCGCGCTTTTAGTAGTTTTTAACAGTACCGTTTTGTGGGGAGTGGGCGGAATTGCCACCGGATTTCACTCATTTTCAGTTTGTCGATAGAGGTGCTAAAAGCGCTTGCTCTCAGTGAATTTTATTATTATAGCTTGAGCGGCTTAGGAGATAGGGACATTAAATCTATTTTTAGTGGTCCGATTACGCCCATCTTTAATACCACTTACGGTACCAAGAAACATGTGTACCAAGTTTCATAGAGATATCTCAATTTTTACTCAAGTTACAGCACAGACCGATGGACAGACGGACGGACGGACAGACATGCACCCGGATTTCAACTCGTCTCTTCATCCTGATTATTTATATATGCATAACCCTATATCTAACACGATTAGTTTTAGGTGAACAAAACTAGTATATTATACTTTGTACGATTTAAAATTTAATTAAATGTTGGAATTAAAAATTAGATTTTCATTTTTATCCCGATGTTGGGATTAAAAATTATATTTAATTTTTTAATACCGAAGTTTGATTAAGGATTACATTTTTTTATATTTTTTAATCCGGTATGTGGGTTTACAATTTTTATACTCTTGCTAAAGCTATAATAACGAAATTCACTGAGAACAAATGCTCGCAGACCTCTATCGTACTGTACTGTTAAAAACTACTAAAAGCGCGATAAATCAAGCATTAAACACGTCAGAGCCATTAAATTTTATGCGATGGTATGAGATAACATAAAGTAACCACGTTCAAAATTAGACAGTGGGCGTGGCACCGCCCACTTTTAGGTGAAAACCCATATCTTGGGATCTGTTTATCCGATTCCAACCAAATTCGGTACGTGACATTCTTCTCATACTTCTATGGTAAAATGGGCGAAATCGGACTACAACCACGCCTACTTCCCATGTAAAAATTTTAAATTCCATCTGATTCTTTCACTTTCCAGTATGCAAATCAAGCTCCAATGAATGTATCGGGATAAAAATTAGCATGAATAGTGCTTTTGAGTTGGGCGACCTTATTATCGAAAATATCGGTCAATCTGTGAGATATGTTATAGAAATTCGAAGAGAATCCTTTTCTGATAATAATATGCTAGTATGTCAAAAATGGATTGTATCGGGTCAATAATTCCTTTAGCCCCCATATACCTAATGGAATGATTTTCGAACTACTGGCTGACTTTATATCGCGTATTTCAGCAAATAAGTAAAATACCTAGGAAAAATTTACTGGAAGTATAATATTGGATATACTATAGTTTAATGCCGAAAATATGTGAAATTGGTACACAAATTACCCAAACTATCATATACTACATACCATATGCACCTGAAGGTATTTCCCTGGCAAGTTTCAAGAGTATGAAATGTTCGGTTACACCCGAACTTAGCACTTCCTTACTTGCCCTTTTTTTAACCCTCCGTGTTGTGGTGATTACAAAATAAAAAACAAAATTCAATTCAAATGTTAATTCAATTATTTTTTTAATGGATTATGATATTTGCAACCATGATTTCAACCAAATTTTTTACATACTATTTTTTTTTAACATAAGTTAAAGGTTTTAGTTAGCATGGTTAGACTTATTCGATTTTGGTGAAATATTTAACGTGTTGTTCGATACCTTGTTGGCATTGTGAAGGTAATTTCAGAATGCCACCACTATCATAGAAATTGGGACAGTAGATTTTCGTAAGCTTCTCTTGTTTTTCACCAGCACAATCATTCGCCATAGACAGAAACAGGTAGAAGTAATCCCAAAGACCAAATACCCAGAGCTTCTGGCAAGTCACTATCGATATGTGTGGTATGGCGCTGTCGTAATGAAACAAAATTCCTCTTCAATTAGCTAGGGCTGACCACTTCTGGGCGAATGCTTCCATCAAAAGATTCAATTGTTTGCTAATACAGGCCAAAATTAAGAGTTGGACCATAAGAGAGCAGCTCATTGTAGATCATTTCTTGCCAATACCACCAATCGCATAGCAAAACGTTAATCCTGGCTTGACCACCGTTTGCGCGGCTCATCGTTTTTCGAACACGACGGTTTTTTGCTTGACGTTGATCACTAGTTATCATCTACTTCAGAAATGGATCGATTTTGCAGCGATTCGCACCTTCTTTTTATGTTCAACGTTATTGAAATGAAATAAGCTGTGAAATGACAGCAGGCCTCGACTCTTTCCATTATTTTATCGATATTGACGACAATCGGTCTTCTAGAGCGTGGAGCACCTTTGACATCAATATAACTAAAATGGAATTGCGCATGATTGACCGTTACACTATCAGAACAGTGAATGCTATTCATATTTTCAGCCGCCTGGCTTGCGTTTTCGCGTTTATGTAAGAAAAACTGTGAAATATGGCATATCTTCTCTATGTCGGCGTCTATCTTTGACGCGTGCTTAAACAATACGGAAACAGTTAATCACAAGACTGTCTGAGTACGAAATCTTATCTTTCTATCGCCATATTGGGTAAATCAATCATACTCATACAACACGATATACAGGTTACTAAAGCCATCTATTTGAAAAATAATGTATTTTTTTTTTACAGAAGCTAATACTCGTATAACAATTTTAAATTCCATCTGATTCTTTCAGATTACTAAATATAAATCGAAGCCAATGGCTTTATCAAAATAAAACATTGCATAAAAAGACAATATCTCGTCTACAAATTTTCGAAATTGGACCATACATTTTCAAGCCCCCAGATCCCGAATATGTGGACCCCAATACCTATAGGTCAATTTGTTTGATGCTTTACTAAAATTATGTGTTTTCTTAACTATTAGTTGGGCTCTGCCCAGCAGTTATAAGGCCGATTATGACTTATGGTAAAATGGTATAGTGGCCAATAACGTAAAAGAAACACACGGTAAGACGTATGGAAAGTATACAAAGACCAGCCAGTATTTGCATCAGTGGAGCTTCCAGCCGAGCTAGGCGCTAAACGTAATCTTACACTTACTGCCACCAGACTTGTTTTGTAAGCAAATGGGAGCGAAGTCAGCATTTAGACTTAGAGGGAATAATCCCTACTTGTCGCCAGTAACAAGGGGCATCTATGATACTTAGAAAGTTCCCGTTTCTTCACATTACCACGGATTTTCGAAATCCTACAGCGGAGGTCACAGCAATAAAAGAAAGCTTTTTTTTCTGAACAGGAGTGTGCTTACAACGAGAAATATATTTACAAGTATTATATATACACAGACAGCCAGGTGGCTTTAAAATCACTGAAGTCTCTTAGTATTTCGTCTAAGTTAGTGAAAGAATGCCTGGGGCTCTAGTGGATCTAACATCCTATTTCACAATAAACCTGCAATGAATCCCAGGACATAGTGATATCCCCGGGAACTGTGTAGTAGGTGAACTAGCCAAAACAGGCACCACCCTACAACTAGAGTCTGAAAAAGAGGAAATATTTATGCCTCTGGCTACTTGTAGATATTTAATCTCGATGGAATTAATGCCTGACTTGCTCAACAGGCAGGCAAATGTGGCAGGATTGGAATATGGGCCGCACATGCCGACTAATAAAACTTGTCTTACTGATGAAGTTCATCAAAAGCACTGGATAGTTGAATATGAATGAGTTCGGTCTACACCCTAAACCTAATTTAATATAATGTGAATATTAATATGTTTATAGAACTGACTGATTATATTATAGTGATTACCTCGTAATTTCTTCGGCTAATGAATATTAAATTATTAATAGCAAAATTTTTATACCTGCAACATGTTGCTACAGGGTAAAAGAGTTGGTTCACCTAACGGCTGTTTGTATTGCCTAAAACTAATCATGATAGATATGGAGTTACAATTTGTCTTGACACAAACTCTGTTACGAAGTTTAAAATTATTTGTTATTATTTGTATGCAGTGGCTACTCATATAATAATCAGTTTAGTGTTTGCTTTCGCTTATTAACAAGCGCAATTGAAATTTATATGGACGACGGACATCCACCACCCAGCAGATCTTAAAAGGGTCAACCCAATCGGAAAACGAAAATCAATAAAGTATATTTGGAAATTAAATAAAATTAAAAGTATATATTGTAAAATGTGAAATTATAACAGAAACCTATGTATCGACTATCTTAAACAAAACAAAATGTGTTCTAAACAGGGGGGAAATTATACCTACACTTATCTTGAAAGTTTACAAAAAAAATATGAACAAAAAAAGGGTGTTTAAGGATAGAAAATAAATATATAAAAACGAAAGGCGTTGGTTTATTTTGACACAAAATCGTGGAATAAGCAAAGAGAATAAACATATGGCTCTTCGAGCATTTTTGAAAGGCACCTACGGTAAAAGAACCACTAAAACTAAATAATAAAAAAAAATTATACACATAGTCAATAAAGTCTGCGTTCACCCGACTCTTTTTTTTAAGTGAAGTAAAAACACAATATTTTATATAATTAATTTTAAAAATGATGGACCGTAAATGACCCCCATGCTCAGCCACGCATATGCGACACCTAATTTGAAAATTATCCATTGCGGCCTGAAGGGTTGAAGTCGGGTTTGCCTCAATTATCAATTTAATGGACTGCCTTAATTCAGTCAGATCTCTGGAATTTGTTTTGTACATCTGTGCTTGACCTAACCCCATAAAAAAAGTCTACTGCAGTCAGGTCAGGTGACTTTGGGGGCCAGCGGAAAGTGGAGTTTCTTCATACAAATTTTTTTTACAAATGTTCGTTGGAGCTCTGCAATATACGGTCTGGCTTTGTGTGCAGTTGCTCCATCTTGCTGGAACCAAACGCTGTTGAAAGGTATACGTCTTCGGCGCAGTTCTGGGTAAAAAACTTATTCAACATCTTTAACCTTTAACTGGGGACATGACAAATTTGTAACACTATAAGGGACATGACGTCTCACTTTCAAAGTTAAATTTTGTCATAAAATTTCATCTAGATGATTTAAAATTGTGTTGATATTTAACTATTAGAATGTAATAAAACAAATTTAAAGGAATTTAATCAGTATTTATTTTTTTTTTTTTTTAAATATGTTAATTAACAATTTGTGGTACTTCTCAGCCTTAGTTGACATGAGATCCTTGTTTAGTATTTTAATAGACCTTATATAAATAATATAACAAATTTACCATTTTTTACTTAAAATGTAATCAAGAAAGAACAAAAAAATCACAAAAACTTCTTCTGAAATCAAAAAATAAAAATTTTGACACCTACTCAATTTGGCATAAATCATTGTAAATTTTTGCACAAGGAGCGAGAACATTGCAGACATATGGGATTGCAACACCCGACACATGTGTACACAGAATAACGTGCTGTTTAAGCGGACAAATACTGCATGCCATTCGCTTTCCCTGACTAATTTCAGGACATCTTCTTCAATCATATCTTCTCCCAGTACTCGCTTTATCACTAGCCGTAGCTCCCTTGGTAATTGACTGCACACAACACCTTTGCATTTGGCTTAGCAGTAGCCAACGGGCTAACGACTTTAAAAAATCTCATATTGTATAATATGTAGGCATTTATGCCGCTCAAGTCCACAATGCGGTAAAATACCACCATTGGCCACCTTCTCATTCGGCGGCTGATTGAAAAAATGGAACATTTTTTTATCTGCTTCATCAACGCCTCCTTTTGTTGTGTTATAATACAGAATAATTTCTGGCTTTTTAGTATCCTCATCAACTACTTTTCTATGATGCATTGAGGACACAATCCACACAGCTCTATTCTTCTTAGACACATATGAGCAAATAGTTTTTTGATTTGTAAAACCAAACAAAGTTGCCTGACATCTCTATTTTTATGCCGCTGAAATTCGCTTGGTATTTCGCGTTAATTTTTTTTTTATAGTGTCCACATAAGTAAGTTATGCCTGCTCATCAATCAGTTCTATGGACGAAAACCAGTTATCAGCAGTCACATTTCAATTGCTTCCTTCTATTGGTTGTATCAACCGTAAGACACACTGAGTATGCACGAAAAGTTTTTGATCTTCTGTGGTCCAATACCATCAGAGCCTTTGCCGCTATAAATATATCCATTATAAAAATAAGCATTTTTTGCATTACATAAGGCTCGTATGACCAGTCATACATATATTTACCTGTTTTTTCGGCATATAAGAAATCATGTTACTTCTTCCTCGAAACTTCACTAACATCTGACCTATGGTGACACATTCATTCAATTCGTATAGCTGTTGAGACTTGTTGATAAACTTGTTGAAAATAAAAGATATAGCTGCCAACTTATCACCGTTTTGCCTTTCAGTGCGATCGTATGGATTATCGAAACGCAAACACAGTAAAAAACTAACAAATCTATTTTCTGAACAAATATGTAACTTGTGCGTTTGTGGTTAGATTTCAAAATAGCTGAATATACTTGTAGTAAAAGACACACAAAAGCCTTCAGCTCAGTCATCTCTATGTCTTTTAGTTCAGTTTTATTCTGACGTGCAAATTTTATTTTATAACTGATATATTTTTGTTTGTCCAAGTCAATATTTGTTGGAGAATTTCTTCGCAAAATAATTTTTGCCAAATGCTGATAGGGTCTTTAGCATCCGTGTATGTCAATTTCGTGGGACAAGCATAAGTTATGATATTATGTTGAAGTGTGCGAACTCTAGCATTAGGAGGAGTCTTTGACCATTCATAACGATTTTTCCCGTAATAAAAATTCGACCTTCGTAATTCCAAAAGAGGCCTGGCATCATCATAATTATCGATGCTACCTTCATTAGAACTAGCAGCGCTTCTCTCATTGCTGCTATCCACTTCTGGAATATTCTCCTCTAAATCTTCATCTTGGTCACGAAACTGTAATAGATCATTGAATTCCTGTTCAAATGATGAACAGTCTACTCGTAATATTTTTATACTCTCGCAACCTGTTGCTACAGAGTATAATAGTTTTGTTCACCTAACGGTTGTTTGTATCACCTAAAACTAATCAAGATAGATATAGGGTTATATACATATAAATGATCAGGATGAAGAGACGAGTTGAAATCTGGGTGACTGTCTGTCTGTCCGTCCGTCCGTGCAAGCTCTAACTTGAGTAAAAATTGAGATATCTTTATCAAACTTGGTAGACATGTTTCTTGGTACCGGGAGACGGTTGGTATTGCAGATGGGAACTCCATTAATCAAAAACAAATAAATTGCCATAACTAAGCTCCGCAATAAGATACAAGACTGTTATTTGGTACACAGGATCACATTAGGGAGGGGCATCTACAGTTAATTTTTTTTTTAAGTAGGCGTGGTCCCGCCCCTAATAGGTTTAATGTGCATATTTCCTAAACCGCTAAAGCTATAGTAACAAAACTCACTGGAAGCAAATGTTTTTAGAATAGATAGTTGAAATCGGTTGACATAGATAGTTGAAATCGGTTGACATAGATAGTTGAAATCGGGTGGCAACTCCGCCCACTCCCCATATAACGGTACTGTTAAAAACTACTAAAAGCGCGATAAATCAAGCAAGAAACACGCCAGAGACATTAAAATTTATCTCTGGGATGGTATGAGATAACTTTATAGGAACCGCGTTCAAAATTAGTCAGTGGGCGTGGCACCGCCCACTTTAAGGTGAAAACCCATATCTTGAGATCTGCTTAACCGATTTCAACCAAATTCGGTGTATTACGTTCTTTTTATGTATCTATGTCATAGTGCGAAAATGGGCGAAATCGGATTATATTCACGACTATTTCCCATATAACACCATTTTCAATTCCATCTGATTCTTTCATTCTCCACTATGCATATCAAGCAACAATGATTAAATCGGGGTAAAACTTTGCGTGAATAATACGTTTAAAGTATGCCACCTTGTGACCAAAAATTGTCTAAATCGAACCAAAACTGTTCAAGCCCCTAAGTACTAAATATGTGGACCCCAGTGCCTATAGTTGACCTTCTACCGAAAATATCAGTCAATTCACAAAGAAATCTCAAACGAGTATACCATTTGACTTTGCGAGAGTATAAAATGTTCAGTTACATCCGAACTTAGCCCTTGCTTACTTGTTCTCTTTGACGAACGCGTGGGTTGATGTTTCTTAGCGGTTTCAACCATTTTGCATAAAATATTTTGAAAAAATATTTGTATGACAACTAGGGACATGTAGCCTTACTTTACTTGTTAAACAACGAACGTAACATCTGCCTCCTTCCGCGGTCCTTTTAGCACTAAAACAAAAGCTACTGAGACGCAGGGTCGTGGCAAGCGATAGGAAGTGGTCAATTCTGAGAATCTGCAACACACGCGACGCCTGTGAGACTCCACGTCACCAGTTAAAGGTTAAACAACGGTGCCCATTGACAGTTACTGTTACACCTTAAAAAAAGTATGACCCGACAATACACCTTGATTAAACTGCGTACCACACAGTTTCTCGTTCTGGGTGAAGTTCCGTCTCGTGGATTATTTCTGGATACGGCAAATTTGAATGTTTAATTCAGGTCAAAATGGACCTCATCAGACATAGGCAGGCAATTTATCAAGTTATTGTCTTCTTCGACCATTTCAATAATTTTTTGGCAAAATTCCAGGCGAATAGACAATTCTAGAGAGTTTAAACGGCTTGTTATTTGAACTTTGTACGGAAACAGATATTATGTCTTCATGAATTATCCAAGTTCCGCAAACAAATTGTAAGTCAAAACTCTTGGATTTTCCATGGAAACACTGCACTATCCAAACCCTCTTTTCGGTGTGCCGAACATGCATTAAAAAACAAATTGAAATAATAATCTGCCAAATAAAAAAATGGGAAGCCGATTACTCATGCAGAAAAAAAAGTTATTACGGCGTGTTTTTGTAGTACGATTCGTGAGCCACCCTATATTTAAAAAGTGTATAAAAGAAAATTGAAAGTGAATTCCAGTGACAAAAAAACCAAAATCCTACGCACATTGCATTTATATACACTTACACCTAAATCGGTTTTTACACAGTAGATTGGTTCCAGAAAAAACCGTGTAAAAAAGACATTGACCGTACGCAAAAATAGGTGATTGGTTCCTGATATTTAAAATCTAATAAAAATCTAAATTAGTAGTACTATTTTTTAAGGACAAGTGTTAATATTTATTTTGTTAAGTAACAAAAAGAAAATAAAGGTATGTACTCCAAGCTTAAAAGTAAAGTAAAATTAATTTTAATGTAACGTTGAACAAACAACTTTGCTTGTATACACAAAAATAATATTATAATAAATATATAAAAAATAAATTTGTGCTATTCACAATTGCTCTGACCAGTAAACTTGCATGTATCCACAAAAGGGGAATTCCTTTAAATTTGTGATATGAATATATTTCACAAAAATCAAATCTGACAAATAAAATATAAACCCAAAAAAATTTTAATCGTGCTCAGTGTAATTAAATCGTGTAAAAAGTTAAATAATTTTTTATTTTCAAACCATGTTAAATAAAAACCGTGTAAAAACAGAATTAGGTGAAGCATACATATGATTTGCCGTCGTCTTTGACAGTATTGACACCATCCGTCTGATGGGCATTCGTACTTGGCGTAATCGTCTGCCAAGCAAGTCATGCAAAGACCGTGAGCTCTGGCGACCTGCTGAAGTTGGGCTCATGCTTTTCATACTTTTGAAAATTGTGCACCTCTTCAGGGTGTGTGGTAAAGGATGGTAAAGGCTGCAGCGTGAAGGCCTTTGATTCACAAATAGTTGCTCTTCGCCTGACTCTCTTGCTGCTACTGCAGATGGCGGTCCCATAACCTGTTGCGTTCTCGGAGCGGCGACAGGTGCAGCTGATGCTCTAGGTGGAACAATCACAGCCTTAGGTGAACTGTGGCTTTTTTCTAGGGTGAATAGAGAATTCTATTAAACTGGGTTTGGCTTATAATTTAAATCAGTTTGTTTGTGGGATTGTGATAGTTGTAGATACATATCTGAGTATATGCAGTGACATGCAATACTGTAACACCCCACAGTGATCCATTTTAAAATGACATCGAAAACATAATTGTTTAAATGAGATAAGCCTCCCCTACACATACACACCACTCTACTCGGTAAAACTGGCGCACCCTAGTATAACCCACTACAATACACCACACGGGACACCACAGCACACCACAGCATCGCGGCTGTACACCACCTCAGCAAACAAAAAGGATGAACTGCGTAGCACCTCATTCGAAATTAAAGCGATCCTGCGTGCAACTCTATTTTCGAGTATACACGTTGATGCGACACGCGTTAACCTATCTCGATCAGCCGAAGAAGAATCCGGACATTGGCGGAATTCAAAGTGACACGTCGCTTCGCTCCCCTTCGGACCCGTTTATCAATAATAATTTTAATTGTAACATTAATATCTTCTTGTGTTATAAAATTAAATTCTCTATTTATTATATTTCGTATCCGAAATCAACCGCATTTTCACTTACATATATATGTATAATATTTGAAGCGAGTGTAAATGACTTATCAACAATTGGTGGGTGTTTCCTACTAAATTGGGCACCCAATTATTCATCGTTCTTCGAGTCTAAACGAAAGGCACTATAATTTATGACTAAGACACAAAAAATTTAAAAACAGTAGTGACAAAAAACAAAAATTAAAAAGACGAGATAAACCACAAAAGCTTAAACACAAACCTACCAAAGGTACAGTGAAGTGTAGTGCAGTGGCAAACAAAATAATATACATAAACATATACAAAACTACTTAGGAAGAGTGCTGTGACACAAAAACCTTTAAACATGTAGATATATGTACATAAAAGGTTCGTGCCAACCAAAACAAAAAATACTAAAGGTTTGGACAAACTAACTCATAAATCGGGCGCGAAACCTAAATACAAACTTCAAACAAAAAGCTAGATACACAAATCGGGCTCGAATTGCCAAAACAACAAAACGTACATAAATACCAACAACTTAAACGGGTGCGAATTTAAAACAAACGATAATAAACAAAAACAACACTCACTAAAACCAGGCACAACTGGAAGAGGAGGAAAAAAAATTGACAACAAAAGAATACACACACGTACATATATATTATCCCCTCAAAAAACCCTTGAGGGAGAATAAAGTGAGTCGATTCGTTTCCTATTATTTTATTTTATCATGCATATATGTATGTAAAAATTACAGTTTTATATATATAGAACCTGTAATAATAAATACGTTCACCAAACTACGACAGTTCGGTAAAATATATATATATATATATATATGCCAACATATAGATGTATTATTAACAACCTAATAACTCAATGCCTATTTATGCTTAGCTTCGTGTATTCAAATACACCATCAAGAAACAAAAAACAAATTCAAGTATATACTTGCAAATTTCTCCAGCAATATCCCTTGTGTTTAATAAAGCAATAAGCAGGATTGCATATAATAAGTAAGCAAAGGCAAAATAGCAAACCTAAAATAAGACAGAGAAACAAATGAAAACACAACAAACAAACAAACATATATGCATATCGAAAGAACGCTTATATATTACATCTCTATATATCGTTAGATATATATTTTTAATAAACATATATACATATAAAAATATATTTACAAAGTGCATACGGTAAAATACCTACACATTATTAACTTTGCTTTCGCGCTATCTTCGCAGTGCGAACATATATACAAGGTGCGTTCCAAAGTAAACAGTAAAAAAGTAAACACTAGTGGCGCTATCTATATGTCGACTAGTTCGTTAGAATCTACCTGCTATCCTTTATCGACTTCCAGTAAAAATTTCATGACATTTCATCTAGTGGAAGTGAAGTTATTGCGTTTTAAGTGTCAGTATGTTTTTGTCATCGGTGCTAAAATTAGCTTCGAACAAAGAGCCAACATTAAATTTTGTTTAAAAATTGGTGAAACTTTTACCGAAACGTTTCAATTGATGAAACAAGTTTTTGGCGATGATTACCTATCCCGTAGCAGAGTGCACGAGTGGTTTCAAGGTTTTCAAAGTGGTCGTGAGGACATAAATGAGAAATGAGCCGAAACCCAAAAAATCGAGCCTGAAGAAGTCAAAAATGAAGACAATGTTGATTTGTTTTTATGATTCCAAGGGTATTGTCCACAAAGAATTTGTTCCACCTGGCCAAAATATTAATGCGGTATTCTACCTTGGAGTTTTAAGGCGTTTGGTGCGCCGTATTCGACGTGTTCGATCCGAATATCGCGAAGATGGAAGTTGGAGTTTGTTGCACGATAATGCGCCGTCTCATCGGTCGACGCTTGTGGCCGATTATTTGACCAAAAATCACATTTTAACAATCAACCACTCCCCGTATTCACCTGATATGGCACCGTGCGACTTCTACCTTTTCGGAAAAATGCATTTGCCGATGAAAGGAAAGCGTTATGCAGACGTGGAGGCCATTCAAAAGGCTTGCACCGGCATACTGGCGGCCATACCGGGCAACGAGCTAAAACACTCGTTCGACATGCTTCTGGACCGTGCAAAAAGCTGTATTAAAGCAGAAGGAGACTATTTTGAATACAATTAATTGATTTTGCCGATAAAACCATTTGTTCTGTCTTTTTTTTTTAAAGTCCTGTTTACTTTGGAAAGCACCATGTATTTATACATACGGCATAGAATCTATGCTTATATACCCCACATACATGGGGTCAATTACACAATGAAATTTTAGAAAATTATATAAAATGTTGTAATATTCAAAAAAAATAAAAATAAAAATAAAAAATGTATCCATTATGGTAAACTGAAATAAAATTTTCTTAATTTTATTTTTTATTAAAACGCAAACCAAAAAAAAAATCCCAAAAAGAAAAATAAATACAATAACATAAGTACATACGCATACTTGTATGTACATTTTTTCAAAGTCCACATTGGCATATATCCCGCAATACCCCTTGTAACAAACAAGCAGGATTACGTACAAAAAAAAAACTAAAAGCACATTGATCCCTTCTACGAGCTCTCAATTGCATTAGAAAATATACATACATACGCGCAAACAATCCGTGCTGGATAAAATGTATTGATCTCTTCAACGAGCTCTCAATTTCACGAGCATATAAATATATACATACAAGTCCGTGTATTAGGGTGTACCTAAATACATCAACATAAGGACATAAAAAGTATTTTAAAATAAAAGTGCGATTCTTAGTAATTAAATTACGAAACTTAAAATTTCACTTACAAATTGTACAATATTTAAATTAAAATACAAATTTAAAAATTTATTTCCCAAGTAAATATTTATCTAATCCGAAAAAAAAAACTCTTACATACGTAAAAAAGTATTCGGTATTAATTATTATTTATCGCTGCGTTTAAATCAGTTTACACTGAGAGTATTTTAATCAACTTTGACACATAGGTATAGTAATAAATAACATAACAAAATGGTAAATGACGACAAAAATCAAACTACACCTGCAGGAGCTTCACGCTCAAAACAGGTTGCCAAATTCATTTCCGAGAGTGACAGATTAACACGATACTGCACTCGATTTTCATCTTCACCGATTCAAGACAACTCTGAATCGTTATTAGAAATAAAAAAGCAAAATCTTAACAATTTTTGACCAGTTCGAAAAAACTAAAGCAATGATTTCCGATCAACTAAATCTAATAAAAGCAATTGCACCTACTCCACATCAGCGAGTAGAGCTGCCACAAGTACAGAGTCAAGAGGCAAGTTCAGGCATCCATCTCAAGGTGCCTGCATGTGAAACAGAAATATTTCATGGTGGTTATGAGCAATGGCCGTCCTTCCGGGACATGTTAACAGCCGTTTACATGAACCACCCAAAATTATCAAATGCACAAAAATTGTATCATCTCCGATACAAAACAAAAATAGTAAAAGTCAAACAGTTCGCACTAAATGACGATAATTTCAATTTGCCTTGGGAAGCTCTTATATCTCGATATGAAAATGAAAGAATATTGGTCGATAAGCAAGTAACTATACTAATGAACTTGCCTAAGATTCAAAAGGAAACAAGTGAAGAGTTTATAAAACTGCAATTCACTGTTTCGAATTGCTTGTCGGTTCTATCGACACAAAATATTCCCACAGACAGCTGGGACCCAATACTGGTAAATATAAGCACCGCCTCTTTACCAGAAAAATCGTTACTTTTGTGGGAGCAATCACTCTCATCACGAAGAAAATGCCCCACGTGGCAATAGATGAAAGACTTTTTAATAACCCAATACGAAATCGCAGAATGGGTAGATAAAAAATGGCCAGAACGAAAACCGTTCAACACGGCCTAAATAGAAGCTTCCACAGACCTTAAGCCAGTAGCAACAACAAATTAAATAAAAGCTTCTTCAGATATCAAACGTTCACGTCCGAACAGTACAAGCAAACGTCATGCGAACTATGTACAGGGGGGCATAAGCTCAAATCTTGCGAGAAATTAAAAAAATTTAATATTATCGACCGAAACAATTTTGTAAAAACAAAACGACTTTGTACAAATTGCCTATCACATGCACATACACTTAAAGAGTGCGAAAGCAAATTTAATTGCGTTTATTGTCATAAACGACATCATTCTATGCTTCATATAAATAATTTTTTCAGCTCACTCCCAAACAGCGCAAAAATTAAAAGAGCCACGGGTTTAGTTGCAACAACAAATCCCGAAGCGCGAAATCCGGAAAATTGCCAATAAGCACCATGCTGCTCAAAGGCATTAAAAACTTAAACGCTACACAGCGAAAACCAAAGTAGGGTACTACTACCCACAGCAGTCGTCTCCATCGAACACCGAGGAGAACTTAGGGGCTTAATAGACCAAGGATCACAACGATCTTTCATAGCGTCTAGGGTCCAAAATAGGCTACAACTGCCAACAAAACAAGTCAACTTTGAAATTACAGGAATGGGCGGAAGAGTCTAATAAAATCTACCCCATTACCCTAATTTCCCCCCCCCCCCCCCCCCCCAAGCAGAGGCTATAGTTCTACCGCAACTTACTAACATGCGTCCAAGCACACAATAGCAAGCATTGGGAAAAGGTTTCACACCTAAAGCTGGCAGATCCTAACTGCAATACCTCCGCTTAAATAGATATTAGAATAGGCAGCGACCTTATACCGCAAATAATACTTGAAGGTGTTGAAAAAATTTCAACCACCCTTCTAGCCCAAAACACTATATTTGGTTGGATTCTAAGTGGACTAGTTACAGAACTAGTTTCCACATCAACAACTCAAGTTGACGAAAACCCTAAAAAATACGTTAATTCACAATTGAGAAAATTTAGGGAGTTAGAAAAACGCCTCTTTATATCAATTACAACCCCAGCAATTACAACTTCTCGATCAAATAATGGCCGGTACGTCGTACGACTACCACTAAAGCCACAATTTTCCAACTCTCCACGAATTGGCAGAAAAATAATATAAAATAAAGTCAGAATTTCCTTTGATAACCCCAATATTAAAAACACATAAATATATAACTTTTCGACCCCGCAGGATGGCTTTCGCCAATAATTTTGTTCGAAGAAAGTCGAAAAATCGACACCTCTATTTTACACAATTATGTATATAACACTTCAAAAATAAAGTTAAGGGATCACCATACTTCCAATGTGACGCGCCCAGACTTACAAAAATATCATACGGGTAATTTATGGGAAACACTTGTAAAAGTTGTAAATTTCTCTTCACAAAAGTGAGCGAAAATCACAAATCTCACTCTCGCAAGATCCCTCTTCAAAGGTCTCAAAGAAGCATCCATTCTGGCCACACCTGAGCCAGGTGTGGAATCGCTATCCTTAATGATGCCGATGGAAAAAATAATATTTAAAGGACCTCAACAAGAGGCCAAAGAACAGCAAATCTTGGAGATTGTGTCCCTACTAATAATCCCGTAAAATGTAAAAAAAGAGCAAATACCTTGTGTTGTAAAATCAACAACAAATTCAAGTAGAGAGTAGATCAACATTACTACTCCTAAAAATCAGTAAAATTGCTTACCGTAAGCACACCTAAATACATACCAAATAAGTTTTAAAATCAAAGCCGTTTTTAACGTTTATAGCATGTATGCCACGCCCTAGGCTACTCCACCAGCAGTACGCCGACTACGTGTAACACTAAGAAAAAAAATTTTAAAGGAGGTTTATTAATACGAGCTGAAGTTAACGTAGTGCAGAGGAGGGGTTCCATCGTCTCTCTCGAGCCTACCTTCCTGCATTTCCTACATATGTCATCGTTAGTAATGCCCATACGGCTCGCATGTGATGTCAGTAAGTTGTGACCTGTGACTAGGCCAACAACCTTCCTGCAGTCTTTTCGAAACTGTCTGTGTGACAGCTTGCGTGTTTTCTTTCTGTTCCTTTGCATATGGCCTTGGTGATCCTGCATGTCCCTTAGGCATTCCATCTCACTATTGTTCTGCTGTCAGCTCTTTCGGAAATTTCGTTGTGTATCGTTTTTAATGATTTGTGTATTTCTTGAACTGGATTGGTAGTAAAGCGGATGGCACCTTTGGTAACTCATCAGCTTTTTCGTTTCCCGAAACGCTCGTGTGGCCTGGAACCTAGTATACCATATATGAAGCCGTTTTCCGGCAGCTACTATGTCTACTGCCTCCCTGCTTCTAAGGACATTCTCCGACACAATGCGATGCGAGATTATTGATTTAATTGCCGTTTGGGTGTCGACGTATATATTGATATTATTTATGTCATTTCCTGCGATGTTAGCTATCTGAGCAGTTTTCCTGACCGCAAAGACTTCTGCTTAGAAGATACTGCAGTATTCCCGTAGTTTAAGGGTCGCCTGAGATCAAGCTCCGCGTAATATATCCAGGCGCTCACTGCATCTGCCATTTTTGATCCGCCCGTGTATAAGTTAAGAGTTCCGGCGGACTCTCGCAGATAAAGCGTGAGGATATGGCCCTGCCTATTGAGCTTTGTTCAAAGGTTCTTATGAAGAATTCACCTAACGCCGACAATCTTGCAGTTTATTTCGCTGTCGAGCTTTCTGCTGCAATGTCAATTGGTGACAGGTGAAGTAACCTTTCAAGTGCAGCCGTTGAAGTGGTTCTTAGTGCTCCCGTTATACAGAGAGCAGCGAGCCTTTATATCCGCTCCAACGCTTTCCTGTATGATATTTTACTGACATCGGTCCGCCATACCAAAGTACCGTAAAGAAAGATAGTCTTAACTATCGCTGTGTAACGCCTATTCATAAAAACGAGTTAAAAGCCCCATGTTGACCTTGGCATCTTTTTACTTACGTAGAGAGCACCACTGGTCAGTTTGCTGTTCAAAATTACTCCCAGCTACTTGGTATGATATTTAGTAGTTAACTCTACCCTGTTGAGCTTCGTGGGCTTTTTTGAGAATATTCGTAAGTGTGACGGTCTGCTCCTCTAGCTGAGAGCTTGAGTCACATGCTTTGAGTCTTGTTAAGTTTCCTGTTACTATCTTCCTTTACAAGTTTCAGTTAGTGTTCTTAGGATTTCTGAAAGTGTTGCTTTAATTGAGGGCTGAGGCTACTTGAAATCCTACATACCTATAGTCAGAAAACATGTGTGTCCGAAGCATCTCCAAATCATCCATTTTGGTTCTTGTGCTAGTATGTACAAGGGTGTTGTAGAATCTGATAGTTGTCGGAATCAGAATTGAAACCGATAAAAAAAAATGGAGTAGGTGTCATGAATTCAGATATTATTGGTTTGACGTTCGAAACAGAAATTGTATCGATTTTGGGTGTCACGGAAACCAATTTTATTGGTTTTGTTATCAGAAACAAAGCAAAAAAATAGTCGCTAACAGATTTGAAATGCAAGTTAAGAAATTAATTTATGTTATTGTTACGATTAAATTTTTCTTTATTTCTATAAAGGAAAACAAGAATAAAACACAAAATGTCATAAATATTGAGTTTATGGAAAAAATACGGATATTTAAAAGGATTTACCAAACCTAATTTAACATCCAAATGCGTCGTTGTTCAGTCGATATCACATTATCTAGGACTAGCTAAAAAAAAATTCCCCCCTCACTGGGTACAATATCTTTTAAACTAAAACAATTTGTTTGACCAATTAAGAGATTAAAGAAAAATTTGGGGAAACTTTAGTATACCATCCCACGATTTCAGGGTTAAGAGGGGTATGGTTAGATAGAGGAGATTCTCCAGATAAAGAATATATATATTTATAGCCGTCGGAAACTTATAGTTTTCGAGTAATTTGCATTTTAAGTTGAAATTTTCCCAAATTTTATCTTACAATTTCTCAATTTATAGTTAATTTTTCTTTTATATTTTGCACTTATTATACACTTACACTTTGCTACAAAGTTTCTACATATTTATTTTATATTAATTATTTTAATATTTGCTTTAAATAAGCATTTTATTTTTACACAATTTTTTTATATGCACAATAACAAATGGGTTCCATATTGAGAGATAATTAGTGCTCTTTTTTTGCTGGTAATCGTATTTGGGCGAATTCTGCGCTCCAATAAATGCTTAATTGGATAGAGGTCAGGTGATTGTGCGGATGAATGGAGCTGTTTTGGAGCATTGTAAAGAAGCCAAAGGCGAACAAGTTCCGCTGTATGCTTAGGGTCATGGTCCTGTTGGAAAAAAACACTTTTGGCAATCCCTATTTGTCAGCACTTTGCTTCATTTGTCGTTTTAAAATATTTATTCATTATATTTTCGATAAACTCAATGCCACTAAGTCCACTTGCTGCCATACACCCCCACAATTAACTCTACCCTCACCATGCTTTACGGTTGAAGTAAGATTTCATGCTTCAAAAGCCCGTAGCAGTTTTTCACCACACCATCTGTCTTTCTTTTATTCCAAATAATATTTATTCTCATCCATGCGCTTCATACGATCTTACTTGCTCATTATATCCATCCTTTTTTAATATTTTTTCTTGGCCGTATCGCTGCATATTGTTTTTTTAAATCGTATTTTAAGATCTTCGGCTATTTGGGAAGCGGTTAAACGCGGATTTACACAACTTTGCGTGTTTCCCGATCAGTCAATATTCCCGGACGTCCAGAACGAGGCTTTGCAATAATAATTCCCGTTTTTTTGAAAGTCTGGATGACGTATCGCACTGATGACTCCGCTCTGTTGACACCTCGTCCAATTTCACGGAAGCTTTTACCGTCCTCCCTTAATTTCAAAATTATTTTGTTATTTCTTTGCACACCGCACAAAACAACTAACAGGTCTTAAACGCGTGGAAACTACAATAAACTAATGTAATAAGCTGTGAGCGGACACTTTTTCTGCTTATTCTGTATAAGTAGAATTGCAAACGCACATAGGAATTCAATCAAATTTGGCGACAGTAAAGCTATTAGCATGCGAATCTAATATTCTGTTTTCAAATTTATTCATTTGCAAGTTTTGTCTTATTAGTAAACACCTAGTTCGAATATACGAAAATACGAAAATCTAATCAGATTCTGTGACATCATTGAAAATCAGAATTGGTCGTCAAGTAAATCTGTCTTAGTTTTCACAACAGCCCTGGTAGTGTTGCATTTAGACCGTTCTTCGAGGTATGATCCATATAGGTTGGTTCTTCCCCCTGTTACCTATAGCTAGATTGCTTATCAGTATAAAATTTAGTAATGAGTCACCCCTTTCGCCTATCACCAGGAGCCTTTTTGATTTCTCAGCCGCATTTAGCAACTTCTGGAGTTTCGCTGGCGGCCCTTCATGAGGCATGTAACAAGATGCGATAAGTGTCACATTCTTACCACCCTTTACAGCCACCACCGTCAGGTCATTTGAGGAGAAATTTAGGTCAATATATGAATGTATACTTCTCCTTACCAGTATAACAGTTCGTACCTTGTTCGTTGCACTCAGGATGTATGTGTTGTATTATATGACGGCGACTTTAGTTTCGAAACCATGTTTCCAGAGGCAATCCATGATTCTTCAACTAAATCCGCATCGTATTATCAATTATAGTTGACTTCCAAGATCAGACTTCTTCTCGGGGTTGGATTGCATCTCTGGTTCACCTTGATTATTTGGAGGATGTAGTTCTTGCTGCCATCCTCCTTACCGGAGTTGGTGACCTTCAACACCCTCCAATCTTCTGTCGACACATCTGGATTTTGGCTTAAAGAAGCCGAAGTGCACCCCCCGGTTTTACCGTGCGAGGTATAAACACCTTCGGTTTGGAAGGGTCGGAATATAGCTCCGGTACGCTATCTTAAGGACGGCCTTGAAGCTTTGTGACCACTTCCTTTACCCATAGCAGAGAGAGGTCATCCTTACATTTGAGGATCTTGACTGCATCAGCCAGCCCGCACCATCAAAATTATCATAAGCGTGCCCGGGTTTTCATCCATTTTCGCGTAGAGCGCATCTAACAGCTCCACCGTTTTCCACCGCTCCTGTGTGATTTGCTCCAGTGGGTTGCTCCGGTCAATGAGCGCCACGATTAAGTGCCTTTTGGCTATCTGACCGATGTTGCTGCCCTGGAGGTTGACGGTCTAACCTCGTCTCGCTTCACGTTTAGCTTTACAGCTTCGTCCTTTCGCTGGACCCGCTGTTTCGCTATTAGCGGACACCTGCCTTTGGCCGCAATCCCCGCCTCGATCCGGTTTACAAACTTCGAATCCGTTCCATTCTTTCCTTAGCACGAGCCAACCTCTCATTTTTTTCCTTTCTACGGTTAGACTTGCAGTTAAGTCTATCATGGACTTTGACCGGCGCTTTCGCCTAATGTTGTTGAGCATGTGTCGCTAAATGTTGTTGAGCATGTGTCGCTATCCAGTTTTTAAGTTTTCCTGCATTTGACGATTCGCGCCTACGAATTGTGTTCCATTATCACTGTATAAAGTGGTGCGTATACCTCTTCGACTAATTAAGCGATCGTAAACAAATGCCTGTGTACTCAAGTCCTCTGCCAGTTCAATATGTACCGCTCGCGAAGCCATACAAACAAATATGGCAGCATATGTTTTTGTAATCGGGGTAGCGCGATGCATTCCCACACGAACATGAAATGGCCCGCAGTAATCTAATCCGCCACGAGAGAATGGTGGTGCCACTAGTACTCGTTCTCTTGAAAGCGAGGCCATTTGCTGGCGTTGTATAATTTGGAGATGCCTAGCATTTGTTGTATACCACCATGTATGCAACGTGTATGCGCATCAGAGATTAGCAAGTAAGCCAGGGCCCCCCGTGAATTTATAATTTGATGTCGATGAGCTTCATCTAAGTCGGTGTTGGGGAGTCGACCACCTACTCTCAGTATGCCGTCAGCATCCAGAATGGGATTGAGTGCTATGATTTGACTACGACCCACAATCCTAGAATGCATTGCAACCGATTTAGCTTCGTGTTTAAAATTATTACCTTGTGCTTGTCGAACGTGCAGAAGTAACGCCCAGTGCTGCTCTTCGACAGAAACTACATCGTTCCTGTAACCACGATATTTCGGTAACCATCGCCTTAACCAAACGACTCAATTTGCTAAATTTCACTACGAAACGTATCCGCTTGTCTTGCGTGGAAGTCATAATCCACTGGTAATCAGCTCTAGAAACAAAGATGGAGACCGGATGAGACTCAGCTATGGAGAGTTGCTCTTCCTCTTCCGTCAAAGTGGGTAGGCTCATTGTGCAGCCCACACCTCGGTGTATGCACGTCGGTCCCGTCCACCAAAGGCGATGCTCTGCTAAGAGAGCAGGAGATAGGCCCCTGCTTGAACGATCGGCTGGATTCGATTCCGAGCGAATGTGTTTCCAAGCATTAATGTCTGAATTGGCTTGGATGTATGCTACACGATTGGACACATAATGCTTGAACGTGGATGGAGTTTTGCGGATCCAGCATAAAACAATAGTGGAATCGCTCCAATACGTACATGGGGCGTCCTGTAAATCTTAAGATTAGAAGATGAGCACCACACAGTTCGAGGCGCGATATAGTCACATCCTTTATTGGTGCTATCTTCGTCTTCGCTGAAACATGAACGGTGCGTGACGTTCCGCTGTTATCGTCGGTTTAAAGATATATAACTGCTGCATATGCTTTAGTACTAGCATCGCAAAAGGCGTTTAAATACGTTAAATGCCCACTCGTATACCCAGCCAACGAATACGAAGCCGTGCAATATCTTGCAAGCTATTGCGAAATATCAATCATGTATTGCGCAGCTCTGCTGGGAGTTCGGCATCCCATGGCAGACCAGCCTTCCATAAGTCCTGTATGAATAGTTTGGCCAACACGACTACAGGTACTCGAGTTGTAAAAGCAGGCGCATTGCCGATTGATGAGATTCGACAAGTGCAGGAGCATCCGGTCGAAATATAATTTGCACCTGGTACCTGCCGTCTGAAGTGCGGGTGACTGTGTCGTTGAAGATCTTCTCGCAGTCATCAGCTTCGACTTCGGATGTTAATGTGGGTTCTTCGAGTTCCTAGAAGCTCCTAAGTAACTTGTCCAGTCGTTCTTCGTTGACGCATTTCGCAGTAAGAGATGTGTGTGATGTGGTGTGAGCGAAACTTGTGACTGGTCCGAATACTACCCAGCCAAGACGGGTGTTTAAAGCGCAAGGTTGCTCCGGAGAACCCTGTTTTAAACCCTCTTGAAAGATATCCGTCAGTACGTCAGCACCAAGTAGCCAATCCACCTGACCCGGCGTGCCAAATGTTGGGTCGGCTAGCGGCAAATCCTTCAAATGGCTCCAGGCTTCTGCGTCTATTTTAGTATCTGGCGTTACTGAGGTTATTTTCGGCACGACAAAAGCCTCAAGTTTAACCTTAAAGTTACTGCTGTTTTCAAAGGCAGCCTGCATCTGAACCGTTATATGGCCCTTACTATAGATTGCAGCGTTAGAACCAATGCCTTCAATTCGTATCTCCCCTGGATGCCTACGAAGACACATACCTTTTGTAGTAGCATCGGTAATGAGACTCGCCTGAGAGCCCAGGTCGCAAGGAGCGCGACATGCGAATTGTCTTCCGTTGTGGTCAATAAGGATGACCTTCGCAGTCGCTAATAAAATGGTCCGGTCTCCATTTACGAGAAACGACCGGACCTCCCTCAAATGTCACTGTTGTCGTGGATATATTCGTCTCTGGGTATATTCCGATCGGGAATTTGACAGTTAAATGTCTTCCCGCATAGTCGGTGAATTGTGTGCAACGTTGGCTTTGCAAAGCAAAGTATGATGGCGATGATGGCACTTAAACAATCACACGATGTACAATCGCGCGATCCATGATCAGCCTCAAGACAATTCAAACATAATGAGAGCCGCTTAACTGTACTCCACCATTCGGGTATTGAAAGATTGATGAACCGTTGACATTTATATATTCGGTGCCCGTTAGAACAAAGTTGGCAAACAACCGTTGCACTTTTGCCGGAATGTAACGGCTCAGATGAATTTACCGCTGCTACATGAGCTTGAACGGAACGGGCTGGTCTCTGATTAGTAGTTGTTGTACCGTTCGTAGCTCCTTGAACCAAATTTTTGGCACGCTTCTCAATAAATATTAAAAAGTCCTGAGTCATTGGGATGTTGTTCGTCTGAAGGCTCATCTCCCACTCATACCTGGTGGTTGTAGGCAATTTGGGCAGCAGAAGTTGTACCAATAGGGCGTCCCAATGATTTGCCGGAAGGCACATAACATTTAGGGCTCGCATCACATTTTGCACGGTGTCGACTAGTCGGAGCAGACACTTCTGAGATTTGACGGGTTGGTTAGGCAAATCCAGGATACGCTGCACGATTCAACCAACAATCGTGGATTGTCAAAACGCCGTTACAATTCCTGCCATATGTCATAACCGCCTGTATATAATCCGCCAACCAATGGTACGCTGTCTGCATTTACATGTTGGCGTAACTTACTTAATTTGTAACTGGAATCCAGATCTGTACGATTGTAAACCAGTGCCTCAAACAAATCCTTAAAAGGCAGCCAATTCCCTGGATCACTATTGAAAACAGAAATCTTAATTGGATCTAATCGCATGTCCAATTGATTCGTTACACGATTATCACCTGCACTTGCGCCAAATATCCGACGTAGTCGAATACATATTTGCCCAGATTGAAATACTGAATATATTTGGTTTTGTTTGTGTTATTTTGTACTTGTGGATTTTATTTTGGATTGCTGTTAAGTTTTTGTAAAAACAATATTCAATAGTTTGTAAATGATAATTGATTTGAAAAAATTTTAATATTTTTATACTGAAATATAGAGTGAAATGTATGAGAAAAAAGTGTACACATTCTTTTGACGCTGACAGTAAGTCTTCCATGCTAAAACTATTTTTGAGTCTGACCGCATACATATTATTTGAGATGGGTTTGGACAATTGAAACTAGTTTTGCTAACAGAAGAGCACCATTCAGTTCGAACCGTGGCAGGCTTAGTGTCTTCAGGGGTGCAAATTTAGCTTTGGCTATCATGAGATGTAAAGATATTTTTTTATCATACCGAGGGCGTACGTAAATTGTTCCGCAATCGACCTTTTCAGAGGCATCACAGAAGCCATGTCATTCTACATTTTGGGCGATGGGTAACATCGAGGGATTCGAATTTCCGATATGGTATGTAAATGGTTTGCAAATTGAACCCATTTTGATAAACGTTTTTACTTGCTTATCCCATTCAGTGCCATCTTGCCACAGTTTTTAAATGAGAATTTTTCTTGAATTATTATTTGCGAAAGCCATCCTGTGGGGTCGAAAAGTTTTGCCACCGAGGAAAGTATTTGGCTTTTGGTTATGGCGGACATTGCAGGTCTGTTATCGCATTCCATTGAATCCCCAAGGTTTTTGTAGTACTCGCCTTTTGAAATTTAAGAAAGTTTATATCTAGTAAGTTTTGTCCTTTTTATGTTTTTTATTATCTTTAAGAGATCTGATGTAAGTTTCTTTAGGTTGAATTTAGTACTTGCGATTCGCACGCTAATGAAAGACTGTGGCTACCTGATAGAATATAGTCCACGTATGTTTGTGTTTGTAGCACAGAAGTTGTTAAAAGCAAATTTGTTTCACAGGTTTTTGCCACATGCAATGACCTAAAAGCTAAATAGAGTACGCAATTGATGCCAAAAGGAACTGTTTTAAGTTTGTAGTCGCTGATGGGACTATTAATTGATTTACGGAAGAGTATAAGTTGGAAATCTTGGTCATCTTAATGTAATAAAATCCGCGTAGGCAAAAAAGGTTTGTATGTTGGCCCAGTGTAAAGTACATCTTTGAGTGATTTGCCTGAAGTCGTGCATTATGAGGCATTGAAAACAACTCGTTTGTTGTGATTTTATCTGGTCTTATTACCCCGTGATGTGGAAGAAAAAGATAAATATCTACCTTTAGATATTTTTTCATATGGTATAGCCACTTGATTGAGGTCAAGATACTCATCTTTACTCACATTATCATATGCTGTTTTAAGCTCGATTTTATCAGACTTTTTCCAAGCTCAAAAATTGCTGGACTGCTGATATTCTAGAGTGGCCTAGAGTAGTAGTTTCTGGAAAAGTGCGATTTAATGAAAGTCGCACAACACAACAACCATGTTCGTATCTTGTTTTTGTACTTAAACTTAGTTGTGAAGGAATTAAGTTTTTCTTGACTGGGCCACTTAATATCATCCAAAGATTGTGTTTTGTGCTAACAAATTCATTGGCAATTTTCTCTATACCTTCAAGAATTATTTGAGGTATTAAGTCACTGCATAATAACATATCGATTTGTGAAGGGGTATGGCAGTTAGGTTCTGCTAGTTTTAGATATGAGCATTTCTTGCTTTGTTTTATTTACTTTATAGCTTAGAAGCCAATTTGTGAGTTGCGGTAGACCGATGGCTTGTGCATCTATTCTTATATCCGCATTTAGATAGACAATGGTAATTGGGCAAATTTTATTTGAATTTTGTATAATTCTTCCGTCCACTCCCGAAATTTTAAAACTGCAATTTATGACTGCAAATTTGAGCCAATTTTCAGCCTTAAATGATATGAAAAATCTTTGAGAGCCTTGATCTATTAATGCGATTAATTTTAATAAATATGCCTTATGTTCTTTATAGATGATCGCACTGGGAAAATAATTTTGCTTTTATTCTCTGATGGCCGTGATTTTATGTACAATTGTTTTGTATTTTGAAAATTGGTTATATGAAGCAAAGAGTGATGTCGTCGTTGACAGTATACTCAATTGAATTTGCTTTCACAGTCATTTGTTCCGTGAGAGTTGGACAGGCAGTTTATACAAAGTTTATGTTGTCGGACAAAATTGTTCCTATCTGAAATGGACATTTTTTAAATTTCTCACAAGATCTTATATTATGACCTCCTTTTCAAATTTCACATAATGATTGTCAATGATTTATTTGTTTTTACACAAATGTGTCTATTATTCCTGGCTTGGTTCTTAAAAAAGTTTTTATTTGAATCATTTTGATGACTTTTTGACTTAATTGGTTTTTTGTCTACGCGCTTTGCTATTTCATATTGAGCGGTGAGGAATTCTTTCATTTGATGCCATTTTGGCGATTTCATTCTTGCTACTAGTGATTGTTCCCATCGTAGCAAAGCAACATCAGGTAGTGTCCCTGCACAGATATTTACTAGGGTAGGGTAACATAATCCTGTTGAAATATTTTGTGTTTCACAGATGGCTGGCTTTTTGTTGAATATTTGGTAAATTCATTAACATTGTTATTTGGTTATCTGCCAATAGGCTTACATTTTCGTATTTTTCGACCAGTGCCTTTGATAATACTGCCTTCTGCCCCTTTTGTTTTGTGTATGAGATGGTACAGATTTTATGTTTTCATGAGTTCTTCTTCAGTATCACAAGCTGGTACGTTCAGAAATATGCATTTATCTAATTTATTTGGTTTAATATCATTTTATACTGATCGAGACCATTTTCATATTAATTGACACCGAAGCATTTATGTTTTCTGGGAGTTCAACTTAGTCAGTATCTAGTACTGTATCGTACGCTGCCAGAAGGCTTGCCCATGTGTTATCTATACTGTAAATTTTTAAATTTAGATTGTCAGTAATAAGGAAAGCTGAAAACCATGTGCATTATCTAATAAAGCTATCACTTTCAGTGTTAAATCTTAAAATTGAATTATCTTTTGATTATTTTTGTTTTACACACTGCTTTGAGGGTGTGGCTTCTGCCGGCGTGCCTTGTGAAAAGGAAGAAAATTGAAAGTTGAGACAATTTGGTTTTTTGGTCACAGATTTTGTTTGTTGATTTCGTATTTTTTTACACTTTTATTTTAGTGTATTTAAATTTTCGAACTCTTGTTCACCGCACAAATCGATTTTAGTTTTATTTAAATATATATATTAGCATATAAATATATATTAGCATATAAATATATATATTTTTACTAAATTTGCTCCAACATTTTTTTGTACTAAGTTTCAGCTTACTTTATCTTCGGCTCACTCGCGCTTAATTATATATATATGTATATGTACATATATATATTTATTTTCATATGTTTGCTTATGTTTTATGCCTGTATGTATTGCTATTTTTTTCTATTTGTTTTGTTTCGTTTTTATCACTTGTAGTTACATAGAATTGTTATATATGCATAGCTTTATACAAGTATAATATAGCGAAATACTAAAAGCACATAAATGTCTGTATATATAAACATATTGTATAGTAACTGTTCGATGAGAGCGCAGAAAAGTGGTAACATATATGGGAAGAATATAAATTCGTATATACAGTTGCGTGCAGCTAACATCCACGCCCACTCATATAACGGTTATGTTAAAAACTACTAAAAGTGCGATAACTCACTAAATAAATGCGGCATAAGCATTAAATTTCACAAACAAGATGGTAGGGAAGAGCTTTATAGGAGAAGCTGTAAAAATTGGAAAATGGGCGTGACACCACCAAGCTTTAGGTGAAATCCTATATCTCACGAACTGTTAAACTAATTTCAACCGAATTTGGTATGTGAGGTTACCCAGCCATTCCTATCACACACTGTGAAAATGGGCGAAATCGTACAACGATCATAAAACTATGCAGCTAAAAGCATGACCTATCCATGCTGCAATTTGAATACCAAATTTACTCAAACACATCCTTAAAAAAAGTGAAAACACCACGTTTGGCTAAATAATAAGTATGGTTAAAAATACTAAAAGACATGCTTTTAAAGCACATTGAACTAAAAAGTGAAAAATAACCAGAAATATCGACCGAAAATACTTGTATTATTGTGAGAAAAGCTTGGGATGGTTTGTGCCACATTTTTCGTATATCGAACATCCTTTCTTAATTGACGAAAAGTTAGTTTATCTTTTCTTGATGTCGTTTTACGCATTATCCTTCTATGTGAAACTTGTTTTGTAGTAATATTTTTATACTCTCGCAACCTGTTGCTACAGAGTATAATAGTTTTGTTCACCTAACGGTTGTTTGTATCACCTAAAACTATTCGAGTTAGATATAGGGTTATTTATATATAAATGATCAGGATGAAGAGCCGAATTGAAATCCGTCTGTCCGTCCGTGCAAGCTGTAACTTGAGTAAAAATTGAGATATCTTTATGAAACTTGGTAGACATGTTTCTTGGTACCGTGAGACGGTTGGTATAGCAGATGGGCGTAATCGGACCACTGCAACGCCCACAAAACGCCATTAATCAAAAACAAATAAATTGCCATAACTAAGCTCCGCAATAAGATATAAGACTGTTATTTGGTACACATGATCACATTAGGGGGGGGCATCTGCACTTAAAATTTTTTTTAAAAGTGGGCGTGGTCCCGCCTCTAATAGGTTTAATGTGCATATCTCCTAAACCGCTAATGCTATAATAACAAAATTCACTGGAAGCAAATTTTTTTAGAACCTCTATGACGAGTGTGAAAATAGTTGAAATCAGGTGGCAACTCCGCCCACTCCCCATATAACGGTACTGTTAAAAACTACTAAAAAATCAAGCACTAAACACGCCAGAGACATTAAATTTTATCTCTGAGATGGTATGAGATGACTTTATAGGAGCCGCGTTCAAAATTAGTCAGTGGGCGTGGCACCGCCCATTTTTAGGTGAAAACCAATATCTTGAGATCTGCTTCACCAATTTCAACTCGGTACATAACGTTATTTTCATATTTCTAAATTTTAGTGCGAAAATGGGCGAAATCGGACTATAACCACGCCTATTTCCCATATAACACCATTTTCAATTCCATCTGATTCTTTCACTTTCCACTATGCATATCAAGCAACAATGATTATATCGGGGTAAAACTTTGCGTGAATAATGCGTTTGAAGTACAAGTATGCCACCTTGTGACCAAAAATTGTCGTGGAAATAGGCGTGGTTGTAGTCCGATTTCTCCCATTTTCGCACTATAACATAGAAATATGAAAAGAACGTTATGCACCGAATTTGGTTGAAATCGATTAAGTAGATCTCAAGATATGGGTTTTCACCTTAAAGTGGGCTGCGCCACGCCCACTGTCTAATTTTGAACACGGTTCCTATAAAGTCATCTCATACCATCCCAGAGATAAAATTTCATGTCTCTGGCGGGCAGCACTCAAGCACTAAAGATTTATCGCGCTTTTAGTAGTTTTTAACAGTACCGTTATATGGGGAGTGGGCGGAGTTGCCACCCGATTTCAACTATTTTCACATCGTCAATAGAAGTGCTAAAAACATTTGCTTCTAGTAAATTTTGTTATTATAGCATTAGCGGCTTAGGAGCTATGCACATTAAACCTGTTAGAGGCGGGACCACGCCCACTTAAAAAAAAAAAAATTTAACTGCAGATGCCCCTCCCTAATGTGATCATGTGTACCAAATAACAGTCTTGTATCTTATTGCGGAGCTTAGTTATGGCAATTTATTTGTTTTTGATTAATGGCGTTTTGTGGGCGTGGCAGTGGTCCGATTACGCCCATCTGCAATACCAACCGTCTCACGGTACCAAGAAACATGTCTACCAAGTTTCATAAAGATATCTAAATTTTTACTCAAGTTACAGCTTGCACGGACGGACGGACAGACAGACAGTCACCTGGATTTCAACTCGTCTCTTCATCCTGATCATTTATATATATATAACCCTATATTTAACTCGATTAGTTTTAGGTGATACAAACAACCGTTAGGTGAACAAAACTATTATACTCTGTAGCAACAGGTTGCGAGAGTATAAAAACCAGAAAAAACATTAACTTCGGCTGCTCCGAAGCTATACTACCCTTCACAGGTTCAAGTTTTCTTACAAGAACTTGATTTCGATCGTTCAATTTGTATGGCAGCTATATAATATAGTTTTCTGATCTGAACAATTTCTTCAAAGATTACATTGTTGCTTTACACAACAACTCATGCCTGATTTCGTGAAGATATCTTGTCAAATAAAAAAGTTTTCCATAAAAAAATTTGATTACAGTCGTTCAGTTTGTATGGCAGCTATATGCTATAGTGGTTCGACAAATGGGCAGCTTCTTGGGGAAAAAAGAAAATTGTGCAAAATTTCAGAATGATATCTGAAAAACTAAGAGACTAGTTCGCTTAAATGCAAACAGACAGCCAAAAATAAAAAATTCCAAATAAAAAGTAATTTATATGAATACAAACATTTCCGGTGGAAGAAACAAATTTTTTCATTCCAATTGAACCGTCATTGTGGCCGACTGCCTTTTCCGGTTGCGTCGCATGCCTGGGAAATTGGCAACCGCGCACAGACGAAATAAATCAATTATAGCAATTTCTGTGTTTGTACTCCATATACTATATACAAACGTATATACACATATAGCCTAAAATATTTTAAAATTTTATATTTTTTTTTTACATTTTTCGAGATTTCTATGACGGCATTTTATTTATTGATTTTCGTAGTGTTTTGTGGAGGAAATGAAAAATTCATGCGAGAACTTAAACCGAATTCAATTCAATTTTGTGATACCAATCGAAAACAATGACAGAAAGTAGGCTAACGGTAAATGTGGTTGCCAAAGAATTTAATATTTATAAGTGCTTCGTGAAGAAGCAAGTTTTCTTTGTTTAAATTCGAGAAAGCTGTATAATGCACTTACATTCATATGTAGATGTATGTACAAATGTATAAAAAAATTACAAAAAATAAGTTAAGAAGCAATAAAATTGATATAAACACATATCCTAAAAATTAAATTGCAAAATGTTTATATAAGATTACCAAAATTACTAAAAATGTCTACCAAATAATTAGAAAAAATGTGAAGAGATTAAAAAAATTCCAAAAAAAATACTAGACAATAATAGTAAAAAAATAAAAATTATAAAACGTTCAAATAATGAAAAAAATTAAAGATATTTTTCAAAATATATATAAATAAAGTACCAAAAAACTCATTAATAAAAATTCCGAATAGTAAAATATTTATAAAAAAGTTCGAACAATAAAAAAAAAATACCAAATAATAAAAAAAATTGAGGAAATTTAAAAAAAAAAAAAAAAAATGAGTAAAAAACATCAATAATAAAAATTTCAAATAGTAAAAAAATTATAAAATAAATTGGTTATTAAAACGAAAACTAGGAAAATTAAAAAAAGTGACAATGTACCAAAAAAATCATTAATAAAAAATTCGAGAGAATCATTTATAAAAATTTCGAATAGTAAAATATATATAAAAAAAATCGAACAATAAAAAAACATTCGAACAATAAAAAGAAGTTTCAAATAATTTCAAATAATAAAAAAAATTGAGAAAATTTTTCAAAAAAACAAAAATGGATAAAAAAATCAATAGTAAAATACTTCGAATAGTAAAAAAAAATTATAAAATAAATTGGTTAATAAAACGAAAATTGAGAAAATTAAAAAAAAAAGTGACAATTGTACAAACAAAATAACAAAGTTTAGAAACTGAAAAAATAAAAGAGTAATAAATTAATTTAATTTTAATACAAAATGTTTACCAAATGGTTGAAAATTCTGACTTATACCGTTAGAAAAATGCTAACAAAGCAAAACCAAAATAAATTATACAAAATCATATTAAAATTTGAATCAAGTTAGAAAAAAACATAATGAACAAGTAAGGAAGGGCCAATATGTAACCGAACATTTTATACTCTCGCAAAGTCAAATGGTTTACTCGTTTGAGATTTCTTTGTGGATTGACTGATATTTTGGTTGAAGGTCAACCATAGCCACTGGGGTCCACATATTTAGTACTTAGGGGCTTGAACAGTTTTGGTTCGATTTAGACAATTTTTGGTCACAAGGTGACAAACTTAGACGTATTATTCACGCCAAGTTTTACCGCGATATATTCATTGTTGCTTGATATGCATAGTGGAAAGTGAAAGAATCAGATGGAGATGAAAATGGTGTTATACGGGAAATAGGCGTGGTTTTAGTCCGATTTCGCCCATTTCGCACTATAACATAGAAATATGGAAAGAACGTTATGCACCGAATTTGGTTGAAATCGGTTAAGCGGATCCCAAGATATGGGTTTTAACCTTTAAGTGGGCGGTGCCACGCCCCCTGATTAATTTTGAACGCGGTTCCTATAAAGTCATCACATACCATCTCAGAGATAAAATGTCTCTGGCGTATTTAGTGCTTGGTTTATCGCGGTTTTTGTATTTTTTAACAGTACCGTTATATGGGAGTGGGCGGAGTTGCCACCCGATTTCAACTATTTTCACACTGTAGGTAGAGGTTCTAAAAACATTTGCTTCCAGTGAATTTTGTTATTATAGAATTAGCGGTTTAGGAGATATGCACATTAAACCTATTAGGGGCGGGACCACGCCCACTTAAAAAAAAATTAACTGCAGATGCCCCTCCCTAATGAGATCGTGTGTACCAAATAACAGTCTTATATCTTATTGCGTTTTGTGGGCGTGGCAGTGATACGATTACGCCCATCTGCAATACTAACCGTCTCACCGTACCAAAAAACATGTCTACCAAGTTTCATAAAGATATCTCAATTTTTACTCAAGTTACAGCTTGCACGGACGGACAGACGGAGAGACAGTCACCCGGATTTTAACTCGTCTCTTCATCCTGATCATTTATATATATATAACCCTATATCTAACTCGATTAGTTTTAGGTGATACAAACAACCGTTAGGTGAACAAAACTATTATACTCTGTAGCAACAGGTTGCGCGAGTATAAATATAGGTACACATATAGCCTAAAATATTACGTATTATTTAAAAATATAATTGCATGAAATCAGTAATTTAATTTAAACAAATAAAATAATAATTTAAAATAAAATTCAACTATAAATATATTATACAAACATGAGATAACTTTTTAAAATCGAAAAAAATATAAGCAAACTTTGCAAAAACAAATTTTTTTTATTAAAAAATAATAATAACAAGTAAGGAAGGGCTAAGTTCGGATGTAACCGAACATTTTATACTCTCGCAAAGTCAAATGGTATACTCGTTTGAGATTTCTTTGTGGATTGACTGATATTTTCGGTAGAAGGTCAACTATAGGCACTGGGGTCCACATATTTAGTACTTAGGGGTTTGAACAGTTTTGGTTCGATTTAGACAATTTTTGCCCGCAGGGTGGCATACTTTAATTGCATTATTCACGCAAAGTTTTACCCCGATATAATCATTGTTACCTGATTTGCATAGTGGAAAGTGAAAGAATCAGATGGAATTGAAAATGGTGTTACATGGGAAGTAAGCGTGATTGTAGTCCGATTTCGCCCATTTTCGCACTATGACATAGAAACATGAAAAGAACGTTATGCACCGAATTTGGTTGAAATCGGTTGAGCAGATCTCAAGATATGGGTTTTCACCTAAAAGTGGGCTGTGCCACGCCCACTGACTAATTTTGAACGCGGTTCCTATAAAGCCAATTTATGCCATCTCAGAGATAAGATTTAATGTCTCTGGCGTGTTTAGTGCTTGATTTATCGCGCTTTTAGTAGTTTTTAACAGAACCGTTATATGGGGAGTGGACGGAGTTGCCACCCGATTTCAACTATTTTCACACCGTCAATAGAAGTGCTAAAAACATTTGCTTCTAGTGAATTTTGTTATTATAGCATTAGCGGTTTAGGAGATAAGCACATTAAACCTATTAGAGGCGGGACCACGCCCACTTTTAAAAAAATTAACTGCAGATGTCCCTCCGTAATGTGATCCTGTGTACCAAATAACAGTCTTGTATCTTATTGCAGAGCTTAGTTATGGCAAGTTATTTGTTTTTGATTAATGGCGTTTTGTGGGCGTGGCAGTGGTCCGATTACACCCATCTGCAATACCAACCGTCTCACGGTACCAAGAAACATGTCTACCAAGTTTCATAAAGATATCTCAATTTTTACTCAAATTAGAGCTTGCACGGACGGACGGACGGACAGACAGTCACCCGGATTTCAACTCGTCTCTTCATCCTGATCATTTATATATATATAACCCTATATCTAACTCGATTAGTTTTAGGTGATACAAACAACCGTTAGGTGAACAAAACTATTATACTCTGTAGCAACAGGTTGCGAGAGTATAAAAACCAGAAAAAACATTAACTTCGGCTGCTCCGAAGCTATACTACCCTTCACAGGTTCAAGTTTTCTTACAAGAACTTGATTTCGATCGTTCAATTTGTATGGCAGCTATATAATATAGTTTTCTGATCTGAACAATTTCTTCAAAGATTACATTGTTGCTTTACACAACAACTCATGCCTGATTTCGTGAAGATATCTTGTCAAATAAAAAAGTTTTCCATAAAAAAATTTGATTACAGTCGTTCAGTTTGTATGGCAGCTATATGCTATAGTGGTTCGACAAATGAGCAGCTTCTTGGGGAAAAAAGAAAATTGTGCAAAATTTCAGAATGATATCTGAAAAACTAAGAGACTAGTTCGCTTAAATGCAAACAGACAGCCAAAAATAAAAAATTCCAAATAAAAAGTAATTTATATGAATACAAACATTTCCGGTGGAAAAAACAAATTTTTTCATTCCAATTGAACCGTCATTGTGGCCGACTGCCTTTTCCGGTTGCGTCGCATGCCTGGGAAATTGGCAACCGCGCACAGACGAAATAAATCAATTATAGCAATTTATGTGTTTGTACTCCATATACTATATACAAACGTATATACACATATAGCCTAAAATTTTTTAAAATTTTATATTTTTTTTTTACATTTTTCGAGATTTCTATGACGGCATTTTATTTATTGATTTTCGTAGTGTTTTGTGGGGGAAATGAAAAATTCATGCGAGAACTTAAACCGAATTCAATTCAATTTTGTGATATCAATCGAAAACAATGACAGAAAGTAGGCTAACGGTAAATGTGGTTGCCAAAGAATTTAATATTTATAAGTGCTTCGTGAAGAAGCAAGTTTTCTTTGTTTAAATTCGAGAAAGCTGTATAATGCACTTACATTCATATGTAGATGTATGTACAAATGTATAAAAAAATTACAAAAAATAAGTTAAGAAGCAATAAAATTGATATAAACACATATCCTAAAAATTAAATTGCAAAATGTTTATATAAGATTACCAAAATTACTAAAAATGTCTACCAAATGATTAGAAAAAATGTGAAGAGATTAAAAAAATTCCAAAAAAAATACTAGACAATAATAGTAAAAAAATAAAAATTATAAAACGTTCAAATAATGAAAAAAATTAAAGATATTTTTCAAAATATATATAAATAAAGTACCAAAAAACTCATTAATAAAAATTCCGAATAGTAAAATATTTATAAAAAAGTTCGAACAATAAAAAAAAAATACCAAATAATAAAAAAAATTGAGGAAATTTAAAAAAAAAAAAAAAAAATGAGTAAAAAACATCAATAATAAAAATTTCAAATAGTAAAAAAATTATAAAATAAATTGGTTATTAAAACGAAAACTAGGAAAATTAAAAAAAGTGACAATGTACCAAAAAAATCATTAATAAAAAATTCGAGAGAATCATTTATAAAAATTTCGAATAGTAAAATATATATAAAAAAAAATCGAACTATAAAAAAAACATTCGAACAATAAAAAGAAGTTTCAAATAATTTCAAATAATAAAAAAAAAATGAGAAAATTTTTCAAAAAAACAAAAATGGATAAAAAAATCAATAGCAAAATACTTCGAATAGTAAAAAAAAATTATAAAATAAATTGGTTAATAAAACGAAAATTGAGAAAATTAAAAAAAAAAGTGACAATTGTACAAACAAAATAACAAAGTTTAGAAACTGAAAAAATAAAAGAGTAATAAATTAATTTAATTTTAATAAAAAATGTTTACCAAATGGTTGAAAATTCTGACTTATACCGTTAGAAAAATGCTAACAAAGCAAAACCAAAATAAATTATACAAAATCATATTAAAATTTGAATCAAGTTAGAAAAAAACATAATGAACAAGTAAGGAAGGGCCAATATGTAACCGAACATTTTATACTCTCGCAAAGTCAAATGGTTTACTCGTTTGAGATTTCTTTGTGGATTGACTGATATTTTCGGTTGAAGGTCAACCATAGCCACTGGGGTCCACATATTTAGTACTTAGGGGCTTGAACAGTTTTGGTTCGATTTAGACAATTTTTGGTCACAAGGTGACAAACTTAGACGTATTATTCACGCCAAGTTTTACCGCGATATATTCATTGTTGCTTGATATGCATAGTGGAAAGTGAAAGAATCAGATGGAGATGAAAATGGTGTTATACGGGAAATAGGCGTGGTTTTAGTCCGATTTCGCCCATTTCGCACTATAACATAGAAATATGGAAAGAACGTTATGCACCGAATTTGGTTGAAATCGGTTAAGCGGATCCCAAGATATGGGTTTTAACCTTTAAGTGGGCGGTGCCACGCCCCCTGATTAATTTTGAACGCGGTTCCTATAAAGTCATCACATACCATCCCAGAGATAAAATGTCTCTGGCGTATTTAGTGCTTGGTTTATCGCGGTTTTTGTATTTTTTAACAGTACCGTTATATGGGAGTGGGCGGAGTTGCCACCCGATTTCAACTATTTTCACACTGTAGGTAGAGGTTCTAAAAACATTTGCTTCCAGTGAATTTTGTTATTATAGAATTAGCGGTTTAGGAGATATGCACATTAAACCTATTAGGGGCGGGACCACGCCCACTTAAAAAAAAATTAACTGCAGATGCCCCTCCCTAATGAGATCGTGTGTACCAAATAACAGTCTTATATCTTATTGCGTTTTGTGGGCGTGGCAGTGATACGATTACGCCCATCTGCAATACTAACCGTCTCACCGTACCAAAAAACATGTCTACCAAGTTTCATAAAGATATCTCAATTTTTACTCAAGTTACAGCTTGCACGGACGGACAGACGGAGAGACAGTCACCCGGATTTTAACTCGTCTCTTCATCCTGATCATTTATATATATATAACCCTATATCTAACTCGATTAGTTTTAGGTGATACAAACAACCGTTAGGTGAACAAAACTATTATACTCTGTAGCAACAGGTTGCGAGAGTATATATATAAAATTTCAAAATATTTTAGGCTATATGTGTATATATGTTTGTATATAGTATATGGAGTACAAACACATAAATTGCTATAATTGATTTATTTCGTCTGTGCGCGGTTGCCAATTTCCCAGGCATGCGACGCAACCGGAAAAGGCAGTTGGCCACAATGACAGTTCAATTGGTGTGAAAAAATTTGATTTTCACACCGTCAATAGAAGTGCTAAAAACATTTGCTTCCAGTGAATTTTGTTGAATAATTTGTATCTACATTTAAACTTTTTGCATTTTTTTTATATATACAAGTATGTATTGTATGTGTATTTGTTTATTAATTTTTTTTTTCACATTAACTAGTTGTTGTTTACCCCTTAGGTGACAAGGCTCGAGGACCATTTGTATGCGTATGGCATTTGTATTCAATTTGCACAAAAACCACACTGAAACTTTAAGTGGAAAATTGGCCAACACGGGATAATGGACTGTTAATCCGAATCGTTCAATATTAATTCCACTTCTTAAATAATAATAGAAAAGATTCAAACAATATTTTAATTTTTTGACAATTGGATTTATGTATATTGTTGTCTCACACTACACACACACAAAACGTGTAGAGACCCCGTCCCAGTCGGGTGGATACTTTTGATAGTTTGGGTGGTGAATATGCTTGGGCTGGATCGGTGGTGATGGTGTGGTTGGTGTGTTGTGTTGTATGCTGTGTGTGTGTGTGCTGCGCGAGTGCTTTTATTTTTATGGATACGCCAACGGTGAATGCAAATCTTTCAAAAAGGCCCGTACCATGAATTATGCCCGATTCACTGTTCAAAAGCACCACCTTGCTCTCAGACCTGTGTTTCCCTGCGGAACAACCACTAGGCTTTCCTTCGCAGGAATCATATTATATATGATAATTCTCGTTTATTTATATTCCCTTATGTAGACGTCTTAAATTTGTCTTGTAGTTTTTAGGGACTGCGCTCTTGGTCTTTTAGCAGTTTCGTCTACGCAGGCCTTTTGCATAATATGCCTTATTAAGCCGCATATAGGCAGTCTGGGACACATATAGGTAGAAGTTTCCCTACCTTTTCAGAGAGTATTCGCCTTTTATGTCGGAATCGGACACATTTTAGCACTAGGTGTTTCAATACAATTGGTACAGTGCATATAATAAATGTATATATAAAGATAAGATAAGATAAGGTAATAATACACGTCGGCTTATATTCGGTATCAAGGAGTGGATCCACCTTCCCTTACTTGACAGAGTCAAATTAACTGCAGGGGCTGCCCAGGCAGCCACATCACCGCTCCACTAGCATCAGTTTATTTTGAATATTTACAAAAAAATAAAAAAAAAGTGTATTTAAATATTGAAAATAAATTGAGTATATAAAAACGAAAGGTGTTGTTATACAAGTATGAAGACACGAAATCGTGGAATACAACGAAAAGAGTAAACAATCAGGATGGTCAGACAATTGAATTCCGGTTGTCTGTCCGAGCAAGCTATGATATAAGAAAAAATTAAGATATATGTACATATTTATGAAACTTGGTATATGCGTTCTTTTGCACTCTGAGAAGTTTAGCATTATACAAAAAAAAAATTGCCACGGCCACAATTGCCGTTAACGGAAAAACTATAAAGGGCTTTAATTAAGATACATAATGTCAACCCCTCTGGTAAATCTTTACCTGGTGCCATACTAAAAAATACTTCCCGGATATTGTGCTAATATAAAATGTTTATTTACATCCGAACTTGATCCTTCCTTACTTGTTATAATTTGCTTCGGATTGATTTTGAACCCATTCCGAATGGCAATCAAGAACCAAACTCGTAAATATGAGTTTGTACGGTTTGAGTATACATAAAGAGCACTAGTGTTATAATTCTTTCTTAGTGGAAAAAAAAAATTTTTTTCGCGTTAAAAAACGTTACTGTAATCATTTTTTTTTAGTTTTTTATAAATTATTATAATGGGAATTAAGTCTTATGTTTTAAAAATACAGGAAAAAAAGGAATCTTTTAATTTCGTTTGTCATTTGAACCATTCACAATAGTAAAGTGAGCTAAAATATGCAAAACAAAACTTGGCAGTAATGAAGATAGAAGTTATACCACTTTAATGAGGTATCCGCATACTCTCCTGCTTCAATTCAACTCGATAACTTTGTTGTTGCTTTCACATGTAAATTTTTTGACAAGAGACCAGAGAAATGACCAGTCGAAGACAGCTATTGTTTAAGTTTGTATGTGCAAACTAAGAGTAAAGGTAAATTTATTTATTACTGCGCAAATAATATCATCTGCGAAAATAGTTTGTGTTATCATTTTATGTTATTCCCATCCTACATTTCATTTACATTGTTCAGCGTATTACAGCAGAACCTAAATTATGTTTTTATTTAAAGGTCTTTAAGTTTATTTTTAATTTTAGATTTTCCGGATTCCATTCCTGCCATAGATGATTTAAAGATTTGCATGGAGAAGATAGATATGAGAAAGCACTTCATTCAAACTCTGACGAATACACTAAAAGTACGAGTATTACATCCTGGCGTTAATACTATGGATATTTTAACTGGATATATTGCGGCTATTAAAGCTATTAGATATCTTGATAACAGTGGAATTATTTTAGAAACAGTAACTGCACCAATAAGAGATTATCTTCGCAAACGCAGCGATACTGTGAGGCGAGTGGTAACAGGTCTCACTGAAGAAGGTCCTACTGATTTAACAGAAGAACTAGCTAAAGGAGAATCAATTAAAGGAAATCCCAAGCTAGACGCTAATGACGAACTTAACAATTGGGAAAATTGGTTGCCAGATTCATATGGTATCGATCAGACAGCACGCGCTCAGTTAACCAATGTCAACCGTTCATCCGATATAATATCTATGGTAGTTGAGATATATGGAAGTAAAGAACTATTTATGAACGAATATCGTAACTTAATGGCAGATCGGTTACTAACTTATTTGGATTTCAATGCCGATAAAGAAATTCGAAACTTGGAATTACTTAAATTAAGATTTGGAGACTCGTTACTTCACAGTTGTGAAGTCATGTTGAAAGATCTCACGGACTCAAAACGGATTAATTCACATATCTCAAGTGATTCCACATATAAAGAAAGTGAGTTTTTAATGTTGTGATTACTTTTATTAACCAAATATCCGGTGTCGCATATGAACAATTTTTCATCCGTATGATAAAAAATTAAAACTGAATATATTTCGATATGAAACAAACAAAGGTTTTAGATCACATAAGTTATTAGCTTTTCTATATCTTATTGCATATATTAGCAAAAAAGTATGCGTTGAAGCCGTGGTCAACAATCCGCAGAGTTGTAGTCCAGTTTCAATTGGATTTGTAATCTATTGAGAATAATTATAGTAAATTAAAATTTTTATTATGTATGGTAAAACGACCTTAATTAGCACTTTAATCCAGCAAAGGCCGGTTAATTGATCAATTATCTCCTTTGCGAAAAGACTATAAACTAACGGGTTATGGCTAACAATCTGCACACATTTTATTTCAGCGTAATTCAAAATATACTATTAAACAAAGGTAAGTTATTCCATGTAATAAAAACGAAAAAATTAATGAACTTCAAAATACGGGCCCTTGTCAGCAACCAGTCGTACTTGGGCAAGCACGTTGTACACCGTTAGTATCAACTTTCTTAAGACACTTGCGGATGCAACGTGTCAGCTGCTTAAACTTTTGGGCCTTCTAACTAATTTTATACACTAGAGCTTTGACTTCTTCAAAAAAAATCTTCAATCGGTCAGCATTGTGGTAAGTTTGTCAGCATATTTTCTTTAGGCACAAAGAAGTTGTTTTTATTGACCAAGAACTCCAATGTCGCATTTGCATACTGAGAAGAAGCTTTGTCCGGTCTAAATACGATTTCATCGTTTTTATGGTGTTGATATTATGTACGAAAGGAACCAAAAAATGCTCATTTCGTTTAAAGAATGTCTCAGAAATTCCCTTAGGAGAAACTGCTATGTTATGTAGAGCATAACTTTGGACAAAAGTAGGCGTTGCAGAGATATCGTTTGTGTAATATACACATAGCCAATAAAGTAAAAACACAATGTAAATAGGTAATTCAGTTCAAATTTTCTGCATGTATTTCTTCTTTATATTCTTAAGTTCAAAATGCAAAAACAAAAATGTATATTCCTATTTTCATTTTTGTGATAACGGAATTTTAGACTAAGAACAAGTAAACATAGGCACCATTAAGTCTGCATTCAGTTAGCTTGAATTGGAAATACCGTTACTTCTCATGAATTTTTTCGTTCTTTTTGAGTAGATTTTATTGTGTTTTAATATAATTAGTCGTCTAAAGAGCTCGTGACGCATTTTAATAATATTTAAAAAAATGGAAACCAAAGGAAAAGAAATTAGTCTGTCGGAAAGAAAAATTATCATTAAGTTGTGGAAAGATGGCGGAAGTTTAAGAAAAATTGGGCAAACTATTGGAAGAACGTATTCTTCTGTCCAGCGCGTCGTAAACAATTAAAAAAAAAACGGAATTTTAACGTTAAAACCTGGATCTGGCCGTCCGAAAATATCAGCCCGGGAAGAACGGGAAATAATAAATATTATGAAAGTTAACCCTCGAATTACGTTCACAAAGATTATTGAAAACGTAAATATAACCATTAAAAAAACAATTTGTGCCGAAACTGCTAGAAAAATTTTACGAAATATAATATAAAAGTGAAATAATATTAAATAAATGCCTCATATAAGTTTCCTTTAAAGGAAATAATGATTCTTATAAGAAAATATAAAGGCTGTACAAAGAAAAGTTCGATTAAATTTTGATATTGAACCATAATTGAATTTCGTACAACAAAGAAAGCTGGGTGTGACGTAATATTGGGAGGTGTAATAATAAAAAGCATAACAAACATTAACATTGATTGTGAATTAGACATAGAGTGAATGAATGCATTGATAATACGCGGAAATAAAAAATTACTCCGGAATTATTTGGAACATATCTTTTTTTCCTGTATCGTGTACTTACAAAATGCCACCCAAAAAAGTAAATACAACACAACAGATTTGTGGTTATTGCTCAGGCATAATCCGGGATAAACCGCAACCAAGTATTCAATGTGCGGCTTGTCGACGTTGGTTTCACTCAAAGTGCACCAACCTTTCATCCGATGAGTTTAAATCCATCGCCAACAGCATTAAGAAAAAAGAAACAGTTTGGAACTGTGACTCATGTGCAAGTGACATTAGTGTTAAGACATGTGATGTATTGTATTCCGATGAGGAGGCATCAGATGATCCGCCACCGTCAAAGGATATTGAAACCTTACTCAAGAGACACTTTGAACGTTTTACAACAAATTATGAACGTGAGTTCAGGGACCTGAAAAAATCAGTTGTAAGTGAAATCAAGGACTTAAGAAAAGAAGTAAGCAAACTGTCAGAACAAAACGTCTCGCTATCTATCAAATCAATGTTCTGCCCTGGATGACAAACCTACATCAGTTGAAGACAAGCTAAACGTAGATATGAGGCTGCCTACCAGCCAGGAAGAGTTTTTCACTGAACTGTTGGAACGAAAACGCCGTGAAACCAACGTGTTTGCCCTAAATATTCCTGAGTCTGATAAAGCTGCTGGAAAGGACCGTTTAGAGGATGACAGAACAAAGTTAGTCACAGCTTTGCCTTCCAGTCTCAAGGATGAGGCCACTGAACTCAAGTTACGTAGACTGGGTCGTCCTACATCTGGATGTACACGTCCTCTTCACATTACCACCCGCTCAGCAGCCGATGCACTTTCCATTATCAAATACAGACCAACAGACGAAAACTCAGGTTTTATTTTCAAGACTGATCTAACTCCCTCTCAACAACTTCATCTGAAAAATTTGCGTCAAGAGCTTGATTCAATCGTGAAGAGTGGTGATGACAGTAACACAATTAAATATATCCATGGTGTCCCAAGAATCGTTCAAAGAAATTTCGTTCGCTCAACGAGCAAGAAGAAAGTATCTTACGTCCACCTGTGCTACCAGAACGTCAGAGGTCTGCGTACAAAACTCTCAACATTTCAAACAGCATTAGCGGCTAACCAGTACGACGTTCGGAATCCTGGCTTCACTCCCTACACTAACACGACAATCGATAAAGTTGAAAATGTGCAGCGTAAATTCTGTCGCTGACCTCTGCTTTTTTCTACAAATTAGTCAATAACATCACTGATGCTCATGAGATCCTAAACAGTTTTGAACTCGCCCCTGCTGGTCTTACCCTGAGGCGAAATAGAATACTAAAATCATCGAAATCCAAGAAAAATTATGTTATCCATGGTCCTCAGAATAGACTGGCTAAATTAGTAAATTCACTTCAAGGTGAAATTGATTTCTATGGAGGAACATACGCTGCTTTTACCGAAAACACCAAGAGACACCTGCTCGTCTGAACTACATCTAAATCAAGTCTGAAATACATATTAACTTACAATTATTTGAATATTTTCCAGATATTACACTAATATACCCTAGCTACTTTTGTATAATACTTGAATTCTTTATTATATCTATGTATATTGCCGATTGGCGTTTAAATAAATAAATCAATACTTTTGTAACTAGTTTTAAAGCTTAACGCAGACTTAATGGTGCCTATGTTTACTTCTTCTTACACTAAAATCCCGTTATCACAAACATGAAAATAGGAATATACATTTTTGTTTTTGCATTTTGAACTTAAAAATATAAAGAAAAAATACATGTAGAAAATTTGATTTGAAATTACCTATTTACATTGTGTTTTTACTTCACTTAAAAAATGTGTCGGGTGAACGCAGACTTTATTGGCTATGTGTACATCGTGGCCCGGCATTTACGGATCGCGTAGTTAAAATAGCTATGGTCATCCAAAATGAATGATTTTCCACTCGAATTCTCGCACATTCACCGACATTGGTATTTTACTTGACTTATCTGCTCTTCAGTGGCCCCTGAAAAACGATGTTTTTTTCTCGATTTAGTGCTAAGTCTATTTAACGTTTTGCAGATATATGGCTATGAGCATTCGAGTTTTCGTGCGGCTTCGGTTTGACTTCCTGCAATCTTATTGTTGAATGCTGCCTTCAGCTTCCAAATGTTTTGGGGCGTCATAATAGTCGGCTTTCTTCCACAACCCGGTTGCCTTTCTATTTTTAGAGTCCTTAATATTGAGTATATTGTTCTTCTGGAGACGCCTTCCGCAATAAAATGCACACACGTAAACTTTTTCCGGCGGTTTCATGTTTTTTATAAAAAATTTGCTGCATAGATACCATTTTAAGCACTAATTGAATTTGCTGTTACAAATAACACGTGAAAAGGATGATCACTTCGCTAATTGCATAATATTAGCATTAGACCATTAAAATTTGTTTCAATTTTTAGTTATAACCCGTTATAATGCAAAAATTATTAAGCCCTCTGTATACTTTTCAAAACCAATATATGTACAAATACTCTTTTAGACTGATTATGGCTTGAAGCCAGATGTCCAAAAGGTAATCTACAATATTTAAGTTGGCTTAATTTGTTGGTTTTTCACAATTTAGTCCACTTGTGCCACTTCCGCAACGTGTCACACATTGTAGAGACTTTGGTTTTGTTCACTTCTGTATATTAAAATTAGCCATCCCAGCGATAGTTTGGAATTCATATCAGCGATCTTAATAAGGATGGATTTTGTTGTTATTGTATCGGTTATCTAGAGCCTGTTGAAGTGGCAAGGCACAAGTTAGTTGCCAAAATCAGTGGGATTTATCAATGAGTGGGATTCATGGGGCCTGCAAAGAGGTGGTCAGAGTCATTCGGGAACTAATTGCAAGCCAGACATATATTCGATCACGAGGTAACTCGAGCTCTTCTTCTGCAATGTGTGGTTTGACTTCAAGCTCCGTGTTTGAAGTCAGTTACGTCCGTAGCCTGGTCAGTAAATGGTACTATGTCGTTGACGTAATCAAGGAATGATCTCTTGATGCTCCTAGGAAGCGGTTCCGCTAATAGCAGATGACTGCAAGGATGCTAGGAGAATTGTGCATTGTGTTCCTTAACGGAAGCATGTAAACCTCACTGTGCAGGTATTTGATGAAAGAATTCAAGAGGAACCCTTGTAAATTGCCAACAATGTTTCTTTGTCCTTTCTCCTGGACCTGCCGGGTTGCGAATTACGGATGTTGTTTCGGCTCTTTACTTTGGCAATAGTCGCGGTTGTATGCGAAGTGAAGGAGTACAGACTGTCAAGTGTAACACCTAAAATCTTAGGGTTTTCGACAGTCGGAATTTTAATGCCATCGACTGCAATATAAAAATCTCTGTACTCTGTTGGTGAATATGGTCGCTGGGGAAAGTGTCAGGCTCCTTGCAGTGAAGAAGAGAGAAAGTTCGGTGAGATAATTTACTTTTATATACATGCCATCAATTTCTTTGCCTGACGTCAATATCGTACAGTCCTCTGCGTATGATGTGAAGGAAATCGCCTCTGGTGCTTGCGCAGCCGTTGGGTAACAAGTCTATTCAACGGTGAGAGAAGGCGTGTCTATCACCATGGCTGCATTGAATTTTAATTTGATCGTTGTGCCATATTTCAAAGCTTTGCTAAAACTGCTGCATCGTCTCCAAAAGATTACCGCGCGCCGCGATTACCTTGCAGAATTGACGTTAGCCAACTATTACGTCCGTCGGAATGGAAAGTGTGGTACTCTTTGTAAATTATCTGTAGCTGACCCAATTTACTTTGTTAAATTTAAAAAGAGGTCCAGTTATCCGCAGAAATAAAGTCCAGGAAATCTCAATCATGACTATTATGGACAAATGGTTTGAGAAGCAGCATAGGTCGCCAGGCTATGCTATTTATCGGATCACCGGTTGCGATGATTAAATCAGGCGTGCACATTATTCTTGTGGGAATAGGTACAGTTTGTTTGCAAAGTCTCTGCTGTCACCAAAATATTGCACTAATAGCTCCAAATTTTTTTTCTCAATCAGTCGTGAGGACACATGCAAAGTTTCAAGTCATTCTGTTAATTAATTATTTTTTTACAAGCCATTTGAAGAAATTTATAATCAATTGTTAGAAGAGTATAAGGAGTCCTCACCTTCAAAACGCACCGTTGTTATTTTGGATGGAGAATTTAAACGTGGTCGTACAAGGCTTGAAGACGATCCACGCGAAGGACGACCAAACACCTCAACCAAACCATAGTACATTGAGCAAGTTTATAATATTGTTGGTGAAGATCCAAGTTTGACTAAGTGTGAAATTGTTAAAGCTATAGGCATCTCAAACGAACGAGTACTTCATATTTTACATGGAGAATTACGTATTACAGATACACAAGCTGTTTGGAAAGTTAGTGACGCACACGTTAACAATTTAACAAAAACTCGATCGAAAATAAATTGCTCAGCATAATTTGGAGCGTTTTAAGCAGAATAAAACCGATTTCTTGCGTCGTTTTATAACTATGGATAAGACTTGAATCTACCACCATGATTCTAAATTGAAACATGAACGTTTACAGTGGACTGACGCTGGTTGTTCAGCTCCAAAGTAGGTGAAACCACAACGATCAGCAAAGAAGGTTATGGGAATGCAAAAGGAATTTTGTTGATTGATTATCTACAGAAAGGTAAAACAATCAACTCTGAATATTATTGCAGTCTTTTGGATCAGCATGAAAAAATTTGTGAGTCAAGACCTGACTTGCATTGCATTGCTCACAAAGGTATTTTAACAATGACAAAATTAACGAATTAATGCACGAATTGCTTGAGCATCCACCGTATTCACCAGATTGGCTCCCAGCGACTACCACCTCTTTAACAACTTGAAACAATTCCTTCTTGGAAAGCGTTTTTCGTCGAAGGAAGAGGCTATTACAGCCATAGACGGGTATTTTGCAGAGCTTTCGGAAAGTCCTTATAGAGATGGCAGTAAATTATTGGAGGATCATTGGAATAAGTGTATTGAAGTTAAGGGAGATTATATTGAATAAAAAACATATTTCGTACCAAAAACAGTATTTTTTTTTAATTTCAAGCGTAGAAACGTTTCAACCAACCTGTATAAGGACATCAATAGTCAAGACCGCTCTAACCCCAATTCTCACAAGAGCCGGTTCTGCGGTACCGGAATTGACCCGGATTTTATCCGGCCAAGGGCTGTTATTTCGGCGATCTAACTCTGTTTGGATCGGTGAGTTTTAGATTAAGTTTGTCGTCATTGGAGCAACGCCTAGCAGCAGGGTTGCTCCGTATCCTCCTGACCCATGCTGGCATCGAGTCCGACCCGGGCCCTGAGGACTTTTACTGCTGCATTTGCGCTAAAAGGCTCCATCCAAACTCCACCTCGGTTAGGTGCAATACATGCAATGAATGGAGCCATCTTAAGACCTGTTCAGGCCTTAAGACACATAGGGGGTGGACCGCAAGTTACGTGGCCCCATGCTGTCAACGCAATAATGCGACATCTGCCTCAACGGCTGTGCAACCTGCACCATGTTCGCGCACTGCGCTGCCACTCTAGTCGAGTGGCCAAGATAAGACCTCCACGGTCCTAAGGAGCTCACACAGACAGCATGACTCCCAGTCTGACCAACCTCCCCCCCCCAACCTTCATCCAGCTCCAATCCTCGTGCGAGAACCACCCAGCAACTCCTGGTTCCTCGCACAGTCTGTTCCGTGTGTCAGACCACAATACGCCGGAATGTCACATCAATCAAGTGCAATTTTTGCACTGGCTGGTGTCACTTTCTGTCGTGTTCTGGTCTGCGCACCACACGAGAGTGGAGTGCGTCGTACGTTGCCCCATGCTGTAGGAGTCTGCCCCCGCAATCACATACAGTGGCGTCGCCTATCAACACCACAGTGCGACAACCACCCATGCGGATAGTACAGCTGCAACAACCACCACATACACGCACCCCACTAGGATCACGACTGGACCCCCGCGACAAACGCGACTCTTACAATTCAACTGCAACGGACTCCAGAGTAAGATCGAGGAGATAGTTGCATTCATGAGCCGGGAGCGCGTAACAATAGCTGCGGTCCAAGAAACCAAGTTAAACAGCCGCTCAGATCTTCTGAGTTGTGCAGGTTTCAACGTTTTACGTAAGGATCGCGAGCGAGATAATGGTGGAGGCCTAGCCTTCATATTGCACAACACCGTGCAGTATCGTCTTATCGATGTTGACATCGACCGTAGGGACACTACCCTAGAATGTCAGGGTATAGCTGTCCGGTCAGGCGATGTCGAGCTCGAAATATTTAATATATACATCCCCCCAGTTACATGTTGCCCAACAGGATATCACCCGAACATAGATGCGCTACTTCGTGGTGAAAACCGTTTGGTGCTAGGCGACTTTAACGCTCATCACGATCTTTGGCATTCCTGCCTGTCAAACGATCGTAGGGGGATGGAGCTGGCGGAACAGATAGACGATTCGACATTCTGCACAATTAATGACGAAGCCCCCACCAGAATTATGGGCACCTGTAATAGCTCGCCAGATATTACCATCGCTAGCGGTGGTCTGATAAATAGTATAACCTGGCGACCTATGCTAACTCTTGCATCAGACCATCTGCCAATAATTATCTCAATCGAGAAACCTCCTGACTTTATTTCTGTGGACAACCGTACCTTCATTAACGTTAACAACATACCGGCTGGAAGAATCGAGGAACTCCGCCCTAATTTCTCAGCCGAAGCAGCGGTATTAGCAAACGAGCGCAACCTTACGCCATGCCTGCAATCTCTCCATCAGTGTGTATAAGCTTTGGACTACTGTCAAAGCCGAGGAGACATGACGATCGGGTTGAAATTCAATTCGATGGCCATACCTCCTCGGACCCGAATAAGTGCGCGAGCTATTTCTGCCGGCAGTTTACACTGCACCCTTCGACTGACAAGGCCAAACGACGTGTTACCCGACGGCTGCGCAAAATGCCAAAAGACTGCGACCCTCAAGACACTTGAGGCCATGTTACTCCCGTCAATCACTCACCACCTCAGCCTAGCAGATCATCAGCATGGCTTCCGTAAAGTGCACAGTACCACCACAGCACTTATCGTCATAAACGCCCAGATAGTTCATGGCCTGAACCAGAAGCCACCCTGCGAGAGGACGGTCCTCGTAGCGTTGGACTTGTCAAAAGCTTTTGACACAGTCAATCACACAACGCTACTTGAGGACCTAGAACAATGAACGCTCCCTCCAGGGCTGAAGCGGTGGACTATGAACTACCTGAGCGGTCGGCATTCATCCGTACTGTTTCGAGGTCAAAACTCCAAACTTAGGAAAATTAAACAGGGGGTTCCGCAGGGCGGTGTCCTCTTCCTACTACTGTTTAATTTTTATATTTCGAAACTCCCCCAGCCACCAGCGGGAATTTCAATGACCTGGTACGCTGATGACTGTACGATATTGATGTCGGGAAATGGAATCGATGGCATGTGTTAAAAAGTAAACAGCTACCTCTCCGATCTTTCTCGCTTCTTCTCTGCAAGGAGCCTAACACTCTCTCCCACTAAATCCACAGCGACCATCTTCACAAATTGGACGAAGGAGTACAGACTGGACCTGAATATTTCAGTCGATGGCACAAAAATTCCGACTGTAAATAATCTTAAAATTTTAGGCGTTACTTTGGACAGTCTGTGCGCTTTCACTCCTCACACGACCGCGATAACTGCCAAAGTACAGAGCCGCAACAAAATCCTCAAGTCGCTTACCGGCAGCTCTTGGGGAAAAGACAAAGAAACGTTGTTGGCAACATACAAGGCATTCGGCCGGCCGGTCCTAAATTACGCAGCCCCAATATGGTCGCCTGGATGCAGTGACACGCAGAAGAAGAAGCTACAGACCTGTCAGAACACTCACTCCGAACTATCACGGGGTGCCTCTTGATGCCTCTACATAGTGAGGCCCGTATGCTTCCGGTTAAGGAACACAACGAACTCCTCTCCAAGCAGTTTCTACTGGGGTGTAGAAACCACACCTGTAGTCGCCTGACTGTAGCGGAGCCGCCTCCTAGGAACATCAAGAGGTCTTTCCTTGACTACGTCGACGACGTTAGACAGTACGCCGACCGGACTTCGGACGCATCGAACTTCAGACAGGCACTGACCGCCATTCACAGTGCACCCATCAACACCTTCACAGACTCCCTCTCAGTGAATGGCTTAATAGGAGTCAAACCACCACCCATAGCAGACATAGAGCTCGAGTTGCCTCGCGAAACCAGAGTGACCCTCGCGCAACTTCGTTCGGAAAATGTAGCAGGTTAACCTCCTACTTATCCAGAATAGACCCCGACATATTAAATGCATGTTCTGCGTGCAATGAGTATCCGCATGACACTAACCACCTCTTTGCATGCCAACAAACCCCACTCATCTAACACCCTTCTCCCTATGGTCCGACCCCGTCGAAACAGCTCATTTCCTGGGCCTCCCGTTAGACGATCTCGACGACAACGAATCTGGAATTTATCCCTAGCATACAAAATTGTCAAAGCTGTGGAAAAGATGAGGTACAAATAGCTAGACACTTTTCTTCTACTGTCTTACTTTTGCTAAACTAACTCTCGGTAGTCATACACTGTATGAACTAGTCAAATTGGCTGCCTCAACAAATGTATTGCACGGCTATTTTTAGCTGTCTATGTGGCATCATTTGTGACTATGCGAATATCAGTCTGATTACCTAACCTAGTTCAACCCAACGTGTGAAATTTTAGTGATAATCAAAGCTTTCTAAATTTTCTCATATATGTAGGTATTTATATTTTGAAATAATAGATGATTCCTTGCCAATCACACCAAACACACAGCAAAACCTTCCTGGCCGTCAATCCGGTCTTGGCCACCGTCTGGGCCGCTTCCCTGAGCTTTGACCACGACCGTTTGCCCTAGATGTTGTCGTAAGTGACCCATTTTTCATCGCCAGTCACTGTCCGCTTCAGAAACGGGTCGATTTTGTTGTAATTCAGCAGCGATTCGCAAATGGAAATTCGGTCCATCATGTGTTTTTGCGTTAGTTCGTGTGGCCCCCAAACATCGAGCTTCTTCTTGAATCCAAGATTATGCAAATGGTTCCAAACGGTTTTCTGGCTTATCTTTTGTTCCTCAGCAATTAAATAAGTGCTCACGTGACAGTCTGTTTCCACTATTTCCATGATTTTATCGCAATTTTCGACGACAGGCCTCCCGACGCGTGGTGCATCTTTGACATTGAAATTACCTGAACGGAACCTAGCAAACCACTTTTGTGCTACAAGTTCGTTTACAGTATCGGGCTCATTAACTAAATTAATGTTTTCAGCCGCTTTGGCTGCTTTTTCGCCTTGATCGAAGAAAAATTGTAAAATATAGCGAATTTTCTCTTTGCTGGTGTCCATCTTTGACGAGCGCTCCGAACGAAATTATTTCGTTCGTTAACTTTTAAGTTTTTAAACTTCTCGCAAGATTGTAATTTATGACCTCTTGTGCATAGTTCGCATGACATGTGTTTATTTTGTTCGGATGTAAACGATTGCGTTTTGTAAAAGCTTTTGTTTATCTCGTTGTTGCTTCTAGCTTGGGGTCTATTGAAGCTTCTATTATGGTCGTTTGGTTTGGTTTTGGGTTAAAATCATTTTTGTATTTACCCTTTGAGCGATTTCATATTGGGTAGCTAGAAAATCTTTCATTTGCTGCCACGTGGGGCATTTCTTTCGTGATGAGAGCGATTGCTCCCATAAAAGTAACGATTTTTCTAGTAAAGCGGCGGTGCATATGTTTACCAGTACAGGGTCCCAGCTGTCTGTGGGAATATTCTGTGTCGATAGATCCGACAAACAATTTGAAACAGTGGATACAAGTTTAAAAAATTCTTCACTTGTTTTTTTTTTAGTTTTAGGCAAGTTTATTGGTGTCGTTACTTGTTTATCGACCAATATTTTTTCATTTTCATATCTGGATTTTAGAGCTTTTCAAGCCAAATTAAAATTGTCGTCAATTACCGTATGCTTGACCTTTAGTTTTGTATCGGAGGTGATACAATTTCTTTAGACCAACGTTTAACAAAACTGAGGACAGCTTTTGCTTTCAAGACAAGATGGTATCAATATGAAGACTGAAATTAAGCTTAGGGTCCATATTAACTCCCAAATCAACATAGTTTAAAACTTGCTCTAGAATATGGTGTTTTATTACATAAGAAGAGGGGTGCACAGATCTACGGGAAAAGCACATCGTCTTAATTTTATTGAGATTCAGTTGGGCGGAGGTTTATACTCATTGAAACAGTTTTCAATCCATCAATTTCAATTATAGCTGAAAATGTACCTCGAACTTCTGTGTTTTTATTCTCTAAGCCATATAACTTTAGGGTGCTGCCTTTTTGAGAATATTGCTGGAACAGTATTTTGTAAATGTTGAAATTCATGAGCGTGACTTCCGCCTCTGTATCCACAAGGCAATCTTCACTGCTCCCATCTACTAATATTTGTTTTAATCTTTTAGAAACGAAATTGATGTTTTGCTTTGAGCAGTTTTTCGCAATGTGGCCGCTGCCATTGCATTTGAAACATTTTGTTTCTTCTCTACATTCCGATTTCAAATGTCTCGTTGACCCACAGTTGTAGCAATGTTGGTTACGTTCACTCTTTTTGTTTCACTCATTTGTGCGTTATACCTACGCGCAGCCTCCGATGTTGCGTCATTTTCCATACTGCTGTTCACAGTTTCCATAATTTCGTATTGTTCCATTAACACTTTGTACGTCTTTGCGCTTATTAAAAGAATTTTCAACGTATTATAATTGGATATGGTGACCGTCTCTAGGAACAGTTTCGCTGTATCCTTCATTTTGTTTCTGGCTCTTACGTACATTTGCTTTTCGCTCAAGTCATATGCCGCTGCATTGTCCTCCAAATTCTGTAACCACTGTCGCAATCAGGAACAATTTTTGCAAAGCTTTCAATTGAAACTGTATTTCTTGAATCGTTGCACAGTTTTTCTGTTAATATACGTATAAGTTCAGTACACCGTCTGAGGTTTGGTTGTTGAGTGCCATTTCGCTTTTCAGGCTTTGTTCAATGTTTTCTTCGATCGTTTCTTCACTTTCACTTTCTGTTGATTCTTCTTTAGCAATTTCCACTGTATTTAGCCCTTTTTCAGATCTTAATCGCATATTATGACATTGACTTTTATGGCGTGATCGGCTGAGCCCCAACTAATCCCTCAGTTTTTGAGATATCGCTTTGAATTATTGCACCCTTCCTTTTCTCACCAAGAAGCTACTCATTTGCACTATAGCATATAACTGCCATACAAACGACCGATTAATCGGTGCAACCGAAGTTAACCTTTTTTCTTGTTTGTTAATTTTTCTTTACTTTAAAAATGAATAACATTATTTTTGTTAACAACATAGCTATTGCATATAATCCGTGGTTTTCACTAATTTTAATATGTTTTAAAGATAAGGAACTAATCACTTATTTTTGCATATGACCAACGTATTAACGTATATTAAGGGGTTTTTCTGGAACCAATCAACCGTGTGAAAAAGGAATTAGGTGTAATTGCTTCTTTGTTGTTGTTGGTGACTTATATTGAAATTTCTTATTTGTGTCCTTTTATACCCAGGATATTATTGACAAACAACCAAAATACATTACTGTTAAATTTATACATCAATTAAAAGCGCAGTACGATAGTAATTTTTACACTGTCCGGGTGTGAGTTTCTGTATGTAAATATATTGAATAAAGTGGCGACCCAAACTTTGCATACATGTTTTTTGCACTATAGGTACGAAGGTTGTCATAACGTTAGCATAAGTAAATTTGGTACCAAAAATAAGTACAATCGAAGTATAATATCGCCTGAAAACAAATATAAGACTCTTCAATAATTATATAATATTTAATTTATACTTATTTTGTACTGCTTATTGTTTACAGATAAAATATTTGATATATCAGCATTCACAATATCTGCACAGTTCTGGCCAACTTTCAATAAAGAAAGTTTAGAGCTTCCTAAAGAAATTGCCAACGAGTTTGAAAAATACACTAAAGCTTATGAAGCATATAAAGGAAATAGAACATTAAATTGGAGGACAGTAACTGGACGAGTGAATATTCTTATTGAAATAGGGCAACGGATAATAGAAATGACAGTAGCACCAACACATGCAATCATATTATACCACTTCCAAGATAAAGGTGAGTTTTTTGTTATCTTTCACCATGCTTATCTAATAAGGCTCCAAGAATTTCAGGAAAAAAATGTACGTGTGAGTACAAAAATGAACCGCGAAAATTATGACATACTCTTCCATAAACCACTTAACCGCTTTTTCTGTTTTGTTCAACTTTGAATTAAATCCGTCAAAAGCGTGCGTATCTGCGGTGTTACAAAAATTCCTTCTTTCAATTTTAGGTGACTAATTAGGGAAAATTTTACCATAAATTATTGGAAGTCTGCACATTTCTTTACTCATGATCAAGATGAAGATATACCAGTAGAAAGCAAACTCCATTGAGGAGGAAAACGAAAAGTTTTTTTATCGAACTGGAAGTAAATGACTTCACCAATTAATTTTATTTTTAATTGTCTTTTATGCTGATATAAATAACAAAGTTTTACCATATAAGGGCTTGTTTTGATCGATCAGTTTGAATGGCAGCTGTATCCTATTGTTTCTATGAAATTATTCTATTATTGCGTGTGTTTTTTTTTTTTTGCAGTGCAATTGTGAATAAATATTTGCACTGGTACAGCAGCAAAAACACAGCCAATACTATGCGTATTTTTATATTTGAGATCGTTTTTCGATTAGTTTTGTGCATTTCTTGTGAATTAAATATATTTAGATAAATTGAATCAAATTGAAATTTCGTAGTTTTAGTGAGCTGATTTTATTTATTATCTACAGTGAATTCACGAAGATCATCGAATGTGTATGTGCTAATTGACGTTGCGAATGCTTTTGCTGTACTGTTTTTTCGTAAAACAACGTGAATGGAATTAAAATAAATTTCAACAATTTTCGAATGTTGATTTTTTTTGGTTAATTGGTAATCACGGTTAATATTAACATTTCCACCCGTCTGTGAACAACCAGATCAATTGGATTGGATACATTGTGAGCTGAGGTTGCTGATTGACAGCTAATAAATTTAAACGCATTTTTCACGTCGTTTCCGTACTAGTATGCATCCAAAGCGACAATTAATGTTAAGTTTTGTAATTCAGTGAAGTCGATCAAATACATTTGAAAATATGGCCACAAAGTCTTCGTAGTAGGGAATGTGGACGTACCACTCGCCGAATTCAACCAATACCAACTTCGACTCTTCATTAGCAGCAATGAAGCAGTATGGCGCTTTTTATCATTTCCAGTCCATCAACGACATCCAACAGTAGTACGGTGCATCTTGAGAATGAACAGCGCGTGTACTTCGCAGCTAATAATGTACTGCATTATACTCACTGTGCCAAAATGATATTTTTGCAAAGACTCTACTTGATTCTGAGATACCAAATTTCTACATATGGATTGTATCGGCTAAAAGGTTTCAACGTCGCAAACAAGGTAAAGCAGTTGAAGGACATCCCAATTTGTATTCCAGTGACGTATTGAGTCGCCTGTACAATGTTCACTCGAACAATACAGAATGCTTCTATCTGCTATTGTTGTTAATCAATGTACGTGCCAACCTTGCCTGGAACTAAGTCTTCTTGAGAATGATTCACAATGGTACACTGCACTTGTTGATGCATCGAATACTGCTCGACCACAGCAAATATTTGCTATAATATTGACAACCTGATTCCCATCTAATCCAAAAGATCTTTGGGAAAAAACAATGACTACATGAGTGAAGACATTCTATGTTACATCGTTTGCGTGCTGCGAATAAAAATCGTGACATTAAATTCATCTCAAACGTGTATTATGGGGCACTGATTTTAATTGAAGACATATGTTTGACAATCGCTAACAAGACATTGGTGCAACTGGGAATGCCTGCTCCGAACCAATCAGCGAACGACCTTTTCGATCGTGATTTGCAACGAGCAACACACTTTGATTCTGACGAACTGAACACATTTGTTCAGACAAATCTTCTAGGAAAACAAAAAATATTGTGTATCCCATAGCACTTCAATAAATATCGAATTGAATTGCCAGTTTGTTTGAACAACTGGTTTAGTTTGTTCGATTCACTAATGTCTAATGCTTGGCGAGTCGAAGATAGCTAATCTCTCAAAAAAAATATATTCATATAGTGAAGTTTGAATTGAATAAACACTATATTTTTTTGGTTTCTCTATCGTTATTCTTATTCATTACATCAGATAAAACTAGGGTTAAATGATTTGATCGACTTTGTCTATAATGTTATGTGTATACATTTTTCTTTTAGATGAGTGGACATTAGAAGACCTTAGTCAGATCACAAAAGTTCCATCTACTATATTGCGTCGAAGAATTGGGTTTTGGATCTCTCACGATCTAATAAAGGAAATACGACCAGGAGTATTCAAACTAATGGAGAACGACGGCAAAAAGTCGTCATTCGAAAATACACAATTAGGTCAACCACTTGGAGAGGAAGATGTAGAATCAGCTATGGCTTCTGCAAGCGATCAGCGGGAAGAAGAGCTTCAGGTTCGTATTTTCAATACTTTTTGACTTATTCATAAACAAAAGTTAATATTTTTATTAGTATAAAAATAAATGCTAATAACTGTGCTCCTTTTTTACGGTTGGTGGGTATTTGGTACAAACTCTCGCTAAAATTTTATGCAGAGTTTTTCATTTGGATGATGGTTTAGAAAGTGTAATCTTATTTGTTTCCATCCTAATTATTGTTTTCATTTAAAACTTGAAAACTCTCATCATTATAAAAAATGTTGAAACCGTCAAAGCCTACCTTTTTTCATTTAGTACGTGTGTTAGAAAAATAATATTGCCATGTAAAAGATTTAATTGGGGGATGTCAAAAAACTACGCTTTAATAAAACACATTGCCAATACTGTATTTCAATTCAATTAAAGCAAGCGCTAATCAAATAAATGTACAGAGTATAATAGTTTTTTTCATTTAAGGGTTGGTTGTATGGCTTAAAACAAATCATCAATCTCGATTAAGATACAAAACTGTGATTCGGCACAGGGAATCACGGAGACGCCCCTTATATCTTAATTTAGACCTTAGTATTTATAAGTACTTTATAAGGGTTCGATTAACGACATTTTGTGGGTGTGGAAATAGCCCGACTCTGTGCAACTCATCTTGTTATCCTAGTCATTTATAAAGGGTCTTCCAATAAGAGTGATATGATTTAAAAAAAAACACGAATTGTTAAGGGAACTCAAATGTTTTTCATTTAATACGAAGAAGAATTGATACAATTATGTTCTCAATATAACATCATTTAAATGGCCTCTACGACTTCTTTTGCAGGAAAGAATTCGATGAATCGAGGAACTTTTTCCATTAAATCGAGTCGTATGTCATAAATAGCACGTTCAATATTGACTTCTAAAGCTTGAAGAGAATCTGATTTATTGCTAAAGACCAATGACTTCAAATAACCCAAATAGATAATATCAAATAATAATTTATAAACATTGTTCTTGCGTATATCTTTCAATGAAGAAATTGTAAACATTACTGAATACATTGAAAAAAATGAGAGATCATGACACATTAAACACACACAACATTGACACACCTGATACAATAGTGCCGAAAATGTGAAATCGGTCCACGAATCAAACAAGCTCTACATATAATAATATTCGTTATTTTAGCAGACTTTATTCCTAATATAAATGTTTAATTATCTTCATAAAAACGTGAAAACCTGTTGAGTATAATTGAGTAATGCGTTAACGCAATAACTTCAGACACTCCCCCGACCCCAATTACCTGATATTTCAGTGATTTCGAACTTTCCCACTGACTTTAAACCGTTTAGGTTGCTCAAGATATGTCATATTTTAATGAGATTAAGTAGACAAGTTTTCTTAAAAATTATGTGGTATAGCTCTTCTGAATATGAATAAAATTGGTCTAGATTTTGGTCTTAACCTCATATCACTAACATAAAGATTTCCGATTCTGTGGTTTACAAGAAAAAAGGAATAATGAAACAAATTATATGACCAAAATTCAAACAAAAACTGATCTCATGCATTTTATAGGTCTAATTTCAATTGCTACGCGATCTGCCCCCAATATATATATGTGTGATATTTTTATGAAATTTAGTGGAGATGTTTTCATAACTATAACGTGGCTAAGCGCTGAATATGTATGAAATCGGTCTAAATCTCTATATATCCCTAATAAACTGATTTCCGATTATCCGATTTAATAATTTTGATTTTAATATAAATATTTAATGAGCAACAGCGAATAATACACATTTTTTACAAGAGTTTCTGAAGTGGTAGAATTCAAAATTTTGCAAGACTTGGTGTTAGAAATTCGAAGCGACAATGTAGTGAACAGTGACAAAATTCGTGTGATTGATATTACTTAGTATTTGCTAGGAAAAAATTTTAAAATTTCTTTAAATTTTCATGTATTTTTAAATTGGACGACGTAATTGTAATAAAAGAGATAATGATTTGGACAATAAATGAAAAAAGGAAAAACACAACCATAATTAATGATTGTGTTTTTATTTCACATTTATGCCACTGTAAGTAAGAGGGCGTTGGTTCCATGACAGTGGTCGGCGTTTCAAATGTAGGTTATTTACAGACGATAAAGTTAAGGTTTTTAGGGTCCAATATAAGTATTTTAATCATAATTCATATATAAATAATAAAAAAGCACGGAATTACTTGTTGCACCTAAAGAATAAAAATAGTCTCAAAATGGAAGGTTACATAAATCCCACTGGGTATGTTTTTTTCATGCTCACTCACACAGCTATATTTAAAAATAAATGGATTTTCCCATTTATTGTAAAAGGTACTGTAGCGTCGGTATTGCATACTGCTTTATGATTGGTGCTCGCATAAAGGCTGATTAACGACAGCTGATCGATGGGTTGTGTACATGTTAAGAATGATAGAATACAATATAATATAATATAATGTATTTACCGTTACTTTTTTCGGTTTAGGCAATTGTTACAGTACAAAAACGTAGTGAAATAAACCCAATTTATTAGTTTATAGTGAAATTAATATAAAATGTTACGGGAAAATATGTTGGCCATTTTTACATAAATTCTTTTATTTATTGACAACATAATTGCCAATGAAGTGAATGATTAAAGGCAGTGGTCGGCATTTTATAGCACAATTGTGCAAGCTGGCTTCACATGTATACTTACGATCGTTCAGTCACTGTCGAGCATTGTGTAAACTTACATGTAACAAATCCTAATATTTCACAAACACCAAAAATAGACATTCAGTACGGGTTGCCCCCATATTTTCTACTACTAATTAGGCAGTTGGTATGGGTTACCTACTAATATTTTACTACTAGTTAGGCATTTGGTACGGCTTGCCTGCTAATATTCTACTATGCTTTTAATACACATTCAAATGGTTTTCGATTATTTAAATTCCTAAAGATTAAATATTATTATTGTATCAAAATATTATGAAATGTTTCCAATTTTATTAAAAATATTTATAGAATTACTGTGTAAGGGTTTGTAAAATCTATGTATTTCGTGCAACTATGTGATGTCAAAAATCATTTCAACGGATATTTTTTTAAGCTTAGGTTAGGTTAGGTAAATCTAGTTACGTAGCTTAAGAGAAGTAGTCATCTTTCAGTGTTTCATACTGTGAGGTCCCCAACTGTATGAAACGTTATCTTGCAAGTGCGGGACAAGTGCACAAGAGATGCTCCATTGTTTCCCTGGTGGCTTGCTCTTGACATTTCCTGCAGTCATCTCGATCTGTCAGCCCCATTCGGCAGGTGTGTGCCGCCACCAGACTGTGACCAGTGAGTATTCCAATCATATTTCTACAGTCCCTTCTATCAAGAGTGAGCAGCAACTTTGTGTATTTTTCATTTACCGTTGGGACATATCTTTTGCAGTTTTGGACCCTAAGACCGCTGAATGGGTTCTTTCTCCACCTCCTGTAAAACAAGTGAAGTCGCCATGATCTCTTCTATGCCGAGATCTTTCTCTGTTTCACCTTTCTCTAACGTGTTTTTGTTTCCGGGTAGCGCTTCTTGACACGAAGGAACACGCTTCCAACGTCCCACAATATCTTCCCGAACCTCGCGTACAGAATGTCGTCTGTCGCCTTATTGATTTGGAGCGCATGTTCCGGGTTCACCACGCGTGGTATGACTACCTTCGCCTTAGGCACCGATTAAATATTGCTGCGGTCCACCACCTCCAGTTTCGCATCTTCATTCTCAACCAAATCAGCGACGGTTCATCAATACACTTTAGAATCTTGACTACGCTAAGCCATCAAATAACGGCATCGGTGCCCTGGGTTCGACGTTCTTCCTCCAGAAGAGGGCTTCCAATAGCTTCATTTCACATTTGTCCCATCGGGTTACTGCGGTCTGTGATCGCCACGATCAAATGTTGTTTCACAATCTCATTGGCTGCCGCCTTTGCTTTGGACGTTGTAGGTTTATCGTCCGCGTGCTTGACGTCGAGCTTCTGGCCTACGTCCCTCCTCTTTCTCTGTATCAAAGGCGCCTTCGGTTCTCTCTCCATTGAACGCTGCATCTTTTCAGCGCTATGCTCCTCGATGCGATTCGACAACGCTGGATCCGAGGCATTGCACCAGTTACGAGTAGCGAAGTGTGCCGTCGCCTTGTATGCGCTTTTGTCTTCAACCCCTCCTTGCTTGGCTTCCTCCGGGGCCCACTCTTGTTGCCAGAGTTGGAACCCTCGGTCACCTGTTCCAGAGAGCAAAGAAGTTCTTCTTTATCTGTGTTTATGCTCACAGCACTTTCTTGGTCCGAGTCTTCATGGACTGTGACACCCGTGCACTGTAAAGCTGGCTTGGCAGTAGTATTACAACCACTGTAACCTGCTCCCGTTGCAGTGGAAGTGTGACGGCTGGCGATCGCCGTGCCCGCCAGTGGTAGCAGCAAAGAGTTATTATATAGGGTGGCTCACGAAGCACGCTACAAAAACAAACCCTAATAAATTTTTTTCTGTGTGAGTAGTCGACTTACTATTTTTTTACTAAGCAGGTTATTATTTAAGTGTTTTAGAAATTAATGCTTGCGATACCGAAAAGAGGTAGAGAGGATAGTGCAGCGGTACCATACTTCGCAGTCAATCATTTCCGTCCAAAATGAATTTAGACGGGACTTTGCCCAAGTAAATGGACCATTATGAGGTTGGTAAACATGTTTTCCGGATCTGAAAGTATCGCAGGAAGACCGTACCATCGAAATCCGTATGTTCGAGTTCAAGAAACAATCGCTGCTGTTGCACCGTCAACGGATAACTCATGATGACTTAAATCTTTTTCCATACAATGTTTAAATAACAAGCCGTTTAAACTCTCTAGAATTGTCTATTCGCCTGGAATTTTGCAAAAAATTTATTGAAATGGTCGAAGAAGACAATAACTTGATGAATTGCCTGTTTATGTCTGATGAGACCCATTTTGACCTAACGGAAATGTAATCAAGCAAAATTGACATATCCAGAAATAATCTACGAGACGGAACTTCATCCAGAACGAGTCACTGTGTGGCGTGCAGTTTTATCAAGGAAACTTTTTTTTAAGGAAACGGTGTAACAGTAACTGTCAATGGGCACCGTTATTTAAAGATGTTGAATAAGTTTTTTACCCAGAACTGCTCAGAAGACGTATACCTTTCAACAGCGTTTGGTTCCAGCAAGATGGGGCAACTGCACACATAGCCAGACCGGTTATTGCGGAACTACAACGGGAACTAGAAAACAAATTAATATCAAGAAACTCCACTTTCCACTGGCCCCTAAGGTCACCTGACCTGACTGCAGCAGACTTTTTTTTTATGGGGTTATGAAAAGCAAGATGTGTACAAAACAAATTCCAGTGATCTGAATGAATTAAAGCAGTCTAATGAATCGACAATTAAAGTAATCCCAACTTCAACCGTTCAGACCGCAATGAATAATTTTCTAATTAGGTGTCGCATATGCGTGGCTGAGTATGGATGTCATTTACGGTCCATAATTTTTAAAAACAATTAATTATATAAAATAAAATTTGCTATACAATAAAAATAAAAAACTATGAAACGCGCTGATTAAAAAAAATTCTTAGGGTGTGTTTTCGTAGCACGATTCGTATATTCTTTTTATTTGTATCTCTGTGTCTAAAAAGGCAGATTTCGATCAGGTGATCTCAGCAGAGTAAAATATTTGGAAACCACATTGTGGTTTAAAGGTTTATACACCGACGAAATAACATCACGCATCGTGCCGCTAAAACAAATGTGCCCTGCACGAAATTCTTTATAATTATGAAGGCATTTTGGTGTTATAAAAAACATTTTGTGTTTTAGGTTATTTAATGTCAATAAAGTTAAGATCTTTAGGGTTCAACATAATTGTTTTAATAGCAATATATATCAAATAAATAAAAATGCAAGGAATTGAATGTTTCACGAAAGAGTAAAAATATCGTCAAAATGTAAGATTACATAGTTCTCAGGGGGTGGTCTTTATTTTCGTGCTCACTCAGACAGTTTCTCTCATGCCGGACACTGATTAAAAGGGATTGTGGTTGTATTTATTTAAATTTATAAATATAAAATATGTTGATTTTGAAAAATGAATTATGTAGTGGCGAGTTTCAATAAATATTATGCAAATAAACCATTAAAAACATTTTTTTAGTTTTCCTCCGGATATAAAAGTTGGAAAAAAATTGGTAACTTCATCATCATAATAATTATAGAATCTTTTCCCTATAATTTCAATTAAATACATCAAAACTATTATTAATATATCTATATGTATATATTTATGTATAATAAAAGAAACTACTGCTGGATACATCGCAATCTCAATCCTTCTTAATCATTCACTTACTTATTAATTATGTTGTCAATAGATTAAAGTATTTATTTAAAAATTACCAAAATATTTTCCCGTAACATTATTCTATTTATTTCAAAAAAATTTTTCACTATAAACAAATAAATTAAGTTTTTCACGAATTAACAAAAGAGTTAACGTTGAGATAGATCCCTGGCAGGATTTTAATTGCACAACAAATATTTGTTTTTTTGGTTAACAGGTAGGTACAGCCTGCTCGGTTTTCCCCAAACCTTATTTGATCCATAGTGGTAATAATTATAATTTTAGTCTTGTCCCAAAATATAAAAACTGTCGTGGCTTATTGACTTGTGAAGTGGATAAGTTTATATGTCGTGGCACATGCCTTTCCATATGCATCTTCCAATTAATCATTAATTATTCTTCATCTTATTAAGTATCTTTAATTGGTCGCATCTACTAAGCTTCGATGGTTTGCCGCCTGAGCGCTGTAATTTTAAGCAATTTTCTTATACACCGTGGTTAAATATATTAGGTGTAGTAAAAACAAATTATTCTTCCAATAGATGGCGTTATTTATATGTATCTTGCGTCCGATTGGGTTTGGCTAGATGGTGTTCGAAGGATGACATTTCGTGCTAAAAAACCTTTTTTAACAGTTTTGTGATTGCTTGATTCAGTTTTGAGCAAAGAGAAAATAGCTATATTTTACAGTTTTTCATCGATAAGGGCGAAAACGCAAGCCAAGGGGCTGAAAATGTGAATAGCGTTTATGGTCCTGATAACAGTCAATTATGCGCAATTTCGGTTTCATCGATTCCGTTCCGGTAATTTCGATGTCAAAGATGCACCACGCTCTAGAAGACCAATTATCGAAAAAATCGATCAAATAATGGAAATCGTCGAGTCCAAACATCGATTACGATTGTCCAGGATCTAAACATTGCACAGAAACCCGTTAGGATCCATTTGAATAAGGCTGGATACGAAAAGTAATAATTAAAACATTCAATTTCATGGGATAGGTTTTTTTTGCTACACCTAATATCATAAATTGTTCAGTACAGATAATTTTTAAATAATGTTCCTTTGTGGTAGTTAAAATAAACTATCTACACGAGATTTTCCTCAATTTTTTTCCATGCATTTTAAAAAGGATAAGTTATTGATGACTACACTGCGGTGAATGAGAACAATTGGTCCCAGTTTTTATCATGCCCCCAAAAAAAATTCCATTAAGTTGTCTCGTCCACCTTAGCGTCTTGTTCTATTGTCGTTCTACATGTAAAAGTTTGGCAAAATAATGGAAAGTGTTTTTTATCTATCATAAATACATTTAAATAATGTTTTCCTAAGAAGGCAAAGTTTATTTTGTGAAGTTAATTTAATTCTAAAATTATTTTCAGGTATTTTGGTCATATATAGTTGGAATGCTAACGAACTTGGACTCCTTACCACTTGATCGTATTCATCAGATGCTTAAATTATTTGCCTCACATGGAGGTGGCATAGAATTCACGCAAGATGAGCTTAAAAATTTTCTACAACGAAAAGTTAGAGAACATAAGTTAATGTATACAGGTGGCGTATATCAATTATATAAATAAAATCTTAACAAATAAACCGGACCCACCAGTATAAAAAATTTAATCAACCTTAGCTTAAACTTCGTGTGAATAAATCGTTCCCATGTATTTTTTTCACGCGAACGAAAAATTCGTATACGAATTTCGTGTGAAATGTTCGAATTTCGATTATACAATTGTGAACTTCGGCAAACAGTCACATATGATTTTGTTTTGATTTAGTGGCATTGACAAAAACTTTGAACTTATAAAGCCAATTATGCGACTGTTTTAGCTTAAACGCGTATTTTTATTTTTAATCATATAACATACATATCTTTTTGGATCGAATAGGTATTAGCTGCATAAATTATGCAGATAAAAATTTTCTGAAGTATTAGTATTTTTGAAGGAATAATAGATTTAAAAAAAACTTCTTGAATGGCCCCACATTGGGTAGCAACTTGAAAATCGATAGTTACTTTTGTTCATTCTGAAATCGATTTCGGTGGTAGCTGTTGGAAGAATCATGTAACTTCATTCAAAATACATACACTTTTTCTTTGTTTTCTCTTTTTAAATTCTTTCCTATATCAGGATTTTCGGCCTTACTTGACCAAAGGCGTCAACTGTATTTTGTTAATAGGTTAACATAAAGTACATAGTTAATAAAATATGCTTACATTGTGCCATGTGAAGTTCACGATAAGAAAAAAATTTTTTAACTTTTCCATGGGGAATGGCATCCACACGAAGTTTACAATAAGGCTGAACAGTTTTAAAATATTTTAATAAAATCAATTAACGTATTTTGATTTTGAAAATAATATTTTTATACTCTCGCAACCTGTTGCTACAGAGTATAATAGTTTTGTTCACCTAACGGTTGTTTGTATCACCTAAAACTAATCGAGTTAGATATAGGGTTATATATATATACAATAAATGATCAGGATGAAGAGACGAGTTGAAATCCGGGTGACTGTCTTTCCGTCCGTCCGTGTGTCCGTCCGTGCAAGCTGTAACTTGAGTAAAAATTGAGATATCTTTATGAAACTTGGTAGGCATGTTTCTTGGTACCGTGAGACGGTATTGCAGACGGGCGTAATCGGACCACTGCCACGCCCACAAATGTTTTTAGCACTTCTATTGACGGTGTGAAAATAGTTGAAATCGGGTGGACACTCTGCCCACTCCCTATATAACGGTACTGTTAAAAACTACTAAAAGCGCGATAAATCACGCACTAAACACGCCAGAAACATTAAATTTTATCTCTGGGATGGTATGAGATGACTTTATACCGCGTTCAAAATTAGACAGTGGGCGTAGCACCGCCCACTTTTAGGTGAAAACCCATATCTTGAGATCTACTTAACCGATTTCAACCAAATTCGGTGCATAACGTTCTTTTCATGTTTCTATATCATAGTGCGAAAATGGGCTAAATCGGACTACAACCACGCTCATTTCCCATATAACACCATTTTTAATTCCATCTGATTCTTTCACTTTCCACTATGCATATCAAGCAACAATGATTATATCGGGGTAAAACTTTGCGTGAATAATACGTTTAATGTATGCCACCTTGTGACCAAAAATTGTCTAAATCGAACCAAAACTGTTCAAGCCCCTAAGTACTAAATATGTGGACCCCAGTGCCTATAGTTGACCTTCTACCGAAAATATCAGCCAATCCACAAAGAATTCTCAAACGAGTATACCATTTGACTTTGTGAGAGTATAAAATGTTCGGTTACATCCGAACTTAGCCCTTCCTTACTTGCTGAAATTACTTTTACGTCAAATACGAATGTGTTACATACATACATGTTCAGTATTGTATGTTACTGACAAAATTTTCCTGTGACATTTATTTATGGTTTTAATCAAATTCAATATTCAAAGAAAAAATAGTGAGATTTAGCAAAAAACACAGTTTCGTAAGAAGACAGACGTTAACGTTATTCTACTATTATAAAATTCTAATCTCAATATTAGATGTGATCAACACGCGGAAAATGAGAAAATATTTCTTCATCGGTGTACTACAACCCAAAAAAGGTCCACCGGGTAAACCAGACCAAATATGAAAACATTATTTGCCTCCTATGTAGATGACACCTATGAAATAGTATTCAATAATACTAGTATAGTATAAGTATTCTTTTAAGAAAAGAAATGGATTATCGTTAACCCAAAGGCACTGCCAAGCAGCAGGTATTTTTGCTAATATTTTCATTGTTATTAATTCGTAATAATGTAGGTCTACAAAGCTTTTTTTGGAACCGCGCAAATATCGAAAAAGCGAAAAGTTTAAGCGAAGTTGCAGCAACTATAAAATACAAAGGTCCGAGTAGTGACGCTATGTGTGGTCAGCTACTAGACTAACTTTATTTGCAAAATTCTTCTCCTTAAATAATATTCTAAGTAATATTTCAATACCGCTTAATACATAGTTTCTTTTTGTATTAGTGCATATATACCTAAGTATGTAAGTTATACACCTTTAACCAACAAAGGAGAATAACCAAAGTACATACTACGGACGCAACATTGCGAGAGACTGCTTACATATTAAGCTTGTTAAATGGGACTAGCTAATGTGCACAAAAAAATATTCATATAATTGCGTGGACAAAAACATAGCGGTAGCATAAGTGTACAAAGCGAGCGCAAGCAAGCTAATATGTATGTGCATAATGCAAATATAATTATTAACCGCATTGAGGTGAATGACTTCTAATGCTTGCCCTTAAATATTAGGCAAATAAACAGAGAACAAGAAATAGCAAAAATATATTAAAACATATGAGCGTAGAATGCAGTGATTCTCAATCGCTGACCTAACATCCCGGCCCCGTTGAAAGGCATTTCAAACAGGTAGAAGTGCTAGCTTGTGAAGTGGTCACCGAATCATTCCCTTCGTTGTTCGAATGTACACCACACGCACTTTAGAGTCCTTTCCTGGAATACAGTTTATTACTCGTCCAATGGGCCATTTTTGGTAAGTTGTCTTCATGGATGATAACCATTGAATTGTTGTTGATGTTTAGTCGCTCCGAAAACCACTTTGATCGCACTTGAAGTTCGTTGATGTATTCATTTGACCATCTGTTCCAAAACATATGTTTAATGATTGTGACCTGATTCCATCGTTGTATGTTGCTGATGTTAGCTGACAATCTCCGCTCTGAAAATGCCCCAAGTGCATTACCGATAATAAAATGCACCGAAGTTAATACTTCATTATAGTTTGGATCCAAAGAAATTGGTGTCATTGGCCGATAATTAACACATCTGCTATTTTAACCAGGACTGATTTGACTGCTGCCTCCCAAATACCGCGGAAATGAGGTGCTCTGGTAGAAATAAAATTTAATTTTATGAATTCATTATCACACTATTTTATAATTGCATCTTTGTTTTCGGTTTTAAATAAAAATTACTTTAATTCAGCTAGTTTGTTGCAAGCACCCACAAAATTTGTTTAGCTATCGCAAAAGATGTCAGAGGGTAGACTTCTTCTTCCAATCATGCGCTTCAAAGACGCTAAGAATGAATAGATCCGATACAAGTTCGATGTGAACCGCCTTTGTCGCTAGACAAACGAAGATCCCAATGTACGCTTTATAAGGTGTTTTGCCTCGAATACGCAAATATACGTTGACTGGTCTGCAGACATCAATACCGCACCGCCCAAAGGGCGAGATGGAGTTGATCGCTCGACAGGTAACTGTCCCATTACTTGGTTCATCAGCTTTGGCTTGTAACGTGTACAATGTGTGCACGATCTGACGATGCGTCTTGCTAAATCGAATCAGCTGTCTAATAATGTGACAAAATTTTCAAATGAATAAATTAAGAAGCGTTTCATACATTTGAAATGCTGAATTAAGTCTACTAAAGTTTACAATAAGTTCCGCTATTTTAGCTTTTATTTTATTTGAAGAAAAAAAGCAACGAAGAAAATAAAAGGAATATCTTAAAAGAGCACAGTAATACAGTTTCATACATTTGAAATGCTGAATTAAGTCTACTAAAGTTTACAATGAGTTCCGCTATTTTAGCTTTTATTTTATTTGAAGAAAAAAAGCAACGAAGAAAATAAAAGGAATATATTAAAAGAGCACAGTAATTCACTTGATGCACCAGGGGAGTCGCATGAGGAAGTTGGCTTGCATTTACTTGTATGTTTGTATACATGCTTACTTTACAGATTTATATCACATTGTCGACTGAATATAGAAATAACGATAAATAAAATCGTAACAATAATATACATAAATTATTTTCTTAACTTACATTTCAAATGTGTCAGCAAAAATCCTCTTGCTTTGTTTCTGATAACAAAACCGATAAAATTGGTGTTCGTGATACCCAAAGTCGATATAATTTCACCTACTATATTTTTTTATCGGTTTCAATTCTGATTCCGACAACTATCAGATCCTACAACACCCCTGTCAGTGCTAGTTTTGCTTCAAATGAAAAGAAGAGAGTTTTTGATTCTATTTTAGTCCAAGTGTACTAGTGATGGATGTATCTACGTTTAAATCCTTTACAGAGTCGTCTTCTCTGAATTGATGATTGGAATGCCACTTTGTTAATTAAAACTGTCCTAATTCTAGCAGTTGTAGATAAAGCAAGAGATATCCTTTATCTGTACAAGTACGGTTAGAGTATCAGCACCAAAGAGTATGTCGTCTACGTAGAATAATGACTTCATGATTTTTTCGTCAATCGTAAATTGTTCTCAATGCTGCTCAGCTAGATAGAACCAACTAATAGCAAGGTGCAGCAGCCATTCCATACGTTACAACATTTAGTTGATACGTATGAATATCTTCAGTCGGTGAACTTGACGATGCATCTTGACTATGTCGGCAGTGATTGCAAACCTATGGAATCGAAAACGAAGAAGAAGAAGAAAAAACTCCATATAGCAAGATATGGTGCAGCCGCCATTTCATACGTTACAGTATTTAGTTGATACGTATGAATATCTTCAGTCGGTGAACTTCTCCACAAAATGAACTGGAACTTTCGATCATCTTCATCATTAATACTTGGCGATACATCTGGACTATGTCGGCAGTGAGTGCAAACCTATGGAATCGAAAACAAAGAAGAAGAAGAAGAAAAAATTCGCATTGAATTATAGGGCCGACCATCTGAATATCGTTTAATGATTTTTGGGATGTGGTTCGACGAATACGACTCGAAGCTTTGTTGGTTCAAGCACACAATGATGTGGTATAAAAAAATGCGGTTCGCTGAGATTTGGATTTTTTACAACGCTCATATGACCTAAACTCTCGTAGTCACTCATAAATTCGACGTATTGGACTTTTAATTGTGGTGACTTGGCTAATCGACGTTCTTGTGCATTGAATCGTCTCAATGCCGTAGTATATGACTCGCCCAAGCACTTCGAATCATCCTTGAAGCGTAATTTGACAACTATTCTTCCGCAAGATCTTCTTGAAACTGTTGATTTGTATATGTGATCGCAACTCTGTTGTTCACGAATCCAAGCCTCTGGTATGGTAGTGACTTCTTCCAATTTCCACAACTTTTTCAATTTGGCATCTAAAGATGCATTGGTTAAAAATAAACAATATGGTTTAGATATGTTGTTACTGCCCGTCTTATAGCGTCCCGAAACAATCCAGCCTAAGAGCGTTTTTCGCAAGATGGGTAAATTAGATCCAAGATTGATTTGATATACAGATAGAAGACTGAAGAACTTTTCTGTACCCACCAACATGTCGATTTTCTTTGGTAAATAAAATTCATCATCAGCGAGCGCTATATTGTGTGGAATATTCCATGTTGAAATATTGATTTCAAGATCGGGTTGATAAGCAATGTGCGATGTAATACAAAAAGTCAATGGAACTTCGAAACCAGTGACTTGCAACTTGATGTTAGTTGGGGTTATGAATTTATATTTGTTGACGATGAACCGATGCTTTGAATTTGTATGTTTTGTTTATTTCTTCTTCTCTTTCTTTCTAAAACTGCGTTGCAATTCTCCCATGATGGCGGCGTTCTGAAGTCTAGCGACTTCCGCCTTTTGTTCGTCTGTTCATTAGACTTCTGCAAAATTAAATGAATAAGCATAGCTTGCGATATTTGGCTGTTGGTACCTAGCAACATCAAGGAATCATAAATAGCTGAAGCCCTATAAATTAAACTTCTTAGCTGAATGCCATTTGGTTTCATAACTGCTGGTATATCAAATAACGAATCTATTCCTTCCAAAAAAATTAGTGTTTTGTTGTCATACCGTACCCTCAACCGTTCTACGCCTTCGGAAAGTTTTCATTTGTCACTTAAAACGCATTTACAAATTCTAAGGCTATCTTCTGCCAGTTGCGATTGCATAATCAATTTAGTTGTGATGTCAAGTTCTTCCAGGTCAGCACGTGCTCCATCATCATCATCCAATCTTTCGATTTCAGTTTGATTTAAAAGAATCTACTTAAAATAGGACATCAGGATGCCCAAACGACACTTGTATTTCGAAGCTGAAAAAGCCTTTCCACCTGGTCGCAAGCTGGCATCGACGATATTTTTAATGCACGTAATATTTTTCTTGGTGCTCGCGCGTTGTTGTCTTAGCTCTTCCAAAGACATTGCAGAACAGAATCTTGTATATGCTTTATAGAGCCTTCAAAATTATTTTAAGTAACAATAGTTCTATTTCTAGCGAGTATTTAAGCAATAAGTGATCAGTTAATTTTATCGCAAAAAATTTATAAAACCAAGTTATACTAATGTATGGGTATGCAACGAACATGCGAATATGCGCTGCAGGAAATGGTAACGACAGAGAATGTTAATGAATAGAGAAGGAGCAAATGTTAGCTGTTCTAAAATGTTAATTACGATGAGGGAACATCGAAAACGCGCAAGTTCGAAAATAAAATGTCACCACAATTATCAATTTATGCAACGAACTACACCACTCTATAAGCAAAATGTATATATAATACATACATATGCACAAAAGTTCTTTGATATGCGCATAAACAAAAATTGAAATAATAAAAACGAAAGTAATTGACTTCCGACAAGAAAATATAAATAATGAGGAAAATAATATTAAAAAAGAATTCAAATATCATTTAATAAAAAAGGGTTATAAAAATAAAAAAAGACTATATAAAAATATGATAGGATTTGAACTTAGGCAAAATATTTCACGTTGCAATAAACAAGTCTGCTATACAAGCAGCACCACAGACAATATTCAGACTACTTTGTCTAATCTGTGAAGTCAAACAGCTATTGTTGTTTACTTGCTTCAATGTTCATATGTCTATATGTGAATATTCTTGAAATTGCCCTCCTTCATTCGCATGTCCAAATATATTTGCATATATGTACACATATGTACATATGTATGTCCCTCAATATGTCTTTCGCAAAAAATCAAACATTCGCGCAAGTGACAAAAAAAACGTAGACGCACCATCATCGGCCAATAATATTCAAGCGAACTCGCGGCGTATTTTCTATTACAACGACAACAAATTCATTCATAAGGAACGTGCGTCTGCTTCAAAGCAAAGTGCGTTCGTTCATAACTCTGCACCGCTCTATTTTTCTGTGCGCCTGGTAAACCACATTTGGTTTTCATATAGAATTCCTACCGCAAATGCGCGAAAATAAAAATGAATGAAATTGAATTTGAATGTCTTCAGTAAAATTGAAGAATCAGCAAAATTTCAATTTTACAATTTGTATCACTGAAAATCCTACCATCCCCCTCGCGTTTGTATGTTGCCCACAAGCTGCTTCCTCACAACATTTGCTAAAAATCAGAAATTGAAGAATTTGTCTGGTGTTCCCTTCAGAAAGGAGAATTGGCAACATGACCTCTTAGTGATTTGAAATATTGTTTTAATTTTTTTCATATTATGCACTATTTTATAAAATTTACATAAAATTGCCATTCATATGAAATCATTAACTACTTCTATATATTCTAAGCACACTGCATATAGTACTTTTATATGTTTACTTATTATCATTATTTCATAGTTTGTCGATTTAGCCAATTTTATCTAAATACGACGCTATGAAAATGCAGCCCAATCGGTAATCGCAATATTTCAAAAGAGCATAAGTCAACTTTCAATAGCAAACCACTGCAAACAAATTTTGTCAACTCCGCGACGATTCACACAATTTGATGTCAATATGTATGCGATCTCATATATGTATGTATGCATGTATATACATATGTATGTTTGGGGACAAAGTCGTCATTTGGTTTTTTTCAACAACACAATGTCCGCGCGAACTCACCGTTATTTCGTTGGCTTGCCACCATGCACATAGGCGTGTCAAATGAGGGCTCATAATATATTAATATGTTGCTTAATTTGTATTGAAAAATACTGATGCATAACGACTAATTTTCGTAATACAATAACAATATACGTAAAAATATAAATTCACACTTATATTTATATTTTAAAATAAATTCGATTAATAAAAATTTATCTGAAATAATTATGTGGGTGTGCGCCCCTGACCCCTTCTTGCTTGCGATCGTTCAACTTGCTTCTCGCAAAAAGCAAAAAGTGAAGACAAGAGTCTTTGCTTGTGCGGAGCAAGAAGAAGCAAGCATCAGCGTACGTGTATTTAAGAATGTATGTGTGATTATCACATTTTTGGAAATACGCATAATAAGGAAATATTCAATAAACCTAAACATATGAACATATTTTCCTCATATATTTTAATTATATCAGAAAGTAAAATATGCTATTAAAGAAATTGAATTTTGATATGCTTAGACTCCAATTAATAAAATAAAAAAATTAAATAAAATTTAATTTACATGAGTTTTAGGATTCGAACGTATAGGTTCGTATTCGGATTGTGCTTAACCCCTTCCCGCTAACGATCTCAGCCACCACAAAAGTGGAAACGCGGCCGCTTAGCCACCGTTTTATTATTATCCTTTGCTCAATAAGCAATTGCTCACGCAACGCACATACATGAGTTGGAAAAATTGCCTATTAAATGTTTATTTTATTATGAATTCTGGGGTTTTTATCGGTAATAGAGCTTTTTAATTCAAAAGGCTTTTCATAATTATAAATTTGTCATATCATAGAAATTGAAAACATAAATCTAAATAAGTATGCGCAACGATTTTTCATTTAGGAATATTCGTTGTGTCTATTTATAGCATTTCGCATATTGTGTGGTGTATTTTTCTTTTTCGAAGTTATATTTTTCGATGTTCCCTCATCTGGAATTACAAATTAGTACTCAAAAAGATTTCATTTAACATTTGCTCCTTCTCTATTCATTAACATTCTCTGGTAACGACGAGACTTAGGTGGAAAACTGGTGTTCTGTGCTGTGTGCGATAGTTAATCAGGGGTGTTGTGGAATTCAAGACAGATTTTTGTAGTTGTCAGAATTAAAATTTGGTATATAGTGTACTGGTGTCTGTCCCCTCGGTGGAGACGTGGTATATTGGTTATAGTTGTCTCAATTTTGGGTAATTGATATTGTTTGGGAAATTTTGCGCTGTTCTACTAAGGATAATGTTTAGGTGAATTCCTCTTGTTGCTTTTTCTATGTCTCCATCAATGTAGTGATTTGTGCATGGAGTTGACCATTTGGTGTTCCATTTTCTATATTTATACTTCTATTATTACTAATAATTGCCGTTTATTTTCACACATTTTTCAGGCACTTAGTGCTGGAAATCCTACTTGTGGAATCTTTTATTTTATTCTTTTCGATTTAAATATGGCTTTTGGATAGCATGTAAATTTGCCATCCCGGTTGACGCCTAGTTAATATCCTTTACACGATATGAGTCATTAAAAATATACTTTTGAGCGGCACCGAAATGTCTACTCTTTATTGATATTCTTAAGAGTTACTTGTTACATAGATCTTACTGCTATTTATACTAACTAGTGTGTTTAGTTATTACTTGTTGATGGTTTCTTTAGATATAACAATATATTGTTTGTTTAAATACATTCGAATTGTTCTAAGATAAGGTTATTTTAATGTTTGTTTGTTAAGGATATTGGAGGTATAATGTGATAAGTAATACGTTCCTTAACTCGAGTAATGCTGGTGACTCCAATGGTATAGATGTCCAATGGTGACGAAGTCCAATGACGATAATTTCCAATGACGATAATATCCAATGACGATAATGTCCAACAATGCAGTCTAATACTGACCACACTCCGAAATGATGTGCGAAAGAACAAAAAACTCACTCGTGCCCATGCGTTGGGCGCCAACAAATGTAAGCGAAAAGTTTAAGCGAAATTGCAGCAATGATGAAATACAAAGGGCTGAGTAATGACGCTATGAGTGGTCAGCTATTAGACCAACTTTATTTGAAAACTTATTTCCCTTAAATAACATTCTAAGCAATATTTCAATACCGCTAAATACATATTGTAGTTTCGTTTTGTATTAGTGCATACATACATAACAGTTCATAAAAGGAGAATAACCCAAGTTCATACTTTACGTTATTGCTCCTTCGTATAAGTTAAATAAATTTATTTTTTTGGTTTTTTGTGCTTTGTAATATGAGATGTACTTTATAATATGAGATGTGACCTTGTCGTTCCGTTTGCCACACTGTTCTGATCAGAACATACTCCAATAAGAGTCGGCCTACCGCTTTCTCTCTCTGTTGTTAATGTAGGTCTTCATTCAGCTATTAGCATTACCACTGTTAACTCTACTCCACTCTCCACGCTCTCCCAGCGATCAACACACTCTTGCACTGCAAGTGTTAGTGATGCTCATGATACTATAAATGTATCAGAGGACAGATAAAATACGTGGGTGGACCTCGTTCTTAATATCAGGTGTCTTTATCTCCAATGTTGTTTCAAGAGTAGCAGCTCAATGCGGTTAATAAAATACTGTAGCGAACACGAATACCAGAACAAATCAGAATCGACTATTAACTGCCAGAAGCAACTAGACAGCGAATTCGTAGTTGCCAGAATGTTCTAGGTGCGAACTTTTGTTAAAATTACTATATAAGGCCGTCGGATTGTGCAGCAGACACAGTTCTAATTAGAGTGTTGCCGTGTAAAGAGCAATTAAACTATAAGCAATAAGTTGTGAACTCGAATAGCGAGCAATAAATGTTAAGCTGTTGGAATTAAAAATAAAGATAAGTCTATAGCCATTTAACTGGGACTTTTATTCAAAAATCCAGTGATCGAACTCAAGAGTTGAGTTTTAGTTAGACAATTTATCGAGAAATCTGTTACAATTGGTGTCAGAAGTGGGATTGTCAAATAAATTCCCAATGAGATAATTATTTAAAAAGGGCCAAGTTTAACGATCTGAAGATTCCACAACTGAAAAAAGAGCTGGAGCAACGTGGTTTGGCGACAAATGGATTAAAAACTGAATTACAATCACGGTTGAGAGAGGCCATGGAGGCGGAAAACATTAATGTTGAGGATAATGTCTTTTACATGGAATTAGAGGAAGAGACAACAAAGATAGAAGAAAAGGGGGAGGCTCAATGCTCGTCAAAGATGGTGGGCATAAACATGATTTTTGCTGCAATGTCGCAGATGGGGAATACACGTATGTCTCAGATGTCAACGCAAATATCGACACAATTTAAAGAGCAGGATGCACGTATAACCCAACAAATAGCAGAGAGTCATCACAAATGTTGACACAACAATCGCAATTGTCCTCGTTAAAAACGCAGTTGGAAGATCAGTTCGCAGCGCAAGATGCACGTATATCAGCACAGGTGACCTCAGCAATAGCAGAAGCGTCCACACAGATTTCGGAAGAGCGGGATAAAATTAAAACTGAAGTGGATGAATTGAGAGATCGTCTCCTTGAGCTACAATTAAATCGGCCAATTGTGTCAACAGCTTCTGCCAAAGTAAAACCTTCATCCTTTGATGGCACTGTTCCGTTCTACGTTTTTAAGCTTCAATTCGAAAAGACGGCATCTTCAAATAACTGGAACGCTGAAGATAAAGTAGCTGCATTGTTCGTTGCATTAAAAGGATCTGCAGCGGAGATATTACAGACCACTCCAAACTGCGAGGCGAGTAGTTATGAAACGTTGATGGGTGCATTAGAATGACGGTATGGTAGTGAGGACAGGAAGCAGATCTTCCAAATGGAGTTATGAAATCGCTGCCAGAAAGCCAATGAGTCTCTGCAGGAGTTTTCTACAGAGATTGAGAGGTTAGCTCACTTAGCTTATACACATAAATCCGTGGAACACGTTTCGTATGCTCTGACACAGAAAACTGCATCTCAACATCAGAAGAAGTTATTTGGGCAGCAATAGATGGAGACTATGGGCCAAACAAGTGGTGGATTGTTGAGGCCACAAAAAAATATACACCAAACTTACTTATAGGCAAAACCCTGGCTATGAAAAGACAAGATAAACGTGTTTCAGTAAGAGTACTTAATGAGTGCAAGTTACCAATCAAACTCTCAAAAGGAGCTGTATTAGGGCAGTGTCAAGAGATTGAGGCCGTGATAAATTGCGAAATTGGTCTTGATTCCATGGGCGAAAATTAACGCATAGACCGAGGAACTAGAGGCAAACTATCAAACTACGGCTAAACAAATTCTACTCATCCATATTTGATAATGACGATGCCAAACCAGGAAGAACCAAAGTTATGAAACATTTTATTAACACAGGTGATACAAGACCAATCCACCAGGCTCCTCGGAGTGTTCCTTTAGCAAAACGTGAAGTTGTAAGCCAGACCATACGTGAAATGAGCGAAAGCGGCGTAATCGAACCATCAGAGAGTCCGTGGAGCTCACCTGTAGTACTTGTGAAGAAGAAAGATGGCAACATAAGATTTTGTGTGGACTATAGAAGGTTGAATGATGTAACGAAGAAAGACAGTTATCCACTACCTAGAATCGATGACACACTGGACTCTTTGTCAGGCACAAATGGTTCTCAACACTTGATTTAAAAAGTGGTTATTGGCAAATGGAGGTAAACGAAGAAGACAAAGAAAATACGGCTTTCAGCCTTGGAGATGGTCTATGGCAATTTGCCGTAACGCCCTTTGAATTATGTAGCGCTCCTGCTACTTTTGAGAGACTTATGGACCAGGTATTAAAAGGATTACACTGGAAGACCTGTTTGGTATACCTCGACGATATCATCGTGTTGGTAAAAGCTTCGATTAACACCTTAAAAACTTGGAAGAGGTTTTCCAACGGATAGCTAGCGCTGGTCTGAAGCTGAGTCCAAAGAAGTGTTCCCTCTTCAAAAAGGAAGTAAGCTACTTAGGACACAAAGTGACAACGAAGGGCATTTGCACAGCTAATGAAAAGATCGAAGCAGTAAGAGATTGGCCCGCTCCTAAAAATTTACATGAATTTCGGAGTTTCCTTGGACTGTGTACTTATTACAGACGATTCGTTCCAAATTTTTCCAGCGTAACTAGTAGCCTCCATGAACTTACGAAAAAGAACAGCGTTTTTGAATTTAATAAAGAACAGGAAGTGGCTTTCCAAACTCTGAAGAAACAGCTAAGTACTGCGCCAATGTTAGCACACCCGGTCCCAGGATCAACGTTTATTTTGGATACGGATGCTAGTGGACTTGCAGTAGGAGGCGTTCTATCACAAGTCATTGATGGGCATGAGAAAGTGGTTGCGTATTACAGCCAGACTATAAGCAAGCCAGAGAGAAATTATTGTGTTACTCGGAGAGAATTACTGGCGTTGGTGAAGTGCTTCAAACATTTTCATAAGTACCTTTATGGCCAGCGATTTCGGGTGAGGACAAATCATGCAGCATTAAAATGGCATCTACAATTCAGGAACCCAGAAGGCCAGCTTGCATGGTGGATTGAAAGACTCCAAAGTTACGATTTCTCTATAGAACATCGCATGTCCCGCCGTCCCTGTAATCTAGAATGCAGACATTGCTCAAAAGCTGAGGCCAAAGAGAACATTATAGATTTCCGATTAATGACTATAACATCAGACTGGGATCCGGAGAAGCTACCGAAATGTCAGCAAGAGGATCCAGATTTAAAAAGTGTAATAGAAATAGCTGCAGAAAGCCCAGTCGCAAAGGCTGATTGGACACAATGGAATAGTTTGAAGTTAGTGTCTGGCTGCTTGCATCGCGTATGGGAAAGCGAAGATGGGGAAAGTTCATGAGCCCTGATTATTATTCCAAAAGTAAGAATTCCTGAAGTTCTCAACGAGCTGCACAACGGTTCAAGTGGAGGACACATGGGTATCAATAAGACCTTGGAGAAATTAAAACCAAGATTTTATTGGGTTGGAACTATTAGTTGAATAATTCCGTCATTTAATCATTTCTCAATTTCTTTCTTGACAATGTCGTGATCAGACATTGGATGGGGATAATGAGTTGTCCATATCAGATCTTCTTATTTTGGTCCTAATTGATGCTTGTATTGTGGTTGTAAACGGTATTCATTCTTTGTGTTATAATTTTTCCTCATAAGATCATCTTCTAGAATTATCAACGTCCACTGAGATTGGTGCTGATTGTCGTTGTTGATTGAAGGGGTATTTTTGTTGATATTTGTTTCTCTGCATCCTAAAATTTGGTATATAGTGTACTGGTGTCTGTCCCCTCGGTGGAGACGTGGTATATTGGTTATAGTTGTCTCAATTTTGGGTAATTGATATTGTTTGGGAAATTTTGCGCTGTTCTACTAAGGATAATGTTTAGGTGAATTCCTCTTGTTGCTTTTTCTATGTCTCCATCAATGTAGTGATTTGTGCATGGAGTTGACCATTTGGTGTTCCATTTTCTATATTTATACTTCTATTATTACTAATAATTGCCGTTTATTTTCACACATTTTTCAGGCACTTAGTGCTGGAAATCCTACTTGTGGAATCTTTTATTTTATTCTTTTCGATTTAAATATGGCTTTTGGATAGCATGTAAATTTGCCATCCCGGTTGACGCCTAGTTAATATCCTTTACACGATATGAGTCATTAAAAATATACTTTTGAGCGGCACCGAAATGTCTACTCTTTATTGATATTCTTAAGAGTTACTTGTTACATAGATCTTACTGCTATTTATACTAACTAGTGTGTTTAGTTATTACTTGTTGATGGTTTCTTTAGATATAACAATATATTGTTTGTTTAAATACATTCGAATTGTTCTAAGATAAGGTTATTTTAATGTTTGTTTGTTAAGGATATTGGAGGTATAATGTGATAAGTAATACGTTCCTTAACTCGAGTAATGCTGGTGACTCCAATGGTATAGATGTCCAATGGTGACGAAGTCCAATGACGATAATTTCCAATGACGATAATATCCAATGACGATAATGTCCAACAATGCAGTCTAATACTGACCACACTCCGAAATGATGTGCGAAAGAACAAAAAACTCACTCGTGCCCATGCGTTGGGCGCCAACAAATGTAAGCGAAAAGTTTAAGCGAAATTGCAGCAATGATGAAATACAAAGGGCTGAGTAATGACGCTATGAGTGGTCAGCTATTAGACCAACTTTATTTGAAAACTTATTTCCCTTAAATAACATTCTAAGCAATATTTCAATACCGCTAAATACATATTGTAGTTTCGTTTTGTATTAGTGCATACATACATAACAGTTCATAAAAGGAGAATAACCCAAGTTCATACTTTACGTTATTGCTCCTTCGTATAAGTTAAATAAATTTATTTTTTTGGTTTTTTGTGCTTTGTAATATGAGATGTACTTTATAATATGAGATGTGACCTTGTCGTTCCGTTTGCCACACTGTTCTGATCAGAACATACTCCAATAAGAGTCGGCCTACCGCTTTCTCTCTCTGTTGTTAATGTAGGTCTTCATTCAGCTATTAGCATTACCACTGTTAACTCTACTCCACTCTCCACGCTCTCCCAGCGATCAACACACTCTTGCACTGCAAGTGTTAGTGATGCTCATGATACTATAAATGTATCAGAGGACAGATAAAATACGTGGGTGGACCTCGTTCTTAATATCAGGTGTCTTTATCTCCAATGTTGTTTCAAGAGTAGCAGCTCAATGCGGTTAATAAAATACTGTAGCGAACACGAATACCAGAACAAATCAGAATCGACTATTAACTGCCAGAAGCAACTAGACAGCGAATTCGTAGTTGCCAGAATGTTCTAGGTGCGAACTTTTGTTAAAATTACTATATAAGGCCGTCGGATTGTGCAGCAGACACAGTTCTAATTAGAGTGTTGCCGTGTAAAGAGCAATTAAACTATAAGCAATAAGTTGTGAACTCGAATAGCGAGCAATAAATGTTAAGCTGTTGGAATTAAAAATAAAGATAAGTCTATAGCCATTTAACTGGGACTTTTATTCAAAAATCCAGTGATCGAACTCAAGAGTTGAGTTTTAGTTAGACAATTTATCGAGAAATCTGTTACAATTGGTGTCAGAAGTGGGATTGTCAAATAAATTCCCAATGAGATAATTATTTAAAAAGGGCCAAGTTTAACGATCTGAAGATTCCACAACTGAAAAAAGAGCTGGAGCAACGTGGTTTGGCGACAAATGGATTAAAAACTGAATTACAATCACGGTTGAGAGAGGCCATGGAGGCGGAAAACATTAATGTTGAGGATAATGTCTTTTACATGGAATTAGAGGAAGAGACAACAAAGATAGAAGAAAAGGGGGAGGCTCAATGCTCGTCAAAGATGGTGGGCATAAACATGATTTTTGCTGCAATGTCGCAGATGGGGAATACACGTATGTCTCAGATGTCAACGCAAATATCGACACAATTTAAAGAGCAGGATGCACGTATAACCCAACAAATAGCAGAGAGTCATCACAAATGTTGACACAACAATCGCAATTGTCCTCGTTAAAAACGCAGTTGGAAGATCAGTTCGCAGCGCAAGATGCACGTATATCAGCACAGGTGACCTCAGCAATAGCAGAAGCGTCCACACAGATTTCGGAAGAGCGGGATAAAATTAAAACTGAAGTGGATGAATTGAGAGATCGTCTCCTTGAGCTACAATTAAATCGGCCAATTGTGTCAACAGCTTCTGCCAAAGTAAAACCTTCATCCTTTGATGGCACTGTTCCGTTCTACGTTTTTAAGCTTCAATTCGAAAAGACGGCATCTTCAAATAACTGGAACGCTGAAGATAAAGTAGCTGCATTGTTCGTTGCATTAAAAGGATCTGCAGCGGAGATATTACAGACCACTCCAAACTGCGAGGCGAGTAGTTATGAAACGTTGATGGGTGCATTAGAATGACGGTATGGTAGTGAGGACAGGAAGCAGATCTTCCAAATGGAGTTATGAAATCGCTGCCAGAAAGCCAATGAGTCTCTGCAGGAGTTTTCTACAGAGATTGAGAGGTTAGCTCACTTAGCTTATACACATAAATCCGTGGAACACGTTTCGTATGCTCTGACACAGAAAACTGCATCTCAACATCAGAAGAAGTTATTTGGGCAGCAATAGATGGAGACTATGGGCCAAACAAGTGGTGGATTGTTGAGGCCACAAAAAAATATACACCAAACTTACTTATAGGCAAAACCCTGGCTATGAAAAGACAAGATAAACGTGTTTCAGTAAGAGTACTTAATGAGTGCAAGTTACCAATCAAACTCTCAAAAGGAGCTGTATTAGGGCAGTGTCAAGAGATTGAGGCCGTGATAAATTGCGAAATTGGTCTTGATTCCATGGGCGAAAATTAACGCATAGACCGAGGAACTAGAGGCAAACTATCAAACTACGGCTAAACAAATTCTACTCATCCATATTTGATAATGACGATGCCAAACCAGGAAGAACCAAAGTTATGAAACATTTTATTAACACAGGTGATACAAGACCAATCCACCAGGCTCCTCGGAGTGTTCCTTTAGCAAAACGTGAAGTTGTAAGCCAGACCATACGTGAAATGAGCGAAAGCGGCGTAATCGAACCATCAGAGAGTCCGTGGAGCTCACCTGTAGTACTTGTGAAGAAGAAAGATGGCAACATAAGATTTTGTGTGGACTATAGAAGGTTGAATGATGTAACGAAGAAAGACAGTTATCCACTACCTAGAATCGATGACACACTGGACTCTTTGTCAGGCACAAATGGTTCTCAACACTTGATTTAAAAAGTGGTTATTGGCAAATGGAGGTAAACGAAGAAGACAAAGAAAATACGGCTTTCAGCCTTGGAGATGGTCTATGGCAATTTGCCGTAACGCCCTTTGAATTATGTAGCGCTCCTGCTACTTTTGAGAGACTTATGGACCAGGTATTAAAAGGATTACACTGGAAGACCTGTTTGGTATACCTCGACGATATCATCGTGTTGGTAAAAGCTTCGATTAACACCTTAAAAACTTGGAAGAGGTTTTCCAACGGATAGCTAGCGCTGGTCTGAAGCTGAGTCCAAAGAAGTGTTCCCTCTTCAAAAAGGAAGTAAGCTACTTAGGACACAAAGTGACAACGAAGGGCATTTGCACAGCTAATGAAAAGATCGAAGCAGTAAGAGATTGGCCCGCTCCTAAAAATTTACATGAATTTCGGAGTTTCCTTGGACTGTGTACTTATTACAGACGATTCGTTCCAAATTTTTCCAGCGTAACTAGTAGCCTCCATGAACTTACGAAAAAGAACAGCGTTTTTGAATTTAATAAAGAACAGGAAGTGGCTTTCCAAACTCTGAAGAAACAGCTAAGTACTGCGCCAATGTTAGCACACCCGGTCCCAGGATCAACGTTTATTTTGGATACGGATGCTAGTGGACTTGCAGTAGGAGGCGTTCTATCACAAGTCATTGATGGGCATGAGAAAGTGGTTGCGTATTACAGCCAGACTATAAGCAAGCCAGAGAGAAATTATTGTGTTACTCGGAGAGAATTACTGGCGTTGGTGAAGTGCTTCAAACATTTTCATAAGTACCTTTATGGCCAGCGATTTCGGGTGAGGACAAATCATGCAGCATTAAAATGGCATCTACAATTCAGGAACCCAGAAGGCCAGCTTGCATGGTGGATTGAAAGACTCCAAAGTTACGATTTCTCTATAGAACATCGCATGTCCCGCCGTCCCTGTAATCTAGAATGCAGACATTGCTCAAAAGCTGAGGCCAAAGAGAACATTATAGATTTCCGATTAATGACTATAACATCAGACTGGGATCCGGAGAAGCTACCGAAATGTCAGCAAGAGGATCCAGATTTGAAAAGTGTAATAGAAATAGCTGCAGAAAGCCCAGTCGCAAAGGCTGATTGGACACAATGGAATAGTTTGAAGTTAGTGTCTGGCTGCTTGCATCGCGTATGGGAAAGCGAAGATGGGGAAAGTTCATGAGCCCTGATTATTATTCCAAAAGTAAGAATTCCTGAAGTTCTCAACGAGCTGCACAACGGTTCAAGTGGAGGACACATGGGTATCAATAAGACCTTGGAGAAATTAAAACCAAGATTTTATTGGGTTGGAACTATTAGTTGAATAATTCCGTCATTTAATCATTTCTCAATTTCTTTCTTGACAATGTCGTGATCAGACATTGGATGGGGATAATGAGTTGTCCATATCAGATCTTCTTATTTTGGTCCTAATTGATGCTTGTATTGTGGTTGTAAACGGTATTCATTCTTTGTGTTATAATTTTTCCTCATAAGATCATCTTCTAGAATTATCAACGTCCACTGAGATTGGTGCTGATTGTCGTTGTTGATTGAAGGGGTATTTTTGTTGATATTTGTTTCTCTGCATCCTAAAATTTGGTATATAGTGTACTGGTGTCTGTCCCCTCGGTGGAGACGTGGTATATTGGTTATAGTTGTCTCAATTTTGGGTAATTGGGAAATTTTGCGCTGTTCTACTAAGGATAATGTTTAGGTGAATTCCTCTTGTTGCTTTTTCTATGTCTCCATCAATGTAGTGATTTGTGCATGGAGTTGACCATTTGGTGTTCCATTTTCTATATTTATACTTCTATTATTACTAATAATTGCCGTTTATTTTCACACATTTTTCAGGCACTTAGTGCTGGAAATCCTACTTGTGGAATCTTTTATTTTATTCTTTTCGATTTAAATATGGCTTTTGGATAGCATGTAAATTTGCCATCCCGGTTGACGCCTAGTTAATATCCTTTACACGATATGAGTCATTAAAAATATACTTTTGAGCGGCACCGAAATGTCTACTCTTTATTGATATTCTTAAGAGTTACTTGTTACATAGATCTTACTGCTATTTATACTAACTAGTGTGTTTAGTTATTACTTGTTGATGGTTTCTTTAGATATAACAATATATTGTTTGTTTAAATACATTCGAATTGTTCTAAGATAAGGTTATTTTAATGTTTGTTTGTTAAGGATATTGGAGGTATAATGTGATAAGTAATACGTTCCTTAACTCGAGTAATGCTGGTGACTCCAATGGTATAGATGTCCAATGGTGACGAAGTCCAATGACGATAATTTCCAATGACGATAATATCCAATGACGATAATGTCCAACAATGCAGTCTAATACTGACCACACTCCGAAATGATGTGCGAAAGAACAAAAAACTCACTCGTGCCCATGCGTTGGGCGCCAACAAATGTAAGCGAAAAGTTTAAGCGAAATTGCAGCAATGATGAAATACAAAGGGCTGAGTAATGACGCTATGAGTGGTCAGCTATTAGACCAACTTTATTTGAAAACTTATTTCCCTTAAATAACATTCTAAGCAATATTTCAATACCGCTAAATACATATTGTAGTTTCGTTTTGTATTAGTGCATACATACATAACAGTTCATAAAAGGAGAATAACCCAAGTTCATACTTTACGTTATTGCTCCTTCGTATAAGTTAAATAAATTTATTTTTTTGGTTTTTTGTGCTTTGTAATATGAGATGTACTTTATAATATGAGATGTGACCTTGTCGTTCCGTTTGCCACACTGTTCTGATCAGAACATACTCCAATAAGAGTCGGCCTACCGCTTTCTCTCTCTGTTGTTAATGTAGGTCTTCATTCAGCTATTAGCATTACCACTGTTAACTCTACTCCACTCTCCACGCTCTCCCAGCGATCAACACACTCTTGCACTGCAAGTGTTAGTGATGCTCATGATACTATAAATGTATCAGAGGACAGATGAAATACGTGGGTGGACCTCGTTCTTAATATCAGGTGTCTTTATCTCCAATGTTGTTTCAAGAGTAGCAGCTCAATGCGGTTAATAAAATACTGTAGCGAACACGAATACCAGAACAAATCAGAATCGACTATTAACTGCCAGAAGCAACTAGACAGCGAATTTGTAGTTGCCAGAATGTTCTAGGTGCGAACTTTTGTTAAAATTACTATATAAGGCCGTCGGATTGTGCAGCAGACACAGTTCTAATTAGAGTGTTGCCGTGTAAAGAGCAATTAAACTATAAGCAATAAGTTGTGAACTCGAATAGCGAGCAATAAATGTTAAGTTGTTGGAATTAAAAATAAAGATAAGTCTATAGCCATTAAACTGGGACTTTTATTCAAAAATCTAGTGATCGAACTCAAGAGTTGAGTTTTAGTTAGACAATTTATCGAGAAATCTGTTACAATTGGTGTCAGAAGTGGGATTGTCAAATAAATTCCCAATGAGATAATTATTTAAAAAGGGCCAAGTTTAACGATCTGAAGATTCCACAACTGAAAAAAGAGCTGGAGCAACGTGGTTTGGCGACAAATGGATTAAAAACTGAATTACAATCACGGTTGAGAGAGGCCATGGAGGCGGAAAACATTAATGTTGAGGATAATGTCTTTTACATGGAATTAGAGGAAGAGACAACAAAGATAGAAGAAAAGGAGGAGGCTCAATGCTCGTCAAAGATGGTGGGCATAAACATGATTTTTGCTGCAATGTCGCAGATGGGGAATACACGTATGTCTCAGATGTCAACGCAAATATCGACACAATTTAAAGAGCAGGATGCACGTATAACCCAACAAATAGCAGAGGTGTCATCACAAATGTTGACACAACAATCGCAATTGTCCTCGTTAAAAACGCAGTTGGAAGATCAGTTCGCAGCGCAAGATGCACGTATATCAGCACAGGTGACCTCACCAATAGCAGAAGCGTCCACACAGATTTCGGAAGAGCGGGATAAAATTAAAACTGAAGTGGATGAATTGAGAGATCGTCTCCGTGAGCTACAATTAAATCGGCCAATTGTGTCAACAGCTTCTGCCAAAGTAAAACCTTCATCCTTTGATGGCACTGTTCCGTTCTACGTTTTTAAGCTTCAATTCGAAAAGACGGCATCTTCAAATAACTGGAACGCTGAAGATAAAGTAGCTGCATTGTTCGTTGCATTAAAAGGATCTGCAGCGGAGATCTTACAGACCACTCCAAACTGCGAGGCGAGTAGTTATGAAACGTTGATGGGTGCATTAGAATGACGGTATGGTAGTGAGGACAGGAAGCAGATCTTCCAAATGGAGTTATGAAATCGCTGCCAGAAAGCCAATGAGTCTCTGCAGGAGTTTTCTACAGAGATTGAGAGGTTAGCTCACTTAGCTTATACACATAAATCCGTGGAACACGTTTCGTATGCTCTGACACAGAAAACTGCATCTCAACATCAGAAGAAGTTATTTGGGCAGCAATAGATGGAGACTATGGGCCAAACAAGTGGTGGATTGTTGAGGCCACAAAAAAAATATACACCAAACTTACTTATAGGCAAAACCCTGGCTATGAAAAGACAAGATAAACGTGTTTCAGTAAGAGTACTTAATGAGTGCAAGTTACCAATCAAACTCTCCAAAGGAGCTGTATTAGGGCAGTGTCAAGAGATTGAGGCCGTGATAAATTGCGAAATTGGTCTTGATTCCATGGGCGAAAATTAACGCATGGACCGAGGAACTAGAGGCAAACTATCAAACTACGGCTAAACAAATTCTACTCATCCATATTTGATAATGACGATGCCAAACCAGGAAGAACCAAAGTTATGAAACATTTTATTAACACAGGTGATACAAGACCAATCCACCAGGCTCCTCGGAGTGTTCCTTTAGCAAAACGTGAAGTTGTAAGCCAGACCATACGTGAAATGAGCGAAAGCGGCGTAATCGAACCATCAGAGAGTCCGTGGAGCTCACCTGTAGTACTTGTGAAGAAGAAAGATGGCAACATAAGATTTTGTGTGGACTATAGAAGGTTGAATGATGTAACGAAGAAAGACAGTTATCCACTACCTAGAATCGATGACACACTGGACTCTTTGTCAGGCACAAATGGTTCTCAACACTTGATTTAAAAAGTGGTTATTGGCAAATGGAGGTAAACGAAGAAGACAAAGAAAATACGGCTTTCAGCCTTGGAGATGGTCTATGGCAATTTGCCGTAACGCCCTTTGAATTATGTAGCGCTCCTGCTACTTTTGAGAGACTTATGGACCAGGTATTAAAAGGATTACACTGGAAGACCTGTTTGGTATACCTCGACGATATCATCGTGTTGGTAAAAGCTTCGATTAACACCTTAAAAACTTGGAAGAGGTTTTCCAACGGATAGCTAGCGCTGGTCTGAAGCTGAGTCCAAAGAAGTGTTCCCTCTTCAAAAAGGAAGTAAGCTACTTAGGACACAAAGTGACAACGAAGGGCATTTGCACAGCTGATGAAAAGATCGAAGCAGTAAGAGATTGGCCCGCTCCTAAAAATTTACATGAATTTCGGAGTTTCCTTGGACTGTGTACTTATTACAGACGATTCGTTCCAAATTTTTCCAGCGTAACTAGTAGCCTCCATGAACTTACGAAAAAGAACAGCGTTTTGAATTTAATAAAGAACAGGAAGTGGCTTTCCAAACTCTGAAGAAACAGCTAAGTACTGCGCCAATGTTAGCACACCCGGTCCCAGGATCAACGTTTATTTTGGATACGGATGCTAGTGGACTTGCAGTAGGAGGCGTTCTATCACAAGTCATTGATGGGTATGAGAAAGTGGTTGCGTATTACAGCCAGACTATAAGCAAGCCAGAGAGAAATTATTGTGTTACTCGGAGAGAATTACTGGCGTTGGTGAAGTGCTTCAAACATTTTCATAAGTACCTTTATGGCCAGCGATTTCGGGTGAGGACAAATCATGCAGCATTAAAATGGCATCTACAATTCAGGAACCCAGAAGGCCAGCTTGCATGGTGGATTGAAAGACTCCAAAGTTACGATTTCTCTATAGAACATCGCATGTCCCGCCGTCCCTGTAATCTAGAATGCAGACATTGCTCAAAAGCTGAGGCCAAAGAGAACATTATAGATTTCCGATTAATGACTATAACATCAGACTGGGATCCGGAGAAGCTACCGAAATGTCAGCAAGAGGATCCAGATTTGAAAAGTGTAATAGAAATAGCTGCAGAAAGCCCAGTCGCAAAGGCTTATTGGACACAATGGAATAGTTTGAAGTTAGTGTCTGGCTGCTTGCATCGCGTATGGGAAAGCGAAGATGGGGAAAGTTCATGAGCCCTGATTATTATTCCAAAAGTAAGAATTGCTGAAGTTCTCAACGAGCTGCACAACGGTTCAAGTGGAGGACACATGGGTATCAATAAGACCTTGGAGAAATTAAAACCAAGATTTTATTGGGTTGGTTGTCGTCAATCAGTGACGGAGTGGATCGCCAATTGTGTCGAGTGCATTGCTGCTAAATGGCCGCAGTCCAGGAGTCATGGTCAAATAAATCAGTATAATTCAGGTGCGGCGGTTGAGCGAGTAGCCATGGATGTAGCTGGTCCATTTCCTATCAGTAAGTTAGGAAACAGATATGTTTTGGTAGTCATGGACTATTTCAGCAAATGGCCAGAGGTATACGCAATTCCTAACCAAGAGGCAGGAACAGTAGCGGATGTATTCATCAACAATTGGGTATCGAGGTATGGTGTTCCAATAGAATTACATTCTGACCAAGGGAGAAATTTTGAATTAGCTCTAATTCAGGAGATATGCCAGAAGTTAGGTATCCGTAAAACCCGTACAACTGCACTACTTCCGCCGTATGACGGCTTGGTAGAACGATTCAATTGAACTTTGGAAGAACATTTGAGGAAAGTGGTGGACAAATATCAAAAAGATTGGGATACCCATATATCCTTGTTCCTGATGGCTTATCGGTCTGCTGTACATAAAACAACGTGGCAGATTCCAGCAAGGGTAATTTTTCATTCAATAGCATCTTAGAAGACGAGATGAGGGTTATACATCCGATGGTGAGACAGCGCACCAAAATTATGAGCGATAAGATGAAAGCAAAATACGACAAGGCAATAAACTCTGAGGGTTTTATTGAAGCCGATTGGGTATTGTTATATAACCCACAACGAAAGAAAGGGTTATCTCCCAAATTACAGTGTAATTTGAAAGGACCATACCAGGTTATTAAACGACTCAATGATGTAGTGTATCGCATACAAACCATAGGAAGACCAAGGAATAAAATGAAGGTGGTTCATCTGGAACGGCTTGCAGCGTTTGGTACCGCAAATATGTCTAATCGGGACGATCAGACTTAGGTAGAGGGCAATGTGGCGAAAACGAATACCAGAACAAACCAGAATCGACGATAAACTGCCAGAAGGAACTAGACAGCGAATTCGTAGTTGCCAGAATGTTGTTGTAGCGAACTTTTGTTAAAAATTTAATATAAAAGGGCTGCCGGATTGTGCAGCAGACACAGTTCTAATTAGAGTGTTGCCGTGTAAAGAGCAATTAAGCTATAACCAATAAGTTGTAAGTTCGAATAGCGAGTAATAAGTATTAAATTGTTGGAATTGAAAATAAAGATAAGTGTATAGCATTAAATATGGACTTTAGTTTAACAATCCAGTGATCGAGCTCAAGAATGAGTTATAGTTAGACGATTTATCGCGAACACCGTTACAATACAATATAGAACGATAAACTAATAGTGGTCAACAGAATTGTTTACATTATCTCGTCAGATCTCTTAATGGCAATAAGTTAAAATTATTGATTTCTTTTGGAGTAAGCGGTAGAGGTTCGTACAATTTGTCTTACATACTAGTTTAAATATTTTCTAATACATTCTTAAATTATTTCTTAAAACTAATCGTAGAATACAAAATGTTTACCAAACTTATTTAATACAAATACAAAATGTTGCTTACATAAAGTACTCTTTTGTAAGAAGCTCAGTTTACAATCAGCTGAAATTTTAAGTATAAATACAGATCAGAGAAAACCATTTAATCAATTGGTGTAGCATACTTTAATATTTAAATTCACTTGAAAGCATTATGTTGTATAAAAATTTTAATAAAATAATTAGTTAACAAATCTTTTTCTATTATTTGTTCTTCGTAAAGGGGGGTTAATTTATGGCCAAGTCTGGGGTTTCTCTTCACCAAGACTTTGTCACCAGCCGTAAATGTGCGATCTATTCTGTCTTTGTTGTGAGTATTTAGCTTTAATTGTTGTGCGTGTCTCAAACGTGACGATGTATTCGAAGTTTCGGTTGTGTGTTGAAATATGTCTAATTGTCTTTTATTAGTTACAATAATATTAAATCTCGAGTGTCATCAATGCTCCTTTCCAACTTTATGCATCTGGCAATCTCTACCAATGTACTATGAAAGCGTTCTACCTGTCCATTACATGCGCTGTGGAGTGGTTGAAGCATTAACAACTTCGATGCCGAAAGTGTTAATAAGAAGATATCTGACTGTATGGGAATTTAATGACTTCTCATTATCGCAATAAATGACTTTACCATTAGGAAATATATTCAAAAGTTGTATAAGTTGAGGTTTTATATCCAATTGTTCTATATGCTATAGTTTGCACAACTGCAAATTTGGAAATATTGTCCAAACAAGTTAAAAAATATTTGGTATTTGTAGAAAATATATCGATGTGAAGGATTTCTCCTATACACGATGGATTTGGCGTTTGAGCTATTTCGTGCTTTTGATATGCCTATTATATTTTGACTTTGAACAGATTTTGCAGTTTTCGACAATTTCTTTAGCTTCTTTTTTCAGTTTTGGAAAAAAATAATCCTTCAAAATTAGTTTCACGTTTTCTTGTGCAGCGCGGTGAGCACGATTAAGCTCCGTAATAATAATTTCAAGTTGGTCATTTGGATCGAATATATCAGTTACTCATTTTTTACAATATTTAAACCTGGTATTTGGAAATAATTTTATTATATCATGTTGCATATAGGCTAGAATAGGCAAACTGCAATGGATTGCATATAACTACGTTTGTGTTGACAAGATCTTGAATAGTCTCTAAAATAGTGTTTTTGTCACGAAAAGAAATAGCATGTCTTGTTCTATTTCCAAATATAATAAAAGTTCGTTTAGATGCATTCTCAGCTTCTTCTATAACAATTTGGTTTCTGAAACAATTTATTGGTTTTTCAACAGCCTCTATAGTGTAAGTTAATGACTGTTCACTATGAACCGTTGCACAATCGGAATTCGGGTCCTGTTCCATCATATTAACATGTTATCGGGACAAAGCATCAGCCACATAGTTATACTTTCATAGTTTATAATGTAATTTAGCGTTGTGTTCATCAATAAACGCCTTCCAGCGTTTAATTTTTTGCATTTGGATTCCTATCTGAAACCGCAAACGTTAGCGGTTTGTGGTCTGTAAAAATGTTTAAGTACCTTACACCATAGAGGTACGTTTCTAAGGGTTTTTAATGCCCACACTATGGCCAGAAGCTCCCTCTCGTTTGTTGCAAAATTAAGTTAATTTCCATCTCCAAACTTGGAAACGCTTCTTATTCTTCTTCCAATGTCACAAAAGGTCAAGAGTGTGGACTTGCTGCATCCAGTATAATTTATAAATTGTTACACGATATTTCTCCGTAAGGAATATAAATGTCAGAATTTATTATAACGTTACTTCCCAGGCCCCACGTTGGTCGCCAGTTAAATTTATTTATTTATTTGGTTTTTTGTACTTTATAATATGTGACGTACTTTATAATATGAGATGTGACCTTGTCGTTCCGTTTGCCACACTGTTCTGATCAGAACGTACTCTAATAGGAGTCGGCCTACCGCTTTCTCTCTCTGTTGTTAATGTAGATCTTCATTCAGCTATTAGCAGAGAATGTTAATGAATAGAGAAGGAGCAAATGTTAGCTGTTCTAAAATGTTAATTACGATGAGGGAACATCGAAAACGCGCAAGTTCGAAAATAAAATGTCACCACAATTATCAATTTATGCAACAAACTACACCACTATATAAGCAAAATGTATATACATACATATGCACAGATGTTCTTTCTTCCGACAAAAAAATATAAATAATGAGAGACATAATATTAAAATAGAATTCAAATATCATTTAATAAAAAAGGGTTATAAAAATAAAAAAAGACTATATAAAAATATGATAGGATTTAAACTTAGGCAAAATATTTCACGTTGCAATAAACAAGTCTGCTATACAAGCAGCACCACAGACAATATTCAGGTTACTTTGTCTAATCTATGAAGTCAAACAGCTATTGTTGTTTACTTGCTTGCTTCAATGTTCATATGTCTATATGTGAATATTCTTGAAATTGCCTTCCTTCATGAGCATGTCCAAATATATTTGCATATATGTACACATATGTACATATGTATGTCCCTCAATATGTCTTTCGCAAAAAATCAAACATTCGCGCAAGTGACAAAAAAAACGTAGATGCACCATCATCGGCCAATAATATTCAAGCGAACTCGCGGCGTATTTTCTAAGTATTTCATATTACAACGACAACAAATTCACTCATAAGGAACGTGCGTCTGCTTCAAAGCAAAGTGCGTTCGTTCATAACTCTGCACCGCGCTATTTTTTCTGTGCGCCTGGTAAACCACATTTGGTTTTCATATAGAATTCCTACCGCAAATGCGCGAAAATAAAAATGAATGAAATTGAATATGTTGAATGTCTTCAGTAAAATTGAAGATGTTTCACTTTTACAAATTATCCTACTATTCCCCTCGCATTTGTATGTTGCCCAAAAGCTGCTGCCTCAAAACATTTGCTAAAAATCAGAAATTGAAGAATTTGTCTGGTGTTCCCTTCAGAAAGGAGAATTGGCAACATGACCTCTTAGTGATTTGAAATATTGTTTTAATTTTTTTCATATTATGCACTATTTTATAAAATTTACATAAAATTGCCATTCATATGAAATCATTAACTACTTCTATATATTCTAAGCACACTGCATATAGTACTTTTATATGTTTACTTATTATCATTATTTCATAGTTTGTCGATTTAGCCAATTTTATCTAAATACGACGCTATGAAAATGCAGCCCAATCGGTAATCGCAATATTTCAAAAGAGCATAAGTCAACTTTCAATAGCAAACCACTATAAAAAGGACAAACGAGACAACACAGCCGACCGACATTGTCGCAAAATTGTCGGTTTAAACAAATTTTGTCAACTCCGCGACGATTCACACAATTTGGTGTCAATATGTATGCGATCTCATATATGTATGTATGCATGTATATACATATGTATGTTTGGGGACAAAGTCGTCATTTGGTTTTTTTCAACAACACAATGTCCGCGCGAACTCGCCGTTATTTCGTTGGCTTGCCACCATACACAAAGGCAACTGAGGGCTCATAATGCTATTAGCATTACCACTGTTAACTCTACTCCACGCTCTCCCATTTGATATGTCATTTGAAATATATTCCTTTTTATTGAACTATTATTTATTATTTTTTAAATTATTTTATGTTAATTCATTTTTACTTTATTACGAGAAATATATCAAAATACTTTTAAATTATTACTAATAAAGTATTTTGATATATTTCTTAAAATAATTAATGTACTTGACACCATTATGGAGTCATAAAAGTACAGAATTGTGTTTTGCCGTCGGCATTTTCATATCATGTGTACATGTAAAGAAATATGAAAGAAAAATATTTGTAAATTTGTCTACAAACAACATATGTATGTAGATATGAACACTCATTACTTCATGTAAAATCGAAGTCATGATGATCGATGCTCACGGCTTTTATGTCAAATAGTCAATCTGTCGAAGGACTGACGCGACGACAAAGTGTCACAACATTGTGTTGTTGGTAGAAAATCCGAGATGTGCCGAAAAATAAACGAACGCTCGCCGATTGTCACCGCTTCCCTTGCCGCTCTAACAGCTTTGCCCACAAATCATTGTAAATATGTATGTTTATATATGAGCATGCATACATATTGACGCAGATCTTTGCGAGTCAAAGAAAAATTTTATAGAATTGTAAAATATTTTAAATCGACAAAAGCTTTGTTGCCACTTTTCCCACTTATTTCTCTGTTTTGTGGGCTTGCAGGTTTATCACTTTTCGCTTCTAGAGGGAACATAAAAAAGTTGTTCAATTTATAATTTCTAGCTTTTGCCATCGCCGCGAAGAGACGCTTGTAGGCAAACGCATGCTCGGGGAGATGTGTACGGCGTTTACTTTTATGAATGAAACGACTTAGCTTATTGCATGTGCGCCAGCGTTTATGAATGAAAATGTTGTTATTGTGTGATTTACTACAAATCTAAAGGCTCATATACTTACATTTGTACGCATATATACAATATGTATATATGTAGATTTGCGTATGCATTACTTATTTTGCAATGTCATACGCATATTTGTACATACATACTTACGTATAGACCAGTGCGCGCACATGTATTTATTGATAAGTGATAATATATTATTATATTATATAATATAACATATTTATGTACATATGTACATACATACATTATGAATTCTGGAACAATTGACATTAGAAAATTATTAAAAAAGTAAAATATATTTTTTTTTGCATAATCTTTCGCATTTTATCATGCCTCATTTGTGCAAAAAAAAAACATATTTTATCAATTTTTATCATAAAAATCGTTTATATGACCAAAAATAATCATGCATATGTGAAGTGGCATTTGTATTTGTTGTTTAAGGTATTTAGTTTTTCTCTTTACGTTGGGAGATACGTATTTTGTCAGAGAACGTTGTTATAAATTCTCATTTCTGTTAAATAACAGCAAATATTACAGAAAATGGTGAACTCCTTGATCTCAATTTTTCAGCTCTATTAGCCGTCCAATCGAGCATCATACAAATTTCAATTTGCAACTTCTCGTTCTTCTAAGTTCTCTGGTTAAACTACATATTTTTCATTTACATCTCTGTGTCAAAAAATGGCCGATTCGATCAGGTGATCTCAGCTGTGTTACACTTATAAGAAAAAAAGAGATAAAAACTTAAATTACATTTTAATTTACATTTAAATAACAACAATGAAAACAAAAAGGGCGCGAAAATAATCCCAAAAACAAAGCAGGCGCGATCCTAACAATTAAATTTAATCTCATATACAAATAAATATATACAAAAGCCCTTGAAGGAAATCAAAGTGAGCCAATTCGATTCCTTCTCTTAAATTTATGCACATAGATATGTATATTTATTGCAAATTACAGTTTATATTTTGTACAAAAAAACTGTAATAAAAGGCAAAAAAACCGTTCAATATTTTGGTAACGGTTGGCAAGTTGGTCTAACTTACCAGTTTAAATTGCGTTTTCAAATTACGAAAGACCGTTTATTGTAATAGGTATATATGTACATTCATACACATGCATATATACGACAGATATATATATGTATATATTATATAATAATTGACTGCCTCTACATGCTTACCTTCGTGTATTCAAACACAATATACAAAAAAAAAAAAACAAATTTTAAGTATTTAATTACAAACAATATTTTCCGGCAATACCCCTTACGCTTAATTAAGCAGTAAAGGCACAAACAGTCACCGACATAAAACCGTGTCCCGAATCAGCTGATACGACCTATCTTATGAGAGCGCAATGTAAATGTTCACTCACCACCGCTTCTACCGTCCGCTTCAACAGACTGTACGGTAGGATATCCGCGAAAATTGGATCTTTCCCGTGGAAACGAGTGAGCTGAGAGTGAGAGAGCAATATCTTGCAACGCAGGGTTGCCAATCTCGATATTTTGTAGTAATAAAAACATGAACTTGAATATATTTGAAATATTCTAAAAATAACTTTAAACCACAGTCGAATTCACTTATTTATAAATAGGCAAACTATTTTAAATAGTTGGATTTTAGTTTTGAGCTTTTACATTATGGAAAACTATAACTAAAAGACTAAATGTGTGAGAAATTGTGTATACAAATAGAACAATGGTAACATTGGCGAAATGAAAACAAAAGAGAACAACCGATTTCTGGGTTGCAACTACGGGCATAACTTTTGACAAATTTGGTTTGATACAGGCGGTAAGTAAGGAAGGGAGGAATGTCGGTGACTGTTTGGGCACTAAGCAAGATTGCGTAATATATGTGAGCAAAGGTAAAGTCAAAGTTGAAGTATAAAAAGCCAAATAAATATACATAATTATAAACAATAAACGAAAACAAAAATAATAAATATGTACATAAAGGAGTATTTACTTTTACTTATAACGAATATATAAAAATTGCATATACCGACATATATACAGCGTGCATATTTATGTATACATACATGTGTATTTTTCCATATTAAATATTTAATATCGTATATCACATATTGTATTTTACATACATATGTATATATTTTATACATCATTTATACATACAATTACAAACTTACATACGTACATACAGTGCTTAACCAATTTCTCTCTCGCGCTCTTTTACGATTATAAATAATACGCTTATTCGCATTTACATACAGCATACAATCTGATTATACATATATACCCTATATATGTACATAGGGTACAATCATAAGAAAACCAATCGGAACTTTTCGCATAAACACGGTTCGGTAAATAAAACGCGGATTATTTAATAAAATCATATTACATTACATAAAAAAATACAAAATTGTGAACAATATATACATACATATTGGTTCAAACTAAATTTATATTTTATTCAAAGTTCTCTTCGGCATATATCCCGCAATACCCCTTGCAGCAAGCAAGTAGGATTGCGTACAAAACTTTCATAGGTACAAAGTGCATTAATCTCTTCAACGAGCTCTCAATTGCACCAGTACATACATATGTGGCAACATCATCCACTACCGTCAGGCTATAACTATGTTGAACTATGTTACCGACCGTCAAAACGCACAACACTACCGACCGGCAACCCTTTACTACATTTTTATATTTTCCACCATAACCAACCCCATTCTCCTTCATCCTGCAATTCTTCCCTTTTTTCACGGATACCGAGCTGATCAGACGTGCTAGCAGCAGCATCCATTAGCATCAAATATTCTATTCAAAGAGTATAAAAGTATAGCTTATTGTAACTTTGAAATAATTTAATAAAACTTCTCTTTATAAACGCAACCATTAAATATATATACATACAAGTCCCCGCATTAGGGTGTACCTACATACTCCTAAATAAGGACATAAAAAACATAAATAAATAAAAAGTTGTCAATAAATTGTTAAATAAAATCAAATTAAAAATAAATACGAACCTGTATCTATAACAACTAAATCCGGGTATTTCAGTCATTTAACTCCAATTAAAACCTCTAATTAACAAAAAATAATTGCGGTTATAAAAACATACGGAAATTAATATTAATTTTGTTCGAAGTGAAAAACTATATTTACTACAAAGAGCTTTCGTTCACACATTTATACATACGAAGATATTTCCTGAATTATCCATCAGTCGAAACTGAGGAATTTTTATTTGATTTCAATACAATTTCTAAATGAGCTCAGACTCAAAAGATTCTAAAACAACACAGTCTCTAACAGTACGAAAAATTAATTCTGAATCGGTATTAAAAATCAGAAAAGACAATTTTGATAATTTTTGGTCACGTCTCCAAGCTGCATATGACGCAATCGTAGAATCTGACTACTCAGATCCACCAGAAAATTTTAAATTTTCAGCTTTCGCCAAAAACGAAAACTGCTTAGATCAGTTTAAAGACACTAAAGCAATGATTTATGATCAACTAAAACTAATTAAAGCAATTACACCTACTCCACATCAGCAAGTAGAGCTGCCACAAGTACAAAGCCAAGAGGCAAGGTCAGGTATCCATTATTATCAAATGCATAAACATTGTATCACCTCCGATACAAAACCAAAGGTCAAGCAGACGTAATAGTCAAATAGTTCGCACTAAATGACAATAATTTCAATTTTGCCGCATTACCAGAAAAATCTATACTTCTATGGGAGCAACCGCTCTCATCACGAAGAAAACGCCCCACGTGGCAACAAATGAAAGATTTCGCAGAAAGGGTAGACATAAAAATAGTCGAACGAAAAGTGTTGAACACGACTTAAATAGAAGCTTTAATATACCCCAAGCCAGTAGCAACAACAATTTAAATAGAAGCTTCTTCGAAAATCAAACGTTCACATCCGAACATTACAAGCAAACGTCATGCGAACTAGGTACTGGTTGGCATAAACTCAAATCTTGCGAGAGATTAAAAAAATTGAATATTATCGATCGAAATAGTTTTGTAAAAAAGAAAGACTTTGTACAAACTGCCTGTCACATGCGCATATACTTAAAGAGTGCGAAAGCAAATTTAATTGCGTTTATTGTCATAAACGACATCATTACAGCACATTTTCCAGCTCCCCCCAAACAGCGCAAATATGAAAAGATGTTAGTTGCGAAATCCCAAAAATTGCCAAGAAGCACCATGCTGCTCAAAGGCATTAAACTCAAACGCTACACAGGGAAAATCAAAGTAGAGTACTACTACACACAGCAGTCGTCTCCATCGAACTCCGAGGAGAACTGTGTAATCTAAGGGCCTTAATAGACCAACGATCACAACTATCATTTATAGCGTCTAGGGCACAAAATAGGCTACAACTGCCAACAAAACTAGCCAATTATGAAATCACGGGAATGGGCGAAAGAGTAGCCCAAAACTCAAACTAAATCTGCCCCATTACCCTTACTTCCCCCAAAGCAGATAAGCGCATTCAAGCAGAAGCTATTGTCTTACCGCAACTAACAAATATGCTTCTAAGCTATCACATAAATAGCAAGCATTGGCAAAATTTTTCACACCTAAAGCTAGCAGATCCCAACTGCAGCGCCCCCCCTCAAATAGATCTTCTATTAGGCAGCGATTTCATACCACAGATAATACTCGAAGGTATTGAAAAAATTTCAAAAACACTTCTGGCACAAAATACTATTTTTGGTTGAATCCTAAGTGGACTAGTTACGGAACCAGTTAGCACCATGATTAAAGTTGAGGAAATCACAAACGAATACCTCAATACACAATTGAGAAAATTTTAGGAGTTAGAAGAACTCCCCCCATTTCTATTATAACCCCAGAAGATCAGTATTGTGAAGACTTTTGAAAAGCCACAACTACGAGATCAGATAATGGTCGGTATGTCGTACGACTACCACTAAAACAACGATTTCCAACACAATCGCCTTAGGTCACTCTCGCACCTCTGCAATACAGCAGTTTAAAAGTATGGAAAAAACCTGCCTTAAAAAAGGCGAGCTCAAACCAGAATACGATGGTGTGTTCGAAGAATACCTCCATTTGGACCACATGGAGAAAGTAAGCCCATGGGAAAAAATCATCAATGGCAAATACTACTCATTTTACTTGCCGCATCATGCAGTAGTAAAGCCAGACAAAAAAACAACTAAAGTAAGAGTTGTCTTTAATACCTGAAGATCCACTATCTCGGAGAATTCCCTAAATGATATCCTATTTACGGGTCCCACGCTCCAACCAGATTTAATGCTCTTCATATTAAATTGGCGTATATTCAAATACATATACAATTGGGACGTTGAGAAAATGTATCGACAAATAGTCGTACATAAAGACGACCAAGATTTTCAGCGAATAATTTTTCGAAAATCTCCCAATAGTCCACTGTGCGCCTATAAATTAAAAACAGTTACCTTTGGCGTCAACTGTGCTCCATATTTTGCCATTCGAACACTCCACGAATTGCCAGAAAACACAATGTCAGAATTTCCTCTGGCAACCGAAGTGGTAAAAACTCAAACGCATGTAGACGATATCCTGTCTGGAAATCACAGTCTTCCGCAAGCATATCAGCCCTCAAAACTGCAGTTTACTTTAAAAAATTACTGCAAATCACCCAAATATAGTAAAAGATATACCAAAAGAAAATTTTTTGTCGATGTCGAGAAAGGTGCCCACTGCAAATTCCTTGTGCATCAGCGCTGTCTCCAGCCATGACACTACATCATGCAAAGCAGTGTCGACCGACCTGCCCTTGATATAGGCATGCTGCGCCCGTAACAGTTTACCCCTCGGTATTCTGCACCTAATGTACAGATCCTTATCCTGCGATCTCTGCCGCTTTATTGAGGTATGGGGCCCGCTCGGCCCCACTTTCCCGTCGCCCACGTCGCTCAGCACCTTTTTGGCCCACTCCAGTGTGCTAGCATGCTGGTCAGATTTCTGATCAGCCTGCTTGCCACCGTAGCGCTCCAAAATCTTGGCAGCCAATCGACGATCAGACTTCAGCTTTTTAGCAGAAGTCACTCGCTTCCCCACCGGGCCCTTAGCGTTCGCCGAGGACACCGTGACCCCCATGAACTTAGCAGAGGCTCCTCTGCTAGTGCTGGCGATTCCGCCTCGCACTTCCGCCCTACCCAAGGTTGCCGTCGGCAGACTCTTGCCGACGCCCCCTGCCTTACCGCCCTCCGTGACGGTACGTCAGGCACCCCCTGGATTACCTTTCTCACCCTTAACCGGGGACGTTTTCGTCCCCCCCAGGGAACCGTCCACTACAGCGGAGCTCGGCTTCGACCCGCTTCCTCCCTCGTCCTTATTGCTTTTGTCTGTTTGCATTTTGTTCTTGTTGGGTCCCCACTCAGAGCCGCTATCCGTCTCCCGGAAAGGTAGTCGCCTTTTATGGTCCCAAGGTTGTCTCAGTTACGAGGACAAGGCGAGGGTTGACGCACGCCCTTATGATGCAATGCGCTTAGAGCCGACCAGCGCAAAGAAGGAGTCATCTCAACAAACACCTACCACACCAACTTAATGATGACGGGAGGGGAACGTACTCCGAGGCCTGCCATGGTTTTAACGGGACGGAGGCGACCTTGGCATTAGCCTATCAGCCATTTCTGCAGGGTATCACCCCTGCATACTCAGGTGACAGAATACCAAGACCACCAGCCCAGGGTTCAACGGAATCCATCTAATTGTCCAAGCAATGTCCAGGTCGAGCAAAGGTCAGATCAGGAGTTCAAGAAAAAGGCCGTAAAGGCCGCAGGTCATTTGGCGTTACCCAGGATGCACCACGCGGAGGCGAACCTGCTCTACCACTTAACTGTGGTAACTTAATAAATATTCACCACAGAAAAATGTAAGGTGCAATTAAGCACCCAGGCCAAATAACGGGATGCAGAAAATGCTTATTCAACGAAACTGAGGGCAATGTTTATAAATTTGTAATACAATCTTCGTAAAATAATGAATATTTAATATTGCTGCTGATAAAACTGCTCACACAAGAATTTTTATCAATAAGCAGGTGTGTATTAGTGCGTTTGACTAAAAGTAGTTAATAAATTCAAATGCCAGTATCGCTATTGAGCATTGCGTAACAGTGTTGCGCAAGCTAATTTTAAATTACTTTTTAAGAAAGAAATATATGTACCGTATTTTATACCCTTATACCATGTTTTATACTATAAAGATATTGCAACTTCAACAAATAATTTATTTTAGGAGTCTATATATTTAAAAACTAAATTTAGAACTATATAACAGTATGGTAATTTATTTATGTAAAGAGTTAAATGTAAAATATTGTACATATTATAATCGCTACATGCTGAAATACAGAGACAGCTACCTGATATGCCTACCATATTTTATACTATAAAGATATTGCAACTTCAAAAAATAAGTTATTTTAGAAGTCTATATATTTAAAAACTAAACTAAGAACTATATAATAATATGGTAATTTTGTATGTCAAAAGTTGTAATAAACTATTGTACATATATCCACCGTTAATTGCTGATATATAAAACATAAATAAAATTTGTGATTAAATAAATCTATTCTTAAATTAGAGAAAACATCGGCACAGTAACTATTTCTTGATATAAGTACAACGATAAATTTTGCTTTATTGTTTAAATGAATTATTGTCACTTGTATGACAATGATAAGTTTTGGTTTTTTGATTATATAAATTCTTATTACTTATAATATCAAATTCTGTTACAATAGTTATTTCTTCCCGTCTACTCATAGTTAAATTGAATTTTCAGCTTGTCCATCAATAAGTTATTTAAAATGCTTAAAAATATGTCGCATATTTACCTATATCAACATGGTATAATATCATATATTGTTAGTTTTAAACATCAATTAATAACCAAAATTTCAAATATTTATAAACAATTATTTAGGCGTTTTCTGCTATGCGCAACCCGTTTTAACCCATCGCCACCCTAACTCACCATGACCACCACCATGTTGGTTTTATTGTGAACGTACGCCTCAGAGGTGGCGAAACTATTGTGAATGGGACTTACGCTACTCCCTTGTACCATGCTGGTATTGCTGCTCCGACTGTAAGGACACCGATAATGAGCTGTGAGTCCCCTCGTTTGTGTGCTTTTACACTGGGACTCAAAAGAGTCTCATTTTTTCAAATTTTCTTCACACGGTCAAAAGGAGTCCAGCAACTCGAGTTTAGTTTTTCTGCATTGCTTTTCACAAAATTTTCGTAAATATTTGTGCGTTTCGACTGCGCAACACTGCGTGCTGCGTATTGCATTTGTATGTTGAGATGATGGTCACACATTTTGCTTGCAATGAATTACCATGAATATGGTAGAACAATATGCATTATACAAGTACCTACCCGCTAAATAGTTTCAAAGAAATACTAAAGACGCGAATTCCCTAATCCACAAGCAAGTATTGAATATCCGCTTCTAATATTTCCAAGGCCAAATTTATAATAGGAATTTCCTAATCTTTAAGTATTAAAAACTCATAATTTCTTTACTCCGTATTAAAAATTCATAATTTCTTTGCTCCATAATCTATATCTTAATTTTCTCCTTATTTACAATTTTTGAAAATATTTCTATTATTCTATGCATACATATTTGCATATTACATACAAAACATAGATAACAGAATTCAAATTTGCGATCGAAATCGTTTGAAACCGAGCGCTCTTGCAACCATTCAAAGGATTTGAAAGTGAAAAGGGTAGCAGCGAGCTGTTACGAACAAGAACACAAAGCGTGCCACCCGAACACAAGTGGCACGGTCCCTTCGTCTTTCCTCGTCGTCCCCTCGCCCACAATAAACTGGTGTGAGACTCTTTTGAGTCCCCGTGTAAAAGCACACTTTGAAGACAGACGACAGTGTGAAAAGTATCGATGTATGGTTTCCTGATGACAAAGTTATCGACTACTTTTAATTGATGCCAGTTCACACACGGACTCTTTTGTATTCCAAACCGGTTTATTGATTGCAATGAGAAGACGAGGAAAGACGAGGGGCCGTGCCATTCGTGGTCTTGTTCGTATTAGTTCGCTGCTACGCAATTCAGCATTCCTTTTCATTTTGAAATTATTTTCATGGTTGCAATAGCGCTCGGTTTCAAATGAATGTATAGTATATGTTAGCAAATTTAAATGTTGTTACCTAGTTTTTGTATGTTATATGCCTATATGTATGCGTAGACTAATAAAAATATTTTGAAAAATTTTGTAAGGAGAAAATTAAGTTGCTCAGAAATATTTTATTACATTTTTTAATAATGTTTAGTGGACGCTCAGAGCGACACCAAAAGAGGATTTACCGATAATGACCGACAAAAGAGTCCCAGTGTAAGCGTAGTATTGGTATGCAAATTGAATAAGTCTAATATAAGAAAAGCTTCGTTTTAAAATGTATACAAATTCTTTGTGGTGCAATGGATTTGGAATTGTAAATATAATTGGTTTTCAATTATTGGTATACCGTAAATTTATAACAAATAAAATTGATGAACATCAATTAATGATTTCATATCAATTGCCAAAGTTGGTGACTTTGAAAAAGTGGTGACATAAAAATGCTGATGAAATTTACAAGAGGCTGTCCTTGAAATTCGTTTTAACCATTTTGATGCGGAAATTTAATAATTCGATTTTGCTCAAAATAATAATCTATTAGTTAATTTGGAATAAGCTGAATAATTGTTTAAATGATTGTTCGTCACATGTTTGAATCAAATGATATAAGTATGTACTTACATTCATCACACCTACCTTGGGTATATAAAATATTTGAGTTTGTCTACATAAAGAATAAGTCTTCTGTAAATTTTAATACAGTTGTTTGTATATTTAATGAAACAAAGGCTAACTTATTTGTTATTAATCTGTTAACTCTAAACATTTCTGGAGTAAACTTCTGTAAAATTATAAATTTCAGTCTTAATTTAGATAGAAAATCCTTTGCAATCTAGTTGTAATATATGCGGTTTAAGTACTGTATCTAAATTAAATTTTATAAACATGGCGCTAAAATCATTTTCGTTTACCTGTGACACCGTTGCAAATGGTGAAGTGCCTGCACAGAGTGCTATTCGAGTAAATATAAAATCACCGTTCAAGGAGCCTGTTGCGCAAAACTTGTTTGCCCAACTGATATCAGGCTTCACCATGCCAATTTGTAAGGATATGAATACAATTTCTAATAATAAGCCAACGGAAAATACAACAAGAGAAGACGAAATAATACCAAAAAAAAGTAGCGATAAAGTGAAAGATAGTGTTTTTAATTCTCATCCGATAAACCTAGGATGCAGTTACTGGAAACAGCGACAGCGAACTCTGTCTGAACATAGCGATGATGTATACTTCTTAGAAGACGACGCAAGTAACACCCAAAATTCTGAACAATATTCTACTTACTGTGACGATGATGAAGAGGACTCCGAAGATGATGAATGCTCTTCAAACAACATTTTCGGATATAATGCTCAAAAATTAAATGACAGCGTCGAAAATCTTGGTAATGACATATCCCAGCGAGGAAAAAATAGTAAAAAGGTATGTCAGCCAATAGTTATTTATATACATATTATGCATAAGTGTTACATACCAAACCATTGCCAAATTTTACAAAATTTTTAAGTTAAAGGTAAGTAACTAGTTACGGTAAATGTATAGTCCATTAACGAAGGAGGCTTCGAAAATGTTATTTTATTTTTAATCGGAGGCCCAGGAAACGAGCTGTTTCGACGGGGTCGGACCATAGGGAGAAGGGTGTTAGATGAGTGAGGTTTGTTGAGCATGCAAAGAGGTAGTTAGTGCCATGGGGAGACTCATTGCACGCAGGACATGCATTTAGTATGTCGGGGTCTATTTTGGATAAGTAGGAGTTTAACCTGCTACAGTATCCAGAACGAAGTTGCGCGAGGGTCACTCGAGTTTCGCGAGGCAACGCGAGCTCTACATCTGCTATAGGCGGTGGCTCGTAATACGCCATTCACTGAGAGGGAGTCGGTGAAGGTGTTGATGGCTCCACTGTGAATGGCGGTCAGTGCCTGTCTGAAGTGCGTTGCGTCCTAAGTCCGGTCGGCCTACTGTCTAATGTCGTCGATGTAATTAAGGAAAGACCTCTTGATGTTCCTAGGAGGCGGATACGCTACAAGCAGGCGAGAGGAGTTCGTTATGTTCCTTAACCGGAAGCATACGGGCCTCACTGTGTAGGTGTGCGATTGGAGACATCAAGAGGCATCCCGTCCGGAGTGCAGTGTTCTGACAGGTCTGAAGCTTCTTCGTCTGCGTGGCCCTGCATCCAGGCGACCATATTGTGGCTGCATAATTTAGGACCGGCCGGCCGATTGCCTTGTATGTTGCCAGCAACGTTTCTTTGTATTTTCCCCAAGTGCTGCCGGCAAGCGATTTGAGGATTTTGTTTCGGCTCTGTTTGGCAGTTATCGCGGTCGTGTGGGGAGTTCTACAGTTACATGGCAGTGACGGTCTTCGGCAGCGCTTCAAAAAAGTAACCCTGGTCGGTCCAAAATCGGCGTGTTCATGGTTATTTCGCATCGAACTCTTTATTGCATGCAAAAAGAACTATGGACACCCCGGTGTTGGACCCACTAGGGTTATTATTTTTACTATTATTTAAGACTTACAAGTTAATAAGCACTAGCTGCTAAGGCTACCGGCTTAAAGGCAATGTAAGTTGTAAGTGAATTAAATTAAGTGTGAAATTCCTATTTGACATAAAATGAGAAAAATAAATTAACATTGCTTTGGGAGGGAATTTAAGGACATCTAAGATGTTGGTATTGTTGAAGATTGCTAAACGTTGATGAGCTAGATAAGGGCAATCGGAGAGGATATCTGATCCGTTTCCATAATAGTCGGGTCTACGTAACCGGAACGGACCCGGATTTTTTCCGGCCAAGGACTGTCAACTCGACAAAATTCTGCCGGTACAACAACAACAGGATATCTGATATGGTTAGTTGGGAACTATTACAAAATCGACATATATCTGATGATGTTGTTAGTATTAAATAGAGATGCGTGAGCTTTGTATGTCCCAGGCGGAAGCGGGTGAAGCACATATTTTTTTGCTCTGTTCGTTGTGGTGGGTAGGAGTATAGGCTTCATGCCCGCGTTGGTGTTTTTGTATTGATGTGAGTAAGAAATCCCGCATAGAGCTCGTTGTGTATTATGAAGATTAAGTGCATTATTAATTAGGTATTTGCTTTTATATAGGACAAACATTATCAGTTTTTTGCAGCTTTATCTGCAAATTCGTGTCCTTTAATACCAACGTGATCATATATATATATCCACATCAATTTCATCTTGCCCTTTATAGAAATTGCTGTCTGGGCCATATTTGTAATGTCTTCGCTTTTATTGGTGATATTAATTATGGCTTCAAATAGTAGATTTATATATTTAATTATTAGCTTTATTTATTTAACCATATCTTATATACCACCCCATTCGGACTTATCTGTATACATGCAGCATGCTTCTTTAATAAATAGTGCTACTTCGATGGCAAACAATGCAGATTCAATAATCGTTTTAGGAGATTTCAATTTACCGTGTGCTTCGTGGAAAGCATTCGATGACTATATCGTACCGATTTGCAATCGGTCATGTTTTAAAAGTTTTTTGAAAAAATGTCTGAATTGGGTATGAACCAAATTATTTTGATTCCGAATAAATTTGGTAAATGCTTAGATTTAGTATTTGTTGATACCTCTTCAAAGTGTTCCGTTATTCAGAGTAATCCTCTTGTTCTACCAGAGGACTCGATGATCCTGCTTTGGAAATATCTGTCGCAATCATAGGCAATGCAAACTTCTAGCTTTTGTATAGAGAACTTTCTACAATTACATGGCCTAGTTATGATGGTGATATTGAATTGAGTGTCTCTCATTTTAATAACATTATTACGAAATTATTTTAAAAGTATGTTCCAATAGTAATTGTTAATAAAAGTAAAAGTATAAGTCCGTGGTTTTCGAAAGAGAAAATATAAATTGAAAAGCAGAAAAACTCGAGCCCTTAAAAAAAACCGGTTCACTTGTCGACTTTTCTAAATATTCTGTATTTCGTCGACAATATTTTGACCTTAAAAAAAAATCTTATAATAATTACAATACTTAAATAAAGTAAAATGGAATATTGTAATTAATCCAAAATTGTTTTATGATTTCGTCAACTCCAAACGAACGATTTTCAAATTTCCGAACGCGATGAAATCCAAATCTATTATTTCAAGTGACAATGATATTATATCCAATATGTTCGCAGAATTTTACAAGTCAAACTACTGTAATAATTCTTCTAAAACTTTTTCTTATCAGCAAGTGCTGTGTACGAATACTTTAATTAACGCTCCAATTATTTCTGAAGAAGACGTCCTACTTAATTTAAATAAGTTAAAATCATATTTTAGTTTTGGCCATGATACCCTCATGATTCCTAAAAAATAGTGCCAAATATATTTACTTGCCTTTGACAAGGATATTTAATTCCTCTCTTAAACACGGTATATTTCCTTCAATATGGAAACAGTAATTTATAATTCCTTTGCATAAAAGTGGATTTAGATCCAATATTGAAAACTATAGAGGTATCGCCAAACTATCAGTTATACGTAAACTTTTTGAAGCTATCATCACTGACCATATAACCTTTTCGATTTCTTCCTTAATTTCCTCATCTCAGCATGGATTTCGTAAAAGGAAATCGACTCTAACAAACTTGCTTAAATTGTAAACCATGTATCATTGGGTTTTAGGTAACAGAATACGGATGTTATATACACAAACTTTAGCAAAGCTTTTGATAAAGTAAATCTCTCGATTCTTATACATAAACTTGATCTGCTGGGCTTTCAGCAAAGATATCTTAAATGAGTAGCTTCTTATCTTTATAATAGAACACAACGTGTGATATTTGAGGATACTCTTTCAGATACAATTAATGTCTCTTCAGGTGTTCCGCAAGGTAGTCATCTTGGCCCGGTTCTGTTCTTGTTGTTTATTAACGATATCTCCTCAGTAATAGAATTGTCAAGGAAAGGTGTCTGTTGCAAGCAGACTTAAATAATTTGGTTGCATGGTGTGATAGAAATGATTTGTCATTGAATGAAAAAATCCGGGTCCGTTCCGGTTACGTAGACTCGACTGTTATGGAAACGGTCCTGAGCTGTCCTCAGTTTGGTTAAACGTGGGTCTAAAGAATTTAGAGATCCGTATATTACTAAAACACTTTATACAACTTTGGTTAGACCTATATTGGAATATGGCTCTGTTGTATGGAACCCTAACTACCAAATCCATTCTGACAAGTTAGAGTCTGTTCAAAAACAATTTTTACTTTTCGCCTTAGGGCATTTCTGATGGGATTCTAGGGTAAGTCTACCTCTATATACTAGTCGTTTAAAACTTATAAATCTACCTACACTTTCTAGTCGTAGGGAAATGCTTGGCATAATATTCTTAGTGAAAATCTTGAATGGAACAGTTTGCAGTTCTTTTCTCCTGTTGAAATTAATTTTAATATCCCGGTTCGCTTTTCGAGGCAATTTAGACCTTTACGGTTAAAATCCTGTAGATCAAATTTCGAACTAATCGAACCATTCCGCCGTATATGTCATGATTTTAATTCTCATTCCAGCACAACTCTGCAGATTTCTGCCGCGAACGATGTGTAGTTAGCTGTTTTGGATCCGTCAGAAAATAAGAGCCTCCAGTTTGTAATCCTGTATAGGTGGGTTACTTGATGAAAACGCTGCGAATATGCTTTCTTGTTTATCGTGTTTTTTGGGCGCTAATTCCCTAATAAACCACCTGTTATTGAGATGCCAGTAATTGAAGTTTCGAGAAATTGGCTGATTGCTGAAGGCTTTTTCATCTTGGTTGTACGAAGTTGAATTAAATGGGACGCGTTATATAATTGATTTGGTCGTGCACAAAAAGTTTTGGTATTAAGCGACATTCTACGTTAATGATACTGCCTTCAAGTGATTCAAAACCGCTCTCTGCCAGCAGGTTTTGCGTTTTAGTTGTCCTAAATGCACGATAACTGTAGCGGATAGCTGCATGGTAGATATATTTTATTGCGTTTAAAGTGGATTTGGTTGTGTTACTCTCAATAGGCAATCCATAGTAAATTTTGGAAAGAATGGTTAATTTGGTAATTTGTGATAAGGAATTGGTATTACATGGCTTTTTGTATATGTTATAATATTAAACCTGGCAGCTAGACTTATTTTTAATTGATTACAATGTACTTAAAACTATGGATTCCATTGTATAGAGATAATACATTTTTGACCTTACAATGGAATGGAATGGCTTAGTGAAATTGTACATTTTTGCGCCGAGGACTTAATCTCGTAGTTTTTTCAGAATGACTTAAATTCGTATTTTATCAAATGCTTTGACAAAGTCCATTGACAGGATAGGCGCGTGGTTACGTGCAAACAGGTTTTTTGTTACAATGTCGTCTATGATAAAGAGTGCGGCGGTTGTACTTGCCCTGGGTGGAAGCCAACTTGGTTTGTTGCTGGTACACAGTGTTTTTTTTTGCATACCACATAAAGCGTTTGGAGACCATTTTTCTAACAATTTGGTCAAGCAAGGTAAAGGAGAGATGGGTCTGAGGTCCTTGGTGCTAGGTGACTTTAGCGCGCACCACGATCTTTGGCACTCCTGCCTGTCAAACGAACGTAGGGGATAGAGCTGGCGGAACAGATTGACGATTCAACATTCTGCACAATGAGTAACGAAGCCCCCACCAGAATTATGGGCACATGTAATAGCTCGCCTGATATTGCCATCGCTAGCGGTGCTCTGATAAATAGTATAACCTGGCGACCTATGCTAACTCTCGCATCAGACCATCTGCCCATAATTATCTCGATCGAGACACCTCCCGACTTTATTTCTGTGGACAACCGTACCTTCATTAACCTTAACAACATACCGGCTGGAAGAATCGTGGAACTCCGCCCTAATTTCCCAGCCGAAGCAGCGGTATTAGCAAACGAACGCAACGCCATGCCTGCAATCTCTCCATCAGTGTGTATAAGCTTTGGACTACTGTCAAGGCCGAGGAGACATGACGACCGGGTGAAATTCAATTCGATGGCCATGCCTCCTCGGACCTGAAGAAGTGCGCGAGCTATTTTAGCCGGCAGTTTACACTTCACCCTTCGACCGACAAGGCCAAACGGTGTGTTACCCGACGGCTGCGCAAAATGCCAAACGACTGCGCACTACTTACTTTTACCGATGGGGAGGAATAAGCATGCTGATGCTAAAACATCTAGGCTCGACGGGAGTAAGCTACCTCACCAAGGTCCTCAACTTGCTGATTTCCACTCTTCAAATACCCGATGTGTGGAAAGTCGGAAGAGTGGTCCCACTGGGAAACCCGCCAACAAAGGGGAGTCTTATCGCCCGATAACTCTCCTTTTCCAAGTAGTGAAGACATTTGAGGCCTTGCTACTCCCGTCATTCACTCACCACCTGAGTCTAGCAGATCATCAACATGGCTTCCGAAAAGTGAACAGTACCACCACAGCACTTAGTGTCATAAACGCCCAGATAGTTCATGGCCTGAACCAGAAGCCACCCTGCGAGGGGACGACCCTCGTAGCATTGGACTTGTCAAAAGCTTTTGACACAGTCAATCACACAACGCTACTTGAAGACCTAGAACAATCAACGATCCCTCCAGGGCTGAAGCGCTGGACTATAAACTACCTGAGCGGTCGGCATTCATCCGTACTGTTTCGAGGTCAAAACAGGGGGCTCTGCAGGGTGATGTCCTCTCCCCATTCCTGTTTAATTTCTACATCTCGAAACTCCCCCAACCAGCAGCGGGAATTTCCGTGACCTCCAATGGAATCGGTGGCATGTGCTCAAAAGTAAACAGCTACCTCTCCGACCTTTCTCGCTTTTTTTCTGCAAGAGTCTGACGCTCTCCCCCACTAAATTCACAGCGACCTTTTTTACAAACTGGACGAAGGAGTACAGACTCGATCTGAACATTTCAGTCGATGGCACAAAAATTCCGACAGTCAATAACCCTAAAATTTTAGGCGTTATATTAGACAGTCTGTGCGTCTTCACTCCTCATACGACTGCGATAACTGCCAAAGTACAGAGCCGCAACAAAATCCTCAAATCGCTTGCCGGCAGCTCTTGGGGAAAAGACAAAGAAACGTTGCTGGAAACATACAAGGTCAGTCCTAAACTGTACATCACCAATATGGTCGCCTGGATGTAGTGCAACGCAGACGAAGAAGTTTCAGACTTGTCAGAACACTGCACTCCGGACTATCACGGGATGCCTCTTGATGTCCCCAATATACCACCTGCACAGTGAGGTCCGTATGCTTCCGGTTAAGGAACATAACGAGCTCCTTTCCAAGCAGTTTCTTTGCGAAGTGTTATGAAAGAAGAATGGTCTCAGATTACAGCTGAGGAAACAGATAAGTTGGAAAGATCAATGCCAAATTTGATTGAGCGAGGTTTTAAAACAACGCGGCCATCCAACAAAATATTGAATTTAATTTTTCTTTTTTAATTTTTAATACTTTTGTAACTAGTTTTAAAGCTGAACGCAGACTTCATGGTTCCTATGTTTACTTCTTACACTAAAATACCGTTATCACAAAAATGAAAATAGGAATATACATTTTTGTTTTTGCATTTTGAACTTAAGAATATAAAGAATAAATAATATAATATACATTTTTGTTTTTGCATTTTGAACTTAAGAATATAAAGAATAAATAATATAATATACATTTTTGTTTTTGCATTTTGAACTTAAGAATATAAAGAATAAATACATGTAGAAATTTTGAACTGAATTACCTATTGACATTGTTTTTTTACTTCACTTAAAAAATAGTGTCGGGTGAAGGCAGACTTTATTGGCTATGTGTATGTAACCTTGCAATATTTTGTTCTCAACAAGTAATTCATTTCAAGAGAACACTGTGAACAGCAAACGCAAAGACATGCATGACATTTTTCTTTTCAAGCATAGTTGTTTCAAAACAGTATTGCAGGAGAAGATAAAATAGACAAAATACAATAAAAGAAATGATAATCATGTCAATGGCGGTTAGTGCAATACAACATTTTCCATATTCCTATAATACATTAGTGCGTACTGTTTATTGCAAGTATTAGCAATATTTTCATATTTAAGTTTAGGATATGCTATTTTATAAAAATTTACATAGTAAGAACCATTTAACGCTTGCACTATTCATGCAAATAATAATATGTTAGGGTATTTTAATTGTACTTTTATGACAAATTACTATTTTGGTTAAGTTTTTTAAGTCCTCTTGATTATATAAATATTTAAATCGAAACTATTTTCTAACATTTTTAACCGTATGTACATGATGCACTCATCGCATTTTTGCTAGGCAATAAGGTCAATATTTTACATTGCATTGCCTATTAAGCATCACAACGGAGTATGTACTACTGTACATACTACGACTTTACTGAGAGAAATGAAAAAGAGATGTTTGTTTGTGTATTTTGCCTTCGGTGCTATTCAAGTTCATCACTTACATTATTGTAAATGATATCAAACAATGGTAATGCAATAGGTCAGTCGTTGCTTCGGTGATATCAAGGGCACTTGTGCAGCAGTCTAGTGTTTAAACATCTTGGCAGAGCTAGACATTGCGCATTTGGCAGCATGGCTGAAATGATCCCATCCATATAGGGAGATTTGAATAGGGAGTAGGAGCGGATAGCCCATTCTATTTTATTCTCCGTAATGAACTAAAACTAACCGCGTCCTTACCGCTAATGAAGTGCACATTGGCTAGGTCTTCAAATGAGGCGAGGCTTTTGAGTTATAGTTTTCTGAGCCTCGCCACACTGTTGGTCTTTTCAAAGCTGCTATAAAAGTCCTTCCAGGACTGTCGTTTCGTCCTGCGCAACTTCTATTATTATTCTTATAGGAAATCTTTATACTCGTTCTTCGCTGAATTCAAATTGAGTAGTTTAATTACATGTTCAGCATGCACGTTCAGTGATATGATATTTGGGTTTTTTTTGGGATTGCTAGCACTCAGAACTGATTTTCCACAATATACAGTTCATTTTGTGCATCTTCATTATAAATACTTTTTAAGATTCGACTTTTATCTTTGATTTTCCTCAATTAGATTTCGATGTTCTATGCAAGTATCGTTGTCGTATTCAATAAGATCTTGCTGTTCATTTTGCCATGGATATTAAAGCATCATACATAACTCTAATCACATCTGGGATGAATATTCTATACCGATTTATATGAGGTTTGTCACCTTTTTTATTGTAACAAAACGGTTACCGTCTCTAAGGGGAATGACAACCTGACTTTTTGGCAAGTTATCATCTTCTCTCTCTTCTTCTTTGTGATCAATGTCTTGCGTTCTTCTATTGGATTTTACAAATTTTAACTTTAGTGCAGATAGCAAATAGTTTCTAACTGATTGCGTCGCTACACATAATGGTCTAGAATACCAGCGACGAATATTTCAGTCGAATTTAAGGAATGTTCAGAACGTTCTGGTCTAAGTTTTACCATGCGAACCCGCTCTTCAGGTCGAGAGGTGAATATAAATCTGGGGTGCTGTGGAATCCAAGACAGATTTGCGTAGTTGTCAGAATTGCAAACTAATTCTGATTTTCAATGGTGTCAAGGAATCTGATTGGATTTTCGTCTTTTCGAACATATGCAAAACCAATATTCGAATCAGCTATTTACTATTGTGACAAAACATGCAAATGAATAAATTTGGAGGTGTTTGATAAATTTGAAATACCGAATAAAGTCTACTAAATTTTACAATGAGTTTCGCTATTTTAGCTTTTATTTTATTGGAAGAAAATAACAATGAAAAAATTAAAAGGAAGATATTAAAGGATCAAAGTAATCCTCCTGATGCACTAGGAGAGTCGCATGTGAAGATTTGCTTGCATTTACTTGCTTGTTTGTATACATGCTTACTTTATAGATTTATATCACATTATCGACTGAATAAAAACGCATTTGGGTGTTAAATTACGTTTTGTAAATCCTCTTAAAATATCTGGATTTTTTCCCATAAACTCAATAACTATGACATTTTGTGTTTTATTCTTACGTTTTTCCCTTTAGAAATAACGATTAATTAAATCTTAACAATAATATATAATTATTTTCTTAACTTACATTTCAAATCTGTCAGCGAATATCCTGTTGCTTTGTTTCTGATAACAAAACCGATAAAATTGAACGTCAAACCAATAATATCAGAATTCATGACACCTACTACATTTTCTTATCGGTTTCAATTCTGATTCCAACAACTATTAGATTCTGGAACACCCCCCTGAAAATTTCAGAATTATTTACCCAAAGCAACAAGACCTGATCTGCAGTGGCTCACAACTTCTTTCGTGTACTCATTTACTGAAAAGAAATAATGACATATTTTTTATATACTTTATTTTTTAACAAACTTAAATGCACATCCAAAGATTGCAAGCAAAAATATTCAAAATGATTTCTTCTAAAGTGTAAAAATTACAACTCAGACAAAATACTAATTAAAACGACGTCACTGCTTTTTTCTTTTGTACATTTTTAACTCTATTGGCGCCAGCTAATCTATATTAGCCAGAATAGACTATTTGACTTGAAGGATGTGTTATTTTTTGCAAATTGTACATCGAAAGTGCTTGTGATCGAAGATCATCTATTGAAAAAGATATTAAAGAAGCTAATGAAAGGTTACGCTACAAAATATTAATTCTTTTAAAAATTGGTTGAAATCTCAGCAGCATTGATTTATTTTTAATCCTTTATAGCATCATGTAACAGATCCGAGCACTCAATGTGGTGAAAAAAGTGTCATTATTATGTTACAGGAACAAAATTAGTGTTTGGTTCATTTCTGTAACATTGAGTTACAAGGATCATTAAAAGTGCTTATGCTTGGTTTCTGCTTTACTTAACAGAACGGCATCCTGGCAGCTTCACAGTTGAGCAGATATTTGAGGAATTCATGAATTTTGAGGATAGTGAGGACGGGTTCGAAGGGGACGATGATAGCGTTGCCGATGCCAATTTTACCGGTAAACAATGTATGTTTAAACTCCGAGACCGGTTTCGGTCAGGGCGATGGACATAATAAAATCGAAAACAATAACTTTGATAGTGCCTAAGAGCAATCATCCATATTTGTAAATGCTACTTAGCCAGGTGCATCACGTTGCAAAATATTGAAGTCAATGAACATCAACTTCAATTTACAAGAAGGAATTCTGCTGATATTTTGGATTTAGAAAGGCCCATCTAGTTAAGTTACTGTTACGGTTTAAGATTCGACCACAACTGACGAAATTGAACGAAACATGCATACAAATTCCGCTAAAGAGTCAGCATTGTGTGGATAAACAAATTTGTTGAACGAAAGCAAGGAATAACTTAAAAAGGTATAACCCCAAAAAAGCCGGAAAATCGGGATATAAAGTATTTGTACTTTGCGGCACTAGCGGCTTCGCGTACAATTTTGAAGTGGAATTTGGAGCAGAAAATATTATAGAGCCTGGAGAGCCAAATTTGGATGCCGCCTCAAACGTAGTAATGAAAATGACCAGATATATTCCGAGGAATTAAAACTACAGACTTTATTTTTCGTCGTTGTCATTGATAGAATATTTGTCCAAGGCAGGAATCCACACCTTAGGAACAATACGATGACTGTATATTGCCGATATAAAAAGAAGATATCTCTAACAAGTAAGGAAGTTCTAAGTCCGAGTGTTTTTTACTGGGTGAAACCAGGTGAAAACCCCGCCCTCACCCCATATAACGGTACTGTTAAAAACTGCTAAAAGCTCGATAAATCAAGCACTAAACAAGTCAGAGACATTTAATTTTATCTCTGGGATAGTATGAGATGACTTTATAGGAACCTCGTTCAAAATTAAACAGTGGGCGTGGCACATGGGTGAAAACCCATATCTTGGGATCTGCTTAACCGATTTCAACCAATTTCGGTACATAACATTTTTCCATATTTCTATGTTATAGTGCGAAAATGGGCGGATTATAACCACGCCTATTTCCCATATAAAACCATTTTAAATTCCATCTGATTCTTTCACTTTCCACTATGCAAATTAAGCAACAATGAATGTATAGGGGTAAAACTTTGCGTGAATAATGCGTTTAAAGTATGCCACCTTGTGACCAAAAATTGTCTAAATCGAACTAAAACTGTTCAAGTCACTAGGTACTAAATATGTGGACTCCAGTACCTATAGTTGACTTTTTACCGAAAATATCGGTAAATGTGTAAGATATATAATTTAAATTCATATAATAAAAAAAATAAATGAAACTCTCAATAGTAGTATGTCTTTGTGTCAAAAATGGGTTGAATCGGATCAATTCTTCCTTTAATATAAAATTATGCCAACACCTGAAGTAATTTCCCGGGCTTTGATCCTTGCAAGTTGCGAGAGTATAAAATGTTCGGTTACACCCGAACTTAGAACTTCCTTAGTTGTTGTTTTTTTAGTTTGTTAAACTATAATTGTTTAAAGTAAAGTTTATAAAAGAAACTTTTAAAATTGGATTTGTTTGGATATATTTTTTTTTTGACAAGATATCTTCACCGAACAAATTCAAGTTCTTGTATGAAAACTTTTTTTTATTTGTGAAGGATATCAAAGCTTTGGTGCAACCGAAGCTAACGATTTTTCTTGTTTCATTTATAATTTGAAGGTTGTGTTTCTTATATTTTTCAGAAATATCGGAAGTTTAATTAAACCTCTAGAGATTTCGAAGCTTTTTTTGAACTTTTTTCCAATTAATTTATTTATTTCTATAGGAATTAGGAATATTCAGTGACACAGCAATGTTTTTGTATTTGTTTTTAATAAACAATCTTACACTTATTTATTGATTTGGTAAATCGAATATATTAATTCTTGAAAAACAGACACACACATATTTCTTTTTCTTACAAATGAAAAGCAAAAACTTATTCATATAAAGAAATAATATAATAATAAATAAACATATGTACAGTGCCGGACAAAAAAATAAGAACAGTTCCTGCTAAAAACCAAAACCCATAAAAAAGTTCTATCTCAACCAGTGAAAATTTTAAACAATATGTATTATTATTGGCTCATTGAGTAAGTTTAATTTTTACTAAAAATAAAATCAAAAACATTTCATTGTAAAAAAGTTAACTCTTCAATGTTATGCTGAATCTCATTGGGAGAGGACAAAAAAATAAAAAAGAAAAGTAAAATTGTGTGCAAGTTAAGCTAAAAACATTGAAGGCCACCCAAGTAAGCTGACCGTTCTATGATGTCTACTCTGACATCATAATAGTAACAGCTCTTAATATCTTGAACGGATACAAAAACAAATAAATTTGGCAGTACTCTACACCAAATAGCCCGTTTTTTCTTCTGTTCATATTTATTGTCCACCTTAACACGCTTTACATTGGCTGTTAGTGTGGTGGCATTAGTCGAATTCCCAACAACTGATTCACCTGCGTAGTAGCCAATCATATTTTTTTCACATGAGATGCCACCCAATCCTCAAGCAAAAAAGCTTAACAAAAAAGATGCCTTTAAAAAGTAATTTGCAATCGAATATTACTTGTTTAAGTGTTCTTATTTTATAGTCCGCCACTGTATAAACCATTATAACAAAGAAACAAGAAAATTCTCGGTAATAACAAAACAATTTAGTTGCATTCTATATTATCTGTGTCGCTCCTTCAAATTTTGTCTTACACTGATTATGTCAGTTACTTATAGCGGTTTATTTCTGGAATCTCGACTTTTCTGAAATCAGCTCTTTATATTTCCCAGAATTGGTATTGTTACTAACTTAATCAGGGAACGCGTTTCCGAGAAAAAATGTGGAGTTTCTCATCATGTGAATGCAATAAAATTGCTCGTAACTATACGGAAACATTGGGAAATCTATGCCGAAACTTTTTAAAGCAGCAGTCAGAAATTGTAACGAGTCCCACAAAATATTAATTGACGTACAATTTTATTTATGTTCTTTAATTTAATTAAAATTTAATTTTTTTGTTACTGTATCAATTTTGCAGTGGCTTACAATTTAAACTGAATAACACTTTTGTTTCTTTGCTAGAATAACTATCAAAACTAAATTTCTGAAACAGAAATAAATGTAGATATCTATATATGTTGTAGCCGTCCATTTTAAGTAGTATTTATGTGTTTTTGAAAAATGTGTTAGTCCTCATACTTGTTTAAGTTTTCTTATACGACTAGTCACTTTCACTGTGAACACTGTAAACATTTCATGGCGTTTAAGTTAATATTATAACCTCTCTGACCACACATAATATATTTTTGCTTTTTTACTCTTATAATCGCCTGAAATCAGTTCAATTCAAAGCATATTTAAGATGTTTAATCTGGACACGTACAATATATAACAAAAAAAGATGTTACAGTGATAGATATAATTTAAAATAAATAATACAATAATACTTTGGTAATTTTTACGTTATAAGTAATGTGTTATAAAATATAATTTCAAAACATTGCTCTTACTCAAGGAAACGTTATATTTTAGTTAGTTCCAGTGACATTGCTCAAGACTGTCCTAGTTTAAAATATTTAAAAATTTTTTATTGACTACATTATTTTTCCTTAATAGCATTAATAATTACACATTTTATTGAACGGTGTCTTGCTAACATTTTTAATATTCAAATTTAGTTATTAATGGCAGCAGCCTTAGACATTGGGTATGTTTTCCTAAATCCTTTTTTTCTGACAAAATATTTCGTACGTCATTTCCTTTAATATTCAGTCAGGTATTGAAGTATTGTTATAAAATATATAATTTTTGTAGCCAAGTGTTTTATATAATTAAAATTTTCAACACTTTTTTATTAATAAATAATTTTCTTTCTATCTCAGGTCCGCTTTAATTTAAATCCCGAAATTCATGTGATGTATGCTTGGAGCTACGCTTATAAATCCGCAAGAAAGGGACATTGGGAGAGTCTTGCCCGTGATAGAGATCGTTTTCGTAAACGTATTGAAAACACATCTAAATATATAAATCACATTTTAACTCGTGAACATCGTAGTTTTATCTATAATACTAGGTTTGACAAAAACATGTAGTAAGGAGTTTAAGTAGAATGTACACTATTTGTAACAGTAATAGAAAATAAAGAAGAATATGTAGACCAAGAGTGACTAGCAATAATGAATTTAGACTATGTTTTTTTTGCAAAATATAAAAATCTATAATCGCTTTGCTGTAAAAAATATATAGAATAAGTATTTAAATATGTATATTAAAAATGGCACAAAAATGTTAAAATGGCACTCAAAAAAGATTAAAAAAGTTTTTATGCGCGGAAAGATGTACGAGTTTGTAGCGGATTATTTAAAATGAAAAGTCTAGTACTTCTTGTTAGCTGAAACCCTTTTATTAAAAATACATGAAAACGAGCAATGGTTTAACAACAAGAACGTAAATGGTGCTAAGCCAGGCATGTAAATATAAAAATTTAAAAGAGATGTCAAACAGGCGCGAACAAACCGGATGTTAAGCGACTGTTAGAAATTTGAATGTTCTAGTAAAATGTAATACAATAACACTAGTTTGCAGTCATTTTGCGACTGTGATGTTAGAGGCTGTTTCATGATAATTTTGGGTTGCTTTTACCGAAAATGATAGTTAAAAATTCCTAAAACGTGTAATTTTTTGTGTTGTAGTTTAGGGGTGTAGGGGTCAAACCACTACCATTTACTAAAATGACAAAACATAGCTGTACGTGATGGAAAAGTTTTGAACCCGTATTCGTAATCGGGATACCTCAAATACCCCCACAGATCTCTTAGCACATCAGTCGGAAATTTTTCCTTCAATTTGTTGAGTAGTGTAATATGAAGACAGGTCTTAACACCTCATTTCAGATGATATTAAATTTAAAACCAGAGCTCGATCGTTTGTCTTGGTCGCATTCAGTGAACTGACCTACGGAGGCAGTTGCCGATACTTATCCCACTAATAATAATCAACTTTGGAAAACTGTTGATCATGCATGGAAATCAATACTTAATGAACGATGTGCAAAACTCATGATTCAATGAATCGGCAATGTGCTGCAGTTATAGCCAACAAAGGGCACACTACTAAGCATTAACTATTTCTCATATACTTAGGTTAATTTTGTTATGAAATTCTTTAAGATTTAAATTATTACCAAATATTTTTTACTAAGCTGAATAATAACTAATATAATTTTAAACGCCTATATATACAAATCCTTTCGAAATTATGTTCAAGTAATATTAAAATGAATTAATGTTAATGAATGTTAGCTGGAAACACAAAATCGGAAGTTGGCTGTAATTTAAAAATTTTTGGGTTCTCGTTGACTGCCACTCCTCTGTTGAACTTATATAAAAGATTGATGTCTCTACTTAAAGTGCACATGTGCAGCTACATGAAACAAATAGTTTGCGTCATACAGGTCCCAAAATATGACACGTAAAACTGCAGAATTTTCGGGTGAATGACCCCTAGCAATGGCAGGCGGATGATTGATAGTGTTGATGAAAGCCTGTAGTATGCCCTAGACGATGCAATTTGTTTGACCCCTCTAACTTAAAAACACCTGTGTACTGGGCAAAACGGCCACGGTGCATTCTGTAAGATTGGGAAAGCCCTGAGTGACCTCTTAGCCTTGAAACAACAATTAGCGGTAGGGCCGCTCTTTATCCTCCTCTAAACTCCACCTCGTCACCTTAAGACCGTATGGGTTAGCAATTAGCACTTAGTGTGCGACACTGCACAATGAATGTCCAACAAAAGTCATCAAATTTAATCAAAATTTTACCAATCACCTCGTCAGATACCGGATCGACAGAAAGCAGGAGTTTTCCGCTGGAAAACATAGAAGGTTCGTTTTATGGGGCAAGTAGGTGAACAATGTGAGCTTGGTCAATGAAGACGTTCCCCAATGCAAAGGCCTAATGTAAAGAAAATTTCGGTGTTTATTTGCAATTTATAAACGCATTAAGAAGCGAAACAGGCAAAGTGGGAGGACGCAACAAGCTGGGAGTTTTATAAAGAATTCAATACCAGAGCCAGCGAAAAATCTTCAGAGCTTTATAGCCGAAGAAAGCGTCCGAAAACTGCCACCAATACAACTGGATTTCTCTAAAAGAACAAGCTTGTCACGAAGAAGTGAAATTACACTTCTACAATTGAAAGGAAAACTTGAATTTTATATAGGATATAAACGTAATGATGAAGTTGTAGGAAACTTTAGAAAAGTTAGCTGGAAAAAATTTAAGCCAAATGCAATTGATTTTGTGATTTGTACTTGAAGTAGTTGAAATTAAATAAATTATGATACGTACATATATTTACTTACAAATATTGTTATTTAAACGTTAAAAAAATTTAAGAAACAAACGACATCTTTAAATAATTTCTTTTAATAATACCTTCGATAGTATCATTTAAGGTTTCAAATGTGTCAGCATTGTTGTCATTTAAAGTTTCCAAATTTTCCAATTATCAGAACTATCATGATCGTATTTTAATATTTCTTCCATATTTTGAATATCAATATGATTCAGAATTTGTAACTTTTCCCTCAAAATCTCAAAAGCTTGTTCTATGAACACTCAAGTTGAACATATGTAAGTAATAATTAAAAAATGTCTCCTCTCTCGACAAATTTCCATTATCTCTATAAAGCGCGTTCAAATATTTTGACGTCTCCAGACGTAATTCTTTCCAATATCGGATTCTTTTTTTTTCCATACTTTTTCGTCATGGCAGCTCCCTGGGTCAATGAAAACATAAAAAAAACTGAATTTGCTGTCGCATATGCCCTTAACAACAGCAAGTAATTTATGTATTTAAAATAATTCTACTTACCCAACAGCATATATTCGGTGATGAACATCAATTAGGAGAGGTCATCAGCGCTGCTACCGTTCTCTTTGTTCCATGTGACATCTTACACCAGATCGTCGATGTCTCCTATCCATGCAGAAGTGATCCCAATCCAAATTGGACCGTGTTGAAATTCAATTCAATGATCATGCCAACAATCATGTCACCAACAAAATCATCATGATTCATCGGCTCAGACGGCATAAACATGTTGGTGCTAAATCACCTAGGCAAACGGAAGTAAAATATCTCACCAAGGTTTGTGGAAAATCGGAAAAGCGATCTCATTACTAAAATCTTGGCCGATTGTCCAGAGGGAAGTCCTATCGCTCGATAACTTTTCTTTCCCCGGTAATGAGTATACTAGAGGACTTGCTACTCCCGATCTTCACACACCACCTGCTTAGCTTAGTAGATCACCAACTTGGTTTCCGTAAAGTGCACAACACCACCACGGCACTTAATCAAAAACCACCCTATAAAAGAACGATCATAGTAGTATTGTACTTGGCAAAAGCTTTTGTCACAGTCAATCATAAAGTGCCATAAGAAGACAGCGACCATGCTCTCTTCTTCACTGAAGAGGCTAAAACTCTCCCCTGCCAAATCCACAGAAACCGTATTTACAAACTGAAGGAAAGACCTTAGCATCTTTATCGATGATATTGAAATTGGCTACTTACAAGACAATCTTACGGTTGTGATTTCGATAACAATTATTTCACCTGTACGTTACAACAGTCCGTCAGAGAAGATATTCATCTGCAAAAGTGCTGCCGTGCTAATTTTCAAATGTTGGAATACAGTTCCTGCAAATCAGTACTGCAAACCGTTTATGAACCAAACCGAGTTTCGAGCCGAACTGCCTCTTTTTATTGTCCTTGAACTGAGCCACGAACCAAACCGCTTTTATTTTAAAATTCGAAAACCGAACCGGAAACTACTCAAAAAAAAAATGGTTCGGTTCAGTTTAAAATACAACCCTTGCTTACAAATGCAACCCTTATGATAAGCTGTTACAAATTTGTTTGAATTTGCAATCAATCGCCATGAGATGTCATTTTGCACGGTAATTTCAGAAATCGCGTGTGGGTTCTCAGAAGGTTGGCATACTTTTAAAGTGATAATTTTTTTTTGTATATATTCTTGAAATGAGTGTGAATCCAGTATAAAAAAGCCTTTATTTTGACAAAAACTATTATACAAGTGAGAGAATACATTACAAATTTAAAATGAAAGGAAAACATACACCAAATTTGGCGATACACATACCAAGAAAGCACACCGACGTTTCAAAGAAGATCGTTGGTGAAATTTCGAAGAAGAAATTCCAGAAGCACACTACATTAAAATTTCTTGCATTGACAGTCTATATCAGGTCTTTATTTTGTCATGCAACATACACTAGGTAGAAAAAGTCTCCTCTTACTGGGTAAAAAATCTTTTGAACTAAAATAAAAGTTTGACCAATTGACCAATTAAGAAATTTTTTTTGTGTTATTAAATCATATCTTTTCGCTTAAAAAAATTATTTTTTTTTAAATTATTCAATAAACAAAAGCCACAGAGTTCATTTTCATTTTAAAAACAATTAACTTAAACAGAAAAAGTCTCCGCTCATCAACCAGAACACAATAATATCAAGTAATTATAAAAAGTTTAATAGCTGGTGGGGTAGCCTCGAAATTTTAGAGCTTCTGCTAGATGTTTAGGCATCGAATGTAGTAATTTTCTCGTATCTTGGGCTTACATTTGACTCCAATCGTCCAATATAACGGTCTTGAGCATTTCTTTGCTGGTAATCGTATGTGTGCGAATTCTGCGCTCCAATAGAGCCCATAAATGCTCAATAGGATTGAGGTCAGGTGATTGTGGAGGTGAATGTAGCTGTTTTGGAGCATTGTAAAGAAGCCAAAGGCGAACAAGTTCCGCTGTATGCTTAGGGTCATTGTCCTGTTGGAAACCAAACACGTTTAGCAATCCTAATTTGTCAGCACTTTGCTTCATTTGTCGTTTTAAAATATTTAGATAAACAAAATTTATTCATTATATTTTCGATAAACTCAATGCCACCAACTTCACTTGCAGCCATATACCCCTCAATTGAACTCCACCCCCACCATGCGGTTAAAGTAAGATTTTGCGCTTCTAAGGCCGTACCAGTTTTTCGTCACACGATCTGTTTTCCTTTTTTTTTAAATATACTATATTTAGATTAGATTTAGATTTGAAAATGAGGTATGCACTGCGACCTAGGGTCTATTGTGCCCTCTCCTCCATCACATGCATTCCCAAAGTCCCAGCACCCTGAAAAACTCCAGATACTTGCTGGGTGCTATTGAGGCAATGTGATCCCTGGTCACAAAAATGGACCCGAGGGCCTTGAGCAAGTGTCTATAAATTGCGGTGCAATCTAGGATTAGGTGTTCTGGTGTTTCCGGCCCCATGTCGCAGAATCGGCAGTTGCCACAAGAAGCTATGCCCATGTTTGATAGGTGTTTCTTGAGCCTGCAGTGCCCAGTGTAGAGCGCGACAAGGAGACGGAGTTTGTCTCTGGGGAGGTTTATAATTGCTCTGAACCTGGCTAGGTTGAACCCTCCCAGTAGCAGTTTAACTTGACGCATCCCTGCTGTCTGTTGCCAGTAACTGTCTCTGCTCGATCTCTCCTCCGTGCGGAGCAGTTCCTTTATTGTATGGGGCCCTACCGCAATACATGGTTCTGGCCCCATCATTCTTGTAGTCGCAGCAGAGCGGGCCAGTTCGTCTGCCAACTCGTTGCCGGCTACCCCTTTATGCCCCGGCACCCAGATCAGGTGTACACGGTTGCAAGCTGCTAGGCGGTTAAGCCTTCCTATACACTCCTCCACTAATAGCCATCGAATCTCGTAGGCCGATATCGCTTTTAGCGCCGCTTGGCTATCGCTGAGTATTGCGATACTCTTATTCCGGTAGTTGCGTTGGAGATTTATTACTGCGCATTGACTTATGGCAAATATTTCTGCCTGAAAAATGCTTGGAAAACAGCCCATGGGAATGGAAAGCTTTGTATGCGGACCCGCAGTGCCAGCTCCAATTCCTTCTGGTGTTTTCAAGCCGTCAGTGTACCACTGAATAGTGCTACCTCTCAGCAGTTGGTCAAGTGTGGAATCGCTTCAGTTCGCCTTACTGCCGAGAGTAACTTTAAACTTTTTCGTAAAGTTTACTCTCTTCGTTACACCGTCTCTTGGAAGGAGGGCCAGATGCGTGTTATCTTCTAAGGCCCTCATTTGTTGAGACGAGATTAACTTCCCTTTACCATACCCCTCTGCTGTCATAAGCAGCATGGTATGCTTCGCAGTCTGATTGATAACTAAATGGAGCGGTGTGAGCTCTAGCATGACCTCAAGTGCTGCGGTGGGGCAGGTGCGCATTGCCCCAGTGTCGCAGACGCAGGCAAGTCTCTGCAGCTTCGATAGCTGAAGACCTATCGAAGTCTGCGCTGCTTTCGATGCCCAAACCACCGCTCCATAAGTAACAATAGGCCTCACGATCATGGTGTACAGCCACCTGATGATACTAGGCTTGCAGCCCCAGGATCTGCCGGCTAGGCGTCTGCACACCATGAGTGCCTTCGTGGCCTTGGAAAGCGTTAGCTCCACGTGCCTATTCCACCGCAAGGTGGAGTCTAGTGTGAGACCTAAGTATTTTACTTCCCTCGACACTTCTAGCTCTCTGCCCCCAAGGGATGGTATTCTAAAGCCCGGAAGATATCTTCTTTTTGTGAAAGGGATGACGGTTGTTTTTAACGGGTTAATGTTTAGCCCTACCGTGTCGCACCCCTTTGGACTTTGTCGCAGAGAGTGTTCTCAAATTTCCCTCTTGCCATTATGACAATGTCGTCGGCGTACCCCTGGCACCGAATTCCATTGTTCGTTAGCAACTCAAGGAGTTCATCTACTACGAGGCTCCATAGAAGGGGTGACAATACCCCACCCTGAGGGCAGCCTCTCGTAGTACCAAGACGTATCTTGCTCTCCCCCACCGTAGTTTCTGCAATCCTAGTATGCAGTACGGCCTTAATCCATCTGCATATAGGAGCTTCCACGTTCCTTTTCTCCAGTGCTCTGATCACTCTTGCGTGAGACGCATCAAAAGCACCTTCAATGTCTAGGAAAGCACATATCGCAGCTGGATCTCAGCCGTTAGTTGGTACAGAGCAGTGTTAGTAGACCTACCTACTCTGTACGCGTGCTGATTTGCATGCAGAGGTGCGACTTTTAGTGCTTTCGATCTTATATGGTTGTATATAATCTTTTCCATACCTTTTAGCATGAAGGAGGTGAGACTAATAGGCCTGAAGGATTTGGCTAGTGAATAGTCCTTCCTTCCTACCTTAGGTATGAAGATTACCCTAGCTATTCTCCACGTTGATGGGATGTACGACAACGCAAGGCTATCCCTCATCAGCCCAACAAGTGCTGCAGAAGTGCTGGGAAGATGCCGTCAGCCCCTGGTGACTTGTATTTCGAGAAGGAAGCCAGTGCCCACTTGATTGAGTCTGCATTGAATAGATTCTTTGCAGCTGTCCAATCTGAGCGATCTGGCTTATGTGCGACCACTGGTGGAATTTGGTCGTCCCGAATAGTCTCTGGGAAGTGCTCAAGCAAGAGTGCCATTGCCCTTTCGTCTGCGTAGGTCGTATAGGTCCCATCGGATCTTTTAATGGCTAATGCTGTGTCACTCTTACCTCTGGCCAGAGCCTTATGCAGTCTTGCAGCGTCTGGAGTGGAGGAGACATTTTCACAGAATTTTCTGAAACTACTGGTTTTTGCAGACCTAATTCCCTTATTGTAGGTTGTTAGGTGTTGCCTATATTCCTCCCAGTTGCCGGTTCTTTTGGCATTGTTAAAAAGCCTGCGAACCGATTTTCTAAGCACTGAGAGTTTACTGGTCCACCAAGGACAGCCTTGTTATTTGGTGGTTGAATTTAATGGGCAACCGCAATGGTACGCGTCTATTATGAACTGGTTAGTCGCAGCCAGCCTGCTCTCTAGTCCTAGCGGCGTAGCATCGCTTCCTACCTGCCTCACTCTACTAATATTTAGCTCTAGGGTCTCTCTGAAAACATCCCATTTTGTGTTTCTGGGAATACGGACTAGCAGAAGGTCCTTGACCTCCACTTTCATTGCGAACCGTATGATCCTGTGATCTGACATAGAGGGCTCTTTCGATACTCTCCATTGTGAGATCAGCCCGGACATTAGCTCATTGCACAAAGTTATGTCAAGGACCTCCCTTCTGGTACTGGTAATGAAGGTGGGTTCGCACCCCACATTCTCAATGCTTAAGTTATTACTAATAATGAATTCAAGAAGAGACTCACCCCTTGCATTGCAGTCCGTACTGCCCCACTCCGTGTGGTGCGCATTTGCATTGACCCCAGTACGAGAGGGAGCTTATTTCTCCTGCAGTATTCCATTAGATGGTGAATTTCGTTGGGGGGTGCTGTGGTTGTCTCCCCTGGGAAATAGACTGCTGCAAGGGCGAAGTCTGCACCTTCCTTGTCCTTCACCTGCACCGCGACCAGATCCTGCGTTAGGAACTCTGAAATACAGAAGAAATCAATATCGTTCCTAACCACTACACAAGACCGGAGTCTCTCAGATGAGAGATCCCAGAATACCTTGCTTGCTTTTGTATTGAGGGCCCTGACCTCCCCTCTGAAGACCCACGGCTCCTGGATTAATAGGATACTCAGGTTGTCCGAAAGGAACCTACTCGCGATAACAGCCGAGGCTGCTGTCGCGTGGTGTAAGTTCACCTGGGCAACTTCTATATTGGCAGTGGCGGTCACAGGACTGGTTCCAGGAGGGACAGATCATCGTCATCGCTGTCCTTGTTATTTCCCTGCTGGTCCTGCCCCTTCAGCCCCTCTAGGAGCTCCTGTGTGGAGGGTAGCTCCCCTTCACACTCCTTAGCACATATGTTCGGTGCTCCTTTTGCGGCATCTGTAGCATCCTGCACCACCGTAGCAGTAGCAACCTGCCCGAGTGTGCCGGTACCGGACTGAGTGGGCATCTCATCCACCAGCATTGCTTCTTCCGCCGGTGTGGTTTTAGGCCTCCAAGGCCTCATTACCACACTGCTGAACCTAAAGTTCAGCCTGAATCCCTCCTTCCGGATGAATTTGTAGGACTCGTCATCGATGGTGATGTTGAGCCTCCATCCAGAATCCTCAATACTGCTGTCTACTACCCTCCAAGCCGATGTACCGAGCCCATCGTTTTGGTTTCGTATGAGACCAAGAGCAAGCTCGTAGGGTTTTCCTGTGCTCCTGGAAAGCAATACCGTCATGCAGTGCATAGGCGGTATGTCTTCACCCCTCCTCGCGCATAGGACCGGGCCCCTCCATCCATCTAGCTTCGGAGCGATCTCCGCAAGCCAGGTGGCCGTCCTTTCGTCTTTACAGTCGACTAGCAGCATTCCTGACCTGAAGTGCACACCATGGAATGAGCCGGTGTACCCACACCCATTGTATCGCCGGTGGCTGATTCCCTTTTTGCCTTTTTGAACTTGGGGGTTCTTGAGGCGTTATCTGCCCGCTCTTCCTTTTCGCGGTTTGTTCTGTGGCGTTCCGTGGTTCCGCCTTTCCGCTCCCTCGTTTCCCAGGCTGGGTTGCGTTTCCTCGGCTGAACGTCTGGTTCCCGCCTCCCGCGACGGACGCGGCGTTTGCATGCTTCTTGGCAGCCGGAGATGGGTTGCTGCCCCTGCTTCTGCTTGTGGCGAGTCTAAATGCTTCTTCTGGGGATTTGCCATCTTACAAGTGCCTGAGGTACCATTTTATGGTGGTACCGCTCATGCCTCTCCCGCGTGGATCGTCTGGGCCACCCGGGCATCCCGCTGCTGGTTCAGGGGCGTATCGCACTAATGACTCCGTTCTGTTGACAACTCGTCCAATTTCACGAAAGCTTTTACCGTCCTCCCTTAATTTTAATATTATTTTCCGCTCATCAACACTTATTTCTTTGCCTTTTGCACTCATTTCGATTAATGCTGAATAATTCGAAAAATTTACTCACAAATTGCAGATTTTTCTTTCGATTATCTAAATCTGTATTATTGACAACAACGCACAAAAAATTATCAGGTCTTAAACGCGTAGAAACTACAATAAACTAATGTAATAAGCAGTGGGCGGGTACTTTTTCTGCTTATTCTCCATTAGTAGAATTAAAAAAATGCCGTTAACTTTGCAAAAGCACATAGGAATTCCATGAACTTTGGCGACTGTAATCCTATTAGCATGCGCATCTGATATGCTGAAAAGAACTTCAAAAGCGCATATATTTTATTAATATTTTTTATTGAAACACATTCCACGGATTGGTGAGCGGAGACTTTTTCTGCCTAGTGTATGTATATGCGTACACATGTAAATATGTCACTCGCAAAAACTACAAACATTGTTCTACAAAAACAACAATCGCCACAAGTTAATATGTCAGCCAAATAGCCGAAGCCCAAATTTATAGTAAATCACACAACAATAACATTTTCAGTCATGAATGCAAGCGTACTTTCAACAAGCAACCTTGCTTCTTTCATAAAAACAGACACCCCCACATCTCCCCGAGCATGCGCTTGCCAACAAGTGTCTTTTCGCGACGAGAGCAAAATCAAAAAATTATAAATTGAACACATTTCTGATGTTCCCTCTAGAAGGGAAAAGTTGCAACCCCGCAAATATAAGTATTAAAATATTTTAGAATAAAAGTGACAACATAGTATATTTGTCGGTTTACAATTCAAGAAACCTTTTGAAGAAAATATTCAATATTCCTATGATTTATGTATACAGTAAACCCCGATTAAGTACTTCCAATCCCTTTTATCTGCCTGTGTCTTGCTGGATCTCACGTCTTTTTTAAAATACATAGAAACTATTTTTTGGTACTACTCGCTTAAGTACCACAATCGCTTATGTACTATAAAGCATAAAATATCTGCATCTTTGGTTTTGGCACTTAACCAGTATTTGTCAAAGAATGTACGTATGTATGTATGTAAATATTTGAATATTTTGTACACACATCTGCCCGTATATATGCGCACGACTTGTTGACTTTGTTTCCATTTACGCATGCCACGTTATATATGAATAGGGGTTGATTATGCACTTGCCCATATGCGATGTATGCATGTAAAAGTGTGTATGGTTCTGATTTCCCATGAAACAATGAGTGACAAATTAACAAATACAAAAATGGGTTCTTTCATATTTGTTACATGCACACATAATTATACATATACATACATGTAGTGCGAGTACGAACCATCAAATTGGAAGCCGGAGATATCCCATTTTCTTAGAAGTCTGCCAAAAGAAAAGGAAATGAAAATATTACAGATCAACCTAAACCACTGCGAAGCCGCACAAGAACTGTTGACGCAAACCGTGTACGAAAGGAACGTCGATGTTGTAATAATATGTGAGCAATACAAAAACCTGAGCTCTGATACGTGGGTTTCTGATAGCACCAAAAAAGCAGCAATCTGAACCTGCGGTGATAAAATGATGCAGGAGAAACCACTGACACATAAATCCTTCTACACGAGAGTAAAAATCGGCGGAATACACTTTTACAGTTGTTACTTGCCACCAAGCCTTCCACAGTCGGTCTTTGAAAAGGTTCTCGATGAGTTGGTTGGGGATGCCCACGCAACCAAACCAAACATAATAGCAGGAGACTTCAATGCATGGGCCTTAGAATGGGGAAGCAGAAGCACAAACCAGCGAGGACATGCGTTACGGAAAGCCTTCGGGCTACTTGATATTGTCCTGTTAAACACAGGCTTTAGCACACATTCGAAAAAAATGGTCGTGGTTTCATTATTGACATAACGTTTGCCAGTAAATCTCTGGCACGAACGGCAGAGTGGCAGGTGTGTGACACGTACACACACAGTGACCATTTCACAATTATAATAGATGTAAGCAACTGCTCCGTAAGACAAAGAAGAGGTGCGCGTGTAAAAAAGGTACAAGCTAAAGGGTGGAAGGAAAACACAATCGATGAGGATTTATTCAAACTCGTATTGAATGAAGACATATCCGAATTAGAAGACACCAACCAACAGGCTAAGTTGCTTGTTCAACATATCTGGAGAGCCTGTGACGCCGCCATGATTCGAAGGAAACAACACCCCAAACGAAAGCCAGCATACTGGTGGAATAATGATATCCAACAATTGCGAGCTGATTGTAATAAAGCGAGGAGACAGTACCAGAGAAGTACAGGCACGGCAGGTCAAGATGGTTTACATGAAAACTTCAAGGCCAAACGCAAGCAACTGAAAAAAGCTATTAAAAATAGCTAAGCTGTGTGTTTCAAAGAGCTTTGTAACAAACTCGATGAAAATCCCTGAGGCGGTGCGTACAAGCTGGTCATGTCTAAAGTTCGAGGTCCTAAAGGAAAAGCGCCAACCTGCCCAGCCCTTCTGAAAAGTGTTGTGGAAACACTCTTTCCAACACAGCCCACGCGAGAAGAAGAGCAGTTTCTCCCCGAAGAATCAGACCGCATAGCTATACCAGTAGTTACCGATATGGAGGTTATAAATGCTGCTACACGTTTCGGCAATGCTAAAGCACCGGGGCTGGATGGCATCCCAAATCGTGCTCTGAAGATTGCACTAAAGCAAAACCTAAAATGCTTCATCCAGCTATATACGAAGTGCTTAACCGATGGTATTTTCCCAAAAATATGGAAAAAACAACGTTTGGTCTTATTACAGAAGCCAAACAAAACAGTTGGGGATCCTAGTGCATATCGACCACTGTGCATGATAGACACGATTGGCACCCTGGAAGAAGTTGAAGATGGTTTATCTAGCAATCAATACGGGTTTCGCAGAAAGCGCTCGACTATCGACGCAATCAAGAAGCTGACCGGAATAGCAGATAAAGCAATTGAAGGTACTAGGTGGATGCATGGCACAAAATAATACTGAGCAATCACCACTTTCGACGTGAAAAATGCGTTTAATTCAGCATACTGGCCACACATAATACGAGCCTTAGAGAACCTCAATACTCCGGTATATTTATTGCGGATTATAAGATGTTACTTGTCCGACAGGCTGTTGTTATACGACACTGAGGAGGGGGTGAAAAGTTATGCAGTAACTGGTGGAGTTCCACAAGGCTCTGTTTTGGGCCCAATGTTATGGAATATCTTATACGATGGAATATTGCGCCTCCCTCTACCGAAAGAAGCGAAAATAATTGGATATGCGGATGACATTGCTGTGGCAATAGTAGCAAAAGAGCTGCACCAAATCCAAAGCGTTTGTGTAGCTACGTCTCAGAAAATTAAAAACTGGCTCGACGCGTCAAAACTTCAGCTGGCGGGGCAGAAGACAGAAGCAGTCCTGATCTCGAGCAGGAAAAAACTAGAGACCATTACTCTGAACATTGACCGGCATGAAATTAGAACTCAGCCATCTCTAAAGTACCTGGGTGTCATAATCGATGCGAGACTCAACTACAAGATGCATATTGAAAAAACCTGCGAAAAAGCTGTCCGAGTGATTTCGGCACTAGCGCAAATTATGGCTTACATAGGTGGACCAAATCAAGCGAGAAGGTTACTTTTAGCAAAAGCCAGCTTTTATCAGTTATGTTGTATGCGGCACCTGTATGGGTACAAGCGCTGACCCATAAAATATATGCCAAAATGGTGATTTCAATGTTCAGACTAAGCGCCATCAGAGTAGCCAGTGCATTCCGCACAGTATCGCAAGAAGCTGTTAGCATTATATCCAGTATAATGCCACCAGATATAATGGCACTTGAGCTCAAACGAATATACGATACCAGCAAAATACTAGGCAGGTCATTGACAATAGCGGAAGAAAAAGAAGAAAGACAAAAGAATCTAAACGAGTGGCAAAACCGTTGGGACGAAACAACCAAAGGGCGGTGGACGCACCGGCTTATCAAAAATGTGAAAACCTGGGTGGAAAGAAAGCACGGACAAACGGACTTTTATATGACGCAATTATTAACTGGCCATGGCTGCTTTAGAGAGTACCTGTACAAGTATGGTCATGATAACGGAGTGACGTGTTCCTTTTGTGGTAATAGTAATGAGAATGCTCTACACATCTTTTTCTATTGCGTGCGATATAATGTGGAAAGGACCTTGCTAGAACAACAGATAGCAGAACCCGTATCACCGGATAACTTAGTACCACATATGCTGCGGTCTGAGCAGGTGTGGCTTGCCGTAAAAGCCCTGGCCGCAAAAGTTCTAATAGAGCTGAGAAGAGAAGAACGGCTGCGAAAGAGAGAAATGAGAGCAATAGATAGAGTATAAGTACACTGAGATGGAAGAGCCCATAGGCTAAGCTAACCTTGCGAAGAAATACTTTACGGTAGTCCCGCAAGGTACATACGAAGCTGACGGAATTAAGGGTTTAGCACGTAGGCGTACCGCTGCGCGAGTGCGGCATATTAAAAAATATGGACCGGGTGTGGTCCCGAAAGAGGTGCACTTATCGCACGGTATGAATCGTGCATGCTGTCACTAGTGGCAGTATCTTTCAGAAGATTCCCCCTTCGGATAGAAAAAAAAATCAAAATAAAAAACCTACATGTATATGTATAAGAATATTTGCGACCGCTTGGTCTTTTCTTAAGGGGTTACGTCAAGCAAAAGGAGTACAAAATCAAACCCAGAAATCTCCCTGAACAGTCCATTAAATAGATAATTGAGGCAATCCCGACATCAACCCTTTAGCCCGCAATAATTTTCTAATTAGGTGTCGCATATGCGTGACTGAGCATGGAGGTCATTTTAAAACTAAAGCTGTTAGAGCGGCAAGGGAAGCGGTGAAAATCGGCGAGCTTCGTTTATTTTTCGTCACATCTCGGATTTTCTACTAACAACACAATGTTGTGACGCTTTGTCGTCGCGTCAGTCCTTCGACAGATTGACTCTTTGACATTAAAGCAAAAACCGTAAGCTTCGATCATTGGTTGACCGTGTCAACGGAGATTTCACATGAAGTAATGAGTGTTCATATCTACATACACATGTTGTTTGTAGACAAGTTTACAAATATTTTTCTTTCATATTTCTTTACATGCAAACATGATATGAAAATGCCGACGGCAAAACACAATTCTGTACTTTTGTGACTCGATTATGGTTTCAAGTACATGAATTATTTTAAGAAATATATCAAAATACTTTATTTGTAATAATTTAAAAGTATTTTGATATATTTCTCATAATAAAGTAAAAATTAATTAACATAAAATAATTTAAAAAATAATAGTTCGATAAAAGGGAATATATTTCAAATGGCATATCAATATTCCCAGTTTTGCATACATGTTATATACTCTTTAATATTCGTCGTTTGGTTATTTTAAGAGAGCGTATGTGTTCACCGCTGTTATAAAAGCGAGAAATTTTATTTGTTTCTCCTGCGTGTGAGGTAAACTCCTTTATAAAACTGTCAAAGTTCAGTAGGTCTGACATTTAGCAATTGAAAAAAGAGGCCAGATTAAAATCCTACAGAAAAATATGTAAACAGAGAGATTTGTTGCGCTGTTAGGTAGGTAGGTAGGTAAAGTGGCTGTCATTCGACACACTTAAGCCTTTAGGAGGCCCATTGTGATACCACTGGGACTGTGATCCCCTCACTCTATTGGCTCCTCTCTGAACCACCCCATACTTCTGATGAACTTCATCAGTGAGACAAGTTTTATCTGTGCAACCTCCGAGACGTCGTCAAGAAACCCACGACCGATGGTTGCGACTCTTTTCCTATATAGTGCTGCGCAATCGCATAGAAGATGTGTAATGGTCTCCTCCTCTTCTACTTCCTGACAGCTTCTACAATAGTCGTTATATGGCGCGCCAAGTATACTTGCATGTCTGCCTATTAGACAGTGGCCTGTTAGTACTCCTACGAGAGTTCTTATATCATTCCTCTTGAATTTTAACAGTCGGCATGTTCGGCTCATATTCCATTCTTGCCACGTTTGCCTGCTGGTTGAGCAGGTCAGGGATTGATTCCACTGACACTCGGCTATATTATTGACATGTTTGTCGATTAGGTATCTACACGTAGCCAGAGGCATATTTATGTCCACCTTACCAGGATCTAGTTGTAGGGTGGTGCCTGTTCTGGCTAGTTCATCTGCTACGCAGTTACCAGGGATGTCACTGTGTCCTGGAACCCATTGCAGATTTACAGTGAAGTAGGATGACAGATCCGCTAGAAGATCATGGCAATCCTTCACTGTCTTCGACGAAATCCTATGAGACATCAGAGATTTCAAAGCCGCTTGGCTGTCTGTATATATAAATACACTTCTTGTTGTGATTACGCTTTTTGTTAGTACAAGAAGGCTTTCTTTAATTGCAGTGACCTCTGCTTGGAAGACACTACAGTGGTCTGGTAACCGGAAGGCGATTTTGGTATCTAATTTAGCCGAGAAGACACCGCCGCCTACTCGGTTATCCAGTTTGGAACCATCCGTATAGAAGCTAATCCCTTCTTCCTTGTCCACTACATCCCTTTCCCAGTTGCCGGTTCTTTTGGCTTTGTTAAAAAGCCTGCGAACCGATTTTCTAAGCACTGAGAGTTTACTGGTCCACCAAGGACAGCCTTGTTATTTGGTGGTTGAATTTAATGGGCAACCGCAATGGTACGCGTCTATTATGAACTGGTTAGTCGCAGCCAGCCTGCTCTCTAGTCCTAGCGGCGTAGCATCGCTTCCTACCTGCCTCACTCTACTAATATTTAGCTCTAGGGTCTCTCTGAAAACATCCCATTTTGTGTTTCTGGGAATACGGACTAGCAGAAGGTCCTTGACCTCCACTTTCATTGCGAACCGTATGATCCTGTGATCTGACATAGAGGGCTCTTTCGATACTCTCCATTGTGAGATCAGCCCGGACATTAGCTCATTGCACAAAGTTATGTCAAGGACCTCCCTTCTGGTACTGGTAATGAAGGTGGGTTCGCACCCCACATTCTCAATGCTTAAGTTATTACTAATAATGAATTCAAGAAGAGACTCACCCCTTGCATTGCAGTCCGTACTGCCCCACTCCGTGTGGTGCGCATTTGCATTGACCCCAGTACGAGAGGGAGCTTATTTCTCCTGCAGTATTCCATTAGATGGTGAATTTCGTTGGGGGGTGCTGTGGTTGTCTCCCCTGGGAAATAGACTGCTGCAAGGGCGAAGTCTGCACCTTCCTTGTCCTTCACCTGCACCGCGACCAGATCCTGCGTTAGGAACTCTGAAATACAGAAGAAATCAATATCGTTCCTAACCACTACACAAGACCGGAGTCTCTCAGATGAGAGATCCCAGAATACCTTGCTTGCTTTTGTATTGAGGGCCCTGACCTCCCCTCTGAAGACCCACGGCTCCTGGATTAATAGGATACCCAGGTTGTCCGAAAGGAACCTACTCGCGATAACAGCCGAGGCTGCTGTCGCGTGGTGTAAGTTCACCTGGGCAACTTCTATATTGGCAGTGGCGGTCACAGGACTGGTTCCAGGAGGGACAGATCATCGTCATCGCTGTCCTTGTTATTTCCCTGCTGGTCCTGCCCCTTCAGCCCCTCTAGGAGCTCCTGTGTGGAGGGTAGCTCCCCTTCACACTCCTTAGCACATATGTTCGGTGCTCCTTTTGCGGCATCTGTAGCATCCTGCACCACCGTAGCAGTAGCAACCTGCCCGAGTGTGCCGGTACCGGACTGAGTGGGCATCTCATCCACCAGCATTGCTTCTTCCGCCGGTGTGGTTTTAGGCCTCCAAGGCCTCATTACCACACTGCTGAACCTAAAGTTCAGCCTGAATCCCTCCTTCCGGATGAATTTGTAGGACTCGTCATCGATGGTGATGTTGAGCCTCCATCCAGAATCCTCAATACTGCTGTCTACTACCCTCCAAGCCGATGTACCGAGCCCATCGTTTTGGTTTCGTATGAGACCAAGAGCAAGCTCGTAGGGTTTTCCTGTGCTCCTGGAAAGCAATACCGTCATGCAGTGCATAGGCGGTATGTCTTCACCCCTCCTCGCGCATAGGACCGGGCCCCTCCATCCATCTAGCTTCGGAGCGATCTCCGCAAGCCAGGTGGCCGTCCTTTCGTCTTTACAGTCGACTAGCAGCATTCCTGACCTGAAGTGCACACCATGGAATGAGCCGGTGTACCCACACCCATTGTATCGCCGGTGGCTGATTCCCTTTTTGCCTTTTTGAACTTGGGGGTTCTTGAGGCGTTATCTGCCCGCTCTTCCTTTTCGCGGTTTGTTCTGTGGCGTTCCGTGGTTCCGCCTTTCCGCTCCCTCGTTTCCCAGGCTGGGTTGCGTTTCCTCGGCTGAACGTCTGGTTCCCGCCTCCCGCGACGGATGCGGCGTTTGCATGCTTCTTGGCAGCCGGAGATGGGTTGCTGCCCCTGCTTCTGCTTGTGGCGAGTCTAAATGCTTCTTCTGGGGATTTGCCATCTTACAAGTGCCTGAGGTACCATTTTATGGTGGTACCGCTCATGCCTCTCCCGCGTGGATCGTCTGGGCCACCCGGGCATCCCGCTGCTGGTTCAGGGGCGTATCGCACTAATGACTCCGTTCTGTTGACAACTCGTCCAATTTCACGAAAGCTTTTACCGTCCTCCCTTAATTTTAATATTATTTTCCGCTCATCAACACTTATTTCTTTGCCTTTTGCACTCATTTCGATTAACGCTGAATAATTCGAAAAATTTACTCACAAATTGCAGGTTTTTCTTTCGATTATCTAAATCTGTATTATTGACAACAACGCACAAAAAATTATCAGGTCTTAAACGCGTAGAAACTACAATAAACTAATGTAATAAGCAGTGGGCGGGTACTTTTTCTGCTTATTCTCCATTAGTAGAATTAAAAAAATGCCGTTAACTTTGCAAAAGCACATAGGAATTCCATGAACTTTGGCGACTGTAATCCTATTAGCATGCGCATCTGATATGCTGAAAAGAACTTCAAAAGCGCATGTATTTTATTAATATTTTTTATTGAAACACATTCCACGGATTGGTGAGCGGAGACTTTTTCTGCCTAGTGTATGTATATGCGTACACATGTAAATATGTCACTCGCAAAAACTACAAACATTGTTCTACAAAAACAACAATCGCCACAAGTTAATATGTCAGCCAAATAGCCGAAGCCCAAATTTATAGTAAATCACACAACAATAACATTTTCAGTCATGAATGCAAGCGTACTTTCAACAAGCAACCTTGCTTCTTTCATAAAAACAGACACCCCCACATCTCCCCGAGCATGCGCTTGCCAACAAGTGTCTTTTCGCGACGAGAGCAAAATCAAAAAATTATAAATTGAACACATTTCTGATGTTCCCTCTAGAAGGGAAAAGTTGCAACCCCGCAAATATGAGTATTAAAATATTTTAGAATAAAAGTGACAACATAGTATATTTGTCGGTTTACAATTCAAGAAACCTTTTGAAGAAAATATTCAATATTCCTATGATTTATGTATACAGTAAACCCCGATTAAGTACTTCCAATCCCTTTTATCTGCCTGTGTCTTGCTGGATCTCACGTCTTTTTTAAAATACATAGAAACTATTTTTTGGTACTACTCGCTTAAGTACCACAATCGCTTATGTACTATAAAGCATAAAATATCTGCATCTTTGGTTTTGGCACTTAACCAGTATTTGTCAAAGAATGTACGTATGAATGTATGTAAATATTTGAATATTTTGTACACACATCTGCCCGTATATATGCGCACGACTTGTTGACTTTGTTTCCATTTACGCATGCCACGTTATATATGAATAGGGTTTGATTATGCACTTGCCCATATGCGATGTATGCATGTAAAAGTGTGTATGGTTCTGATTTCCCATGAAACAATGAGTGACAAATTAACAAATACAAAAATGGGTTCTTTCATATTTGTTACATGCACACATAATTATACATATACATACATGTAGTGCGAGTACGAACCATCAAATTGGAAGCCGGAGATATCCCATTTTCTTAGAAGTCTGCCAAAAGAAAAGGAAATGAAAATATTACAGATCAACCTAAACCACTGCGAAGCCGCACAAGAACTGTTGACGCAAACCGTGTACGAAAGGAACGTCGATGTTGTAATAATATGTGAGCAATACAAAAACCTGAGCTCTGATACGTGGGTTTCTGATAGCACCAAAAAAGCAGCAATCTGAACCTGCGGTGATAAAATGATGCAGGAGAAACCACTGACACATAAATCCTTCTACACGAGAGTAAAAATCGGCGGAATACACTTTTACAGTTGTTACTTGCCACCAAGCCTTCCACAGTCGGTCTTTGAAAAGGTTCTCGATGAGTTGGTTGGGGATGCCCACGCAACCAAACCAAACATAATAGCAGGAGACTTCAATGCATGGGCCTTAGAATGGGGAAGCAGAAGCACAAACCAGCGAGGACATGCGTTACGGAAAGCCTTCGGGCTACTTGATATTGTCCTGTTAAACACAGGCTTTAGCACACATTCGAAAAAAATGGTCGTGGTTTCATTATTGACATAACGTTTGCCAGTAAATCTCTGGCACGAACGGCAGAGTGGCAGGTGTGTGACACGTACACACACAGTGACCATTTCACATTTATAATAGATGTAAGCAACTGCTCCGCGCACCTCTTGCGTGTAAAAAAGGTACAAGCTAAAGGGTGGAAGGAAAACACAATCGATGAAGATTTATTCAAACTCGTATTGAATGAAGACATACCCGAATTAGAAGACACCAACCAACAGGCTAAGTTGCTTGTTCAACATATCTGGAGAGCCTGTGACGCCGCCATGATTCGAAGGAAACAACACCCCAAACGAAAGCCAGCATACTGGTGGAATAATGATATCCAACAATTGCGAGCTGATTGTAATAAAGCGAGGAGACAGTACCAGAGAAGTACAGGCACGGCAGGTCAAGATGGTTTACATGAAAACTTCAAGGCCAAACGCAAGCAACTGAAAAAAGCTATTAAAAATAGCTAAGCTGTGTGTTTCAAAGAGCTTTGTAACAAACTCGATGAAAATCCCTGAGGCGGTGCGTACAAGCTGGTCATGTCTAAAGTTCGAGGTCCTAAAGGAAAAGCGCCAACCTGCCCAGCCCTTCTGAAAAGTGTTGTGGAAACACTCTTTCCAACACAGCCCACGCGAGAAGAAGAGCAGTTTCTCCCCGAAGAATCAGACCGCATAGCTATACCAGTAGTTACCGATATGAAGGTTATAAATGCTGCTACACGTTTCGGCAATGCTAAAGCACTGGGGCTGGATGGCATCCCAAATCGTGCTCTGAAGATTGCACTAAAGCAAAACCTAAAATGCTTCATCCAGCTATATACGAAGTGCTTAACCGATGGTATTTTCCCAAAAATATGGAAAAAACAACGTTTGGTCTTATTACAGAAGCCAAACAAAACAGTTGGGGATCCTAGTGCATATCGACCACTGTGCATGATAGACACGATTGGCACCCTGGAAGAAGTTGAAGATGGTTTATCTAGCAATCAATACGGGTTTCGCAGAAAGCGCTCGACTATCGACGCAATCAAGAAGCTGACCGGAATAGCAGATAAAGCAATTGAAGGTACTAGGTGGATGCATGGCACAAAATAATACTGAGCAATCACCACTTTCGACGTGAAAAATGCGTTTAATTCAGCATACTGGCCACACATAATACGAGCCTTAGAGAACCTCAATACTCCGGTATATTTATTGCGGATTATAAGATGTTACTTGTCCGACAGGCTGTTGTTATACGACACTGAGGAGGGGGTGAAAAGTTATGCAGTAACTGGTGGAGTTCCACAAGGCTCTGTTTTGGGCCCAATGTTATGGAATATCTTATACGATGGAATATTGCGCCTCCCTCTACCGAAAGAAGCGAAAATAATTGGATATGCGGATGACATTGCTGTGGCAATAGTAGCAAAAGAGCTGCACCAAATCCAAAGCGTTTGTGTAGCTACGTCTCAGAAAATTAAAAACTGGCTCGACGCGTCAAAACTTCAGCTGGCGGGGCAGAAGACAGAAGCAGTCCTGATCTCGAGCAGGAAAAAACTAGAGACCATTACTCTGAACATTGACCGGCATGAAATTAGAACTCAGCCATCTCTAAAGTACCTGGGTGTCATAATCGATGCGAGACTCAACTACAAGATGCATATTGAAAAAACCTGCGAAAAAGCTGTCCGAGTGATTTCGGCACTAGCGCAAATTATGGCTTACATAGGTGGACCAAATCAAGCGAGAAGGTTACTTTTAGCAAAAGCCAGCTTTTATCAGTTATGTTGTATGCGGCACCTGTATGGGTACAAGCGCTGACCCATAAAATATATGCCAAAATGGTGATTTCAATGTTCAGACTAAGCGCCATCAGAGTAGCCAGTGCATTCCGCACAGTATCGCAAGAAGCTGTTAGCATTATATCCAGTATAATGCCACCAGATATAATGGCACTTGAGCTCAAACGAATATACGATACCAGCAAAATACTAGGCAGGTCATTGACAATAGCGGAACAAAAAGAAGAAAGACAAAAGAATCTAAACGAGTGGCAAAACCGTTGGGACGAAACAACCAAAGGGCGGTGGACGCACCGGCTTATCAAAAATGTGAAAACCTGGGTGGAAAGAAAGCACGGACAAACGGACTTTTATATGACGCAATTATTAACTGGCCATGGCTGCTTTAGAGAGTACCTGTACAAGTATGGTCATGATAACGGAGTGACGTGTTCCTTTTGTGGTAATAGTAATGAGAATGCTCTACACATCTTTTTCTATTGCGTGCGATATAATGTGGAAAGGATCTTGCTAGAACAACAGATAGCAGAACCCGTATCACCGGATAACTTAGTACCACATATGCTGCGGTCTGAGCAGGTGTGGCTTGCCGTAAAAGCCCTGGCCGCAAAAGTTCTAATAGAGCTGAGAAGAGAAGAACGGCTGCGAAAGAGAGAAATGAGAGCAATAGATAGAGTATAAGTACACTGAGATGGAAGAGCCCATAGGCTAAGCTAACCTTGCGAAGAAATACTTTACGGTAGTCCCGCAAGGTACATACGAAGCTGACGGAATTAAGGGTTTAGCACGTAGGCGTACCGCTGCGCGAGTGCGGCATATTAAAAAATATGGACCGGGTGTGGTCCCGAAAGAGGTGCACTTATCGCACGGTATGAATCGTGCATGCTGTCACTAGTGGCAGTATCTTTCAGAAGATTCCCCCTTCGGATAGAAAAAAAAAATCAAAATAAAAAACCTACATGTATATGTATAAGAATATTTGCGACCGCTTGGTCTTTTCTTAAGGAGTTACGTCAAGCAAAAGGAGTACAAAATCAAACCCAGAAATCTCCCTGAACAGTCCATTAAATAGATAATTGAGGCAATCCCGACATCAACCCTTTAGCCCGCAATAATTTTCTAATTAGGTGTCGCATATGCGTGACTGAGCATGGAGGTCATTTTAAAACTAAAGCTGTTAGAGCGGCAAGGGAAGCGGTGAAAATCGGCGAGCTTCGTTTATTTTTCGTCACATCTCGGATTTTCTACTAACAACACAATGTTGTGACGCTTTGTCGTCGCGTCAGTCCTTCGACAGATTGACTCTTTGACATTAAAGCAAAAACCGTAAGCTTCGATCATTGGTTGACCGTGTCAACGGAGATTTCACATGAAGTAATGAGTGTTCATATCTACATACACATGTTGTTTGTAGACAAGTTTACAAATATTTTTCTTTCATATTTCTTTACATGCAAACATGATATGAAAATGCCGACGGCAAAACACAATTCTGTACTTTTGTGACTCGATTATGGTTTCAAGTACATGAATTATTTTAAGAAATATATCAAAATACTTTATTTGTAATAATTTAAAAGTATTTTGATATATTTCTCATAATAAAGTAAAAATTAATTAACATAAAATAATTTAAAAAATAATAGTTCGATAAAAGGGAATATATTTCAAATGGCATATCAATATTCCCAGTTTTGCATACATGTTATATACTCTTTAATATTCGTCGTTTGGTTATTTTAAGAGAGCGTATGTGTTCACCGCTGTTATAAAAGCGAGAAATTTTATTTGTTTCTCCTGCGTGTGAGGTAAACTCCTTTATAAAACTGTCAAAGTTCAGTAGGTCTGACATTTAGCAATTGAAAAAAGAGGCCAGATTAAAATCCTACAGAAAAATATGTAAACAGAGAGATTTGTTGCGCTGTTAGGTAGGTAGGTAGGTAAAGTGGCTGTCATTCGACACACTTAAGCCTTTAGGAGGCCCATTGTGATACCACTGGGACTGTGATCCCCTCACTCTATTGGCTCCTCTCTGAACCACCCCATACTTCTGATGAACTTCATCAGTGAGACAAGTTTTATCTGTGCAACCTCCGAGACGTCGTCAAGAAACCCACGACCGATGGTTGCGACTCTTTTCCTATATAGTGCTGCGCAATCGCATAGAAGATGTGTAATGGTCTCCTCCTCTTCTACTTCCTGACAGCTTCTACAATAGTCGTTATATGGCGCGCCAAGTATACTTGCATGTCTGCCTATTAGACAGTGGCCTGTTAGTACTCCTACGAGAGTTCTTATATCATTCCTCTTGAATTTTAACAGTCGGCATGTTCGGCTCATATTCCATTCTTGCCACGTTTGCCTGCTGGTTGAGCAGGTCAGGGATTGATTCCACTGACACTCGGCTATATTATTGACATGTTTGTCGATTAGGTATCTACACGTAGCCAGAGGCATATTTATGTCCACCTTACCAGGATCTAGTTGTAGGGTGGTGCCTGTTCTGGCTAGTTCATCTGCTACGCAGTTACCAGGGATGTCACTGTGTCCTGGAACCCATTGCAGATTTACAGTGAAGTAGGATGACAGATCCGCTAGAAGATCATGGCAATCCTTCACTGTCTTCGACGAAATCCTATGAGACATCAGAGATTTCAAAGCCGCTTGGCTGTCTGTATATATAAATACACTTCTTGTTGTGATTACGCTTTTTGTTAGTACAAGAAGGCTTTCTTTAATTGCAGTGACCTCTGCTTGGAAGACACTACAGCGGTCTGGTAACCGGAAGGCGATTTTGGTATCTAATTTAGCCGAGAAGACACCGCCGCCTACTCGGTTATCCAGTTTGGAACCATCCGTATAGAAGCTAATCCCTTCTTCCTTGTCCACTACATCCCTTTCCCTTTCCTCTCTGGAGGGAAAGGCAATATTGAGGACCGGATTTAGGTTCAGCTCCCCCGGATTGCAAAAATCCGTAGTTATGGGAAGAAACGGGAACTTCCTAAGTATCCTAGAATGCCCCTTGTTGCAGGCGACTAGTAGGGAGGCTTCCCTCAGTCTCAGAGCTGACTTCGCTGCCATTTGCTTGCAATATAAGTCTGTTGGCAGCAAGTGTAAAATTATGTTGAGTGCCTGGCTTGGCGTAGTTCTGAGAGCTCCACTGATGCAAATACTAGCTGCTCTTTGTATACTTTCCATGCTTCTAATCGCATATTTCTTTTCTGTAATCGGCCACCATACTACTATCCCGTAGGTCATGATCGGCCTTACAATTGCTGTGTACAGCCAGTGAGCCACCCGAGGTGTCAGTCCCCACCTGGGCCCCACCATTCTTTTACATGTGTAAAGCGCTGTAGCAGCTTTCTTTACCCTCGCTTCCTGGTTTTGTTTCCAAGAAAGCTTCCTGCCGCTGTTAAAGATCACTAACAAAAATTGGAAAACAATGAAAATGAAAGAAAACACGAAATTGATATGTATGTGATGATATCTATGGTGCTGCCATGCTTAGTAGTATTGATTTTCAATTGAAAATTTTTAAAAACTTTTATTAATTGAGAGCTAATACATCTATTCTTTTGATTACGCATTGAAAGTTCAAAATACAATTGTTTAATATATCACAAAATCACAAAAAAAGAGTATAAAAAGTGTCTGCATATGTTTAACGGATACATGTATAATAATATTTAATCTTAATAAATGATGGGTATTTTAATTTAAATTCCCAAAAATTATTATTTTGTCCGATCTGGCTACAATAGAAAATGTTATAAAAACCGCTAATTTTGAGGCGCTCTCACATTGGAAAGAGTTGGACATCCCATTATCCCTGATTTTCGTACTACAATGTGTACTACACTAAATGCTCAGGAAACCATGTACCATCAGAGAACGTATATATGTATATACAAGCAGAGAATGTTAATGAATAGAGAAGGAGCAAATGTTAAATGAAATCTTTTTGAGTACTAATTTGTAGTTCCAGATGAGGGAACATCGAAAAATATAACTTCGAAAAAGAAAAATACACCACGCAATGTGCGAAATGCTATAAATAGACACAACGAATATTCCTAAATGAAAAATCGTTGCGCATACCTATTTAGACTTATGTTTTCAATTTCTATGATATGACAAATTTTTAATTATGAAAAGCCTTCTGAATTAAAAATCTGTATTATCGGTAAAAACCACAGAATTCATAATAAAATAAACATTTAATAGGCTAGTTTTCCAACTTATGTATGTGCGTTGAGTGAGTAATTGCTTATTGAACAAAAGATAACAATAAAACTGTGGCTAAGCGGCCGCGTTTCCACTTTTGTGGTGGCAGAGGTCGTAAGCGGCGAAGGAGTTAAGCTCATTCCGAATACGATCCTAAAACTCATGTAAATTAAATTTTATTTAATTTTTTTATTTTATTAATTGGAATTATTTAGCATATCTCAATTCAATTACTTAAATAGCATATTTAATTTCCTGATATAATTAAAATATATTACGAAAATATGTTCATATGTTTGGGTTTATTGAATATTTCCTTATTATACGTATTAACACAAATTTGATAATCACACATACATTCTTAAATACACGTACGCTGATGCTAGCTTTTTCTTGCCCCGCACAAGCAATGACTTTTGTCCACACTTTTTGCTTTTTGCGAGAAGCAAGTTGAACCAGAGAACGTAAAACAATGAGAAGGTGCAGGTTCGACAGCGAACAATTTGTAGGAATTTATCAAGGAGTTCACCACAGATGCACGAGAAACAAATAACATTTTTCGCTTTTATAACAGCGGTGAATCTGTACACATACGCTCTCTTACCATAACCAACCGACGAATATTGAAGAGAATATAATATGTGAGAAAAACTGGGCATATTGATATGCCATTTGAAATATATTCCCTTTTATTGAACTATTATTTATTATTTTTTAAATTATTTTATGTTAATTCATGTTTACTTTATTATGAGAAATATATCAAAATACTTATAAAGTATATATACTTATAAAGTATTTTGATATATTTCTTAAAATAATTCATTAATTGTACTTGACACCATTATGGAGTCATAAAAGTACAGAATTGTGTTTTGCCGTCGGTATTTCACATTCATGCTTAAATTTTTCTTTTCAAATGCATGTGTAAACATATAATATGTAACAGGACATACATATATTATGTCGTTTACACATTTGTATGTATTTTTATGTAGATATGTACACTCATTACTTCATGTGAAAATTCCGTTGACACATTTTTTGCTTTTATGTCAAAGAGTCAATCTGTCGAAGAACTGACGCGACGACAAAGCGTCACAACATTGCGTTGTTGGTAGAAAATCCGAGATGTGCCATACACACTCTTACAAACATACATCGCATATGGGCAAGTGCAAAGTCAATGTGTGTACAAAAAAATCGTACGTACTTACGTAAATTCTTTGACAAATACAGTCAATCCCGGTTAAGTGCCAAAACCAAAGATGCAGATTTTTTGTGCTTTGTAGTACATAAGCGATTGTGGTACTTAAGCGAGTGGTACCAAAAAAAATTATTTTTATGTATTTAAAAAAAAAATTACCGTTTTCTTTAAAAAATTAAGAAAAAAAAGTGAGATGCAGCAAGACACCGGCAGATAAGAGGGATTGGAGGAGTGATACTTAACCGGGGCTTACTGTATACATAAATCAGAGGAATATTGAATATTTTCTTTAAAAAGTTTCTTGAATTGTAAATCGACAAATTTACTATGTTGTCACTTTTATTCTAAAATATTTTAATACTCATATTTGAGGGGTTGTCACTTTTCCCTTCTAGAGGGAATATCAGAAATTTGTTCAATTTATGATTTTTAGCTTTTGCTATCGTCGCGAAAAGACGCTTGTAGGCAAACGCATGCTCGGGGAGATGTGTAAGGCGTTTTTCCGTATAAAAACATACATACCTACAATTATTTGTAGGCAAAGCTGTTAGAGCGGCAAGGGAAGCGATGACAATCGGCGAGCGTTCGGTTATTTTTCGGCACATCTCGGATTTTCTACCAACAACACAATGTTGTGACGCTTTGTCGTCGCGTCAGTCCTTCACAGATTGACTCTTTGACATAAAAGCAAAGAACGTGAGCTTCGATCATTGGTTGACCGTGTCAACGGAGATTTCACATGAAGTAATGAGTGTTCATATCTACATATGTACATATGATGTTTATAGACAAATTTACAAATATTTTTACACATGATATGAAAATGCCGACGGCAAAACACAATTCTGTACTTTTATGACTCCATAATGGTGTCAAGCCCTTGAATTATTTTAAGAAATATATCAAAATATGTTTAAATTATTATTAATAACTCACAAGAAAGTAAAAATGAATTATAATAAAATAATTTAAAAATAATAATAAATAATAGTTCAATAAAAGGGAATATATATAGATCAATATTCCCAGTTTGGCATACACATTATATTCTCTTCAATATTCGCCGTTTGGTTATGTTAAGAGAGCATATGTTTACAGATTCACCGCTGTTATAAAAGCGAGAAATGTTATTTGTTTCTCGTGCATGTGTGGTGAACTCCTTGATAAATTCCTACAAATTGTTCGCTGTCGAACCTGCACCTTCTCGTTGTTTTAAGTTCTCTGGTTGAACGATCGCAAGCAAGATGGGGTCAGGGGCGCACTGCCACATAATTATTTCAGATATATATTTTATTTATCGAATTTATTTTAAAAACGATTATAGGTATGAATTTATTTGTATTTATATGTTTACGTATCTATTAATTATATTACGTCAATAAGTCATTAATGCATCAGTATTTTTCAATACAAATTAAGCAACATATTAATATATTATGAGCCCTCACTTGACACGCCTCTGTGCATGGTGGCAAGCCATTGTGTTGTTGAAAAAAACCAAATGACGACTTTGTCCACAAACATACATATGTATATACATACATACATACATATATGAGCTCGCATGGATTTATTTGTATTTATATTTTTACGTATCTATTAATTATATTACGTCAATAAGTCATTAATGCATTAGTATTTTTCAATACAAATTAAGCAACATATTAATATATTATGAGCCCTCACTTGACACGCCTCTGTGCATTGTGGCAAGCCAACGAAATAACGGCGAGTTCGCGCCAAAAAACCAAATTACGACTTTGCCCACAAACATACAAATGTATATACATACATACATACATATAGGAGCTCGCATACATATTGACAGTGGTTTGCTATTGAAAGTTGACTTATGCTCTTTTGAAATATTGCGATTACCGATTGGGCTGCATTTTCATAGCGTCGTATTTAGATAAAATGGGCTAAATCGACAAACTATGAAATAATGATAATAAGTAAACATATAAAAGTACTATATGCAGTGTGTTTAGAGTATATAGAAGTAGTTAATAATTTCATATACATGTCAATTTTATATAAATTTTTTAATTTAATGCCATATATAGTTATTATGCACTATAAAAATATAAATATTATTTAAACTCGCTAATAGGTCATGTTGCCAATTCTCCTTTCTGAAGTGAACATCAGACAAATTCTTCAATTTCTGATTTTTAGCAAATGTTGTGAGGAAGCAGCTTGTGGGCAACATACAAACGCGAGGGGGATGGTAGGATTTTCAGTGATACAAATTGTAAAATTGAAATTTTGCTGATTCTTCAATTTTACTGAAGACATTCAAATTCAATTTCATTCATTTTTATTTTCGCGCATTTGTGGTAGGGATTCTTTATGAAAACCAAATGTGGTTTACCAGGCGCACAGAAAAAATAGCGCGGCGCAGAGTTATGAACGAGCGCACTTTGCTTTGAAGCAGACGCACGTTCCTTATGAATGAATTTGTTGTCGTTGTAATATGAAATACTTAGAAAATAAGCCGCGAGTTCGCTTGAATATTATTGGCCGATGATGGTGCGTCTACGTTTTTTTGTCACTTGGGCGAATGTTTGATTTTTTGCGAAAGACATATTGAGGGACATACATATGTACATATGTGTACATATATGCAAATATATTTGGGCATGCGAATGAAGGAAGGCAATTTCAAGAATATTCACATATAGACATATGAACATTGAAGCAAGTAAACAATAATAGCTGTTTGAGTTCACAGATTAGACAAATTAACTTGAATATCGTCTGTGGTGCTGCTTGTATAGCAGACTTCTTTATTGCAACGTGAAATATTTTGCCAAAGTTCAAATCCTATCATATTTTATATAGTCCTTTTTTATTTTTATAACCCTTTTTTATGAAATGATATTTTAATTCTATTTTCATATTATTTCCCTCATTATTTATATTTTCTTGTCAGAAGTCAATTTCTTTCGTTTTTATTATTTAAATTTTTGTTTATGCGCATATCAAAGAACATCTCTGCATATGTATGTATATACATTTTGCTTATTGAGTAGGGTAGTTCGTTGCGTAAATTGACAGCTGTGGTGACATTTTATTTTCGAACTTGCGCGTTTTCGATGTTCCTTCTTAGCAATTAACATTTTAGTACTGCTAACATTTGCTCCTTCTCTACTCATCAACATTCTCTGGCCAAATAGCCGAATCCCAATTTTATAGTAAAATGTACAACAACAACATTTTCATTCATGAACGCAGGCGTACTTTTAACAAGCAACTTCGCTTCATTCATAGAAACAGACACCCTCACATCTCCCCGAGCACGCGTTTGCCTACAAGCGTCTTTTCACGACGATGGCAAAAGCTAAAAATCATAAATTGAACAAATTTCTGATATTCCCTCTAGAAGGGTAAAGTGACAACCCCTCAAATATGAGTATTAAAATATTTTAGAATAAAAGTCACGACATATATATTTGTCGATTTACAATTCAAGAAACTTTTTAAAGAAAATATTCAATATTCCTTTAATTTATGTATACAGTAAGCCCCGGTTAAGTATCGCTCCTCCAATCCCTCTTATCTGCTTGTGTCTTACTGCATCTCACGTTTTTTTTTCCTTAATTTTTTAAGGAAAACGGTAATTTTTTTTAAATACATAGAAATTATTTTTTTGGTACCACTCGCTTAAGTACCACAATCGCTTATGTACTACAAAGCACAAAAAATCTGCAACTTTGGTTTTGGCACTTAATCGGGATTGACTGTATTTGTGAAAGAATGTAAATATTCGAATTTTTTGTACACACATCTGCCCGTATATATGCACATGACTTGTTGACTTTGTTTCCATTTACGCATGCCACGTTGTATATGAATAGGGGTTGATTTTGCACTTGCCCATATGCGATATATGTTTGTAAAAGTGTGTATGGTTTCCCATGAACAATGAGTGTACATATTTACATACATATCTTGCATGCAGACAAATTAACAAATAAATTGAAAAACTTTCTGATGTTCCCTCTAGAAGGGAAAAGTTGCAGCCCCGCAAGCCCACAAAATACAGAAAAAAAGTGACAAAAGTGGCAACAAAGCTTTTGTCCATTTAAAATATTTAACAATTCAAAAATATTTTTCGATGACAAAAATCTCCGTCAATATGTATGCATGTTCATACAAAAACATAAATATTTACGATAGTTTGTAGGCAAGGCTGTTAGAGCGGCAAGGGAAGCGTTGACAATCGGCGGCCGTTCGTTATTTTTTTCGGCATAGCTCGGTTTTTCTACCAACAACACAATGTTGTGACGCTTTGTCGTCGCGTCAGTCCTTCGACACAGTGACTCTTTGACAAGAAAACAAAAAACATGAGCTTCGGCCATTGGTTGTCCGTGGCAACGGAGAGTTTGCATGGAACAATGAGTGTACATATTTACATACATATGTTGCATGCAGACAAATAAATAATTATAAAGGGTACTTTCATATTTGTTTACATGCACGCATAATTATACATATATTATCAGAGAACGTAAATGAATAGAGAAGGAGCAAATGTTAACTGAAAACTTTTTGAGTACTAATTTGTAATTCCACATGAGGGAACATCGAAAAATATAACTTCGAAAAAGAAAAATACATCACACAATATGCGAAATGCTATAAATAGACACAACGAATATTCCTATATGAAAAATCGTTGAGCATACCTATTTAGATTTATGTTTTCAATTTCTATGATATAACAAATTTATAATTATGAAAAGCCTTCTGAATTAAAAATCTGTATTACCGGTGAAAACCCCAGAATTCATAATAAAATAAACATTTAATAGGCAATTTTTCCAACTTATGTATGTGCGGTGCGTGAGTAATTGCTTATTAAACAAAGGATAACAATAAAACGGTGGCTAAGCGGCCGCGTTTCCACTTTTAAGGTGGTTGAGGTCGTAAGCGGGAAGGGGTTAAGCACAATCCGAATACGAGCCTATACGTTCGAATCCTAAAACTGAAATTTTATTTAATTTTTTTATTTTATTAATTGGAGTCTAAGCATATCATAATTCAATTTCGTTAATAGCATATTTTACTTCCTGAGATAATTAAAATATATCAGGAAAATATGTTCATATGTTTAGGTTTATTGAATATTTCCTTATTATGCGTATTTACACAAATGTGATAATCACACATACATTCTTAAATACACGTAGGCTGATGCTTGCTTCTTCTTGTCCCGCACAAGCAATGACTTTTGTCGACACTTTTTGCTTTTTGCGAGTTGAACGATCGCAGGCAAGGAGGGATTGGGGCGCACTGCCAAATAATTATTTCAGATATATATTTTATTTATCGAATTTAGTTTAAAAACGATTATAGGTATGAATATATGTGTATTTATATATATATATATATAATATATATTATAGTACGAAAATAATTCATAAATGCATCAGTATTTTTCAATACAAATTAAGCAACATAATAATATACTAAGAGTCCTAAGTTAGCACGCCTCTGTGTATGGTGGCAAGCCAACGAAATGACGGCGAGTTCGCGCAGACATTGTGTTGTTGAGAAAAACCAAATTACGACTTTGCCCACAAACATACAAATGTATATACATACATACATATATAATTGTGATAGTTTGTGGAATTGTGATAGTTTGTGTGAATTGTGATAGTTTGTGTCTGAGTGAAGTGGATGTGTTTCTAAGAGCTCTTGGAATATTTACTATATACTCCTAGTTTTTAGTAGTGACAGCAATATAGTTTGTACGTAGAGACTTACCGGGAGACTGGACCATTTAAGAGGATACTAAACCTAAAGATATAGATAAGTACAAATTTGATTTAAATAAAATTCATTTGCACTTACCTGCCCCTTTTTCGCGGTAAATTTGTTAAAATATAAAATAAGTTATAATTTCCCCAAGTAACAGCGTATTAAAAAGTGCACTCAATTGTAATCTGCCGTTTTGTTTTTATATATCAGCTGTTTCTGCGCTTTCGTTTCTCCTTCTTTGCTTCTCCTTTTCGTTTTGCTTTTAGTTACGGCATTGCCAATCAACAAAAAAAACAAGTAAGGTTTTTTAGGACGAAGGACTGAACATACCCACTGACAGGTGTTCCCAATTATTCTCTAGCAGAGGTATGGCCTCTGAAAATAGAGTGGGATGTACACCAGAGAATCCTTTTCGGAGGAATTCTAAAATTTTGAGAACACCTCCAAAAGGGAAAAATGAGGAATCCACCGCTGCTGGACCAACAAAAATTTGTGAAAATGCCGCCCAAACGATCGAAAGCGGCAAAATTGAGCAAGAGCAGAATAGTGAAACTGCCAATATTTTAAGCAAATTGGGCATAAAAATAAAGGAACTTGAAAGTATGATGTCTGGTCAGAGACACATAATTCAATGCGCGACCCTGTTAGCGCGACCCTGTTAGCAGCATAACATGCCTTTATGACGAAGCTGAAAAACAAGAGAATCGAGAGAAAAGAGTTATGGTAGAGAAAGCGTCGCAAGTATCTTCTATTCATAAAGATAGAAACACCCCAAAAAGACTTCGGGAGGTATCAGGCTATTTACCACCAACAAAAAAGCCTAAAAACGGAGATGATAAAGCGCAGGCTTTATATAGTGAGGTTACAAAAGTAATGCAGAAAGACAGCTCAGGAAATAAGCCCGCAGGCGAGAAATGGGTGGACGTGGTAAAAAAGAGGAAGCCGATCGACAGAATCAGATCGAAACCAGACGCTATTATTCTAAAAAAGAAAGAAGGAGCGTCGTATGCGGATATTCTAAGGAAAATTAAATGTGATTGCGGCCTTGAGGAATTGGGCTCTAACGTAAGGTACATTAGAAAAACCCTCAAAGGAGATCTGCTAATAGAATTAAAAAACCAAGCAGACAAGAGAGCCCACATGTTCGAGAGTGCCCTAGAAGGAGTAATTGGTGAGATGGCATTATGTGCAAAGACCTAGACGAGATAACCACACCCGAAGAAATATGCGACGCATTAAAAAAGGAGTGTGGGATTCAAAATCTAGCGAAAGAGAATGTCAAAAGTATGCGAAAAACCCGAAGCGGCACACAAATAGCCCTTATATGCCTGCGTGCCGAAGATGCCAAGACCGTACTTAAGCAAGGAAAAATAAAGATCGGGTGGTCTATCTGTCGCCTCCGTGAATACTCATCTATCACTCGCTGCTTTAGGTGTTTCGAAGTGGGGCATATAGCCCATAAATGTCGCAACCCCATTGACAGGTCTTCCCTCTGTACACGCTGCGGAACCTCAGGACACGTCGCAAAAGTATGCACTAATGCCCCAAGCTGTATGCTTTGTAAAGAGAAACACTCTGTCTTGAGCACGGCCTGTCCGAAGTATCTAGAGATGAAAAACTTAAAGGAAAAATGAAGATATTACAATTAAATCTTAACCATTGTGCTGCAGCACAAGACCTGCTAAAACAGTCGGTGCTAGAACATAACATAGATGTCGCTCTGCTAAGCGAGCAATATACTCAGCGTTCGGAAAGCACTTGGATTAAAGATATAAGTGGCAAGGCAGCAATATGGTCATGCGAAGGACAAGCTTTCACATCGTGCTCCAAACGAGCCCAAAACGGCTTCACATGGGCGAATATACAGGGAATATATGTTGTAAGCTGCTATGCTCGTCCAAGCGCGTCAGTAAATGAATTCGAAGACTTTCTCCTTGAGCTGTCTCTAGAGACGAGAAGCAAATCTCCGATAATAATAGCGGGAGATTTTAATGCATGGTCTACTTCTTGGGGTAGCAGACGCACGAATCATCGTGGACGTCTTATACTAGAATTCTTGAGCCAAACGAACCTTACAATAATAAACAGTGGCACGCAAAATACCTATCAAAAGGGCAATAAAGGTTCCGTAATAGACCTAATGTTTGCTAACGACGCGCTTAGCAGGCACATTAAGTGGGTGGTGTCAGACATTTACACAAATAGTGACCACATGGCCATAATTGCTGAAGTTTTGTTCCCAAGAGAAAGGGAACCCCTCAGTAGAAACACCTCTCGAAAACGAGGTTGGCGACAAAAGGAGTTCGATCCTGACGTTTTCGAAAGCGTCTGGAGGGCAGCAAAGGCACCAGGCGACGACGCCGCCCACTTGGTATCCGCTGTGCAAAAGGAACTAGTTGCAGCATGCGACGCAACTATGCGCAGGACGAGATACAACAACAAGCGAAAACCAGTATACTGGTGGAACGAAGAAATCGCCACGCTGAGGAAGCTCTGTCACTCAGCTAGACGTCGCTTACAGCGCAACCAGGGAGGCGAGAATGAAAATCGCCTCAGAGAGGCATTTAAACACAAAAAAAAACTCCTGAAGTCAGCAATCATGCGTAGCAAAAAAGGCTGTTTCGAAAAGCTCTGTGAAGAAGCAAACATAGACCCCTGGGGAACCGCGTACAAAGTATGTATGTCAAAATTTAAATATATGTCGCAGCAACCTAAGAACGCATCATTTATGAGGAAAATCGTCGACGCATTATTTCCAACACACGAGACCACTTCCTATACTATGCGATACGAGGTTACAGAGCCCCCTCTATTAGTCACAGAAGAAGAAATATTGGCTATTGCGAAAAAAATTAAAAACTCCAAAGCGCCTGGAATAGACGGTATACCGAATAGAGCCCTAAAAGAAGCCATGACTCTGAGACCCAGTTTGTTCGCTAAAATGTACAATGCGTGTATATTGGAAGGCGTGTTTCCCGACCCGTGGAAGGTGCAGCATTTGGTTCTACTTCCAAAACCTAAAAAGCCACCGGACGAACCTTCATCTTATCGACCATTGTGCATGCTCGACACGATTGGTAAAGTGTACGAAAGCATTGTAAGAAACCGCTTGGAGTTAGCAATCCAAAAAGCCGGCGGATTATCAGAAAGACAATACGGCTTTATAAAAAAGAGGTCCGCTATTGACGCACTAAGAGAGGTCGTTGATACTGCGAAATGTGCAGTAAGTGGCAAAAGATGGAAAGGTGGCACAAAAAAGTATTGCGCGCTAGTTACACTGGACGTGAAGAATGCGTTCAACTCCGCAAAGTGGGCTAATATAATCAAAGCTCTATACGAAATACGCGCTCCCCAATATCTTGTAAATATTATAATGAGCTATCTTAAAAATCGCATATTGTTATTCGACTCTGACGAGGGCACCCAGAGCTACGCTATCTCGAGTGGAGTACCGCAAGGCTCGGTCTTAGGTCCTCTACTATGGAACTTGATGTACGACGGGGTACTAAGAATACATCAACCAAAAAGCGTGAAAACAATAGCGTATGCGGATGATCTCATAGTGGTAGCAGTGGCTAAACACCTAGATGACCTCAGGCTCAAATGCAACGATTGCATAAACGGTCTGCGCCAATGGTTTGCTACCATGAGCTTAGAGCTGGCTGAGCAGAAAACGGAAGTCTTGCTCATAAGCACAAGGAAGGTGGAAGAAAGGTTATCACTCACCATAGGGGGGTGCGAGATTACTTCACAGCCGCAGCTGAAGTATCTGGGAGTAATACTAGACTCCAAATTAAAATTTAAAGAACACCTGGTGTATACTTCCGGCAAAGCAGACAAAATGTATAATGCGCTATCTAGAATGATGGCCAATAGAGGCTGCGTGCGCTCCAGCCGGCGGTTTTTAATATCAAAAGCAATGAGTTCAGTAATATTGTATGCAGCACCAATATGGATACAAGCGCTAGACATAAAATCATATGCTAGACAAATAAGCGCAGTACATAGGCTTTCTGCAATCCGAGTAATAAGTGCTTTCCGAACGATATCAAGTGATGCTGCTGAAGTACTAGCCAGCATGCCGCCTATTGACATCCAGGGGGACGAATTCGCGCGACTGTACCAGCTGTCAGCGTTGTCTTCAGGAGTAAAAAAAGAGGAGAGAACCAAGAGCCTAACAATGTGGCAGCAACGGTGGCAAACCTCATCTAAAGGACGATGGACTCATAGACTGATTCCGGACATTCATTCGTGGATAGACAGACGACATGGGGACCTGAATTTCCACCTTACCCAAATACTGAGTGGGCACGGATGCTTTAGAAAGTAACACGTATTTTTTCAGTGCCCCCGCTTTTTAAATATTAGGGAAAAGTTAAAATCTACTCTCGGCGGTAGTGTAACGGTGGAAACTCTGACAACACATATGTGTCAGTGTTCTGAAAAATGGAAAGCTGTCAGCGAAGCGGCAGCTCTAATTATGACAAAACTGAGATACGTGCAACAGATTAGGAGTCAGTCAGTCCGTGCCGTAGAGGAGAAAAAAAAAACATACATACATATAGGAGCTCGCATACATATTGACACCAAATTGTGTGAATCGTCGCGGAGTTGACAAAATTTGTTTCAATCGACAATGTCGATCGGCTATGTTGTCTCGTTTGTCCTTCTTGCAGTGGTTTGCTATTGAAAGTTGACTTATGCTCTTTTGAAATATTGCGATTACCGATTGGGCTGCATTTTCATAGCGTCGTATTTAGATAAAATGGGCTAAATCGACAAACTATGAAATAATGATAATAAGTAAACATATAAAAGTACTATATGCAGTGTGTTTAGAGTATATAGAAGTAGTTAATAATTTCATATACATGTCAATTTTATATAAATTTTTTAATTTAATGCCATATATAGTGCATAATATGCAAAAATATAAATATTATTTAAACTCGCTAATAGGTCATGTTGCCAATTCTCCTTTCTGAAGTGAACATCAGACAAATTCTTCAATTTCTGATTTTTAGCAAATGTTGTGAGGAAGCAGCTTGTGGGCAACATACAAACGCGAGGGGGATGGTAGGATTTTCAGTGATACAAATTGTAAAATTGAAATTTTGCTGATTCTTCAATTTTACTGAAGACATTCAAATTCAATTTCATTCATTTTTATTTTCGTGCATTTGTGGTAGGGATTCTATATGAAAACCAAATGTGGTTTACCAGGCGCACAGAAAAAATAGCGCGGCGCAGAGTTATGAACGAGCGCACTTTGCTTTGAAGCAAACGCACGTTCCTTATGAATGAATTTGTTGTCGTTGTAATATGAAATACTTAGAAAATAAGCCGCGAGTTCGCTTGAATATTATTGGCCGATGATGGTGCGTCTACGTTTATTTGTCACTTGGGCGAATGTTTGATTTTTTGCGAAAGACATATTGAGGGACATACATATGTACATATGTGTACATATATGCAAATATATTTGGGCATGCGAATGAAGGAAGGCAATTTCAAGAATATTCACATATAGACATATGAACATTGAAGCAAGTAAACAATAATAGCTGTTTGAATTCACAGATTAGACAAATTAACTTGAATATCGTCTGTGGTGCTGCTTGTATAGCAGACTTCTTTATTGCAACGTGAAATATTTTGCCAAAGTTCAAATCCTATCATATTTTATATAGTCCTTTTTTATTTTTATAACCCTTTTTTATGAAATGATATTTTAATTCTATTTTCATATTATTTCCCTCATTATTTATATTTTCTTGTCGGAAGTCAATTACTTTCGTTTTTATTATTTCAATTTTTGTTTATGCACATACCAATTAACATCTGTGCATATGTATGTATATACATTTTGCTTATAGAGTGGGGTAGTTCGTTGCGTACCCTGATAGTTGTGGTGAAATTTTATTTTCGAACTTGCGCGTTTTCGATGTTCCTTCATCGTAATTAACATTTTAGAACAGCTAACATTTGCTCCTTCTCTATTCATCAACATTCTCTGGTTTAATGCATATTCCCTTATTTATGCGTATTTACCCAAATGTGATAATCACACATACATTCTTAAATACACGTACGCTGATGTTTGCTTCTTCTTGCCCCGCACAACCACACTTTTTGCTTTTTGCGAGAAGCAAGTTGAACGATCGCAAGCAAGATGGGGTCAGGGGCGCACTGCCACATAATTATTTCAGATATATATTTTATTTATCGAATTTATTTTAAAAACGATTATAGGTATGAATTTATTTGTATTTATATTTTTACGTATCTATTAATTATATTACGTCAATAAGTCATTAATGCAATCTCAAGATATGGGTTTTCACCTAAAAGTGGGCTGTGCCACGCCCACTGACTAATTTTGAACGCGGTTCCTATAAAGCCAATTTATACCATCTCAGAGATAAAATTTAATGTCTCTGGCGTGTTTAGTGCTTGATTTATCGCGCTTTTAGTAGTTTTTAACAGTACCGTTATATGGGGAGTGGGCGGAGTTGCCACCCGATTTCAACTATTTTCACAACGTCAATAGAAGTGCTAAAAATATTTGCTTCCAGTGAATTTTGTTATTATAGCATTAGCGGTTTAGGAGATATGCACATTAAACCTATTAGAGGCGGGACCACGCCCACTTTTAAAAAAAAAATTTTAACAGCAGATGCCCCTCCCTAATGTGATCCTGTGTACCAAATAACAGTCTTGTATCTTATTGCGGAGCTTAGTTATGGCAAGTTATTTGTTTTTGATTAATGGCGTTTTGTGGGCGTGGCAGTGGTCCGATTACGCCCATCTGCAATACCAACCGTCTCACGGTACCATGAAACATGTCTACCAAGTTTCATAAAGATATCTCAATTTTTACTCAAGTTAGAGCTTGCACGGACGGACGGACAGACGGACAGACGGACAGACGGACGGACAGACGGACGGACGGACAGACAGTCACCCGGATTTCAACTCGTCTCTTCATCCTGATCATTTATATATATATAACCCTATATCTAACTCGATTAATTTTAGGTGATACAAACAACCGTTAGGTGAACAAAACTATTATACTCTGTAGCAACAGGTTGCGAGAGTATAAAAAGGACTATATAAAATATGATAGGATTTGAACTTTGGCAAAATATTTCACGTTGCAATAAAGAAGTCTGCTATACAAGCAGCACCACAGACGATATTCAAGTTAATTTGTCTAATCTGTGAACTCAAACAGCTATTATTGTTTACTTGCTTCAATGTTCATATGTCTATATGTGAATATTCTTGAAATTGCCTTCCTTCATTCGCATGCCCAAATATATTTGCATATATGTACACATATGTACATATGTATGTCCCTCAATATGTCTTTCGCAAAAAATCAAACATTCGCCCAAGTGACAAAAAAACGTAGACGCACCATCATCGGCCAATAATATTCAAGCGAACTCGCGGCTTATTTTCTAAGTATTTCATATTACAACAACAACAAATTCATTCATAAGGAACGTGCGTCTGCTTCAAAGCAAAGTGCGCTCGTTCATAACTCTGCGCCGTGCTATTTTTTCTGTGCGCCTGGTAAACCACATTTGGTTTTCATATAGAATTCCTACCGCAAATGCACGAAAATAAAAATGAATGAAATTGAATTTGAATGTCTTCAGTAAAATTGAAGAATCAGCAAAATTTCAATTTTACAATTTGTATCACTGAAAATCTTACCATCCCCTTCGCGTTTGTATGTTGCCCACAAGCTGCTTCCTCACAACATTTGCTAAAAATCAGAAATTGAAGAATTTGTCTGATGTTCTTTTCAGAAAGGAGAATTGGCAACATGACCTATTAGCGAGTTTAAATAATATTTATATTTTTATAGTGCATAATAACTATATATGGCATTAAATTAAAAAGTTTATATAAAATTGACATGTATATGAAATTATTAACTACTTCTATATACTCTAAACACACTGCATATAGTACTTTTATATGTTTACTTATTATCATTATTTCATAGTTTGTCGATTTAGCCCATTTTATCTAAATACGACGCTATGAAAATGCAGCCCAATCGATAATCGCAATATTTCAAAAGAGCATAAGTCAACTTTCAATAGCAAACCACTGCAAGAAGGACAAACGAGACAACATAGCCGATCGACATTGTCGCAAAATTGTCGATTGAAACAAATTTTGTCAACTCCGCGACGATTCACACAATTTGGTGTCAATATGTATGCGAGCTCCTATATGTATGTATGTATGTATATACATTTGTATGTTTGTGGGAAAAGTCGTAATTTGGTTTTTTTCAGCAACACAATGTCTGCGCGAACTCGCCGTTATTTCGTTGGCTTGCCACCATACACAGAGGCGTGCTAACTTAGGACTCTTAGTATATTATTATGTTGCTTAATTTGTATTGAAAAATACTGATGCATTTATGAATTATTTTCGTACTATAATATATATTATATATATATATATAAATACACATATATTCATACCTATAATCGTTTTTAAACTAAATTCGATAAATAAAATATATATCTGAAATAATTATGTGGCAGTGCGCCCCAATCCCTCCTTGCCTGCGATCGTTCAACTCGCAAAAAGCAAAAAGTGTCGACAAAAGTCATTGCTTGTGCGGGACAAGAAGAAGCAAGCATCAGCGTACGTGTATTTAAGAATGTATGTGTGATTATCACATTTGTGTAAATACGCATAATAAGGAAATATTCAATAAACCTAAACATATGAACATATTTTCCTGATATATTTAAATTATCTCAGGAAGTAAAATATGCTATTAACGAAATTGAATTATGATATGCTTAGACTCCAATTAATAAAATAAAAAAATTAAATAAAATTTCAGTTTTAGGATTCGAACGTATAGGCTCGTATTCGGATTGTGCTTAACCCCTTCCCGCTTACGACCTAAACCACCTTAAAAGTGGAAACGCGGCCGCTTAGCCACCGTTTTATTGTCATCCTTTGTTTAATAAGCAATTACTCACGCAACGCACATACATAAGTTGGAAAAATTGCCTATTAAATATATATTTTATTATGAATTCTGGGGTTTTCACCGGTAATACAGATTTTTAATTCAGAAGGCTTTTCATAATTATAAATTTGTTATATCATAGAAATTGAAAACATAAATCTAAATAGGTATGCTCAACGATTTTTCATTTAGGAATATTCGTTGTGTCTATTTATAGCATTTCGCACATTGTGTGGTGTATTTTTCTTTTTCGAAGTTATATTTTTCGATGTTCCTTCATGTGGAATTACAAATTAGTACTCAAAAAGTTTTCATTTAACATTTGCTCCTTCTCTATTCATCAACATTCTCTGGCATAAGTCAACTTTTAATAGCAAACCACTGCAAGAAGGACAAACGAGACAACATAGCCGATCGACATTGTCGCAAAATTGTCGATTGAAACAAATTTTGTCAACTCCGCGACGATTCACACAATTTGGTGTCAATATGTATGCGAGCTCCTATATGTATGTATGTATGTATATACATTTGTATGTTTGTGGGCAAAGTCGTAATTTGGTTTTTTTCAACAACACAATGTCTGCGCGAACTCGCCGTTATTTCGTTGGCTTGCCACCATACACAGAGGCGTGTCAAGTGAGGGCTCATAATATATTAATATGTTGATTAATGAGTATTGAAAAATACTGATGCATTTATAAATTATTTTCGTAATATAATATATATTATATATATATATAAATACACATATATTCATACCTATAATCGTTTTTAAACTAAATTCGATAAATAAAATATATATCTGAAATAATTATGTGGCAGTGCGCCCCAATCCCTCCTTGCCTGCGATCGTTCAACTCGCAAAAAGCAAAAAGTGTGGACAAAAGTCATTGCTTGTGCGGGGCAAGAAGAAGCAAGCATCAGCGTACGTGTACTTATGAATGTAAGGAAATATTCAATTAACCTAAACATATGAACATATTTTCCTGAAATATTTTAATTATAAAATGATATGCTTAGACTCCAATTAATAAAATAAAAAAATTAAATAAAATTTAAATTTTATGTATTTTACGATTCGAACGTATACTTAACTCCTTCACGCCTACGACCTAAGCCACTATATAAATGGAAACGCTGCTGCTTAGCCACTGTTTTATTGTTATCTTTTGTTCAATAAGCAATTACTCACTCAACGCACATATATAAGTTGGAAAAATTGCCTATTAAATGTTTATTTTATTATGAATTCTGGGGTTTTTACCGATAATACAGATTTTTAATTCAGAAGGCTTTTCATGATTATAAATTTGTCATATCATAGAAATTGAAAACATAAATCTAAATAGGTATGCGCAACGATTTTTCATATAGGAATATTCGTTGTGTCTATTTATAGCATTTCGCATATTGTGTGGTGTATTTTTCTTTTTTGAAGTTATATTTTTCGATGTTCCCTCATGTGGAATTAAAAATTAGTACTCAAAAAGATTTCATTTAACATTTGCTCCTTCTCTATTAATTTACATTCTCTGGTATAATGGTCGCTTGGTCGGCTAACAGAGCTGAAAAATTGAGATCAAGGAGTTCATCATTCTCTGTAGTAATATTCTGTTATTTAACAGTAATGAGAATTTATAACAACGTTCTCTGACAAAATACGTATCTCCCAACATAAAGAGAAAAATTAAATACTTTGAACAAAATATACAAACGCCACTTCACATATGCATCATTAGTTTTTGCCATATAAACGTTTATAATGAAAAATTGATAAAATGTGATTTTTGGCACAAATGCTATATTGATAAAATGTGAAAATTAAAAGAAAAAAAATCAAGTTTTACGTGTATTTTACATGGGAAATCTTTACAGGCCTTGGTCTAGTACTTAATATTAAAATTAAAGTCCCAAATTTTTAGGGAATTTTTTTTATGGTATATCCAACAAACTTTCACCATGGGATTGAAAAAAAAAATATAGTTAAAAAAAAGCAGTCTAATGTACATACATAAATTATTAATTCTGCAATAATTGAAATTAGAAAATTATGAAAATAGAAAATATCATTTTTTGCATAATCTTTCACATATTATCAATGTAGTATTTGTGCAAAAAAATCATATTTTATCAATTTTTCATCAGAAACGTTTATATGGCAAAAAATAATCATGCAACTTATTTTTTAGCCCGGCCGCGAAATGTTTTTAAAAAGAAAACAAATTAAGCCGTTACTTCAACTTTATTCAGCCATGCTTACAGAACCGCCTTCTTACAGAAAAAGCCTCCTCTTATTTTACACTTAAGCCTATTTATACTATTTATTATTGTTTATTTAATATCTTTTTCCTTGAGTCTATTGGATTGCGATTTAGTTATTATTAAGAATTTTATACCGAAATCTGTTTACAAATAGTGATTGGCGATATTTTGTTATTGCTTAGAGTTACTTTTCAATTAAACTATTATGTTTACTTTACAGTTAAGTGCTATGTGTGAGCGGTGGCGTTAACTTCCCCTCCTTTAAGTCGAAGCGTCCCGCCTTCGAATATAATGCTGTTAAGTGGTTGATTTGATTTGACAACCTCAATAAATTTTCTTCTTTTTTTTAGAATTTTTTAATTGAATTTGAGAAGTAATGTATATAAAAAATTTATAAACAAAATAAACCAATAATGTCATTAACGCTATAATAGTAATTGACCACCAAATGGGATTATTGTTTATTTCTTGTTTTAATGGTGTAAGTATATTGAAGTTGTTTAATCTCAAATCAACATTTTTGTTTCAATATATTCTTTTATAAAAAATGTTTTAAATTTTCCTTCTTTTAAATGATTAATGATTTTTCCTGTTGGGTTTTCATATATTTTACTATCAATTGTTACATTATCTTGAAAAGTTACCAAATAAACTCCGTTTATTATGTGATTATTAATTTTATGTTTTCCAAATACTACTATCGCTCCATCTTTCATAATTTTTATAGACTCATTTTTTTCATTAATTTTTGTACAATTAGCATGCTTATTATTTAACATATCAGACAAACATGTATTATTTGCTTTTATCATACAAAATGCATTATTCAAATCATTTTTACAAAATTTTACGGAATAAAATTTATCTTGACATTTTATTATTTCATTTTCAATAAATAATTTTCCATCGCTTTGTGCGACAGCTATTGCTTTAAATAATTTACATATGTTTTTTACTTTTGGATATTTAATGTAAATAACTATTAAATTGTTTTTTGTGTAATTTTGATATCTGATACATCCATAAGATCTGATATTGATACATTAATTTTTTCTTCGTTTATTATTTCCTTTATTTCAGCCATATCTAAAATTAATGGATTTAATATCCCTACTTTTGACAATGCAATTGTTTCTACTGTGTTTTCAAGTTCATTTATTATTAGTTTATTCCTTTGTCTTAAAACAGTTTTTTCATTAGAGCTACCTTGTAATTGTTTTAATATTTGAGTTAATTCCGTAATGGTCTTAAATAACAGTGAATTAGTTGTAAATTGTTTATTATTATTTTCTATTAAATCATTTACTTTATTTGTTATTTGCATAAAATCATCATGGTCAGGTGTACCTGTAATTCATTTCCAAACTGTCCCAAGCTCATTAATACCTCTGTTTGATCTATTATCAATTTTTAATTTTTTTTAATAACGTTTCTATCATTTTTATTTCAAAATCCATATTCAAATCTTCAAATAATACTATTTTCTCATCGATTCTATAGTTTTTTATAATATTCTCAAATAGCGATAAATTAGTCAAATGATGCAGTGATCCAAAATTTTCAAAAATTGCTGCACTTTCCTCCTCTATTAGTATATAGTGTTCCCTTGTATAATCAGTTATATCTGTTTAAGATTTATTTTCTATTTTTATTTTATATCACACGATGCACCCTGTGCAAAGTGTTTCTCTATTTCTTATCATTCCGTACTTCAATTATTCGCTTTAACTATTGTACTATTCTTGTAAGTTCCTTCTTCTCCTTTGGATCGCCGCAATAAACGGACGTGTTTTAAGTTTAGCTCTGGCTTTTATTGAACATAATTTTTGGTGCCTCCTGTGAGGACTAAGAACATTGCTAACTTTGAGAGTTTTAATTGGTGATTCTCATAAGTAAATTGTCTCGACGCTATCGTAAAGGATTAAGGCGATATTTGTGGATAAAGTTCAGTTTCTGCAGTACCACTGTAAAGCATAACCGCACTTTACATGTACATAAATTGGAAATGGCAGAAATAAATCTTCGCCAATTTCATGCATCTGCAATTTCTCGCACGTTGGATCAGGTGCGCAAGGCGCACGCAGGTGAATTAGATGCATCCAAGGCTGAGCAACTTTTGAATTCGGCGAGATCACATTACGACCGCATGCTCGTAAATCACGAGGCACTCCTCATTTTTGCGAAAGACGAGGAGTTGGAAGTACATTCAGCATGGTGGGACGTCACCGAAGAAGTGTACAACGACCTATGTTCCAGTCTTATACGCTTACGTTCGACGAAAGGTGACGAGTCACACACTCCCAGGGAGGGCAATATAGACTCGTCGGTCGAGTTAAAGTTGGAGCCGTTACATATTCCATCATTTGATGGTGAGTTACATAATTGGTTGGCATTTAAGGACGCGTTCGAGACTTTAGTACACAACCGGGAATTACCCACTGCATACAAACTTGGTAAGTTGCGTCAAGCTGTTCCTTGCTCATCAGTGCCGTTGGTTGGTGGTGTTTATTCTGGAGGTTACGAAGAACTGTGGGCAGCTTTGAAAAAACGGTATGATAACCCCAAGCAGTTGGCAGAAATTCACGTTGCGCGTTTCCTAAACCTTCCGTCGGCGTCAGAGGAGTCAGCGCAATCATTGCTGAATATTGTGGATGTTGTAAGCGATTCTCTGCGTTCATTAGCTGTTATGAATTTGCCAGTTCAAGAGTGGGATGCATTAACTGTACCTATCGTCGTATCAAAGCTCCCTCCTACAACAAGGCGCGAATGGTGCATGCACTGCTCTCCAACGGAGTTGTCCAGCTTATCGGATTTATTGAAATTCTTGGAGAAAAGGGCTCAAAGTCTGTCAACGGAGCTTGTTTGGGTCGCAGATGGTCCCGACACAGTATCCGGCCGTCCATATCAGCGCTTATCAACCACGCGCACCGTCAAATGCAACCATTCAATGGAAGAATCAAAGTGTCAGTATTGTCAATGCCCTCATAAGGTTACGCGTTGTCCAACCTTATTGGACTTACCACCAGAGAAACGTTTCGATGTCCTCAGGAAATCAGGCTTATGCTTTAACTGCTTAAGGTCAGGGCATATGTCTAAACAGTGTCCCTCTGGAGGATGTCGCCAATGTGGCCGCAGGCACAATACCATTTTTTGTCGAGAATCACAGCACTCTGCTTCGCTTTCCGCCACGAGGAGAGTGGTAACTACTACCAGTACTAAATCGCAGCCCTGTCAACCGTTAGTACCGGCTCAAACCACGTTATGACACCACGACTCTGTAATCGGATGCCATGCTCGGGGTGACCAGATCGTACTTCTGGCTACAGCGTGTGCGTATGTTTCTGGAGACAACTCGGAGGAGCGACTGGCGAGGATTTTATGTGATCCTGGATCACAAGTAAGTTTTATTACAGAACGCTTTGCTAATGCTTTGAATCTCCATAGAAGTAGCTATGATGTAGCGGTCGAGGGTATTGGTGCATTATCCTGTACACGCACCAAGGGCGTCGTGGCAATAACACTCAAGTCAACGGACTTGCAATTCTCAGTGGCAATCCATGCCTTGGTCATTAAATCTATTACCTCGGTGCTTCCAACAGCACAAATCTTTGGAAATCAGTATAAACACTTGGCTGGTCTGCAAATGGCAGACCCGCATTTTGGTACTCCAGGAAATATTGATCTTCTGCTAGGAGCTGACGTTTGGGGTCTCATTTTGAAGGGAGATACTATCAAGGGTGGTCCTAACGAACCACATGCTCAACGTACGAGTTTGGGTTGGGTTATTTTTGGGCCTGCATCAACATCTTCAGTAAATAAGTCAGGTTTGCGCTCATATAGCGCTCAAATTTTGGAAGAGTCTCGTTTGGACGAGATTGTAAGCAGCTTTTGGAAGCTCGACGAAGGGTCTTATGCCGACGAGATTATTGATGATGAATGCGAGCGAATATTCTCAATGACTCACTCACGAACATCAGAAGGGCGTTACATGGTGCGCTTACTAATGCAAGCTAACGCATCACCCCTAGGCGACTCTTATGGCAGTGCCTTAAGACAATTCTATCGTATGGAGCGTCGACTGGCCTCCGATGCACTATTACGTAACAAATATATTGCTTTCATGAAAGAGTATATCGACCTAGGGCACATGGAAGCCTTAGGTACATACAGTGATTCCCGTCGTATATATCACATTCCGCATCATGCCGTACTAGACAAGTTTCGTGTCGTTTTTAATGCTTCATCACCAACGTCAAATGGTGTTTCTCTTAATGATATACAACGTGTGGGTCCAACCATTCAGAATTCGTTGAACGATATCCTTTACCGTTTCCGAAGGTACGCAATTGCTCTCACAGCCGATGTGAAGAAGATGTTTCGCCAGGTTTTAGTAGCACCAGAGGATCGAGATCTCCAGCGTATCTTATGGCGCGAATCCCCGAACGAGGATATTAAAATATATCAGCTTACGACGGTGACTTATGGCATGGCATGTAGCCCTTACAATGCAGTTCGAGCGCTGCAGCAATGTGTTATCGATAATTATGGAGTGGTGAGCAACCATAAGCAAGCTGAGTCGGCGCGCACTGCCATTCTCTCTACGAGCTGTACTGACGTTAATGAAACGGTTACCTTAGCCCAAAATGTATCCATGATTTTGACGGCTGGTTGTTTTAGGTTACGGAAGTGGAACTCAAATAGAGCCGCCGTTCTAGCGAAAATTGGCGAATCATCTTCTATACATGAATGCAATATTCACGTCCCTATAGCTACGGTGTTAGGATTGCGTTGGGACCCGGTAAGTGATGAGTTGTTGTTTAATGTATCACTGAAACACTATGATGAATTGCCAACGAAGCGACGAGTTCTCAGTGACGTAGCCCAACTGTATGACCCCACTGGATTTCTGGCACCAGTCATTATATCGGGCAAAGTTTTTATACAGACTCTTTGGTCTGCGGGTATATCTTGGGATACCCCACTACCGAAAGATCTGTGCAATATCTGGTCTAAATTTCGGGATGATTTATGTACTCTCGCCAAGGTTTGGGCTTGGGATGAATGCAACTCGTCGCAGTACGCTCTATGGTTTTGGTGATGCCAGTCAGAAGGCCTACGCTGCGGTCGTTTACGCACACACAATCGACAGTGATGGCAATGTTAAGGTATCATTGCTCACCGCACGTACTAAGGTTGCGCCGCTGAAAGGCGCCACCATCCCTCGACTCGAACTATGTGGAGCTCTCCTATTAGCTAAGACGATTGATAATGTTCGCAGAGCTCTTAGTTTGGTAGATACCTCTGTACACTTACTGACGGACTCTAGTATTGTATTGTGCTGGCTACGCAAACAGCCAATGTTATTAAAACCATATGTTGCCAACCGGGTTCAGCAAATACAAGAATTGACCGCTCTAGATTGTTGGCATTATGTACCTTCTGAACAGAATCCAGCAGATTGCGCGAGCCGTGGTGTGACTCCATCAGAGTTGCTGAGCCACCATTTATGGTGGACGGGTCCAGATTGGTTACGTCAGAAGGCAACTCCGTGTAACCAGTTACCGGAGTTACAAGCAGACGAAGTTGTAAAGGTGCGGATTGAAGAGAGGGCCAGAGTTTTAACCTTCGCATCTTCAATTCGGTTGCAGCTCACCACCCGACGTTTCGATGGACAACATATTCCATTAACACAGCGGTTTAGTTCGATCAAACGACTAATTAGAACTACAGCTATAATACTTCGCTGGTTACCAAAGCATCGCCGTCTTCGCCAACATCGTGTGGCAACTCCAGAGATGGATACCGCGCTTGAATTGCTCATTCGTATTGATCAAACGTCCGCGTTTCCGCAAGACTTACATTGCTTACGTGAAGGCACAAATTTATCAAGCTCTAGCCCACTACTACCATTTAACCCCTACTTGGATGATCATGGTATCATACGGGTAGGCGGTCGCATTAATGGGTCATCATTGCTCGAAGAACAGCGTCATCCAACTATACTTCCAAAGGTTAGCGATTTAGTTAGGCTGCTGGTACACCAAACTCATATCGACACCCTTCACGGCGGTACACAGCTAATGCTACATACTCTACGCTACCGCTACTGGATCCTTAATGCAAGGCAAGTTGTACGCAGTTCAATACATAAATGTGTGATTTACAGACGACACCGTGGAGTTACCATTACCCAACAGATGGCCTCATTACCACGACATCGGGTCTGCGTATCTCGGCCATTTCTGGTGTCAGGTGTCGACTATTGCGGTCCTTTTTCACTGCGCATTGGCACTAAAAGATCTCGCAGTAGAGTGAAAACTTATCTATCAGTTTTCGTATGTATGGCTACCAAAGCTGTGCACATCGAGTTAGTGGATGACTTGTCATCAATGGCGTTTATCGACGCTTTCACGCGTTTCGTTAGTCGACGCGGCCTGTGTCGCGACTTATACAGTGATAACGCTACAACTTTTGTAGGAGCCAATCGGGTAATGAGGGAAGATCTAGCTGCTTGGCACAATGAACAGAATCAGCAATATCTTGCCAACATTGGGACGAGTTGGCACTTTATAACACCTAGTGCTCCCCATCAAGGTGGATTGTGGGAGGCTGCTGTGAAGTCCGCGAAACGACATCTGGTACGGGTAATAGGTAACCAGGCGATGTGGCATTCGCAATTACAGACGCTGGCGGCACGAATTGAGGCCTGTTTGAATTCGCGTTCACTTATACCGCTGACGGATGATCCTGAAGACAAATATGCGCTAACACCTGGAGACTTTCTCATTGGCGCTCCTCTTATCGCAGTGCCAGAACCTACCGTAGCGGAAATACCTGTTAACCAACTAAAGCACTGGCAGTGGTTACGACGAATACATCAACAGTTCTGGCATCGGTGGAGTGAAGAGTATTTGGCAACCCTGCAAACACGAAGTAAGTGGCGGAGGCGTACCGAAAATATTCATGTTGGAGACATTGTCCTAGTCAGACATGAAAATCTTCCCCCAACACATTGGCGACTGGGTCGCATAACAGAGGTTCATCCGGGCAGGGATGGCCTGGTACGCAACGCAACATTGGTTACCTCTTATGGAGTGTGCACCCGAGCAGTGCAGAAACTGTGCTTACTCTTACAACCCGAGGATTTCGAAGCAGTAGCTTCGACCGGGCAGGATGTTTAAGATTTATTTTCTATTTTTATTTTATATCACACGATGCACCCTGTGCAAAGTGTTTCTCTATTTCTTATCATTCCGTACTTCAATTATTCGCTTTAACTATTGTACTATTCTTGTAAGTTCCTTCTTCTCCTTTGGATCGCCGCAATAAACGGACGTGTTTTAAGTTTAGCTCTGCCTTTTATTGAACAATATCCGATGTGATAATTGTAGCATACAACATCAACAATAAAATTTGTTTATGTGTCCCCATTGTTTCTATAAAATTATAAAATTACACTTTAATATTATCCTTATGAATAATTCTGTTTCTGCTTTGTATTTTAACCCTATTTCCTAAATCCTCTATTACTATTTGTTTTTTATATTTGGGCTTTAATTTATATCTTTCCCCATATGTTTTTTCATATATAACTTCCCCTCTATGATAACTTTTTTGAATCCGTTTTTTATTATGGTACTTCAACATTTTTTCCTGAGCATTTTTTAATATTTCTCTCATATTTCCATGTTCTTCTTTGTTAAATAAAACATTACCGAGTGTACTGTTCTGTTATACTGCTGAACTGCCCTCATAATTGATTCGTAATCACTTATCAAATTATGTTCTTTCTTCAAACATCGAGAAATCTCCACCAGTGTCGAATGAACCCTTTCTACTTGTCCATTGCTAGTACTGTGACGTGGTGTACAATAATAAATTTGTATATTAAATCTTTCCATTAAAGACTTGAACTGTATCGTTCTAAACCCCGGTTCGTTATCTATAACTATACTTTTAACATCCGGAAATGTCTGCAAAAGTTCCAAAACCTTATCTTCTACATTTAGTTTATCTTCAATACACTTGATAACCAAATATTTGGAATAAGAATCCAAACACGTAATAAACTTTAATTTTTGTGCAAAAAATATATCAATATGGAGTTGTTCTCCTTCTTTTTCTGGTATTGGTGCTTCACCTATTGGAATCAATTTCGGATGCCTTTCATACTTATTACTATTACATATATTACAATTTCTCGCATATTGCTTCAATTGTTTTACCATTAACGGCCAATAATATTCTTGCTTAATTTGAGCCAAATTTTCTCTATAATTTCTATGTGCTCTATTATGCGTTTGCTCAATAATTGCCCCCTGATCCTCTCTATTAGCCACATCATTAGCGAATAACTTTGTATACAAAAATTTTATCGCTGGAAATGCTTCCCTTAACACATTTTTTATTTCATAAAGCACTTGAGGTGTGCAGTGTATTCCCGTAACTATTTTTGGATTTATATATTCTTTCAAAACACCAATTATATTTTGTGGTATGTCGTACTCGATTAAAAATCGCTTATTATTAAAATAAGAAATCGTCTCCAAGATTATTGATCGTTAATCAATATTTGCTGTTTAAAATGATTTAATGGTTTCTTTGTTTCGTGAATGTGATACCAGAGAATGTTGATGAATAGAGAAGGAGCGAATGTTAGCTGTTCTAAAATGTTAATTACGATGAAGGAACATCGAAAACGCGCAAGTTCGAAAATAAAATTTCACCACAACTATCAGGGTACGCAACGAACTACCCCACTCTATAAGCAAAATGTATATACATACATATGCACAGATGTTAATTGGTATGCGCATAAACAAAAATTGAAATAATAAAAACGAAAGTAATTGACTTCCGACAAGAAAATATAAATAATGAGGGAAATAATATGAAAATAGAATTAAAATATCATTTCATAAAAAGGGGTTATAAAAATAAAAAAGGACTATATAAAATATGATAGGATTTGAACTTTGGCAAAATATTTCACGTTGCAATAAAGAAGTCTGCTATACAAGCAGCACCACAGACGATATTCAAGTTAATTTGTCTAATCTGTGAACTCAAACAGCTATTATAGTTTACTTGCTTCAATGTTCATATGTCTATATGTGAATATTCTTGAAATTGCCTTCCTTCATTCGCATGCCCAAATATATTTGCATATATGTACACATATGTACATATGTATGTCCCTCAATATGTCTTTCGCAAAAAATCAAACATTCGCCCAAGTGACAAAAAAACGTAGACGCACCATCATCGGCCAATAATATTCAAGCGAACTCGCGGCTTATTTTCTAAGTATTTCAAATTACAACGACAACAAATTCATTCATAAGGAACGTGCGTCTGCTTCAAAGCAAAGTGCGCTCGTTCATAACTCTGCGCCGCGCTATTTTTTCTGTGCGCCTGGTAAACCACATCTGGTTTTCATATAGAATTCCTACCGCAAATGCACGAAAATAAAAATGAATGAAATTGAATTTGAATGTCTTCAGTAAAATTGAAGAATCAGCAAAATTTCAATTTTACAATTTGTATCACTGAAAATCCTACCATCCCCCTCGCGTTTGTATGTTGCCCACAAGCTGCTTCCTCACAACATTTGCTAAAAATCAGAAATTGAAGAATTTGTCTGGTGTTCCCTTCAGAAAGGAGAATTGGCAACATGACCTCTTAGTGATTTGAAATATTGTTTTAATTTTTTTCATATTATGCACTATTTTATAAAATTTACATAAAATTGCCATTCATATGAAATTATTAACTACTTCTATATACTCTAAACACACTGCATATAGTACTTTTATATGTTTACTTATTATCATTATTTCATAGTTTGTCGATTTAGCCCATTTTATCTAAATACGACGCTATGAAAATGCAGCCCAATCGGTAATCGCAATATTTCAAAAGAGCATAAGTCAACTTTCAATAGCAAACCACTGCAAGAAGGACAAACGAGACAACATAGCCGATCGACATTGTCGCAAAATTGTCGATTGAAACAAATTTTGTCAACTCCGCGACGATTCACACAATTTGGTGTCAATATGTATGCGAGCTCCTATATGTATGTATGTATGTATATACATTTGTATGTTTGTGGGAAAAGTCGTAATTTGGTTTTTTTCAACAACACAATGTCTGCGCGAACTCGCCGTTATTTCGTTGGCTTGCCACCATACACAGAGGCGTGCTAACTTAGGACTCTTAGTATATTATTATGTTGCTTAATTTGTATTGAAAAATACTGATGCATTTATGAATTATTTTCGTACTATAATATATATTATATATATATATATAAATACACATATATTCATACCTATAATCGTTTTTAAACTAAATTCGATAAATAAAATATATATCTGAAATAATTATGTGGCAGTGCGCCCCAAACCCTCCTTGCCTGCGATCGTTCAACTCGCAAAAAGCAAAAAGTGTCGACAAAAGTCATTGCTTGTGCGGGACAAGAAGAAGCAAGCATCAGCGTACGTGTATTTAAGAATGTATGTGTGATTATCACATTTGTGTAAATACGCATAATAAGGAAATATTCAATAAACCTAAACATATGAACATATTTTCCTGATATATTTAAATTATCTCAGGAAGTAAAATATGCTATTAACGAAATTGAATTATGATATGCTTAGACTCCAATTAATAAAATAAAAAAATTAAATAAAATTTCAGTTTTAGGATTCGAACGTATAGGCTCGTATTCGGATTGTGCTTAACCCCTTACCTCTTACGACCTCAACCACCTTAAAAGTGGAAACGCGGCCGCTTAGCCACCGTTTTATTGTTATCCTTTGTTTAATAAGCAATTACTCACGCAACGCACATACATAAGTTGGAAAAATTGCCTATTAAATGTTTATTTTATTATGAATTCTGGGGTTTTCACCGGTAATACAGATTTTTAATTCAGAAGGCTTTTCATAATTATAAATTTGTTATATCATAGAAATTGAAAACATAAATCTAAATAGGTATGCTCAACGATTTTTCATATAGGAATATTCGTTGTGTCTATTAATAGCATTTCGCATATTGTGTGATGTATTTTTCTTTTTCGAAGTTATATTTTTCGATGTTCCCTCATGTGGAATTACAAATTAGTACTCAAAAAGTTTTCAGTTAACATTTGCTCCTTCTCTATTCATTTACTTTCTCTGGTGATACTCATCACTACTTTCTGGTGAATGTTGAGTATTCGTTACTGAATCACTTGAACGATCTGACTCCTCAGAGCTAGTTATGTTATTTAGTATCTGTGCCCACACTATGGCAAATAATTCCTTTTCATTTGTTGCTAAATTCATTTCTGTAGAATTTAATGTTTTTGATATATATATAATGGGCTTACCCTCCTGTGATAACACAGCTCCCAAAGCCACATTCGACACATCAGTAGTTAGAACGAACTTCATATTATAACTAGGTTGCGTTAATTGCACCTGTTGAGACAATAAATTTTTCAATCTTTCACAAGCAGTAATGCCACTCTGATCAAGCTCAACAATTTTCTTCTTTGACAAGTATTGAGAAATATTTCCATTTTCTCCCTGTAAATATTAAGTTAATGGCTTCGATATTGCCGCATAATTTTCTATAAATTTCCTATAGTACCCAGTTAATCCCAAAAATCCTCTGAACTGTCGTAATGTCCTTGGTACTGGGTAATTCTGAATAGTTTCAATTTTTTTTTGGATCTGTTTTAATAATATCCTTAGCTACTACATATCCTAAAAATTCAACCTCCTCTTGATAAAACTTTGATTTTTCAGACGATGTTTTCATGTTTGCTCCCCTTAACATTTCAATTATGAAATTCAAATGTTTTTTGTGTTCTTTTAAACTTTTTGAAAAAATTATAACGTCATCAATATACACATGACAGAACTTCCCTATATATTCTCTCAACACATTATCCATAGCTCGTTGAAAAATGCTCGGCGCATTCTTCAATCCGAACGGCATTCGTAAAAACTCGTATTTTCCATTATTAACCGAGAATGCCGTTTTTTCTATATCGTTTTCTTTCATTAATATTTGGTAAAATCCAGACTCCAAATCAATTGTGGAAAAGTATTTTGACTTTCCTAAATTTGTCAGTATTACTTCAGGGTTTGGCATCGGTTACCTATCCGATATTGTCTTCTCGTTAATTTTTTTGAAATCGATCACCAATCTCAATTTTGGACTTCTGTCGTCATTCATACCTTTCTTTGGAACTACCCATACTGGAGAGTTGTATGGGCTTTTACTTTCCCTGATTATTCCCTTTTGCAACAAATTTTGAATATCCTCATTAACAAATCTATTCACTGACATTGGATAAGGATATTGCTTTGACCAAATTGGTCTATCCTCAGTTATTCGTATTTCCGCCTTTACATCAGTACGAAAGGGCAGATCTAAGTTTACATTCCTATGTATTTCCAAAATTTCCTCAATTGCTTCATTTTGCAATGTTTTTATCATTTTTCTTTCATCATTCAATGCTGATGATCCTTCGATCTTTGAAACTTGATCGGGGTTGTTAATCAATAATTTATGTAACACATGTCCGCTTTCGGAAACATGCCCAATTTCTTTTTGGTTTATTGTATTCCCAAAATCAGCTTTTAGTAAGCGTTTTGTTTTTTTGTTGCCGGTATTATCGTCGGCGGGCGCCTTAAGATTTTTGAATCCCAAGGGGTTTAAAATTTTATTTCTTTTATTTTTATTTTCACATTTTTCTTTTCCGTAGCCGGTATTTACATCGGCAGGCGCCTTAAAATTTTCGAGTCCCAAGGGGTTTAAATTGTTTTTAATATTTTTTATTTTAAATTTTTGTTTTGATAAGCCGGTATTATCATCGACAGGCGCCTTAGGATTTTCGAATCCCAAGGGGTTTAAATTGTTTAAATCATCTAGAAAATGTATTTTTTCTATTTGGCTATCACCATATATCAATACTCGATTTGGAATATCAATATTGGCTCTGATTTTATTTAAGAAATTTATTCCAATTAAGAGATCACTCTCTAAATTATCAATTTCATAAAACCGTTCCTGAAACCCAAACAGATTGACGTTGTGGTAATATTGTATGATGGTCAAACCATTAATGGTCCTTACCCTCTTCTTAATTGCTAAAATATTTTTATTAGTATATATTCCCGCCTGTATATATGAACTGGTTGCCCCCGTATCTATTCATATTCTAAATATTTGCCGCGTTTTTTTATCCGATCTAATAATATAGGGCAAATCGAGATTTACTCTAAAAATGATTTTCGCTTAAATTATTAATCCTTTGTACTTTCTGCTGAGGTTGAGAGCTGATTTGAGCACTATCATTTCCCCTTTTTGGTACGTTATTTGGTTGGTAATTTGTCTGATAATTACTTTTATTATTATTATTTAATATTTGTAAAGACTGATCCACGTCCATCGGTTCTGGACGATTTTGTGTAACTTCATTTATCTGTGGCGTCCTTATTGGATACCTTTAACTATTTTGAAAATTGTGAGCCCTCTGATTTCCCTGTGAAGGACCCCTTGAATTTATCATTTGACTATTTCTTGAAAAATGCAAAACAAATTGTGCTCGCATTTGATTTGAATATAATTCTTGCGCCTTAACAAGAGCGTTTGGCAAGTCTTTTGGTGCCAGCGTAAACAGAATTTGATCCAATGGGGTACTAAGTCCCGTTATAAAAGTACATAGGGCTGTATCCCTATTTTAAATATTCAATTCCTTTGTTATGGCAGAATTCGTGCCATGAGTCGTAATTGTTTCGTTAGTTAATAACCTAAATTTTTTTTTTTACCTCGTTATAAAATTCTATTAAGGTCCTGGAACCTTGTCTTAGTATACTCATCTCCTGCTCTATTATATGACAGGGTCTCGGCATATGCGAAGTCCAATCGACTCAAAATAGCATCGAAGTTAAGGACAGTGCCGTGATTTGTCAAGATGTCATTGGCATCCTGCGTTAATTTATTACGCAGTATTGTTAAAGCTGCGAAGTATTTTTTACTCCCCCTGGTATAAAGCGACATAGAGTTATTGGCGGCTTCACGCCAGCTAACGTAATTATTTATTTTTCCCTTAAATTCGGGAAGAGATTTTATGACATCTAAACTCTCATCACAATGAATGGTCGAGTCGATACTCTCAACCGAATATTCAGTTACATTATTATTAGAGCTTAAATTCCTAAGCTGGAGCCTAACTTGCTCCAATTCTGTTCGCAATGAAGCAGTACTAGCTGCTATTAACCTAGACACCACATCCATATTCATCGAATTATTACCGTTATTTGCCAAGGCCATTACGGAAAACTTTTTTGTTACTTCTTCCAGTTTTCTTTTTATTTAAAAACAAATTCTTTTATTTATTTATTATTATTTTTTCCTTGGGCACTTGGAATGATTGTGATTGTCCCTACACTTATCACACCAATATAATCTTTGGTATCCTAACTTAGAGGGACTATTTCCCATTAGTATTTTAAATACATGAACTTATATTTAACTGTATTTATTCCTGGTTGCTGCCTCGTCACTACCACCGTTAATAATAATTTTTTATATCTCCCTGTTGATGCCTGGTCACTACCACCGTTAATAATAATCTGTTATATCTCCCTGTTGATCTCTGGTTACTATCACCGTTAATAATTGTTTGTCTCCTTCACTTTCAAAGTTTTTTTCTTTCTTTTTTTTTATATATTTTTTCTCGTATTATTTTATTCACGATACTTATTTCTTGTAATTAAGCAACTGGAGATTTTTGTCTCCTTTATTTGTTACTCAGTTTTTTCGGTTTTTGTTTTACTTTTCTCGTATTTATTACGATACTTGTTTCTTTATTTTGGACAACTGGAGATTTTTGTCTAATTTTTTAGTTGCCAAAAATTTTTATTTGAGTTCAAGAGATTTTTTTACATCTCCTGGCAGGATCGCCACTTATTTTTTAGCCTGGCCGCGAAATGTTTTTAAAAAGAAAACAAATTTAGCCGTTACTTCAACTTTATTCAGCCATGCTTACAGAACCGCCTTCTTACAGAAAAAGCCTCCTCTTATTTTACACTTAAGCCTATTTATACTATTTATTATTGTTTATTTAATATGAATTTCATCATTTGATGAAATTTTTTAACCTTGAGTCTATTGGATTGCGATTTAGTTATTATTAAGAATTTTATACCGAAATCTGTTTACAAATAGTGATTGGCGATATTTTGTTATTGCTTAGAGTTACTTTTCAATTAAACTATTATGTTTACTTTACAGTTAAGTGCTATGTGTGAGCGGTGGCGTTAACTTGCATATGTGAAGTGGCATTTGTATATTTTGTTCAAAATATTTAATTTTTCTCTTTATGCGTGGGAGATACGTATTTTGTCAGAGAACGTTGTTATAAATTTTCATTTCTGTTAAATAACAGCAAATACTACAGAAAATGGTCAACTCCTTGATCTCAATTTTTCAGCTCTGTTAGCCGACCAATCGAGCATCATACAAAATTCAATTTGCACCTTCTCGTTCTTCTTAGTTCTCTGGGTAACTCTCATCTTTTTACACTTTTCCAAGAAGCAGTCGCCATTTTTAGTAGAGAGAAACACTGAAAGCAAAGCATTCATTGTGGCACACCCTTTGTTTTCTGCTCTTCGTTTTTTCAGTTTGAACTGTCACGCAAAGCAGGGAAAGTTGTATGTGAATGGGCCTTTTCCTTTAAATTTTATGAATATTTTTCATTCTTTGTTTAACCAAGTAGTTTCGTGCTTCCTGGATTATTTTATAAATTGCACGATTAAAACAAATATATTGGATTCTAAAATTCTTCATGTTATTGTCTTTAAGTATCGTAAAAAAAAATGTAATTCATAACACCATAAAGCATTTATAATAACAAAAAAGTTCGTGCAAGACACCTTTCCCTTAACAGCAGGACCGTGCGCAATGTTGTTTTGTTGCTGTCTCGAGAACGATTTTACGATAGAGCGTAAGCATATTGGTGAATTTAGATTGCACAATTGTTTTATGAAATATCGACTACTGATTTAAAACAATACCAGGGAAGTTATTACTTACAGTTTCTATTCGTTTCGTATCGAGTGCGGCGATCCAGCACAGGTTACGAAATTTCACTCGGTAATGCTCGCTCCTTCACGACTACCTCGATTCCAGCTAAGATCTTAAAGTACATATATATATTTTTGTAGAAAAGTTGAAAAAAACATTTCAATTAACTAAAGATTGGATAAGCTGCGAGTGTCAATGAAAAAGTATCTACAGTATATGAACATACATACGTCGGATTGTAATAGTAATATAATATTATATTTATATAAAAACCAATCTCTTATTCATTTTTACATTTTACAGTAGGAAAATATATAATAAACTTGAAATCAATAATATGATCTCTAAAATAAGCGCTTCATGAAAAAAATTCTAAAATTTTAATTTTCACTTTTCAGAAAAGATAAACTTGCACAAATTTTGTTAAGATATACTTAAAGATATAATTCTTATCTGAATATAGACTACTTCTTCAAAGTAATTATTCAAATATTACTACAAAGATATATGTATGTAAGTATGTTGCATATCAATTGCAAAGAGCCTAGTAGTGGGCTGACACGTTGCCTAAAATTTTCAATGAATATCAAATCTTCAAATAATGTATTTTTATAGAGTTAGTTATAGTTATCATTTGGCACACAACCTAACTGAATAATTTACCGAAATCAAAACAATCGTCGTTTAAAGCTTTATGAAATTTTCGAGTAATATACACTTTTTACACTTTAGAAAATCACATATCTCGGGACTAGCTATACCGATTTCAACCAAATTATTACATAACATTCTTACAATGTTCCCATGTTACAGTGCGAAAATGGATGAAATCGGATCACAAGCACGGCTACTTCCCATAACACAATTTTAAATTCCATCTGATTCTTTCACATTCTAGCATACAAATAAAGTACCAATTAATATATCGGGATAGTCCCTCTAAAGCAGGGGTTCCCTTCTTATGAGTATCGCGCCTCCCTACTGCTTAAAATGAATATGCCCCCCCTTAGTCCCAGCAAGTAGCAGCATGTGGGCTCGTCGAGCAATTGTAAAATAAAATAAGAGTAATAAAGTTCAAAAATATATTTTTTGGTGTTTTACTATAAAAATACTGTTTTTACACATTTGTAAACACTTTACATGTGAAGTGTCAATGTGACGGATGAGCTTGCATAGTTTTGACAATGTTTCCAATTCTGGGTGAAATAGAAGAAAGTGCGCAACGTAGATCACTAGCAATATCTAGTTTGCTTCTGTACTTTGTTTTTATTGCTACAACTGCTGAAAACGCTTTTTCGCACAAATAAGTGCTTGAAAAAGGTAAAAACAATTTTAGTGCTTGCTCTGCTGTGCTGGGATAAACTTTGAGATATTTAAACCAGAATTGTGCCTTCTCCATCTTCTCAAAATCATATTGGGCAGCAGAATCATTTTTTAATTCCAAAGTTTGCTCTTGTATAGTATCTGGCAGCAAGTCTATGTCGACGTGAAAAGGGTCGGTCGCTAATCGATAAATAATATTATTGCACGAGTCGGGAAAGTAGCGCTTAAATTCGTCAGTGAGGTGCTGCAAATGGTTTGATATTTTATTCTTGGTATCAGTTTCGTTCAAAATCTCCTTAAAGATTGCTTCTTCTGTGATCGCAAAAAGTTTAGGAAAGCAGGAATAGTTGGACGCCAAAATTTTGCGCTTCCACAGTTGCAACTTCTCAGTATATGCCGTGATAGCATCCCGATGATAAATTATGTTCGAATCTCCGCCTTGTAATTTCAAATTCAAAGTGTTCAATGAATCGAAAATATCTGATAGATAAGCAAATATTACTTGGACCCATGGTTTCTTAAATTCCAAAAATAATTCACTTTGTTTTTGAATTTCTAAAAATTGAATTACTTCATCTCGCAGTTCAAATAATCTTGACAACATATTTCCTTTTGAGAGCCAGCGCACTTCTGTATGAAATAACAATGTCTTGTGTTCTGTGCCCAAATCTTCACAGAGAGCCGTAAAAAGCCGCGTGTTTAATGCACTCTTTTTAACATAATTTACAATTTTAATGCATAATTTTAAGACTTCATATAGTTCATTTGAAAGTGTTTTAGCTGCCAAGGCTTGATGGTGTATAAAACAGTGAATTGTAATTACGTTGGGATTTTTTTCTTTGACCAACTGTATGAATCCTGAACGAGATCCAAGCATTGCCGGAGCGCCGTCTGTGTATACACCTATCAACTTTTTCCATGACAGTTCATGTTTATCAAAGAACTCAGAGACTGCCGTCATTATATCAATTGCTTTCGAAGTTGTCGTTAATTCTGTTGAAAATAGCAACTCATCTTTGATTGTTTCGTTTTGTATGTATCGAACAAAAACTAGCAGTTGACAACATTGCGCAACATCCGTACTCTCATCCAACTGTATTGCAAAAAAAACTTGATTCTCTCACGGCTTCCACTACCTGATTTTTTATATCTTCAGCCATATCATCAATGCGACGTTTCACACTGTTATCAGAAAGAGGTATTTGTGAAAATTTTTGTTTACTTTCTGGTCCAAGAACGATATCAGCTGCTTTCAATAAGCAGGGTTTGACGAGAGTTTCACCGATAGTATGGCTTTTTTTGGCTTTTGCAATGAGTAGTGACAATTCATATGAAGCTTCGAGCACTTTCTCAGATGACTGAGCGAAGGATCCAGTACTATCCAATTTCATGCGCTTCTAACTTGCAGATTTTGAAGCAAAGAACTCCTTCGGCTTGTCTTTTAAAGCACTGTGTTTTGTTGACAAATGTCGTTCCAGACGGGATGGTCTCATGGCATCATTGCTCAATACTTCATAACAAATGACACACTGCGGCTGGTCTATACCACTTTTATTTATAGAAACAAAACCGTATTTAATATAATTATCATTATATTTGCGTTTTTTCGCCGAACTCATGGCGAAACAACAGAAATAACCGTTCACTGTCACTACTCTAATACACAATAATAGCAGGTCGCTTGTTTGTTTTTACAACAAAAGTTCACGTGTTCGCTTGGCGCGTGCGACGCGGGGAGTGAGGTGCGTGCATTGTATAAATCTAGGCTTATACAATGGCTGCGTGCCGTAGGTATGCGCGGGCGACCGGAGTGATAACCGCCGCCGCCCGCGCCCGCGCCCCCCTGTACATGTCTTCGCGCCTCCCTAGTGGGGCGCGCCCCCTAGTTTGAAAATCAATGCTCTATAGTGTGCCACCTCATGACTAAAAATTGTCCAAATCGAACCAAAACTGTTCAAGCCCCAACCGAATATGTGGACCCCAGTACCCATAGATGACTTTTCACCGAAAATATCGGTCAATGTGTGAAATATATAATGGAAATTCGGAGTGATAGTATGTCTAAGTGTCAGAAATGGGTTGAATCGTGTCAATATCTTCCTAAGCCCCATATATAATATCTAATATAAAGATTTTCGAACTTCCGAGTGATTTTATACCGCATATACCGTCCAATATGTGAGTTATCTCAATCAACATGAGAGAGCGTAATTTCCTAATCACAGTGCATCTTTATGCCTAAAATAAGTAAAACCGGGTGAAAACTTCCGTAGCCCATCACAGAGTTTTTAAACATCCGGTTGTTTTTACTCCATATATGTTAGTGACGGTATGTGAATTACTTTAATGAAACCCAGGGAGGATTGTATTCTGTTAATAGTATGTTGTATTGCCAAAAATAAATTAAATCGGGTCAATACTACGTCTATCTCTCATATACCTAACATAAGATTTTCAAACTTCCGGTTTTCCTTATGCCATATAAAATATATCAGTGAATATGTAAGATTTCTTATCAAAATTAAGTGATTAATATTGGATATACTATAGTTTAATGCCGAAAATAAATGAATTTAGTCTACGAATTACCTCAACTCCCAAATACTACATACTTACATATATTAATTTTCATTATTTTATCAAACCTTATGCTGAATATGTCATTCAATGTGTGAGGTATATATTTATAAAATTGCTTGAAAGTATGATCGCAAGTATACCTTAGCAATGTAAAAATTAACTCAATTATCCCATCCCTTTCTCTGAAAAAATGTGTGATACTTTAATAAAATAAAATTAACAAATTTTCTTAAAAATTGTGTGGGAGTGAATGAAATTGGTCTAGACATTAGTTCAAACCTTATATCCATAAAAAAATGAATTGCGATCATTTGGTTGACGTTTTCACATCAATTCGATATATTAAATTTAGCTTCTTCAGTTGAATTTATATACCATATATCTCATTTGAAGATCATTTCAATATAATTTTAGCTGACGGGAAATAAAATATAGTAATAAAACTAAGTGAGTCGATGGCTTATAATATAACGTAATAAAATACCAAATTTGATTGTAATCCATTTACAATTTCATCAAATAATGAATGTTGAATTGTTTCGGAGCATTTGTTAATATATTTTTATTTTTTTATTTTAATTTAATTTTTTAACCCCTTAAGATATTTTCTTTGCTTTGATCCTTGCAAGTTGCAAGGGTATAAAATGTTCGGTTACACCTGAACTTAGCTGTTCCTTTATTTGTTCCTTTATTTTTTCTCTTTGTTGTGAAATATTTTTTAAGAATTTGTAATGTCTATTGATGAATTTGTATGAAACTGAAATAATATTTATAATTGTAGTAATTGCGCTTAAACGGTGTATTCTACAATATTGATAAATAAATAAATTTTAAGTAGCTTTAATCAACTTAGATAAAAATAATAATGAACTTCGTTGTTCTTCATTTCTTTACGTTCCATTTTAGAATTTCTGACATAATTTTAATTTCTAATCGGACCATTAGGATATAGCCAGAGAACTTAGAAGAACGAGAACGTGCAAATTGAATTTTGTATGATGCTCGATTGGTCGGCTAACAGAGCTGAAAAATTGAGATCAAGGAGTTCACCATTTTCTGTAGTATTTCCTGTTATTTAACAGAAATGAGAAGTTATAAGAACGTTCTCTGACAAAATACGTTACTCCCAACATTAAGAGAAAAATTAAATACTTTGAACAAAATATACAAACGCACTTATGATATTACAAATACAAATACAAATACACATATGCATGATTATTTTTTGCCATATATACGTTTATGATGAAAAATTGATGAAATATGATTTTTTTGCACAAATGCTACATTGATAAAATGTGAAAGATTATGCAAAAAATGATATTTTACTATTTTCATAATTTTCTAATTTCAATTGCTACAGAATTAATAACTTATGTATGTACATATGTACATAAATATGTTATATTATATAATATAATAATATATTATCACTTATCAATAAATACATGTGCGCGCACTGCTCTATATGTAACTTACATAAATACATACAAATATGCGTATGACATTGCAAAATAAGTAATGCATACGCAAATCTACATATACCTATATGTACATATATATGCGTACAAATATTTATAAGTATGTGAGCCAATAGAAAAAATGCAAACGTTGTTATACCAGAGAACTTAAAACAAAGAGAAGTTGCAGGTTCGACAGCGAACAATTTGTAGGAATTTATCAAGGAGTTCACCACACATGCACGAGAAACAAATAACATTTCTCGCTTTTATAACAGCGGTGAATCTGTAAACATACGCTCTCTTAACATAACCAAACGGCGAATATTGAAGAGAATATAATGTGTATGCCAAACTGGGAATATTGATCTATATATATTCCCTTTTATTGAACTATTATTTATTATTATTTTTAAATTATTTTATGTTAATTCATTTTTACTTTCTTGTGAGTTATTAATAATAATTTAAACATATTTTGATATATTTCTTAAAATAATTCCTTGACACCATTATGAAGTCATAAAAGTACAGAATTGTGTTTTGCCGTCGGCATTTTCATATCATGTGTAAAAATATTTGTAAATTTGTCTATAAACAACATATGTATGTAGATATGAACACTCATTACTTCATGTGAAATCTCCGTTGACACGGTCAACCAATGATCGAAGCTCACGTTCTTTGCTTTTATGTCAAAGAGTCAATCTGTCGAAGGACTGACGCGACGACAAAGCGTCACAACATTGTGTTGTTGGTAGAAAATCCGAGATGTGCCGAAAAATAACCGAACGCTCGCCGATTGTCATCGCTTCCCTTGCCGCTCTAACAGCTTTGCCTACAAATCATTGTAGGTATGTATGTTTTTATATGAACATGCATACATATTGACGAAGATTTTTGCGAGCCACGGAAAAATATTTTAAAATTGTGAAATATTTTAAATCGCAAAAGCTTTGTTGCCACTTTTGTCATTGATTTCTGTGTTTGCAGGGTTGTCACTTTTCCCTTCTAGAGGGAACATCAGAAAGATGTTCAATTTATGATTTTTAGCTTTTGCCATTGTCGCGAAAAGACGCTTGTGGGCAAACGCATGCTCGGGAAGATGTGTAAGTCGTTTGCTTTTATGAATGAAACGACTTAAGTCAGAGAACTTAAAACAATGAGAAGGTGCAGGTTCGACAGCGAACAATTTGTAGGAATTTATCAAGGAGTTCACCATAGATGCACGAGAAACAAATAACATTTTTCGCTTTTATAACAGCGGTGAATCTGTAAACATACGCTCTCTTAACATAACCAAACGGCGAATATTGAAGAGATATTATATTCATGCCAAACTGGGAATATTGATATGCTATTTGAAACATATTCCTTTTATTGAACTATTATTTATTATTTTTTAAATTATTTTATGGTAATTCATTTTATTATGAGAAATATATCAAAATACTTTTAAATTATTACTAATAAAGTATTTTGATATATTTCTTAAAATAATTCATTAATTGTACTTGACACCATTATGGAGTCATAAAAGTACAGAATTGTGTTTTGCCGTTGGTATTTCACATTCATGCTTCAATTTTTCTTTTCAAATGCATGTGTAAACATATGTAACAGGACATACATATATTATGTCGTTTACACATTTGTATGTATTTTTATGTAGATATGTACACTCATTACTTCATGTGAAATCTCCGTTGACACATTTTTTGCTTTTATGTCAAAGAGTCAATCTGTCGAAGAACTGACGCGACGACAAAGCGTCACAACATTGTGTTGTTGGTAGAAAATCCGAGATGTGCCATACACACTCTTACAAACATACATCGCATATGGGCAAGTGCAAAGTCAATGTGTGTACAAAAAATTCGAACGTACTTACGTAAATTCTTTGACAAATACAGTCAATCCCGGTTAAGTGCCAAAACCAAAGATGCAGATTTTTTGTGCTTTGTAGTACATAAGCGATTGTGGTACTTAAGCGAGTGGTACCAAAAAAAATTATTTCTATGTATTTAAAAAAAATTACCGTTTTCTTTAAAAAATTAAGAAAAAAAAAGTGAGATGCAGCAAGACACCGGCAGATAAGAGGGATTGGATGAGTGATACTTAACCGGGGTTTACTGTATACATAAATCAGAGGAATATTGAATATTTTTCTTAAAAAGTTTCTTGAATTGTAAATCGACAAATTTACTATGTTGTCACTTTTATTCTAAAATATTTTAATACTCATATTTGAGGGGTTGTCACTTTTCCCTTCTAGAGGGAATATCAGAAATTTGTTCAATTTATGATTTTTAGCTTTTGCCATCGTCGCGAAAAGACGCTTGTAGGCAAACGCATGCTCGGGGAGATGTGTGAGGCGTTTGCTTTTATGAATGAAACGACTTAGCTTATTGCTTGTGCGCCAGCGTTCATTAATGAAAATGTTGTTGGTGTGTGATTTACTACAAATTTAGGATTTGTCAATTTGGCTGCCATATTGATTTCTGGTGCTGATGCTATTTGAGACAATTGTTGTTTTTGTACAACAATGTTTGTATTTTTCTTATTGGCTGACGTACTTACATTTGTACGCTTAAATGTATGTAGATTTGTGTATGCATTACTTATTTTGCGCGGTAATATGCATATTTGTACATACATACTTACATATAAAGCAGTGCGCTCACATGTATTTATTGATAATTGATAATATATTATTATATTATATAATATAACATATTGATGTACATACATAAATTATTAATTCTGTAAATATTGAAATTAGAAAATTATGAAAACAGTAAAATAACATTTTTTGCATAATCTTTCACATTTTATCAATGTAGCATTTGTGCAAAATAATAATAATTTATCAATTTTTCATCATAAAAATCGTTTATATGGCAAAAAATAATCATGCATATGTGAAGTGGCATTTGTATTTCTTGTTTTCTCATTCATTTCATTTCATTTTTCTCTTTATATTGGTAGATACGTATTTTGTCAGAGAACGTTGTTAAAAATTCTCATTTCTGTTAAATAACAGCAAAACTATACAGAAAGTGGTGAACTCCTTGATCTCAAATTTTCAGCCAACCAATCGAGCATCATACAAAATTCAATTTGCACCTTCTCATTGTTTTAAGTTCTCTGCTTAAGTAGCTTATTGATTGTGCGCAAGCGTTCATGAATGAAAATGTTGTTGGTGTGTGATTTACTACAAATTTAGGATTTGTCCATTTGGCTGCCATATTGATTTCTGGTGCTGATGCTATTTGAGACAATTTTTGCTTTTGTACAACAATGTTTGTATTTTGCCTATTGGCTGACGTACTTACATTTGTACGCTTAAATGTATGTAGATTTGTGTATGCATTACTTATTTTGCGCGGTCGTACGCATATTTGTACATACATACTTACATATAGAGCAGTGCGCTCACATGTTTTCATTGATAATTGATAATATATTATTACAAGTATATTATATAATATAACATATTGATGCACATATGTACATACATAAATTATTAATTTTGTAACAACTGAAATTAGAAAATTATGAAAATAGTAAAATATCATTTCTTGCATAATCTTTCACATTTTATCAATGTAGCTTTTTTTCCATAAAATTATATTTTATCAATTTTTCATCATAAAAATCGTTTATATGGCAAAAAATAATCATGCATATGTGTAGTGGCATTTGTATTTTTTGTTTTCTCATTCATTTCGCTTCATTTTTCTCTTTATATTGGGAGATACGTAATTTGTCAGTGTGTGGTGAACTCCTTGATCTCAAATTTTCAGCCAATCAATCGAGCATCATACAAAATTCAATTTGCACCTTCTCGTTGTTTTAAGTTCTCTGGTATAAGATGAGAAGGTGCAGGTTCGACAGCGAACAATTTGTAGGAATTTATCAAGGAGTTCACCACACATGTACGAGAAACAAATAACATTTCTCGCTTTTATAACAGCGGTGAATCTGTAAACATACGCTCTCTTAACATAACCAAACGGCGAATATTGAAGAGAATATAATGTGTATGCCAAACTGGGAATATTGATATTCCCTTTTATTGAACTATTATTTATTATCATTTTTAAATTATTTTATGTTAATTCATTTTTACTTTCTTGTGAGTTATTAATAATAATTTAAACATATTTTGATATATTTCTTAAAATAATTCAAGGGCTTGACACCATTATGAAGTCATAAAAGTACAGAATTGTGTTTTGCCGTCGGCATTTTCATATCATGTGTAAAAATATTTGTAAATTTGTCTATAAACAACATATGTATGTAGATATGAACACTCATTACTTCATGTGAAATCTCCGTTGACACGGTCAACCAATGATCGAAGCTCACGTTCTTTGCTTTTATGTCAAAGAGTCAATCTGTCGAAGGACTGACGCGACGACAAAGCGTCACAACATTGTGTTGTTGGTAGAAAATCCGAGATGTGCCGAAAAATAACCGAACGCTCGCCGATTGTCATCGCTTCCCTTGCCGCTCTAACAGCTTTGCCTACAAATCATTGTAGGTATGTATGTTTTTATATGAACATGCATACATATTGACGAAGATTTTTGCGAGCCACGGAAAAATATTTTAAAATTGTGAAATATTTTAAATCGCAAAAGCTTTGTTGCCACTTTTGTCATTGATTTCTGTGTTTTCTGTGTTTGCAGGGTTGTCACTTTTCCCTTCTATAGGGAACATCAGAAAGATGTTCAATTTATGATTTTTAGCTTTTGCCATTGTCGCGAAAAGACGCTTGTGGGCAAACGCATGCTCAGGGAGATGTGTAAGTCGTTTGCTTTTATGAATGAAACGACTTAAGTAGCTTATTGATTGTGCGCCAGCGTTCATGAATGAAAATGTTGTTGGTGTGTGACTTACTACAAATTTAGGATTTTTCAATTTGGCTGCCATATTGATTTCTGGTGCTGATGCTATTTGAGACAATTGTTGCTTTTGTACAACAATGTTTGTATTTTGCCTATTGGCTGACGTACTTACATTTGTACGCTTAAATGTATGTAGATTTGTGTATGCATTACTTATTTTGCGCGGTCGTACGCATATTTGTACATACATACTTACATATAGAGCAGTGCGCTCACATGTTTTCATTGATAATTGATAATATATTATTACAAGTATATTATATAATATAACATATTGATGCACATATGTACATACATAAATTATTAATTTTGTAACAACTGAAATTAGAAAATTATGAAAATAGTAAAATATCATTTCTTGCATAATCTTTCACATTTTATCAATGTAGCATTTGTGCAAAAAAATCATATTTTATCAATTTTTCATCATAAAAATCGTTTATATGGCAAAAAATAATCATGCATATGTGTAGTGGCATTTGTATTTTTTGTTTTCTCATTCCTTTCGCTTCATTTTTCTCTTTATATTGGGAGAAACGTAATTCGTCAGAGAACGTTGTTATAAAATCTCATTTCTGTTAAATAACAGCAAATATTACAGAAAATGGTGAACTCCTTGATCTCAATTTTTCAGCCAACCAATCGAGCATCATACAAAATTCAATTTGCACCTTCTCGTTGTTTTAAGTTCTCTGGTTCAGCTGTTTTAATTGAGTATGGAATTGAAATGAACGCTATTTTTTTCATTTTTTGCAATGAAATTTGAACACTGCTTCGCTAAAATTTAAGCTCAGGGTTGTTATCATTTAGAGTTCTTTGTATTGTTTTTGGATTTGCTATGCTCTTTTGTGTTCGGCTAACTTTAGAGCAGTTACTTGTGAATATTTGTACACCACTTTGGAAATCAAGCTAAAGAGATAAAAGTCTTTTAAAATGGTCTGTACCGTTGCTCGGCTTTAGTTTAAAATTTTTGAAACTTCCATCACATGATTTTTTTCTTTTTTATATTTGATTACCAACATTCTTATGTCAACTGATATTTGTTTTCACGTAGTCATTGTAGCTATTTAAGTGTTTAAACTACATCTAAATTCAATAATAACCAAAGAGTAAAGATGATAAAAGAAAATAAAAAAACTTTACCGATATCAACTCCGAAAACAGTGTATATAGTATGACCTTTGTATTCTATGTAGACTTTTGTCAACGCAATTTCCCAGTTTTTCTTCTATAACTTTGTAGTTTTATGTTAAATAATAAATTTGTTTAGTTCATTGTGATAAGAAGTATATTAGACTAAAATTGTATTAACATATTTTTCGAAATAGTTTTTGGACTTTCAGAACCACGAAAAGGGAGGGGGTGTATGTAGACTTTTGTCGCACACTGTCATAAGTCTACGTGCATTTTCAAAATAAATGTTTACTGCTTTCAATCTTAGGAATTGTGGCATAAATAACTGAAATTTTTTATATACGCTAAATTACCAACGGACACTCAGTATACGCTCATCTCGTTTCAGTTCAGTTCTAGTTATTGTATCGTAAACCGCACTAATTTAAAGAAAAACTCTTTTTTATAGTAAAAACAATATTAATAAAGCCTTTATTTATAGATTTTTACAAATTTTGGGGTATTGGTAGTAATGGAGACAAAGGGAAAAAAATTAAAAAGGGTGAAAGGCAAAATATTATCAAATTGCATAATAAAGGTCTGAAATAACCCCCAAATAGCATAGACCATTGGTAGAAATTGCCCATCAGTTTGGACAATTTAGGCATCTTAAAATCTCTGCAAGAGTTGTCTTCTAGCATGAAAGCATTTTTCGTTATCAATAATTACAGTTTCTGGTATTCCAAATATGAAGAATATTTATCTGAGCGGTTCGCGTATATGTTCTGTTGATCTGGATTTAATTATTCTTGCCTGAGGTTTTATCTTTGGTTTGCTTGGATGGCTCTCGTACTTGTTTTCTGAACATGTTCTACATTGTTTGACCATTTTGTTGATACATTTGGGCGAAAAAATTTTTCCGATGATTTGTTTGTTATATATTCAATTTGGCCCATTATGTCTTCAGAGGTAAGTATGCCATTAACTACAGAAGAGTTCAAATGGCGTTTTAACAGGTTATATAGGTCATGAGTAGTATAATGTAATAAAATTAGAGACCGTAATCATTATAAATTTTATTTTAAAAATCACGTAATAATGATTATATATTGAGTTTCACGACTTTCTTTACCAATAATGTTTAATATTACAAGAAATAAAAATATTTATTATTATTGAGTAAAACACATAAAAACAACAAAAAAAAATTAAATTCGGACACCTAATTTCCATATAACATAATTTAAAATTCCGCCTGATTCTTTCACATTCCAGTATACAAATAAAGCACCGATTAATATAACGGCATAAAACTTTGCTTGAATAGTGCCTTTGAAGTGTGCCACCTTATGATCAAAAATTGTCCAAATCGGATCAAAATTGTTGAAGCCCCTAGGTACCGAATATCTGGACAACAATATATGGACGAAAATATCGGTTAACGGTCGGGTGACTTTATACCGCATATATCGGCCAATATGTGAGTTATCTCGAAAAAAAACGAGAGAGCGTGTTTTTCTAATAATAGTGTCCTATATAATAATTATCATGATTTTCGATTGCATGTGAGGTACCTTACTGAAACCCAGGGAGCATTTTATTAGTACGTGGTATGTTAATAGTATGTGGTATTGGCATAAATAGATATTATAATATAATATAATATCAATACTATTCCCAACTCCCATGCACTACATATAATGATTTTCGTTTTTCAAACAAATTTTATGGTGAGTATGCCAGTCAGTGAGAAATTTTTATATATAAAATTCCTTCAAAGTATGTTCTCCAGTATACCTGAGCAATGTCAAAATTAAGTCCCTTTCTCTGCCCCCAATATACCCCATAAAATGATTTCCGTCTTTTCACCTGTATTGAAACCTTTCAGGTTGGTCAGAATGGGTGATATTTAAATGATTTAGCAATTAGAATGCAATTGGTCTAGACCTCGGTCTAAAAATCCTATCCCTAATATAATTGGTTCCGATACTTTGGTTGACGTTTTCCACATCGAGGTCGAGTTAATATCACATTCATACATACACATATCTCAATTTTAGCTGACGCGAAGTAAAATATAACAATAAAATAAGGTCTAAGTTAATGGCCTTCAATGTAAGTCATGCAGATACCAAATTTGATCTTAATTTATTCACGATTTCTTTGAATAATGAATGTTGAATTCTTTCGGAATTTTGATTCTTGCAAGTTGCAAGAGTATAAAATGTTCGGTTACACCCCAACTTAGCCCTTCCTTACTTGTTTTATAACGCTTATATTAGCTGGAACGCCAGTAGATACATATATTTGATCCTTAAATATAGTGAAAACTTTACGTATGGCTACGTGATAAATATACTTGTAGTTTAAAAATATGATTTCACAAGTGACAAATACCATTCATATAGTTTAAATACTAAAGAGCACCTTTTTAAAGCATATCAAAACAAAAAGTGAAAAATACTAATCGAGATAGATACGGAGTTATATGTACATATATGAATGTTCAGAATAACGAGACGAATTGAAATCCGGTTGACTATCTGTCCGTCCATCTGTTGCAAGTCGTAATTTGAGTAAGAACTAAGATATCTTCAGGAAACTTGGTACACAGGTTTCTAAGCACCATAAGAAGTTCGTTTTTGTAGATGGGCGGAATCGGACTTCTGCTACGCCCACAAAATACCACTAATCGGGAACGTGCCATAATCTTTGGGTTGCAATCTTTCAAAAGTTGGCTTGTCCCCGCCTTTTAATAGGTTTAGTGTATACATATCAAAAACAAAATCCCAAATTTGTTCAGAGCAAATTTTTTATTAGCCTCTCCGGCAATGTGAAAATGGATAAATCAATAATTAAAACCGTCATACACACTGAGTTTTATGCCCAAGATGGTATAAGAGGGTTCTCTAGGAGGCGGTGACAAAATTGTACTATGGGCGTGACACCGCCCACATTTTGGTGAAATCACATATCTCACGGTCTACTCAATCAATTTCAACCAAATTCGGTAATCGAACTATAACCAATCCTACTTTCTATATAACACAATTTTAAATTCCATCTGATTCGTTCACTTTTCAATATAAAAATCAAACACCAATTAAAGTTTCGGTATAAAACTTTGTACGAATAGTGCGTTTAAAGTATGCCACGGTATGACCAAAAATTGTCAGAATCGGACTACAACTATTCAAGCCATCAGTTACCGCTTGGGTGAACCCCATTTTGTCAAAACCATCGATCAACTTGTGAGAGATATTGTTGCAATTCAGCAAATCCTTTCGTGATAACAGTTTGTCTGTATTTCTGAAATTCAAATTCTGAAGTTCGATCGGATGAATACATCTCCTAATACAAAGATTTGCGAACTTCCAATACAATATTATTCCTATCTCCAATATACCGAATATACGATTTCAAACTTCCGGTTGTTTTATACCGTTTATATCGGCCAATATATAAGATATCTAAGCAAAACTAACTGAGCGTATAGTATTGGATATACTATAGTTGAATGCCGAATATATGTGAAATTGATCTACGAACTACCCTAACTCCAATATATAACATATGTATGTATATTGATTTTCGTTATTCAAACTATCCACACACCTAATATTTCGGCGAGTGTGTGAGTTGTATATATATTAATTGTTTAAAAACATGTTCTTGAGTAAACCTTAGCAATGTCAAAAGTTAGTCAAATCAGTGCAGACCTTTTTCTGCCCCCAACGTACCTTATATAGTGATTTCGGACTTTCCACCTGATTTTAAACCGTTCAGATTGATAAAAATGTAAGAAGTTAAGTGGACAAGCTTTTGTACAAATTATTTGGTTTAGTGCTGAATATGAATGGAATTTGTTAAGACCTTAATCTACATATTACAATGCATACAATTTTAGCATTACTGAGAACATGTTTCCGCACAACTCTTTAAAATTTACTCACCGATATATTGGTAATAAAATTTGCTAGAATAATGAAAATCATTACATAAAAGTAATTCGTGGTCCAACTTCGTATTTTCGATATCAAATTAATGTACTCAATATTATACCTTTATTTTGTAATTTTTGACATTTTAAAATAGTTCCTGCCCAAAGCGTTATTTTAATAACTTCTTTGGTGCGTGATATGGACTATGAAATGAAAGAATTTAAAATTGTGATGTATAGAAATTATGTAGGTTGAGTGGTTGTATTCCGATTTCGCCAATTTTTTGGCTGTATCATAAGAATGTCAGGATTATGTTATGCATGAAATTTGGTTGAAATTGCTGGAGTAGTTCCTATGAGTTAAGATTTCACCTAAAGGTAGGCGGTCCCATGGAATAAATTTTACACCGATTCCTATGCACTTCTTAAATACCGTCATATATTTTGATAATGTGCTTTCTACCAATTGGTGAAAAAAATGAGGGACGTCGGTCCATAACTTTAAAACGTTGAATTCGTTGGATATATGGAAATCTTTCAGGCCACTTTATTAATCTAATATTAATTATGTAAATAAGAGCTGAGAGATAGTTCAGCTAAATATTATATTTGCGTTAAAAAATAATAATAGTTATGTGATATTACCAAATAGCTTGGACGAAAAGATATGGCGAAGGTTAATCCAAAGTTAATGGCCCTAATATAGAGAGATCCATTTCGAGGTTCTCTACTTTTTTAAAGAAAAAAATATAGACAACTCATATTTAATGGCGAACGTTTATTATCATTCAAAAGAACATTCTTTGGTATTTTTTTTTGAAGAATATCTCTTTCAAATGTTGGCCGCGGCTACGACTCGTTCTCGGCATTTCGACTGGTAACTGGCGAATGACACGCGTGATGTTTTGCTACAAGGACTGAATCGAAGGGGGTTTATCCGCATAGACTTTAGACTTTACATAACCCCACAGGAAAAAGTTAAACGGTGTGATATCACACGATCTTGGTTGCCAGTCGACCGGCTCAAAACGAGAATTTTTCTGCTCACCGAAGTGTTCTCTCAATAAATCCATTGATTGATGCGATGTGTGGGAAGTGTCCCCGTCTTGTTGAAACCAATTGTCTCCGAGTTCACGAGCTTTCATTTCAGGCATAAAATAGTCAGTTAGCATGGCGCGATTACGGTCGCCATTGACGGTTACGTTCTCACCAGCATCAGTTTTGAAGAAATACGAACCGATGATTTCACCAGCTTACAAACCACACCAAACCGTTGTTTTTTCTGGATGAAATGGCTGTTTTTGAATCTCTTCAGGTTCCTCTTCATCTCAAATGCGGCAATTTTGTTTGTTTACATACCCATAGAGCCATAAATGTAAAATGTGGGTAAGTCTCTCCATGATGAAATGCAGAACAATACTATGACAGCTCGGTTACACCCGAAATTAATTTTTTCTTACTTGTTTGAAACTATATCTATTTACGTTGCAATTAAATATTTAATTTTAGTCATATTGAATAATCTCAGTAAGTTAGTCAGTTAGGTAGTAATAAACGAAATGAACTCACCTGTAGTTGGTTTCAAAAGTAATACTTACTATCTCAGTAGAAAAAAATAAAATATGGTACTTTAGTAAGTACACAATTTCGATTAGATTTCGAAATTTTTTGTTGCTACTAAATAAAGGTATGTTATTCGTTTATGTTGTATAGTAGTTTCGTTCAACAAAAAGTAAAGTAATTATTAAACACATGAAAATTAAATTGGTTCTGCTTTTTATTATATTAAAAATGTGCAAGTTATATTTGCAAAGGGTATTCATAATATTTATGTGAGCCACTGTACATATACCTATATATATACATATGCATATGAACATACTATCAAATTAAATTTTTAATTTGTACTTTTTTATCATTGAAGTATTTCAATATAAATTTCATTTCAAAAATCATATTTTCCATAGATATTTTGTCTTACGAGTAGGTAAATTTATTTTGGCAACTTTGTTCATTTGGCACGAATACATAATTCATATTTTATTATATTTTTATATTACATATATACTAAAAATAGTTAGCATTTCTTTTTTTAATAAGTAGTCATTAGGTAAATTCATTTACAATTGACGGAGTCATTTTAAAGTTTTACTGTCATGAAGAAATATTCCAGCCAGCCGGTTTATGTTTTACAATTGATTTAAAAACGATTTGTTTGATTTCTAGATTTGTTACAGCTGTTAAACTATGTGGGATTGCTAAGCTTAGAAATGTGCAAAATCCTTTGAAAATGTGAGTATTCTCTTCGAATATTTCGGGACTTTATTATATGTTAACACAATAAGCACAAGTTTTTAAAACTTGGGGTTAACGAGTAATATTTATGTACATATTTACAAAGCTTTTATTTTGCATTAGTTCTTAATATCTACTTTTCGTTTTTATACTCTCGCAACCTGTTGCTACAGAGTATAATAGTTTTGTTCACCTAACGGTTGTTTGTATCACCTAAAATTAATCGAGTTAGATGTAGGGTTATGTATATATAAATGATCAGGATGAAGAGACGAGTTGAAATCCGGGTGACTGTCTGTCCGTCCGTCCGTCTGTCCGTCCGTCCGTCTGTCCGTCCGTCCGTCTGTCCGTCCGTCCGTGCAAGCTCTAACTTGAGTAAAAATTTAGATATCTTTATGAAACTTGGTAGACATGTTTCATGGTACCGTGAGACGGTTGGTATTGCAGATGGGCGTAATCGGACCACTGCCGCGCCCACAAAACTCCATTAATCAAAAACAAATAACTTGCCATAACTAAGCTCCGCAATAAGATACAAGACTGTTATTTGTACACAGGATCACATTAGGGAGGGGCATCTGCAGTTAAAATTTTTTTTTAAAAAGTGGGCGTGGTCCCGCCTCTAATAGGTTTAATGTGCATATCTCCTAACCGCTTATGCTATAATAACAAAATTCACTAGAAGCAAATGTTTTTAGCACTTCTATTGACGGTGTGAAAATAGTTGAAATCGGGTGGCAACTCCGCCCACTCCCCATATAACGGTACTGTTAAAAACTACTAAAAGCGCGATAAATCAAGCACTAAACACGCCAGAGACATTAAATTTTATCTCTGAGATGGTATAAGATGACTTTATAGGAACCGCGTTCAAAATTAGACAGTGGGCGTGGCACAGCACACTTTTAGGTGAAAACCCATATCTTGAGATCTGCTTAACCGATTTCAACCAAATTCGGTGCGTAACGTTCTTTTTATGTTTCTATATCATAGTGCGAAAATGGGCGAAATCGGATTACAACCACGCCTATTTTCCATATGACACCATTTTAAATACCACTTGATTCTTTCACTTTCCACTATGCAAATCAAGCAACAATGATTATATCGGCGTAAAACTTTGCGTAAATAATACGTTTAAAGTATGCCACCTTGTGACCAAAAATTGTCTAAATCGAACCAAAACTGTTCAAGCCCCTAAGTACTAAATATGTGGACCCCAGTGCCTATAGTTGACCTTCTACCGAAAATATCAGTCAATCCACAAAGAAATCTCAAACGAGTATACCATTTGACTTTGCGAGAGTATAAAATGTTCGGTTACATCCGAACTTAGCCCTTCCTTACTTGTTTATTTACGTTTTTCTTGGTGCTGGATTAGCGTGCTGTCTTCGTTTTTGAGTTAAATTATAAAATCCTCCAACAATGAGTGCAAACAAAATAATGCAAGCAAATAATGTGCCATATTTCAAAGCATATTGGATGGCGTTCAAGCCGAAGGTGCTTATATAGAGATTATCTTTTATCTCATCGGTGAAGTCCCCTGATGTTATTTCTATCCATATAAGAGGTAATATGGTGCCTTCTTCAATTCGATCCAATTTATCTGAAAGAGATATGTTGCATGAATTATTTTTTAGAATATTTACAAATGAAATTGGTACATTAAAACATTTTTCATACACTATACCCTACATGCATCTAACTCTAGATTGTATTCACAATCTTGCTTATCTAATTGTTGTTTGTATAGATATGTATGTATGTGCATTTACGAACAAGAGTAAGACAAACTTTAATAAACGTAAAGCACGATGGTTGACTATCTGTCCGTCCATCTGTTGCAAGTCGTAATTTGAGTAAGAACTAAGATATCTTCATGAAACTTGGTACACAGGTTTCTAAGTAGATGGACGGAATCGGACTTCTGCCACGCCCACAAAATACCACTAATCGGGAACGTGCCATAATCTTTGGGCTGCAAACTTTCAAAAGTTGGCTTGTCCCCGCCTTTTAATAGGTTTAGTGTATACATATCAAAAACAAAATCCCAAATTTGTTCAGAGCAAATTTTTTATTAGCCTCTCCGGCAATGTGAAAATGGATAAATCAATAATTAAAACCGTCATACACACTGAATTTTATGCCCAAGATGGTATAAGAGGGTTCTCTAGGAGGCGGTGACAAAATTGTACTATGGGCGTGACACCGCCCACATTTTGGTGAAATCACATATCTCACGGTCTACTCAATCAATTTCAACCAAATTCGGTAATCGAACTATAACCAATCCTACTTTCTATATAACACAATTTTAAATTCCATCTGATTCGTTCACTTTTCAATATAAAAATCAAACACCAATTAAAGTTTCGGTATAAAACTTTGTACGAATAGTGCGTTTAAAGTATGCCACGGTATGACCAAAAATTGTCAGAATCGGACTACAACTATTCAAGCCATCAGTTACCGCTTGGGTGAACCCCATTTTGTCAAAACCATCGATCAACTTGTGAGAGATATTGTTGCAATTCAGCAAATCCTTTCGTGATAACAGTTTGTCTGTATTTCTGAAATTCAAATTCTGAAGTTCCATCGGATGAATACATCTCCTAATACAAAGATTTGCGAACTTCCAATACAATATTATTCCTATCTCCAATATACCGAATATACGATTTCAAACTTCCGGTTGTTTTATACCGTTTATATCGGCCAATATATAAGATATCTAAGCAAAACTAACTGAGCGTATAGTATTGGATATACTATAGTTGAATGCCGAATATATGTGAAATTGATCTACGAACTACCCTAACTCCAATATATAACATATGTATGTATATTGATTTTCGTTATTCAAACTATCCACACACCTAATATTTCGGCGAGTGTGTGAGTTGTATATATATTAATTGTTTAAAAACATGTTCTTGAGTAAACCTTAGCATTGTCAAAAGTTAGTCAAATCAGTGCAGACCTTTTTCTGCCCCCAACGTACCTTATATAGTGATTTCGGACTTTCCACCTGATTTTAAACCGTTCAGATTGATAAAAATGTGAGAAGTTAAGTGGACAAGCTTTTGTACAAATTATTTGGTTTAGTGCTGAATATGAATGGAATTTGTTAAGACCTTAATCTACATATTACAATGCATACAATTTTAGCATTACTGAGAACATGTTTCCGCACAACTCTTTAAAATTTACTCACCGATATATTGGTAATAAAATTTGCTAGAATAATGAAAATCATTACATAAAAGTAATTCGTGGTCCAACTTCGTATTTTCGATATCAAATTAATGTACTCAATATTATACCTTTATTTTGTAATTTTTGACATTTTAAAATAGTTCCTGCCCAAAGCGTTATTTTAATAACTTCTTTGGTGCGTGATATGGACTATGAAATGAAAGAATTTAAAATTGTGATGTATAGAAATTATGTAGGTTGAGTGGTTGTATTCCGATTTCGCCAATTTTTTGGCTGTATCATAAGAATGTCAGGATTATGTTATGCATGAAATTTGGTTGAAATTGCTGGAGTAGTTCCTATGAGTTAAGATTTCACCTAAAGGTAGGCGGTCCCATGGAATAAATTTTACACCGATTCCTATGCACTTCTTAAATACCGTCATATATTTTGATAATGTGCTTTCTACCAATTGGTGAAAAAAATGAGGGACGTCGGTCCATAACTTTAAAACGTTGAATTCGTTGGATATATGGAAATCTTTCAGGCCACTTTATTAATCTAATATTAATTATGTAAATAAGAGCTGAGAGATAGTTCAGCTAAATATTATATTTGCGTTAAAAAATAATAATAGTTTTGTGATATTACCAAATAGCTTGGACGAAAAGATATGGCGAAGGTTAATCCAAAGTTAATGGCCCTAATATAGAGAGATCCATTTCGAGGTTCTCTACTTTTTTAAAGAAAAAAATATAGACAACTCATATTTAATGGCGAACGTTTATTATCATTCAAAAGAACATTCTTTGGTATTTTTTTTTGAAGAATATCTCTTTCAAATGTTGGCCGCGGCTACGACTCGTTCTCGGCATTTCGACTGGTAACTGGCGAATGACACGCGTGATGTTTTGCTACAAGGACTGAATCGAAGGGGGTTTATCCGCATAGACTTTAGACTTTACATAACCCCACAGGAAAAAGTTAAACGGTGTGATATCACACGATCTTGGTTGCCAGTCGACCGGCTCAAAACGAGAAATTTTCTGCTCACCGAAGTGTTCTCTCAATAAATCCATTGATTGATGCGATGTGTGGGAAGTGTCCCCGTCTTGTTGAAACCAATTGTCTCCGAGTTCACGAGCTTTCATTTCAGGCATAAAATAGTCAGTTAGCATGGCGCGATTACGGTCGCCATTGACGGTTACGTTCTCACCAGCATCAGTTTTGAAGAAATACGAACCGATGATTTCACCAGCTTACAAACCACACCAAACCGTTGTTTTTTCTGGATGAAATGGCTGTTTTTGAATCTCTTCAGGTTCCTCTTCATCTCAAATGCGGCAATTTTGTTTGTTTACATACCCATAGAGCCATAAATGTAAAATGTGGGTAAGTCTCTCCATGATGAAATGCAGAACAATACTATGACAGCTCGGTTACACCCGAAATTAATTCTTCCTTACTTGTTTGAAACTATATCTATTTACGTTGCAATTAAATATTTAATTTTAGTCATATTGAATAATCTCAGTAAGTTAGTCAGTTAGGTAGTAATAAACGAAATGAACTCACCTGTAGTTGGTTTCAAAAGTAATACTTACTATCTCAGTAGAAAAAAATAAAATATGGTACTTTAGTAAGTACACAATTTCGATTAGATTTCGAAATTTTTTGTTGCTACTAAATAAAGGTATGTTATTCGTTTATGTTGTATAGTAGTTTCGTTCAACAAAAAGTAAAGTAATTATTAAACACATGAAAATTAAATTGGTTCTGCTTTTTATTATATTAAAAATGTGCAAGTTATATTTGCAAAGGGTATTCATAATATTTATGTGAGCCACTGTACATATACCTATATGTACATATACATATGAACATACTATTAAATTAAATTTTTAATTTGTACTTTTTTATCATTGAAGTATTTCAATATAAATTTCATTTCAAAAATCATATTTTCCATAGATATTTTGTCTTACGAGTAGGTAAATTTATTTTGGCAACTTTGTTCATTTGGCACGAATACATAATTCATATTTTATTATATTTTTATATTACATATATACTAAAAATAGTTAGCATTTCTTTTTTTAATAAGTAGTCATTAGGTAAATTCATTTACAATTGACGGAGTCATTTTAAAGTTTTACTGTCATGAAGAAATATTCCAGCCAGCCGGTTTATGTTTTACAATTGATTTAAAAATGATTTGTTTGATTTCTAGATTTGTTACAGCTGTTAAACTATGTGGGATTGCTAAGCTTAGAAATGTGCAAAATCCTTTGAAAATGTGAGTATTCTCTTCGAATATTTCGGGACTTTATTATATGTTAACACAATAAGCACAAGTTTTTAAAACTTGGGGTTAACGAGTAATATTTATGTACATATTTACAAAGCTTTTATTTTGCATTAGTTCTTAATATCTACTTTTCGTTTTTTATTTACGTTTTACTTGGTGCTGGATTAGCGTGCTGTCTTCGTTTTTGAGTTAAATTATAAAATCCTCCAACAATGAGTGCAAACAAAATAATGCAAGCAAATAATGTGCCATATTTTAAAGCATATTGGATGGCGTTCAAGCCGAAGGTGCTTATATAGAGGTTATCTATTATCTCATCGGTAAAGTCCCCTGATGTTATTTCTATCCATATAAGAGGTAATATGGTGCCTTCTTCAATTCGATCCAATTTATCTGAAAGAGATATGTTGCATGAATTATTTTTTAGAATATTTACAAATGAAATTGGTACATTAAAACATTTTTCATACACTATACCCTACATGCATCTAACTCTAGATTGTATTCACAATCTTGCTTATCTAATTGTTGTTTGTATAGATATGTATGTATGTGCATTTACGAACAAGAGTAAGACAAACTTTAATAAACGTAAAGCACGATGGTTGACTATCTGTCCGTCCATCTGTTGCAAGTCGTAATTTGAGTAAGAACTAAGATGTCTTCATGAAACTTGGTACACAGGTTTCTAAGCACCATAAGAAGTTCGTTTTTGTAGATGGACGCAATCGGACTTCTGCCACGCCCACAAAATACCACTAGTCGGGAACGTGCCATAACCTTTGGGTTGCAATCTTTCAAAAGTTGGCTTGTCCCCGCCTTTTAATAGGTTTAGTGTATACATATCAAAAACAAAATCCCAAATTTGTTCAGAGCAAATTTTTTATTAGCCTCTCCGGCAATGTGAAAATGGATAAATCAATAATTAAAACCGTCATACACACTGAATTTTATGCCCAAGATGGTATAAGAGGGTTCTCTAGGAGGCGGTGACAAAATTGTACTATGGGCGTGACACCGCCCACATTTTGGTGAAATCACATATCTCACGGTCTACTCAATCAATTTCAACCAAATTCGGTAATCGAACTATAACCAATCCTACTTTCTATATAACACAATTTTAAATTCCATCTGATTCGTTCACTTTTCAATATAAAAATCAAACACCAATTAAAGTTTCGGTATAAAACTTTGTACGAATAGTGCGTTTAAAGTATGCCACGGTATGACCAAAAATTGTCAGAATCGGACTACAACTATTCAAGCCATCAGTTACCGCTTGGGTGAACCCCATTTTGTCAAAAACATCGATCAACTTGTGAGAGATATTGTTGAAATTCAGCAAATCCTTTCGTGATAACAGTTTGTCTGTATTTCTGAAATTCAAATTCTGAAGTTCCATCGGATGAATACATCTCCTTATACAAAGATTTTCGAACTTCCAATACAATATTATTCCTATCTCCAATATACCGAATATACGATTTCAAACTTCCGGTTGTTTTATACCGTTTATATCGGCCAATATATAAGATATCTATGCAAAACTAACTGAGCGTATAGTATTGGATATACTATAGTTGAATGCCGAATATATGTGAAATTGATCTACGAACTACCCTAACTCCAATATATAACATATGTATGTATATTGATTTTCGTTATTCAAACTATCCACACACCTAATATTTCGGCGAGTGTGTGAGTTATATATATATTAATTGTTTAAAAACATGTTCTTGAGTAAACCTTAGCAATGTCAAAAGTTACGTTCTCACCAGCATCAGTTTTTAAGAAATATGAACCGATGATTTCAACAGCTTACAAACCACACCAAACCGTTGTTTTTTCTGGATGAAATGGCTGTTTTTGAATCTCTTCAGGTTCCTCTTCATCTCAAATGCGGCAATTTTGTTTGTTTACATACCCATAGAGCCATAAATGTAAAATGTGGGTAAGTCTCTCCATGATGAAATGCAGAACAATACTATGACAGCTCGGTTACACCCGAAATTAATTCTTCCTTACTTGTTTGAAACTATATCTATTTACGTTGCAATTAAATATTTAATTTTAGTCATATTGAATAATCTCAGTAAGTTAGTCAGTTAGGTAGTAATAAACGAAATGAACTCACCTGTAGTTGGTTTCAAAAGTAATACTTACTATCTCAGTAGAAAAAAATAAAATATGGTACTTTAGTAAGTACACAATTTCGATTAGATTTCAAAATTTTTTGTTGCTACTAAATAAAGGTATGTTATTCGTTTATGTTGTATAGTAGTTTCGTTCAACAAAAAGTAAAGTAATTATTAAACACATGAAAATTAAATTGGTTCTGCTTTTTATTATATTAAAAATGTGCAAGTTATATTTGCAGAGGGTATTCATAATATTTATGTGAGCCACTGTACATATACCTATATATATACATATGCATATGAACATACTATTAAATTAAATTTTTAATTTGTACTTTTTTATCATTGAAGTATTTCAATATAAATTTCATTTCAAAAATCATATTTTCCATAGATATTTTGTCTTACGAGTAGGTAAATTTATTTTGGCAACTTTGTTCATTTGGCACGAATACATAATTCATATTTTATTATATTTTTATATTACATATATACTAAAAATAGTTAGCATTTCTTTTTTTAATAAGTAGTCATTAGGTAAATTCATTTACAATTGACGGAGTCATTTTAAAGTTTTACTGTCATGAAGAAATATTCCAGCCAGCCGGTTTATGTTTTACAATTGATTTAAAAATGATTTGTTTGATTTCTAGATTTGTTACAGCTGTTAAACTATGTGGGATTGCTAAGCTTAGAAATGTGCAAAATCCTTTGAAAATGTGAGTATTCTCTTCGAATATTTCGGGACTTTATTATATGTTAACACAATAAGCACAAGTTTTTAAAACTTGGGGTTAACGAGTAATATTTATGTACATATTTACAAAGCTTTTATTTTGCATTAGTTCTTAATATCTACTTTTCGTTTTTTATTTACGTTTTACTTGGTGCTGGATTAGCGTGCTGTCTTCGTTTTTGAGTTAAATTATAAAATCCTCCAACAATGAGTGCAAACAAAATAATGCAAGCAAATAATGTGCCATATTTCAAAGCATATTGGATGGCGTTCAATCCGAAGGTGCTTATATAGAGATTATCTATTATCTCATCGGTAAAGTCCCCTGATGTTATTTCTATCCATATAAGAGGTAATATGGTGCCTTCTTCAATTCGATCCAATTTATCTGAAAGAGATATGTTGCATGAATTATTTTTTAGAATATTTACAAATGAAATTGGTACATTAAAACATTTTTCATACACTATACCCTACATGCATCTAACTCTAGATTGTATTCACAATCTTGCTTATCTAATTGTTGTTTGTATAGATATGTATGTATGTGCATTTACGAACAAGAGTAAGACAAACTTTAATAAGCGTAAAGCACGATGGTACACTATCTTTTCAAATTAATCACTTACATATATGTGAATTAACATCTTTTCTACGTATGTAGTTTTAGTTTAGTTGGGGTTGTTGGTGCTTTTCATAACATAAGTATAGAAACACTGAAACGTATAGATTTATTCAGATTTTCAAAAGGTAAAAAGGTAAAAGGTATTATTATGTGTTCCATATATTCTAAGATTTGTTTTATTATTATTCCTGTTATCTATTAAAATTGTAGGGCTACAAAGCTTTTTTTGTAGCCGCGCAAATATCGAATAAGCGAAATATTTAAGCGAAGTTGTAACAGCGATAAAATACAAAGGGCCGAGTAATGATGCTATGTGTGGTCAGTTATTAGACTTTATTCGCAAAATTCTTCTCCTTAAATAATATTCTAGGCAATATTGCAATACCGTTCAATACATAATTTCCGCTAAGTACATAGTTTCGTTTTCTATTAGTGCATATATACATAAGTATATAAGTTATATAACAGTTCATAAAAGGAGAAGTACATACTTTACTCTATTGCTCCTTCGTATATAATGTAGTTATTAACAAAAGAGAAATATAAACAAGTAAGGCAGGGCTAAGTTCGGATGTAACCGAACATTTTATACTCTCGCAAAGTCAAATGGTATACTCGTTTGAGATTTCTTTGTGGATTGACTGATATTTTCGGTAGAAGGTCAACTATAGGCACTGGAGTCCACATATTTAGTACTTAGGGGTTTGAACAGTTTTGGTTCGATTAAGACAATTTTTGGCCGCAAGGTGGCATACTTTAATTGCATTATTCACGCAAAGTTTTACCCCGGTATAATCATTGTTACCTGATTTGCATAGTGGAAAGTGAAAGAATCAGATGGAATTGAAAATGGTGTTACATGGGAAGTAAGCGTGGTTGTAGTCCGATTTCGCCCATTTTCGCACTATGACATAGAAACATGAGAAGAACGTTATGCACCGGTTGAAATCGGTTGAGCAGATATCAAGATATGGGTTTTCACCTAAAAGTGGGCTGTACCACGCCCACTGTCTAATTTTGAACGCGGTTCCTATAAAGTCATCTTATACCCTCTCAGAGATAAAGTTTAATGTCTCTGGCGTGTTTAGTGCTTGATTTATCGCGCTTTTAGTAGTTTTTAACAGTACCTTTATATGGGGAGTGGGCGGAGTTGCCACCCGATTTCAACTATTTTCACACCGTCAATAGAAATACTAAAACCATTTGCTTTTAGTGAATTTTGTTATTATAGCATTAGCGGTTGAGGAGATATGCACATTAAACCTATTAGAGGCGGGACCACGCCCACTTTTCAAAAGAAAGTTTTAGCTGCAGATGCCCCTCCCTAATGTGATCCTGTGTACCAAATAACAGTCTTGTATCTTATTGCGGAGCTTAGTTATGGCAAGTTATTTGTTTTTGATTAATGGCGTTTCGTGGGCGTGGCAGTGGTCCGATTACGCCCATCTGCAATACCAACCGTCTCACGGTACCAAGAAACATGTCTACCAAGTTTCATAAAGATATCTCAATTTTTACTCAAGTTAGAGCTTGCACGGACGGACGGACGGACGGACAGTAACCCGGATTTCAACTCGTCTCTTCATCCTGATTATTTATATATATATAACCCTATATCTAACTCGATTAGTTTTAGGTGATACAAACAACCGTTAGGTGAACAAAACTATTATACTCTGTAGCAACAGGTTGCGAGAGTATAAAAAATGGGAACGCAGCATTGCAAGAGGCTGCTTACATATTAAGCTTGGTACATGCTAAATGGGACTAGCTAATATGCACAAACAAATATTCATATAATTGCGTGGACGAAAACATAGCGGTAGCATAAGTGTACAAAGCAAGAGCAAGCAAGCAAATAAATATGTAAGTATGTACACAATGCAAATACAATTACATTACACAATACATTCGAATGTCCACCAAACGCACTTTAGAGTCCTTTCTTGGAATACAGTTTATAACTCTTCCAATATGCCATTTTTGAGGTGGTAAGTTGTCTTCATGGATGATAACCATTGAATTGTTGTTGATGTTTAGTCGCTACGAAAACCACTTTGATCGTACTTGAAGGTCGTTGATGTATTCTTTTGACCATCAGTTCCAAAACATCTGTTTAATGCTTGTGACCTGATTCCATCGTTGTACGTTGCTGATGTTAGCTGACAATCTCCGTTCTGGGAGTGCCCTAAGTGAACTGCCAATAATAAAATGCCCCGGAGTTAATACTTCAAAATCATTTGGATCCGATGACATTGGTGTTATTGGACGAGAATTTAATACAGCTTCTATCTCAACCAGAACTGATGTTAGTTCCTCAGCTATGAGTCTTGCATTTTCGATGGTGCGGTTGAGGTGACCCTTAGCCGATTTGACTGCTGCCTCTCAAATACCGCCGAAATGAGGTGCTCTTGGAGGAATAAAATTGAAATTTATAAATTCATTAGCACAATATTTTATAATTGCATCTTTGTTTTCGGTTTTAAATAAAAATGACTTTAATTCAGCTAGTTTGTTGCAAACACCCACAAAATTTGTTGCGTTATCGCAAAAGATGTCAGAGGGTAGACCTTTTCTTCCAATCATGCGCTTTAATGACGCTAAGAATGCGTCCGTGGATAGATCCGATACTAGTTCGATGTGAACCGCCTTTGTCGCTAGACAAACGAAGATCCCAATGTACGCTTTATAAGGTGTTTTGCCTCGAATACGCAAATATACGTTGACTGGTCCGCAGAAATTAATACCGCACCGCGCAAAAGGACGAGATGGAGTTAATCGCTCCACAGGTAACTGTCTCATTACTTGGTTCATCAGCTTTGGCTTATAGCGTATACAATGTGTGCCCGATCCGTCTTGCTAAATCGCGCGCATTGATTATCCAAATCTGAAGTCTGATCAGTGCTACGAGTGTCTTTGGTTCTGCATGTCAGTGTTGCCGATGTAGATGACGAACGTAATGCACAACAAATTCGCATTTGTTTGGCAACAGCATTGGGTGTTTCCTTTCTTCTGGAATATCTGCTGATTCCAATCGACCTCCAACTTTGAGCATTTGAAATCCTTCGATATACTCGAGAAAAGGATTTAAATAACGTAATGGGCAATTTATCGTAGGCTCTTTCTGTAAAAGATGAATTTCTTAGCGAAATGTATGTGTTGAATATTCCAAATTATGCTAAGAAAAGCGTGATGTAACTCTTGTGTTGAAAGTGTTAATGAGTCATTAAGACTGGCACCATGTCGAAATTTATTGATGAAGCGGAGCATCTAAGCTATTAATCGAAGGCTGCTGGAATAGCTACTCCGCTGATTCACAATTTCCAAAATGTACAATAATTGGTGCTAACAATTGTATTGAATGCTGATTTTCGTTTCTCCCTATTGACAACTTCCATGTCGATATCGTCGCAGCTGTTCTTTGCCCATTTATCTGAGTTTTTGTATAGAAACTTTGGTCCGGTGTACCATATTGAATTAACAAGTTCCTTTACAGTACATCCTCTAGAGGCAGCATCGGCGCCGGGTTACAATGCGGTAGAACATGCCTCCAATGGGCTCCTTTGGTTAAATCTGGAATTTCCGAAATTTGATTACCAACAAAAGTCGAAAGTGTTGCAAAATGCACCTTAAGCCAATGTAATACTATTTGTGAGTCTGTCCAAAGAAAAATGTTAAAAGATTTGTTAGAAATTGTTGGTTTAATTTTAGCTAAAAGACAAACAAGAAAAAGAGCGCCGCAAAGTTCTAAATTGGGTAAGGATTGTTTTTTGGTGGGTGCCACTCTGGACTTCGCAGTGAGTAGGCGAATGGTAGTAGTAGTGCCACATTTGCTGATAACTCGAGTATAGGTATATTGCGCATCCATATGCACGAATCGATGCGTCACAAAATCCATGTATTTGAAAAGATTCCACATCTGTCGAAAAACAGTGCCTCGGCACTTTAATTAGCGAAAGATCCGATAAGCAGTTAAGAAACTTTTTCCAAGCAAATTCAATTTCTGTGGCACAGATTCATCCCAATCCAACTTTAGTAGCCCTATTTCTTGCAACAAAACTTTAGATGTTATAATAACAGGAACTAAAAGTCCAAGTGGGTCGTAAAGTGATGATGCAACAGAAAGGATGGAACGTTTTGTAAGTCGGCCAGTCAGTGCTAGTTTTGCTTCAAATGAAAAAATAAAACAATCAAGATTTTGGTTCCATTTTAGTCCAAGTGTACTAGTGATGAATGTATCTACGTTTAGATCCTTTATAGAGTCGTCTTCTCTGAATTGATGATAATTGGAATGTCACTTTGTTACTTTGAACTGTCCTAATTCTAACAGTTGTATTACCTCTTGCTTTATCTGTGCAAGTTCGGTTAGAGTATCACCACCACAGAGTAGGTCGTCTACGTAGAATGATGACTTCACGATTTTTGCGCCAATTGTAAATTGTTCTGAATGCTGTTCAGCTAGATATAACAAACTCTGTATAGCAAGATATGGCGCAGCAGCCATTCCATACGTTACATTATTTAGTTGATACATGCGAATATCTTCAGTTGGTGAACTCCTCCACAGAATATACTGAAACTTTCGATCATCTTCGTGCATTAATACTTGGCGATACATCTTGACTATGTCGGCAGTGAGTGCAAACCTGTGGAATCGAAAACGATGAGAAGAAGAAAAAGTTCGCATTGAATTGTAGGGCCAACCATCTGAATATCGTTTAATGATTTTTGGGATGTGGTTCGACAGGAAGGAGGTATATAATAATGCGGTTCGCTGAGATTTGAATTTTTTACAACGCTCATATGACCCAAACTCTCGTAGTCGCTCATAAATTCAACGTATTGTGCTTTCAATTGGGGTGATTTGGCTAGTCGACGTTCTTGTACATTGAATCGTTTCAATGCCGTAGTATATGACTCGCCCAAACATGTCGGATCATCCTTGAAAGGTAATTTGACAACTATTCTGCCGCAAGGTCTTCTTGACACAGTTGAATTGTATATGTGATCGCAACTCACTTGTTCACGAGTCCAAGCCTCTGGTATGGTAGTGATTTCTTCCAATTTCCACAACTTTTCCAATTTAGCATCTAAAGATTCATTGGCTAAAAATAAACAAGATGGGTTGGTAATGTTGTTACTGCCCGTCTTATAACGTCCCGAAACAATCCAGCCTAAGAGTGTTTTTTGCAAGATTGGTAAATTAGATCCAAGATTGATTTGTCCTACAGATAGAAGACTGAAGAACGTTTCTGTACCCAGCAGCATGTCGATTTTCTTAGGTATATAAACTTCATCATCAGCGAGCGCTATATTGTGTGGAATATTCCATGTTGAAATATTGATTTCAGGATCTGGTTGATAAGCAATGTGCGATGTAATACAAAAAGTCAATGGAAGTTCGAAACCAGTGACTTGCGACTTGATCTTAGTTGAGGTTTTGATTTTAATATTTGTTGACGATGAACCAATGCTTTGAATCTGTATGTTTTGCTTACTTCTTGGCAGAAGCACCTTTTGCGAAAAATCATCTGTGATAAAATTTACCTGTGAACAGGAATCTAGCAGTGCTGTACCCAATCTGTAGCTCCCCGATGCATCACGAACGAAAATTTTTGCTGTTGCAAGGATGACGTTATCCAACAATGAATTATTCCTGTGTGTATGCGTGACTGCCTCTTGTTTTGTAAATACTTGAGTAGGTGTTTGTTGGACTGAAGTAGAAACGCGGTGACCTAAACTGTGGTGTTGTCGTGCACAAACCTTGCACCTGTGTGATGATGGACAATTGGCTACTCGATGTCCCTTTGATGCAAAGTCCAATTTTCTTTGCATGTTCGAAACGTTGAGTAATGTTTAGTGACTTAAAGCGTTCGCAATTTAAAACCTTATGGTTGTTACTGGAACAGAAATTACACGATATGTTGGAGCAGGAAAATGTATAGCCTCGTGGTTGATTCCTTGATTTCGAAGAGGAGTATTTGGTAGCACCTTGAGTTGACGACGTACTAACATGCGTATTGTCCAGTGAATCCAGGTATTGGCAGTGTCTTTCCAAAACAGCGATGCAATTCTCCCATGACGGCAGCGTTCTGAAATCTAGCGACTCCTTCCACTTTTTGTTGGTCTGTTCATAAGACTTCTGCAAAATTAAATGAATAAGCATAGCTTGCGATATTTGGCTGTCGGTACCTAGCGATGTCAAGGAACCATAAATAGCTGAAGCTTTATCAATTAAACTTCTTAGCTGAATGTCATTTGGTTTCATAACTGCTGGTAAATCAAATAACGAATTTATTCCTTCCAAAAAAATTTTTGTTTTGTTATCATACCGTACCTTCACCCGTTCTAACGCCTTCGGATAGTTTTCATTTGTCACCTGAAACGCATTTACAGTTTCTAAGGCTTGACCTTGGAGACAATTTCCCAAATGGTTGAATTTTTTAATATTAGTTAAATTGAATTCACCATCAATTATTTCCTTGAAAGAGGTGATAAAATTTTGATAATTCGAATACTTGCCATCAAACGTAGGAAGCTTAAGTGGTGGAAGTTTTGAACTTGATTATACCACGCAAGTTGTGTCTGAAAGTGAAACGTTGTTATCTTCTGCCAGTTGCGATTGGATAACCAATTTAGTTGTGATGTAAAGTTCTTCCAGGTCAGCACGTCCTCCATTATCAGCATCCAATCTTTCGATGTCAGTTTGAATTGAGAGAATTTGCTTAAAATAGGACTCCAGGATGCCCAAACGGCATTTGTATTCCGCAGCTGGAAGAGCCTTTCCACCTGGTCGCAAGCTGGCGTCGACGATATTTTTAATGTGCGTAATATTTTTAAACGATAATATCCAATGACGATAATGTCCAACGATGCAGTCTAATACTTATCCCACTCCGAAATGATTTGCGAAAGAACAAAAAACTCACTCGTGCCCCACGTTGGGCGCCAAAAAATGTAGGGCTACAAAGCTTTTTTTGTATCCGCGCAAATATCGAAAAAGCGAAATATTTAAGCGAAGTTGTAACAGCGATAAAATACAAAGGGCCGAGTAATGATGCTATGTGTGGTCAGTTATTAGACTAACTTTATTCGCAAAATTCTTCTCCTTAAATAATATTCTAAGCAATATTGCAATACCGTTCAATACATAATTTCCGCTAAGTACTTTACGCTAAGTACTAAGTTTTGTTTTCTATTAGTGCATATATGCATAAGTATGTAAGTTATATAAAAACAGTTCATAAAAGGAGAAGTACATACTTTACTCTATTGCTCCTTCGTATATAATGTAGTTATTAACAAAAGAGAAATATAAAAAAATGGGAACGCAGCATTGCAAGAGGCTGCTTACATATTAAGCTTAGTACATGTTAAATGGGACTAGCTAATGTGCTCAAACAAATATTCATATAATTGCGTGGACAAAAACATAGCGGTAGCATAAGTGTACAAAGCAAGCGCAAGCAAGCAATAAATATGTAAGTTTGTACACAATGCAAATACAATTATTAACTGCATTAAGGTGAATGACTTCTAATGCTTGTCCTTGATTATTAGGCAAATAAGTAGAGAGCAAGAAATAGCAAAAATACATAGAACATATGACCGTATAATGCAGTGGTTCTCAATCGGGGACCCAACAATTTTAAAAATTAACTGCCTACTTTTTTTAAAACGGATCCATATAACGTAACCGTATGGGTTGAAGAGTAATAGCATATTTTAGAACACCGTTATGTGAGATTTAAACATCTTTACCAGATTCACTTGCTTTCACATTGTGACATGAGGGGCTAGTTTTTGGAGGCTGTAAGGAATAACGAACTAGATTACATTTTTGAGCCATTATGAATTTTTTAGTTATACTACCATACTAATAATATAGATGTGAATGTAAGTAAGTTTGTTAAGCTTTCACGCCGAAACCAAGTAACCGATCATCATGAAACTTTCTACACATACATATGTATATCTTATGGTATTAGAAAGGATATTGTCTGTCGAAACTTTTCGAAATGTGACAACAAAATTTAATGAAAAGCGTAAATCAGAGAAATTGCAACTTTTCTGGTTACCACCCCCACAACGAATATGATCATCACGATATTTGTGTACATATTATACATATTATGTGTTTAGTTATTTGCTTTGATTAATAGTCTTTGATATTTATTTAAGGGATTCAAAGCGAGTGGAGCCGCGGGAAAAGCTAGTTTGTTATACTGATATTGCACCTCATCGGTTTTTGAATAACACCAATTGCAAGAATCAAAGTTTGGAAAGATTGGTGATGAGCTTATCGGTCTCACACACGACCAAAAACAAAGGCACGTCAATCAAAAAATGAGAAACAACAACCCGCCCAATCATCCGGCCAAAAAATAGGCTACACTTTACACTCGGAAAAACCAGTAGCAGATGAACAGGCTCAGCATCAAATATGCATAATGCAAAAGAAAGCGAACATGCATAGATTCGCTAAGAACCTGTGTAAACACAAGTTTGATGGGATTGATTTTCTGTATGCGCTACAGAGAGAGCTCGATAACAACGATCTGACCATATTAGCTATTAAGAGCCTAAGAAAGTCCTAGAGGGGTACCCAAACCAGAGAACTTAGAAGAACGAGGAGGTGCAAATTGAATTTTGTATGATGCTCGATTGGTCGGCTAACAGAGCTGAAAAATTGAGATCAAGGAGTTCTCAATTTTCTGTAGTAATACTCTGTTATTTAACAGAAATGAGAATTTATAACAACGTTCTCTGACAAAATACGTATCTCCCAACATAAAGAGAAAAATTAAATACTTTGAACAAAATATACAAATGCCACTTCACACATGCATGATTATTTTTTGCCATATAAACGTTTATGATGAAAAATTGATAAAATATGATTTTTTTGCACAAATGCTACATTGATAAAATGTGAAAGATTATGCAAAAAATGATATTTTACTATTTTCATAATTTTCTAATTTCAATTGTTACAGAATTAATAATTTATGTATGTAAATTAGACTGCTTTTTTTTAACTATATTAAAGTTTGTTGGAAATTTACTTACTTATATTTTTTAATACTTCCATAAAGAAGGAAGTTAATTGGCGCCCAACGCGTGGGGCATGTGTTAGTGATATCCTCGGTAAAAAAAGGGAGAAAAAAACAAGTATCTCTAGTCGAAAGGATAATCATTGTGACGTGTGTCGAAAGCACAAAAAATAGCAATCAAGTATCCTCTCGGGAGGAGAAAAGGAAAAAAAACAAAAAAAAGTACGGCTACGCGAGTGATATAAACTATAACAAAAGTGTTGCTCTATAATTACGCCAATTTCGAAGCAATTCAAATTGAATAAAATGTGTAAAAAATATAAAACATAACATCAAATATTAACAATCGAAGAGTCAGAACACAAGAATAGTGCAAAAAAAACTTCAGCGGCCAAAGGCACACAAACCCCGTGCGAGAAATCAACAGTAGCGAAACAATTAAACAGCAATCAGCACAAGCGAAGCAATTAAACAGGAATCAACAGAAGCAAAGAAATTATAACACCAATCAACAAACCCCTTTAGAGAAGGCCGAAAAACTACTAAGCTAATATTTTAATATATATATTAAATTTATAACAATAAAATTGTATTATTGTAATCTCCTAGTAATATAAAATATTTTAAGTATAAGTACTCAAATTTATAAAAAAGCATATTATAAATCAAGGCTCGACCAGCCATATAACAAATAAATTGAAACCGCGATTCACCACCGCAAGGGTGACACTCCGTTTTAGAACATAAACTCAATTCTGCGATTCTGTACTTCAAAAATTATAAAAAATCATCTTGTAAATGAAGGCTCGACCAGCCATATAACAAAATATTTAAAAACCGCGATTCACCACCGCAAGGGGGACCCTCCGGTTTATAACATAAACTCATTTCTGCGATTCTGAACTCCAGACCCTCCAGAATAAAAGAGTTTCCTTTCCTAGAAAGGATCAAAAAAATTTATTGTTAAAAAGAAGAACAGGAAGTTTCCACAAATCAAGCCGAAGGTTATAACGGCAGAAAATAAAATATATATATATATAAACTTTGACAAAAATTACAGACGCTTTACCAACTGACTCAGACAAATGTAGAAGAAAATATTTTTTTTAATGGGAAATAATTCAAGTACACTAAAATACGAAAGGCTGTACTATTTTAATCATTGCAAGGACAACCATAGAACTGAAACTTGCCCATATTTAAAACATACAAAAACTAAAATAATAAAAAATGGCTCTAAATAGTGAGAACGAGAATCTTGTTGCTAGACTAATAACTGCAACAAATGCTTCTCTTAGATTAGAGGAAGAGGAGTTGCGAAGGCAACTGCAGGACTTAACAAGTCAACTACAGTACTTGATTATAAAATAGAAGTGATCGATCCACATACCAATTGTGATGAGTCACTTGAGGTGGTCAAGTCACTACCAGAATTTAATGGAAAACAAACTAAATACGTTAGCTGAAGGGAATCAGCCAATAACGCAATGAGTTTGTATGTAAGGGGTAGCCGTAGATATTTTGCTGCATTAACTATACTAAGAAATAAAATTACAAACGACGCTAACGACATTTCATCCAATCACGGGACGGTTCTTAATTTCGATGCCATTTTGGCACGACTCGATTTTGCTTACGCGGATAAGCGACCAGCTCATATTATCGAACAGGAGATGAGCATTTTGCGACAGGGCACTTCTTCAATTATAGAATACTATAATAAGGTTAATGAAAAATTAACTTTACTTATTAATAAAACGATAATGACTTACGGATCGGATAGTGCCGTAACTAAAGAATTAAACGCAAAAAATAGGCGGGATACGTTGCGTATATTTATAACAGGTCTAAATGGAAATTTAGCCAATATAATATTTTCATTATCACCAAGTGATTTGCCAAATGCGTTGGCAAAAGCACAAGAATTAGAATCGCATAATATGCGAGCAATTTTCGCATCACAATTCGGGAAAAATCCGAATTATTACAGACAACGTACTAACTTAATTAACGAAAATTTTAATAATAATTTACGGTTTCCACAAACCCAACTTCAAAGAGGCTACAACCAAAGGCCCTTACAACAAAACATTTAGGCAAGACCTATCCCAATGGATGTCGATCCAAGTACTCGAATCCAAAATCGACCACATTATAATATAAATAATACAAGTAATGTACAGAATACAAGAATACATACTACAGATAAGCGACCATATGCCAGCGCACAAATAAGTAATAAACCACCAAATGAAACACAAAGGATAAATAATATTAAAGAGGATTATTTTTTAGATCAAAACTAACTCTGCCATATATTTTCTTACATGACAGAGTTAATGGCCAAAACTTTAAAATATTAGTATAAACGGAAGCAACAAGTTGCTATATAAAATTAGGAATTTATAAGCATAAAAACGAATTAAATGTATATAAAAGAGTAAAAACAATTAATGGATTTTCGATAATACGGTATTATCATTTTATTACTCTATTTGGTAAAAGACAAATTTTTTACGAAAACGAAAATTTAGAAGCAGATTTTTTAATTGGATACAAATTCCTGAAAGAAATGAATGCAGTGATCAACTTGAAAGAAAAAAAGTTGATAATAAATAATGAAAAGGAAGAAGACTTAGACATCTCTTAGGAGATGAATCTGAGCAACATGATATTAAAGGAAATTTAAAAGATTAAAATATTAAAGGAAATATAATTACTTTGGGAGCAGAGACTCCTAAAGCGCCAGCTGAAGATTTATACCAGCACAATGAATATATTAAAAATTAAAAATATAATGTGGAACCAAAAAGTTCTACAACGCCAGCCGATGGTAATACTGGCAACAAAAGTAAAAAATTTATTCTAAAAAATATAATGTGGAACAAAAAAGTTCTACAACGCCAGCCGATGATAATACCGGCAATAAAAATAAAAAATTTATTGTGGAGCAAAAAAGTTCTACAACGCCAGTCGACGTACTTACCGACAATAAAGGAGATTATATAGACAAAATAAATTTAGAGGAAGAATTCTCTGAAGCACCAACCGAAGGAAATACCGGCATAAATGAAGAAAGAATTAAATATTTGAGGGAAAAAATAAGAAATAAAATAAATGAAATACATTCTTCAATAAACATGAATTTACCGTTTCGAACGGATATTCGTGCGGAAATAAGAACCTCGGTAAATACTCCAATTTGGAGTAAACAGTATCAGTATCCTTTAGCATCAAATGCTTTTGTGAATAAAGAGATCGATAATCTTTTAAAAAACGAAGTTCTACGACCAAGTAAAAGTCCTTATAATTCTCTAATCTGGGTGGTACCAAAAAAGGGCATCAATGATGATGGCACAGCAAAATTAAGAATGGAAAAACTAAATGAAATTACTATTTCGGATACATATCCGATACCAGATACAAATGTTATACTTTCAAATCTAGGAGGATCACAGTATTTTTCCACAATCGATTTAGAATCAGGATTTCACCAAATTTTAATGAAGCCTGAGGACATCGAGAAAACTGCATTTTCAGTAAATAATGGAAAATACGAATTTTTCAGAATGTCATTTGGTTTAAAGAATGCACCAAGTATTTTCCAACGACCTATGGATAATGTATTAAGAGCATTTATTGGAAAATTCAGTCACGTATATATTGATGATATAATTGCTTTTTCACGCAATTTAGTCAATCATATAAAACATTTGAATCAAGTAATCAATTACTAAAAAAATCGAATATGAAAATATCATTAGAAAAGTCAAAATTTTTGAAAAGGAAGTTAAATTTTTGGGATATATAGTTGCAAAAGATGTAGTCAAAACGGATCCGCATAAAGTTGAAGCGATTTTGGGATATATAGTTGCAAAAGATGTAGTCAAAACGGATCCGCATAAAGTTGAAGCGATTTGTAATTTTCCGTTACCAAAAACAGTACGATAACTTCGAAGTTTCATTGGAATGATTGGATATTATAGGAAATTTATCAAGGATTTCGCAACAATAGCTAAACCACTAAACAAACATTTATTAGGAGAAAATGGACATGACTCAGCATATGTCAAAGAAAATTGAAGTTCGATTAGAACAGGACGCAATTTTAGCATTTGAAAAATTAAAACAATTACTAACCAATCAAGTAGAATTAACGCAACCAGACTTTAATAAAAAATTTATATTAGCAACCGATGCCTCAAATGATGCATTAGGTGGTGTATTAAGCCAAGATGGAAAACCTATTACATTTATCTCTAAAACATTGAACTCCACAGAAAAGAATTATGCAACAAATGAGAAAGAACTTTATGCCATAGTTTGGGCATTAAAAACTTTAAGAAACTACCTTTATGGAGTATCAGATTTAGAAATACATACAGATCACCAACCTTTGACTTTTGCAGTCTCTTCAAGAAATCCTAATGAAAAAATGAAAAGATGGCATACCATTATTGAGGTATATGCTCCAAAAATCATTTATAAACCGGGAAAAATTAATATAGTCGCGGATGCCTTATCCCGACAAAACTTAAATAATATAACTGATGGACATACAACATTCAGAAGAGAGCTCTGATAATACACAAATTCAAGAAACTAAAAAACCATTGAATCAATTAAGCAACAAATACTTCTTAGTTCTTTGACGAAAATATTAAACAAATCTCAACTTTTTACTATTGGCCAGAAATGCATAAACAATTTAAAGAATACATTAGAAATTGTGAAATTTGTAATAAAAATAAATATGATAGACATCCCATAAAAATACCTATTGGAGAGGTCCCTATACCTAAAGAGGAGGGAATTCAAATACACATAGATATATTTTATGCACAATCATTAAAATTCATTACATGTATCGATAATTATTCAAAGTTTTTGGTTATTAAACAAATTGAAGATAAGAATAATTTAGAAGATAAAGTGTTAGTTATATTACAAAGTTTCCCTAATGTAAAGAGAATAACAATTGATGATGAACCAGGATTTACTACAGTACAATTTAAATCCCTGATGCAGAGACTTCAGATTGAAATTTATTTCTGCAACTCAAATCATAGCACCACAAATGGTCAGATAGAGAGGGTCCACTCAACAAAAATTGAAATGTCACGATTTATAAAACAAAAATATAATTTAATCAGCTTTTCAGAATCAATATATAGAGTCGCTCACCAATACAATAAAACTATACATTCGGTTATTGATAAGAAGCCATTCGAAGTCCTTTATAATAAAGTCTCTCATGATAATTTAAAAGACAAACTTTTATTAGCACAAACTAAGATGCTAGAAAGGCAAAATAAAAATAGACAAAACATATTTATGTGGGGATGTTATATATGAAAAAATAGTTGGGGAAAGAAATAAGCTAAAGCCTAGATACAAGAAACAAGTAATAAAAGAAGATTTAGGGAATAAGGTTAAAATTAACTACAGAAATAGAATAGTACATAAAGATAATATTAAATCTTGAATTTATATTTTTTTAGTACTTCCATAAAGAAGGAAGTTAATTGATAAAAAATATAATACAAAACAAGTAAGGAAGGGCTAAGTTCGGATGTAACCGAACATTTTATACTCTCGCAAAGTCAAATAGTATACTCGTTTGAGATTTCTTTGTGGATTGGCTGATATTTTCGGTAGAAGGTCAACTATAGGCACTGGGGTCCACATATTTAGTACTTAGGGGCTTAAACAGTTTTGGTTCGATTTAGACAATTTTTGGCCACAAGGTGGCATACTTTAATCGCATTATTCACGCAAAGTTTTATCCCGATACAGTCATTGTTGCCTGATTTGCATAGTGGAAAGTGAAATAATCAGATGGAATTTAAAATGGTGTTATATGGAAAGTAGGCGTGGTTGTAGTCCGATTTCGCCCATTTTTGCACTGTGACATAGAAACATGAAAAGAACGTTATGCACCGAATTTGGTTGAAATCAATTAAGCAGATCTCAAGATATGGGTTTTCACCTAAAAGTGGGCTGTGCCACGCCCACTGTCTAATTTTGAACGCGGTTCCCATAAAGCCAATTTATACAATCTCAGAGATAAAATTTAATGTCTCTGGCGTGTTTAGTGCTTGATTTATCGCGCTTTTAGTAGTTTTTAACAGTACCGTTATATGGGGAGTGGGCGGAGTTGCCACCCGATTTCCACTATTTTCACACCGTCAATAGAAGTGCTAAAAATATTTGCTTCCAGTGAATTTTGTTATTATAGCATTAGCGGTTTAGGAGATATGGACATTAAACCTATTAGAGGCGGGACCACGCCCACTTTTTTAAAAAAAATTTTAACTGCAGATGCCCCTCCCTAATGTGATCCTGTGTACCAAATAACAGTCTTGTGTCTTATTGCGGAGCTTAGTTATGGCAAGTTATTTGTTTTTGATTAATGGCGTTTTGTGGGCGTGGCAGTGGTCCGATTACGCCCATCTGCAATACCAACCGTCTCACGGTACCATGAAACATGTCTACCAAGTTTCATAAAGATATCTCAATTTTTACTCAAGTTAGAGCTTGCACGGACGGACGGACAGACGGACAGACGGACGGACAGACGGACGGACGGACAGACAGTCACCCGGATTTCAACTCGTCTCTTCATCCTGATCATTTATATATATATAACCCTATATCTAACTCGATTAGTTTTAGGTGATACAAACAACCGTTAGGTGAACAAAACTATTATACTCTGTAGCAACAGGTTGCGAGAGTATAATGAACACGGACGATTGACTATAACTGAATTAATGGACATTTCTAACATTAAGATATTACAAAAGAAAGATGTAATTGTTATATATATTAAGTATCCAAAAATTATAAATGATTGCAAATATTATGAAGTAAGAGCAGTCACACAAGAAGACGGTAAATTAGTAATTGACAAAGAAATTGCAAAATGCTAAAAAGAATATATTAATACAACAAATTGCAAAAGAGAAATGATAAATACGTATTGTAAAATTAATAATACAAATACCTGCCTATCAGATATTTTGTCCAGAAAAAAAGGTAAATGTAAAATAATAAAAGAAAAAAATAAAGAAATAGATGTAATTAAAGAGGGAGCAATATTAGTCTCCGGAAATAACACAGTTGATGGCTATGCCATAAATGGAATTTACCTTGTTACTTTTGAGAATTATACAAATATTAACAATGTTATATATGAAAATGTCGATTGTAAAATTTGGAAATATTTAAAGAACAATCATATTAATAATTTTGAAATTATAGAATATATTGAAACAAAAAATAATGAAATGAACTTTGAAAACATAAATATTTTAGCTGAACGAATGAAAGTTTTTAAACATCATTCATTTTTATGGTACATACTTATAATTTTGTTAATAATCTACATAATTTATAGGATTGTAAAATTTAAAAAATCTAATAAAAATTCCAAAAAAAATAGAAATTTAGAATCTCAAAAAATATCATATAACGCTATTTTGGATAAAATAAATAACTTATCAAAAAATGATATTGAATCGGGGACGATTCATCTTAGAGAGGGGGGAGTTAACGGGAGCCTCCACGAAGTAGCTTTACGATCATTATAAACAAAACTATTTCTTTGCACTCAGCAATAATAAAACTTCTTAATAAGCATTTTTGCTTATTTAAGTAATCAATACTATTTTCAATAAAGCTAAGACCCCAGCTTCTTAAATAAGCATTGTTGCTTATTTAATCAACCAATACTCTTTTTATTAAGCTAAGATCACCCATACAATGTAAACAATAAAACTAATTGCTGAATACGCGAATATTGTAAATTGACACTTATTGTAAGACTTAAGCATATAAGAAAAATGTATAAATAAGAGCAAATTGAAATAAAGAGATTCAGTCTTCCATCAGGACCACTCAACTTAATCGTTTGATTTATTTTTTTTAATACTTTCATAAAGAAGGAAGTTAATTTGCATATGTGAAGTGGCATTTGTATATTTTGTTCAAAGTATTTAATTTTTCTCTTTATGTTGGGAGATACGTATTTTGTCAGAGAACGTTGTTATAAATTCTAATTACTGTTAAATAACAGAATATTGCTACAGAAAATGGTGAATTCCTTGATCTCAATTTTTCAGCTCTGTTAGCCGACCAATCGAGCATCATACAAAATTCAATTTGCACCTTCTCGTTCTCTTTGTGAGGTGAACTCCTTGATAAAATCCTAGAAATTGTTCGCTGTCGAGCCTGCACCTTCTCGCCCATTTAAGTTTTCTGCTCTAACCCTCCGCAACTTATTATCTTAAGCGAGCTCGACGCAATCATCACCCTCAGTATATTCGTAAAAATACACAATTGACAAAATGCGAAAAGAATGCCAGCAAGCAAGACGTTTATATCAAAGGTCACGTCGCACCTCTGAGCATATATCCCTCCAAAGACTGATGGAAATCGATGTAATATATCATCTTTATCAGGAGTGATATGAAAATTTTCAATTCTCCGAATTTCAGGAGCTATTATATTGCGAGCGGGAGACTTTAGCTAGACTTCTTACCCACGTAGGACCGTTCCACTTGAATGTAGTGCTGGTGAGATGAAGTGGTTTGTAGCCTCTTGTCCCAAGATCCGCTGGATTATCTGCACTTGCAACATGTTGCCATTGTGCTGGGCCAACTAAGTCTAATATTTGAGATATATGGTTAGATACATAAGTCTTCCAGGTATATGGTGGTTTTTCTAACCATGCTAAAATTATTTCTGAGTCTGACCAAATGTACATTTTGTGAATGGATAATTTCAGATGGGTTTGGAAATTTGAAACTATCTTTGCCAACAGAAGTGCACCATTCAGTTCGAGCCGTGGCAGGCTTAGTGCCTTCAGCGGAGCAACTTTGACTTTGGCTACAAAAAGACGTGAAAATATTTTGTTATCATATTCAGTGCGTACGTAAAGGCTTTGCCTTTTCAGAGGCATCACAGAAGCCATGTAATTCTACATTATAGTCAGGTGCGAAATTTACCATCTAGGAATTCGAATGTCCGAGATGGTATGTACATTGTTAGCAAGTTGAACTCACTTTTTTTTTACATGCACATCCCATTCAGTGCCATCTTGCCACAGTTCTTGAATGACGATTTTTGCTTGAATCATTATTGGCGAAAGCCATCCTGCGTTTGTTTATGGCGGATATTGTAGATATTTCTCAATTGTATATAAGAATTGATTTGTTATCGCATTCCATTGAATCCCGAATTTTTTGTAGTACTGGCCTTTTCAAATTTAGGAAGTTTGTATCTAATAAGTCTTCCCTTTTTATGTTTTTTATTATCTCGGGATGATTTGATGTAATTTTCTTTAGGGGGAACCCGGCTGAATTTCGTGCATTGATCACTTGAGATAGTGATTCGCACGCTAATAAGAGACTGTGGCTACCTAATAGAATATCGTCAGCGTATGTTTGTTTTTGTAGCACAGAAGTTGCTAAAGGCAAATTTGTTTACCAGGTTTCCGCCACTTTATGTAATGTCCTAATGGCTAAATAGGGTGCACAATTGATTCCAAAGGTAACTATTTTAAGTTTGGAGTCGCTGATTGGACTATTAATTGATTTTCGGACGACTATACGTTGGAAATCTTGGTCATCTTGATGTACTAACATTTGTCTATACATTCTCTCTACATCTCCATTAAAAACAAAGATCAGGTTGTACACAGGGCCAAGTATAGTACATCATTGCGTGATTGCCTTCGCTCATACACTTTGAGTCATAAAAAACAATTCGTACTTATGTTGTAATTTTTTCTGGTTTTATTATCCCGTGATGTGGAAGATAAAAAGATAAATATCTACCTTTAGATATTTTTTCATATGGTATAGCCACTTGATTGAGGTAAAGATATTCACCCATCACGTTATCATATGCTAATTTAAGCTCGCTTTTCTTCATCAGGCTTTTTTCGAAACTTAGAAATTGCTGTACTGCTTATATTCTAGAGTGGCCTAGAGCTATAGTTTCTGGAAAGGTGGGCTTGAATGGGAGTCGCACAACATAACGACCATATTCGTTTCTTGTTGTTGTGGACTTGCCTATTATCGCATGCCAGGCCTTCCTCTGAAGGTTGTGTGATCTGGGGTAATTCTTCTACTTTCCAGAATTTTTTGAGTTGATTATTTAAATATTTGTTTGAAATATTTTCAACTTGAGTTGTGAATTAATTAATTTTTTCTGTGACATGGCCACTTAATATCCAGCAAAAGATTGTGTTTTGGGCTAACAATTCATTAGAGATATTCTCTATACCTTTAAGAATTATTTGAGGTATTAAGTCGCTGCCCAATATGTCGATTTGTGATGGGGTGTGGCAGTTGGGATCTGCTAATTTGAAATATGAGCATTTTTCTCACTTTTTTTTTAGGTTTAAAAAAATATGTGTACATACATAAATGCCGATAATTTTATTGTTGTTTTTGTTTTTTCTTTCTGCCTTTGCTTATATGTTCTAAGCGATCCTGCTTGTTGCTTTATTGGCCCAAGGGGTCTGCTGGAAAGTTGGCAAGTCGATGAACTTGACTTATACATTTTTTTAAATGTATTTTGTCTTATATAATTTGTCTTTGGTGTGTTTGGAGACACGAATTAAGCAGGCTGGTATTTGAACAAAAGCAATTTATTTGTTGTAACTTTTAGAATTAGTTAATTTATGTATGATTATGTATGCATATATGTATGTATGTTAGTGTTTAAATGAGTATAAACTCCTCCCGCCAAGTACACCGCTTCCCCCACGCAAAATAATGGGACACCCTAGTATAACCCATTACAATACACCACCCTTATAAATCACCACACGGGACAACACAACACACCACAGCATCGCGCCTGTACACCACCTCAGCAAACAAAAAGGATCGTCTCGGCAGCAGATAGACCTCATTCGAAATAATAGCGATATACACGTTGATGCGACACGCGTTAACCTATCTCGATCAGCCAAAGGAGAATTCGGACATTGGCGGAATTCAAAGTGACACATCGCTTCGCTCACCTTCGAACCCGTTTATCAATAATAATTTGAATTGTAACATTAATATCTTGTTGTGTTATAAAATTAAAGTCTCTTTTTATTTCGTATCCGAAATCAACCGCATTTTTACTTAAATACATACATATGTATAATATTTAACGCGAGTGTAAGTGAATTATCAACAATTTAAATTCAGTGGTGGGTCTTTTCCAATAAATTGGGCACTCATTTATTCATGGTTCTTCGAGCTTCACAGGAAAGCACATTGTGAAAAAATACATAATAACATACATATCGAAAATATACAAAGTGACTAACTAAAATAAAAAAAAATCAAACAAAAAACAAAAAAAGAGGTGGCAATAACTTAAAATTGTTAAAACACAAATAAACAAACACATTTACATAAATACTCAGTTCAAAATTTGCAAAACATTTTAAACAAACAAAAAACTCATAAATCGGGCGCGAAACCTAAATACAATTTGCCAGAAACATAAACGGGCGCGAAATACTGAAGCACCTAAATACAACAACATAAATAACAAGTAAGGAAGGGCTAAGTTCGGTTGTAATCGAACATTTTACACTCTCGCAAAGCCAAATGGTATACTCGCTTGAGATTTCTTTGTGGATTGACTGATATTTTTGGTAGAAGGTCAACTATAGGCATTGGGGTCCACATATTTAGTACTTAGGGGCTTGAACAGTTTTGGTTCGATTTAGACAATTTTTGGTCACAAGGTGGCATACTTTAAACGTATTACTCACGATTATACCCCGATATAATCATTGTTGCTTGATATGCATAGTGGAAAGTGAAAGAATCAAATAGAATTGAAAATGGTGTTATATGGGAAATAGGCGTGGTTGTAATCCGGTTTCGCCCATTTTTGCACTATAACATAGAGATATGAGAAGAATATCATGTACCGAATTTGGTTGAAATTGGTTAAGCAGATCTCAAGATATGGGTTTTCACCTAAAAGTGGGCTGTGCCACTGCCCACAGTCTAATTTTGAACACGGTTCCTATAAAGTTATCTCATACCATCCCAGAGATAAAATTTAATGCCTCTGGCGTGTTTAGTGCTTGATTTATCGCGCTTTTAGTAGTTTTTAACAGTATCGTTATATGGGGAGTGGGCGCAGTTGCCACCCGATTTCAACTATTTTCACACTGTAGGTAGAGGTTTTAGAAACATTTGCTTCCAGTGAATTTTGTTATTATAGCATTAGCGGTTTAGGAGATATGCACATTAAACCTATTAGGGGCGGGACCATGCCCACTTAAAAAAAATTTAACTGCAGATGCCCCTCCCTAATGTGATCCGGTGTACCAAATAACAGTCTTGAATCTTATTGCGGAGCTTAGTTATGGCAATTTATTTGTTTTTGATTAATGGCGATTACGCCCATCTGACAAACAACCGTTAGGTGAACAAAACTATTATACTCTGTAGCAACAGGTTGCGAGAGTATAACAAAGGAAAATGAAAAGAAGCATAACATAAGTATCACTCCCAAAAACCCTTGGCGGAAAAAAAGTGAGTCCATTCAAATTAAATTTGAAAATAGATGCAGTTTATGCACATATGTACATAAGTAGGTATTTTAATTTACAGTTTTAACGGTATTTCTTTGGAAATAAATAACCGAGCAAAGTAACTGAAAAAGAAAAAAATATACGGTATCTGCCTCAGTTTATTTTTGTCTCCAAACACACTGTTATATTCTTTAAAAAAAAAAATTGGCAAAGTCAAGTATTCCTATTTACAGTATTTACAGCGATACCCTTTGGGCTAATCAAGCAACAATCAGGATCGCTTATAACACATAAGCAAAGGCTAACAAAAACAAAAAGTCATACATATTACAGAAATGCATACATACATATGTGTTTATACCTGTCATTTAAATACAAAATTTTTAGGCTTTAAAACTTTGCCGCGAAATAACTAACCTCAAGTAACAATTTTTCTAACTGAATAAATGGGTGCCCAATTTAATGGGAAACACCCACCACTGAATTTAAATTGTTGATAATTCCCTTACACTCGCGTTAAATATTATACATATGTATGTATGTAAGTGAAAATGTGGTTGATTTTGGATACGAAATAAAAAGAGACTTTAATTTTATAACACAACAAGATATTAATGTTACAATTCAAATTATTATTGATAAACGGGTCCGAAGGTGAGCGAAGCGAGGTGTCACTTTGAATTCCGCCAATGTCCGGATTCTCCTTCGACTGATCGAGATAGGTTAACGCGTGTCGCATCAACGTGTATAATCTAATGCCGAGTTGCGAGCAGAATCGCTATTATTTCGAATGAGGTCTATCTGCTGCCGAGACGATCCTTTTTGTTTGCTGAGGTGGTGTACAGGCGCGATGCTGTGGGGTGTTGTGTTGTCCCGTGTGGTGATGTATAAGGGTGGTGTATTGTAATGGGTTATACTAGGAAGTCCCATTATTTTGCGGGTGAAAAAGGTGTACTTGGCGGGAGGAGTTTATACTCATTTAAACATTCTGGGCCCCCTAAGCGAATATTTTGTCTAGCATTGAACGTATTTGCTGTTACATGTATTTCGGCGTACTGTGGATGGAGCAGCCGAGGCTACGGCATACATGTTGTAAGTGTAAGACGTTTTTTTTTTGTTGTAAATAGATGTTATGTAGTTAGTACTTGAAGTAGCTTGTTTATATGATTTTTCTATTTTGATTACTTGTAATTACAAGTATAGTAAAGGTATATGCGTGTTTGTGTTTGATATTTTAAGTGGCGGTTATTTTAAATTTATTCATTATGGTTTATTAAGGATAGCGACTCCACGCCTGGCTCAGATATGGCAAGAATGGGCGCTCCTTTAAAAAACATACCCGAGGATTAGGGCTGTAAAATCGGAGAGATCTTGCGAGCTTACAATGTTTGGCCGCGAGTTGAGAATGGCTTCATTTCGAGTTAGTAATATGGTAAATTCGTTATAGTTAGATTTGGAAACTACTTTTTTTTGACGTGGGATTTGAAGTTTTACAACTTATCCCCATAAGCTACCCATATGACAAGCGCTTATAAAGAAACGATAAGTGCGACCTTTGCTTTTTGTAAGTCTAGGTGCGTCACTGTATCACATTGCGAGTACTTGTATAGTGATCCTTTAACTTTATTTTTGAATTATTATATACATAATTATGAAAAAGAGAACTTTTTTCAACACCTTCAACCCATATATGCGGTGTAAGATCGTATTCTATTATATTATATTATAGCTATTTGAGCGGAGGTACTGCAGTTGGGATCTGCTAGCTTCAGGTGGGAAACCTTTTGCCAATGCTTGCTATTTGTATGAAATCTTGGAAGCATATTTGTAAGTTAAAGTAAAACTATAGCTTCTGCTTGAATGTGCTTATCCGCTTGGGGGGGAATTAGGGTAAAGGGGCAGATTTTGTTTGAGTTTTGGACTACTCTTCCGTCTATTCCCGTAATTTCAAAATTCGATTGTTTTGATGGCGATTTTAGCCGATTTTGTGCCCTAGACGCTATGAAGGATTTTTGTGATTCTTGGTTTATTAAAGCTCTAAGTTAATAGAGTTCTCCTCGATGTTCGATAGAGATGACTGCCGTGGGTAGTAATACCCTATTTTGTATTTCGCTGTGTAGCGTTTGAGTGTTTGTGGCTTTGAGCAACATGGTGTCTTTTGGCAATTTTTGGGATTTGCTTTTGCAATTAAACCCGTGGTTCTTTTCTTATAAGCGCTGCTTTAGGGTGAGCTAGAAAATGTGCTGTAATATGTATGTCTGTGGGATAAAACCGAAAAACATGTGAACATGTCCATGAAAGAACGGCCTTTCTTCATAAGCTCCATTGAATATTTCTGTGTCACATGCGGGCACCTCAAGGTGGATGCCTGAACTTGCCTCTTGACTTTGAATTTGTGGCAGCTCTACTCTCGGATGTGGAGTAGGTGCAATAGCTTTTATTAGCTTCAATTGATCGGAGATCATAGCTTCATACTGGTCTAAGCAGTTTTCGTATATTGCGTAAGTCGATGATTTAAAATTGTGTGGTAGATCTGAATTGTCATAATCTACTATGGCGTCATGAGCCGTTTGGAAACGAGTCCAAAAATTGTCAATATTTTTTTTTTCCAATACCGATTCGAATCGGTGAAGATGAAAATCGAGTGCAGTATCGTGTTTATATGTCACTCTCAGTAATGAATTTGGTGGCACAAATATCTTTGCCTTTTATTTGCTTTGTGGCAACCATTTTTGTTATATTATCTATTACTATATGTGTCGTCATTAACCATTTTTGTTATATTATCTATTACTATATGTGTCAAAGTTGATTAAAATGTTTCTCAGTGTGAACTGATTAAAACTCACCGATAAATGATAATTAATACAGAATACTCTTTTACGTTTATAAGATTTTTTTTTCGGATTAGATAAATACTTACTTGCGAAATACATTTTTTAATTGGTATTTTATTTTGAATATTTTGTTGTGAGTGTAATTTTAATTTTCTTAATTTAATTATTAAGAATCGCACTTTTAATTTAACACTACTTTTTATGTCCTGATGTATTTAGGTACATCCTTATACACGGACTTGTATGTATATATTTATATGCTCGTGAAATTGAGAGCTGGTTGAAGAGATCAATACACTTTGTACATATGTAAGTATGCACGGATTGTTTGTGCGTATGTACAAGTATGTTTATCTTCTAATGCAATTGAGAGCTCGTTGAAGAGATCAATGTGCTTTTATTTTAGTTTTGTACGCAATCCTGCTTGTTTGTTTCAACCGGTATTGCGGGATATATGCCAACGTGGACTTTGAAAAGATGTGTATGTACTTGTACTTATTTATTGTATGTTTTTATACTCTCGCAACCTGTTGCTACAGAGTATAATAGTTTTGTTCACCTAACGGTTGCTTGTATCACCTAAAACTAATCGAGTTAGATATAGGGTTATGTATATATAAATGATCAGGATGAAGAGACGAGTTGAAATCCGGGTGACTGTCTGTCCGTCCGTCCGTGCAAGCTCTAACTTGAGTAAAAATTGAGATATCTTTATGAAACTTGGTAGACATGTTTCTTGGTACCGTGAGACGGTTGGTATTGCAGATGGGCGTAATCGGACCACTGCCACGCCCACAAAACGCCATTAATCAAAAACAAAGAACTTGCCATAGCTAAGCTCCGCAATAAGATACAAGACTGTTATTTGGTACACAGGATCACATTAGGGGGGGGGGGCATCTGCAGTTAAATTTTTTTTTTTAAAGTGGTCGTGGTCCCGCCTCTAATAGGTTTAATGTGCATATCTCCTAAACCGCTAATGCTATAATAACAAAATTCACTAGAAGCAAATGTTTTTAGCACTTCTATTGACGGTGTGAAAATAGTTGAAATCGGGTGGCAACTCCGCCCACTCCCCATATAACGGTACTGTTAAAAACTACTAAAAGCGCGATAAATCAAGCACTAAACACGCCAGAGACATTAAATTTTATCTCTGAGATGGTATAAATTGGCTTTATAGGAACCGCGTTCAAAATTAGTCAGTGGGCGTGGCACAGCCCACTTTTAGGTGAAAACCCATATCTTGAGATCTGCTCAACCGATTTCAACCAAATTCGGTGCATAACGTTCTTTTAATGTTTCTATGTCATAGTGCGAAAATGGGCGGAATCAGACTACAACCACGCTTACTTCCCATGTAACACCATTTTCAATTCCATCTGATTCTTTCACTTTCCACTATGCAAATCAGGTAACAATGATTATATCGGGGTAAAACTTTGCGTGAATAATGCAATTAAAGTATGCCACCTTGCGGCCAAAAATTGTCTAAATCAAACCAAAACTGTTCAAACCCTTAAGTACTAAATATGTGGACCCCAGTGCCTATAGTTGACCTTCTACCGAAAATATCAGTAAATCCACAAAGAAATCTCAAACGAGTATACCATTTGACTTTGCGAGAGTATAAAATGTTCGGTTACATCCGAACTTAGCCCTTCCTTACTTGTTTTTCTTTATTTTTTTTTTGTTTGCGTTTTAATATACAATACAATTAAGAAAATTGTATATATTTTTATCAAAATGTTACTTTATGCGCAATATGAAAATCACGTTTTAGTGAATGTTTAAAATTTTAATAGTTTGATATTACCCAGCATAGGGTAGACAGGTAGATTCTATGCCGTATGATTATATGGTATATAATATGCGTATAGATATTCGCATTACGAAGAGAACGTGAAACGAAACCTGCAGGTACTTGTGCAATTATTATACTCTCGCAACTTGATGCTACAGAGTATAATAGTTTTGTTCACCTAACGGTTGCTTGTATCACCTAAAACTAATCGAGTTAGATATAGAGTTATACATATATGTATACATAAATGATCAGGATGAAGAGACGAGTTGAAATCCGGGTGACTGTCTGCGTCCGTGCAAGCTGTAACTTGAGTAAAAATTGAGATATCTTTATGAAACTTGGTACACATGTTTCTTGGTACTGTAAGACGTTTGGTATTGCAGATGGGCGTAATTGGACCACTGCCACGCCCACAAAACGCCATTAATCAAAAACAAATAAATTGCCATAACTAAGCTCCGCAATAAGATACAAGACTGCTATTTGGATACACCGGATCACATTAAGGAGGGGCATCTACAGTAAATTTTTTTTTTAAGTGGGCGTGGTCCCGCATTTAATAGGTTTAGTGTGCATATCTAAAAACTAAACCGCTAATTCTATAACAACAAAATTCACTGGAAGCAAATGTTTCTAGAACCTCTACCTACAGTGTGAAAATAGTCGAAATCGGGTGGCAACTCCGCCCACTCCCCATATAACGGTACTGTTAAAGACTACTAAAAGCGCGATAAATCAAGCACTAAACAGAGACATTAAATTTTATCTTTGGGATGGTATGAGATGAGTTTATAGGAACCGCGTTCAAATTAGACAGTGGGCGTGGCACCGCCCACTTTTAGATGAAAACCCATATCTTGAGATCTGCTTAACCGATTTCAACTAAATTCGGTGCATAACGTTCTTTTCATATTTCTATGTCATAGTGCGAAAATGGGCGAAATCGGCCTATTTCCCATATAACACCATTTTCAATTCCATCTGACTCTGTCACTTTCCACTATGCATATCAAGCAAAAATGACTGTATCGGGGTAAAACTTTGCGTGAATAATGCGTTTGAAGCATGCCACCTTGTGACCAAAAATTGTCTAAATCGAGCAAAACTATTCAAGCCCCTAGGTAATGAATATGTGGACCCCAGTGCCTATAGCTGACTTTTTACCGAAAATATCGGTCAGCATAGAACAAGGCGGCAAGATCCACAAAGAAATCTAAAATGAGTATACCATTTGACTTTGCGAGAGTATAAAATGTTCGGTTACATCCGAACTTAGCCCTTCCTTACTTGTGTTTTTTAACTTTTATATTGTATATTGTATATCTATTAATCACTTTAATTTTTACATTTTTTCTTTATTTTTCTATAACTGCCTTTCAAAGGGGCTCGAAGGACCATTCGGTGATTCCACTTAGTTTTTCACCTTGGGTGTGGTGTTATACTCACTTGTAGTCTTTATTATATTTTTTCGAAAATAATTTAGAATTTGAAAAGTTCACTTTATTATCTCTCTATTATATATAATATAAAAGTTTTCTGCTGCTGTCGAGAATCAACTAACATAAGAGCGAGCTAGCTCGCGCTCGGCGGGGGGCGGACGTAGGCGAGCGAGCGTCCCGGAGCGCAGCGGAGGTCGCCTAGTACAATATATTTTTTTAAAATAATTTTTTTGACAAGTTCACTTTCACTATGCGACGAAAGCCACTCTGCGGGAACGTATTGAAGTCAAACCTTATAGGTCACGGATGAAATCGAAAAGAGAGCCCATCCCTTCCTGACTAGCCCCTTTTTGATCATTTGGATGGTGAAAAAAACCAAGGTTGAAGTGTGGTAGTATAGTGTGGTTGATTAATTTTATGTGGTTGTGTTGGTGGGTGAAATGGTGTGTTGTAGGTGGTGTATGGTGTTGCATTGTGTTGTGTTGTGTTGTATGATGTTGTACGGTGGGTAGTGTGCTTAGTTGCAAAATATCGAATATAGACCCTTCCGAATTATGTAGGACACATGTCTTAAGGAAGGCTGCTTCCAAATTATATACCAACGCCTAAACAAAGCAATCAATGATGGCGCCTTATTTCCGAATCAATTTGGATTCAGGAAGGCAAGATCCACCATCCAAGCGGTGACCCTAGTAAAAACTCTAGCCGAAAAGGCTATTAGTGGAAAACGTTGGAATGGCGGCACAATACAATATTGTTTGGTTGTAACACTCGACGTTAAAAATGTTTTTAACGCTGAATACTAGCATAGCATAGTCAATATGACTGCTAAAAAGTTTCTCCGTGCCTTCGTATCTTTACAACATAATCGTAAGTTACTTTTACGAAAGTATCCTGAGCTACTACAGAAGCAACGGCTATAAGGAATATAAAGTCACCGGTGGTGTACCACAAGGATCTGTACTACGACGGACTACTGCGAGTCAAAGTCCCGAAAAATGTTCACATCATTGGTGTTGGGTCACCGATTGAGAAACCATGCATTATACGGTCAATGTTCTGAATACACTTTTTGCTATTTCTTGTTCTCTTTTTATTTGCCTAAAATATTCAAGGGTAAGCATTAGAAGTTATTCACCTTAATGCAGTTAATAATTGTATTTGCATTGTGTACATACTTACATATTTATTTGCTTGCTTGCTCTTGCTTTGTACATTTATGCTAACGCTATGTTTTCGTCCACGCAATTACATGAATATTTGTTTGTGAACATTAGCTAGTCCCATTAAACATGTACTAAAGCTTAATATGTAAGCAGCCTCTTGCAATGCTGCGGTCTCAGGTTTTATAATTCTCTTTTTCTTAATAACAATATTATATTATATTATAAAAGAAGGAGCAATAACGTAAAATATGTACTTGGGTTAGTCTCCTTTTATGAACTGTTAAAGGTATATAACTTACATACTTATGTACAAGTATATACAAGTTTGCATTAATACAAAACGAAAGTATGTATTTAACGGTATTGAAATATTGCTTAGAATATTATTTAAGGAGAAGAGTTTTGCAGATAAAGTTAGTCTAATAGCTGACCACACATAGCATCATTACTTGGCCGGTGTATTTTATCGCTTTACAACTTCGCTTAAATTGATTATCCAATCACAACTGGCAGAAGATAACAACGTTTCACTTTCGGACACAACTTGCGTGGTACAATCAAGTTCAAAACTTCCACCACTTAATCTTCTACAAGGTACAATTCAAAAGTTCCAGGACTTTTTAAACAACGCGGCTTCTAGTGGCGCCATATGTCTGAAATTGTTATCCCTCAGCTGAGATATCGCGCTACATGTGAAATTACATTTGTAGTGTCGGTCGGAAAATGAGCATCGAACAAAGAGTCAACATTGAGTTTTGTTTTAAACTTGGTAAAACTTTTACCAAAACTCATCAAATGATGAAACAAGTTTATGGCGATGATTGTCTATACCGTAGCCGTATTCACGAGTGGTTTAAACGTTTTCAAAGTCGTCGTGAGGACATAAATAAGAAATGAGTCGAAACCCAAAAAATCGCGCCTGGAGAAGTCGAAAGTGAAGACAATTCTGATTTGTTTTTATGATTCCAAGGGTATTGTCCACAAATAATTTGTTCCACCCGGCCAAAACGTTAATGCGGTATTCTACCTTGGAGTTTTGAAGCGTTTCGAGTATCGCGAAGATGGAAGTTGGCGTTTGTTGCACGATAATGCGCCGTCTCATCGATCGACGCATGTGGCCGATTATTTGACCAAAAATCAAATTTTAACAATCAACCACTCCCCGTATTCACCTGATATGGCACCGTGCGATTTCTACCCTTTCGGAAAACTACATTTGGCCATTAAAGGAAACCGCTTTGCTGAAGTTGATGCCATCCAAAAGGCGACGACCGCCATCCTCAACGCTATATCGACAAATGACCTAAAAAAATCATTCGATAACCTTCTTGAACGTGCAAAACGTTGTATTCAGGCGGAAGGAGACTATTTTGAAGGCGACCAATAAATTTTTCAAAAAAAAAAACAAATAATATTCGTTTTTTAATAAAAGTCCTGAAACTTTTGAATGGCACCTTGTAACTTACGTTTGATGGCAAGTATTCGATTATCAAAATTTTATCACCTCTTTCAAGCAAATAATTGATCGTGGGTTCAATTTAACTAATATTGAAAAATTCAACCATTTGCGAAATTGTCTCCAAGGTCACGCCTTAGAAACTGTAAATGCGTTTCAAGTGACAAATGAAAACTATTCAAAGGCGTTAGAACGGTTGAAGGTACGGTATGATAACAAAACAAACATTTTTTTGGAAGGAATAAATTCGTTATTTGATTTACCAGCAGTTATGAAACCAAATGACATTCAGCTAAGAAGTTTAATTGATAAGGCTTCAGCTATTTATGGGTTCTTGACATCGCTAGGTACCGCCAGCCAAATATCGCAAGCTATGTTTATTCATTTAATTTTGCAGAAGTCTGATGAACAGACCAACAAAAAGTGGAAGGATTCGTTAGATTTCCGAACGCGCCATCATGGGAGGATTGTACCACAGTTTTGGAAAGGCACTGCCAATACCTGGAATCACTGCACGCATGTTAGTACTTCGTCAACTCAAGGTGCTAACAAATACTCCACTTCGAAATCAAGGAATCAACCACGAGGCTATACATTTTCCTGCTCCAACATAACTTGTACTTTCTGTTCCAGTAACAACCATAAGGTTTTTAATTGCGATCGCTTTAAGTCACTAAACATAACTCAACGTTTCGATCATGCAAAGAAAATTGGATTTTGCACCAATATCAAAGGGACATCGTGTAGCCAAATGTCCATCATCACACAGGTGCATCGACAACACCACAGTTTACTTTACCGCGGTTCTACTTCAGTCCAACAAACACCTACTCAGGTATTTACAAAACAAGAGGCAGTCACGCATACACACAGGAATAATTCATTGTTGGATAACGTTATCCTTGCAACAGCAAAAATTTTCGTTCGTGATGCATCGGGGAGCTACAGATTGGGTACAGCACTGCTAGATTCCTGTTCACAGGTAAATTTTATCACAGATGATTTTTCGCAAAAGTTGCTTCTGGCAAGAAATAAGCAAAACATACAGATTCAAAGCATCGGTTAATCGTCAACAAATATTAAATTCAAAATCTCAACTAACATCAAGTCGGAAGTCACTGGTTTCGAACTTCCATTGACTTTTTGTATTCCATCGCACATTGCTTATCAACCAGATCCTGAAATCAATATTTCAATATGGAATATTCCACACAATATAGCACTCGCTGATGATGAATTTTATATACCAAAGAAAATCGACGTGCTGCTGGGTACAGAAACGTTCTTCAGTCTTCTATCTGTAGGCCAAATCAATCTTTACCCATCTTGCAAAAAACACTCTTAGGCTGGATTGTTTCGAGACGCTACAAGATGGGCAGTAACAACATATCTAAACCATCTTGTTTATTTTTAGCCAATGAATCTTTAGATGCCAAATTCGAAAAGTTGTGGAAATTGGAAGAAAACACTACCATACCAGAGGCATGGACTCGGGAACAACAGAGTTGTATCTTATGTACAATTCAACTGTGTCAAGAAGACCTTGCGGCAGAATAGTTGTCAAATTACCCTTCAAAGATGATCCGACATGTTTGGGAGAGTCATATACTACGGCATTGAAACGATTCAATGCATAAGAGCGTCGATTAGTCAAATCACCCCAATTGAAAGCACAATACGTTGAATTTAAAAGCGACTACGAGAGTTTGGTTCATATGAGCGTTGTAAAAAATCCACATCTCAGCGAACCGCATTATTATATACCACATCATTGTGTGCTAAAACCAACAAGTACAACAACAAAGCTTCGAGTTGTATTTGAAGCTTCCTGTCGAACCACATCCCAAAAATCATTAAACGATATTCAGATGGTTGGCCCTACAATTCAATGCGAACTTATTCTTCTTCTTATTCGTTTTCGATTCCACAGGTTTGCACTCACTGCAGACATAGTCAAGCTGAATCGCCAAGTATTAATGCACGAAGATGATCGAAAGTTCCAGTATATTCTGTGGAGGAGTTCACCAACTGAAGATATTCGCACTGTAACGTATGGAATGGCTGCTGCACCATATCTTGCTATACGGAGTTTGTTCTATTTAGCTGAGCAGCATTCAGAACAATTTACAATTGGCGCAAAAATCGTGAAGTCATCATTCTACGTAGACGACCTACTCTGTGGTGGTGATACTCTAACCGAACTTGCACAGATAAAGCAAGAGGTAATACAACTGTTAGAATTAGGACAGTTTAAAGTAACAAAGTGACATTCCAATTATCATCAATTCAGAGAAGACAACTTTATAAAGGATCTAAACGTAGATACATCCATCACTAGTACACTTGGACTAAAATGGAACTAAAATCTTGATTGTTTTATTTTTTCATTTGAAGCAAAACTAGCACTGACTGGCCGACTTACAAAACGTTCCATCCTTTCTGTTGCATCATCACTTTACGACCCACTTGGACTTTTACTTCCTGTTATTATAACATCAAAAGTTTTGTTGCAAGAAATATGGCTACTAAAGTTGGATTGGGATGAATCTGTGCCACAGAACATTGAATTTGCTTGGAAAAGTTTCTTAACTGCTTATCGGATCTTTCACTAATTAAAGGGCCGAGGCACTGTTTTTCGACAGATGTGGAATTTCTTCAAATACATGGATTTTGTGACGCATCGATTCGTGCATATGGATGCGCAATATATACTCGAGTTATCAACAAATGTGGCACTAATACTACCATTCGCCTACTCACTGCGAAGTCCAGAGTGGCACCCACCAAAAAACAATCCTTACCCAATTTAGAACTTTGCGGCGCTCTTCTTCTTGCTTGTCTTTTAGCTAAAATTAAACCAACAATTTCTAACAAATCTTTTAACATTTTTCTTTGAACAGACTCACAAATAGTATTACATTGGCTTAAGATGCATTTTGCAACACTTTCGACTTTTGTTGGTAATCAAATTTCGGAAATTCCAGATTTAACCAAAGGAGCCCATTGGAGGCATGTTCTACCGTATTGTAACCCGGCCTCTGGAACTTGTTAATTCAATATGGTACACCGGACCAAAGTTTCTATACAATGGAAGTTGTCAATAGGGAGAAACGAAAATCAGCATTCAATACAATTGTTAGCACCAATTACATTTTGGAAATTGTGAATCAGCAGAGTAGCTATTCCAGCAGCCTTCGATTAATAGCTTAGATGCTCCGCTTCATCAATAAATTTCGACATGACTCATTAACACTTTCACCACAAGAGTTACATCACCCCTTTCTTAGCATACTTTGGAATATTCAACACATACATTTCGCTAATGAAATGCATCTTTTACAGAAAGAGCTTACGATAAATGGCCCATTACGTTATTTAAATTCTTTTCTCGATTATTCCGAAGTATTTCAAATACTCAAAGTTGGAGGTCGATTGGAATCAGCAGATATTCCAGAAGAAAGGAAGCACCCCATGCTGTTGCCAGGCAAATGCGAATTTGTTGTACATTACGTTCGCCATCTGCATTTGAAACACTACCTTGCAGGACCCAAGGCACTCGTAGCACTGATAAGACTTCAGACCCATTGTATACGTTACAAGCCGATATACCCATTGTATACGTACCAATCCAGCGATTGGTGCGGGATTGATTTCTGCGGACCAGTCAACGTATATTTGCGTATTCGAGGAAAAACACCTTATTAAGCGTACATTGGGATCTTCGTTTGTCTAGCGACAAAGGCGGTTCACATCGAACTAGTATCGGATCTATCCACGGACGCATTCTTAGCGTCATTGAAGCGCATGATTGGAAGAAGAGGTCTACCCTCTGACATCTTTTGCGATAACGCAACAAATTTTGTGGGTGTTTGCAACAAACTAGCTGAATTAAAGTAATTTTTATTTAAAACCGAAAACGAAAATGCAATTATAAAACATTGTGCTAATGAATTTATAAATTTCAATTTTATTCCTCCAAGACCACCTCATTTCGGCGGTATTTGGGAGGCAGCAGTCAAATCGGCTAAGGGTCACCTCAACCGCACCATCGAAAATGCAAGACTCATAGCTGAGGAACTAACAACAGTTCTGGTTGAGATAGAAGCTGTATTAAATTCTCGTCCAATAACACCAATGTCATCGGATCCAAATGATTTTGAAGTATTAACTCTGGGGCATTTTATTATATTATTGGTAGTGCACTTAGGGCACTCCCCGAGCGGAGATTGTCAGCTACCATCAGCAACGTACAACGATGAAATCAGGTCACAAGCATTAAACAGATGTTTTGGAATTGATGGTCAAAAGAATACATCAACGACCTTCAAGTACGATCAAAGTGGTTTTCGGAGCGACCAAACATCAACAACAACTCAATGGTTATCATCCATGAAGACAACCTACCGCCTCAAAAATGGCATATTGGAAGAGTTATAAACTGTATTCCAGGAAAGGACTCTAAAGTGCGTGTGGTGGACATTCGAATAACGAAGGGAATCATTCGGCGACCAATTCACAAGCTAGCACTTCTACCTGTTTGAAATGCCTTTCAACGAGGCCGGGATGTTGGGTCACCGATTGAGAACCAATTCATTATACAGTCATATGTTCTAAATACACTTTTTGCTATTTCTTGTTCTCCAATTATTTGCTTAAAATATTCAAGGGTAAGCATTAGAAGTCATTCACCTCAATTCAGTTTATAATTGTATTTGCATTGTGTACATACTTACATATTTATTTGTTTATTGCTCTTGCTTTGTACATTTATGCTAACACTATGTTTTCGTCCACGCAATTACATGAATATTTGTTTGTGCACATTAGCTAGTCCCATTAAACATGTACTAAAGCTTAATATGTAAGCAGCCTCTTGCAATGCTGCGGTCCCATTTTTTATAATTCTCTTTTTCTTAATAAAAATAATATATTATATACGAAGGAGCAATAACGTAAAATATGTACTTGGGTTATTCTCCTTTTATGAACTGTTAAAGGTATATAACTTACATACTTATGTATATACGAGTATGCATTAACACAAAACGAAACTATGTATTTAACGGTATTGAAATATTGCTTAGAATATTATTTAAGGAGAAGAGTTTTGCAGATAAAGTTAGTCTAATAGCTGACCACACATATAATCATTACTCGGCCCTTTGTATTTTATCGCTGTTACAACTTCGCTTAAACTTTTCGCTTTTTCGATATTTGCGCGGTTACAAAAAAAGCTTTGTAGCCCAACAATTGGATTTGCAGATGACATTATTGTTGTGGTGGCTGGAAAAAATCCCCCACTGAACCCTCCCCGAGTGTGCCGACTGGTAATAGATACACGACGCAAGCGGGGACGAGCTGGTAACAGTCGCGCCCCTGCCGTAGACGTGAGGAGTCTAGCTAAGGTCAGACTTCGTATCTGTGTGTTCGGTGTTTCTCAATAGCACAGCATGCATATAAGGAGCCTTACCATGGTGGGGGGTACTAGAAAGGGCAGGATCAAGGAGTCATGTGACCCGTGCCGAGGATGAACCTGGCTGGGGGCCCTTAAATAGCCCAGTCTCGAACGGAGCTTACGGAGGGGCCAAAACACGGCAGCAAAACAGGGGGAGGGTGGAGATGCCAAAGAGCCTGCTGCTGGAAGTGCATTTGTAGGTAGTAGTCCGGGTCCGCCACCGTCATGCACAGATGCCGGCTGGTACCAGGGCCAGATCAAAATGATTGCTTGCGACGACGAAAGATCGGTCGCTCTATACAAAGCTGCTATAGCTAAGGTGGGAGAGGTATACCCCGGGGCAAAATTGGTAGCAGTGGATAAAAAGTGGATTAAGACATACCATCCAGACCAAGGGCAAGGGTATGGATCCCGGCTACACCATCACAGCCGGACCAGATTATGCAGCTCATAAGAGCCTGCAACCCTAGCCTACCCAAAAAGGAGACCAAAAGGGCCACGATACAGATTCTGCTGTTATTAACGAAAAAATCCATCGAACCGCTGGCGAAAAGTAGCGGGGAGATACAAGTCGGACGCCGATGCTGCAGACCATCTGGCATCGGAGAAAGAGAAATGCGAAGTAGAGGAAGATCCTATGGAGTCCTCGCGCGACGCCGAAAGTATAGAGCAAGGTGAGTGTTCTTCTTCCGGGTCTGAGCTTGCTGCCAGACTCTCAAACTTGTGTACTGAGAGAGAGCTTTTAAGCGACTCTCAGGAAGACGAAGATATAGCATTAGTTAATGCGTATTCAATAAATTAATCTTCATCACAGCAAACTAGCTTCAGCAGTCCTAGTTAAGCGCGTGGCAATGAAACAGGCTGAATTTGTCCTCATTCAGGAGCCATAGGTTAATGGAGGGCGTATTTGCAGACTGAGGACACCGAGCTATAAGTTATTTATGGCTAATTGTGAAGGTACAATCAGAGCCTGCATAATGGCAAAGAAAAACCAGCAACAACGACAAAGCAGCCGTAAGTTGGGAAATGGGCACAAGCAGTTACCGGCTGGTGTCGTGCTATATGCCATACGAGCAAGAGCTGGTGCGAAATCGCGCATCACACAGTCTGGGGCAGCACATATGTCAATGACAGAGGTGAGTGTCGCATTAATTATCTACTAGGCACTAGGTTACTGGTGTATAATAAGGGAAGCACGCCAACGTTTATTACAAGAAACCGACAAGAAGTGCTGGATATTACACTTGTGTCGGAAGAACTATTTGACAGGGTAACCCAATGGAGGGTTCTCGAAGAACATTCCTTTTCAGATCACCGATATATTGAATGTACAATAGAGGAAAGGGCCAATAGAGGCATTAACTTCAGGAATCATAGGAAAACGAACTGGCAGGTACGCCATACAAAAAGGAAGTTAGAAAAGCAAAAAGAAATTCATGGAAATCTTTTAGTACTGATATCGAGAACACGGCGGAAGCGTCTCAACTTAGGAAAATAATGGCACAATTGGTTCATAGTATCGGTTATCTCCAGAAGCCAGACCGAAGTTGGACGGTATCCAGTGAAGAGTCCCTGGAACTACTAATGAATACCCACTTCCCAGGCAGCTCTGAAAGCCATATTGCTGAATATACTCAAGACAGTGGAGCAGAAATGGACTCCACTCTTATAAACATAGTGTCAGAAAGCAACGTACGCTGGGCAATAAATAGCTTTAAGCCCTTCAAGTCGCCGGTACCAGACGGTCTATTCCCGGCTCAATTACCGCAGTCGCAGAATTACATAATGGATTGGCTAATTGCCATTTTTAAAGGGACCTCTCCTCATTCCTTCTAAAAACGCTGGAAAGACTAATAGAATTACATATAAAACAAACTGAAACCAGAAAAGTTGGCGGGTTCGCAGCATGCGTATTGTAAAGGAATATCCACAGAAACAACACTAAGCTCTGTGGTGGCGGAGATTGAAAAATCTCTGGAAGTTAAAGAATACACTCTATTTGGCTTCTTAGATATAGAAGGAGCCTTCAATAATATTCAGCCTAGGGCCATACTGAGTGCGCTTAAGGATCTGGACATCACTGAACCTCTCAGAAAATTAATTGAACAGATGCTCACTAGCAGGTCAATAATTTCAACGTTGGGAGCGTCAACGATGTGCAGATCTGTCCAAAGAGGTACACCTCAAGGAGGCGTGTTATCCCCACTTCTATGGGTCCTGACAATGAATAAGTTGCTGTTGGATCTAGAAAAGAAGGGGGTACATGTTTTGGAATAGTTCCAGTATAACACTTGGAGACAAATCAAGCTACCTAGGACTAATCTTAGACAGGAAGCTTTCATGGAAACAAAACTTGGATGCTAGAGTGAAGAAGGCAGCCACAGCACTCTACACCTGTAAAAGGATGGTGGGCCCCAAATGGGGGCTAACCCCTCGGGTAACTTATTGGCTCTAGCAGTTGTCAGACCAATCATGACATACGGTATATTGGTATGGTGGCCAATAATGGAAAAGAAATACGCGGTAAAGCGTATGGAAAGTATACAAAGAGCAGCCAGTAAATACATTAGTGGAGCTCTTAGAACAACGCCAAGCTAGGCTCTAAACATAATTCTATATTTACTGCCAACAGACCTGTTCTGTAAGCAAGTGGCAGCAAAGTCAGACTGAGGGAATCCTCCCAACTAGTCGCAAGCAACAAGGGGCATTATAGGATACTCAGTTTATTCCCGTTCCTACCCAAAACCACGGATTTCCGCAATTCAATAGAATTGAAGCTAAATTCGGTCCACAATATTGCCTTCCCCACCAGAAAGAAGTGGGAAAGGGACGAGGAGGACTGGAATACAGGAATTAGCATCTACACGGATAGATCCAAACTAGATAATAGTGTGGGAGGTGGTGTCTTTTGCGCAACATTAGACACCAAAATCGCGTTCCGTTTATCAGACCACTGTAGTGTCTTCCAGGCGGCCATCACAGCTATCAAAGAAAACCTTGTGGTATTGACAAAAAGTGTGCTCACAACAAGGAGCATATATATATATATATATACGGATAGCCAAGCGGCCTTGAAATCACTCAAGTCTAAAATGCTCTCATCCAAGCTAGTCTGACCTATTAGAGGATCTGACATCCTACTTCACAATAAACCTGCTATGGGTTCCAGGACATAGTGATATCCCTGCTAATTGCGAAGCAAGTGAACTAGCCAGAACAGATACCACTTTGCAACTAACTCCTGAAAAAGAGGTTATTTTTATGCCACTGGTAACTTGCAAACACTCAATCAGCGAACATACTATAAATATAGCAGAGTCTCGGTGGAGACAAGCAATAACCTGCTCAACCAGCAGACTAACGTGGGGGAATGGGGCGTGAGTCGCACATACCGACTATTAAAATTCAAAAGGAATGATATAAGAACTCTGGTAGGAGTACTAACAGGTAATTGTCTAATTGGTAGACATGCCAGTAGGCTAGGTGTACCATACAACGACTATTGTAGAAGCTGTCAAGAAGTAGAAGAAAAGGAGACTGTAAAACATCTTCTATGCGAATGTAAATACAGGAAAAGAATCGCGACTATCGGTCGTGGATTACTTGACGACGTATCAGAAGTTGCTAATATACAATTATTTGTACTGATGAACTTCATCAGAAGCACAGATTGGTTCAGAGAGGAGACGATAGAGTGAGGGAACATTAGTCCCGGTCACAATGGGCCTCCTATAGGGCCAGGTGCGTCGTTAAACAGCCATATGAGTGCGGTTTGATGACTTAATATGGCTTGGTTCTTCAAAAGTTCAATGATACCATCGACGCTGATGTTAGAAATATAAAAATCCTTCTTGTACATTTGCAATTTCTGCACGACCAGTGGAAAACAATTTATAATGAATGCAAAATAGCTGCAGAGAATTCAGAGCATGTCGAGACGATTTTACAATCAACCACAAAAAAAAACACGGAAACGGCCTGCATAAAGATCTCTATTTCTATGGTAGTTCTATGTTATTTTATGAAAAAGTATTTCGTTGATGCATCTGATAAATTGTCCAATAAAGCTATTCACCTCATACACGTTTACGATGCAAATTTAGAAACCCGTCTTACTCCATACAACTTATTGAATGCCATAAATGCTCGAAAATTAGGAAGACCTTTCCCAAATATTTGCATCGGTTTGAAAATATTTTGCACTTTATCTGTATCTGTTTCAAGTAGTGAACGTTCGTTTAGTGCTTCAGCAAGGATCAAAAATGTTCATGTCATGTTACTTTTATTCAGGCATTTCATCATGGAAAGACTTACGCCTAAACAACATTTAAAAATTGTTTCGCGCGCTTCGCTCAACTTATGGTGAACATAATCGGCCTACTGAGCGTACTATTCGCAACACCATCACCCATATTGAGTCCTAGCATTCATTATTGGATAATATTCGACCGAGTAAACCACGGCCAGCACACAGTGAAAAAAATATAGTGGCCTTAGCTGAGAGTGTACACGAAGACCGTGGAGAGTCGATTCGGCGCCGTTCGCAGCAACTCGGACTGATGTATGGAACGACTTGGCGCATTTTACGTCGAGATATTAACTTTAAAGCGTACAAAATACAGCTTGTGTAGGAACTGTGCCGCTCGACCTTCCCAAGCGACAACTCTGCGCTCTATGGGCTCTTAAAAAGTTCCAAGAAGATCCGACGTTTTCGAGCCAAATTTTTTTCAGCGATGAGGCCCATTTATGGCTCTATAAGTATGTAAACAAGCAAAATTGCCGCATTTGAGATGACGAGTAACCCGAAGAGATTCAACAACTGATATTTCATCCAGAAAAAACAACGGTTCGGTTTATATTTCTTCAAAAATGATGTCGGTGAGAACGCAACCGTCAATGGCGACCGTTATACCCGCCATGATAACCGACTATTTGATGCCTGAAATTGAAGCTTGTGTTTTCGGCAACATTTGATTTCAACAAGACGGGGCCACTTCACATACATCGCAAAAATCAATGGATTTATTGAGAGAACACTTCGGTGAGCAGATAATTTCAGGTTTGGGACGGTCGATTCTTTTTCCTTTGGGATATGCAAAGTCTAAAGTATATGCGGACAATCCGGCTTCAATTCAGGCCTTCTAGCAAAACATCACGCGTGTCATTCGCCACATACCAGTCAAAATGCTCGAAGGAGTCATCGAAAATTGGATTCACTAGATGGCTTATCTGAGACGTAGCCGCGGCCAACATTTGAAAGTGATAATTTTCAAAAAATAAATGCCAAAGAATGTTCTTTCGAGTGATAGTAAACATTCATGAGATATAAATTTTCGGTGTTTTTTTCTTTGAAAATGTAGGAGACCTCGAAATGGATCAACCTATATATTAGAAACGTGTCAACGGAAAAACCGTACAACTGTAGTGGTAAGATATGTATATACAATAAGTTCTAAGATGGTAGCGTTATCTTGTAATATATCGCAAATTTTACGAAGATAATTTCTTAAATAAAAACTTTTCCATACAAGAACTTGACTTCGATCGAACAATTTGAATGACGGCTATATGCAAGTGGTCTGGTGTCGGCGATTCCAATAAATAAGCAGCTTTTTAGGTATAAATAGAAGTGTACAAAATTTCAGGTCAATATCTCAAAAACTAAGGGAGTAGTTCGCGTATATTTAGACAGACGGACGCTGATTAAATATTAACTTGGGAATCCATGAGTTCTTCTTAAAACGAATAAATCATAAATATAATAACATAGAGCCACAAAATATCTACTGATCTATAATTGAAAAGACGTTAAGATTTCGATTTAAATAACATTTTATTACTCAGAGTAATCTTAGTGCCTCTACTTCACTTAGGCGGCTGCTTTTGGGTAAAAGACAATTACGTGTATATGAGTTATCAAGAAGAAATACTTCTTTAATTACACGGAAGATATGCGATACCTTATGTTACAACAAACATCGATCGCGGTATTATATAACATGCTTCGAACTCATACCGTGAAAATAAGGTAAATTCACATTTATTTTGCAATATATTGAATTGAAGACATAAGCAAGAAGTTGCAAGCTCGCATAACGAGCAATAAGTGTTAATTTGTTGAAATTAGAAATAAAGATTAGTCTATGTCCATTAAATTGGGGCTTTCATTTAACAATCCAGTGATCGAACTCAAGAGTGAGTTACAAGGTAGATGATTTATCGAGAAATCCGTTACAATTGGAGTCAAAAGTGGGAACGATTTGAAGATACCACATATCCGTGTGAATAATTCACTGGTTGTGTTATGAGCGTTAAATCAAAAGAAGCTCGCTTCTAAATATTTATTTACGATAACGGGGTTTCGATTACTTCCTGATGAGTACATTAAATAGTTTTATTATTATATTAAAAGACCTGCCCCCTTGAGGGCTGGGAAAACAAAATTCGAAATTTAGTTTTTTTATTATGGAGTTATGAACTTTCAATTCTTTTAAATTTTTAGTATTTTTAAAAAGATCTTGAAAGATTTCCTCTTCAGTTAGATTTATACTTTTGTGAATGTTCAGGTAATAAAAACATTGAGACGCTCTTGTCTCATCATGTTTTAAAAATAATTCTTCTTAAATTTGAAAATTATCAATCTGGGGTTGTCATTGTAGGCAGGAAATATTGCCAAAACTTGTAAAGACTTATTCACATTTTCAAGGGGTTTCCTATTTGTAATCAAAAAGGATATATATATAGTCATATATTGAAGTTTTTGATACAAATTTTATAGCGTGTAAATATTTTGGTCGAAATTAGCTTACCGATAATGCATCATTGCGACGAGCAATGAGCACATTATTTTTATAGTTTCGTGTGAAAGTTGTACTCACCGCAATTAATTGAACCAATAACCAGAACGCGCAATATATTCAGAGTTTTTTTAAAGGCACGGGAAAAGAAGCCGTCGATACGTCGATGTACCTAAAGATGAATCGTGCACTTATACCTATCGCTTTTAATTTAAACAGTTTACAATTGATCTTGCGAATTTTAATATTCTATACTGCATCTCCAGAAATTTATACGAAAATCTTAATAATTATATTAAATTTATTTATTCCTAGAGGAAAAAATACTCCCATATATCAGAAAAATAATAGTATTAGTCCATATATCGTGGTCGTGTATGGGTACTTGTAGCCGCGCCTTGCTTTGTTGCTGGCGCTTTCAACTTCTCCACTCCCCTTAAAACAAGTAGTGTTTTGAATAGACAATATTAAGCAAAACAAAAAAGGCCCAATTTGTCTAGTTTGGCGTTATATCAAAATATTGCATTTTCGCACTTACTATATTGCTAAACTTAGAGTTGGTAAACGTACATAGGAAATTATTATACAATTAATTTTTTATAATTACGTAAGTATACCAAAAATTGGTTAAAATGTATTTTTTATATAAGGTCAGTATAGTGAGAAAAAGAAACTCGAATGGAAAGGACAGGATGGAAATGGTGAATTGTGCCTACATAATAATTTACCCTAGCACTTTTTTCCTATTAAACGCAAAATTATAGAAAGACACATTCAAGTTTTATGTTTGAGCTAAACAAGGCTGATTGTTTTTATACTCATTTGTTTAGAAATTAGAACTGTAATGGCCGTTTAATAAAATTACCAAGGAAAGACAATCGGTGTTGTAAAACTACCAAATATTTTGTCATCAAAACATGTGGTTTTATTTCACTTCACATTCGAAAAAATAAGTACACACAATTAAACCTTTGAGGTCAGTTAAGTTCAGCTACACCCTTTTTTTCTCTTCAAACCAGTCGATTATTTTAACCACTCGCTGCAAAGTTTTCACTTTGAAGGTCCACGCGAACTTTCATCACTACAAAAAATTGTAAACTCACATGTACCAAATCAATAAATATATTTCCATTTACCTGACGTCGATATCATTTTGTTCGTTTTCTTTGGAGGTTGTAGATTTTTTACTGCTATACTAACTTAAAAACGGTTGAAAAAGTATAATATTTCCAATATTTAAAACCTCGTTTTCTTTAATTTGATATATGAAGTTGAATAAATGCCAAATCATGTAAAAGGAATTGTGATTGCGAAGGTTGTATTTATTTAAATTTATAAGTATAAAATATATTGATTTTGAAAAATGAAGTGTGCACTGACGAGTTGAAATAACTTTTATGTAAATAAATTATTAAAAACGATTCCTTCGGGTATAAAAGTTCCCAAAAACTGGGTAATTTTTTGTAGGCAAAATGAATTTCATAATCATAATAATTATAATTTCAGAATCTTTTCCCTATAATTTCACGGTAAATGTATAGTTTATGTCCCCCAACTAAGGAGGCCTCAAAAATGAAATTTGACGCGATTAAATTATGAACACCCCGGTGTTGGACCGACCAGCGTTATATTTTTGAAGCGCGGGAGAAGGCCGCCAGTGCAGAAAGGAGTTTGATGCGATTGAATTATGAACACCCCGGTGTTGGACCGACAAGGGTTAATTTTTTGAAGCGCGGCCAAAGGCCGCCAGTGCAGACAGAAGTTTGACACGATTGAATTATGAACACCCCGGTGTTGGACCGACCAGGGTTATTTTTTTGAAGCGCGGGAGAAGGCCGCCTGTGCAGAAAGGAGTTTGACGCGATTGAATTATGAACACCCCGGTGTTGGACCGACCGGGGTTATTTTATTGAAGCGCGGCCGAAGGCCGCCAGTGCAAATAAAAAATCTTAACAAAAAAAAAGTAATGTTAAAGAGAATATATCACTCTCTATAAACTTCAATTTTTATTAAGGATAATTATAATTACAGTGAAGATTTTGAAAATTTGATACATGAATACATATGGCGTAAAACATAGTAAATCAGCATCATGATCCATTTGTGAAATTATCAGATGCAATAAAACATACGTTTAAGCCATAAAACCTTTTTCTTTTATTAAAATGGAAAATTAAGTTCATAATATTTTGTAGAGGGTGATTGGGTTTTTTATTATAACATTGATCCCATTTGTTATTGTTCATATTACGAAAATTGTGTAAAAATTAAATGCTTATTTAAAGCAAATACTTAAATATTTAATATAAAATAAATATGTAGAAACATTGTAGTGAAGTGTTAGTGTGTAATAAGTGCATAATATAAAAGAAAAGATAACCATAAATCGAGAAATTGTAAAATGAATTTTGTGAAACTTTCAATATTATTATATAATATCAATTACTGTTGGATACACCGCAACCACAGTCTCTATTAATTATTCACTTAATTGGCAATTATGTTGTCAATAAATAAAAGTATTCATTGAAAAATTACCAAAGTATTTTCCCGCAACATTATTCTATTAATTTCACTAAAACTTTTTCACTTTAAACTAAAATTAAGTCTATTTCCCGAATTATCAAAAGTGTTTACGTTTTTGTTTACAATTTACTCAACTTACTCAAAAGATTTACATCACAAGATGGCGGTTGGCGTAATCTTGGATTATATCACTCTTGTCAAATAAACATACAATGCTTTCAATTGCTTTGCAGGAATGCCATCTGTTGCTCATCACAAATGCGGCGAAATATACATATATATATAATATATATTTAACGAAAGTTTTTTGTGCCGGGAGAAATTAAAGGTATATTTTTTCAATATCACATATTTTTGACCAATTATGCGGAGAAAGCAATTAACCGGGTTCAATTAAGTGGAAAAATTTAAACGTATTTTGTATGCAATATATTTTTTACCGATCCAGTGATTCAAATAAGCGGAAAAATAAATTAACTGAGGGTCAATTATGAGGGGGTTTTGTATAACATTCCTGACACTTTCCAGGTTTCTTTCACAGTTCTAATTCATGGTTATATTTTATTTAGTAAAAGTTAGTATGAATAGCAACCAAGAAATTATACAATTTTAAGCGAATATCAAATTTCCAAAGGTAAATTAAATTACCAATTTTAGTCCAATTGGATCAAAACGGCAACGATAAAGTCAGCATAAAACAACTAAACAATATGAAGAATTATGTGTAAATATTGTTATATAATTATAATTTGCCCTTAATTTGTGATTTACTTTTGCGCCATGATATATTAAATGTATCACATTCATACAAAAACCATGTACAATATACGAAATGGTAAATATCGTTTTCTTGCGACAATATCAGTTCACATAAATTTAACATTTTTAATCTGCATTTATACAACTGTACGAGTACTACGTGCGTATGTATAAATATTTGTTTCTACCCGATATGTTGATCATGAGATCTCAACCGTTCCCAAATGGAGTACTTTTGTTGGAGTGTGAGTATTATTTACTAATTATAATTATTAGAATTTCCTCTCTTTGTTAATTTTCAGTACATATATTTTCAGAAAAGTGTTAATGAATGAATAATAACTAAAGTATAAGAATAAAATAAATAACAAAAAGAAATAAGACTGCTTATAATATGAATAATGAATGATATAATAATATCATCCCCATTGCACAAGGCTAGTGAATTATATTGTAATTGCCGCTATGCTTGCGTTGGAAACGGAAACAGTATTGTTATTTACAGAGATAACAGCCCAAAGTTAAAATTTTTTAAACTTTTAAAAAGTATTTGGTTTTTCAAGTTGAATGATATTTACACTTCAAAAGAATCTGAAAAAATATATACTAAATATCAATTCATAAGAACGCAACGTTTATGCACAATTATTACAATATTATTTTAATCACATTAATGCATCAGCAGACAATTAAATTCTTAAAAATAAACATTTTATACTCCCACAATTGGCATAGATCGCGGGGAAATACTTTCAGGGTTGGTAAAACTTTATATATATTACACAAGAAAAAACGTTAACTTCGGCTGCACCGAGGCTATCATACCCTTTACAAGTGCATTTTTTATAGCATAAAAGGGTATAAAAAGAAAAATTACCAGGATGTTGGTGAAAAAAAGAATTGTGCTGAATTTCAGGTTGATATTTTAAAACTGAGGGACTAGTTCGCGTATATATAGAAGGGCAGACAGACGAATATGGTTAAATAGATTCAGCTCGTCATGTCGATCATTTATACCCAGAAATCTAACTGAATTGAAGCAGTCCATTAAATCGGTAATTGATGCAATTCCGACTTCAACCCTTCAGGCCGCAAAGAATAATTTTCTAATTAGGTGTCGTATATGCGTGCCTGAGCATGGATGTCTTTTACGGTCCATAATTTTTATAAGTAATTAATTTTATAAAATAAAATAAAATTTGCTATACAATAAAAAAAATATATATAACGCATTGATTAAAACAAAGTGATTACGGTTTGTTTTTGTAGCATGATTCGTGAGCCACCCTGTATATAAAATTTGTAGGGTCTTCGACGTTTCTTTTTGGGTATTACAAAAATCGTGGCAAATTTGATATTCCTCAATTATATATTCCTTTGTACTAAATTAATTTGACTGAGCGAAAGTTGCTATTTGTCATAGACTCACTTAGTTTCATTACTACTACCTTCAAAAAATAACGTTTTTCGTAACGTGATCAGTTCGCGGAAAACTGTTTTTGTTTTATTTTTAAAATTAATAAAAAACGGTCAATTGCGAACACTGTTGCGTACAATTCGGTCGATTTTTTTCGATCTTCGCAATGTGTCACGTCGTACCTTGAAATAAGAAAAATTAGTGCTCAGTATAAGAAACGTTTTAAGGCTGTCTAACCTTGATATAGCGAATCTGAAAGGAACTAGAAAATATTCGTTATATCGAGTTATTCGTTACAGTGAGGTTTGTTATATAATATATTATATATACTATTTGCAGGTAGCCCGCTTTCTTCAGCAAATCTTTCTTTTGATTTCAAAATTGTAGCTAATGTACCTGCTGGAATGTCAAACTTCCTGGCAATCTCTAATTTTTTTACTGAAGCATTTTCGTCTACAAACTTGATTATTTTTCGTTTCTCTGCAACACTTAACGAACACCTTTTACGTTTTTCAGCCATTGCAACCGAATTTACTGGATCAAAGGACGAAGTTTACAATTAGTTTTTAAGAAAACTGTTTTATGGAAGATTGTAGGTAGTAATCGCAGTTGCAGCGAAAGAGGAATTGAAAATTTGAGCTTTGCATCCTCAGCTTCTTGGAAAAGTCGCAAGTAGCTGCGAGCCAATCATATCATCAGCTTTTACCAGCTAGTGGAGGGAGTAAGCAAACTATAGTGAAAAAGCGATTAACTAAGGGGGGGATGTTTTTGACTACAGTCAAACAGCTGACGAGAAAAGCAGTCATTCGTTATATGAAGGTTGTGGATCAAAAAATTCGTTAAGTAAAGGTCAAAAATAGTTTCGATCTATATTTTGCTGAGTTTAAAAATTCATAATAGTGAGGTTGCAAAAAAAAAATTCGTAATACAAAGGTATATTTTACATGAGCTCTTATAGCCAGTGCTAGGGGATTTTGAAAAATTCTGTATATCAAGGAATTAGTTATATTGAGGTTCGTTATATCAAGGTTTCACTGTATTAAAAAAACTGCAGTATTTAATACGAGTTGTACATTTGTGAAGAGATGGGCTGACCATTATGGAGGAAGCGGAAAAATAGATAACAAGCCAGGAAGAAAGAGGAATCACGTGCCATCTGACAAGTGAGCTTTTGTTCTCCTTTTTGAGAAGAAACCACTGCGCAGAAAAATATCAACCGGGATTGGAGTAATGGACTTGTAATATTTACAGCTGAGTCAGGTTTTGTATTGTACAACCCCTTAAAACGTGTTTGGCAAAAAAAAAGGACAAAGGTGTGGTAAGCATCCCTGAAAGGTGCATGTTTATAGATGCTTCTCTGCTTATAGATTTGGGGGTTTGTGGTGCTTCACTTCAATAGCCATGATTGGATACTTGAAAAAAGATATACTTAGAAGCAGACTCTTTCTGGAACTGGTACTCAATGAAAACAATAAAACCATATTGTTGCTTTAAATTGGCCATTACAGTCACTAGACGCCAATTCTGTAAGAATCTTTAGGCTTTAATGATAGTCAAAATGTGAAGAAAACATTTAATGTTAACAAAAGATTTCATTCGGTTTTACGATTTGCAATCAAAGATGTCAGGCATAATATAAATAATAAATAAATAATAGACAACGCCAACAAAATCATTTTTTATTCTATAATTACAACATTTTTGCCAATAAACGCTACCTACACTTTGGAAAATGAAAACGTTATTGTTTGAACGCGTTGTCCGGGGCGCGCCCACTTTATAAATATATATTTCTAGCCCATCTCCAATGTCATCCTCTTCATGTGTTCGAAGAATAAGATTTCATCAGACAGACGGACGGAAGGACAGACAGTCTTCTAGATTTGAACTCAAACTCGTCACTCTGATCAGTTATGTATAGATAATCCTATATTTATCTCGGTTAGTTTTAGGTGATACAAACCACCGTTAGCTAAGAGTATAAAAATGCGCCGTTCCCACGACAGTCGGGTCTACGTAACCGGAACGGACCCGGGTTTATTCCGGCCAAGGACTGTCAAATCGGCAGAATTCTGCCGGTACAACAACAACAACAGTATAAAAATGCTGGGTAAAAATTCCACATTCATTGTTGGACGAAATCGTGAATGGATTACAATAAAACTTGGTATCTTATCAATTTATATTATTGCTCATAGGCTCACTTATTTAGTTTCATTACTATATTTTGCATTTTCGAAATATTAATATGAAACTATTATATGATAACTATATATAATATTTCTGATATAAACTCGACTGACTGTATATTATGGATATGAACGTTAGACCAAGGTCACAAATTTCATTAATAATTAGCGCTACACTACATTATTTTTAAGAAAATTATTGCACTTAATTTCTTAAAAATATCACACATATTGACTAACATAAACGTTTTGAAGTCAGATGGAAAGTCAAATTAGATGTCCATACAAGTATATTGGTTATATTGGGGATAGGGGAGGTTCTGCACTGATTGCAATAACTTTTGAAATTAATCAAGTTCATTTAAGAACATGTTTTCACCCAATTGTTGAAGATAATTCACACACTGACCGACATATTGGGCCTAAAATTTGCTAGACAACCGAAAATTATTATACGTAGTATATGGGAGCTGGGGTAATTCGTGGACCGATTTCGCACACAAATTTCAACAGCTTAGATAATTTCAAAAGCTATATAATAAATTGTTACGATTGTATTTATTAAGGGAAAGCAATACAATATTTTTAATTTTAAAAAGTGAGTCAGCTAAATCAAAAATGCAGTAATGAGAATTAAAGTAGGAAGGAGAATTAACATAAGCGGCGGTAAGGCTCGCTTAGTTCAAAATTTGATCTCCAAGACTTTAATAATAAGGATATAAACTGCCTATAAATGCGAGCCGGCATATTAAATTTAACTTCAGACAAGAGAAAATAACTGCAATTGTTCCATTCAGGATAAGAGTACTGAGAATACTGTCGCAATCATTTCCCTGCGATTTGTAAGTGTAGGTAGATTTATAATTTTTAAAGAACTAGTGTAGGAGGAAGACTTAACCTTGAATCCCCCGGGAAACGCCCTAAGGCGAAAAATAAAAATTGTTTTTGAACAGACTCTAACTTGTCAGAATGGATTTGGTAACTATGGCTCCCGACCACAAGACAATATTCCATTGTGGGTCTAACCAATGTTGGAAAAAATATTTTAGTAACATACGGATCTCTAAATTCTTTAGACCAACGTTTTACAAAACTTAGAACACTTTTTGATTTAAATACCATGGTATCAATATAAAGACCAAAAGTAAGCTAGGGTCCATGCAAAATTAAAAACTTGCTCTAGGCTATAGTTTTTTTTTTCATAGAGAGAGGGGTGCATAGATTTACAGAAAAAGCACTTCGTCTTACATTTTTTGAATGAAATAGCATCATTAAATATTACTCGTTGTGTTCTATTATATAGGTAAGAAAGAGCTATGTTTGGGTGTAACCGAACTAAAATGTTATACTCTTTCTACTTATAAAAATGAAAGCCTGGAAAATTCCTTCAGGTGCTGGCAAAACTTTATAATAAAAAAATTTTGCGAAAGAATTTAGCATTCATTATTCGAAGAAATCGTGAATAAATTACAATCAAATTTGGTATCGTCTGGTCCTATATTGAAGATCATTAACTCAGACTTTTTTTATTGCTATACTTAAGTTCGCGTCAGCCAAAATTATATTAACTTCTTCAATTGCGAAACCATCATATATAATATATATAATATATGATATAAACTCAACCTAAAAAGCTACATTTAATATATATGGAGTTGATGTGGAAAACGTCAACCACAGGATCGAAATCCATTATAATAGGAATATGAAGTTTAGACCGAGATCTAGCTCAATTCCATTCTCTAAGCGCTAAACTACATAATTTGTAAGAAAAATTGTCTATTTAGTTTCATTAAAATATTATATTTTGACCAACCTGAACGGTTTAAAGTCAGGCGGAAAGACGGAAATCGTTATATGGCCTATATTAGGGGCAGAGAAAGGGATGGGCTATTGCCTTAATTTGGACATTGCTCAGATGTATTTGAGAACATATTTATATTATAATATATGAATTAAACAGTGAACGAAAAACGATAATCATCATATATGGTATATGGGAGTTGGGGGTAGTATTGACCCGATTTAATTTATTTTTGCCAATACCACATACTATTAACATGCCGCGTGCTAATAAAATGTTCTGTTTCATTAAGGTATCTCACATACAAACCATCACCAATATATATGGAGTTAAGTCAATCGGATGCTGAAAATTCTGATATGTAGTTCTATAGGGTCTAGGTCAAGTTTTCACCTAACTTTATCCATTCTAGGCATAAAGATACACTCTTATTACAAAAACACGTTCTGTCATTTTTATTGAGATAGCTTACATATTGACCGATATATGTATGTGGCATGAAGTCGCCTGGAAGTTCGAAAATTTTTATATTAAGTGTATGGTGCTAAGGGAAGTACCATGTTTGACATTCAGACGTACTGTTATCAGGAAAGGATCTTCTCCGAATTTCTATTTTACATATATATGATATTTTGACCAAGGTCCACATATTCGGTACCTAGGGGCTTGAACAGTTTTAGTTCGATTTGAAGAATTTTTGGTATATAATATATATACTTATATAAGGTGGCACACATCAAAGGTACTATTCGTATAAAATTTTTATCCCGTTTTTTGGTGGCCCCCATTGATTTGTGCTTTATTTGTATGCTGGAATGTGAAAGAATCAGACGGAATTCGAAATTGTGTTATATAGGAAGTAGACGTGGTTGTAGTCAGATATCCACCATTATCGCACTGTAACATACGAATATTTTAACGATGTTATGTATCGAATTTGGTTGAAATCGGTCCAGCAGGTCCCGAGATATGTGATTTAACAAAAGTGGGCAGCGCCGCGCCCATCGTTCAATTTTGACACCGGCTCCTATAAGCTTTCTCGTGCCATCCCAGTTGTAAAGTATTTAGATATTGATTTAACGCACTTTTGGTAGTTATGGGGAGTGGCGGGTTTATCATTCGATTTCTCCTATTTGCGTTGAAAAAAGTTGTCCTGAGGAAATTTGGGTGATATAGCTTTATTGATTTGGAATATATATTTGGAATATATATACATTAAACTTATTGAGGGGCAGGGCCAGGCCCACTTTTCAAAGCTTTTCCAACCACAGGTGCCCCTCCTTAATTTGATTCGTTGCACCAAATTTGAGTTATGTGTCTTACTTTATGGCTTAGTTATGACACTTTATACGTTTTCGATGAATGCCATTGTGGGCGTGGTCCCATCTACGAACTTTTCCTTAATTTTTACTCAAGTTATCGCTTATACGGACGGATAGACAGCCAGTCACTCGGAATTCAACTCGTTCCGCCAACCAAATCTTTTATAGACACATAGCCAATAAAGTCTGCGTTCACCCGACACTAGATCGCGGTTTTGACGTTAAAATTTCGGTTTTTTTTTAATTGTTTACGACTCGTTGGACAGAAGAAAGCGTTCTTCCAATAGTTTGCCCACTTTTTCTGAAACTTTTGCCATCTTTCCACAACTTAATGATAGTTTTTCTCTCCGACAGACTAATTTATTTTCCTTTGTTTTCCATTTTCTTAAATATTATTAAAACGCGTCACGAGTTCTTTAAACGACTAATTATATTAAAACACAATAGAATGTACGCAAAAAGAACGCACAAATTCATGAGAAGTAACGGTATTTCCAATTCAAGCTAATTGAACGCAGACTTAATGGTGCCTATGTTTACTTGTTCTTACACTAAAATCCCGTTATCGCAAAAATTAAAATAGGAATATACATTTTTGTTTTTGCATTTTGAACATAAAAATATAAAGAAGAAATACATGCAGCAAATTTTAACTGAATTACCTATTTACATTGCGTTTTTACTTCACTTAAAAAAATGTGTCGGGTGAACGCAGACTTTATTGGCTATGTGTATATACATATATAGGTATAATATAACCCTATATTTACTCTGTAGCAACACGTTGCTAGAGAAGAAATCTCGTCTGAAAACCAAGAAGATCGAGTATAAGAGTATAACATTCTTTATTTCCTAAAGCCCAACGGTACATTGTTCACAAATTTAAGCAAATTTGTTAGAATAGATTTCCCTTTACGAAATCTAGGCTGAGTACAAAAAATTATTGGAGAAACCGAAAAAACTTCAACAAGCTTAGGTATTGGGATTATACGTAAATGACTGTTTTCATATGATGGAAATATAATTTGTTTAAGGTAAGAATAAATATCCTTGTCAGAAGCAAGTATATATAATGTATATGAAGAAACATGAAGATGTTATGTTTGGACCGTTATTAAAAGAAAGCTTTAACTTAATCAGGAGAATTGGTACAGTAGTTGGACTTAAAGAATTCTATAAACATGTTAGAAATAATGTGATTGTCACATGATATCTACCATGGATATATATTTTATCACGGACGGATATTCGGAATCCTGCGGTTGGAGTTAACGAAATCATAAAACAATTTTGGATTATATACAATATTATTTTTTACTTTATTTAGGTAAATATTATAACTTAGGTCCGAATAGTGGCGTTGTAATACAGAAAATTTAGAATAATCGACAAGTGAATCTGATTTTTTTTAAGTTAAAAGACCGAGCTTTTGTGTTTATTAATTTTTAGTTTTAGAACATACTTTTCAAAAAACTGCATAAGTGCGTGTCCAGCGTAGACACGACAAATGCGGGCAGATCACAAATCTAAGCATATGTTTGTAAATGTAGATGTCCAATGTAAGTACGGTTTTGTGATAATGCGTGTATTTCGACTGCGCCACATCACACTCATTGTTTAAAAACCCGCAATATAGGGCGAGAAATACCATAGTTAAAATGGATGTTCTAATTTCGTAAATTTAAAAGATAAATGTTTTGTGGAATAAAAGTCATTGTTTTTACAAAGACAAGCGAAGTGCCAAAAAAGAATTTAACGATGTTGCTAAAAATGTTGGGATTTGTCTTCAATACATAGTATAAAACAAAGTCGCTTTCTCTGTCCCTATATCCGCGGTTCTCTCTATATCACTTTGAATTTAGCAGCGATCGGACGCGTTTATTAGTGGAGCTCTCTAGCGAGGAAAATAACAATACCTAGTAAAATCGTAGTTTAATTTGAGGTACTTCAGTTAAAAAAAAAAGAACTGAATAGAATAGGTGTCTTTTGTTTTTTATGATTGTACATAAGTTAATACATTTAGAACTGAGTAAAGAAAATCTTCAGTAGAGCGTGAGGTTCGCCGCAGCCGTAATAGAGATAGGCATACGGTTCAGAGGGACAAAGAATCGTCAGTGGAGCATGAGGCTCGACTCAGTCAGCTTCGATATAGAGCTGATAGCGTGAGGTTCGCCGCAGCCGAGATAGGGATAGACATCGAATACATAGAGCCAGAGAATCATCAGCACGAGCTACTCATTCATGGGTAAAAAAGAAAATTCTGCTATGATTAACGATCCTTCGATTTCTTACAAGGACGATCGTACAGTGTAAATAGGTACTATGTCAGTAGTGTGTGAATATTGCTTGGCATTAAAATTCAAGGACGAATCGAAAGACATGTGTTGCTGACAAGGAAAAGTCAAATTAGAAGAACCACTTCACTCTCTTCTTACGGGTGGTCATCAGAAATCCAAACAATTCATGCGCAATAATAACGCATTTCAAATGACTTCTTTTAAGAGTAAGCAAGTTGTTTAGCGTGGGTTCATGCCTACATTCAAGGACAAGTGTACCACTTAGTTGGGAGCTTGCTACCACTTCGTCCCGATAATCACAAATTTCTGCAAATATATTTTATTGCAGATCCAGATACACAAGCATCTATGCGGTATTCAAGTGTTGCACAGCCAATTGGCAGAGATTTGATTAGATCTCTTCAAGATATGTTACATTCTCATAATTGCTACATACAGTCTTTCAAAACTGCGATTAGGAGTGTTCCAGCAGATACTTCTCACTTTAATGTCGTAATCCATGCAAATAAAGTTCCTGTTGGAGAACACAGAGGATGATACAATGCGCCTTCCACGAGTGAAGTTGCAGTGGTGATAGCTGGACAGCAATTTGACAAAAGAGATATTGGATTGTATAGTCGTGATGATAATTTGCAAAAGATTTCAGAGTTTCACAGATCTTATGACAGCTTACAATATCCTTTGATGCTATGTCTTAAAGAAAATGGTAATGCCATGAATATTTCTCAAGTTGACCCAATCGGTGGTACACCTCTCCGGATGCTTTACAGGCGAATGAACACCGCAACGGTATTGAGTAGTTGGTTATACTACCTTCATTATTCATAGGTGGACCTCGAATTACTTCAGAAATAACGTCAAATATGATAGAATGGCAGAAACGTGGCTTGCCACATGTACACCTGCTGGTGTGGTTAATGAACAAAATTGGACCAAACCAAATTGATAGGGTTATTTCAGCTACCGGGTATATATGAAGATCCTATCCTGTACGAAATCGTAAAGAACATATGGTACACGGCCCTTGCGAGTTTTTAAATATGAATTCTCCATGTATGCGAGATTCTAAATGCAGCAAAAAATTTCCGAAGTCGTTCCAAACTCAAACAAGTACTAGTGATGACGGATATCCCAAATATCGTCGACGATCGCCAGAACCGGGTGGGCAAAATGCTAAAGTCCGAAACCATGATATTGATAACCGAAGGATCGTTTCCCATAATCCGCTTCTATTGAAAAATTTTGATGCACACATCAACGTAGAGTTGTGCAATTCAATATGCTACTAAGTACATTAATAAAGGCAGTGATCAAGCCACTTTCAGCATACAATCACCAAATAAAGTGGAAAAATATCAGTCTGGACGTTGTACAAGAAGTTGTTAATAACCCGCGGGGTACAACATTGACAGCATTTTTCAAGTTATGTGCTCAAGATATATTTAGCGAAAACACTGACATATGACAGAACAGCGAATGCTTTTATCTTAGAATGTTACTGCATATAGTAAAAGGCCCGACATCCTTCGCACACCTAAGAACCGTACAAGGTGTTGTTTACAATACTTATCAAGCAGCTTGCAAAGTTATGGGGCTCTTGGAAGACGATTCTCACTGGGAAAACACATTATCAGAAGCAGCTGTTTGTAGTTCAGCTACATTATTAAGAAATTTATTGGCGTCATAGTAGCGTTTTGTCAAGTAACTGATTCTGTTAATCTAATGGAATAAATTTCAAGAAAATATGGCCAGTGATATTCGGCGAGATTTAAACTCAGATGATGTACAATATGATCAAAACCTATATGACGAAGCATTATTTGAATTGAACAAAGTAGTGCAATTACTTTCGGGTAAATCGATCAAGGATTTTGCGCTGAGGATGCCAGCTAATACTACTAACTCAGATTTAAATAATAGTGCCGAATACACATGAGAAACATCATGCGATCAAACGACAATTTTATAAAATATAGCTCAAGATGAGCCACGATTAAACATCGATCAGAAAAAAGTATTCACTGCAGTACTACCAACAATTGATAACAATGAAAGGAAATTGTTTTTCCTTTATGCCCCAGGAGGTACAAAAAAAAGTGAGATGTACCGGAAAAATTGCGTTAGCTGTTGAGTCATCCGTCATTGCCGCTACGCTTTTGGAAGGAGGCCAAACCGCGTACTCTACATTCAATCTCCCGATTTATCGCACCGATGATAATAACAGCGTCCGTAGTGTTTCTAAACAGAATAATATAGGAAAATCGATGCGTGACTGCTCATTAATAGTCTGGGACGAAGCTACCATGTCAAACAAGACGTCTATGGAAGCACTGGATAGGACAATGAGCGAATTGCGCAACAAAAATTCACCTATGGGTAGATGTACAATTCTGTACTCAGGAGATTTTCGTCAAATTCTACCAGTTGTGAGTCGAGGAACACGGGCTGACGAAATAAATGCTTCCCTAAAAAGATCCAACCTTTGGCCACATGTCAATAAATTAGAGCTTAAAACTAATATGAGGGTTTCGTCATCTTCACGTGAGATAAGACTACTTCCAGAGATGCTGCTAAAAGTTGGCAATGGAGAGTTAATACAAAGGGAGGGAAGCATTAACCTAGAAAACCTTTGTGTTTTGATAGACAACATCCAAGAGTTAGTCAACAATGTCTATCCTGACATTGATAACATAAGTTATAAAACAATATCTTGGTTTAAAGAAAGATCGATTCTATCACCAACTAATGAACAAGTAGACAAGGTAAATGTCTATCCTGACATTGATAACATAAGTTATAAGACAATATCTTGGTTTAAAGAAAGATCAATTCTGTGTCACCAACTAATGAACAAGTAGACAAGGTAAATAACTTGATTCTTTCAAAGAATGATGCGTCGACGAAAATATATTGTACTACTTGGTCGATACTTCTCGATTTGGAAAAAGCTGTTCATTTTCCTACAGAATTTCTAAACTCTTTGAACCCGTCTGGACTCCCGCCTTACAAAATGGTGGTGAAAGTAGATTTTCCTGTTATTTTATTAAGAAACCTGAATCAGCCTAAACTTTGCAATGGCACGCGTTTGCAGGTAAAGTCATTGAAAACTTTCATAATAGAGTGCACAATACTCACATGATGTGGTACCGGACAAGATGTCCTTGTGGTACCGGACAAGATGTTGATTCCCCGAATCCCTCTGATACCATCGGATTTACCCTTTCAATTTAAATGTTTACAGTTTCCGGTAAAGACATGTTTTGCAATAACCATTAATAAATCGCAGGGTCAAACCTTAAACGTTCAGGCTTAAATTTGAGCTTTGACTGTTTTTCAAATGGCCAACTGTATGTCGCCCTTTCAAGAGTAAACTCTAGAAAAAAAATGTTTGTACTGTCAATGACAAGAAAGCAGTGAACATTGTATACAAAAACATTCTGTAATATATTAATTGTTGTAAAAATAAAATAAATAGGTAAAAATTTCAAAAGTATATAAGTAAAAATGTAGTGTATGAATTTAGATATTCCAAAGATAGCAGGAAATCTTCATGATATAGGGAAAGGGGAATTGTTTTATTCCAAATTTAACGTTGCGGGCCACGGGCAGTAATGAATAAATCAAAACTACTGGATCAATTTTAATAATTTTTTAGTGAGAGACATAGGTTATATATTTTATACCTCTATAGTTACAAGTATATACATATACATATACCATACATGTTTTTTATACTCTCGCAACTTGTTGCTACAGAGTATACTAGTTTTGTTCACCTAACGGTTGTTTGTATCACCTAAAACTAATCGAGTTAGATATAGGGTTATATATATATAAATTATCAGGATGAAGAGACGAGTCCGGGTGACGTCCGTCCGTCCGTTCGTCCGTCTGTGCAAGCTGTAACTTGAGTAAACATTGAGATACCTTTACGAAACTTGGTACACATGTTTCTTGGTACCGTAAAACTGTTGGTATTGCAGATGGGCATAATCGGACTACTGTCACGCCAGCAAAACGCCATTAATCAAAAACAAATAAATTGCCATAACTAAGCTCCACAACAAGATGCAAGACTCTTATTTGGTATACAGGATCACATTAGGGAGGGGCATCTTTAGTTAAAATTTTTTTTAAAGGTGGCGTGGTCCCGCCCCCAATAAGTTTAATGTGCATATATCCTATACCACTGAAGCTATAATAACAAAATTCACTGGGAACAAATGTTTTTAGCATCTCTATCGACGGTGTGAAAATGGGTGATATGGATGATGATCGGGCGACAACCCCGACACTCCCCATATAACGGTACTGTTAAAAACTTCTAAAGGCGCGATAAATCAAGAACTAAACAAGTCAGAGACATTAAATTTTATCTCTGGGATGGTATAAGATGATTTAATAGGAACCACGTTCAAAATTAGATAGCTTTGCCACGCCCACTTTTAGGGGAAAACCCATATTTTGGAATCTGCTCAACCGATTTCAACCAAATTCGGTACATAATATTCTTTTCATATTTCTATGGTATAGTACGAAAATGGGCGAAATCAGACTACAACCACGCCTATTTCCCATATAACACCATTTTCAATTCCATTTGATTCTTTCACTTTCCAATATGCAAATCAAGTAACAATGATTGAATCGGGGTATAACTTTGCGTGAATAATCCGTTTAAAGTATGCCCCCTTGTGACCGAAAATCATCTAAACTGTTCAAGCCCCTAGGTACTGAATATGTGGACCCCAGTGCCAATAGTTGACTTTTTACCGAAAATATCGGTCAACATAGAACAAGGCGGCAAGATCCACAAAGAAATCTAAAACGAGTATACCATTTGACTTTGCGAGAGTGTAAAATGTTTGGTTACATCCGAACTTAGCCCTTCCTTATTTGTTTTTGTTTTACATTTCTTTTTACGATTTCTCAGTGGTCTTAATTTTAATAAATTGGTTTCCAATAAAAACATTTTAACTGCCGAAAAGAGGCCATTTCCCACCGAATAATCAATTTATTGTAACCACCCGCATGAACGGGTAATCGCGTTGTAATTGGACGTTTTTCGTATTCCACTCGACACGACGAGAAAGTTCGCTATTAAATTTTTTAAAGTCAGCTTTTGCAAATTTAAACCGTATAGAGAAGATAGAAGCTTGATGACTATTATCGAGTAGTTTTGATAGTTATTTCCAAAGCAGGATGATACGAGTCCTATGGTAGAACAAGAGGATTACTCTGAATAACGGAAAACTTTAGGTGGTATCAACGTATACAAAATCTAGAATTTAGCAAATTTGTTCGGTATCAAATTAACTTGGTTAAGATCCAAATCGGGCACTTTTTCGAAAAACTGATTAAGGATCAATGAAAGCTTTCCACGAGGCATACGGTATATTAAAATTTACAATCATTATATGTAGTAGGTTCAACCAGAAGCTTGAAAATTGTTATTAGGTATGTATATGGGGTCTAAAGGATGTATTGACCCGGTTTTACCAATTTATGGCAATATCACATACTATACATACATACTAATAATATGCTCCCAGAGTTTCATTAAAGTGCACATACCATCACCAATATAAACTTGTATGGAGTAAAGTTAGCCGGATATTCGAAAATCGGGATATTTGTTACATGGAGTCTCGGGCAAGTTTTCACCCGATTTTATCCATTTTAGGCACAGAGATACATTGTTATTAGTAAAACGCGCTTTCTCGTTTTTAGTAATGTAATCCACATACATATTGATTGATATATGTGGTATACAGTAAACCGAAAGTGCGAAACTTTTTGTTTAGGTATAGGATGGCTACGAAAAAGCCGATCATCCGATGCAACCCATTTTTGACATACAGGCATACTGTTATCAGGAAAGGATTAGCTCCGAATTTCAGTAACGTATTTCACAGATTGACCGATATTTTTGATGAATGCTTGATGGATTTGTCCTGAGTGAGTTTTGTGGTTCCATCTTACGGGTTTTAGGAGATATGTGCATTATGCCTCTTAGATGGCGAGGTCACGCACATTTTCTAGACCACGGGTGTCACTTGTTGCTGTGATCCCTTGTGCCAAATTACAGTTTTGTATCTTAATTTAGTGCTTAGTTATGGCGCTTTATAAATTTTCGTTTAATGGACGTGGTAGTGGTCCGATTACGCCCATCTACAAAATCGTTCTTCCTTTTTTCTAAGAAACCCGTGTACCAAGTTTAACTACGACATCTCAATTTAGACACTCTCTCGGAATCAACACGCTGCACGTGGTATAAACTCAACCAAAGAGGCTAAATTTAATATATAGGGTATATAAGGAAAAAGTGAACCAGAGAATCGGGAATCATTATATTAGAGATATGAGGTTAAGAACAAAGGCTCGACCAGCTTAATTTATATTCAGCACTAAACTATATTATTTTTTAAAAGAATTGTTCACTTAAATTCGTACACTTAAAAAGGAACATAAACGGTTTAACGTCAAATGAAGGTATGGGCGGATTGTGTTAATTTTTGCTATTATTTAAGTATACTCGAAAACATTTTTCAATTTTTGAATATAACTCACACACATTATGAATATTATATGAACGCTGGGTTAATTTGTGTATCGATTTTACATTTTTTTTGCATCTAAGTACAGTCTAGTATTAATTTTGCTAAGATATCTTACCATTAATGAAACTCAGACAGCAGTGATTTCTATTACCAGAAGATAAGTCGTAATACCAAAACTGGTCAATACATCCCCTAACCCTCATATAACTTATATAAGAATTTCAAACTTTCGGTTATCTTTATACCGTATAGGTATATGGATCAATATGTATTGTATTATGTAAGGATTTTTAATCTCAGAAATCCTATTGAGTTAAAAATTTCTAAAATACCGAAAGCAACCACGGAAATGAAAAACAGTAGTAATTGGAATTTTTATATTATATAAGTGGTTTCACAGAAAAATGGTTACACACATTTTTAATAATGAAAATTTAAACAGCAAATTTCATAGACTGAACAGAGGGGGAGGTGTTCTACTTGCCCTTCATCCTGCTATACCTTTTGAATATGTCCTCGTTCCCTGTACCAACTAATTTCAATGTATAGAGTTTGTGTTAATATTTGCTTTATTTATTTAACTTTAACCTATATTCCTCCCCGATCGGACTTAACTTTTTTTATGCAGCATGCTTTTTTTTATAAATGGTGATACCTCGGTGACAAATAATAAATATTTAATTTAGGCTCTTCGGTTAACGCGATTAAAATATTATATATTAATAAAACTAAGTGAGTACATGACCTTCAATATAAGTTAATAAGTCACCAAATTTGATTATTATTCATTCACGATTTCGTCGAATAATGAATGTTGCATTCTTTCGCAACTTAATACAAAGTTTTTCCAACACCTATAAGATACTAGCTTTAATCCTTGCAAGTTGCAAGAGTAAAAAATGCTCGGTTCCCCCGAACTTAGTCCTTCCTTACTGTTTTAATATCAAGTTTTACCGACATCCAATTGTGTTTCCCTGGCTTTGATCCTTGCAAATTGCGAGAGTATAAAATGTTCGGTTACACTTAACGAACTTGGCACTTCCTTACACGTTTTAAATACTAATTTTGGCAAATTAGTCAGCTCCAAATCGAAACTTTCGTGAATAAAAAAAAATAAAGTACACATATTTTCGTTAAATGTATTAAATGTGTACAAACTCTAAAATTATAAAAATAATGCAAACAACTTCTCTTGAGCAGTTTCCTGATTTTGAAGGTGTAACCTACTAAGGTTTGATAGTATTCGATAACATACACAATTGTCAGCGGTACGTATATTAGACTAGTTCTAGTATGAAAATGCAAACATTTCTTTTATTGATTTTCAAAACTTCAGATTGAATTTCCTCATATATATATATATGTATGTATATGCATATCAAAATAAAAAAAGTTATATATACATACAATCCAAATGATCAGAATGAGATATGAGATTTCTTAATAAAACTACTTCACTTCCTTGGCATTCTGAGGAGGTTGGTATTAAAGATGCAGATATCATTGTAAGCAATTTACTATTTTGAAATGAGCTTACTTACTTTCTCTCTGCAAATATTTCCAAGCCCTTGATTCTGCGAATGTATAATTTTAAGCTGTATCAGCAAATTTGAGTTGTGTAGATTATTTTATTTATTTATATAAATATTTTACAAATATTACCAAGCTCTTGATTCTGGCAAAATGCGAATGTATACCATTAAGCTGTATCCTCAAATTTGAATTGTGTAATTTTTTTTGATATATTTTATTGTTACTGTACTTACTTTTCAAAATTGAACCTTTATGGACTGCAATATTGATTTGTATTCGCGAAGCACCACTTATAGGAAATGCAAATCTTGGGTGGATATCAGCATAAGTCTGATGTAATTCCCTTGAAGGTCTGATTCCATCAAAATCTTTGTAAATGTTTGGATCTCCGGAGAAAAAATGTGGAAAGGATGGAAATATAGGAGCTCCATTATAGCATTTAGTGGCATTTATGACTCCACTGGGCAAGCACACTTGAGTATTGTGACAGTAGCATGCATTTTCTGGATTATTTTCTGGGCTAGAGAAAACATTCAATGGCGTTCGATAACGAAAAGCGTCAATATTATTAAGAATTGTAACTTCTTTTTCAAAAGAAAGAGGAATTTTCCTGCAAAGTACTTGCAAAAAAACTTGCAAATCTTCTCTGGTATTTAAAATATGAGGCGGGAACATTGAAGCATCTGAACCATCAACACGATTGCATTTCTGATCTGCCCAGAAGTCTAGAAGAGGTTGACCATTGAACTGCGTAATTATACTAAATTTTCGAATATCGTCTTCACCCGTATTTATTTGTAGAGAGTCCACACTAGTTCCATTTCGCTGATTCATTTTTGTAAAAGGAAATAATTAAATTAGAACATATGTTAATTAAATTATTATGAGATATTTGAGTACAATATAGTTTGATAGGTTAAATAAAAATTACATAAAAAAAGTTGCAAAATTTAATAAATTGTATCACAAAATTCAAATGTCATATACCTTCTGCTCAAATATAAACGAGACTGGCTCAAACAACAAAAACGGTTAATTATTCTTCAATATTTATTTTATCCCCTTCAAAATAGTCACCATTAGAGGCGATACACATATGCCACCTTTTTTTCCAATCTTCCTAACACTTCTGGTAGGCCGCTTTAGGTATGGCTTTCAGTTCCTTCTTCGAATTCTCTTTTATGACTTCAATCGACTGAAAATGCTTTCCACGAAGCGGCAATTTGAGTTTAGGGAAAAGAAAAAAGTCACACGGTGCCATGTCGGGTGAATACGGTGCTTGCGGAACAATATTTACGTTGTTTTTGGTCAAATAATCGCGTACAAGACGAGACGTATGAGCTGGATTTTGGAACAAGTCGAGCAGACACACGTCTCATGCCCAAAACATCGTGAATAATGCTATGAGCGGATCCATTTGATATGTTGAGCTCACTAGCTATCTCTCTTTCAGTCACACGACGATTTTCCAACACAATTTTCTTTACTTTTTCGACGTTTTCTTTGTTTATTGACGTTGCTGGACGACGATCATGGGGCAAGTTCTCCAGCGATGTACGGCCGTCCTTGAACGACTTATACCAATCAAAAATACGTGCACGTGATAGGCAAGACTCCCCATATGCCTTCTGCAACATTTTCATTGCGTCCGTCGCACTTATTCCATTGGAATAACAAAATTTCAAACTAACACTTTTTGCTCAACGTTAATTTCCATAGTAAAATTCGAAAAACACACTCGAGGTTGACTTGTTTATAGTGTCTTAAAAAAAAACTATATGACAGATCGCGCTCAAATTTGACATGTAAACATATAACAGTCCTGCCAACCTAAGCAAAAATAAGTATGGCCATATGTCATGTCCTTGTCGAGTTATGGATAAAGTCTCGTTTTGCGTTGAGCAGAAGGTATAATATTTATGTACAAAACAAAGTAGAGTTAGTAAGTTAGATTTAGTGATTTATTTGCCACGAATAGCAAACAAACTAGTAAAATATATTAGATATACAACTTAACAAAATAATAAAGAAAACCATCCATATATTTATAATGGAAACTCTATTATACGAAAAACTAGATATTACGTAGAAAAAATCAAGGCTTATTTGCGTTACATAATTATTCCTATACAAAAAATACTCTACACATATAGCGTTACAGACACTTTGTGTAACGAAATCATCGGCTTAACTTTTAACTCGAAGTAATGAATATTGATAGGATATATTATTAACTAAATATTGTAATTACAAAAGGAAATGCATCCGATTTGATCTAGACTGACAAAAAAAACGACATTTTCACGTACACACTTTTATTATCGCCTTCAAAATAGACTCCTAAGCCAACAAGCATGAAAACGCTTAATACAATTTTCCATACACTTGTTATAAGCCTCGGCTGGGATGACCTTAAGTGCCTTCAGCAAATTTTGGTTATTTTGGTTTCGGCTCATTTGCTGTTGGCTTGTTTCGACGTCATATTCATAAACCACGTGTCATCACTAGTCATAACGCGTTTTCGTAACGTAAAAGAAGAAAAAAAATTAAAGATAACACGGGTCAACAAAAAAATAATTGTTGCTAGTCCTAAACTTTATACTATGATTTTTCGATTATTTAGATACAAAAACGAAAAGGATATACTTTTTTTTGGTATAAAGTTTGCTTTGCGATAGTTATAATAATAATACACTTTATTAAATTTTTTTTAAAAATTTTAATTAGTTGTAATACATTCAAAAATACCGCGAGATTGGAGTGGAGTTTTTATATTCAGAGAGTGCCTCCAGATGGCACTCAAGTGATAAATAACATTTAAACCACAGATTTTGAGAAAATTCGTTTAATTAGTTTCCTGACCACAAAAGCAAAGTTTTGAAGGTCATATATTATATTTTTTTTTTGTGTATTTGTGACCTAAACTAAAGAAATTTTACACTTTCAAGTCGAGGTCAAATTTCGTGTTGACCCGTATAATTGAGTAGTAAAAGTGTCCTTATAAATTAAAATTGAACAGTCTACATAATCTGAAATTAGTGGGGCTTTCTCTAATAATTCAAGAAAACCAACAAAGCATAAAATCTAAGGCTTTAAGTGAAAAAGAAAGAAACTTAACACACAAGAGGTTAGGTTTTTTAAGCGCTAGGATATTGAAAAATGTGCGTCGATGAAAAATGGCTTTCGTGGCAACAAACAAAAAGTAATATAGAAAAGAGGGATTTTTAATAGACAGGGCCAATGAAACAGGAAGCGATGAGTTCAAAGTGGTGTTTTGGAATGTTGCAGGCTTAGGTAAAAAAAATATGGATTTTTGGAATTTTCTTAGACAATATGATGTATCGGTTTAACTGAAACATGGGTAGAAAGTAAGGGATGGGAAAAATTTGCGAAAAGACTCCCAAAAGAGTACGAGTGGAAGGGTAAAGCAGCGAAAAGAGCAAAAAAAAGAAAGGGAGAGCTAGTGGTGGCATAATAACTGGGGTAAGAAAAGACATTGGAGTTGAAGATAATAATTTTGAGTTTGATGTGGCAGTGAAAAATGTTGTCAAAATAGTGGATGATAAGTGTGGAATATGGACAGTCTACAATCAAGGTAAAATTAAAAAAGTGCTAAAAGACATATGTGAGGAATGGAACAAGTGAAAATCATCGTAGGGGGTGATCTCAATGCAAGAACAGGTCACAAAGGTAGCTTATACGTAGGACCCGAAGAAGAGGGTATACAAAGACAATCAAGAGACAACAAGTGCAACGAGAGAAGGTGAGCTACTAATTAGTATTATAGAAGAAGAAGGGTGGTGAGTACTGAATGAAAACACAAATGGTGATGAAGACGGAAGTTTCACCAGAGAACTTAAAAGTTGTTTTAAGTTCTCTGGTTTCACATTTCTTGCTGAATCAGGACAGTCTGTGATTGACTACGTAATAATAGGTGTTGAAGACTTAGTACAGGTAAAAGAATTTAGAGTGTTGGATAGAGTTTAATCAGACCACATGCCCATAATATGTAAATTGAAAAGTAAACTAGCCCACAAAAGAAAGAAAGAATCAACAGTATCTGGAGAAAAAATAGTGTGGGATGATGACAGCAAAACGAAATTCCAACTTGCTACTATAAATAATGTATTCAGTGAAGATGCTACCATCAATAGAAACAAGGAAGAATTGAAAGAAGTCATGAACAAAAATATGTGTAAGAAAACATGGAAAAGGAAGGTAGATGAAATTCAGCAGAAACTAGTAGAAGGGATAAGTTCGGATGTAAACAAACATGTTATACTCTCGCACAGTCAAATGGTATACTCGTTTTAGATTTCTTTGTGGGTCTTGCCGCCTTGTTCTATGTTGACCGATATTTTCGATAAAAAGTCAACTATTGGCACTGGGGTCCACATTTTCAGTACCTAGGGGCTTGAACAGTTTTGGTTCAATTTAGATAATTTTTGGTCACAAGGTGGCATACTTTAAACGTATTATTCACGCAAAGTTTTACGCCGATATAATCATTGTTACTTGATTTGCATATCAAATGGAATTGAAAATGGTGTTATATGGGAAATAGGCGTGGTTGTAGTCTGATTTCGCCCATTTTCGTACTATACCATAGAAATATGAAAAGAATATTATGTACCGAATTTGGTTGAAATCGGTTGAGCAGATTCCAAAATATGGATTTTCCCCTAAAAGTGGGCGTGGCACCGCTATCTAAATTTAAACGTGGTTCTCATTAAACCATCTTATACCATCCCAGAGATAAAATTGAATGTCTCTGACTTGTTTAGTTCTTGATTTATCGCGCCTTTAGAAGTTTTTAACAGTACCGTTATATGGGGAGTGTCGGGGTTTTCGCCCGATTTCACCCATTTTCACACCGCCGATAGAGATGCTAAAAGCATTTGTTCCCAGTGAATTTTGTTATTATAGCTTCATTGGTATAGGATATATGCACATTAAACTTATTGGGGGCGGGACCACGCCACCTTTAAAAAAATTTTTAACTAAAGATGCCCCTCCCTAATGTGATCCTGTATACCAAATAAGAGTCTTGCATCTTGTTGTGGAGCTTAGTTATGGCAATTTATTTGTTTTTGATTAATGGCGTTTTGCGGGCGTGGCAGTAGTCCGATTACGCCCATCTGCAATACCAACAGTCTTACGGTACCAAGAAACATGTGTACAAAGTTTCATAAAGATATCTCAATGTTTACTCAAGTTACAGCTTGCACAAACGGACGAACGGACGGACGGACGTCACCCGGATTTCAACTCGTCTCTTCGTCCTGATAATTTATATATATATAACCTTATATCTAACTCGATTAGTTTTAGGTGATACAAACAACCGTTAGGTGAACAAAACTATTATACTCTGTAGCAACAAGTTGAGAGGCACGGCCAAGCAACCAAAGAATATTACTTGAAAGAAAGAAAGGAGTTCCGAAAACTATGCTTTAAAAAAGAAAGTAAAATGAAAGAAAACGAGATTGCAGAAATAAAAAACGCAAATACTGAAAAGAAGGTGTGGCAGAACATCAATAAATATAGGAAGTCTTCGTTAGAAATAAGCAAAGACATCCCCATGGAAAAGTGGTGTGAACATTTTAGACTCGTGTTGAATGGAGAACAAGCAAATATGGCAGGCAATTGGAATAGAGAAGAAGACAAAGATGAAGAAAAGGAAGAAGATTTAACAGCTGAGGAAATAACAAAAACATAAGAAAACTAAAGAGGAAAAAAGCTACTGGTGAAGATGGTATCCGAAATGAAGCATGGGTTTTTGCACAAGGTAATACTCAACAAGAGATATGCAACCTAATAAAAAGGATATGGCGTGGAGAAGGAATACCTGAACACTGGAAATCTAGGCTTGTTACGCCCCTGCAGAAAAGGCGATAAAGAAAGCGAAAGAGCAGAGGAACAATCGACAATATCTACATATTAAGACACGCAGTTGAAAAAGAACCTGAACTAAGGAACAGGGGAAACTCTTTGCTTTTTTCGTAGACTTAAAAGCTGCTTTTGACAGCGTTGACAGGAAAGTGCTCTGGAGCGCAATGGACAGGGCCAATGAAACAGGAAGCGATGAGTTTAAAGTGGTGTTTTGGAATGTTGCAGGCTTAGGTAAAAAAAATATGGATTTTTGGAATTTTCTTAGACAATATGATGTATCGGTTTAACTGAAACATGGGTAGAAAGTAAGGGATGGGAAAAATTTGCGAAAAGACTCCCAAAAGAGTACGAGTGGAAGGGTAAAGCAGCGAAAAGAGCAAAAAAAAGAAAGGGAGAGCTAGTGGTGGCATAATAACTGGGGTAAGAAAAGACATTGGAGTTGAAGATAATAATTTTGAGTTTGATGTGGCAGTGAAAAATGTTGTCAAAATAGTGGATGATAAGTGGGTAATATGGACAGTCTACAATCAAGGTAAAATTAAAAAAGTGCTAAAAGACATATGTGAGGAAGGGAACAAGTGAAAATCATCGTAGGGGGTGATCTCAATGCAAGAACAGGTCACAAAGGTAGCTTATACGTAGGACCCGAAGAAGAGGGTATACAAAGACAATCAAGAGACAACAAGTGCAACGAGAGAAGGTGAGCTACTAATTAGTATTATAGAAGAAGAAGGGTGGTGAGTACTGAATGAAAACACAAATGGTGATGAAGACGGAAGTTTCACCAGAGAACTCAAAAGTTGTTTTAAGTTCTCTGGTTTCACATTTCTTGCTGAATCAGGACAGTCTGTGATTGACTACGTAATAATAGGTGTTGAAGACTTAGTACAGGTAAAAGAATTTAGAGTGTTGGATAGAGTTTAATCAGACCACATGCCCATAATATGTAAATTGAAAAGTAAACTAGCCCACAAAAGAAAGAAAGAATCAACAGAATCTGGAGAAAAAATAGTGTGGGATGATGACAGTAAAACGAAATTCCAACTTGCTACTATAAATAATGTATTCAGTGAAGATGCTACCATCAATAGAAACAAGGAAGAATTGAAAGAAGTCATGAACAAAAATATGTGTAAGAAAACATGGAAAAGGAAGGTAGATGAAATTCAGCAGAAACTAGTAGAAGGGATAAGTTCGGACGTAAACAAACATTTTATACTCTCGCACAGTCAAATGGTATACTCGTTTTAGATTTCTTTGTGGGTCTTGCCGCCTTGTTCTATGTTGACCGATATTTTCGATAAAAAGTCAACTATTGGCACTGGGGTCCACATTTTCAGTACCTAGGGGCTTGAACAGTTTTGGTTCAATTTAGATAATTTTTGGTCACAAGGTGGCATACTTTAAACGTATTATTCACGCAAAGTTTTACGCCGATATAATCATTGTTACTTGATTTGCATATCAAATGGAATTGAAAATGGTGTTATATGGGAAATAGGCGTGGTTGTAGTCTGATTTCGCCCATTTTCGTACTATACCATAGAAATTTGAAAAGAATATTATGTACCGAATTTGGTTGAAATCGGTTGAGCAGATTCCAAAATATGGATTTTCCCCTAAAAGTGGGCGTGGCACCGCTATCTAAATTTAAACGTGGTTCTCATTAAACCATCTTATACCATCCCAGAGATAAAATTTAATGTCTCTGACTTGTTTAGTTCTTGATTTATCGCGCCTTTAGAAGTTTTTAACAGTACCGTTATATGGGGAGTGTCGGGGTTGTCGCCCGATTTCACCCATTTTCACACCGCCGATAGAGATGCTAAAAGCATTTGTTCCCAGTGAATTTTGTTATTATAGCTTCATTGGTATAGGATATATGCACATTAAACTTATTGGGGGCGGGACCACGCCACCTTTAAAAAAAATTTTAACTAAAGATGCCCCTCCCTAATGTGATCCTGTATACCAAATAAGAGTCTTGCATCTTGTTGTGGAGCTTAGTTATGGCAATTTATTTGTTTTTGATTAATGGCGTTTTGCGGGCGTGGCAGTAGTCCGATTACGCCCATCTGCAATACCAACAGTCTTACGGTACCAAGAAACATGTGTACAAAGTTTCATAAAGATATCTCAATGTTTACTCAAGTTACAGCTTGCACAGACGGACGAACGGACGGACGGACGTCACCCGGATTTCAGCTCGTCTCTTCGTCCTGATAATTTATATATATATAACCTTATATCTAACTCGATTAGTTTTAGGTGATACAAACAACCGTTAGGTGAACAAAACTATTATACTCTGTAGCAACAAGTTGAGAGGCACGGCCAAGCAACCAAAGAATATTACTTGAAAGAAAGAAAGGAGTTCCGAAAACTATGCTTTAAAAAAGAAAGTAAAATGAAAGAAAACGAGATTGCAGAAATAAAAAACGCAAATACTGAAAAGAAGGTGTGGCAGAACATCAATAAATATAGGAAGTCTTCGTCAGAAATAAGCAAAGACATCCCCATGGAAAAGTGGTGTGAACATTTTAGACTCGTGTTGAATGGAGAACAAGCAAATATGGTAGGCAATTGGAATAGAGAAGAAGACAAAGATGAAGAAAAGGAAGAAGATTTAACAGATGAGGAAATAACAAAAACATAAGAAAACTAAAGAGGAAAAAAGCTACTGGTGAAGATGGTATCCGAAATGAAGTATGGGTTTTTGCACAAGGTAATACTCAACAAGAGATATGCAACCTAATAAAAAGGATATGGCGTGGAGAAGGAATACCTGAACACTGGAAAACTAGGCTTGTTACGCCCCTGCAGAAAAGGCGATAAAGAAAGCGAAAGAGCAGAGGAACAATCGACAATATCTACATATTAAGACACGCAGTTGAAAAAGAACCTGAACTAAGGAACAGGGGAAACTCTTTGCTTTTTTCGTAGACTTAAAAGCTGCTTTTGACAGCGTTGACAGGAAAGTGCTCTGGAGCGCAATGGAGAAAAGTGGAGTAAGGCATGGTCTAATCCAAATGACAAATAAGATTTCATGGTAAGCGATCGGAGGAATTCTGGACAAAGGATGGAGTAAAACAAGGATGCCCCCTAAGTTCTACACTCTTCATAATATTAATGGCTGATCTGGGAATAGACCTAAGTAAAGGAAAAACCGGCGGGGTTGTCATAGGAAAAGATCAAATTTAGAGCTTGGAATATACTGACGACATAGTGCTGCTAGCGACCAATGAAGGAGAGTTAAAAAAGATGATCAAGAGACGAGAGAAATATTTAAATAAGAAAAAGCTGATACTGAATGAGAATAAGTCCAAGGAAAACTGACTGGTTCTGGATAGGAAGACAGCTGGAAGAAGTAAATGAATTCACCTACTTGGGGTACCTCTTCAAAAGCAGCGGAAAAAATAGAGCTCATATCAAAGAAAGAGTCAAAAAGTCCGTTATAGTGATTTAACATACTTGAAGTATAGGTGACCGTCTTTTCAAGAAAGACTATCTAAGGATAATACAAATGTTTGACAGCCTTGTAGTCAGTATAATGGCATATGGAGCCGAAATATGGGGGTGGGAAAATGTTTAAGAGATCGAAAAAATTCAGAAGAAGTACCTCAAGTGATCACTTGGATTAGAAAAATGTACACCGGACTGCATTTTGCTGGAAGAGACTAAACGAGAAAAGCTAAGACTAAATTCGCGAAACTGGCTATTAATTACGAAAGCAAAATTATTGAAAAAGATGGCCTGGTCAAAGGTTGCCTGGTGGAGAGATGCAGAGGTAGAGGATGTAAGCTGAGCCTGAACTACAGAACGAAGTTTTTAAATGAATGTGGACTCAGTCAAGAAGAAGTTGATGCAATAAGAGATAGATCAGTTGGATATGAAGTCAAAACGCAAGGAATGGATGTACAAAGGCAGCTACAGTGGAACAAAATCGAAAAGCTGAGGTACAACCAAAGATACTTAACTATATACTCAGGCGAAGTCCCAGAATACTTAAAAGTTAGCGAAGATTACGCGTTAATTGCAAAAGCTAGATGTGGAACGTTAGAAAGCGCAAATAAAAAATGGGCTGACGACAAAGTAAAAGCCTGTTGGTTGTGTGGTACAGGCAAAGATTCAATTGATCACTGGAGACAAGAATGCACAGAAACTCAAAAACCGTATTATCAACAGAGGAAATCCTGAGCGTTGAAGGTGAGAGGCAGCAGTAACCTGGTTGAAAAAAGTTTAAAACAAAGAAGACCTAAAGTATCTTAGAGACGGGCAGTGCAATTTAAAATATTTAAAAATTTAAATTAAAGTTTTAAAGACATTCCAAAGTATATTATTTAAAGATTATTTATTGATTCAAAATGTTATTTAAAGACTTAAAGATTTAAAGATTTTTTAAATTAATCGTTCTAACCATATTTTTAATAATAATAGTTAATAACTAATAATTAATATTTAATAAGAATAGAATAAAAGGTAACATGTATCTAAGTCCTGTTTCTAGGCCCTGGTGGCTGATATAACTAAAATAAAAATAAAATACAAAAAAATGGATTAGCATAAACGCCATTAAAATACTTCATGTTTTTATATTGTAAATTTAATGAACTCATGAATCCTTTATATTATAAATTTTGATTTTTCGCGGGCTGTGTACATTCGATTTTGATATTGTGTTTTTGTTATAATCGGACACATATGTTTTTCATGTGCTTGCATTAGGAGCCAATGTCGGCTAGTAGTTTATTTTTAACAACAGAAAAGGTTAGTCACGTTTTTGCGTGCTCTTCGATTGTAGACTTTTGGAAAAATGGGTCAAAGAATATGTATTAAAAATGAAATAAAGTGCTACAAGGAACTTGAAATGTTGGCTGTGGTATTCGCTGTGTCAACTTTGTACGCTTCCACGCTTTACAGAAGGCCTAGAAGATGTTGATGACGATAAGCATCCTGGAGGTGCGACTACGTCAACAAGCGAAGAAAACATCGAAACATTGAAAAAATTTGTTCTTGAAAATCGTCGAATATTATGGATGTCTGCAGAGGATGTTGGCATATCATTTTAGGCATGAAACGTGTGGCAGGGAAGTTTGTCATCATCAGGATAATGTACCAACACACACATCAATGCTTATTCGTGATTCTTTGGCCAAAACCAAACCGTAATCATGCCTCAACCACCGTATTCACCAAATTTGGCGCCCTGCGCCTTTTCCTTTTCCCAGAACTGAAGAAACCAATGACAGGAAAGAGTTTTGCCACAACTGATGAGATCAAGTCAGAATCGAAGTAAAAGCTGATGGCCATACCGAAAAGGGCATTTAAGAAGTGCTTCGAGGATTGGAAAAAGCGTTGGCACAGGTGAATTTTATCCTTGGGGGATTACTTTGAAGGCGACAAAATAAATATTGATGAATTAATAAGCACTTTTCAAAAAAATTCAAAATTAACATTTTCCTTGGAATACATCTCGTATTTATTGTGTTATATATTTTAATTTAATTATTAAATTATAGCTTAATCTCTCCTTTAAAAAAAACGGTTGCGCCGAGGTTATAACACCCTTCACAAATACAAAAATTTCATTTAGGAACTTAATTTCGATCATTCAGTTTGTATGGCGGCTATACGCTATAGTGGTCCGATCTAAACAATTTTTCGGAAAATTTTCTGTACAAGCACCTGATTCCGATAATTCAGCTTTTATGGTAACTATATAATTCCGACAAATAAGTAGCTTGAGGAAAGTACGTGAGCCAAATTCCAGATCGATGTCTCAAAAACTGAGGGACTAGTTCGCGTATATATAAAAAGACAGACAGACGACTCAGCTCGTCATGCTGAGCATTTATATATATATATATATATATATAGATTATAGGGTCTCCGAGTTAGGTTGGCAAAAATACCTTACTGAAGGCTCTCCGAGGATGCCACCTGGTAATAGATACCAAAGTATCACGATGTAGGCAGGGTAACAGTAACTTTTCATTTGGGTGTTCGTTGCTCCTTAATAGCACAGCCTTCAGATGGAGTACAGAAACGACTGGATCAAGGTGTCACGCGACCCGCGCCGAGCATCTTCCAGGCTGGGGGTCCTTAAATAGCCCAGTTTGAAACGGAGCTTACGGCTGCACCATCAAACCGGACCAGATAATGCAGCTAATCAGAGCTTGCAACCCAAATCTCCTTTCTGAGGGATGGAGATTCGTTAAGGCCTTCGAGGACCCCGTAGCGGAGTCTAGCATGAAGAAAAAGGGTCATAATGTAGATTCTGTTACTGCTAACAAAATAATTCATAGAACCGCTAGCGAAAAGTGGCGTAAAATGCATGTAGACAGACTCTCTAAATTACATACTGAGAGAGAGCTTCTGAGCGATTCACGAGAAGACAATAGTTAATGTGTCTTCTTTAATTTAATCTCCATCAGAGCAAATTAGCTTATCTACCCCTAATGAACCGCATGGCGACATAACAGCCTGAGTTTTGCTCATTCAGGAGCTATGGGATAATGGAGGGACATGAAAACTGAGAAAACCGACCTAAGGTCAGGACATGTGTAATGGCAAGTAAAAACATTAATGTTTTTATGTTACATAACTATTGTAACCAGGCCACCATGGTAGAAAGCTGGGAGACGGACAAAAATAAATACCGCCTGGTATCAAAAGATTAGTTGCTCTTTAACTATTCACTAGATACAAAGTTTTTGTTATGCAATATAAGTAATATGTCAACATTTATAATAAGAAACGGACAGGAAATATTAGACATAACACTCATGTCGGAAGAACTAATGAATAAGTTGACCCAATGGAGAGTTCTTGAAGAACGTTCCTTTTCGGATCACCGCTTAATGTACGTATAATAGAAGAGAATGTAGGGAGGGTAGAAAATTTCAGGAATCATAGGAAAATGAACTGGCAAGTGTACTAGCAAGAACTAAAAAACATATTCCTATGATTCCCCTATTCCAACCCGAGAACAAAGAGGACCTCGTTAAACAATTGACGGAATTATGCCGATAAGCATCAAAGGTATCCAATAACACGTAGGAGGGGAAGAATTGGGCCCTTGTCTTCCGAACTTAAGAACTTACAGAAAGATCTTTTTGTAGTGAAGAAGAAGAAGTGAAGGGTCTTTAGGCCTGCTAATGAATACTTCCTTTGCTGGCAGCTCTGAAAACCATACGGTTGAGTATACACTACACAATAAGTAGACAGTTTCCATTCCTGTAGATATAGTGTCAGAAGATTGGACGATAAGCATTTTCAAGTCCTTCAAATCGCCGAGATCCGACGGTTTATTTTTATATCAGTCCCATAGCCATGTAAAAACCTGATTAACAACTATTCTTAAGGGGGCGTTACAATTAAACTATATTCCCTCGTTATGGAGAAAAGTCTAAGTAATATATGTACCAAAAGTGGGAAAAAGCTCATATACTAGTCCAAAGGATTTCAGGCCAATTAGTCTTTCCTCAATTCTATTAAAAACGTTGAAAAGACTAATAGAAATACATATAAGAAGCAATTAATACAGAAAAAACTGTTAGTTTTGCAGCATGCGTATACTAAAGGAAAATGCGCAGAAACAGCACTAAGCTCAGTGGTAGCAGAGATTGAAAAATCTTTGGAGGTAAAAGAATACATACATCCCGCCTAAAACCATGCTTAGCCAGCTTGAAGATTTGGGCATATCTGAACCTCTCGTGAAATTAATTAAACAGATGCTCATGGGCAAATCAATTATTTCAACGCTGGCAACTTCAACGATGTGCAGATCTGTCCAAAGGGGTACGCCTCAAGGGGGTGTATTATCTCCAATTCTCTGGATCCTAACAATGAATAAAATGTTAGATCAAGAAAAGTATATTGGTACATGTTGTGGCCTACGCTGATGATGTGGGGGTTTCAGTTAGAGGTAAATTTCCGAATACCCTCGGTAATCTTATGCAAACAATATTAAATGACGATGGGCGTATCGTGCGGACTAAACTTCAGACTAACTAATTGAGCTCTCATATTTATTAAGGACAATTTGAAACTTTTCTATGTGTACCGACTATTATTTATTAGCTTAATATTTACGCTTTAGTGTTTTGATAAATAGATGATTGTTAAAGGAAGAAACTAATTAGTGCGCTTTTTTAAAAATACCATAAATCGGCTCAGCAAATTTGTATTGACCTCAACGGTCTTTTTCGACTTATTAGATGATTACAGGAGTTTTTTTTTTGATTTATAAAGGACTGTATATAACTATATACATTACCAAGGTAGGGATCGTATCATCTTAAGGATTAGCCGCTGAATCTAACCACAATAAGTACTGCGAAGCTGATAAATGAAAAAAAAAGTTGGAATTGCAAAATCTTATCAATAATCGTTCTACTTAGGATTATAATCAAGGCATTTTGGAGTTTTATTTCGGAAGCCCTGATTTCAAGAGAGTTGTGTTTGGTAGATACAAGAATAGTTTGTGAAGAATATATTTACAAAATAACGTATCTTTAAACACTTTTTAATACTAATAAAGTCAATATGATTTCGATCGACAGACTATATACAAGTGCTCAGAATTTATATATTGCATAAATATCGAAATTATTGAAGCTAGATGTACTTACATTCATTAATAAGCCGAAGTGAGTTGACCCTGTTCCAATGTCCAATGATACAATGCGATCACGATATCCCCACAAAAAATCATGTGCCGTAAGAGTCTTAAAAGCACCTTCGTCATATGCGTTAATAAAATTTATCGCTATAATTTTCTTCAATATGTTAATTTTTTCAATTTTAGTAGAAGCACTTATTAGGGGCACGTTAGGAAGCACAAATATGTCACGTTCTCCACATTCAGATTTTTCGGGTAGAAACTGGTAAGTTCTATGATCCTAGATATCACAAAAAAGTAATAAAAACATTTTTTATTAAAAAATACATACGTTAATACAAGAGTAAAGTTTAATAAATACATAAAGTGCAATTCTTTAATGTTTTCACACTTTTACTAATATTGGTGGTAGGGGGTGGCTGTGCTTATTACACTATTTTTAGTTATATAAGTTAAATGGAATTAAATTAATAACTGGATCTTATATTTTCTCTAGTTTGAGTGTGTATTTCTTCTATAGCTCATTAAAAGTTTAGCACACCAATTCTGACTCTTTTTTTATTGGTTAAAGATTTTTGATACACAAAAAAGCGGCTACTATCCACGACGAAGGGACCAAGTCGACTGTCTTCAAAGAACCTTAGTACAAAGGAAAAGGAGCATTCCAAGAGCGCCCAAAATCATATCAAGGTTACGCTCGATAATTTTGTAAGAATTACTTTTCAGATATTGAATTGAAATGCCCATACATTTTCTTTTTAAATTGTTTGTGAAACACTTCAAGTAGGAAAAAGATCACGATGAAAAGGGCATACTACCTAAGTTGTGAAATTAGAAGATAAAAAAATGTTTATTGTGTTACTAAATGTTACTTACATAAAGGTTCAATCAGAAGTTGGAAACTAAAGGCGTATAGAATCAATAACAAAAAATATTGGAAAAATCATAACATTATTTAACAAAACCCGAATGGAATTTATGGGAATGTTTCCTACTATAGCATTATAGTACAACTAAATAAACTTATACACTTTCCCAAGGATAATATCCTGATTCTATTAATTTTTTAGAAAGGACAGCGCTACTTTGCTGCCCTATTACGAATTTAAAACAAGAAGCGGAGACATATACAATTTTTTGATTGGTACCTAAGTCCAGTATAAGAAGATGTCAGTTGCCGGAATGATTGAAATTCGCACCACACCTCTGTAGATATTTTTGAACCAGAAGTAGGAAAAATAAAATTCTTCAAATTACCATATTATTAAAAGTAATTATCCATACTGATAAAAATTTAATGACAATTTATTAAAATGTAAATGTATCAACAAATACAAAGTTAATAATTTCTGAATCAATATTCCCGACATTTCGCTAAAAAAGAAAAATAAAGCAAAATAATCGTATTAATAAATGCCTAAACCTTTTTGCCAATCCCGACGAAAGGCTCACCTATACCACTGTCATCAAAGGTGAGATCTGGACAAGAATCGAAATCTCGTTTACAAACCATAACCATATTCAATGGTATTTAAAGACGAAATACAATTTTCCGTAAACAACGAAATATATGGATTTTCTCTATTACCTTTCGGTATTAAAATGCTCCATCCATATTCCAAAGAGAATAAGAAAACACTGTCAACATATAGAAAGCAATGAAATAAAGAGGAAAAATTGAAAAATATAGAATTATTATTTAAAACCCTAGAAAATGCAAATAAGAAAATCCAATTAAATAATTACATATGTATATACAGATTTCCAAAAAAGGAAGTAGAGTTCCTGAGATAAAAAAAATCAAATCTAAATATCTCCTAGGAGATATGTGGGCGGAAACGATGCCTCTAAGCTCCACAGCGTAGTGGTACCAGAGGATTTCGGAATATACTATAATAACCCCACGATTACCTTCCTCCCGCCTAACCGTCGCGAGGGGCGCAATCCGCATACGTGCGGAATTAGCCGAGTCAGAAAAGTCAAGAGAGTTTTTTAAGTGTTGAGATCTAAAACTGCTCAGCTACAGAAACAAAAATTTCAACAGCTAAGATTTATAGTTACGATATAATAAATTGTTACATTTTCATTTATTAAGAGAAATCAAAAAAGTTTTCTTAATTTTGAAAAGTGAGTCAGATAAGTCAAATGTGCTGGAATGAGAATTAAAATCATGACATATACGGCGGAATGGTTCGTTTAGTTAAAAATTTGATCTACAGGATTTTAACCGCAAAGGTCTAAACTACCTCGAAAAGCGAACCGGGATATTAAATTTAATTTCAGACAGGAGAAAAGAACTGCAAACTGTTCCATTCAAGATTTTCACGAAGAATATTATGCCAAGCATTTCCTAGACTAGAAAGTGTAGGTAGATTAATAAGTTTTAAACGACTAGTGTATGGAGGTAGACTTACCCTAGAACTCCATCGGAAATGCGCTAAGGCGAAAAGTACAAATTGTTTTTGAACAGACTTTAACTTGTCAGAATGGATGTGGTAGCTAGGGTTCCATACAACAAAGCCATATACCATTATTGGTCTAACCAAAGTTGTATAAAGTGTTTTAATAATATACGGATCTCTAAATTCTTTAGACCAACGTTTAACAAAACTGAGGACAGCTTTTGCTTTCAACACCATGGTATCAATATGAAGACTTAAATTAAGCTAAAGGTCCATATTAACTCTCAAATGAACATAGTTAAAAACTTGCTCCAGAATATGGTGTTTTATTACATAAAAGGAGGGGTGAGATTTGTCGAAACATCGAAAATGTTTAAGTCTGCTTGCAACAGACAACCTTTACTCAGTTGAAGAGTATGATTTAAAAAGCTTTATTCTATTACTGAGGAGATATCGTTAATAAACAACAAGAACAGAATCGGGCCAAGATGACTACCTTGCGGAACACCTGAAGAGACATTAATTGATCTGAAGGAGTATGCTCAAATATCACACGTTGTGTTCTACTGTAAAGATAAGAAGCTACTCACTTAAGAAATCTCGGCTGGAAGCCCAGCAGATCAAGTTTATTTATAAGTTTCGAGAGATTTACTTTATTAAAAGCTTCGCTAAAGTCTGTGTATATAACATCCGTGTGCTTCTGTTCCCTAAAACTCAATGATACATGGTTTACAAATTCAAGCAAGTTTGTTAGAGTCGATTTGCCTTTATGAAATCCATGCTGAAATGAGGAAATTAATGGAGAAATCAAAAAGGTTATATGGCCACTGATGATAGCTTTAAAAAGTTTAGGTATAACTGATAGTTTGGCGATACCTCTATAGTTTTCAATGTTGGATCTAAATCCACTTTTATGCAAAGGAATTATAAATGACTGTTTCCATATTGAAGGAAATATACCGTGTTTAAGAGAGGAATTAAATATCCTTGTCAAAAGCAAGTAAATATATTTGGCACTATTTTTTAGGAAGCATGAGGGTATCATGGCCGTAGCTAAAAGATGGTTTTAACTTATTTAATTTAAGTAGGACGTCTTCTTCAGAAATAATTGGAGCGTTAATTAAAGTATTCGTACACAGCACGTGCTGATAAGAAAAAGTTTTGGAAGAATTATTACAGTAGTTTGACTTGAAAAATTCTGCAAACATATTGGATATTATAACATTGTCACTTGAAATAATAGAATTGTATTTCATCGCGGACGGAAATTTGGAAATCCTGCGTTTGGTGTTGACGAAATCATAAAACGATTTTGGATTACTTACAATATTCTTTTTATACTCTCGCAACCTGTTGCTACAGAGTATAATAGTTTTGTTCACCTAACGGTTGTTTGTATCACCTAAAACTAATCGAGTTAGATATAAGGTTATATATATATAAATGATCAGGATGAAGAGACGAGTTGAAATCCGGGTGACTGTCTGTCCTTCCGTCCGTCTGTCCGTCCGTGCAAGCTCTAACTTGTGTAAAAATTGAGATATCTTTATGAAGCTTGGTAGACATGTTTCTTGGTACCGGGAGACGGTTGGTATTGCAGATGGGCGTAATCGGGCCACTGCCACGCCCATAAAACGCCATTATTAAAAAAAAAATAAATTGCCATAACTAAGCTCCGCAATAAGATACAAGACTGTCATTTGGTACACAGGATCACATTAGGGAGGGGCATCTGCAGTTAAATTTTTTTTTAAGTGGGCGTGGGCCCGCCCCTAATAGGTTTAATGTGCATATCTCCTAAGCCGCTAAAGCTATAATAACAAAAGGAGCAAATGTTTTTAAAACCTCTACCTACAGTGTGAAAATAGTTGAAATCGGGTGGCAACTCCGCCCACTCCCCATATAAGGGTACTGTTAAAAACTACTAAAAGCGCGATAAATCAAGCACGAAACACGCCAGAGACATTAAATTTTATCTCTGGGATGGTATGAGATAACTTTATAGGAACCGCGTTCAAAATTAGACAGTGGGCGTGGCACCGCCCACTTTTAAGTGAAAACCCATATCTTGGGATCTGCTTAACCGATTTCAACCAAATTCGGTGTATAACGTTCTTATTACGTCATAGTGCGAAATCGGACTACAACCACGCCTATTTCCCATATAACACCATTTTCAATTACATCTGATTCTTTCACTTTCCACTATGCATATCAAGGTAAATGATTATATCGGGGTAAAACTTTGCGTGAATAATACGTTTAAAGTATGCCACCTTGTGACCAAAAATTGAATCTGCATTATTTGCCATCTAAGTAGCACTATTTATTAAAGAAGCATGCTGCATGTATACAGATAAGGCCGAATGGGGTGGTATATAAGATAGGATTAAATAAATAAAGCAACTATTAACATAGACTATAATACATTTAAATTCAAATGAGTCAGTTCCTGGAACAAGAACATCTTCAGATGGAATAGAGGAATGCACAGCAAATATAACACCTCCACCGATTCTGTTCAGTCGATCAGATCAAAATATTTGAAATTCGCTGTTTAAAATCTCATTATCAAAAGTGTGAGGTTTTAACCAAGTTTCTGTAAATCCAATTATATGGAAATTAAAATTGGAACTGTTTAAATACAAGTCAGTTAATTTTGTATTAAGACCTCTAACATTTTGATAATAAATAATTAGCGAATTTTTACCACTCAGGTTCTTATATTGGTGGTTGCTTTTGGTAGTTCAACAATGTTTTCAGTATGACTTCTAAGTTTTGGCTTAAAACCGCGTACAAAAGCCCCAGGTGGCCTGAATGAGCTAAGATCTTTTTGAATGTTTCAAGAGATACGTCTATTTTAAACAATGATATACTTCTCTCATAATTGAAGTTAAATTTACGGATATTGATATCATCAATTTTTAAACGTGAAGGTATCTTTGGCAAGTCTAGAAATATATATAGACTTTTTAGGTGGAATAACTACCAAATTTTTAACAGATGCTACTAAGCTATTAGGGGGAGCCTCTGGAATTGTGAGACACTTATTAGACGTTGATTAGAAGTTGGCGTTCTCTTCTGTACAGAAGAATTAAGTGTCTCTTCATCGGAAGGACGATTACGTTTAGGAGCAGGTTTGGAGGATTCGTGATAATCATTCAGGAACTTAAAAGATTTGAAAAATTTTTTGTAGTGCCTAAATTTTTCAGTGAGGGTTAGAAGATCTCGACCGATTCCGTTAAAGCCATTGCGTGTCTCCTTAACTTTAAATCGATCAATTTCAATATATCTACAATTTAAACAGGACCAATACAATCCCTCACAGTCGAGAATAGAATCTAAGATTCTACCTGTCAGTCCAGCACATTTAATATTGTCCATCACAAAGCCAGCATGAAACGTAGCGATCTGACTCGCCTTTAATGTTACAGTTGGGGAAGTGACAAGACATAATAAAAAACAAGAATGAAGATCAAATAAAAGAGTAAGTAAAACAAAATCTAATATATATATAAAAAATTAATTTATAGTTAATAATATATTAATAATAATAAATTCAATTAAGAAGAAACGCAAAAATAATAGAAGTTTTTTTATCAAAGTTCAAAACCAAGACAGTTTGAAAAAGCAATATGCGAGCAGTTTTAGATGCACTGGAACATATAAAAAATCTACACGCAACACAGCTGCGAATAAAGAAGTAAATGAGATAAATAAGAAAGAAAATAGAATAAAATAAAACAAAATTAAACAAAACGCTGACTCGGCAATAAAAATTCGAAAATTTAAACTTTTTGATAATGCACAAAACTTAAAAACATTTAATACTTAGCTTGCAACACAGAGTCAAATCACTAAATATTGCATTAAATCACTAAAAAAATCAGTTAAATTTGAAGTAAAATAAAACACAAAAGTTCACAGCCAAAAAAATTACAGCTTTATAGCTTGAAGTGTTGCCACCTTATTAATCTAAATATCTGTTCAGCAATCTAGCGAATGTTGCTCTAAAAATTAGCCGAAACCGCAATAAACAAAATTCGTTTTTTTTCTGGTAGCAATGCTATTATAATATTTTAAGAAACACAGTTAAAACAAGTATGGCAGAGCTAGGTTCATATTTGAAAAGATCAAAGGCAGGGACAGGTATTCCAAACTTTATATTAAACAAGTAAGGAAGGGCTAAGTTTGGATGCAACCAAACATTTTATACTCTTGCAACTTGCAAGGATCAAAGCCGGATAAATGACTTCAGATGTTGGCAAAACTTTATATTAAAAAAATACTTCGAACGAATTCTACATTTATTATTCAACGAAATCCTGAATGGATTACAATTTGGTAATTTATTAACTTAATTTAAGGTCATATACCCACTTAGTTTTATTGTTATATTTCACTTCGCATCAGCTAAAATTATATTAAAAACATCTTCAAATGTGATATATGTGATATAAACTCATCCGGAGGTTAAATTTAATATAAGTATTGAGATGATGTGCAAAACGTCAACCAGAGGATAGGAATTCAATATATTAGGGATATGATGTTAATACGAAGGTTTACAAAAATTCTTACATATTCAGCACTAAATCATTAATACAATTTTATAATTTTATGAGGGCACACGGATGCACCGTTGTTAGAAAAACACGCTCCCACAATTTTATTAAGATAACTCAAATATATCCGATATAAAGTCAGACGGGAGTTCGAGAGTATTGATCCGATTTAAACCATATTTGACATACAGACATAGTATTCGTAAGAAAGTCAACAAAGGACACTCCACACATCCACATCTTCGGTATATGGAGGATTGAACAGTTATGGCCCGATTTTGAAAATTTTAAGACTCGAGATGGCATATCTTTAAGACAGTCTTTTTGCAAAGTTTATGTTAATATATTCATTAGGTGTTGATTTGTATATTTGCACAGCAATATATACATATCAGGATAATGTCACTTGTCAAATTTGTAATCGGTCAAGTAGTTCCCGAGATTTGGGTTTTCACCTAAAAGTGGGCGGTGAGTTATCGCACTTTTAGTAGTTTTATTCACAACCGAGGGCGGGGTTACCACTCGAATTGTGAATTTGCTTATTATAGCTTAGGAGATAAGCACATTAAACCTATTAAAGAGTAGAGCCAGGCCCACTATTTACAAAATGTTTAAACTGCACATGCCCCTTCCTAATGCGATTCGTTGTATCTTATTGTGGATCTTAGTTAGGCAATTTATTGGTTTTCGATTAATGACGATTTGTAGGCATGGCAGTGGTCTGATTACGCTCATTTACGATACCAACCGTCTTATGGTGCCAATAAACATGTGTGCCAAGTTTAAGCAAAATATTTCCATTTTTACTCAAGTTACAGCTTGAACAGACGGGAGGACGGACGGACAGATATTCACCCGGAATTCAACTCATTTCTTCATCCTGAACATTTATGTATATATATAACCCTAACATTAGTTTGAGGTGATACAAACAATCGTTAGGTGAACAAAACTATTATACTCTGTAGCAACATGTTGCAAGAGTATAAAAATGTTACGAAACAACTCAACATTTTTTGTTCGACGAAATCGTGAAAGGATTACATTCAAATTTGACATCTTATTAACTTATGTACACATATGATCAACCTAATTAACTCCAAAGGGAATATGGAAAACGTTAGCAAAAGATTGGGAAATCCCAATTTCATTCTAGACTAATTGATTATATGTATTATATTACATGGGAGCTTAGGTAATTCGTCGATCGATATTGCACATATTTGGCAAACAACTATAGTACTTATATAACCAATATTATGCCAAAGTTTGAGATTCTTATATAATTCTTATCAATTTTCTTATATGAGTTATGTGAGGCCTGGGATTATTTTAACCCGATTTTTTCTAGTTTTGGTATTACGATATATTTTTACCAAAAATAGAGGCTCCCTGAATTTCATTAAAAATCCGCACAAATTGACCATCAGATTAGGTATAAAGTTAAGCGGATATTTTAAAATCCGTATATTAGGTAGGGACTAGAGGAATTAATTTTATCTATATTAGGCAGGAAAATACACTGTTATTAGAAAGAGATTCTTTCTGAATTTCATTAAGATTTTTTACATATTCACCGATAGATGCGGTATGAAGTTAACTGGAAACCGGAAAATATTTATATTAGGTACATATATGGAAGCTAAGGGAAATATCGACCCGATTTTACCCATTTTTAGCACAAGGACAATTTGTCATCACAAAAATATTCTCCACGAATTTTAATACTAGAACTCAAAGATTGACTGATATGTTCGGTAAAAAATTTGCTGTCTGGGTCTTTGAAACGTTATAGTCCAATTTCGACAATTGTTGGAGTTAGATAAAATATGTACTTTGAGAACTGAAAATTCTCAAGCCTTTTTGAGAGGAAATAAAATGTTGGGATGCGCAACTAAAATAAAAAGTGCCAATTGCCTGTGCCTAAACGAAATGAAAATATCCGGTTAAGTCAAAAGACGTGCGTTCGCGAGTGTGGTTTTATTACAATATAATTCTTTATTTTACGTATATTATAATTTAGAATAAACCTTAACCTAACGGCTTAAACTAGTGGTAAGTATGTATTAGAAAAGGGATAAATATAATTATGTTTCAACAGTTTCGTTAATTCATTGTAAAATATTATTGTAATTGATGTGTTCTGTAATAAGTATAATAAAGGTAAGTATTTTTATAGCATAAAACATTTATAATTCATTTCGATTTAATGATTCAATTAATCTTTATTTTTTTTCAGTTTGTTTTAAACAAATATATTATTTTAGTTTCGAAGAGTTGCTTGACGCAACACCGGCCACCTTGACAGGATCATGATCCTTCAACATTGATGAGTAGCAGGGCGAGCTTGTGAATAAGACGCTTAATTGTGTCTGCCTTGGTTGCCACGTCTGCCATTTGTACCTTGCCGTCTTGCCCTTCTACGGTTCCGACGACTCGTCCTAGTACCCACTGCTGCGGTGGTATGTTGTCTTCGTGAACGAGGACGAGATCGTCGGGCTGAAGGTTCCGCTTCGGATACAACCATTTGTTGCGCTCCTGTAGGTTCGTAACGTACGTTATGGACCATTGTCGCCAAAACTGTTGCTTGAGACAGCAAACAAGTTACCATCTCTCACAGCAATGAATTGGGTCCGTTGCCACTTGTGCTGGTGGTAGTGCTCGGAGGGAGCGCCCTATGAGTAGGTGTGCTGGAGTTAGCGCTTCGCCGTCGTTGGGGTCCTGGCTGAACGGTGCGAGGAGTCGCGAATTCAGAAAGGCCTCCACTTCGGACTGCAGGGTTCCCCACTCTTCGGCAGTGAGCAACACGTTACCCATTGCGCGTACGATGAGGTGTTTGGCGGACTTCACTGTCCCCTACCATAATCCGCCGAAGTGTGGCGCCCTCGATGGTATAAAGACGAATTTGAACCCTTCTTCGGCGGCGGATCCCATTAGTTCTGGAGACTGGGACAACGCCTCCTTGAGTTAGCGCAGCTTGCGGTCGGCGCCGACGAAGTTAGTTGCGTTGTCGCTGTATATCGTCTGGAGCATTCCCCGGCGACTAAGGAACCTTTTCAGGGCGAAAATAAAGGAATTAGTCGATAAGTCAGAAATTAATTCTAAATGTACTGCTTTTGAAGTGAAGCAAACGAAAACTGCGATATACGTTTTCCCGGGTGGTCGACCGGGTATTTTTAATGTAGTATATATTGGACCATAAAAATCTATGCCACATATGAGAAAAGGTCGTAGCGTTCGAAGTCTTTCGACTGGCAAATTTTTCATTATTTGGGTTTGCAACTTCGGCTTGTAATGAAAACAGTGTGTACAGTTTCGAATGGTTCTACTGCATGCTTTTCTGGCATTAATCAGCCATATGCGTTCTTGAAAAAGCGCAACCAACGCTTTTGCCCCAGCTTGGTGATTTCAAATGTGCAGGAACCGTAAATAAGAGTTAACGAAATGCGCGTTTTTATTCAGTAATAAGGGAAATTTGGCATCGTATGGGAGAGGTGCATTTAATAGGCGACCTCCTACTCGGATTAATTTGAATGAAAGCGACATATTCGAGTACTCATGCAAAAACTAATTGAGTTTTGCAAGTTTGCGGGAAGCGTGGTGCGTCTGATCCATCGTAATAAGTATGCGACCACACGATTTTTTGATGAGAAGAGAATTTTTCGATTAGGTCCGTTATTGTGTTATCTTTCACGATTGCAGCTAGTGTAAATGTATTTTTCTTCTTCTCTAATTCTTCGTCTTCTGAGGAGAGTTAGAAGTGAGTGTTAAATGGCCATAAAGCGGGGTCTTCCAGGAGGAACTGTGGACCGCCATACCATATCGAATTATTTAATTCGTATACGTTACAACCCTGAGACACTTGATCCGCAGGATTTTGTTTTGTTGGGACATGTCGCCAACACACTTTGTCAGCCAATTCTTAGATTTCGGACACTCTATTTGCGACAAAGGTTTGTAATGTAGATGGATGTGTTTTAACCCAATGCAACACGATTTCAGAGTATGTCCAAAATGTAATATTCTCGAGTTGTCGACTCAACATAGGCACTACACGTGACCATAATTTGGCAAGAAGATGTGCCGCTGAGAGTTCGAGACGCGGAAGAGACTTGGTCTTCAGCGGAGCCACTCTAGACTTTGCAGTAAGCAGCATAAATTTGACACCACTAGCAGATTGGCTTCGTATGTTTATGCAGCATCCGTAAGGTCTAATTGAAGCGTCGGAGAAGCAATTTATTTGGTATATAGCACTCGACTCCAGGTTTACGTACCGAGGAATGCTAATTGATGAGAGCTGCAGTAGGTTGGCTTTGAAATTTTGCCAGCTAGTGTCAAGGCGCAATGGAATCGACTCATCCCAATCCAGTTTTTGGATCCAAAGCTCTTGCAATAAGATCTTTGCTTTGGCGACTATAGGGGCTAGTAATCCAAAAGGGTCGGACAGGCGAATGGAGACTGACAATATGTTTCGTTTAGTGGCTCGCAGATCATTAAAATTGGCATCCAAAACAAATCGAAACAAATCCTCTTTCGGCAACCAATGGATTCCTGTGTTTTAGTTGAGTTTTTTTCATTGAAGCTTAATGACTTTTCAATTTCGTCACTGTCGAAAAATTTAGGGTGGTTCGAAAACCACTTCGTTAAGGTGAATCCGGCCGAGTGTAATATTATATTTTGATAACCTCACTTCTTATAAGATCTAGAGACTCAAAATTTTCTAGTCCTGTTAATAAATCAGCAACATAAAAGTCTCTTTTAATGGCCAATGAACCGAGTGGAAACTTAGTTGTATTAGTATCGCTGAGCATTTGTAAACACCGTGTTGCGAGAAATGGTGAAGGCGCAGTGCCGTAAGTAACGGTGTTAAGTCGAAAAATCTGAATTTGCTCTGAGGGATGCTCTCTCCACACAATAAGCTGGCAGTTTCTATCTTCTTCATGCATAACTATTTGGCGGTACATTTTAGTAATGTCTGCCGTTAAAGCGTACTTGTGTAAGCGAAAACGAAGAAGAGTTGAGTATAATTCTTCTTGGATGGTTCGCCCTACCAAAAGTTCATTTAATGAAATTTGAGAATAGGTACGACTCGACGCATCTAAGACAACTCGTAATTTTGTTGTTGTGCTCTCTGGCCTCAAAACGCCTGAAGGTAATACTTGAGTTGTATGAACGAAAAACTTTTCACACTCTTTTTGTTCTGGTGTGAATTTATTGCCATTTATTTCTGAAGGAAGTTTCTCCAGAGCCCAAAATTTTTGGACTACTGAATTTATTGACGTTAAGTCTTCTTCCGCTTGCCATATAATGTGCTATTTTTGCCAGACACAATCCATCCCAAAAGAGTTTTCTGTATCGTTGGTTGATTAGAACCACTTTCAATTTGGCCAATAGCTAGCAGATCGAAAAAGGTTTTTGTTCCCACTAACATATCAATCTTTTGGGATTTTTGGAATTCTGGATCCGCCAATTTAATATTATGCGGAATTTTCCAGCCATTAACATTGATGTTATGGTCTGGATGATTTGCCGAAATACATCGCATAATCCAGAACTCCGCCGAAAATTCCAAACTATAATATTTACCCGAGACTTAAAAAACGCGCTTAATTTTGCCCCGACTTTCGTGTTGGAATTTCCAATTCCTATGCTATTTAACGTCCTGTTTTGACGACGAATCCACAATTTTTGGGCCAAATCCTTCTCATAAAGTTGACTTGTGAAACTCATTTCTCGGTTGCACAGATAGAGTTTTGAAAGTGGGACAGGCTGTTAAAAAATGGTCCTTTGATTTGCACTGCTAACAAGTTGGCTGCTTTGTATTTGCAGCAACTAGAGCTGACTACGTCCTGTCCATTTGCTTAATGTGACTCGCGCTGGCGGCGACTATGGGTCTCGTCTTTGAACACGATGCTCCTTCTGCTGATAGGTGCTGGTACCGTCTGTTCAAGGTAGCTTCACAATCCTTCCACAATGGGAGCTTGTCGTAATCCAGCTGTTCTTCCAACTTGGATCGGGTGATAGAGTCAACCTTTGTCATGACTATATGTATGATTATCGCATTTGTTATATGTTCCTCATTTCCCAACGATAGCAATGAGTGATAAACAGCTGACACTTCATCGATCAACGCTCTCAATGAAGGTGCTGATGGCTTTGGGATAGTTGGCAGCTTGAAAAGTTTTGAAATTGTATTAAAAAATATCAAACATTTATTATGGTAAACTTGTTTGAGACTTGACAATGCCTTCGGATAATTTTCATCCGACATTTAAAATGCCTTTGTCGTTCCCAAAGCTTCTCCAGATAGATAATTAACCAAATGGTTAAATTTTTCAATATCTGGGATATTTGGATCATTATGAACCAAACTCTCAAGCATAGCCTGGCTGTGAGATGTTACAAAGGATGTTTTGGCAATAGACGTTCTATTTTTTGCTAAAATTGTTTTAATTATTGACTTGACAATTATGCCCTTTAACTCTCCTCGGGCCATGTCGTCCTCGTCAATTTCTTCAATCTTAGATTGGCATTTCATAATTTTTTCACTATATGAATTTAATATGTCGAGACGACATTCCAATTCGATTGGATCTAGAGACATAGTCTACTCGAGAAGGCCCGTTTTTATGCGCAAAATGCTACTTAAGTCGATCAACTCCTTACTTGGAGAGATAATTCTTGGAGAACCGAGAAAACTTGCGAAATAACTGACCAAATTGTAAAATTTTATTAAACACGTTATTGTTTTTGTATAAATAAGGACGCTACCGCAAATTCCACAATTCTTTACACGTATTTGAATATATAAAAAAGTGAATAAAAGGGAGATCCAAAAACTGAAAGTGTGCACTTGCTTTTGTTTCATTATAATTTTCTTTTTTATCTTTTTCTTTTGTACCACTTTCAGTAATTCGCACTCGTTACCTGTTGTGAATGCGTAGGCGGTTTGCCAGCGCTCACTTCCCTTTCGCAAAGGATGCAGTTGCAGCTCATTCCCACGAAGCATCAGTAGCAGTGGATGTAGCGTCAACGTTAGCAGCAGCCGGCTGTTGTTGTTGCAGAAGCACTTTTTGCTTTTCACTTCACTTTTGCCTTTTTTTTGTTTGTTCTCGCACTATTAGGTAAGTATGTACTTTGTTAAAGTATTAAATATTTTATTTATTTAGCACACACTGCACATAATTTGCTTATAGTTTTTATTTTTGGGTTTTATTTAATTTATGATATTTTGTATTTTTTAGTGTATTATTTCACCTCTCGTGTTTTCCCTGCACTAATACTTGTTATTTGTATTATTTTCAAAAATTTTATTTTTATTTTTTATTTTAGCACTCGAAAACTGAAAACTTCGTGTATGTGTAAATACACCTTAATTTTCAATTTTTACTTTTTTCACTGAGGTTTGTTTTTAATCTTTGTTTTAATAAAAAAATTTGGTTTTTTTTTGTCACTTGCAGTCATTTAACCGAAACCTGAAAAAGAAATAATGCACAGGCAATTGCAAACGAAAAGTTAAATTAGTTTTGCGAAAAGTTAGAATTTCACCTACAATTACTGCTATAAAGCCCTACCCTACCATTCTGGTTGTGAAATTGAATGCTTGTGGCACATTTATTCTGTGAGTTATCGCACTTTTATTAGTTTTAAGTACAAGCGTTATATGGGGCGAGAGCGTGGTTATCATCTGATTTTACCCATTTTCAAATTGTACCAAATTACAGTTTTGTACCTTAATTTAGTGCTGAGTAGGTTTCATTTAATGGCGCTTTGTGGGCGTGGTAGTGGTCCGACTGCATCTACCATATGTACAATACCAACCCTGCTTGGTTACCAAGGATTACGTGTACCAAGTTTCATCAAGATATCTCAATTTTTACTCAAGTTATTGCTTGCACGGACTAAAAGACAGAAGGACAGATAGACAGTCACTCGGAATTCAAAATATTGCGAGAGTATAAAGAGGTTACGAACTTATATAAAAGCTTATATAGCTTAGTAGCTGTTTAAAATATTCTGACAAAATTACTTAAAAAATTAATAAATACATAAAATGGAAAAGGAGATAATTTTCATACATTTTTTTCTTGAAATGCTTCAATGTCTGTCATTAACGTAGTCAAAACTATAAAAGTTATGGTATTGTTACCACATAACTGTTATGGGTACTAACATGTTCCGCGCTTGACATCTTTATATTACAACTTGAATTTGGAGAAAATTAGATTACAACTACGTCTACTTTCCATATAACACAATACTAAATTCCATCATACTCTCTCATTTACAATGCACAAAACAAGAGTCATTAATATTAACCAAATTTTGCACCTTCTAGATTTTTCACCCCTCATCTAAAATTAGTCGAAATAGGACTATGTCTTCTCAAACTACCAGGTACCGAATATGAGAGGCTCTGAACTTATGGCTAACTTTAAATCGAAAACATCAGCTAGTTTTTAATGAATAGCACATTTTTTTACAATAATATGATCTCATGTTAAAATAAAGATTTATTTAGGCTATCCCTAGCTCCCAAAACAACTTACGTTATGATTTTCAGACTTGAGATTGACTTTATACCGTACATATCGGTCAATATGTGAGATGTTGTAAGCTTCTTAAGTGCTTGTTGTAATGTAGTACCTTGAATATCTGGTAAATACCTATATTAAATTTGTCCATGAATTACTCCAGACGTCATATAATGTGTGAGTTATGTTAATAAAATTGGCGAGCATACTTTAGTTTAATGCAAAATGTATATAAAATCAAACCTTTCCCTAGACCCAATGCAGTGATTTTTTAACTTTCGGTTTATGTACATGTGATATTGTGGCGAACACGAATGCTAGATCAAAATAGAATCAACGATAAACTGCTAGGACCAAGTAGATATGGAAATTCGTAGTTGCCAGAATGTTCGATTGGCGAGACAATCTACTATATAAGGGCTGCCGGATTGTGCAGCAGACACAGTTCTACTTAGATTGTTGTGGCAAGAGCGAGATATAAGTAAGAAATTGCAAGCTCGGATAAAAAATAGTAAAGCGTTAAGTTGTTGGAATTAGAAATAAAGATAAGTGTATAGCCATTAAATTGGGTCTTTTATTTAACAATCCAGTGATCGAACTCAAGAGTGAGTTACAAGGTAGTCGATTTATCGAGAAATTCGTTACAACTGATGCCAGAAGTCGGAATGTCAAATAAATTCAAGGAGATAATTATTTGAAAATGGCTAAGTTTAACGACTTGAAGATTTCACAATTAAAAAATGAGCTTTAGTAACGTGGTTTGGCGAAAAATGTATTAAAAACTGAATTATAACCACGGTTGCGAGAGGCCGTTGGGACGAAAAACATTAATGTTGAGGAATATGTTTTTCAATTGGAATTGAAGAAAGAGACAACGAAGATAGAAGAAAAGGAGGAGACTCAATGCTCATCAAAAACTATGGACATAAACATGATTTTGGCTGCAATGTCGTAGAAGTCAACGCAGGCAGAAGTCGACACAGAGTTTAAGAGCGGGATGCAAGTATGACCATAGAAATGTCGCAGTTAGAAACGCAGTTGGAAGAGCAGTACACAGCGCAAGATGCACGTATATCAGCACAGGTGTCCTCACATCAGTAGGACGCAAGGATATCGCAGGTGACCTCACAAATAGCAGAAGATCACACATTTCGGAAGAGCGAAATTCAAATAAGACTAAAGAGGATGACTTAAAATTTCATCTCCGCGAGCTACAATTAAATCGGTCAATTATGTCGTCAGCTTCTGCCAAGAAAAAACCTCCATCCTTTGATGGCACAATTACGTTCCATGTGTTGAAGCTTCAATTCGAACAGACGGCATTTTCAAACGCTGAAGATAAAAAAACTGTATTATTCGTTGCATTAAAACTATCTGTAGCAGAGATATTACAAACCATTCCAAACTGCGAGGCGAGTAGTTATGAAACGTTGAAACGCATGTCCAAATACTGACGGGTTAATAAAGACGTAAGACCATTAGCTGGGGCAAATTTGTACTGCAACTCGAGATGATACTCAAGTTCTCGGAGAAGTAACGTGTGAAATCGTAATTTGAAGTAGCCATGTTACACAATTTTATAGTGGCAAATATCGTCGACGAAGTCATAATTGGTGTAGACTTTCTTGCAAATCAAGGATTAAAAATCAACTTACTTATAGACAAACCCTGGCTATGACAAGACAAAATAAACATGTTCCAGTAAGAGTACTTAATAAGTACAAGTCATCAATTAAACTTTCCAAAGGAGCTATGTTAGGGCAGTGTCAGGAGAGTGAGGCCGTGATAAATTGTGAAATACGCCTTGGACAATAACGATATATCGAGCGAAATTAATGCATAGACCAAATAACTCCTATTTCATATTTAATAAAGACGATGCCAAACCAGGAACCAGAACCAAATTTATATTAACACAGGTGATGCAAGACCAATCCGGCAGGATCCTCAAAGCGTTCCTTTAGCAAAACGTGAAGTTGTAAGCCAGACCATACATGAAATGAGCGAAAGCGGTAGTACTTGTGAACAAGAAAAATGGCAACATGAGATTCTGTGTGGACCATGGAAGGTTGAATGATGTAACGAAGAAAGACAGTTATCCACTACCTAGAATCGATGACACGCTGTAACGCACCTGCTATCTTTGAGATACTTATGGACCAGGTATTAAAAGTATTACACTGGAAGACTTATTTGGTATACTTCGACGATATCAACGTGTTTGGTAAAAGCTTCGCTTGACACCTTAAGACACTTTTCTAACGGATAACTAGCGCCGGTCTAAAGCTGAGTTCAAAGAAGTGTTCCCTATTAAAAAGGGAAGTAAGCTACTTAGGACACAAGTGACAACGGATCGTATTTGTACAGCTAATGAAAAGATAGAGGCAGTAAAAGATTGGTTGAGTCCTAAAAATTTACATGAATTGTGGAGTTTACCAGCGTAGCTAGTAGCCTCCATGAACTCACGTAAAAGAACAGAGTTTTTGATTAGAATAAAGGACAGGAAAGAGGCTTTTCAAACACTGAAAAAATGGTTAAGTACTAGACCAACGTTCGCATAGCCGGTCTCAGGATCAGCGTTTATCTTGGATACGGATGCTGAATGAAAAAGGGATTGCGTATTACAGCCAGACAATAAGCAAGTCAGAAATAAATTATTGTGTAACTCGCAGAGAATTACTGGAGTTGGTGAAATGTATCAAAAATGTTCACAAGTACATTAATGGCCAACGTTTTCATGTAAGGACAGGTCATGAAGCATTAAAAGGGTTTCTACAATTCAGTAACCCAGAAGGACAGTTGGCACGGTGCATTGAGAGGCTCCAAAGTTATGACTTCTCTATGGAACATCGCAAAGGTAGTAGTCATGGCAATGCGGATGCGATGTCCTGCCATCCCTATAGTTTGGAATGCAGACACTGATCAAAAGCTCAGACTAAAGAAAACATTATAGATGTCTGATTAATGACAATAATATCAGACTGGGATCCGAAGGAATTACGGAAATGACAGCAGGAAGATTAAGATTTGAAATGTGTAATACTTGGATTGGAGATATAGCTTAAAGTTAGTATCTGGCTGCTTGTTTCGGGTATGGGAAAGCGAAGATGGATAAAGCTCTCGAACTCTGATAATTGTTCCGAAAGTAATAATTCCCGAAGTTCACAACGAGCTGCATAACGGTATAAGTGGAGGACACATGGATATCAGCAAAACCTTAGAGAAATTAAAACAAAAATTTTATTGGGTTGGTTAGCGTCAATCAGTCACGGAGTGGATCGCCAATTGTGTCGTGTGCGTTGCTACTAAAGAGCCGAGGTCCAAGTGTCTTGGTCAGATGAAGATGATTAGGAAACAAATATGTTTTGATAGTCATAGACTATTTCAGCAAATGGCCGGAGGTATATGTAGTTCCTAACCAAGAGGCAGAAACAGTAGTGGTGATGATTTGGTAACAACCTACTATATAAGGGCTGCCGGATTGCGCAGCAGACAAAGTTCTAGTTAGAGTGTTATCGCGTAAAGAGCAATTTAGATATAAGTAAGAAGTTGTAAGCAGAAAGTAGAAATAAAGATAAGTTTATAGCCATAAAATTGGGACTTTTATTTAATCGAAGTATTTCGAGTTACAAGGTAGACGATTTATCTAGAAATACGTTACAATATTTTATGGACATATTTTCTTCACATTCTTGATGTGGTTTAACGTCATAAAATAATGAAATCGAACCAATATTTTATCTACGCACACATGCCTAATTTCATCTCACCTTTACTCTTCTATTGTCAAATGTATCGTTTAATATATTTTAGTGTAATTATTACAAACTCATATGTCGATTCATTTGCTCTGTAAACCACCATATTACTAACTTATTAACGGGAAACGTGATGCTAATATGAGGATGGCTGTCAATTATTCGTTCTGAATGTATTGCGGCAGTTTTACTTTTGTAAGTTTGATGAGTAAGCATTACGTTCTACGCGCAAATGCTGGCAACACTGCCAACGTCACACGTTCTATCGGGAAATTGTTGATAATATGTTCAAAGGCAGCATAAAAATGTTTACTGTGTTCTTAGATGGAGGAGGAATTGTATGTATACAAGTGAAATTTGCATTAAATATTATTTTTATGTTCGATATAATTTATTATTTGTTTTTAGCGTAAAATTTTGCGAAAATCAATACTTCTGAAAAAGTTTTTGATTTTGATAACTTTCCTTTTTTTTGCAGTAATCGTGTTTTTGTCTTCTTTTTTTCGTATTTATCAAAAAATTGTGACCTTACTTTTTCAACATTTCATCTGCGAGATATACATATGTGTTAAAATCTCCATATTTCTAAGCAACACCGTCTGCGCAAAATAATTAGCACAATAATACAGCACAGTATCAGCCGAGCATCAGCAACAGAGTATCAAGTTATGCTTCAGTTAGTCACCGACCTTCCGTATTTACCGTCCGTATCAAAAGAAATTTGTCAAAAGTTATGCCCGAAGTGGCAACGTTGAAGTCAGTTGTTATCCTTTGTTTTCATTTCACCAATATTGCCATTGTTCAATTTGTAAACACGATTTTGTACACATTAAGATTTTTAGTTAAAATTTTTCATAATGTAAAAGATCAAAACTAATATCCAACTATTAAAAATAGTCTACATTTTTATAAATAAATGTATTCGACTGTGATTTTGAGTTAGTTTAAAAATATTTCAAATATATTCAAGTTAATTTTTTAATTACTACACAATATCGAAACTGGCAACCCTCCTGAACTGAGGTAACTGTCACAGTTCAAGAGGTTTGACGTTTAGCAATTGGAAAAAGAAAGACGGCAATTGATAAGCTAGTTTTTCTGAATGAGGTCTGATAAAGGAGAGGATAAACTTTATAGTCTACTCGAGGAAGTGTTAAATAACTTTGCTAAATTGAAATGTTCGAGCAAAAGGGTAAGCAATACTATTATTACATCAAATAAAAAATGCAAAGGCACTCGAGAAATACAAAAAAATAAAGAGAATTATTACAGTTTTAATAAAATTTTTCTATAACATAATAAATAAATATTAAAAGCCTCCTAATTTATCGGAAACTATGGAGAAAAATGGAGTAAAGGTATAAAGACTATAACCATTAGAGATAGTTATACCAGTTAATAATACAATGTGAAAGAAGTATTAAATATTTCATCAAAATAACTTTAGAATTTAATACATTTAAACTAAACTCAATATATTTAATTTTAAATATCAGCAACTTTTAATAAGATATATGTCAACTTACCCTAAATGTTACAGTGTAATTTTTATTAAACGAAACGTTTACTTTTGTTGTATGTTCCTTATATGTTAAAGGACCAATATCCTCAACTTTTATTTTATCGTCGACTCCAGCGAAATATTTGTCAATGTTTGTGTAGTTGAATATATGCACCTTTAGTAGAGTATCATATTTAGTATTTGGATTCATCCAATTTTTGGTGCTTTCAGAATCATTTTTCAAAATTATTTGCTGAAATTGAAAAATTCGTTAAAAGTGTTTGCAAAAATAATTGTAGTAACCATTACCGAAAGCATCGTGTCGTTATAATATTCTGTAAACCACATGATAAAAAATCCAGTGATACTTATTATAAAAAGTAACAGCATTACTCCTAATACTAAAGAAAAACACAATTAATTAATATACGCTCATGTATATAGAACCTAAAAAGTTATATAAATTTACTCAATGTTAAGAACTTACGTGTTAGTGCTCCAAATTCTTTGACCCCTTCCTTTTCTTTTATTCCAGGTATTTCAAAAACGTCAGCGAATAAATGTTGATTTTGCTTTACATTTTCTTTACTACAGTTTTTACTGATATTTAAAGAGCTTTCCTTACTTAAGGAATTCGTTTTACTATTATTACAGTTTACTGAATGTTCTTTAACGGTTTCATCATCTGCGATGACTTCGTGACTTTCTTGGTGATCTATAATCTGCCTGAAATTATAATATAGTATATAAAATAGGGACATTTGGTCAGCATATGGTGAAGTTAATATATTAATCAGTTAGGAATTATTATTTAATTTTATTGGGGGAATGTCTGTGTTTGTACCAAGGCTTGGATAATGGGGAAGCCTAAAGTAGGAAAGAAAGATTAAATAGAGAAAAGTACGAATATAAGAATTTTCCATCAAAAATGGCCGGTATTCGTAAAAATATTTTTGTTAAATAAAAATTATTTTGATTTGTTGTTTTATAGAATTACAAAAAAGCAAAGAAGCAAGAGAGCTAAAAAGAAGGTAAGCAGGTGAATTTGTATAATATTTGTAAGGTAATCATTTAATATGATTACAGATAGGAATTCTGATACGTTAATATTGGAATATCGGTAAAATTGGTAATACCTTTCGATATTTTTCGATGAAGATTGTCGCCAAATACATATACACCGTATATATTGGTTAATATGTAAGATATAGTAAAATACTTAAGCGAACATATTCACTTGGATATAAGCTATCATGTAACATACCTACACATATATAATATATTAACAATTTCGTTATTCGAATATGACTCATATTTAAATGACATTTAGTGGACACACAATGAGATTCAAAGACAAAAAGGAATAAAACCCATCCAAATCTTGGTCCAACCCATAAAATAATGATGATTTCTAGGCCTTCAATTGATTTTTCCCTTATGGCATCAGCAATATGTCATCCGGTAGTAAAAATTAGTGTTATCAGTATATATCTATTTTACACTCAACGAGGTAAGTAGCATACAACCTTCGGTCTTATTTTACAAAACCCAGAAGATTTATTTAATGTTTTTCTTTCAATAAAATTCCACATATAAACACTACAGAAAACAAGAAATTTTATATATGCAATTTTAAAACTTTATATTATATTAAACAATGTTTCGTAACATTCAATATGCATTATTCAAAGAAACCGAATGGATTTCAATAAAATTTTGTATTTTATTAACTTCGTATATTATAGGTCGTAAACTCCCTTATGGTAGTTTCATTACAACATTTTGCTCGTGTCCGAAATATTTATATTAAAATCAATCCAACTGCGAAAATGAAATATGTGAATATGATATAAACTCAACCAAAGAGGCTAAATTTAATATTGGGTAAGATAATGAGGAAAAAGCCAATCAAATTATCGGAAGTCATTATATTAGGGATATGAGGTTTAGAGCAAGTACTAGACCAATTTCATTCATATTCAGGGCTATATCACTTTAGGGCTAAGAAATCCATTTAATTTCATTAAAATATAACAATAAAAACAAAAAATATATTAAGTCAGATGGAAAGTCAAAATGCAATATCGCGTAGTTTGAGGCTACAGAAAGATCTGAAATGATTGCATTAACTTTTTCCATTACTCAAATATAGTCGAGAACACATTTCCAACCAATTTTATGGAGATAACTCACACACTGATCTACATATTTGGCAAAAAGTCTGCTAGAACAACAAATACATATGTTATCTTATACATACATATATAAAAATGAAACGCTATTTCGTAATGTACTCGCAGAACGTCTGAAAATTTTCACAGTTCTTCATTTATTACTACAGAAGGACCTAAAGTGGCATTCTTGTAAAATGTTGAACAAAACAATACATACATTAGACATAGAACATGTGACGTGTCCTCTTCTGCTCTCCTCCTGCACAGTTGTACGCTGTAACTACTATGTTCAGTCGGTAAGTTATAGGTATCCTCACATATCACATTACAATCGATGCTTAATCCTTCCTATTTTGATCGCAAGCGAAGCCGTGAGTTTAGGCTAGTATATATATATATATGGGAGTTAGAGTAATTCGTGATTTCACACATATTCGGAAATAAGTTGTGGTATATCCAATATTCTACGTTCACCCAATCTTGCTAAAACATATTACGTATTGCTAAAACATATATCGCGGATTTCACTCATAGATGGCTTCAGTTGAATTTTTAGGTTTGCTGGCATAGTCCAAATGTAAAATACATTTTGTTACTTGATAGTTGGCAATTCAGCTGTCAATCAGTAAAAAAAAAGTTTTTTGATCGGTTGTGTAGTTTGCACTTGGCGTTCGTTGAAAAATGAAAGATCAAAAGGAACATTTTCGTCATATTTTGATTTTTTATTTTCGCAAGGGGAAAACCGCATCGCAAGCTCACAAAAAGTTATGTGCTGTTTATGGCGACGAAGCCATAAAAAAACGGCAGTGTCAAAATTAGTTTGCCAAATTTCGTTCTGGTGATTTTTCACTCAAAGCTGAAAAACGCTCTGGTCGTCCAGTTAAAGTTGATAACGACCTAATCAAAGCAATAATCGATTCGGATCGTCACAGTACAACACGTAAGATTGCAGAGAAGCTTCAGGTATCACATACATGCATTGAAAATCACTTAAAACAACTTGGCTATGTTCAAAAACTCGATACATGGGGTCCTCACGAACTGAAAGAAAATTACGTATTGACTGATATATTGTACAAACTCATATTAATGGTAAATATAGTTCGATTTTATCCATTTTACACACTGTTATTGCATTAAGGCGCTCTCTTAATTTCTTAAAGATATATTCGTTAGAAATTTAATACAGTATGTTGTAGATTCGGGCCCACCCTAACATTATATTTAATTTCTATGTTTATTTTACAGTTGTATGTTTCAATTCAAATTTCTTTATATGCTCTAGAACTGTGTCGCATTCCATTTACATACATATATATCCCGCTACACAGTTTCTGTTTCTTTGTTTGTGCGATTTATATGTTTGCCATTCTCCCTTCGCATAAACAGGTAGGCACAAACTACATATACTAGGTAAAGTAAAAAGTTCGTTCGGTTTTTTATTTATTTTTCAAAAGATGATAACTTTGTGTACATTTGTCCGATTTAAGTCAAATATGCGCCGTTTTGTTCGTAAACTTGTTGCCAACGAGATGCAAACTTTACTATACCCCTTTCGTAGAAGACTGCGTCCCTATTGCCAAAAAACTCGGAGAGCCAATTTTCACAGGCCTCTCTTGAGGCCAACTTCTAACCATTAAGCGCGTTCGCCATGGACAGGAAAAGATGGTAATCACTTGGTTCCAGGTCCGAACTATAAGGTGGGTGCATTAGAACCTCTCATCCGAGCTCCAGGAGCTTCTGGCGAGTCGCCAAAACGTGTGTGGCCTGGCGTTGTCCTGATGGAACACAATCTCACGGAACACGGCCTCTGTTGATTAAAGATGGCCTCTTCTGGATGAGTGCTGCCTTCAAGCGGTCCAGTTGTTGGCAGTAGAGGGCCGCATTGAGCGTTTGGAGCAGCTCGTAGTAGATGATTCCTTGCCAATCCCACCAAACACACAGCAAAACCTTCGTGGCCGTCAATCCGGGCTTGGCCACCGTCTGGGCCGCTTCCCCGAGCTTTGACCACGACTGTTTGCGCTCGATGTTGTCATAAGTGACCCATTTTTCATCGCCAGTCACAATTCGCTTCAGAAACGGGTCGATTTGGTTGCGATTCTGCAGCGATTTGCAGATGGAAATTCGGTCCATCATGTTTTTTGCGTTAGTTCGTGTGACACCCAAACATCGAGCTCCTTTTTGAATCCAAGGTTATGTAAATGGTTCCAAACGGTTTTCTGGCTTATCTTTAGTTCCTCAGCAATTAAATAAGTGCTCACGTGACGATCTGTTTCCACTATTTCCATGATTTTATCGCAATTTTCGACGACAGGCCTCCTGACGCGTAGTGCGTCTTTGACATCGAAATTACCAGAACGGAACCTAGCAAATCACTTTTGTGCTACACGTTCGTTTACAGTATCGGGCCCATAAACTAAATTAATGTTTTCAGTTATAGCGAATTTTCTCTTTGTTGGTGTCCATCTTTGACGAGCGCTCACAACGAACTGAGTAAATCAATCGAAAAACTGTCAAAGACAAACTTTTATCGCGAATAAACACGTTTTCAGCGCCGTATAGTATGACATGATGTAACACTAGTACTATGGACAATAACGCCATCTCTTAGATAAAAACCGAACGAATTTTTTACTTTGCCTAATATTAAGTTATCTACATGCTTATTGTTTGTAAACTGCAGTGTGCAGTTCCCCTATTCTCCTGTGCTGATCTGCACGGTAAATGACAATATTTGTGCATATAAGTTCTGGCAAATCATATTCGAGCTTTGTCATCGATCAGCCAGCCAGGAAGGTGGAAGAACACACTGTGGTAAGTGAAATATAATATATTATAATTCTTTGTAAGTGAATAATTTAAATGCTTTTGTATTTAGAAATAAACCATAAACCAAATATGCGTTAAATTTGCCCCACCTCATCGGTGACACAGTCAATCCCGGTTAAGTACAACAGAGCTTAAGTGCCGATCCCTCTTATAACGTGTTTTACTGTATCTCACACCTTTTTTTAATCATACAGTATACCCCGCTTAACTGACCCTAATTAAGTTTATTTGAATTACTTGATCGGTTATTAATATAATATATATAGCATACAAAATACGTAATAAATTTTCCCCCTTAATTGAACCCGGTTTATTGGTTTCCCCACATAATTGGTTAAAAAATGTGTTATTGAAAATATATACCTTTAATTTCCTCCGGCTAATTACGCAATAATGTTTCGTTAAAAAAATAATCTGGCATTGCCGCACATGTGTACATATTTCGCAGCATTTGTGATAAGCAGCAGGTGGCATCTCTACAAACCAATTAACAACATACATATGTATGTAGGAATAGTATAATGATGACACACTTTTAGATTTAGTTTTGAGAAACGCAAATAGTTTATTCACTTATTTAGTTAATTAAGTTTTACAAAGTTTATTTCACAAAGAATTAAGTTCATAAGTAAAGGTTTTTGGTTTAATGAGTGTGTGTCTATTCGTCGTCGCCGTCGCTGTCCTCTGTCCTTTCGTTAAGTCGGTTCGGGTATGTAGGGTTGCATACGTGTGTATTATATGTCAGTTCAGGGTTGCATATGATCATGCGCTTATCCCACATTCGGCCTTCATGGCTTATCCATTTCTTCATGAACTCGGAGATAATGGTAATGCGACTTACGCATTCAGTCTATATTTTGTCGATTCTTTCCTCTTTCTGTCAAAATTTTGTTGTTTTCCTTTTGTATCGATGCAATATTTTGTTTTGCTTGATTCGTGTCGCTTATCGCTCTGAATCTAATTAACCCAAAGCGACGCTTTCTACCAACTCACTTATTACTGTCGTACCTGAAATCCTCATCTCTATCCCTGTTAAATCCTAAACGAAGAAAACTTTGTACTACATGTTTGCGTGTTGTTAATAATTTACGTGCCCTATACCAATTCCCAGGCTCATCCCGACACATCTTAGAAATTATCGCTCTACTTGCCCGTTGTTCCGAAGAACACCTGTAGCTATTACGACATGCTCTATACCTTCCCTCACACCGTAATCCTTAAAGATACTTTCTGTGAACGCAGCACCCCTATCAATTATAGTACGCCGTGGATTACCGAAAATAACGGCTTGTTTTTAAGAGACGATCAACAACTGCATTAGCGCCAGTGTTTTTTTTCCAAGTACAACCACACAAACTACGTAAAAGCATCTACCCGAACAAAAATATAGTTATACGCTTTCTCTGTCTGATCCATGGGGCTAACATGATCCATGTGAAGATTGCTTAGTGGCCTTCTTTTCTTCCTGTCTTTGAATCCGTCATCATGCATTCGATGTAATTTTTCACGATTCTAATTACTCTTGGACCTAACTGAGGAATAAAAAATGTTTTCTCAACTGCTAACTGCTTGCCAAAAAATTAACAGTCGCCTTCAGGAACTGGCATTTCTCCTACTTAATACTGATGTTTTACTCAGCCGCCCTGTTTAACACAACTTTTAACTTATCTACACCCTGTTCAAAATTACCACGACACCATCCCTCACTAAATCCCGAAACAGTGCGAAAATGTACCAAGTAAATACTGCTGGAGAATTGGAAATACCGAGGGGGACATAAATAAATTCGTATTGACCTTTGTGTCACAAATGAGATATATTTTCGCGAACTTGACTCTATCGTCACGTCGAAAACCCCATTTCGCAAATCTAACGTTGTGAAAACTTTTGCGCCTTGTAATCTCTCAATAACGTCATCAATGAGGGGCATTGGAAAATTGCCCCTCAAGATTTTTTCATTCAAACGTCGATAGTCACAACAAAGACGTTTGGTTCCGTCTTTTTTTCCCATCAATACGATCGGCGATGCAAACTCGGAAACGCTGGGCTGGTTTATGACTTGCTCCATCTGGCTAAATAAGCCTACATCGTCCCGAAAACGTACACACCAACACACCTCCCACATCAACTAACACAATCTACATCACACATCAGCAACATTCACCACATCACCTCTCGCAACATTCACCCCCTCACCTGACGCAACATACACCTCACACAACGACACTACCAGCCGATCACCCCATCAACCATCAACAAAACCAAAAGACTGGAAGCGGCTAAGCTCTTTTTGCGTATCAAATTCAAAGCAGACACCTTGTCAACTTGAAGATTCCCGTCGCGTATCGTGCATCAGGAGACCTGAGCCGAACAGTTCCATTTTTTCTTATACAATTAATATAAGGCATTTGTATACATTTTTCTTTCTGCGCTGCGTCGCAAGTGATTGTTATATTAAGTGGGTTTAAAATATAAGGTCATTTCATTTTTATTACATTGTTACTACATGTAATTGAAGAGTGAGTGGTGAGTGCAATAATTCCAAAAGGTTGGAATTATTTATGGTCCTTCGAGCCTAAAAGAAAGGCACTATCGATTACAAAAAAAAAAAATGAACAACAGAGCTACTTAAAGTGACAATGCAGTGGAGTGTTAAAACAAAAAAAAACAAAAAACATCCAAAGTGCTGTGTAGTGTACTAAACATATATACTTGTAAACATATATACTTAGAAACATATATACTTGGAAACATACATACAGAAAGTTATATATATTCATATATACACGGTGTTTTCCTTGAGAAAAAAAAGCCCATATGTGCAAACAAAAAATCATTAAGACTTAAAGTGGTGTGACAATAAACAAAAAACGGAAGATAAAAACTTAAACTACATATTCATTTACAAATAACAACAATAAACACAAAACGGGCGCGAAAATAATCCCAAAGTCATAGCGGGCGCGATCCTAAAACCAAATTTAATATTACAAGTATATACAAATAACGCATACGGGCGCGAATTAACAAAAAGAAATACACACAGGCAACACTTAGCACACAAAATCAGACACAACAGAGGACAAAGGAATTGGAAAGAAACACAGAAGAACACATAGACGTACATACACGTAACTATTGTATACAAGTATACACGCAATTTCATATATTCCCCAAAAGCCCTTGGAGGAAATCAAAGTGAGTCATTTCAATTCCTTTTATAATATTTATGGACTTACATATGTATATTTATTTCAATTTACAGTTTATATTTTGTACAAACAAACTGTAATAAAAACAAGTAAGGAAGGGCTAAGTTCGGATGTAACCGAACATTTTATACTCTCGCAAAGTCAAATGGTATACTCGTTTGAGATTTCTTTGTGGATTGACTGATATTTTCGGTAGAAGGTCAACTATAGGCACTGGGGTCCACATATTTAGTACTTAGGGGTTTGAACAGTTTTGGTTCGATTTAGACAATTTTTGGCCGCAAGGTGGCATACTTTAATTGCATTATTCACGCAAAGTTTTACCCCGATATAATCATTGTTACCTGATTTGCATAGTGAAAAGTGAAAGAATCAGATGGAATTGGAAATGGTGTTACATGGGAAGTAAGCGTGGTTGTAGTCCGATTTCGCCCATTTTCGCACTATGACATAGAAACATGAAAAGAACGTTATGCACCGAATTTGGTTGAAATCGGTTAAGCAGATCTCAAGATATGGGTTTTCACCTAAAAGTGGGCTGTGCCACGCCCACTGTCTAATTTTGAACGCGGTTCCTATAAAGTCATCTTATACCATCTCAGAGATAAAATTTAATGTCTCTGGCGTGTTTAGTGCTTGATTTATCGCGCTTTTAGTAGTTTTTAACAGTACCGTTATATGGGGAGGTTCACACCGTCAATAGAAGTGCTAAAAACATTTGCTTCTAGTGAATTTTGTTATTATAGCATAAGCGGTTTAGGAGATATGTACATTAAACCTATTAGAGGCGGGACCACGCCCACTTTAAAAAAAAAGTTTTAACTGCAGATGCCCCTCCCTAATGTGATCCTGTGTACCAAATAACAGCCTTGTATCTTATTGCGGAGCTTAGTTATGGCAAGTTATTTGTTTTTGATTAATGGCGTTTTGTGGGCGTGGCAGTGGTCCGATTACACCCATCTGCAATACCAACCGTCTCACGGTACCAAGAAACATGTCTACTAAGTTTCATGAAGATATCTCAATTTTTACTCAAGTTAGAGCTTGCACGGACGGACGGACGGACGGACGGACGGACAGACAGTCACCCGGATTTCAACTCGTCTCTTCATCCTGATCATTTATATATATATAACCCTATATCTAACTCGATTAGTTTTAGGTGATACAAACAACCGTTAGGTGAACAAAACTATTATACTCTGTAGCAACAGGTTGCGAGAGTATAAAAAACAAAAACCGTTCAATATTTTAGTAACGGTTGGCAAGTTCGTCAATCTTACCGATTTAAATTACGAAAACCCGTTTATTGTAATATATATGTACATTCATATATATACATTTCACATATAATATATAATAATTGACTACCTGTACATGCTTATCTTCGTGTATTCAAACACAATATACAAAAAAAAAAAAAAAATATTTAAGTATTTTAATACTTACAAAATTTTCCGGCAATACCCCTTACGCTTAATTAAGCAGAAAGCATAATTGCGTAATATATGTGAGCAAAGGTAAAGTCAAACTTAAAACGTAGAAGGCAAAATAAATGTATATTCAATAAACGAAGTTAAACGAAAAAAAAAAGAAATACATATATATATATATACATACAAAAAGGAGTATTTACATTTACTTCTAACGTATATATAACAATTACATATATACAATTATATACAGCGTGCATAATTACGTATACATACATATGTATTTTAAATATTAAATATTAAATATTAATATCGTATATCACATATCGTATTTTACATACATATGTATATATCCTGTACATCATTTATACATACAATTAGAACCTTACATACGAACATACAGTGCTTACGGAAAATTGCGCCATTACCTGCTATTGCCAATTTCTCTTTCGCGCTCTTTTACGATTATACATAATTCGCTTTTTTACATTACATACAGTATACAATCCGCTTATACTTATATATCCTATATATGTACATAGGGTAAATAAGGTTCGGTAAATAAAACGCGGATTATTTAATAAAAATAATACTATATTATATAAATAATACAAAATTTTGAACAATATACATACATATTGGTTCAAACTAAGTTTATATTTTATATTCAAAGTCCACTTTGGCATATATCCCGCAATACCCCTTGCAGTAAGCAATAAGGATTGCGTACAAAATTTTTCAGCACAAATAATTCGTGCTTACTAGTACATAGGTACAAAGTGCATTGATCTCTTCAACGAGCTCTCAATTGCACAAGTACATAGGTATATACATAACTACAAGTCCACGCATTAGGGTGTACCTACATACCCCTAAATAAGGACATCAAAAAAAATATATTATATAAAATAGATAAAAAAATTTTCAATAAATTATTAAATAAAATAAAATTAAAAATAAATACGAACCGGTATCTATAACAACTAAATCCGGGTATTTCATTTATTTATTTCAAATTAAGAACGCTAATTAACAAAAAAAAATTTTTTTTACGGTTATACATATATACGAAAATTAATATTGATTTTGTTCGAATTGAAAAACTCTATTCACTAAAGAGAGCTTTCGTTCACACAACTCTATAAACGAAGATATTTCCTGAATTATCCATCAGTCGACACTGAGGAGTTTTTAATTTATTTCATACAATTTCTAAATGAGCTCAGACTCAAAAGATTCTAAAACAACAGTAAAAGTATAAAAAATGATTTCGGACGAAAAAAGTCCATGCACACCAGCAGAAGGACACCAGGACAATTCTGAATCGGTGTTAGAAATCAAAAAAGACAAACTTGACAATTTTTGGTCACGTCTCCAAGCTGCGTATGACGCAATTGTAGATTCTGACGACTCAGATGTACCAGAAAACTTCAAATATTCGGCTTATGCCAAAAACGAAAACTGCTAAGACCAATTCGAAGAAACGAATGCAATGATTTTCGATCAATTTAAGCTAATAAAAGCAATTGCACCTACTCCACATCAGCGAGTAGAGCTGCCACAAGTACAAAGTCATGAGGCAAGTTCAGGCATCCATCTCAAGGTGCCCACATGTGATACAGAAATATTTCATGGTGGTTATGAGCAATGGCCGTCCTTCCGGGACATGTTTACAGCCGTTTACATAAACCACCCAAAATTAACAAATGCGCAAAAATTGTATCACCTCCGATACAAAACAAAAGGTCAAGCAGGCGTCATAGTCAAACAGTTCGCACTAAATGACGATAATTTCAATCTGGTTTGGGAAGCTCTAAAAGCAAGATACGAAAATGAAAGAATATTGGTCGATATGCAAGTAACGATACTAATGAACTTGGCTTAAATTCAGAAAGAAACAAGTGATGAATTTATTAGACTACAATCCACTGTTTCTAATTGTTTGTCGGTTTTATCGACACAGAATATTCCCACAGACAGCTGGGACCCTATTCTGGTAAATATATGCACTGCGGCATTACCAGAAAAATCGTTACTTTTGTGGGAGCAATCGCTCTCATCTCGGAAAAAATGCCCAACGTGGCAACAGATGAAAGACTTTTTAATAACCCAATACGAAATCGCAGAAAGGGTAGATAAAAAAATGGTCAAAACGAAAACTGTTCAACACGACCTAAATAGAAGCTTCCACAAACCTCAAGCCAGTAGCAACAACAATTTAAACAGAAGCTTCTTCAGAAATCAAACGTTCACATCCGAACAGTACAAGCAAAAGTTATGCGAACTATGTACATTTCATTTTTATTACATTGTTACTACATGTAATTGAAGAGTGAGTGGTGAGTGCAATAATTCCAAAAGGTTGGAATTATTTATGGTCCTTCGAGCCTAAAAGAAAGGCACTATCGATTACAAAAAAAAAAAATGAACAACAGAGCTACTTAAAGTGACAATGCAGTGGAGTGTTAAAACAAAAAAAAACAAAAAACATCCAAAGTGCTGTGTAGTGTACTAAACATATATACTTGTAAACATATATACTTAGAAACATATATACTTGGAAACATACATACAGAAAGTTATATATATTCATATATACACGGTGTTTTCCTTGAGAAAAAAAAGCCCATATGTGCAAACAAAAAATCATTAAGACTTAAAGTGGTGTGACAAAAAACAAAAAACGGAAGATAAAAACTTAAACTACATATTCATTTACAAATAACAACAATAAACACAAAACGGGCGCGAAAATAATCCCAAAGTCATAGCGGGCGCGATCCTAAAACCAAATTTAATATTACAAGTATATACAAATAACGCATACGGGCGCGAATTAACAAAAAGAAATACACACAGGCAACACTTAGCACACAAAATCAGACACAACAGAGGACAAAGGAATTGGAAAGAAACACAGAAGAACACATAGACGTACATACACGTAACTATTGTATACAAGTATACACGCAATTTCATATATTCCCCAAAAACCCTTGGATGAAATCAAAGTGAGTCATTTCAATTCCTTTTATAATATTTATGGACTTACATATGTATATTTATTTCAATTTACAGTTTATATTTTGTACAAACAAACTGTAATAAAAACAAGTAAGGAAGGGCTAAGTTCGGATGTAACCGAACATTTTATACTCTCGCAAAGTCAAATGGTATACTCGTTTGAGATTTCTTTGTGGATTGACTGATATTTTCGGTAGAAGGTCAACTATAGGCACTGGGGTCCACATATTTAGTACTTAGGGGTTTGAACAGTTTTGGTTCGATTTAGACAATTTTTGGCCGCAAGGTGGCATACTTTAATTGCATTATTCACGCAAAGTTTTACCCCGATATAATCATTGTTACCTGATTTGCATAGTGAAAAGTGAAAGAATCAGATGGAATTGGAAATGGTGTTACATGGGAAGTAAGCGTGGTTGTAGTCCGATTTCGCCCATTTTCGCACTATGACATAGAAACATGAAAAGAACGTTATGCACCGAATTTGGTTGAAATCGGTTAAGCAGATCTCAAGATATGGGTTTTCACCTAAAAGTGGGCTGTGCCACGCCCACTGTCTAATTTTGAACGCGGTTCCTATAAAGTCATCTTATACCATCTCAGAGATAAAATTTAATGTCTCTGGCGTGTTTAGTGCTTGATTTATCGCGCTTTTAGTAGTTTTTAACAGTACCGTTATATGGGGAGTGGGCGGAGTTGCCACCCGATTTCAACTATTTTCACACCGTCAATAGAAGTGCTAAAAACATTTGCTTCTAGTGAATTTTGTTATTATAGCATAAGCGGTTTAGGAGATATGTACATTAAACCTATTAGAGGCGGGACCACGCCCACTTAAAAAAAAAAGTTTTAACTGCAGATGCCCCTCCCTAATGTGATCCTGTGTACCAAATAACAGCATTGTATCTTATTGCGGAGCTTGGTTATGGCCAGTTATTTGTTTTTGATTAATGGCGTTTTGTGGGCGTGGCAGTGGTCCGATTACACCCATCTGCAATACCAACCGTCTCACGGTACCAAGAAACATGTCTACTAAGTTTCATGAAGATATCTCAATTTTTACTCAAGTTAGAGCTTGCACGGACGGACGGACGGACGGACGGACGGACAGACAGTCACCCGGATTTCAACTCGTCTCTTCATCCTGATCATTTATATATATATAACCCTATATCTAACTCGATTAGTTTTAGGTGATACAAACAACCGTTAGGTGAACAAAACTATTATACTCTGTAGCAACAGGTTGCGAGAGTATAAAAAACAAAAACCGTTCAATATTTTAGTAACGGTTGGCAAGTTCGTCAATCTTACCGATTTAAATTACGAAAACCCGTTTATTGTAATATATATGTACATTCATATATATACATTTCACATATAATATATAATAATTGACTACCTGTACATGCTTATCTTCGTGTATTCAAACACAATATACAAAAAAAAAAAAAAAATATTTAAGTATTTTAATACTTACAAAATTTTCCGGCAATACCCCTTACGCTTAATTAAGCAGAAAGCATAATTGCGTAATATATGTGAGCAAAGGTAAAGTCAAACTTAAAACGTAGAAGGCAAAATAAATGTATATTCAATAAACGAAGTTAAACGAAAAAAAAAAGAAATACATATATATATATATACATACAAAAAGGAGTATTTACATTTACTTCTAACGTATATATAACAATTACATATATACAATTATATACAGCGTGCATAATTACGTATACATACATATGTATTTTAAATATTAAATATTAAATATTAATATCGTATATCACATATCATATTTTACATACATATGTATATATCCTGTACATCATTTATACATACAATTAGAACCTTACATACGAACATACAGTGCTTACGGAAAATTGCGCCATTACCTGTTATTGCCAATTTCTCTTTCGCGCTCTTTTACGATTATACATAATTCGCTTTTTTACATTACATACAGTATACAATCCGCTTATACTTATATACCCTATATATGTACATAGGGTAAATAAGGTTCGGTAAATAAAACGCGGATTATTTAATAAAAATAATACTATATTATATAAATAATACAAAATTTTGAACAATATACATACATATTGGTTCAAACTAAGTTTATATTTTATATTCAAAGTCCACTTTGGCATATATCCCGCAATACCCCTTGCAGTAAGCAATAAGGATTGCGTACAAAATTTTTCAGCACAAATAATTCGTGCTTACTAGTACATAGGTACAAAGTGCATTGATCTCTTCAACGAGCTCTCAATTGCACAAGTACATAGGTATATACATAACTACAAGTCCACGCATTAGGGTGTACCTACATACCCCTAAATAAGGACATCAAAAAAAATATATTATATAAAATAGATAAAAAAATTTTCAATAAATTATTAAATAAAATAAAATTAAAAATAAATACGAACCGGTATCTATAACAACTAAATCCGGGTATTTCATTTATTTATTTCAAATTAAGAACGCTAATTAAAAAAAAAAAATTTTTTTTACGGTTATACATATATACGAAAATTAATATTGATTTTGTTCGAATTGAAAAACTCTATTCACTAAAGAGAGCTTTCGTTCACACAACTCTATAAACGAAGATATTTCCTGAATTATCCATCAGTCGACACTGAGGAGTTTTTAATTTATTTCATACAATTTCTAAATGAGCTCAGACTCAAAAGATTCTAAAACAACAGTAAAAGTATAAAAAATGATTTCGGACGAAAAAAGTCCATGCACACCAGCAGAAGGACACCAGGACAATTCTGAATCGGTGTTAGAAATCAAAAAAGACAAACTTGACAATTTTTGGTCACGTCTCCAAGCTGCGTATGACGCAATTGTAGATTCTGACGACTCAGATGTACCAGAAAACTTCAAATCTTCGGCTTATGCCAAAAACGAAAACTGCTAAGACCAATTCGAAGAAACGAATGCAATGATTTTCGATCAATTTAAGCTAATAAAAGCAATTGCACCTACTCCACATCAGCGAGTAGAGCTGCCACAAGTACAAAGTCATGAGGCAAGTTCAGGCATCCATCTCAAGGTGCCCACATGTGATACAGAAATATTTCATGGTGGTTATGAGCAATGGCCGTCCTTCCGGGACATGTTTACAGCCGTTTACATAAACCACCCAAAATTAACAAATGCGCAAAAATTGTATCACCTCCGATACAAAACAAAAGGTCAAGCAGGCGTCATAGTCAAACAGTTCGCACTAAATGACGATAATTTCAATCTGGTTTGGGAAGCTCTAAAAGCAAGATACGAAAATGAAAGAATATTGGTCGATATGCAAGTAACGATACTAATGAACTTGGCTTAAATTCAGAAAGAAACAAGTGATGAATTTATTAGACTACAATCCACTGTTTCTAATTGTTTGTCGGTTTTATCGACACAGAATATTCCCACAGACAGCTGGGACCCTATTCTGGTAAATATATGCACTGCGGCATTACCAGAAAAATCGTTACTTTTGTGGGAGCAATCGCTCTCATCTCGGAAAAAATGCCCAACGTGGCAACAGATGAAAGACTTTTTAATAACCCAATACGAAATCGCAGAAAGGGTAGATAAAAAAATGGTCAAAACGAAAACTGTTCAACACGACCTAAATAGAAGCTTCCACAAACCTCAAGCCAGTAGCAACAACAATTTAAACAGAAGCTTCTTCAGAAATCAAACGTTCACATCCGAACAGTACAAGCAAAAGTTATGCGAACTATGTACATTTCATTTTTATTACATTGTTACTACATGTAATTGAAGAGTGAGTGGTGAGTGCAATAATTCCAAAAGGTTGGAATTAATTATGGTCCTTCGAGCCTAAACGAAAGGCACTATCGATTACAAAAAAAAACAAGTAAGGAAGGGCTAAGTTCGGATGTAACCGAACATTTTATACTCTCGCAAAGTCAAATGGTATACTCGTTTGAGATTTCTTTGTGGATTGACTGATATTTTTGGCCGCAAGGTGGCATACTTTAATTGCATTATTCACGCAAAGTTTTACCCCGATATAATCATTGTTACCTGATTTGCATAGTGGAAAGTGAAAGAATCAGATGGAATTGAAAATGGTGTTACATGGGAAGTAAGCGTGGTTGTAGTCCGATTTCGCCCATTTTCGCACTATGACATAGAAACATGAAAATAACGATATGCACCGAATTTGGTTGAAATCGGTTGAGCAGATCTCAAGATATGGGTTTTCACCTAAAAGTGGGCTGTGCCACGCCCACTGTCTAATTTTGAACGCGGTTCCTATAAGGTCATCTTATACCATCTCAGAGATAAGATTTAATGTCTCTGGCGTGTTTAGTGCTTGATTTATCGCGCTTTTAGTAGTTTTTAACAGTACCGTTATATGGGGAGTGGGCGGAGCTGCCACCCGATTTCAACTATTTTCACACCGTCAATAGAAGTGCTAAAAACATTTGCTTCTAGTGAATTTTGTTATTATAGCATAAGCGGTTTAGGAGATATGCACATTAAACCTATTAGAGGCGGGACCACGCCCACTTTAAAAAAAAAGTTTTAACTGCAGATGCCCCTCCCTAATGTGATCCTGTGTACCAAATAACAGTCTTGTATCTTATTGCGGAGCTTAGTTATGGCAAGTTATTTGTTTTTGATTAATGGCGTTTTGTGGGCGTGGCAGTGGTCCGATTACGCCCATCTGCAACACCAACTACCTTACGATACCAAGAAACATGTCTACCAAGTTTCATAAAGATATCTCAATTTTTACTCAAGTTAGAGCTTGCACGGACGGACGGACGGACAGACAGTCACCCGGATTTCAACTCGTCTCTTCATCCTGATCATTTATATATACATAACCCTATATTTAACTCGATTAGTTTTAGGTGATACAAACAACCGTTAGGTGAACAAAACTATTATACTCTGTAGCAACAGGTTGCGAGAGTATAAAAAAAAGATATATATATATATATATACATACAAAAAGGAGTATTTACATTTACTTCTAACGTATATATAACAATTACATATATACAATTATATACAGCGTGCATAATTACGTATACATACATATGTATTTTAAATATTAAATATTAAATATTAATATCGTATATCACATATCGTATTTTACATACATATGTATATATCCTGTACTTCATTTATACATACAATTAGAACCTTACATACGAACATACAGTGCTTACGGAAAATTGCGCCATTACCTGCTATTGCCAATTTCTCTTTCGTGCTATTTTACGATTATACATAATTCGCTTTTTTACATTACATACAGTATACAATCCGCTTATACTTATATACCCTATATATGTACATAGGGTAAATAAGGTTCGGTAAATAAAACGCGGATTATTTAATAAAAATAATACTATATTATATAAATAATACAAAATTTTGAACCATATACATACATATTGGTTCAAACTAAGTTTATATTTTATATTCAAAGTCCACTTTGGCATATATCCCGCAATACCCCTTGCAGCAAGCAATAAGGATTGCGTACAAAATTTTTCAGCACAAATAATTCGTGCTTACTAGTACATAGGTACAAAGTGCATTGATCTCTTCAACGAGCTCTCAATTGCACAAGTACATAGGTATATACATAACTACAAGTCCACGCATTAGGGTGTACCTACATACCCCTAAATAAGGACATCAAAAAAAATATATTATATAAAATAGATAAAAAAAGTTTTCAATAAATTATTAAATAAAATAAAATTAAAAATAAATACGAACCGGTATCTAAAACAACTAAATCCGAGTATTTCATTTATTTATTTCAAATTAAGAGTTTTTAATTTATTTCATACAATTTCTAAATGAGCTCAGACTCAAAAGATTCTAAAACAACAGTAAAAGTATAAAAAATGATTTCGGACGAAAAAAGTCCATGCACACCAGCAGAAGGACACCAGGACAATTCTGAATCGGTGTTAGAAATCAAAAAAGACAAACTTGACAATTTTTGGTCACGTCTCCAAGCTGCATATGACGCAATTGTAGATTCTGACGACTCAGATCTACCAGAAAACTTCAAATCTTCGGCTTATGCCAAATACGAAAACTGCTTAGACCAATTCGAAGAAACGAATGCAATGATTTTCGATCAATTTAAGCTAATAAAAGCAATTGCAAAATGAACAACAGAGCTACTTAAAGTGACAATGCAGTGGAGTGTTAAAACAAAAAAAAACAAAAAACATCCAAAGTGCTGTGTAGTGTACTAAACATATATACTTGTAAACATATATACTTAGAAACATATATACTTGGAAACATACATACAGAAAGTTATATATATTCATATATACACGGTGTTTTCCTTGAGAAAAAAAAGCCCATATGTGCAAACAAAAAATCATTAAGACTTAAAGTGGTGTGACAAAAAACAAAAAACGGAAGATAAAAACTTAAACTACATATTCATTTACAAATAACAACAATAAACACAAAACGGGCGCGAAAATAATCCCAAAGTCATAGCGGGCGCGATCCTAAAACCAAATTTAATATTACAAGTATATACAAATAACGCATACGGGCGCGAATTAACAAAAAGAAATACACACAGGCAACACTTAGCACACAAAATCAGACACAACAGAGGACAAAGGAATTGGAAAGAAACACAGAAGAACACATAGACGTACATACACGTAACTATTGTATACAAGTATACACGCAATTTCATATATTCCCCAAAAGCCCTTGGAGGAAATCAAAGTGAGTCATTTCAATTCCTTTTATAATATTTATGGACTTACATATGTATATTTATTTCAATTTACAGTTTATATTTTGTACAAATAAACTGTAATAAAAAAAAACAAAAACCGTTCAATATTTTAGTAACGGTTGGCAAGTTCGTCAATCTTACCGATTTAAATTACGAAAACCCGTTTATTGTAATATATATGTACATTCATATATATACATTTCATATATAATATATAATAATTGACTACCTGTACATGCTTATCTTCGTGTATTCAAACACAATATACAAAAAAAAAAAATATTTAAGTATTTTAATACTTACAAAATTTTCCGGCAATACCCCTTACGCTTAATTAAGCAGAAAGCAGGATTGCGTAATATATGTGAGCAAAGGTAAAGTCAAACTTAAAACGTAGAAGGCAAAATAAATGTATATTCAATAAACGAAGTTAAACGAAAACAAGTAAGGAAGGGCTAAGTTCGGATGTAACCGAACATTTTATACTCTCGCAAAGTCAAATGGTATACTCGTTTGAGATTTCTTTGTGGATTGACTGATATTTTTGGCCGCAAGGTGGTATACTTTAATTGCATTATTCACGCAAAGTTTTACCCCGATATAATCATTGTTACCTGATTTGCATAGTGGAAAGTGAAAGAATCAGATGGAATTGAAAATGGTGTTACATGGGAAGTAAGCGTGGTTGTAGTCCGATTTCGCCCATTTTCGCACTATGACATAGAAACATGAAAATAACGATATGCACCGAATTTGGTTGAAATCGGTTAAGCAGATCTCAAGATATGGGTTTTCACCTAAAAGTGGGCTGTGCCACGCCCACTGACTAATTTTGAACGCGGTTTCTATAAAGCCAATTTATACAATCTCAGAGATAAAATTTAATGTCTCTGGCGTGTTTAGTGCTTGATTTATCGCGCTTTTAGTAGTTTTTAACAGTACCGTTATATGGGGAGTGGGCGGAGTTGCCACCCGATTTCCACTATTTTCACACCGTCAATAGAAGTGCTAAAAACATTTGCTTCTAGTGAATTTTGTTATTATAACATAAGCGGTTTAGGAGATATGCACATTAAACTTATTAGAGGCGGGACCACGCCCACTTTTTAAAAAAAGTTTTAACTGCAGATGCCCCTCCCTAATGTGATCCTGTGTACCAAATAAGAGTCTTGTATCTTATTGTGGAGCTTAGTTATGGCAAGTTATTTGTTTTTGATTGATGGCGTTTTGTGGGCGTGGCAGTGGTCCGATTACGCCCATCTGCAATACCAACCGTCTCACGGTACCAAGAAACATGTCTACCAAGTTTCATAAAGATATCTCAATTTTTACTCAAGTTAGAGCTTGCACGGACGGACGGACGGACGGACAGACAGTCACCCGGATTTCAACTCGTCTCTTCATCCTGATCATTTATATATATATAACCCTATATCTAACTCGATTAGTTTTAGGTGATACAAACAACCGTTAGGTGAACAAAACTATTATACTCTGTAGCAACAGGTTGCGAGAGTATAAAAAACAAAAACCGTTCAATATTTTAGTAACGGTTGGCAAGTTCGTCAATCTTACCGATTTAAATTACGAAAACCCGTTTATTGTAATATATATGTACATTCATATATATACATTTCATATATAATATATAATAATTGACTACCTGTACATGCTTATCTTCGTGTATTCAAACACAATATACAAAAAAAAAAAATATTTAAGTATTTTAATACTTACAAAATTTTCCGGCAATACCCCTTACGCTTAATTAAGCAGAAAGCAGGATTGCGTAATATATGTGAGCAAAGGTAAAGTCAAACTTAAAACGTAGAAGGCAAAATAAATGTATATTCAATAAACGAATTAAACGAAAACAAGTAAGGATGTAACCGAACATTTTATACTCTCGCAAAGTCAAATGGTATACTAGTTTGAGATTTCTTTGTGGATTGACTGATATTTTCGGTTGAAGGTCAACTATAGGCACTGGGGTCCACATCTTTAGTACTTAGGGGTTTGGTTCGATTTAGACAATTTTTGGCCGCAGGGTGGCATACTTTAATTGCATTATTCACGCAAAGTTTTACCCCGATATAGTCATTGTTACCTGATTTGCATAGTGGAAAGTGAAAGAATCAGATGGCATTGAAAATGGTGTTACATGGGAAGTAAGCGTTATTGTAGTCCGATTTCGCCCATTTTCGCACTATGACATAGAAACATGAAAATAACGATATGCACCGAATTTGGTTGAAATCGGTTAAGCAGATCTCAAGATATGGGGTTTCACCTTAAAGTGGGCTGTGCCAATCCCACTGACTAATTTTGAACGCGGTTCCTATAAGGTCATCTTATACCATCTCAGAGATAAAATTTAATGTCTCTGGCGTGTTTAGTGCTTGATTTATCGCGCTTTTAGTAGTTTTTAACAGTACCGTTATATGGGGAGTGGGCGGAGCTGCCACAGGTTGCGAGAGTATAAAAAAAAGATATATATATATATATATATACATACAAAAAGGAGTATTTACATTTGCTTCTAACGTATATATAACAATTACATATATACAATTATATACAGCGTGCATAATTACGTATACATACATATGTATTTTAAATATTAAATATTAAGTATTAATATCGTATATCACATATCGTATTTTACATACATATGTATATATCCTGTACATGATTTATACATACAATTAGAACCTTACATACGAACTTACAGTGCTTACGGAAAATTGCGCCATTACCTGCTATTGCCAATTTCTCTTTCGCGCTCTTTTACGATTATACATAATTCGCATTTTTACATTACATACAGTATACAATCCGCTTATACTTATATACCCTATATATGTACATAGGGTAAATAAGGTTCGGTAAATAAAACGCGGATTATTTAATAAAAATAATACTATATTATATAAATAATACAAAATTTTGAACAATATACATACATATTGGTTCAAACTAAGTTTATATTTTATATTCAAAGTCCACTTTGGCATATATCCCGCAATACCCCTTGCAGCAAGCAATAAGGATTGCGTACAAAATTTTTCAGCACAAATAATTCGTGCTTACTAGTACATAGGTACAAAGTGCATTGATCTCTTCAACGAGCTCTCAATTGCACAAGTACATAGGTATATACATAACTACAAGTCCACGCATTAGGGTGTACCTACATACCCCTAAATAAGGACATCAAAAAAAATATATTATATAAAATAGATAAAAAAATTTTCAATAAATTATTAAATAAAATAAAATTAAAAATAAATACGAAGCGGTATCTATAACAACTAAATCCGGGTATTTCATTTGTTTATTTCAAATAAGAACGCTAATTAACAAAAAAAAAATTTTTTTTACGGTTATACATATATACGAAAATTAATATTGATTTTGTTCGAATTGAAAAACTCTATTCACTAAAGAGAGCTTTCGTTCACACATTTCTATATACGAAGATATTTCCTGAATTATCCATCAGTCGACACTGAGGAGTTTTTAATTTATTTCATACAATTTCTAAATGAGCTCAGACTCAAAAGATTCTAAAACAACAGTAAAAGTATAAAAAATGATTTCGGACGAAAAAAGTCCATGCACACCAGCAGAAGGACACCAGGACAATTCTGAATCGGTGTTAGAAATCAAAAAAGACAAACTTGACAATTTTTGGTCACGTCTCCAAGCTGCATATGACGCAATTGTAGATTCTGACGACTCAGATCTACCAGAAAACTTCAAATCTTCGGCTTATGCCAAATACGAAAACTGCTTAGACCAATTCGAAGAAACGAATGCAATGATTTTCGATCAATTTAAGCTAATAAAAGCAATTGCACCTACTCCACATCAGCGAGTAGAGCTGCCACAAGTACAAAGTCATGAGGCAAGTTCAGGCATCCATCTCAAGGTGCCCACATGTGATACAGAAATATTTCATGGTGGTTATGAGCAATGGCCGTCCTTCCGGGACATGTTTACAGCCGTTTACATAAACCACCCAAAATTAACAAATGCGCAAAAATTGTATCACCTCCGATACAAAACAAAAGGTCAAGCAGGCGTCATAGTCAAACAGTTCGCACTAAATGACGATAATTTCAATCTGGTTTGGGAAGCTCTAAAAGCAAGATACGAAAATGAAAGAATATTGGTCGATAAGCAAGTAACGATACTAATGAACTTGGCTTAAATTCAGAAAGAAACAAGTGATGAATTTATTAGACTACAATCCACTGTTTCTAATTGTTTGTCGGTTTTACCGACACAGAATATTCCCACAGACAGCTGGGACCCTATTCTGGTAAATATATGCACTGCGGCATTACCAGAAAAATCGTTACTTTTGTGGGATCAATCGCTCTCATCTCGGAAAAAATGCCCAACGTGGCAACAGATGAAAGACTTTTTAATAACCCAATACGAAATCGCAGAAAGGGTAGATAAAAAAATGGTCAGAACGAAAACTGTTCAACACGACCTAAATAGAAGCTTCCACAAACCTCAAGCCAGTAGCAACAACAATTTAAATAGAAGCTTCTTCAGAAATCAAACGTTCACATCCGAACAGTACAAGCAAACGTTATGCGAACTATGTACAGGGGGGCATAAGCTCAAATCTTGCGAGAGATTCAAAAAGATGAATATTATCGACCGAAACAATTTTATAAAAACAAAAAGACTTTGTACAAACTGCTTGTCACATGCGCATACACTTAAAGAGTGCGAAAGCAAATTTAATTGCGTTTATTGTAATATGAGAATGATGTCGTATTCTATGCTGCATTACAACACATTTTCCAGCTCACCCCCAAACAGCGCAAATATGAAAAGAGCCACGGGTTTAGTTGCAACAGCAAATCCCGAAGTGCGAAATACCGAAAATTGCCAAGAAGCACCATGCTGCTTAAAGGCCATAAAAACCCAAACGCTACACAGCGAAAATCAAAGTAGAGTACTACACCCACAGCAGTCGTCTCCATCGAACACCGAGGAGAACTGTTTAAACTTAGGGCCTTAATAGACCAAGGATCACACCGATCTTTCATAGCGTCTAGGGCTCAAAATAGGCTACAACTGCTAACAAAACTAGCCAATCTTGAAATCACGGGAATGGGCGGAAGAGTAGTCCAAAACTCAAATAAAATCTGCCCCATTACCCTAATTTCCCCCCATGCGGATAAGCACATACAAGCAGAAGCTATAGTCTTACCGCAACTTACAAATATGCTTCCAAGCTATCACATAAATAGCAAGCATTGGCAAAGGGTTTCACACCTAAAGCTAGCAGGTCCCACTCCTGCTCAAATAGATCTTCTATTAGGCAGCGATCTCATACCACAGATAATACTCGAAGGTATTGAGAAAATTTCAAATACCCTATTGGCACAAAATACCATTTTCAGTTCGATCCTAAGTGGACTAGTTACGGAACCAGTTACCACTATGACCACTCAAGTTGAGGAAATCTCAAACGAATACCTCAATTCACAATTAAAGAAATTTTGGGAGTTAGAAGAACTTCCCCCCATTTCAATTACAACCCCAGAAGATCATTATTGTGAAGACTTTTAAAAAGCCACAACTACTAGATCAGATAATGGTCGGTACGTCGTACGACTACCACTAAAACAACAATTTCCTAACCCACTCGCCTTAGGTCACTCTCGCACCTCTGCAATACATCAGTTTCAAAGTATGAAGAAAAACCTTTTTAAAAAAGGCGAACTCAAACGGGTATATGATAGTGTGTTGGAAGAATACCTCCATTTAGGCCACATGGAGGAAGTAAGTCCATGCGAAAAAATCATCAACGGCAAATACTACTCATTTTACTTGCCGCATCATGCGGTGGTAAAGCCAGACAAAAAAACAAATAAAGTAAGAGTTGTCTTTAATGCATCAAGATCCACCAGCTCGGGGAATTTCCTAAATGATATCCTATTTACGGGACCCACGCTCCAACCAGATTTAATGCTACTATGTATAGACAAATAGTCGTACATAAAGACGATCAAGATTTTCAGCGAATTGTTTTCTGAAAATCTCCCAATAATCCACTCCGCGACTATAAATTGAAAACAGTTTCCTTTGGCGTCAACTGTGCTCCCTATTTAGCCATTCGAACACTGCACGAATTGGCAGAAAACACCAAGTCATAATTTCCTCTGGCAACCCAGGTGTTAAAAATACAAACGTATGTAGACGATATCCTGTCTGGAAGTCACAGTCTTCCACAAGCATACGAATCACTATTACAAGTGGTAAAAGCCCTCAAAACCGCAGGGTTTCCGTTGAAAAAGATAACGGCGAACCACCATAATATTTTAAAAAATATACCACATGAAAATTTGTTAGATACTAATTTCCTTAAATTCGAAAAGGAAAGTACAAGAAAAACTCTGGGGATCCAATGGAATGCGATATCTGACCAGTTTTCATACACTACAGAGTCAATATCTGCATTATCCGCCATAACGAAGCGACAAATTCTATCCTCTGTGGCAAAACTTTTCGAACCCGCAGGATGGCTTTCGCCAGTTATGATACAAGCCAAAACCCTAATACCAGAATTATGGTTAGATGGAACCGACTGGGACGAACAAGTAAAACCACTTGGTTTAGAAAAATGGTCCCAGTTTGCGAGCAATCTAAATGATATCTCACAGAAACAAATTCCACGTTGGGTAAATTATGCCCCATAGCACAAAGTCGAACTACACGGCATCTGTGACGCTTCTGAAAAGGCATATTGCGCAACTATATATGTTCGCACACAAAGCGACACTGCGACCACAAGCCACTTATTAGTAGCAAAGGCAAAAGTAGCTCCTTTAAAAACAATAAGTCTACCACGACTTGAACTATGCGAAGCGCTATTACTAGCCAAACTAATGTCCATCGTACAAACGCATTTAAACATGGCCCAGTATAAATTATATCTATAGTCCGATTCCGAAATTGTATTAGCATGGTTAGAAAAACCACCACATGCATGGAAGACGTATATTTCCAATCGAACGTCTCAAAGAGGGTGCAAACCCCTGCATCTTGCCACCACCACCTTCTGGTGGAATGGCCCCTGCTGGTTAACAGAATCTCCCGATTCTTGGCCACAAGCGCCCATGTGCAATATAATTGCCCCAGAAAGTCGAAAAATCGACTCTTTTCATGCAACATCGGATGATACTGACATCCTTGAGCGATTCTCATCGTTTCCCCGAGCCCTCAGTGTAGTTGCCTACATGATCAAATTTATAGAGCAGCTCAAAACTAAAGTTAACGGAACGCCCCAATATACCCAAAAGGCCCTCTTATCGCATCTACTCAAGCGCGCTATTTCAGCCGAGAAATATCATTGCTAAAAGATTACTAAATTCATTTCTGGACACAAAGGGGCTGCTTCGTGCGAATGGTCGGCTTGTCAACTCCAGCCTGACATACAACGAACGACATCCAATAATCATACCAGAAAAAGCACGGCTTGCCACATTATATCTGCATTATGTCCACATACTGATGCTACACGCCGAGCACCGCCTCATGCAACAAATAGTCCGTCAAGAGTTTTATATTCCCCGTCTTAAGCCTCAAATAAAGAAGTGCATTTACATGTACAAAGTTTGCACAACGTACAAGCAAAAAATGCGAACGCAGATAATGGCAGCACTTCCACCTGAACGCTGCAACTTTGCTCTGCCCTTCACAACAACAGATGTCGATTTTGCTGAGCCTTTCCAGATAAAGGCTTCAATGTTAAGATCTCCCACTTTAATGAAAGGCTATGTAGCAGCTTTTGTTTGTTTTACGACAAAAGCTGTTCACCTTGAGCTATGTACAAATCTGACGACAGAGGCTTTTCTTGCGGCATTCGCTCGCTTCGTCGGACGGCGTGGTTTTCCCTCAAAAATAATGAGTGACAACGGCAAAACGTTTATTGGAGCCAAAAAAGCTACTGAGAAACAGTTTGTGGACTTTATCAAACAAGTCTCACCTGAGATTGTACTGAAGTACGCACCCCAAGGCATTAGTGGGCAGTTTATCCCCCCAAGCGCTCCTCATATGGGTGGTTTATGGGAATCAGCTGTAAAAAGCTTCAAATCCCACTTCAAAAAAGTAGCTGGAAACTACAAGTTTAATTATGAAGAATTCACGACCTTATTAATTCGAATTGAAGCCGTACTCAATTCACGGCCAATCACAATCCTCTCGCAAGATCCCTCCGATTTCACCGCCCTAACTCCTGGGCATTTTCTCAAAGGAGCACCCATTCTGGCCATACCTGAGCCAACGCCCTGGGGCAAATCCTGTACCCCGAACTACGGCTACCACAGCCCTCCAATCGCTCCTCGTAGTAGCACGCGGCCACTAACCCCGCCAACATCGCTGTCCGCAGAGCAGCACCGCCTCCGATGCCCGCTATGTCGTCGCCCACACCGGTTGCAACATTGCGGCATATTTAAAGGTATGCCATTAGTCCAACGGCAGCAAATCGCCCAGGCACATGGCCACTGCCTGAATTGTCTAGCGCAAACCCATGCAACAACCGCATGTGAGTCAAGGAGCCTTTGTCAGATGTGCGGTGAGCAACATCACACACTCCTTCACCGTACCGCGAGGCGCGACAGAGGTCGACTAACTGCCTCCCACCGCCGCGGCGTAGTCAGGCGACTCCCCAGACACGCATCAGCACGACCTCGCCGATTGGCCTCCCTCCGAAACCGCGTTCCTGGCGCCCACGCAACGAAGCAATTACGCGCCGTAGCCAGCTTCGGTCACCACCCTACCGTGCCACTGGGCTGAGCAGCGTCGTCCCCACGCTGCAACAACTTCAACTACTGCTAGGCTAATATTCGCCTAGGGGGGCCGGGATGGCTAAATGAGCCTACATCGTCCCGAAAACGTACACATCTCCCACATCAACTAACACAATCTACATCACACATCAGCAACATTCACTACATCACCTCTCTAAATTCTCTCAAATTCGAAGCAGACAACTCGTCAACTTGAAGATTCCCGTCGCGTATCGTGCATCAGCAGACCTGAGCCGGACAGTTCCATTTTTTCTTATACAATTAATATAAGGCATTTTTATACACTTTTCTTTCTGCGCTGTGTCGCAAATGATTGTTATATTAAGTGGGTGTAAAATATACGGTCATTTCATTTTTATTACATTGTTACTACACGTAATTGAAGAGTGAGTGGTGAGTGCAATAATTCCAAAAGGTTGGAATTAATTACCATCCATTCCGCAATCTGTTTATCGACAATGCACCTATCGGAGTAGGACATATGTCTGCTGCTTACTAGGCGAGTAACTAAAAACAATGGCTTCTATTGCCTTTTCTTGTTCTTCTCGAAGATACACAAGTCTTCAAATTTATTAAGAACGTATATTTTACCTCACTTTTCATTTCTATGGAGTTTGGAACCTTCGTTTCTTTCACCTTTGTTCTAAATTCTACTTCGCCTTCAGATATGACCAAATCAACCTGCTTTAATATATTGTTCCCGATTATTGCCTTGTAAATAAAGTTACGCTCGCGTACAACGAGGAAGGTGATATCTAATTTGACTTCATTTACGCTATCTTTAATGACAAAACTATTAATAGTTGTAAGGATACTATTTCCTATTCCAGGAAGAGGATTTATATCATTGGACAGTTCAATCTTCCCCACAATCATCAGACAACGTGAACCCATTAGTAGACAATCCTTTGGAAATTATGCAGCCAGTGGACGCCATACGCATCATTTCTAGCGTATTCACTTTAGAACACTCGCTCTTTACCTCCATTTTTTTCCTTGGACACACTGCGATACGATGTACTGGCTGATTACACCCAATACACGTTGATTGTCGTTGTCGTTTGCAAGTGCCAAATGACCGGCTTCCCCGCACCTATAAAAACGTTTTATATTAGTTCACTGAGTTTTAGAAACATGCTTATTGTCTTCACGATTGTTTTGAATGTGTTCACATAGGATTGACGCCCCGAACGAACCTTTTCATAAACAAGGACCTGAGCTTTCAATTCTTTTATCGAACTAGCCTGATACAGATTATCTTTGTTTGCTCTGGTGTCTGGGATCCCTTCTACAAAATATCCGATGAGACTTTCGTCTAGCTTTATTGGTCTACTTATTTCGCCGATTCCTAAGTGTCCGATGTACTTCGATTGACGATGATACTACACCGAATTCTTTTTGCAAACCTTTTTTAAGTGAACTCCAATTAGATATGTTCCGTTGACTACGAACAAAAATTTTCGCAGCACCCTTCAATTATTATTTTCCTTATATGAACTAATTGTTGTCCCGTACCACTAAAAGTCAAAAAAAGATCCCTCAATATCGTGTATGGAGAAGACCAGGCTCCTCGACCCCATCGCCTTAAACATACATATTTCGCTATCACAGCCATCGTCTTCGTCACCTGAAGTCAGTCCAATATGTTCATAAAGTCTGTCCTGCAATGTGACTTTACGGCCATTTGTCGATAAGCTCAGTGCCATTAGTTTTTCCTACAAACCGTTCACTGTCAATAAAGAAATTTGTTCCCTGTTCATTTCGAATGTTAATAAACGAAAAATATAGTATAGAATGTTCAATACAAATTAGGTATACACTTGTAGTATATAAAAGTAAATCTTAAAATCTACTTCCTCAAGAGTGGCCACATTTGGCTTTTAAATAACAAGCTAAGTACTGCATTAAATCTTGTAAATTAATTTAAAATTTAAGACAATTAATTTTCACAATAAATCTCCTTGACCAGATTTACTTTACTTCAAATTTAAAATTTTTGTGAATTAACTTATTATTTATTATTTATATTTCTTATTTTTTACAAATGTAGTAGTAATTATAGTCCAGTTTTCAAAAAATATAAATTATTAGTTTTAATAGTCGGTATTTTATGTTGACAAAAATTTTTCTCTTTACTTTACTCTATAATTTTATAAAAATGCTTTTCTTTTGACAATTTTCTAATCAAATGTCTCTCTTTAAATTATCTAACTCATACCTGCCTTCTGCTTGTTTATGCTTATACTTATTATCTTTCTGCTCCCTTAACCGATTGCTGACTGCTTCAACCAATGATGATGGGATGCCCAACTCTTTCCAGTGTGAGAGCTCCTCAAAATTAGCGTTTTTCATAGCATTTTCCATTGTAGCCAGATCGGACAAAATAATAGTTTTTGGGAATTCAAATTAATATACCCAACATTTATTAAGATTAAATATTATTATACATGTATCCGTTAAACATATGCTGATACCATTTAAACCCTGATTTTTGAACTTTCAATACTTAAAGAGTGAAAAAATTTACTAACTCTCAATTAGTAAATGTTTTTTTTTTATCATTTTTAATTGACAATTAATACTACGGAGCATGGCATCACAAAAGATTTCATCACATACATTTCAATTTTCATTTTTTGTTTTCCAATTTTTGTTAGTGATTTCCAACAGCAGCAACGAATCTCTCTGTTCACATATTTTTCTGTAGGATTTCAATCTGACCGTCCTTCCTTTTCTAATTGCTAAACGTCAAACGTAGACTCAGGCAACTGTCAAAATTCAGGAGTTTGGCAATTGCGCTTTCATTTCCAGTGAGAGATGAGTTGGGCATCTCTTTATCTCTGCCAATACTATAGTGCACTTTACTTGCTTGTGCTCCCACTTGCTGCTGTCTTCAGGTACCGCACGATACCGTTTGACGATAGCGTCTATTCTTAAATTTAGAGTTGATTTTTGCTTGCGTCCTAACGGACTTTATAATTGTACTATACTGGATAGTAACGCCACTCCTCACGTCGTCGCTGTCGCTGTCCTCAGTCCTTTCGTCAAGTATTTTCCTTTAGTCGATGCTATGTCAAGTCAGGATTGCATACGACCATGCGCTAATCCCACATGTATGTTTATTGGTGACGATATTTTGGATGGTGCGTTCATATTCCGTGGACTTTATCTCTGTCTGTCGTAGTGGTTGAACCAAGGATATAATGATTCAAAACTCAAACTCTTTGCGTTATGAGAGAGCCCATGATCTCGTGGCTTACTTTGGCAGCACTGAAAGTTCATGAGCTACTGAACAGATGACAAGCAAAACAACGAGCTACCACTAAGTATCCTGCAGAAATAAATTGCGAAATCAGTGGGTTACTTGTGAGATCAGATTTTTTAGTGACTTTTACGTGTGTTTCTAATCTTTATTTAAAGAGTTTTAATATACTTTTGTTTTTAAGAAAGAGCAGGTATTTTGTCGCCGAGTATTCTTTATCAAAAGATATTTTTATAGAGTGTATAAAAATGAAATAAGGTTCATGTTTAGGTTATTTAAAACTTGTAGGTGTTTTGAAATATTAAAACATTTTGTGAAATTTACTTCTAAACGTTAATTTTGAAAATCTTTTGTGATTAAAATATACATGGACATATAATTACACGTCATATAGGATATCTAGCTACTTAAACTAATTTTAATTATGTATATTTTTCTGTAAAATGGAAACCGAAAAATACCCAAGAAATACATTAAAACATCTCAAAACTTATTTCTTTCCTTAGTGGCACCACTTTCAAATGTTATAAAAAATGTGGACTTTGACAGCGCTCTCTCGAATCAAAGAGTTTCGAATCATTTTATCCATGGTCCCATCGTAAGTGCTCGTTTTACGCTTTTCATTTGTGCGTGTTAGTGACAATCCGTGTGTATACGTATACGATCCCTTACGCTCTTTTAGCACATGCAGTAGCTTTACGCTAACTATAAACAAAACTGTATCTTTGCACTTAGCAATTATACAGCCTATTAATAAACATCTTTGCTCATTTAAGTAACTGATATTATTTTTCGTTCAGCTAAGGCCACCCACAAAATATAAATAATAAAACCAATTACTTAACACAAAATGTAAACAATAGCAAATATAAAATCAATTACTGAATAAGCTAATATTGTAACTGATACTCTCTTTATTGTAAGAATTAAGCAAATAAGAAAAATGTATAAATATGAGTAAATTGAAACAAAGAGCTCAGTTATCCATCTCATACTATCATTTTTGATTTCTTCCGCGCGTTGGCGGAAAACTATATATATTTAAACACTTCCTAATAGAAGGAAGTTAATTGGCGCCCAACAACGTGGGGCATGTGTTACATGTGATATCCTCGGCAAAAAAAAGAGGGAGAAAATAACAAGTATCCCTAGCCGAAAGGAATAATATAGTGTCGCGAGTCAAAAACCAAAATTCAACAAACAAGTATCTCCTCGGGAGGAGAAAAGGAAAAAAACAAAAACAAAAGAAAGCTGAAGTGAAGTGTTGCAAAAATAACTTAAAAGATGAAAAACAACCAAACCGTAATAAATTCAAAACTGACAATCAACAAGTGAAAATTTTAAATAAATAAAACACAAAAAAAAATGGCATTGCACGCTAAGGCGTTGCCACCGAGGGACAAAAGTAACTACAACGAAGGACAACGAGGGAAAAAATTCCAAGGTGGCTACAACAAAGAATAATCTCTAAGTTGCATTTCTCTTACTATTAATTTAATATTATATAAATAAGAAAGGCATGTTCTAAATAAAGGCTCGACCCAGAGAACTTAAAAGAACTTTACATTTACGTTCTCTGCTCGACCAGCCATATAAAAAAAAATTGTGAAACCGCGATTCACCACCGCAAGGGGGACCCTCCGGTTTATAAAATAAACTCAATACTGCGATTCTGAACTCCAGACCCTCCAGAATAAAAGAGTTTCCTTTCCTATAAAGGATAAAAAAAAAGTTAAAAAATACAAATAAAAAATTATTTAAAAAAAGATGAACAGGAAGTTTCGATAAAATCGAACCGAAAGTACAATAATAACGGCAAAAAAAAAAAACTAAATAAAAAACTGTACGTCCAAAATTTTGAAAGTTTTAATAAATAAAATAAAAAGAACGATATGTCCAAAACCTTGACAACAAAAAAGGAATAAAATTTTAAAAATCCTAAAAGATGAAAACATAGAAGAAAATTTTTTTTTTTTAATGCGAAATAATTAAAGTACACTAATATACGAAAGGCTGTACTATTGTAATCATTGCAAGGGCAACCATAGAGCTGAAACTTGTCCATATTTAAAACATAAAAAACCTAAAATAATAAAAAATAGCTTTAAATAGTGAGAACGAGAATATTGTTGCTAGACTAATAAATGCAACAAATGCTTCTCTTAGATTGGAGGTAGAGGAGTTGCGAAGGCAACTACAAGATTTAACCAGAGAACTTAAAACAACGAGAAGGTGCAAATTGAATTTTGTATGATGCACGATTGATTGGCTGAAAATTTGAGATCAAGGAGTTCACCATTTTCTGTAATATTTGCTGTTATTTAACAGAAATGAGATTTTATAACAACGTTCTCTGACAAATTACGTATCTCCCAATATAAAGAGAAAAATGAAGCGAAATGAATGAGAAAACAAAAAATACAAATGCCACTACACATATGCATGATTATTTTTTGCCATATAAACGATTTTTATGATGAAAAATTGATAAAATATAATTTTATGGAAAAAAAGCTACATTGATAAAATGTGAAAGATTATGCAAGAAATGATATTTTACTATTTTCATAATTTTCTAATTTCAGTTGTTACAAAATTAATAATTTATGTATGTACATATGTGCATCAATATGTTATATTATATAATATACTTGTAATAATATATTATCAATTATCAATGAAAACATGTGAGCGCACTGCTCTATATGTAAGTATGTATGTACAAATATGCGTACGACCGCGCAAAATAAGTAATGCATACACAAATCTACATACATTTAAGCGTACAAATGTAAGTACGTCAGCCAATAGGCAAAATACAAACATTGTTGTACAAAAGCAACAATTGTCTCAAATAGCATCAGCACCAGAAATCAATATGGCAGCCAAATGGACAAATCCTAAATTTGTAGTAAATCACACACCAACAACATTTTCATTAATGAACGCTGGCGCACAATCAATAAGCTACTTAAGTCGTTTCATTCATAAAAGCAAACGACTTACACATCTTCCCGAGCATGCGTTTGCCCACAAGCGTTTTTTCGCGACAATGGCAAAAGCTAAAAATCATAAATTGAACATCTTTCTGATGTTCCCTCTAGAAGGGAAAAGTGACAACCCTGCAAACACAGAAAATACAGAAATCAATGACAAAAGTGGCAACAAAGCTTTTGCGATTTAAAATATTTCACAATTTTAAAATATTTTTCCGTGGCTCGCAAAAATCTTCGTCAATATGTATGCATGTTCATATAAAAACATACATACCTACAATGATTTGTAGGCAAAGCTGTTAGAGCGGCAAGGGAAGCGATGACAATCGGCGAGCGTTTGGTTATTTTTCGGCACATCTCGGATTTTCTACCAACAACACAATGTTGTGACGCTTTGTCGTCGCGTCAGTCCTTCGACAGATTGACTCTTTGACATAAAAGCAAAGAACGTGAGCTTCGATCATTGGTTGACCGTGTCAACGGAGATTTCACATGAAGTAATGAGTGTTCATATCTACATACATATGTTGTTTATAGACAAATTTACAAATATTTTTACACATGATATGAAAATGCCGACGGCAAAACACAATTCTGTACTTTTATGACTTCATAATGGTGTCAAGCCCTTGAATTATTTTAAGAAATATATCAAAATATGTTTAAATTATTATTAATAACTCACAAGAAAGTAAAAATGAATTAACATAAAATAATTTAAAAATAATAATAAATAATAGTTCAATAAAAGGGAATATATATAGATCAATATTCCCAGTTTGGCATACACATTATATTCTCTTCAATATTCGCCGTTTGGTTATGTTAAGAGAGCGTATGTTTACAGATTCACCGCTGTTATAAAAGCGAGAAATGTTATTTGTTTCTCGTGCATGTGTGGTGAACTCCTTGATAAATTCCTACAAATTGTTCGCTGTCGAACCTGCACCTTCTCGTTGTTTTAAGTTCTCTGATTTAACACAGTCAACTACAGTCGTTGATTATGATAGAAGTGATCTATTCACATATCAATTGTGATGAGTCGATTGAGGTGGTCAAGTCACTACCAGAATTTAGTGGAAAAGAAACTAAATACGTTAGCTGGAGGGAGCCGTAGATATTTTGATGCATTAACTATACTGAGCCATTTTGGCGCGACTCGGTTTTGCTTACGCGGACAAGCGACCAGCTCGTATTATCGAACGGGAGATAAGCATTTTGCGATAGGGCGCTTATTCAACTATTGAATACTATAAAAAGGTTAATGAAAAACTAACTTTACTAATTAACAAAACGATAATGACTTACGGATCGGATAGTGCTGTAACTAAAGAATTAATCGCAAAAAATAGGCGGGATGAATTGCGTATACTTCTAACAGGTCTAAATGGAAATTTAGCCAATATATTATTTTCACTATCACCAAGTGATTTGCAAATGAGTTCAAAATTCGGGAAAAATCCGAATCATTACAGACAACGTACTAACTTCAATAACAGAAATTTTAATAATAATTTACGGTTTCCGCAAACCCAATTTCAAAGAAGCTACAATCAAAGGCCATTTTAACAAAACATTCAGCCAAGACCTACTCCAATGGATGTCGATCCAAGTACTCGAATCCAAAACCATCCACATTTTAATGTACAGAATAAAAGAATGAATACTACAGATAAACGACCATATGTCAGTGCACAACTAAGTAATCAACCACCAAATAAAATACAAAGAATATATATTATTAAAGAGGATAATTTTTTAGATCAGAACTAACTCTGCCATATATTTTCCTATATGAGAGGGTAAATGGCTAAACTTTAAAATACTAGTAGATAATGGGGGCAACAAGTTGCTACCTAAAATCAGGAGTTTTGAATTTGAGAATAAAAACTAATTAAATATATATAAAAGAGTAAAAACAATTAATGGATTTTCGATAATACGTTATTATCATTTTATTACTCAATTTGGTAAAAGACAAATTTTTTACGAAATCGAAAATTTAGAAGCAGATTTTTTAATTGGATACAAATTTTTGAAAGAAATTAATGCAGTGATCAACTTGAAAGAAACAAAGTTCATAATAAATAATGAAAAGGAAGAAGACATATTTAGCTTAGGAGGTGAATCTGAGCAACACAAGGGTAAAGGAAATTTAAAAGATAAAAAAATTAAGGGAGATATAATTACTTTGGGACTTTGGGGCAGAGACTTCGAAAGCGCCAGCTGAAGATTTATACCAGCATAATGACATTAAAAATAAAAAATATATTGTGGAAAAAAAAATCTACAACGCCATCCGATGGTAGTACCGGCAGCAAAAATAAAAAATTCAATTATAAAAAATATAAAGCTGGAAAAGTTCTACAACGCCAGCCGATGATAATACCGGCAATAAAAATAAAAAATATAATGTGGAACAAAAAAGTTCTACAACGCAAGTCGATGTGCTTACCGACAATAAAAAAAATTATTTAAACAAAATTACTTTGGAAGAATTCTCTGAAGCACCAGCCGAAGAAAATAACTGCATAAATGAAAAAAGAATTGAATATTTGAGGGAAAAAATAAGAAATAAAATAAATCAAATACATTCTTGAATAAACGTGAACTTACCGTTTCGAACGGATATAAAGGCAGAAATTACGACAATAATTGAAAATAACAATAATACTCTTAGAGGGAGAGGCCACGCCCATTTTTACAAAAATTTTAGCCAACAAGTGCCCCTAACTACTGCGATACCCTGTGCCAGATTGTAGTTTTATTTCTTAGTTTAGTATTTAGTTATGGCACTTTATAAATTTTCGTTTAATAGCGTTTTGTGGGCGTGGTAGCGGTTCGATTACGCCCATCTACCAGCTCGTTCTCACTTTTTCTGCCAAGAAACACGTGTTCCAAGTTTCATTAGGATATCTCCATTTTTAATCAAGTTACAGCTTCCACAAACAGACTTATAGACGGACGGACAGACATATATCCGGTTTTCAACTCGTATCGTAATCCTGATCATTTATACATATATAACTCCGTAGATATCCTATTATTATTAATATATTAGTTTTAGGTGATGCAAACATCCGTTAGGTGAACAAAGCTATTATACTCTGTAGCAACATGTTGCAAGAGTATAATAAACTGATGGACCAGATTGAACTGAGCGGCTGCCCTTGAAATGGCTGTAACTCAAAAACTATTTGAGATAACGATTTGAAATTTAAGTTATTTTTAATAGTATAAACTATCGAATCGTAAAACAAAATATTTAGTTTTTTAAATTTCACACTAGTTGTGCCCCTTAAAACTTGTTAATAATTTTTATACTCTCGCAACCTGTTGCTACAGAGTATAATAGTTTTGTTCACCTAACGGTTGTTTGTATCACCTAAAACTAATCGAGTTAGATATAGGGTTATATATATATAAATGATCAGGATGAAGAGACGAGTTGAAATCCGGGTGACTGTCTGTCCGTCCGTCCGTCCGTCCGTGCAAGCTCCAACTTGAGTAAAAATTGAGATATCTTTATGAAACTTGGTAGACATGTTTCTTGGTACCGTAAGGTAGTTGGTATTGCAGATGGGCGTAATCGGACCACTGCCACGCCCACAAAACGCCATTAATCAAAAACAAATAACTTGCTATAACTAAGCTCCGCAATAAGATACAAGACTGTTATTTGGTACACAGGATCACATTAGGGAGGGGCATCTGCAGTTAAAACTTTTTTTTAAAAAGTGGGCGGGGTCCCGCCTCTAATAGGTTTAATGTGCATATCTCCTAAACCGCTAATGCTATAATAACAAAATTCACTAGAAGCAAATTTTTTTAGCACTTCTATTGACGGTGTGAAAATAGTTGAAATCGGGTGGCAACTCCGCCCACTCCCCATATAACGGTACTGTTAAAAACTACTAAAAGCGCGATAAATCAAGCACTAAACACGCCAGAGACATTAAATTTTATCTCTGAGATGGTATAAATTGGCTTTATAGGAACCGCGTTCAAAATTGGTCAGTGGGCGTGGCACAGCCCCTTTTTAGGTGAAAACCCATATCTTGAGATCTTCTCAACCGATTTCAACCAAATTCGGTGCATAACGTTCTTTTCATGTTTCTATGTCATAGTGCGAAAATGGGCGAAATCGGACTACAACCACGCTTATTTCCCATGTAACACCATTTTCAATTCCATCTGATTCTTTCACTTTCAACTATGCAAATCAGGTAACAATGATTATATCGGGGTAAAACTTTGCGTGAATAATGCAATTAAAGTATGCCACCTTGCGGCCAAAAATATCAGTCAATCCACAAAGAAATCTCAAACGAGTATACCATTTGACTTTGCGAGAGTATAAAATGTTCGGTTACATCCGAACTTAGCCCTTCCTTACTTGTTTTATATTAAGTATTATATAAATCATCAGGCCGAAGAGACTAGTTGAAATCTTAGTGACTGTCTGTCCGTCCGTCCGTCCGTGAAAACTGTAACTTGAGTAAAATTTGAAATATCTTTATGAAACTTGGTACACATGTTTCTTGGTACCGTAAGACGGTTGGTATTGCAAATGGGCGTAATCGGACCATTGCCACGCCTACAAAACGGCATTAATCAAAACAAATAAATTGCCATAACTAAGCTCCACAAGGTACAAGACTGTTATTTGGTATACAGGATCATATTAGGGAGGGGCAGATTTTCCTTAAAATATTTTTTTTTTTAAAGAGCCGTGGTTGTTGTTGTTGTTGTAACGGTTACCTACTCCCCGTTTGGGTGATAAATTCCAGATTGGTTGTTGTCGAGGTCATCTAACGGGAGGCCCAGGAAACGAGCTGTTTCGACGGGGTCGGACCATAGGGAAAAGGGTGTTAGAAGAGTGGGGTTTGTTGGGCATGCAAAGAGGTGGTTAGTGTCATGCGGAGACTCATTGCACGCAGGACATGTGTTTGGTATGTCGGGGTCTATTCTGGATAAGTAGAAGTTTAACCTGCTACAATATCCAGAACGAAGTTGCGCGAGGGTCACTCTGGTTTTGCGAGGCAACTCGAGCTCTACGTCTGGTATGGGTGGTGGTTTGACTCGTAATACGCCATTCACCGGCCGGCCGATTGCCTTTTATGTCGCCAGCAACGTTTCTTTTTCTCTTCCCCAAGAGCTGCTCTGTACTTTGGCAGTTATCGCGGTCGTGTGAGGAGTGAAGGAGCAAAGACTGTCTAGCATTACGCCTAAAATTTTAGGGTTGTTTATTGTCGGAATTTTGGTGCCATCGACTGAAATGTATAGATCAAGTCTGACCTCCAGTTCGTAAATATCTTCGCTGTGGATTTAGTGGGGGAGAGTGTCAGACTCCAGCGAAGAAGCGAGAAAGATCAGAGAGATAGCTGTTTACTTTCGAGCACATGCCATCGATTCCATTGCCCGACGTCAGTATCGTGCAGTCATCAGTGTACGAGGTCACGGAAGTTCCCTCTGGTGGTTGAGGGAGTTTCGAGACGAAGAAGTTAAACAGTAAAGGGGAGAGGACACCACCCTGCGGAACCCCCTGTATAATTCTTAGTTTGGAGTTTTGACCCCGAAATAGTACGAATGATTGCCGACCGCTCAGGTAGTTTATGGTCCACCGCTTCAGCCCTGGAGGGAGCGTAGATTGTTCGATGTCCTCAAGTAGCGTTGTGTGGTTGACTGTGTCGACGGCTTTCGACAAGTCCAACGCTACGAGGATCGTCCTCTCGCAGGGTGGCTTCTGGTTTAGGCCATAAACTATCCGAGCGTTTATGACGCTAAATGCTGTGGTGGTGCTGTGCAGTTTTCGGAAGCCATGCTGATGTTCTGCTAGGCTAAGGTGGTGAGTGAACGTCGGGAGTAACAAGGCCTCAAGTGTCTTCACTACTGGGGAAAGGAGAGTTATCGGGCGATAAGACTCCCCTTTGTTGGCGGGTTTCCCAGGCTAAGTGGTGCGAAGTCATTTGACATTTTACGCAGCCGTCGGGTAACACATCGTTTGGCCTTGCCAGTCAAAGGGTGCAGTGTAAACTGCCGGCTAATATAGCTCGCGCACTTCTTCGGGTCCGAGGGGGCATGGCCATCGAATTGAATTTCAATCCGATCATCAGGTCTCCTCGGATTTGATAGGGCCTTGACAGTAGTCCAAGGCTTACTTACACCGGTGGAGAGGTTGCAGGACTTCAGGTGCTCTATCCATTTTGTCCGCTTATGATGGTTTACCATTTGCCGAATCTCCAAATTGAGATCCCTTATTCGGGGATCACAGCTGCTTCGGCTGCGATTCTTCCAGCCGGTATGAAGCGAGCAGTAGCAGCAGCGAATTGACGCTCGCCAACGATGACGTCCGTAGGAATGGGTAGTGCGTTGAAGGTGTTCTCGGTAAATTCTGTGAAGCCGACCCAGTTAGCTTTGTTAAAGTTAACAAAAGTGCGGTTGTCCACAGAAATAAAGTCAGGAGGTTTATCGATCGAGATAATTATGGGCAGATGGTCTGACGCGAGAGTTAGCATAGGTCGCCAGGTTATACTATTTATCAGACCACCGCTAGCGATGGTAATATCTGGCGAGCTATTACAAGTGCCCATAATTTTGGTGTGGGCTTCGTCATTCATTGTGCAGAATGTCGAATCGTCAATCAGTTTCGCCAGCTCTAGAGCATGTATGTGTCCGTGTTCGGGTTATATCCTGTTAGGCAACATGTGACTGGGGGATGTATATATTAAATACCATATCCCCTTCGATAGATATGGAATCAAAGGAAGAATATATGAGTATGTAATATACTTAAACGAAAATAATAGAGGAGAGAAATAAGCTAAAGCCGAGATACAAGAAACAAGTATTAAAAGAAGATTTAGGGAATAAGGTTAGAATTAACTACAGAAATAGAGTAGTACATAAAGATAATATTGAATCTTGAATATACATATATAACTCAAAATGAACACAAACGATTGACTATAACTGATTTAATGGACATTTCTAACTTAATGATATTAATAAATAAAGATGTAATTGTTATATAATATATATTAAGTATCCAAAAATGATAAAATATTGCAAATATTATGAAGTAAGAGCAATCACACAAGGAGACGGTAAATTAGTAATTGGCAAAGAAATTGCAAAATGCAAAAAGAATATATTAATATAAAAAGGTGTAAAAAAGAACATGTGTAAAAAAGAACACGAAATGTAAAAAATACTACAAATTTAAATTTAATTCAAGTTGATGCTAATGTTGCTAATGATTCAGTTCGTTTGCGAAGTTCGTTTAAATGTGCATTGTTTGAAGTACCGCCTAATTTTGGTCTCTTTCATATTGGTTCTATGAACTTGGTTTGCAGGCATTGTTTAACTGAGCATTTTGCTTCAGAGTCGAGAATGCGTGAAACAAATTCCATCTTCCACTATATTTTGTGTTACTAGTGGAAGATCGAATTTTTTAATTCATTATGGTATATGGGGGTCGCATATCAACTGATAGAAATATAAAGAAAAAGTCCAAAAATTATTTCGACAATATCGAAGCAACAATTTGACCTATGCTATAGTCGGTTCGGAAGCAAATACTTCTGATTCAGTTTAAGAGGAATTTATCATTTTAAAATTCATGACATATTTTATCACAGAGCAGCCCGTGGTCACAGCATATGGTCGTACGCCAAATTATGCCTAGTTGTATTTTTATGATGTCGATACGGCTGTTTAATATAAAATGCGACAGCAATCAAATAAAACTTGCGATGATGTTAATAAGACAAAATTCTGTTGATTCGTTCATTGAAGGAACATTGTGATAGAGTACGCAATGCACAGAAAGAGTTTTGTTTGAATCGTGATACAGATATACGAAGATATAATGATGATGCAACTCGAACTGATGTTGCTGTTATAATTACGACTGTAGATGGTGAACCACCATTTGAGAGAAATATGATATATTTTTCAAAAACAAATGGTGTGGTTAAGAATGTATCAGATTGGCAATTAGGGATCAATTTAACATTTTGCATAAATCCCAAACACTATTTTTGCAGTACATTTTTGATATGTACATATGTGATAATAGAAGGATGTCGATTATAAGAAAGAAACAAGTAAATTTGAGGGCAGATGTGTATAACAATATTACTGATTATTTGCAAAGCATAGGTCGGGAAGAGATGGGGCTCCAAAAAACATGTATTAAAATTACTTAGATGCAATATCAATTGTTCAGCACTTCGGCAAGCTATCACTTTTCGTTACAATGACTTACAATCTGAACTAGCCGGAGATTATAAGTAATATTGATCCTACTGAATCAGCTAATTTTAGGCCTGAAATACATAGTTGTGCGTGTATTTAAATCGAAGTTAAAAGAACTCATATCTGACATTTGGAATAAAGATGTTTTTGGCAAAGTTGAGCCTCTTACTTGTGTATATACATATGTATTGTATATTAAAATTTCAAAAAAAGAGGTTTATGTATGTATTTATATATGCAAGATAGAAAATGTTTAAAAGCATGTCCAAAGGATTGTGAGCAATCAACGAAAGAATCAGTTAATGGTTAAAGGTTGTATAGACGACGCGACAAGAATGTTTCCGTTGATGTTAGATAACCGTTATGTCGTTCGGTACAATCCATATATATTTGCTTGCAAAATATAATTGTCACATAATTGTCGAGGTGTGCACTTCCGTTAAAAGTATTAAATATATATACATAGGTATATAAGTATGGATAACATATAAAGGTTTCATTTAAAAGTGAAAATATAATACAAACGAAAATGTATAGTAAGTACAAGTTGAACTACTTGTACATGCAGTTAGAAATTTTTTGAATTGTCGATATGTGGGATCAACTGAGGCTATGTGGCGGATATATGAATTATCAATACATTTTCAGTCCCATACCATAATTCGTCTTGACATTCATTTGCAACAAAAGCAAAATATTATACTTCGCAAAGGCCAAGAACGGCAAGCAGTAGGAAATCCTAAGCTGACGAGGCTTTTAGCTTTCTTTCAATTGAATCAAAGTGATCCATCTGCTGTGCAGAAATTCCATTGCATTTTGTTTGGATTGATGGTAGAAAATCTTGGCGTAAAAGACAACGAGGAGGAGATAAAATTATTACTCTGATGTATATGGCGTCTCCTAACGAAATTGAGCTATTCCATTAAAGATTGCTTTCGTTGCATTAAAAGGGTTAAAATCATATGAAGATGTTCGTACATACAATGGAATTGTTCATAGCACATGTATCGAAGTATGTCATGATAAATTGTATTGAATTGTATTTCCTATTGGTCGAATTTCAACCACTGGCGACCTTAGTGTAAATATATATGATCAGGATGACGTGTGTCTGTCCGTTCGTCTGTGCAAGCGATATCTTGAGGAAAAATTCAGAAATCTTGATAAGACTTGGCATAATGAGAAGGTTGGTTTTGCTGATGGACGGAATCGGACCATTGCCACGCCATTGTCCCAATGGAAGATATTGGAATCATCTATTACAAGGATTTTTAAACTTCAGGTTGGCCTTATACTACAAGTATATACATTTGTCAAAATGGAATTATCTTAATGAAACTCCGAAAGCATCTCTTTCTAATAACAGTACATTCTTGTGCCTAAAGTGGATAAAATCGGGTAGATACTTCCTCTGGCCCGAAATACCTAAAGTGATGATTTTCAAACGTTTGGTTGACTTAATGCCTTATATATTGGTCAATTGCAAGTCATGAGGATAAAAATAAATAAAATTTGGTCAACACTACCTTTGTCTTCATTTACTGAATATAAGAATTTTAAACTTCCGGTTGGTTTTAAACCGTATATATCGATCGATAAGTCATACATATTGGTTAAATGAGCAATTCACATCCACATCACCACACCTACATCCCACACACACATTCCACACCAACCCTATCATCACGATCACACCACACATGAAAACACACTACACACCACACCGAAGGAGGTAAAAAGGGGACGACGAGCGACCACCAATCTCTTTTGCGCACCGTCATCAGGAAAATCGCTATCTCCGCTACCAACCGTCAAGACTGTCTAATATTAAAATCGTTGTGTTAATTTTTATAAAAAAAAAGTTATACGCTATATTTGAATTTAGGTGTTAAGCCAATAAAAAGGTTGTGAACAATATCATTTAACAAAAAAAATAAAAAATAAAAAAATAAAATCTTTTGAATTTAAACCTTAAACAAAAGGCGTTTTGTGAAGGAAAAAAAGGGAAGTAATAATGTCCTTGGTGAGTGCTAATCTGGTAATAAAATAAACATTGGTCCTTCGAGCCTTAAGGAAAGGCACTATTGGAAAAAAAAATATATATATAGAATAATAATAATAAATAATTAAATTAAATAAAGTGCGGAGATCTTACTTACATATAAAATACATATACCTAAAACAAAACAGTGTACAGTGAAAAAAGCAAGCGCGGTACAAGTGAATACATATTATATACAAAAAAAATCAAAAGTGTTCAGTGAAACAAACAAGTGCGGTACAAGTGAATATACATCTTATATATATATATAAAAAAAAAAAAAAAAGTACCGAAGAAAAAAATATACATATATATACATTCAGCGCCGTAAAAATAAATACATATATACAAATTGTGCGGAAAAATAGATAAAAAGATAAGATATAAATACACTAAAAAAAAATATATATATATAATAAAATACATAAAAAAGTGCAACAAACCTTTCACATACCGTCTGTGAACAAACATAAAACATATAAAAAACGGGCGCGAAACCTATATACAATAACACAAATTAAACGGGCGCGATTACTAAACATAATTATATAGTAACCGGGCGCGAAATAAAAAATATAAACACACAAATCTGCTACAACAAACTAAAGAACATACCTGAGGCAGAGAACTTAGAAACAATGAGAAGGTGCAGGTTCGACATCGAACATTTTGTAGGAATTTATCAAGGAGTTCACCACGCATGCACGAGAAACAAATAACATTTCTCGCTTTTATAACAGCGGTGAATCTGTAAACATACGCTCTCTTAACATAACCAACCGACGAATATTGAAGAGAATATAATATGATACATGCAAAACTGGGAATATTGATATGCCATTTGAAATTTGAAATATATTCCCTTTTATTGAACTATTATTTATTATTATTTTTAAATTATTTTATGTTAATTCATTTTTACTTCATTGTGAATTATTAATAATAATTTAAACATATTTTGATATATTTCTTAAAATAATTCATGTACTTGATAGCATTATGGAGTCACAAAAGTACAGAATTGTGTTTTGCCGTCGGCATTTCACATTCATGCTTCGATTTTTCTTTTCAAATGCATGTGTAAAAGTAATTATATACGTAAATATGTACTTCTTTTGTCGTTTTGGCCCATTTTACATATTTATTAAAGCAAGTGTCAATAATTGCGCCAATGCATGTACATACCAGAGAGAACTTGTAACAATTTTCTTCTTGTATGTTCTATGTAAATATGTATTGAAAGTGTCTAGCTTTCTTTGTTCCGCATAGGTGAAACTGTCAAGTGTCGATAATTGCGCCAAAATCAAATACATTATGTATTAATTTACATATGTTTTAAGCTTATATAAAATTGAGAAGTGTCAATAATTCCGCCAAAGTCCATAAAGTTTGTGATTTTGTGCGGTGCGGTTTGATTTTTTCTTAAATTGTTCGTCCGTTTCTTAAATTGTTTTAATAAGTGAATATATAGAGCATAGAGGAAATATGCCTAAAATTAGGAAGTGTCGTGTTCGCGGTTGTGAAAGTACCAGCGGCGGGGTACTTCGATTGTTTGGTTTCCCAAATGAAAGGGAGCTGGCTGAAAAGTGGAAGGAGAATTTGAAAATTTCTCCCTCTGACCACTTTCCAACCACCTTCTCATTCATTTGTGAGAAACACTTCGAAAAAGAGGCAATTGGCCAAAAGAAATTAAAAAAGTGTGCGGTGCCAACATTGAAGCTGGGTAAGTTCAAATGCTTTTATTTACTATTAATTGTGTGTGTTTTGTTGTTTCTTTATGGGTGCCCATATAAGTGTGCGCAGAGAACAATAAGGTGAAAATTCTTGTATGTTCTCTAGTTTGTGTGTGTGTTTTTTTCCATGCTTGTGGGGGTTCATGTAATTTTGTGTGCATGTTTCGTGCTTTGCTTGTGGGTGCCCATTTAATTGTGTTTAGCACACATTAGGGATGAAAAAAAATTAAATAAATTGAATTTGAAAATTCTTGTAACAAATTAATAAATCTACCCTATAATATTAAAAAAAAAATAAGTATGGAAGGGTTAAGTTCGGGTGTAACCGAGCATTTTATACTCTCACAAATTTTTAATAATTTTTTATATAGTTATGTATTATTTTATATAGTTATGTGTGTATATAGCAATAATAATATTTTTATGTAATTAATTAATCTTTTTTAGATGAGGCCCCTACCCATTTATTTCAACCGGCACCTGTATCAAAAAGTTGCTGTGTTCGCAACTGTGCCGGTTGGGAGAGCAGGAAGCTCTTCCGTTTTCCTCAAACGGAAGTTGCTCGAAATAATTGGGCAAGGGCCTGTAATCTACAGTTGCCAATCGGAAAAAATTTATATATATGTGAAAGACACTTTCACAAAGATGACATTTCATCTAATAAAATTATAAATGAAGCTCTTCCGGTTTTGCATATAAAAACCGAGGATGACGGAGACAGTGCGTCATCGCAGTGGAGTTTGCTGGCGGTTAAAAAAACGTATGGGCAGATAGAAAATGCGCCACTTAATGATATCTCATTGCAAGAATTTGAAAAATATTCACGCCTTCATGAGATAGAAATGAAGTGCAAAAACAGTGAAGAGATCACTGTTAGTGGTCATAAGCATTACGCTCGGGTAGCTAAAGGGTACCAAAGGAATGCTTTGAAGCAATCCAAAACAATTAAAGAGCTGAAAAGGAAAATTTTCCAATTGACCAAGAAGTGTCAAGCTCTAGAAAAGAATGTCATTATAACTGGCGATGCAAGCACACATGCGATAACATTCGCAAAAATGATTTTGAATAAAAAAAACTCCTATACTGAAGAGGAGAAAGTAATGGCTCTAAACATAAATTATATGTCGACTAAAGCCTATAATTTTATGCGTGAGGACTTGGAATTCGCCTTGCCTCACAAAAAAACTCTTTTGCGTTGGCGTCCGATCCGGTATGTCTCCCCCGGTATCGACGCGAAAGTCTTGAACAATTTACAAAAAATTGTTCAAGACATGAAAAGTGAAGAACGCATATGCCAATTAGTTTTCGACGAAGTATCAATTAGAAAAGATCTCACATATAATAAAGTTCGAGATTTAATTGATGGCTTCGTCGATAATGGAGAAGGTTACCGAGAAAGCGTGATCGGCAATAAGTGCTGCTTTTTTATGCTAAAAGGCTTAGTCGGAAAATGGAAATATGTACTTTCCTATTATGTGGCAAAAGATGGCGTGAAAAGTACGCAATTGATGAAATTGCTCAAGAGCAATATAGATGCCTCGGAGGAAATCGGGCTAAACATCAAGACAATAGTTTGTGATCAAGGTTCTTACAATTTAAAATTAAGACAACTATTGGGCGTAACGCTAGAACAGCCGTATTTTTTTCATAATGAAAAAAAAATATATTTTATGTTCGATTATTGCCATTTAATTAAATGCATACGCAATACGATAGTAAAACATGACATTGAAACACGTGATGGCATAACAACTTTTGAAGTTGTTAGAAAAATATATGCCATCGACCAAGCGAATGTTAATTTTAAAATGTGCCCAAAATTAACATATTCGCATGTGTACCCCGGGAATTTTGATAAAATGTCTGTTTCAAAAGCTACCCAACTGCTCAGTAATTCGGTCGCCGCAGCAATCGGAATGGCGATTAAAGAAAATATGTTGGGCTCCGATGAGCATATTAATAAATGCGCCAAAGCAACCCAACTGCTTTTTAAAAAAATGAATGACCTTTTCGATGAATTGGATTGTAAAACACTTTACAATCCAAATCCGTTAAGGCGGCCAATACAGAGAAATTGTATTGCAAAAATTAATCGGTTGAAAGATCACATTGATTTTATTAAAGCCATAAAAAAGCCAAATAAACATATATCATGCTTCGATTCCTGCGTATTAACAATCAATGCAATGATTGCTTTGAGCGGCGATATATTTAATGAACATTTAAATATATCATTTATACTCTTAGGGAAGATGAACCAGGATGCCTTAGAAAACTTTTTTTATAAAATACGGGCAAACTTGGGATGCAATAATCATCCCTCCGCACATGAAATGCAATATATTGTTGCAAGGCTACTATCTATGCACATATTGCGTCGAAAATTCTCACAAACTGGCAGCAATTGTGAAGAAGACGACGATATTAACCTTGAATGGAATATTGGCCAAGAAGACGACCTGGGAGATAATTTAAAGCCAGCTGAGCAACTTGCCGTGGAACAAATAGATATTCCAGATGAGCACTTTGCGAATACTGAGAAAACAGCTGAGATACAGGTACGTCGGTACTATACTGGATATGCCATATACCAGAAGGTCTTGTGTAGATTGAAGTGCCAAAAATGTGTGAGTTTAATGATGAAGAGTGATAACTCTCTAGAAGACTCATCGGAAGCCCTTATAAGATTTAAAAATTATAAAAGTCCCGATGATCTAAGGCTGGTCAATCCCGAGGATAGAATATTTGAAATAAGCCGCCTTCAAATGAGCTATTACAAAGAGCTCTTCTTGAAGAATTCATGCAGAGTGGGTATAAAAACATTTATAATAACCCAGATTACTGCAAAAACAGAGGAAGAATACCCAGAGTGGTATAACGAAGCGGGTGATTGCCTAGGGCACAGGCATCAATTTTTAGATTTTTTGATAACAGTTTTGTTATACAAAAATTCAAAGTGGCTGGCTCAGCAAACGGAAGATCTTTATAGAAAAGAAAACAAAGAGCGATATTTTAAAAATAAAGACAAATTAAAAAAATTGGCAAGGTAGACTGCAGGCCAGTACAAATTTTTCGAGCAACTTCCGGGTTAAAATAGGTAAAATAAATGTTAATTGAATACATCAGTTTAATAACTAATACACATTTCTCTTTTTTTTATTTCAGATACTTCAAAAACTAATAACGTTTTTTTATTTCTTTCAGGGTAGAATTAAGTTGTAAATAATTAGTTTAATAGTTTGTAATAGTTTTAGTATTTGTTATTGTTAGTTAGTTATAGTAGTTTATAGTATTAGTATTTAGTAGTTAAAAATACACGTGAGCCAAGCTCTTCAAAAAGCTGGTGAAAAAGATCTAATCTTCAATGATTAGGTTGTGTGAGAATTTGCTGTATGTTGGTAGGCAAATTCTGAAAGTCGTGTTTTATTAAAATTATATACTATTAATAAATTTATATATTTTTCTAATATACAAAATTTTCTTTTTATTTTTCATTCCAGATTTTTTATAAATTTAAATTAATTAAATTTATGTTTATATAAACATGTATTCTTTCTATATTATTTTTAATAAAATTTTAAAAAATATATTGTTGCTCAAAAGTCTATTTTATTTCAATATTAATTTCAGTTGATTTTCCTATAGAAATTTGACTGGCGTAGAAGCAAATGTGCAACAGGACATACATATATTATGTCGTTTACACATTTGTATGTATTTGTATGTAGATATGTACACTCATTACTTCATGTGAAATCTTCGTTGACACGTTTTTTGCTTTTATGTCAAAGAGTCAATCTGTCGAAGGACTGACGCGACGACAAAGCGTCACAACATTGTGTTGTTGGTAGAAAATCCGAGATGTGCCATACACACTCTTATAAACATACATGGCATATGGGCAAGTGCAAAATCAACCCCTATTCATATACAACGTGGCATGCGTAAATGGAAACAAAGTCAACAAGTCATGTGCATATATACGGGCAGATGTGTGTACAAAAAATTCGAACGTACTTACGTACATTCTTCGACAAATACAGTCAATCCCGGTTAAGTGCCAAAACCAAAGATGCAGATTTTTTGTGCTTTGTAGTACATAAGCGATTGTGGTACTTAAGCGAGTGGTACCAAAAAAAATTATTTCTATTTATTTAAAAAAAATTACCGTTTTCTTTAAAAAATTAAGAAAAAAAAAAATTAAGATGCAGCAAGACACCGGCAGATAAGAGGGATTGGAGGAGTGATACTTAACCGGGGTTTACTGTATACATAAATCAGAGGAATATTGAATATTTTCTTTAAAAAGTTTCTTGAATTGTTAATCGACAAATATACTATGTTGTCACTTTTATTCTAAAATATTTTAATACTCATATTTGAGGGGTTGTCACTTTTCCCTTCTAGAGGAAATATCAGAAATTTGTTCAATTTATGATTTTTAGCTTTTGCCATCGTCGTGAAAAGACGCTTGTAGGCAAAAGCATGCTCGGGGGGATGTGAGGGTATCTGTTTTTATGAATGAAGCGAGGTTGCTTGTTAAAAGTACGCCTGCGTTCATGAATGAAAATGTTGTTGTTGTGTAATTTACTATAAATTTGGGCTTCGCCTATTTGGCTGACATATTGACTTGTGACGATTGTTGTTTTTGTAGAACAATGTTTGTAGTTTTTGCGGGTGACATATTTACATGTGTACGAATATATGAATGTAGGTTTGTGTATCCATTATTTGTGTGACAATGTCATAAGCTCATATGTATGTATGTACATATAGAGCAGTGCGCGCAAATGTTATTACTGATAAATGATAATAACTTGATTTGAATTTGAATTTTACTTACATAAGTACATACATATGTATGTATGTAAGCTTTAAATCATGAAAGGTGTGATTTGCATATATTACTATTTAAATATATTAAGATTTTTAAGATATTATGATAGTGTGTTATATACTTATGTATGTATGTATATAGTAAAATATAACAGATACATACATATGCATACATATATATATATATGTATGTACTTATATGAAAGCATTTCATAATATCAAACATAAGCAATATCTAAAAAGCAACTGCAAATATTCCTTTGAAGTAGCATATTTTAATTAAAATGTAATACATTTTTCATGATATCATAGATATTCAGAAACGAATTTCATATCTATGAATATGATTGCATATAAACGTATAAAAATATAAGCTAACATGCGGCTGTAATATCAATGCCAACTTCTGAGCATAATTTTCATACAATGCTCAGCCAGAGAACTTTTTTTGTACAACAATGTTTGTATTTTTTCTATTGGCTCACATACTTACATTTGTACGCATATATATGTATATATGTGGATTTGCGTATGTATTACTTATTTTGCAATGTCATATGCATATTTGTACATACATACTTACATATAGAGCAGTGCGCTCACATGTATTTATTGATAATTGATAATATATTATTATATTATATAATATAACATATTGATGTACATACATAAATTATTAATTCTGTAAAAATTGAAATTAGAAAATTATGAAATTAGTAAAATATCATTTTTTGCATAATCTTTCACATTTTATCAATGTAGCATTTGTGCAAAAAAATAATAATTTTTCATCATAAAAATCGTTTATATGGCAAAAAATAATCATGCATATGTGAAGTGGCATTTGTATTTCTTGATTTCTCATTCATTTCATTTCATTTTTCTCTTTATATTGGGAGATACGTAATTTGTCAGAGAACGTTGTTAAAATTCTCATTTCTGTTAAATAACAGCAAATATTACAGAAAATGGTGAACTCCTTGATCTCAAATTTTCAGCCAATCAATCGTGCATCATACAAAATTCAATTTGCACCTTCTCATTGTTTCTAAGTTCTCTGCCTGAGGGACAAAGGACAACAACAGCAAGCTCGGACAGTGGAGAGAGAAACAGACTTTTCGGCATTGGCACACATACACACATCTAAAACCCCCAAAATACCCTTGAGGCGGTACAAAGTGAGTCGTATCGATTCCTTTTACTTATTTATAATTTATTGGCATATATGTATGTTAGAAGTAACAAAATCGGGTTATATTCAAATATAGCGGTTACGGCCAAACTGTTTTAACGTACGGTTAATTTCGAGAAAACCGAATACAGTTTGGTGCATTATATACATCCATATATACAATATATATATATATATATATATATAGCATATTTATTTTAAAGAAACCAAAGCCTATACATGCTTACCTTTGTTTATCCAAACACATAAATTTAATCAACAAAAAAAAAATAAAAATTTTCAAGTACTTACTTGACCACTTTTTCCGGCAATACCCCTTATGTTTAATAAATCATAAGCAGGATTGCGAAAAATAAGTAAGCAAGGCAAATTGGAAAAATAAAATAAAATTCAAACGAAAAAAAAAAGAGAGAAAAACATGCATACATATATGCACGATTACTGCCAAGTACTTACAAATATATATTATATATATTTCATTTAATATACTAACAAAGTTACGAAGAGAATAATTCTTAAAATATATACACGAACGATACGAACTAAAAAGTGTGTACCTGCACATTATTTATTTTCTTTTCCCGCGTCATTCCTATAGCCAACCGAACAAGCATATACATACAAACACACGGCTTAAAATTTGCCTATGTCTGTATACCCTACACACATTGGGTACAATATTTAAAATTATTTTCGTTAAAATTATTGCTAATAATAAAAGACTTAAACGTAATAATAACAAAATTTCCTAACACTAAGCGTTGCGGTACATAAGTAGGAATTATTAAATTTTTAGACAGAATTAAAATGTATTACAACAAAAAACAAAGACAAATTTATACTTGGTGGGAATAGCGCATAATTAGTACACACACAGTTGTACATATATTCAAAGACCGTATCGGCACTTTTCTTGCAATACTCCTTGTTCTTGTTAAAACACAAACAAGCAGGATTGCAAACAAAACTTTTAAGCATATTACATATGTACAAAAAAAAAACGCACATAACGTGCACGCTTATGTACAAAGGTTAATAACCTCATTTTTAATGCGGTAATATACACAATTAAAATACATACAAACGAGTACGTAACAATAAATTATAAAATACAAAGAGAAAAAAAAAGCGGAACTAAATAAAACCCGATAATAAGAAAAACGAAATACGCGTTTGTTATTGGCGAAGTCCGGATACAACAAAAAAAAATATACTATTTATCTAAAAGGTAATCTCTTCATTTATCCAATATCATCAGTATACACTGAGAGAAAAAATAGATAAAATATATCTAAACAAAAAAAAATTAAATTTTTAATTTTACTTTAATCTTTTTAAATGAACGCAGATTCTAAGGAATCTAAAGCAATTCAACATCTAAAAGTACCAAAAATGATTTCGGACGAAAAGAGTCCATGTACACCTGCAGAAGCTACACGCTCAAAGCAAGGTGCTACAAAACAAAAAAAGATAAAAGATATTTCATACACCAAATTTATCTCAGACAGTGACAGTCTAATACGATACTGCACTCGATTTTCATCTTCGCCGATTCAGGATAATTCTGAATCGGTATTAGAAATTAAAAAAGACAATCTTGACAGTTTTTGGACACGTCTCCAAGCTGCATATGACGCAATCGTAGAATCTGACGACTCAGATCTATCGGAAAATTTCAAATCTTCTGCTTACGCCAAATACGAAAACTGCTTAGACCAGTTCGAAGCAACAAAAGCAATGATTTCTGACCAGTTAAAATTAATCAAAGCAATTGCACCTACTCCACAGCCAAGAGTAGAGCTGCCACAAATTAAATGCCAAGAGGCAAATTCGGGCATCCATCTCAAGGTGCCCGCATGTGACACAGAAATCTTTCATGGTGGTTATAAACAATGGCCGTCCTTCCGAGACATGTTTACTGCCGTTTACATAAACCATCCAAAATTAACAAATGCTCAAAAATTGTATCACCTTCGATACAAAACAAAAGGTCAAGCAGGCGTAATAGTAAAACAGTTCGCACTAAATGACGATAATTTCAATTTGGCGTGGGAAGCTCTTAAATCAAGATTCGAAAACGAAAGAATATTGGTCGATAAACAAATATCGATATTAATGAACTTGCAAAAAATTCAGAAGGAAACAAGTGAAGAATTTATCAAACTTCAATCCACTGTTTCAAATTGTTTGTCGGTTTTATCGACACAAAATATTCCCACAGACAGCTGGGACCCTATACTGGTAAACATATGCACTGCCGCATTACCAGAAAAATCATTACTTCTATGGGAGCAATCGCTCTCATCACGAAGAAAATGCCCCACGTGGTAACAAATGAAAGATTTCCTAACTACCCAGTACGAAATCGCAGAAAGGGTAGATAAAAAAATGGTTAGAACGAAAACTGTTCAACACGACCTAAATAGAAGCTTCCACAGGCCACAAGCCAGTAGCAACAACAATTTAAATAGAAGCTTCTTCAGAAATCAAACGTTCACATCCGAACAGTACAAACAAACGTCGTGCGAACTGTGTACAGGGGGGCATAAGCTCAAATCTTGCGAGAAATTCAAGAAAATGAATATTACCGATCGAAACAATTATGTACGAACAAAAAGGCTTTGTACAAATTGCCTATCACATGTACATACACTTAAAGAGTGCGAAAGCAAATTTAATTGCGTTTATTGTCATAAACGACATCATTCAATGCTGCATTACAGCACATTTGCCAGCTCACCCCCAAACAGCGCAAATACAAAAAGAGCCACGGGTTTAGTTGCAACAGCAAATCCCGAAGTGCGAAATCCCGATAATTGCCAAGAAGCACCATGCTGCTCAAAGGCATTAAAAACTCAAACGCTACACAGCGAAAACCAAAGTAGGGTACTACTACCCACAGCAGTCGTCTCCATCGAACACCGAGGAGAGCTGTTTAAACTTAGGGCCTTAATAGACCAAGGATCACAACGATCTTTCATAGCGTCTAGGGCTCAAAATAGGCTACAACTGCCAACAAAACAAGCCAACTTTGAAATTACAGGAATGGGCGGAAGAGTAGTTCAAAACTCTAATAAAATCTGCCCCATTACCTTAATTTCCCCCCAAGCGGATAAGCACATACAAGCAGAAGCTATAGTCTTACCGCAACTTACAAATATGCTTCCAAGCTATCACATAAATAGCAAGCATTGGCAAAAGGTTTCACACCTAAAGCTAGCAGATCCCAACTGCAACACTCCCGCTCAAATAGACCTTCTATTAGGAAGCGATCTCATACCACAGATTATACTCGAAGGTATTGAGAAAATTTCAAATACACTTCTAGCACAAAATACTATTTTTGGGTGGATCCTAAGTGGACTAGTTTCGGAACCAGTTACCACCATGACCACTCAGGTTGAGGAAATCTCAAACGAATACCTCAATTCACAATATAAAAAATTTTGGGAGTTAGAAGAACTCCCCTCCATATCAATCACAACCCCTGAAGATCAGTATTGTGAAGACTTTTACAAAGCCACAACTACTAGATCAGATAATGGTCGGTATGTCGTACGACTACCACTAAAACAACAATTTCCCAACACAATCGCCTTAGGTCACTCTCGCACCTCTGCTATACAGCAGTTTTTAAGTATGGAAAAAAACTTACTTAAAAAAGGTGAGCTTAAGCCAGAATACGATGGCGTGTTGGAAGAATACCTCCATTTAGACCACATGGAGGAAGTAAGCCCATGCGAAAAAATCGTAAATGGCAAATATTACTCATTTTACTTGCCTCATCACGCAGTAGTAAAGCCAGGCAAAAAAACAACTAAAGTAAGAGTTGTCTTTAATGCATCAAGATCCACCAGCTCGGGGAATTCCCTAAATGATATCCTATTTACGGGACCCACGCTCCAACCAGATTTAATGCTACTAATTTTAAATTGGCGTATATTCAAATACGTATTTAACGGAGACGTCGAAAAAATGTATAGACAAATAGCCGTACATAAAGACGATCAAGATTTTCAGTGAATTATTTTCCGAAAATCTCCCAATAGTCCACTCCGCGACTATAAATTAAAAACAGTTACCTTTGGCGTCAACTGTGCTCCATATCTAGCCATTCGAACACTGCACGAATTGGCAGAAAACACCTAGTCAGAATTTCCTCTGGCAAGCCAGGTGTTAAAAACACAAACGTATGTAGACGATATCTTGTCTGGAAGTCACAGTCTTCCACAAGCATACGAGTCACTATCACAAGTGATACAAGCCCTAAATACCGCAGGGTTTCCGTTAAAAAAGATAACGGCGAACCACCCTAATATCTTAAAGGACATACCTAATGAAAATTTGTTAGATACTAATTTCCTAAAATTCGAAAAGGAAAGTACAACAAAAACTCTGGGGATCCAATGGAATGCGATATCTGACCAGTTTTCATACACTACAGAGTCAATATCAGCATTATCCGCCATAACAAAACGCCAAATTTTATCCTCTGTGGCAAAACTTTTCGACCCCGCAGGATTGCTTTCGCCAATTATAATACAAGCCAAAATCCTAATACAAGAATTATGGTTAGATGGAACCGACTGGGACGAACAAGTAAAACCACTTCGTTTAGAAAAGTGGTCCCAGTTTGCGAGCAATCTACATGATATCTCACAGATACAAATCCCACTTTGGGTAAATTATGCCCCAGAGCACAAAGTCGAACTACACGGCTTCTGTGACGCTTCTGAAAAGGCATATTGCGCAACTATATATGTTCGCACACAAAGCGACATTGCGACCACAAGCCACTTACTAGTAGCAAAAGCAAAAGTAGCTCCGTTAAAAACAATAAGTCTGCCACGACTTGAACTGTGTGGAGCGCTACTACTAGCCAAACTAGTATCCATGGTGCGAATGCATTTAAACATGGCAAAATACAAACTATATCTGTGGTCCGATTCTGAAATCGTACTCGCCTGGTTAGAAAAACCACCACATGCATGGAAGACGTATATTTCCAATCGAACATCTCAAATCCTTGACCTAGTAGGATCAGCCACGTGGCGACATGTAGCCAGTGCTGACAATCCTGCTGATCTAGGTACAAGAGGATGCAAACCCCTGCATCTTGCCACCACCACCCTCTGGTGGAATGGCCCCCGATGGTTAACAGAATCTCCCGATTCTTGGCCACAATCGCCCATGCGCAATATAATTGCCCCAGAAAGTCGAAAAATCGACTCCTTTCACACAACAGTGGATGATACTGACATTCTCGAACGATTTTCATCGTTCCCACGAGCACTCAGGGTAATCGCTTACATGCTCAAGTTCATAGAGCGACTCAAAATTAAACTTAAGGGAGTAACTTCATTACACTCCCAATGCGATACAGTGACGCACCTAGACTTACAAAAAGCAAAGGTCGCTCTTATCGCATCCACGCAAGCGCGCTACTTCAGCCGCGATATATCACTTTTGAGAGAATCAAAACCTATTGACAAGAGAAGTCCCCTCTTAGTTCTAAACCCATTCCTCGACACGAAAGGTCTTCTTCGTGTGAATGGTCGGCTTGCCAATTCAAGCCTAACGTATAACGAACGCCATCCCATAATTGTTCCAGAGAAGTCTCGACTTGCCACACTACTCATCAATTATATCCACATATTAATGCTTCATGCCGAACATCGTCTCATGCAGCATATGGTCCGCCAGGAATTTTACATTCCCCGACTTAAGCCCCAAATCAAGAAGTGCATTTTCTTGTGCAAAATCTGTACCACGCACAAGCAAAAGATGAGAACACAGATTATGGCAGCACTTCCAGTGTCGACTTTGCTGGGCCTTTTCAAATAACGGCGTCCATGTTAAGGTCTCCCACTCTGATGAAAGGCTATGTGGCTGTTTTTGTCTGTTTTACGACAAAAGCAGTACACCTTGAGCTTTGTACTAATCTGACAAAGGAGGCTTTCCTTGCGGCATTTGCTCGCTTCGTCGGTCGACGCGGCTTTTCATCGAAGATCATGAGCGATAATGGTAAAACATTTATCAGCGCTCAAAGAGCCACCGAAAAACAATTTGTGGACTTTATCAAACAAGTCTCACCTGAGATTGTACAAAAGTACGCGCCCCAAGGCATTAATTGGCAATTCATCCCCCCAAGCGCTCCTCATATGGGTGGTTTATGGGAATCAGCTGTAAAAAGCTTCAAATCCCACTTCAAAAAAGTAGCTGGAAATTACAAATTCAATTACGAAGAATTTACAACATTACTAATCCGTATCGAAGCCGTTCTCAATTCACGGCCACTAACGACACTCTCGCAAGATCCCTCAGATTTGACAGCCCTAACTCCAGGGCATTTTCTCAAAGGAACACCCATTCTGGCCATACCTGAGCCAGGCGTGGAGTCGCTATCCTTATTAAATCGATGGGAAAGAGTCAAAATTCTCCATCATGACTTTAGCCGTCGATGGAAAGAAGAATATTTAAAGGACCTCCACAAGAGGTACCGCTGGAATGCTCCAGAAAAAACGCCAAAGCTTGGAGATTGCGTCCTAATCCATGATGATTGTCTCCCCCCCACCGAATGGCGGCTTGGCCGCATAGAAAAGCTTCATTCCGGGTCCGACGGTCATATCCGAATAGTAGATCTCCGCACGCAATCGGGAACGCTAACCAGACCGCTCGTAAAACTATGCTTCCTGCCCACCGACCGTACTACCGAAACTAAAATGGTATTAAATTCAAATAAATCGAATCAATAAACCCGCAAATAAATAAAAATAAAAAACGTTAACAACAATTCCAAACAGAAATGGTCGATCAATATGCCGACCCACGCGTGCCACATCACGTGGCACAATTGCCCATATTCAATTATATGCCACAAATATATACTAAATCTAATCTTTTCATACAGATTAATATGGACGTGGAAATGCCGACAAATCCAACGCCAACCACTCGATCGGCTATTAACGTGCCGCGCACTGGGCCGATTCCAGCGCCTCGAGCCACCGCTGCAACAACTGTCACAGCTGTAGCGCGGAACACAGCACAACCACCGCCAGCGTCGCCATTGGTGCAACCGGAGCCGCACCACACCCGATGTACGCTGTGTCGCCGCTCACACCGGCTACAGCACTGTAGCATCTTCAAATCCATGCAACCCAGTCAACGTCAGCGGGTAGCCCAGGCGCATGGACACTGGCTCAATTGCCTGAGTCTCACCCATACGACGCAAGAGTCGCGAGTTCATGTCAATTGTGCGGAAGGGTACACCATACGTTCTTTCACCGCACCTCCAGGCGCGACGTTCGGCGACCACCCGCACCACGCAGTCGCGGCGCTGTCAGGCGACCGCCGCCCAGCCACCCGATACAACATCAACGCCCAGCTGCCGCTCCACAGTATCGCCCAAGGAATGTAAGGAACGAAACACCTGCACGGCACCGACGGCCCAGACCAACATCCCGCCGCCCCACTGGCCTCAGCAGTGTTGTAGCAACGTTGCAACAACTGCAGAATTTGGTAGGCTAAATATTTGCCTAGGTGGGCCCATCTACATCCCACACACACATTCCACACCAACCCTATCATCACGATCACACCACACATGAAGACACACTACACACCACACCGAAGGAGGTAAAAAGGGGACGACGAGCGACCACCAATCTCTTTTGCGTACCGTCATCAGGAAAATCGCTATCTCCGCTACCAACCGTCAAGACTGTCTAATATTAAAATCGCTGTGTTAATTTTTATAAAAAAAAAGTTATACGCTATATTTGAATTTAGGTGTTAAGCCAATAAAAAGGTTGTGAACAATATCATTTAACAAAAAAAATAAAAAAAATAAAATCTTTTGAATTTAAACCTTAAACAAAAGGCGTTTTGTGAAGGAAAAAAAGGGAAGTAATATTGTCCTTGGTGAGTGCTAATCTGGTAATAAAATAAACACATATATATTAGCAATATTTATTAAATGCATAATAGATATATTCATAATACTATGTAAGTCTAAGACCTATAATATTATAAATGAATGTTAAGTTTCTTAGAATAAAGAATGTTAAACTCTTTCGCAACATTTTAATACTTTTACAACTCTGTGCAAGCTGTAACTTGTGTGAAAATTGGGATAACATGATAAAACTAGGTACACATATTTCTTGGCAACATGAGAATGTTGGAATTGCAGATGGACGTACGTGACTATTGCCACTCCCACAAAACGCCATTGATCGAAAATCTATCAAGTACCACAACTAAGCTCCACAAAAAATTACAATACTGTTATTTCGTTCAACGAATTGCATTAAGGAGTGGCATTTGTGGTTTAAAAAATTTTGAAAAATTTGGCGTAACCTCATCCTTTAAAAGGTTTAATGTACATATATATCTCCCAAACCAAGCAAGTTATTGCACCCAAATTTGCACAGGATACATTTTTTCGATACTTCTTACGATAGACTTAGTATACCTCAAAGGCACTATTTGTGCAAATTTTGTCCCGATATATTCATTGATGCTTGATTTGTATACTGGAAAGTGTAAGAATCATATGGAATTTAAAATTGTGCTATATGGGAAGTAGGCGTGGTTGCAGTCCAATTTAACCCATTTTCACAATGTAACATAGGATCGTCAGGATTATATTATATACTAGATTTGGTCAGGTAGATCCCGAAATATGGGTTTTCACCCAAATGTGGGCCGTGGGTTAATATCTCTGACGCATTTAGTTATTGATTTATCGCAGTTTTTTAACAAAACCGTTATATGGGGAGTGGCCGGGGTTATCATCCGATCTCTTTCATTTTCTACTGTCAAAGGAAGAGTCAAAAATATTTATTCTGTGCAAATTTGGTTATTATAGCTCGAATAGTTTAGGAGATTTAAACATTAAACTTATTGCGGACGGGGCCACACCCACTTTTTTAAATGTTTTTCAACCATAAATGTCCCTTCCAATGCAATTGGAATTGCCTGTATCAAATTACATGAGTTTTGTGGGCGTGGACTATTGCCACATACGAAAGATAAAAAAAAATAGTTATAAACCAACGTACTGTAGTTATTGTTTTCAAGAGGGGAAATATTGCATGGGTGCGAAATGTCGGAAGACGCTATAAACTACTCTGAAACCAAGGTGCACGTCCAATGGATAGGGAAATGCGGAAAAATAGTTCAATGACACCAAAAAAAGCTGCATAAGTGTTAAATAAGATAGTCAGCGAATGGACCGCGCGTAGAGAATTGCATCAAGTCGGCCTTACCGACCAAAAATATCAAAGCACATCTAGCCTTTTGCAAATTTTATAAAAATTGGAGCGTTGAGGACTGGAAGCGTGTGATTTGTTTAGACGAAATTTTTACTGGCGCCACCCTAACGACAGCATCCAAAGGCCTCATGTGAAACAAACCGTAAGGCATGGAGAAGGAAGTTTGATGTTGTGAGTTTTCTTTACATGGTGGCATAATGAAACTTGTTTTAAAAAAATTGCACACTAAAGAAGGAAGACTAATGAATATTTTTGAGACCAATTTGTCTGTCTTCATGGATGTGAGTGATTTTCCCGAAGATGAAGTCATGCTTGAACACAGTAACAAAACAAAATAGTTAAAGGTTGGTTAGCTAAAGCTTGTTGGTTAGTTAAAATTAAAGGAATTTTCTAAGAACACATGAACAACTTGTTTTTGTGGAACGAGTAAAACTGAAAAATGAAGTATCTTTTAAGTAACTAAAAAATTTATTTAAAAAGGAATAAATTACTCAAAATTTTATTTAGTTTGGTTGTGTTTTAATATTTTTGTATAGCTTTAAAATAAATTGTAGAAACATTTGCTCGGTACTTTAATTATTATTCAAGAAAAATTGTCTCACTTATTTATACTTGTTATACTTATTTATATATTGTCTCACTATATTATACTAATAGTATATTTATCCAAGAGTCGCGAGTTCATGTCAATTGTGCGGAAGGCTACACCATACGTTCTTTCACCGCACCTCCAGGCGCGACGTTCGGCGACCACCCGCACCACGCAGTCGCGGCGCTGTCAGGCGACCGCCGCCCAGCCACCCGATACAACATCAACGCCCAGCTGCCGCTCCACAGTATCGTCCAAGGAATGTAAGGAACGAAACACCTGCACGGCACCGACGGCCCAGACCATCATCCCGCCGCCCCACTGGCCTCAGCAGTGTTGTAGCAACGTTGCAACAACTGCAGAATTTGGTAGGCTAAATATTTGCCTAGGTGGGCCCATCTACATCCCACACCAACCCTATCATCACGATCACACCACACATGAAGACACACTACACACCACACCGAAGGAGGTAAAAAGGGGACGACGAGCGACCACCAATCTCTTTTGCGTACCGTCATCAGGAAAATCGCTATCTCCGCTACCAACCGTCAAGACTGTCTAATATTAAAATCGTTGTGTTAATTTTTATAAAAAAAAAGTTATACGCTATATTTGAATTTAGGTGTTAAGCCAATAAAAAGGTTGTGAACAATATCATTTAACAAAAAAAATAAAAAAAATAAAATCTTTTGAATTTAAACCTTAAAAAAAGGCGTTTTGTGAAGGAAAAAAAAGGGAAGTAATATTGTCCTTGGTGAGTGCTAATCTGGTAATAAAATAAACACATATATATTAGCAATATTTATTAAATGCATAATAGATATATTCATAATACTATGTAAGTCTAAGACCTATAATATTATAAATGAATGTTAAGTTTCTTAGAATAAAGAATGTTGAACTCTTTCGCATCATTTTAATACTTTTACAACTCTGTGCAAGCTGTAACTTGTGTGAAAATTGGGATAACATGATAAAACTAGGTACACATATTTCTTGGCAACATGAGAATGTTGGAATTGCAGATGGACGTACGTGACTATTGCCACTCCCACAAAACGCCATTGATCGAAAATCTATCAAGTACCACAACTAAGCTCCACAAAAAGTTACAATACTGTTATTTCGTTCAACGAATTGCATTAAGGAGTGGCATTTGTGGTTTAAAAAATTTTGAAAAATTTGGCGTAACCTCATCCTTTAAAAGGTTTAATGTACATATATATCTCCCAAACCAAGCAAGTTATTGCACCCAAATTTGCACAGGATACATTTTTTCGATACTTCTTACGATAGACTTAGTATACCTCAAAGGCACTATTTGTGCAAATTTTGTCCCGATATATTCATTGATGCTTGATTTGTATACTGGAAAGTGTAAGAATCATATGGAATTTAAAATTGTGCTATATGGGAAGTAGGCGTGGTTGCAGTCCAATTTAACCCATTTTCACAATGTAACATAGGATCGTCAGGATTATATTATATACTAGATTTGGTCAGGTAGATCCCGAAATATGGGTTTTCACCCAAATGTGGGCCGTGGGTTAATATCTCTGACGCATTTAGTTATTGATTTATCGCAGTTTTTTAACAAAACCGTTATATGGGGAGTGGCCGGGGTTATCATCCGATCTCTTTCATTTTCTACTGTCAAAGGAAGAGTCAAAAATATTTATTCTGTGCAAATTTGGTTATTATAGCTCGAATAGTTAAGGAGATTTAAACATTAAACTTATTGCGGACGGGGCCACACCCACTTTTTTAAATGTTTTTCAACCATAAATGTCCCTTCCAATGCAATTGGAATTGCCTGTATCAAATTACATGAGTTTTGTGGGCGTGGACTATTGCCACATACGCCCATCTACAATACCAAATTTCTTATGGTGCCACGAACCTGGGTACTAAGTTTCATATCTATCTCGATTAGTTTTAGGTGATACAAACAACCGAGAGGTGAATATTATACACCGTAGCAACACGGTGCAAGAGTATAAAAACAAGGGCCGAGATAAAAAACATCATCGTGGTATTGACGAAAGATAAAAAAAAAATAGTTATAAACCAACGTACTGTAGTTATTGTTTTCAAGAGGGGAAATATTGCATGGGTGCGAAATGTCGGAAGACGCTATAAACTACTCTGAAACCAAGGTGCACGTCCAATGGATAGGGAAATGCGGAAAAATAGTTCAATGACACCAAAAAAAGCTGCATAAGTGTTAAATAAGATAGTCAGCGAATGGACCGCGCGTAGAGAATTGCATCAAGTCGGCCTTACCGACCAAAAATATCAAAGCACATCTAGCCTTTTGCAAATTTTATAAAAATTGGAGCGTTGAGGACTGGAAGCGTGTGATTTGTTTAGACGAAATTTTTACTGGCGCCACCCTAACGACAGCATCCAAAGGCCTCATGTGAAACAAACCGTAAGGCATGGAGAAGGAAGTTTGATGTTGTGAGTTTTCTTTACATGGTGGCATAATGAAACTTGTTTTAAAAAAATTGCACACTAAAGAAGGAAGACTAATGAATATTTTTGAGACCAATTTGTCTGTCTTCATGGATGTGAGTGATTTTCCCGAAGATGAAGTCATGCTTGAACACAGTAACAAAACAAAATAGTTAAAGGTTGGTTAGCTAAAGCTTGTTGGTTAGTTAAAATTAAAGGAATTTTCTAAGAACACATGAACAACTTGTTTTTGTGGAACGAGTAAAACTGAAAAATGAAGTATCTTTTAAGTAACTAAAAAATTTATTTAAAAAGGAATAAATTACTCAAAATTTTATTTAGTTTGGTTGTGTTTTAATATTTTTGTATAGCTTTAAAATAAATTGTAGAAACTTTTGCTCGGTACTTTAATTATTATTCAAGAAAAATTGTCTCACTTATTTATACTTGTTATACTTATTTATATATTGTCTCACTATATTATACTAATAGTATATTTATCCTTTTGGGGTGAAGACAGTTTTTGTTTATCGAAACAAAAAAAATCGTTTATTAAGTTAAGCGAGAGATTATCTTAAACACAATTTCTATGTAGCTTGTAAAAATCGTCACTCGTTTATGTTACTCCTATTTTTGAAATTTAGAATTTAATTAAGTTTTTGATAATTTAATAGTACTTATATAATATTTGTTTGCTAGAAAACGTGCTCCATCGTAATTTTATGTTTTTCTATAATTGTTTACATTTTGAAGATTTTGGGTATTTTCAGTTGTCACTCAAAAACAAATTGTTATTGGCTGAAATAATTGAAAAATATATTTTTAAATCATAAAATAGAAGCAAAACAGTTGTTTTTGACATTAATGATGAAAATACTTTTGACAGCTTGCTGTTTTTGTGCTAACGACACAACCTTATATAACTGATTCGTGATTTTACTTATCAGCTTTTAAAAAATTTATATATTATTTTCAGTTAGCTTGCACTTACATACTTTGACTTCGGTAAATTATAAATACACACAAGAAAATAGAGCTTTTCGCGGATATCGGTTTTATTAGTAGGTTGGAATATTATTAAAGTTCACTAATAAATAAACCCTCTTTAGTGTTTAGGCTTTAAGCATTATTAAGTTATACTTATGTGAGGTATTTTTTATACAATTAATTTTTTTTATTATTATTGCAACCAAATAGGTATTTTAAGGTTTACTAAGAATAATTAAAAGTGTTTGACTTATTTTGATCCGTATTTAGTAACTGATAAGGTTCGAACGACAACTGACTAAAGACATGACACTGGAATAAGAATAAGTCCAATGTTTAGCGAGCAGATAAGGCAGCTCATTTTTGTTCACACATATACCAATGTGTGTATGAAGTATATACAGCTGTGTGAGTATTCATATTCATATTCGTTTTTATACATACATATGAATATTTTCAACACCACAAATGAAGAATTGTGCAGTTCGTAGATAAGTTGAAAAAGGAAGCAATATTTATTTTGAAGTATTAAATATGTCAAATGTATAAACCTTTACGGTATGTATGCCACAAATATCTTTTTTTTATAAATTTAAAATATTCAGTTTAATCTTATAGATGCCATTGTGATTCTGATAGTGACGAAAAGTTAAATGTTAACTACCCTGCAAACCTGACACCTAGAATATCTAAAGCAAGAAGAGATTTTTTCGAAACAGCCCAGCTACACATATGTATGTACATATTTTGTACTTGCGTGTAGGAACAAAAAATCGAATAGTCAAATAATATTTTTCAAACAGTATGTACGAGGCTAACTAATCAGCCGACTATCTATGTGTGGTATATAATGTTCCTACGAAACTGCGATACGAGGTACGAATCGGCCCATAGTGGTTAGTTATGCCAACAGGTATAACTGTTTAAAAATATATAAAACGTTCTAGATTGGTTAAGCAGAAAAACCACTGGTAAAGTAAAAAACTTCATTCGAAAATCGTTATATAATTAGTCATCTAATACTTTACCTTTATCTAATTGGATTTCACATGAGAACTGGTATTTTTAAACCGTCATATATCCTGATTAATTAAATATTTCACAGCAGGAATATACATATACGAGTACATATGTACAGCGTACCTACCTACTTTTACTCTCGCGCTTCCATCATCCTAAATGCTAAATGAAACAGTATCTCTGGAAATATATTTAAAAGCAACACAGAACGTAAAGGTTTGATTATCAAAATTTTAGCTCTTTGAATATCTTCTATTTTAATATTTTTTTTACAGAAGTCATCACTTTGAACAAGTAAAATAAGGTATAATATAATAAGACGGGGTTCTTTCCGTAAATGTACTATTTTTATACTCTTGCAACATGATGCAAAAATTAAAATAGATTGTTCAACTAACTATTGTTTGTAACAACTAAAATTAACTGAGATAAAAGTTGGGTTTTATATAAATAATTAGGATGACGAAATAAGCGATAACTTGTGTAAAAGTTGAAATATCTTGAAACTTATATGTACATATTCTTCATTTGAGATGGTGCAGAAGCAATGCATGGCACTAGGTATCAAAAATGAACAATGGATGTGGCATCACTCCTTTTTACGTGAAATCCCATATTATAGACACTACTCAACCAATTTTCACCAAATTTAAAGCTTCTCAATTGAAAATGGTCGACAATTCATCCGAAAGTTAGAATAAACATTGTAGGTAATTATTTAAGGTGTATACTTCTTGTTTTATTAACTTACCATATATGCCTGGCTGGGTAACTATTATGAAATTTGTACGTTCTCGGCAGAATTGAACTCGAGCTGAAATGCTTTTCTTGGACAGCGTAGATTTATTTTGCTTAAAAGATGCGACTAGCTCAATTTTTTCTGGCTGTCCATCTTAGGTCTTAATTTAAATATGGTAAAGTAAAATGTTCGTTCGGTTTTTTATTGATTTTTCAATAGATGATAACTTTGTGTGCATTTGTCCGATTTAAGTCAAATATGTGCCGTTTTGTTCATAAACTTGTTGCCAACGAGATGCCAACTTCATTATACCCCTATCGTAGAAGAATGCGTTCCTATTGCCAAAAATCTCGGAGAGCCAATTTTCACAGGTCTCTCTTGAGGCCCAACTTCTAACCATTAAGCGCGTTCGCCATGGACAGGAAAAGAGGGTAATCACTTGGTGCCAGGTCCGGACTATAAGGTGGGTGCATTAGAACCTCCCATCCGAGCTCCAGGAGTTTCTGGCGAGTCACCAAAGACGTGTGTGGCCTAGCGTTGTCCTGATGGAACACAATTCGGCCTCTGTTGATCAAAGATGGCCTTTTCTGGATGAGTGCTGCCTTCAAGCGGTCCAGTTGTTGGCAGTAGAGGGCCGCATTGAGCGTTTGGCCATAGGGGAGCAGCTCGCAGTAGATGATTCCATGCCCATCCCACCAAACACACAGCAAAACCTTCCTGGCCATCAATCAGGTCTTGGCCACCATCTGGGCCGCTTCCCCGAGCTTTGACCACGACTGTTTGCGCTCGATGTTGTCATAAGTGACCCATTTTTCATCTCCAGTCACAATTCGCTTCAGAAACGGGTCGATTTGGTTGCGATTCTGCAGCGATTTGCAGATGGAAATTCGGTCCATCATGTTTTTTCCGTTAGTTCGTGTGACACCCAAACATCAAGCTCCTTTTTGAATCCAAGGTTATGTAAATGGTTCCAAACGGTTTTCTGGCTTATCTTTAGTTCCTCAGCAATTAAATAAGTGCTCACGTGACGGTCTGTTTCCACTATTTCCATGATTTTATCGCAATTTTGGACGACAGGCCTCCTGACGCGTAGTGCATCTTTGACATCGAAATTACCAGAACGGAACCTAGCAAATCACTTTTGTGCTACAAGTTCGTTTACAGTATCGGGCTCATTAACTAAATTAATGTTTTCAGCCGCTTTTGCTGCTTTTTCGCTTTGATCGAAGAAAAATTGTAAAATATAGCGAATTTTTTCTTTGTTGGTGTACATCTTTGACGAGCGCTCACAACGAACTGAGTAAATCAATCGAAAAACTGTCAAAGACAAACTTTTAGCGCGAATAAACACGTTTTCAGCGCCGTATAGTATGACATGATGTAACACTAGTACTATGGACAATAACACCATCTCTTAGATAAAAACCGAACGAACTTTTTACTTTACCTAATATTTTTCAGATCAACCGATCCATATGACAAGTATCATTGTCATTCAATATCCTTGCTCGCCCACCAGAGTTGCCCAAAGATGCCTAATTATTTCTTTTCTGAAATTACGGTTGTTTTACTAAAACTGGTTATTTTTGCAATTTCTCCGCCCTTTTTTAGTTTGAGATAACTAAACGATACGGTTTTCCAAATCCTTTGACCTTTTCATAGTTAAATGGACAATGTACGAACTGCACTATACTTAACTTAACTAAAAACTTTTTGTCTTCTTCGGAAAAATAACAGTAAATCAAAAATCAAAATGTACTCAGGTTAGCATGCATAACTGGATATAGGTATATGACTTTCTATTGATTTTCCTATGAAATTATTGGTTTATGTTGCCTTTTTGTTGTTAATTGAATAATTATTGAATTTTGACAAACATCCGACCATTATTGCTCTCCACTGTATGTACGTATGTAAATTATTTTATATACGAGTATTGTATTCTGTTTCCAAATCATGTTATTGAACCCGGCTTAAGAGAGTTTCTTATCAATCAGGCCTACTTGAAAAGTGCTATAGTATTGAACGCAAAGCTAATATAAAAATTCATCTCTGTGATCATATGAAATTACAACAAAAACCAATTTCTATTAGTGCCTTTGAATAATTAATTTCCATAAATGTTTTTGTTGTAAACTTTTATATATTTAACAATTTGTGTAAAAATGCTAATGGATGATTTATGTAGTGCATAGTATGTACATAGTACATTTGTGCATATTGTGTGCATCTATGTACTTATATGTTTTCGGGTGCGATAGCTTTGATGAACTTAAATAATGCTTTTAAATGTGTACACACTTTTATGTGTGAACATTAGTGACTTTTTTATTATTATATTCTTTTTTCTGAATCTTGGTAAAGTTATGAATCTCAAAACATTGCTGCTACTGCATATATATAAAACAGTATGTGTATTTACAATTTTAGACCAATTCTGTAAAAAATATTACGTTGGTCTAATGTTGAAGTACAAATTTTGTTGAATTCAAATTTTTATTTCAAAACGTCATAATAATATTTTTAATGTCTTGCTACCGGTCTATGAAATTGTAATCCCTTTTTTCCGTGTGTTCTCTACATAATTATAAATTTCTGGTATAAATTTGTATTTCGGGATTGGTAGTTAGATATTATTGAATATGTCAGTTATTTTGTATATTCGTAAACTAATGTGATAAAGGTATATATTGTATATTGCTCATTGTTTGGTGAAAAGCATTATTTTGCGGACAGAGATGATCTAGCTACTGGGCTCTGTTTAGCTCACATCAACATCACTTTCTACAAACACAGTATTATTTAAGGACAATACTTATCACAGCAAGTAAGTTGACTTGCTCTAGCGCCGTCTGGTTCGTGGTTTGAAACGAACGGAATAATCATCATGAATTCACTGCAGGCTGATATTGGCTTGCATTCAGTTAGTTATAGCAAACATTGCTTTGTATTAGTTCTGTAGAAATGTGGTATATGGTAGTTTTACGTGGAAGTACAATAATTTTCGTCATTTTTATGTTGTTGTCGTTGGGTTTCGGAGTTAGTTCGGGCTCCTCGGATCCAGATGATTTTTGAACTTGTCAGAGATTATGGAACGAGCTGGTATTTTTAATGCTTCATTACATGATCTTTGCTCTGAATAGCTTCATATAGCTTCCTCTTAGGTGGTCTTCAATGTTGAAGATTGCTACTCGGAAAGACCACTGACACGTTTGTGTTTAATAACCATATATCTCACCTCACTAGTTAAAAAACATCATTCTTGTACCATTTAATAAATGTATCCGTAGATCTATTTTATATATTTTATGTTATACAATTGGCATTAGTTAGTAAGCGGTAGCCAACATAAAGCGTTAAGTCGTTCTAAGTATCTGAGACGGGTTTTCGCTAGTCTTACAACTAGAATATATTCCAAAGACATAGATTTGTATAAAAAGTTTAGATGATCCAAGTACAGAGACTAAAATTATATCTTGGATAAAAAGCTTCAATGGAAAAGACATAAGGAAGGGCTAAGGCGGGTAAATATTTTCAGGTGTTCTTAAATTTTTATTATTTTTACTTATTGAAACAAGTAAGGAATAGCTAAGTTTGGGCGTAACCAAACAATTTAAACTCTCGCAAAGACCAGTCAGGAAAATACCTTCCGGTGTTTGCAAAACTACGAAAAGTTGAAGGGATTACAATCATGTTTGATATATTATTAATTATATTATAGGTCTTAGACTCTTTCAGCTTTAATACTATATTTTGCTTCATATCTGGGATTTTGATATTGAAATCAATCTCGTTAATTATATAAACTCAACCAAAGAGAGTAAATATAATTTATTGGATATATGAGGACAAATCGACGAGTAAAATGAAAATCAATATATTAGGGATGATGGGCCATGACCACATTTTGATCAATCTAATCGGCTTAAAGTCAGCTAGAAAGTCGGATGTCATTATATCGGGTGTATTTGAAGGTCAAGACTGATTACGTTAAAATGGCACATTACTCAAGTACTTATATTCGGAAATATGTTGAAACGCAATTTTATGAAGACAATACACACTCTGACCGTGATATGCGGCATAAAGTTTAAATCCTTATAATGCGGGTTTGGAGTGGTATTGAGCCGATTTAATCTATTTTTATATTACACGATATATAATTACCAGTAAAACCAATACCAAAATAAAAAAATGTGCTATGAATTTCATTGAGAAACCTCGTAGATCAACCAATATATACGGTATAAAGTCAACCGGAAGTACGAAAATCTTTATATTAGGTATATGGAGGCTAGAGAAAGTCTTGACCCGATTTTATACACATATTCAGTACCTTAAGGCTTGAAAAAATGTTATCCGATTAAGACTAAATATTGGTGCGCAATGGGCACGCCCATTGTCCAATTTTAATACCGTCTCCTATAAACCTCTTTCATACCATCGTGGATCCAAAATTTAATGTTTCTGACACATTTATTTAGTGAGTTATTACACTTTTAGTATTTTCAAGCATTGCCGTTTTATGGAGAGTGGGTGGGGTTTTCATCCGATTTATCCCATTTGCACAATGTCGGAGGGTATACCAATAATATTTGATCTGAGCGGCTTTGGTCGATGTAGCATTAACGGTTTCGGAGATATGTATATTAAACCTTGGCACCTCTCCTTACCAAACCTATTTATTAAAAAGCTTTCAAACTAAATAGAAAATTGTGCAACATGCTAGCACTCTGGAGTGGGCTAAGATAGTTCTGAGCGGCGGTGATGACAATAGAGGAATCCAGTGATGCCCAATCCATGGTCGTGCACAAGAGAAAGAAGTCTCCCACAGAAGAAGTCTCTTACTGACACCAACGGTCGGCAGATTCCCTCAACTTGCCGACTCCATAGAATTTGGTGTGTTCGACCGCACCACGGAGGATGGAGTTGGAGAGGATGGCCACTCTTCACCAAAGGCGTAGCAGTGGCTGTATCCGCGGTGTTCACGAAAGAAGTCAGGGGAAATGCTGGATCACCTCCTAAGTGCAAGAGTGCCGGTTGACATCATGGACTCCATAAATTAGTTAGATGTGCTCTATAAAAAAGCCGTAGCCAGGGCGGGGGAAGTTTGGGCTCGAGACGATTGCTAAAGAAAAATTTCGCTGCTTATCTTAGAATGAAGGGTTCTTAATAACACTTCCTTCTCTAATTATATACACACAGCCATTTAGTCTGCGTTCACCCGACACATTTTTTTAAGTAAAGTAAAAACACAATGTAAATAGGTAATTCAGTTCAAATTTTCTGCTTGTACTTCTTTCTATTCTTAAGTTCAAAATGCAAAAACAAAAATGTATATTCCTATTTTAATTTTTTTTGAGGTTTTAACCAAGTTTCTGTAAATCCAATTATATGGAAATTAAAATTGGAACTGTTCAAATACAAGTCAGTTAATTTTTTATTAAGACCTCTAACATTTTGATAATAAATGCTTAGCGAATTTCTACCAATCAGTTTTTTATATCGGTGGTTGCTTTTGGTAATTTAACAATGTTTTCCTCAGTTTGACTTCTAAGTTTAGGTTTAAATTCGCGTACAAAAGCCCCAGGTGGCCAGAATGAACTATCTAAGATCTTTTTGAATGTTTCAAGAGATACGTCTATTCTAAACTATGATATACTTCTATCATAATTGAAGTTAAATTTAAGTATATTGATATCATCGATTTTTAAACGTGACGAAATGTAAGATTTAATGTCCTCCACCAAGGTATCTTTGGCAAGTCTCGAAATAAATATAGACTTTTTAGGTGGAATAACTATCAAATTATTAACTGATGCTACTAAGTTAATAGGGGGAGCCTCTGGAATTGTGAGACACTTATTACTATCAGATAAAGCTTTTGGGGAATTGAGCTCTTTGGAAGTTGACGGCTTATCACCTTGAGGGCAAGGAGAAGAGAGATTTATTAGGTCATTGGGAGGAGACGATCTTTTCTGTACAGAAGAACTAAGTGTTACTTCATCGGAAGGACGTTTACGCTTAGGAGCAGGTTTAGAGGATTCGTGAGAATCATTCAGGCACTTAAAAGATTTGAACAATTTTTCATAGTGCCATGCAAAGTGAGGGTTACAAGATCACGACGGATTTCGTTAAAGCCATTGCGTGTCTCCCTATAAACTTTAAATAGATCGATTTCAATAGATCTACAATTTAAACAGGGCCAACGCAATCTCTTACAGTCGAGAATAGAATCTAAGATTCTACCTGTCAGTCCAGCACATTTATTATGGGCAAGCCCATCACAAAGCCAGCATGAAACGTAGCGATCTGACTCGCCTTTAATGTTACAATTGGGGAAGTTACAAAACATAATAAACCACAAGAATTAAGATCAAATAAAATAAGATAAATAATAAATTAGTGTGTTAATAAAATATTAATAATAATAAATTCAATTAAGAACAATTTTTTTTTATCAAAGTTTAAAACCAAGACAATTTGAAAAAGCAATATAGCGAGCAGTTTTAGGAGCACTGTAATAAATAAAAAGCTAAACGCAACACAGCTGTGAATAAAGAAGTAAATAAGATAAATAAAGAGAGAAAATAGAATAAAATAAAACAAAATGAAACAAAAAGCTGACTCGGCACCAAAAATTCGAAAGTTTAAACTTTTTAATATTGCACAAAACTTAAGAACATTTAATACTTATCATGAAACTGAGAGTTGAATCACTAAAAATTGTATTAACACGGTAAAAAAATCAATTAAACTTCAAGAATTTTTTAAAATAAAAACACAAATGTACACAGCCAAAAAATTACAGCTTAAGAGCTTGAAGTGTTGCCACTCTACTTGATAAGGGATTTATTGTTAAAAAATAGGGCATTTTTCTATTTAAAGTATGTAGTATGAGTAAAAGGTAAGTGAATATATTGTATATAAATAATTATTATGATTTTTTAGGAAATCTGTGTTTTTTATATTGGCGGATAGTGAGGTGATATAGCCGATCCGACGTTTAAAAGCGAAACAAGCGATTAATGCTGAAACCATTGCTACTGCAACAGATCCAAATCCGACCTCAGCTGTGCCTAGTACCGGGGACCAATATCACATGGAAATCCCTTGAACTACTATGTTATCGTGGTGATTTCATCACCTCTTCAAACTCTGTGAAAATCGTTAAATTCGAATAATAACCACACCCACTCTCCATATAACGGTTATGTTGAAAACTACTAAAAGTACTATAACTTACTGAGTAAATGTGCCAAAAGCATTAAATATCACAAACAGGATGATAGAGAAGGGCTTTTTATCTGGTGTAAAAATTGGACAAGCGGGGTGGCACCGCCCACACCTATCCTAAAATCCTATATATCTCAGGAATTACTCCACCAATTTCAAGCAAATTTAGTGTGTGAGGTTAACCAAACAATCCTATTAGGCAAAAAATGGGCGATGACAACCACACCTAATTCCAATTCAACAAACTTTGAAATTCCATCTGATTCTTTCTCTTTACATTATACAAATCAAACATCAATAAGGTTATCAGAATAAAACTTGGCAAAAATAGTGCCCTCGAGGTATTTCATCTTACGTTCAAAAATTGTCGAAATCGCAATATAACTTGTGCCAAAAATGGGTAAACCCAGGTCAACACTTCCCTTAGACACGATATACCTAACATAATTATTTTCGAACCTCGGTTTCACTTTATACCGCATCTATCGGTCAATATGTAAGAAATGTCCATGAAATTCAGAAAAAAACGTTTTCTAATAACAGTGTATCCTCTTTCCTCAAATGAATGAAATCACGGCGATACTCTCCTTAGTTTGATATAAGGTTTTGTCAAAACCTGCACATGTTCCTCCGCCTTTGCTCCTTGCAAGTTGCAAGAGTATGAAATGTTCGGTTACACCCGAACTTAGCCCTTCGTCGACCTTTTCAGCTCTATTATGGCTGACTACAAAATTAAACGTAGTAAGCATTAGTATGTACATGTTTTTTATCATTTCATGAACCTTGTTATCTGTAACTCTTTGTTTTTCTACCGGAGAAATTGCCGTCAGGCTTTTGAAGTGCAAAAGTGATATCTCTTTGAAAATGAAAGGTCCCGCTCTGCACGTTCCCTCCAAAGATGTGAAGTTGAACCAATACGGACACTGGAAGATTTTGATGGATAAACGAATGAGGTGCAAATTTCCGGGCTACAAAGATTATACAAAAACAAGTTGTGAAAAATGTGGAGTCAAAAATGTGCATACTTTTTAAATAGCACTAACAAAACGCCTTTAGTAAAAAATAAATGGATAATTGAAAAAAAAAATATTATTATTGTTTTCGTTAATAACAGCTCCTTTATTATCTAGCAAGCATAAAATTAACAAAATTCATAATTTGGAGCCGCAAAGGGTTAATTTAATGAACGCAAAAATCTAAAATAAAAAGTTGAATGTAATAAAATGTTTAGCTTCAGTCGAGTCTGAGTACTACAATGGTAACGGTGTCGTTTATTTCGTGGTTTGTGCTCGGTATCTGGAAATCCACTTGATTTTGTAAAATGTATGACATTTTAACATTTTACAAAACTAATGTTTTTAAGTCAGATGCAAAGTCAAAATGGATGGAAATCATTATATCGCGTATATTGGGTATACACCAAGAAGAGATAACATGTTTCCAAGCAATTTTATGAAGTTAATATACTCACCGAATTCACTCATGCTCTGAAATAAACTACAATATAATATTTTAATTTTATTTTGATAACATATATAGTGACCAAAATATATAATATATAAAGTCAACTGTAAGTTCGAGAATCTTTATACATATTAAGTATATGGAGGCTACCCGATTTTACCCTGCTATACTAATCCCCTTTGGGTGTCAAGGAACGCGTGTATTTAGTTTTATGAAGGTGTCTCAAGTTTTACTCAAGTTAAACTTTACACAGGCAGACGGAGAGTCAGTCTCTTCGTTGATATACATATATATAACTCTTCATCTATTTCGATTAATTTAAGGTGAAACAAAGAACAGTTTGGTTAGCAAAACTATTATACTCTACAGCGATTTTGCGAGAGTGTAAAAATGTTGCGTAAGAACTTAACTTTCATTACACTGGTCTACAGTGGTTTTGTTGCCCTGGATATAAAATCATTTTGTTGATATATTTGTGCCCACAGTTCATGCCACTATCAAATATTTTGTAAGATTTGCTCAATTTTATTTTTAAATTCTTATTTCCATTTTACATTACAAAAACTGAAAACATGAAACAAAATAACAGATATATTTAAAATGCTCGTTAAGTTTTGAAAAGTAAGGATACATCGAAGTAAAGAGTGAGCAATATGTCGAAAATATATTTTATATCTATATATATAAAAGAAAGTCGTGTTAGTTACTCCACTTATAACTCAAGAACGGCTGAACCGATTTAGCTGAAAATTGGCAGGGAGGTAGTTTAGAGCCAGGAGAAGGACATAGGATTTTATCCCGATCGACAGCATTCCCGTGTGACATGAAACGTCAGTCACTATAAAACGTGGTATAACAAAAAAGAATCAGACTTGGAATAACAAAACACAAATGACAGCTATGTAATGACGTATGGATGACAATTTGATGTTTGTAAGAAATCAATAATAAAACTATTTCTATTAAATAAATAATTAACAATTATAATGATAGTGCCATTGCCCATTCGTATAAACAGTGAAGTGAACTATAAAACTCGGTATGGTTGAAAATTTGAGTTTGAGTGAAGTGAAGTTTAATTAATAATGCTGCGATCAAGACGATCGAATCTTTCCCGACAAAGCCGTGATGCAAGAAGAATACGAAATACTGCAAATGAAAGGACTGAAGAAGAACAAGAAATTGCAAGTGAACATTGGCCACTTTCTTGCAAATACTCAAAAATACAATGGTTGTTTCCAGATGACGTCATTTGGGGCAGATATTATCGAAGAACGAGGATTTAATCCAACATTTAAGGTATTTATTTTTGTACTTATATAGAATGTAGTTAAAGAATAACTTACTTCATCTATTGGTACCTATGTAGTATTCTGAACTCTACTCTCCCATAGAAAAAAGTATTTATAACCCAGTTAATACTGTCTGGTTTTTATTAGAAAACGATAGTCATTGGGATACGACAATCGCTGAAGCCATTATCTCTGCATCTCCAAGTCAGATACACACATTATTCGCTATCATAAATTCGACATGTTTTCCATCAAACCCATGTAACCTGTGGCACAAATACAAGGATAATATGTCAGAAGATATTTTACATCAAATTCGTGTCAGTTCCAGAAATCACGATATTGAGATGAATGAGGAGATACATAATCGTGCTTTACTTTTGATAGAAGATATGTGTTACCTCATGTTACCCTTCACCATATCGTGAAATGAATGACAAAGCGAGTTCACTCACCTGTTCAACCTATATCATAGATTGATGTCTCTAATTAACGTGCACCTGTGCGGCTACATGAATCAAATAGTTGGCGCCATCTTAGCTCACCCTGTTTAGGCGCTAATGGCCGCAAAAGGGCGACACGTTAAATTCCAAAGTGTTTTTTGGTCAATTGTTTTAAAACGAAAACGACAACGGGAATAGGGCCGATTATATCGACAACGTACAAGGTGCAACAATCTTATGATATTATTCAGTGACGCAATGTACAATGAAGCATTGATTGTTATAGAGAATCATTGCATTGTCATCAGCAAGATGTAGGTGGAGAAGCTCATTCAGCATTTAAGCTACTATTAGACATTTAAAATAACAAATATGCAGTGTGAAATAAAAAAAAAACAATCGTCCATGGCCAGAGTGTAAAATTATCATTTGTGATGAATGCACTAGGGCACACAAACTTTCGTTTGCATTGGATAGAATTTTGAAAGATATAAAAAACAACGACAAACTATTTGGTGGAACTCTTTACTTCTTTCAGGTGATTTCAGGCAGATGCTTCCCGTTATTCCACGTTCAACGTATGCAAATGAAATCAACGCTAGCTTAAAATCATAGCGACTATGGCGTAATATTTAAAAAGTACATATGACAGTAAACATGCGCGTTCATATGCTTCAAGATTCATCTGCCGAAACTTCTTATAACAACTGTTAGATATTGTCAATGGAGGAATTGCTATGCGTTAAAATACTGGATGCATAAAATTACCGACGAATTTTTGCACATTCATTAACTCACAAAATATTCGCACTTAACTTTAGATATAGATTCGCAATGATGATCAATAAGTCACAAGTCCAAACGTTGTCTGTTTGTGGCTAAGATTTGGATACAATATGCTTTTCCCACGGACAAATCTTTGTGACATGTTCTCGAGTGGGTAAACCCTCCAATTGGTTTCTGTTAGCTAAGTACGGACTGAGCAAAAATATTGTTTACTCGATTTCGTTGGGAAATTAATCTTTGTTTATTTTCAATTAAGAATAATTTATTAACATAAATAAAGTAAACTTTAATCGTCTACAACTCTTCATTCCTTTTTCAATTATATTTACATCCCCAACACACAAATACTTTTAAAAAATAACGTATTTGGCAGATCAACGTTTGCCGGGTCAGCTAGTTTCAATATAAAGAGCTTTTCTTTTATAATTTTCCTGTCAATCTTTTTTTAAGCACCAGCAGTAAGTGAACTTTTCCATACTAAACTGCCGAAATTTTTTATAAATGTAATTAAAACCATATCATTCCACGTCCAAAGCTTTGACTACAAAAATAAATTTGATTGCTAACAAGCCGATAATTGATTAGAATATAAGATATGCACTTATTATAAAATCTAGAGCACACGCAATACTTTCATGAAAAAATTCGTAATCTGGGCATTTGAAAACATCAAAATTTGATAACATAACTGTATTCAGTGCAAACATTTTTTTTTGTTTTGTAGAGCTGTGTTGTTCAAAGAAACTGAATAGATTACAATCAAATTTGGTATCTTATTAACTTATGAATAATGTATGTATGTAAATCGTACACTCACTTAGTTTCATTACTACATTTTGGAAGGTGAAGGGAAAGTATTGCATCGATGTTATCCATTTTAGTCATCACAACATATTATTTCCAGAAAACGATGCTCTCAGACTTTCATTAAGGTACTTTACAGTTTGGAAGATATTTTCGGTAAAAGTCAGCAATGGGCACTGAGGTACACATAATCGAGATCAAAGGCTTTGAAAAGTTTTGGTCCGATTTGATTGTGTAATTTCATACCTTAAATAATCTTTGTGTGGAAAGTTTTATTTCGACAACGTCATTGCCTATCAATTTATATGTTGTAAAGTGAAAGAATCATACGGAATTTGAAATATTGATATGTGGAATTATAGTACAACCACGACTTAGTCCGATTTCGCCCATTTTCACAACGTATCATAAAAAGTCAAAATAATGATATGCTCAAAGTTTGGTTGAAATTGATCGAATAGTTCCTGAGATATAGGATTTTTCACAAATGTGATCGGTGCCTCACACATTATTCAGTTTTAACACCAGCTCCCATGAACCCTTCCGTACCAAAAACGTTTATATCTCTGACGCGTTTACTTATTAAGTTATCGGACTTTTAGTAGTTTTCAACATAACCGTTATAACGGGACTGGGCGTAAGTATCATTCGATTTCACAATGTGTGAAGAACTGCTAGAAAGACTTTTTCAGCTTGGTTGGAGTAGCTTTAGTGGCTTGTGAGATATTTGTATTAAACCTATTAGATAGCGAGGCTACGCTCACTTAACAAAAAAACTTTTCAACTACAAATGCCCATTCATGTTCCGATATCCTGTACTAAATTATTGATTTACATCATAATTTGTGGCTTAGTTATACTTGTAGCACTTAATAGGTTTTTGATTGACGGAATTTTGTGGGAGTGACAATGGTCCGAAACCAATCATCTCGATATCTCAATATTTACTCAAGTTATCGCTTACACGGACAGACGGACGATTAACCGGAATTTAACTCATTTACATGTATATATAATATATAAATCTATTTCGATTGGTTTTAGGGGACACATCCAACCTTTGCACAGTGATTTCGATCATAGGCCAAAAATAATAATAAAAATCATGTTTAAAAAAAAAGCGGAAAAGTCAACAAATTGTCTCTAAAATGTCCAAACTTCTTAATGGCAAACCGGTTTTTTCTGGAAATCAGAAAGGACTTTCTTAAAATAGCATTGAAGCTCTGATCACTTGTTCATTTTTAAGAGGAGGTTCACGCAGAGTGAATATTTCACAACAAAAACGAAGTTTAAAGTGGTCAGGCGATTTATTACGTTTATTAATTTTAATTATTTTGAAGTTTAAGGTATTTGTTTTATTTTACAAAATTAACAACAACTAAATTGTGTTGTAGTTATTATCATATAAAATCGACAATTTTGTTTATGTATTTTATGCATTTTATGTACGTTTTTAATATGTTTATATATATGTTGGTTGTAAATTGTCTGCGCTCGAAATGAAAAAATACCTTTCCCTAAATTCCAAACACTTATTCCAAAAATCCTCCAATCCTTTTATGCCTTCTCTGTAATGGCTTTCCGGAAGCGCTGCAAAATACCCGTCTACGACTGTAATAGCTTCTTCATTCGACGAAAAACGCTTTCCACTAAGGAATTGTTTCAGGTTTCTGAAGAGATACTAGTCGCTGGGAGACAAATCTGGTAAATACGGTAGATGCTCAAGCAATTCGTACTTTAATTCGCTGAATTTCGTCATTGTTAAAACACCTTTGTGAGCAGGTTTGTCTTAATGAAAAATTATCATCAATAATTATAAATTTTTTCATCAAGCTAATCAAAAAGACTTCAATAATATTCAAAGTTTATTGTTTTACCTTTCTGCAGATAATCAATCAACAAAATTCCTTTTGCAAGAAATATTAAATTTTCTTCATTTAAAAAAATACTCTGACACGCCAACTTTAAATAGCTTGTAAACAAAGAATTAATTGACAGAATGACTTGTAACTTTGCATGTGTTGTCACGACAGATGTTCCAACTTAAGTAAAAAAATCGGAGCAATGTATGCTTTAAGGTAATAAAAGAGTTAAGTGTAGCTGCCCAAATTTGTCTATATGGATATAATCTGCAATATATTAACGTCATCTTTTTCATTTAAAGTCAAGTTTGCCTTGCAAAGCCACTGTTTTGCCCTGTTGTTGTGTTGTATTTTTGTGTTTTCAACAATCCTGATACATCGGCCGATATTACGGTAGTTAGGTAGGTGCTTCCCGTGCCCAATTAGCGCTGGATGCGCCATTTTGATGCATTATCGTCGGACCTCTAATCTAGCTATCACGTTTCATCATTTCAGATTTGGTGCTTGATGTATTCCAAATATTGTGTCTAGTTTGTGCTAGAGCTGGGCATTCACAGGAAATCAGTTTCCTTTTTCTCTTCTAGCTTGCAGCTGTGGCAAATATTGTTATAGGACAGACCCATTTTTAGCGCGTATTCTCCAAACGACCAGTCCCATTCCTGGATCTATATAATAAGTCCTTGGTTCTAGTCTTATCATACCTGGGTCATACCTGCTTCGATATTTTGCAGTTAATTATTGATTTCCATCTGCACTGAGCTATCTATTCAAAGTGAGTATAAACTCTCTATCGTATACTCTTCAACCTGGGTCATACCTGCTTCGGTATCTTGCAGTTAATTATTAATTTCCATCTGCACTGAGCTATCTATTCAAAGTGAGTATAAAGCTCTCGATCGTATACTCTTAAAACCGCAAAGCAGCTGATTGAAAATATCTCTGGTTTTAGCTCTCTCCACCGGTTCATAAAATTTTACTTCATGGTTTTGAAGCTACAAAGCATTCCCTGGGTTCGATTGGTGAACTTTCTGAAGAGCCTGCAGAGGCAAGGATTAAAGATATAAAAAGATTACGATTACAACGTACCCGGAAAATTTCACGCGTCGCATCAAATGCAACTTTAATGAACTTATTGCTGTTATGCTCTGATCCCTTTGTTACTGAGCACCGAAAACTTGCATATAACCATAAATCAACGATACTAAAGTCAACTATAGATTTACTTGATAAGAAAATATGAAAATAATTTGTAAAATTGTTGTTCGTTTCCAAATTATAATATATAAATGTTTTCTTGGTTTATTTTTCTGTTATCACAACATTTTTGAGTACCAATGCGAATATTCTCATAAGTATGTATTCTACTTTTGTATTGTATTATCATTAATAAAACCACGCCCAGTTTCCCTTAAAAAAAAATTTTTTTAAATTGATCGATCCGTTACTAACTGTTACTATGGGAGCTATAGGATATAGTCGTACAATGTGCCCAATTTTTTTATGATATATTTATAATATTTTTATTAATTTTTGGAGAAAATTTAAAAACGATATCTCATTTAAAAGTATTTTTGGCTGCAGCTCCCATACAAGCGAAACCACTGAGCGTTGGGGGAGAAAAACTGTTATGCTCTGCAGCAACATGTTGCGAATGTATGAAAATGTTGAACATGCATTTATCGAATAAACCGAATAAATTTCAATCAAATTTGGTATCTTATTAACTTATGTATATTATAGGTCGTAGACTCACTCAATTTCGTACTACATTTTGCTCGTGTCCTAAATATATATATTAAAATTATTATTAACTCAAATGAGATATATGTTGTTTAAATGACTATAAACTCCCTTTCCAACTACACCGCTTCTTCAGGGTAAATAATGTCACACCCTAATACAACACACCACACCTTGGAACACAACACGCACTCACAACATAAACGACCACATTGCACACGATGTCAGCACAGAAGTTACCACCATACACGATGACACCCCACACAATCAACAAAAAGAGGGATTGGATCTTCAATTCACCACATTCGAAATAATTCCGATCTCTTTTGCGCAACGTCACCGTATAATCGCTATCTGCGCTACCGCCCTTTTTAAAATCGTGGTATTAACGTTTAGTTCAAAGGTTGTGAAAATAACATTTAATAAAAAAAATAAACATTTTTAATTTAAACATAAAAAGAGCGTTTTATTAAAAAAGGGAAATAATATGTCTTTCGTGAGTGCTAACATTGTAGCATAATTATTCATGGTCCTTCGAGCCATAGTGAGCGGCACTATGGAGTAACAAAAAAAAAAAAAAAAAGTGAAGTGGCTAAACGTTAATATATACATGCAAACGAACAAAAACTATGTATATATATATATAACAAGTGACTAAAAAGTGCTGTGGAGTGAACTGACATACATATACACATAGTAGAAGAAAAACAGATTGTTAAAAAGTTAATTTAAAAAAAAAAAAGAACGGGCGCGAGTCAAAACTAACAAAAAAAACATAATCACCTCAAAATTGACACAACAACAACCACACCAGCCTAAATCAGCACTGCGAAGCAGAAATTGGGAGCCGCAAGCGGAAAAAGCAACACACAAGTATACCATACACACATATGGTGTACAATATTGTCCCCAAAACCCCTTGGTGGACCCCAAAGTGAGTCGTATCGTTTCCTATTCCTTTATTTTATCATGCATATATGTATGTAAAGATTACAGTTTTATATATATAGAACCTGTAATAACAAATACGTTCACCAAACTACAACAGTTCGGTAAAATATATATATATATATATATATATACCAACCTAAAGATGTATTATTAAGAACAACAATAATTCAATGCCTATTTATGCTTAGCTTCGTGTATTCAAATACACCATCAAGAAACAAAAATCAAAAACGAATTCAAGTATATACTTGCAAATTTCTCCAGCAATACCCCTTGTGTTTAATAAAGCAATAAGCAGGATTGCACATAATAAGTCAGCATAGGCAAAATAGAAAATCTAAAACAAGACAGAGAAACAAATAAAAACACAACAAACAAGCATACATATATGCATATCGAAATAACGCTTATATATCACATCTCTATATATCGTTAAATATATATTTTTAATAAACATATATACAAACAAAAATATATTTACAAAGTGCATACGGTCGAATACCTGCACATTATTTACTTTGCTTTTGCGCTCTCTTCGCTGTGCGAGCCTACATGCATACGTATATATACACATTTATATACACAAACGGCGATTAATATATAATATCTGTAACTTTATACCCTACTTTTGGACCTAATATTTAATATCCATTTCAAAAAAGAAAAAATTATCATAAATTTCGAATATTATCAAACGGCGATAAAACAAATATATGATAAACGAATTTATAAAAAATTAAAATTATTAAAAACAAAAAGAACATTTTTTCCAACAACATACTTACATTCATATGTTACATATATATTTACAATTTTACATATATTCAAAGTCCTCATAGGCAATTATCCGGCAATACCCCTTGTAACAAACAAGCAGGATTGCGTACACAAAAGTAAAAGCAAATTGATCTCTACAACGAGCTCTCAATTGCCCTAGAAAATAAAAATATTACATACGCACAAACAATTCGTATTGATCTCTTCAACGAGCTCTCAATTTCACGAGCACATAAATATATATGTACACACAAGTCCGTGTATTAGGGTGTACCTAAATACACCAACATAAGAACATAAGTATTATTAAATTAAAAGTGCCATTCTTAATAACTAAATTAAGAAAATTTGAATTACGCTGACAAATATATATTTAAAATAAAATACAAATTAAAAAATTATTTCGCAAGTAAATATATATCTAGTCCGAAAAAAAAAATCGTATATACGTAAAATAGTATTCGGTATTAATTATCATTTATTGCTGCGTTTAAATCAGTTTACACTGAGAAAATTTTAATTAACTTTGACACATATAGTAATAAATAACAAAACAAAAATGGTTAATGACGATAAAAATCAAATTACACCTGCAGAAGCTACACGCGCAAGACAGGTTACCACAAAGCAAATAAAGGGCAAAAATATTTGTGTTGCCAAATTCATTTCCGAGAGTGACAGATTAACACGATACTGCACTCGATTTTCATTTTCACCGATTCAAGACATTTCTGAATCGTTATTGGAAATAAAAAAACAAAATATTGACAATTTTTGGACTCGTCTCCAAACGGCTCATGACGCCATAGTAGATTATGACAATTCAGATCTACCACACGATTTTAAATCATCGGCTTACGCACTATACGAAAACTGCTTAGACCAGTACGAAGCTACAAAAGCTATGATCTCCGATCAATTAAAGCTAATAAAAGCTATTGCACCTACTCCACATCCGAGAGTAGAGCTGCCACAAGTACAAAATCAAGAGGCAAGTTCAGGCATCCATCTCGAGGTGCCCGCATGTGACACAGAAATATTTTATGGAGGTTATGAAGAATGGCCGTCCTTCCGGGACATGTTCACTGCCGTTTACATCAACCATCCAAAATTATCAAAAGCGCAAAAATTGTATCACCTCCGATACAAAACTAAAGGTCAAGCAGGCGCAATAGTAAAACAGTTCGCACTAAATGACGACAATTTCAATTTGGCTTGGGAAGCTCTAAAAGCAAGATATGAAAATGAAAGAATATTGGTCGATAACCAAGTAACGACACTAATAAACTTGCCAAAAATTCAAAAAGAAACCAGTGAAGAGTTTATAAGACTACAATCCACTGTTTCAAACTGTTTGTCGGTTTTATCGACACAAAATATTCCCACAGATAGCTGGGACCCTATACTGGTAAACATATGCACCGCCGCATTACCAAAAAAATCTTTACTTTTATGGGAGCAATCGCTCTCATCACGAAAGAAATGCCCCACGTGGCAACAAATGAAAGACTTTCTTACTACCCAGTACGAAATCGCTGAAAGGGTAGACAAAAAGATAATTAAAACAAAAAATGTACAACACGACCAAAAAAGAAGCTTCAATAGACCCCAAGCTAGTAGCAAAAATAAATTAAACAGAAGCTTTTACAAATCTCAATCGTTCACATCCGAACAAAATAATCATACGTCATGCGAACTATGCACGAGAGGGCATAAACTACAATCTTGCGAGATATTTAAAAAATTAAAAATTCAAGAAAGAAACAATTTTATAAGAACAAAAAGATTATGTACAAATTGCTTGTCACATACGCATACTCATAAAAATTGTAAAAGCAAATTCAATTGCATCTACTGTCGAAAAAGACATCACACAATGCTTCACTACAGCACATTGCCCAGCTCACCCCAAAAGAGTTCATATATTAGTATAAAAAGAACCACGGGTTTAGTTTCAACTACAAATCCCGAAAACCACAATACCGAAAATTGCCTAATGACACCATGTTGCTCAAAGGCACAACACACTCAAACGCTACACAGCGAAATACAAAATAGGGTATTACTACCCACAGCAGTCATCTCCATCGAACACCGAGGAGAACTGTTTAAACTTAGGGCCTTAATAGACCAAGGATCACAACGATCTTTTATAGCGTCTAGGGCTCAAAATAGGCTACAACTGCCAACAAAACAAGCTAACTTTGAAATTACAGGAATGGGCGGAAGAGTAGTTCAAAACTCTAATAAAATCTGCCCCATTACCTTAATTTCCCCCCAAGCGGATAAGCACATACAAGCAGAAGCTATAGTCTTACCGCAACTTACAAATATGCTTCCAAGCTATCACATAAATAGCAAGCATTGGCAAAATGTTTCACACTTAAAGCTAGCAGATCCCAACTGCAACACCCCCGCTAACATAGATATTCTAATAGGCAGCGACCTTATACCGCAAATAATGCTTGAAGGTGTTGAAAAAATTTCAACGACCCTTCTAGCCCAAAATACAATATTCGGTTGGATTCTAAGTGGACTAGTTACTGAACCAGTTTCCACATCAACAACTCAAGTTGACGAAAATTCAAAAGAATACCTTAATTCACAATCAAGGAAATTTCGGGAGTTAGAAAAATGCCCCCTCATATCAATTAAAACCCCAGAAGATCAGTATTGTAAAGACTTCTACAAAGCCACAACTACTCGATCAAATAATGGTCGGTACGTCATACGACTACCACTAAATTCACAATGTTCCAACACTCCAAGAATTGGCCGAAAAAACAAACTCATAGTCCCTTCTGACAAGATCAGTTTGAAAAAACACAAATATGTAACTTTTCGACCCCGCAGGATGGCTCTTGCCAATAATGATACAAAAATCCTGATTCAAAAAGCTTGAAATATGTTGTGCCCTCCTACTTGCCAAATTAGTGCATACGCACTTTAACATACATATATCCAAATTATCCCAAAAAAGTCGAAAAAATCGACACATAACAAATTATGCTCTAGTAGCTTACTTTTTCAAAATTATAAAACAATTTAAAAATAAAGTTAAGCGATCAGCATGCTCCCAATGCGATACAATGACGCACCAATCCTTACAACAAGCAAAGGTCGCTCTAATCGCATATATCTAAGCCCCCTTCGTATTGGTGGTTTATGGGAAATACTTGTAATACGTGTACAAATCCACTTAAAAAGTAGCCGTAAATCACAAATCTTACGCTCGCAAGATCCCTCTTCAAAGGTTTCAAAGGAGCACCCATTCTGGCCATATCTGAGCTAGGCGTGGAGTCGCCATCCTATAAGCCGATAATAAAATAATAGTAGATAACCGGCAATAAAATGAATAAACAAAATTATACCATCTAATAATACGTCGTCACAACAACAAATCGAATAAATGCAAAACAACGTTGCTTGCTTAACGCACTAACTTCCAAATCAAAAAACATAATACCAATTTCAAAATCAAGATTCCATCCTACACGTACAGGTAAATATGGATCTACCACTACTGCATTATCATGCATACCGCGCCCTCGGCTACTCCAATTGCAGTACGCCGTGATACCTGGGACATTTACAGCATATCTGTACTACTAGGCAAAATATTCGCCTAGGGGGCCCAGGATGTTTAAATGACTATAAACTCCCTTTCCAACTACACCGCTTCTTCAGGGTAAATAATGTCACACCCTAATACAACACACCACACCTTGGAACACAACACGCACTCACAACATAAACGACCACACTGCACACGATGTCAGCACAGAAGTTACCACCATACACGATGACACCCCACACAATCAACAAAAAGAGGGATTGGATCTTCAATTCACCACATTCGAAATAATTCCGATCTCTTTTGCGCAACGTCACCGTATAATCGCTATCTGCGCTACCGCCCTTTTTAAAATCGTGGTATTAACGTTTAGTTCAAAGGTTGTGAAAATAACATTTAATAAAAAAAATAAACATTTTTAATTTAAACATAAAAAGAGCGTTTTATTAAAAAAGGGAAATAATATGTCTTTCGTGAGTGCTAACATTGTAGCATAATTATTCATATGTTATTCTATCTAATCTAAATTTAATGTATGGGGTATATGGGGAAATAATCAACCAGAAGATCGGAAATTAATATAATATATTTAAGGTAAAAGGTTCAGCAATGTATACACCAATTTATTCATATTCAGTGCTAAACTATATTATTTTTAAGAAAGTTTGTCCACTTTGTTTCAATAAAATGTGACCGACATAGATAGGGATAGATCTGGGCAAGTGAAAATGCTCGGTAATGTAAAAAAGAAAATCTGTAAGGCGACAAGTGCATTGGAAATTGCAGTTTGCGCACTTGCGTATCCCCTTCGCAGCCTCAGAATTCCGTACTGCGTAAGCGAGTTCGTGCCTTTAACGAATTTTTGGTTCGACATCAAACTGGCAAATGCAACGGACAAAAAATATATGTTAAAAAGTCATATTTGTTGTTCTAATTTACTAAAATAATTTTTTTAATAGGGAACATTCTGAAAATAAACAACCAAACACAGCACAATTCGAAATTTTAATTGGTGGGCGCGAAAATAACTCCAAATAATTAATATGTGAGCTTAAAGTAGAGAGAGGTTAAATACATCCCCCAGCTGTCAATTACCAAATAGAAAGAGTTTCCGACTTTCGGTTAACCCTAGTTCCCATATACCTTATACTCGTATACGAAATTAAAACATACGGTTGAATTTATAGCGTACATATCGGTCAATAAGTTAATGTCTTAATAACATTAAAAATAATAAATTAAGAAATATTGATATACGACAGCTTATTCCCAAAATGTGTGTGAGATATTTCAATGAAATTAAATTGATTTATAAACTCAATTTAAAATAAATATTTCGTACTATATTCGTTCGTTGAATTTGAAACATTACTATACAATTTGAAGTATGTACGTCTGTTTATTTTGTACATTTTTTAACTTTTCTGTTGTTGATTTTTATTTTATTTTTTCACTTAAATCGTTTCGGCCAGTCAACTCTACTGGAAATATCTCAAAGAAAAACAATACAACATTGTTTCCAATGCAAAAGTGTTGCAGAGTACAGTTGGGAAGCACATACGAATATATACAATAGTTTGGTGCCAAAAAGCTTTGGTTAATGTAGCTGATTGGTTTGGCAGATATTTTTCTTAAACCTATTAGGAGGAACGGTGCCAAGACCACTTTTGCAAAATATTTCAAACCATAGATAATATTATTCGTTGTACCAAATTATAGTTTTGTATCTTATTGTGGAGCTTAGTTATGGCACTAAATAGGTTCTCGATTAATACCTTCTACCCATCTATCATGAGTTCGATCACTGGATGTTAAATTAAAGTCTCAATTTAATGCTACACATTTGTCTTTATTTCTATTTCCGACAACTTAAGACCTTATATAGTAGAACTTTAACAAAACTTCGTTTTTAGAACATTCTGATAACTAGAATTCACTGTCTAGTTGCTTCTGGCATTTTCTTGCCGATTCTGATTTGTTCTAGTATTGTGTTCGCCATTTTATCCATGATCTAAACATTTTCGCATTTCCATGACCACTACCTTTGCGATGATCTATAGTGAAGTCGCTTTGGAGTATCTCAATGCACCGTGGCAACTGTCCTTCTGGGTTTCTGAATTGTAGAAGCCATTTTAATGCTGCATGATCTGTCCTTACGTGAAAACGTTGACAATAAAGGTACTTGTAAACATTTTTGATGCATTTCACCAACTCCAATAACTCGCTCCGAGTTACACAATAATTTATTTCTGACGCAACCACTTTCTCATACCTGTCAACGACTTGTGATATAACGTTAGTCGATAATAAGTGCACAGTCCAAGGAAACTCAGCAATTCATCTAAATTTTTGGGAGTGGGCCAATCTTTTACTGTCTCTATCTTTTCATTAGCTGATTGCCTTGCAAATGCCTTCCGTTCTCACTTTGTACCCTAAGTAGCTTACTTCCCTTTTGAAAAGGGAACACTTCTTTGGACTCAGCATTAGACCGGCGCTAGCTTTCCGTTGGAAAACTTCTTCCAAGTCCTTAAGATGTTCATCGAAGCTTTTACCCAACACGATGATATCGTCGAAGTATACCAAACAGGTCTTCCAGTGTAATCCTTTTAATACCTGGTCCATAAGTCTCTCAAAGGTAGGCCCTAATCTCTTTTCACTGTCCTAATATAAGTAGCTCCTTTAGAGATTTTGATTGGTAACTTGCATTAAGTACTCTTACTGGAACGCGTTTATCTAGTTTTGTCATACCCAAGTAACTGCTCTGATTTTGTTGTAATCTGCTGGCTCTCTGTTGTTATCACTCGTCTAACGTTGTACTTATTATCGTAACCGAACGTAAGTGGCACTTCCATATTTGTATGGGTCATAATCCTGTTCTTCATGTCAAACTTTATTCCTTGATTCGATAGAAATTCTACTCCAATTATGACTTCGTGGACGATATCTGCCACTATAAAATTGTGTAACATGACTGCCATTCCAAATACGATCTCGCACATTACATTTCCGAAAACTTGGGAATCTTCTCCAGTTGCAGTACGCAACTTTTCCCTAGCTAATGGTCTCATTTCTTTATCAACCAGATCAGATTGAATTATAGAATGTAATGCGCCCATATCCACAGTCAGCTTTGCGTTTACGTCCAACTGGATTATTTTACTGATTACTTTTTCCGCACTTTAAGCATTTAGCCACACCATCATTTTTCTTAAGCGCCTCCGTAGATTTTTCCAATGCTTTCTGCATGCTGTCAAGTTTTTCAAGTAATTGGTTCACCCAAGTGTGCTTTTCTATTTCTACTTTATGAGCTTTAAATGTTTGATTGCTAAGCAGAGATACAGTTTCCTGTGTCAGAGCATACGAAACCGTTTCCGCAAACGTCAATTTTGAACATGATAATGCAGCGAAGCGTATAGTGTTAACTCGTATTCCACTGACGAAGGTCTGAATTTTCGTGTCCTCGATGTATTCCACGAATTTGTGTGCATAAGCTAAGTGAGCTACCCTCTCAATGTGCCTCTCCCCTCCTTCGGGGGTTCACGTCTTCAACCTGTTGATAAGGTGAAATACCTAGGGCTCATCCTGGATAGAAAGCTTTCTTGGAGGCCGAACATCGAGGAGAGAAACAAGAAGGCATCGGTCGCCTTATACTGCTGCAGGGGAGCTATAGGGAAAAGGTGGGGACTCTCACCAAAGGTGGTGTTCTGGCTCTACGAAACGGTAGTCAAGCCAATACTGTTCTATGGTGTGTTCGTCTGGTGAAAGGCGCCCAAAAAGACTACCCTGGCTAAAAAGCTTGAACGAGTCCAAAGAGCGGCGCTCATCGGAATCTCCGGTGCACTGCGAACCACACCAACGATAGGTCTCAACGCTATATTAAATATAGCACCCGTGGACATTGCCGGTAGGTGCATTGCTGCGAGGTGTGCTATTAGGCTCAGAAAAGCTGGGCTTGTGAAGAGGTCCGAACAAGGACACGCCACAATTCTCTCCTCCTTCACCTGCATTCCTGAAAATTTGGATCACTGCGTCACAGAGGCCTCTCGAGGCGGCTTTTTCTCTGCTCATATCCCGACGAGGGAGATGTGGGGGAAGAAGCCGCTGGAGAAGAGGCGCGGTGAGTTTTTTCACGGATGGGTCGAAGCTAGGAGGGAAAGTTGGAGGGGGGGTTTTCTGTAAAAAGCTCTCCGTCAATCTTTGCTTCAGGCTACCGGACCACTATAGCGTTTTTCAGGCGGAAGTGGCCGCGATCAAGTACTGTTACGTAGTGTAGCTTCGTTTAGAGAGGTGAGCATTCACTCCGACAGCAGAGCGGCAATACAAGCCTTGAGTGCGCGAACCGTGCATTCAAAGCTAGTCAAGGAGTGTCTGTCCTCGCTAGAATTAGCATCAGGCTACTTCAATATCAGGCTCGTTTGGGTGCCTGGTCACAGCAGGGGGGTACCCTTGCCCCGCTCACATCGGAATGGGATCGAGTTAGTTCTCCACTAACGTCTTGCATTCTCGCTCTGGACCAATGGACCTCGCAGGAGCTCAGCAGACGCTGGTCGGCGACCAGCTCCTGCGCGACTGCGCGATCCTTCTGGCCGAGAGTGGATCGCAGGAGGTAGGGGGATCTTCTCGCCTTGAATAAAGTTCACCTCGCCGCCATGGTAGGAGTTCTCCCTGGGCACTGTCCAATGGGAACTCATGCGGTGCGGCTTAGAATACTACCCGATGGCAGTTGTCAAAGCTGTATGGAGGAGGGTGAAGTGGAAACATCCCGGCACTTTCTCCTCCATTGTCCGGCTTTTGCTAGGTTGAGATTGAAACATCTCGGCAATCATACTTTTGGCGGTCCAGAAGATCTGGCCGAAACAGATATTGGCCATCTCAACAAGTTTGTCATAGGCACAAAGCGCTTTGTCGACATGTAAGGGTCTATTGATCCGGCTCATAGGAGTTTTGGGTACCACAACGAACCGGCGTTTAAGCTGTCCAAGTGTGATCCTTCGTAGGATCGACCCGCTAACCTAACCTAACCTACCCTCTCAATCTCTGTAGAAAACTCCTGCAAAGACTCATTGGCTTTCTGGCAGCGATTTCACAACTCCATTTGGAAGATCTGCTTCCTGTGCTCACTACCATTCCATATTTCTAATGCACCCGGAGCTGACGACATAATTGGCCGATTTAATTGCAACTCGCGGAGACGATCTTTTATTAATTTCATCCACTTCAGTTTTAATTTTATCTTGCTCTTCCAAAATTTGTGATGACACTTCTGCTATTTGTGAGGTCACCTGCGGGAACACCAAAGAATTCGGGTTTGAAATTACGCAAATTGACAACGAAACAAATTGAAGATTTATACAGCAAATACGAAACAATTTTTGAAAATACAAATGCCGGCGTGATAAAAGATTTTCATGCAAGTATATGTATGTCACGCCCAAATTTTATAAAAGCAGACAAATGCCATTCGCGCAAATTTCAAAAAGGCTTATTAATAATGGAATTTGGAAACCAGTTAAATTCAGTAACCTGTTACAGTAATTCGTCACCAATAGTCGTAGCAGTAAACCCAGATGGGTCGGTAAGAATATGCGGCGATTTAAAAATAGCAATTAATTCACAATTAGATATTGAGCAATATCCATTGCCACCAATAGATTTAAAAAATGCTTATTTACAGATGGAATTGAATGAAGATTCCAAGCAAGTAATTGTAGTAAATACACCTTTAGGATTGTTCCAGTATCAACGACTTCCCTATGGTATTGCCCGCGCACTCGCAATTTTTCAGCGCTGTCTTGAACGGCTCCTCAATGGCATAGAATGATGTGGCAATTATTTGGTTGGCCTTATTATAACCGCATCATCATCAAAATACTCGACGACAATGGTATCAAGTGCAAACGGGAAAAATGTTTCTTTTTGAAGAAAGAAATTGAGTACTTGGGTGGAAGGGTAAGCGCTAAGGGAATCCAGACTGTTCAGGCATTGAAGCAGTTAAGCAATAGCTGAATATAAAGCAACTAGAAGATTTTATATGTAAAGCTAATTAATATTGCAACTTAATCCCGCTTAATCATAAATATTTTTAATCCAAGCAAGCATCTACCACAAATGACTTCGCATAGTATTCAGCGTTGGGCCATCATAATTATGGCATATCAATTTAATATCAGGTATCGTAATACACACGCATATGGTAATACGGATGCACTCTTTCGTTTACCTGTAAGTACCGACATTTAATTTGATACATCCGAATCATGCTACAATGTTACAGGCATACAATTACCAATAAATGCTAATATAATATTATTCGTGAGCACACAGAACGGGCCGATGTGCTACGTAAAGTTACAAATTTTGTTAAAACCGGTTGATTTACACAACTATCCCTAGGTGATATTGAAATTCGACCATATTTTCATCGAAGATTAGCTTTAGGTCTTCAACTCAATCTTCTCTGCTTACACGCAAACGTATTGTTATCCCAAAATCATTACAGCAAAATATTTTAGGACTCTTACAAGATGGACATTAGGGAACAGAACGAATGAAACAATTAGGATGACATCACGTTTGGTGGCTAAAAGTTACACGTCAATGTGAAATCTGTAAAGTTGACAATCCAGCTCCTATACTTCAATACCTTAGTTGGCTAGAAGCGAAAGCACCATGTGAACGCTTCCATATCGACCTTGCTGGCGCGATATTCGATTCTATGTGTCACATAAGTGTGCATAGATGCTTATTCGCAATTTCCATTCGTGACACAGTTATCTTCAACTACAACAGATAATACTATAAATTCTTTTAAATCAATTTTTGCCATTAAAGGTTTTCCCAATACACTAGTTAGTGAAAATGGACCTCAGTTAACATCCGACGCAATAATTTTGCAAGTTACATGGTATTCATAACAACCGAACCGTTTCATCCAGCATCCAATGGACTCGCTGAGCGTTTTGTTCAAACATTTAAAAAAGTAGTTCGCAAAAATATCAACGAAGGTCTATCCATCAGATGAGCCGTAGTCAAACATTTAGCAACTTATCCGATTCATTATGATTAATCCGGTTGGAATAATGATGTTTATGGTAAAATCAAATATAATATATAACTCAAACCAAGATAAAACGAGGTAATAGCAAAATACCCTGCATAATACCGTCATATCAATGGATATCAGTACCTGAATCGATACCCACAAATTCCGCAATGGTTACGTTGCAAGGCGAGTCAAACATGCAACCAAATATATCCACACAAGTATCTCATTTTAAACACCAAAACTGCGCGCCATCGCAATTGGAGGCAAACGTTGCAGAATATCAGAATTCGTTTCACACCTCCTGATTTTAGAAAGAAATAGAAATAATTTAGTATATAATTAAGAAGGGGGATGTGATATGAACGTAAAATTGTACGACCTTTGAATTTAAGTGTTCATAGTTGGCGGAACTGAACGTCCTTCCTTCTTCTGGATTGCGCTGCCGTTAAGTACGGACGTGTTCTGATATTAGTTAATACTTATAACCTTATTCAGTATCTTTTGTATATATAATCATAATTCTTAAAGTAAGTTTGATATTTAAATAAGTGGAAACACAACAATATCTATGTACGTTTGTTAGATCGAAAACATGCCACGAAAGTGTTCTAACGATTTAATACGTGATTTTGGGGTCTAGATTAAACCACTAGAATATACTTTCTCGAAAAATTACAAAAACTTAAAAAATGAACTTTTAATGTCATATAAAGCTTTGGTGTGTAATATGTCCTTAAAAATACATGTGCTGGACTCTTATTTGCATCTCTTTCCGGAAAATTTAGGTGATGTGAGTGACCAAAAAGGCAAGAGGTTCCATCAGGACATTTCCTGATGAAGAAGCGGTATCAAGGGAAATGGATTTCAGGAATGTTAGCAGATTATTGCTGAAGACTTAAAAAAGACTTTCCAGTAGCCAAATCTTCACGAAATTCATAAATATACATATATTATTAAAAAACCAATAATTTCAAGAAAACGGCTGTCATTTTTTTTCATTCAAATATTAAGTTAGGGTAATTTGATATAAGTATATGTTTTTTGTCAGTAACTCAAAAATTCTAAAACGATTTTTACAAAAAAGCATTCATAATTAATTATTGTTTCGGCGCAGGTGTATCCTGTCAAAACACAATTCCGATATGTTATGTAGTTTGAAGGATATTTCATTAATATCTTAGATAGAAAAGAAAAGTAGTTTCGTTGAATTTGGTTGGTTATGTGATATAATATATCAGAAATAGTAATCTACAATACCACATTACCCATAAGATTTACTTAAAGAAATTTATTTGCAGTCAAATTGCTGAATATTTCATTGATTAAAAACTAAAATAATAGTATATATTTTTTAAAAATTGTACGAAAACCGAACAAAATACTTTTAGTGGTTAAAAAAAGTACATGAATTCAAAAAAGGAAACAAGTTAATATTATAATTTTAATAATTCAATTGACAGGACTTGCATACAAATATTAGTTGACGTTTAGACAGACATTTGGTAGCCACGTGTTGTCTCTCTCATCTGCATATTAATAATAATAACCCAACGATTACCCTCCTCCCGCCCAACCGACGCCAGGGGCGCAATCCGCATACGTGCGGAATTAGCCGAGTCAGAAAAGGCAAGAGAGTTTTTTAAGTGTTGAGATCTAAAACTGCTCAGCTACAGAAACAAAAATTTCAACAGCCAAGATCTAAAGTTACAATATAATAAATTGTTACATTTTCATTTATTAAGAGAAAACAATAAAGTCTTTTTAATTTTGAAAAGTGATTCAGATAAGTCAAATGTGCTGGAATGAGAATAAAAATCATGACATATACGGCGGAATGACTCGTTTACTTCAAAATTTGATCTACAGGATTTTAGCAGTAAAGGTCTAAACTGCCTCGAAAGGCGAACCGGGATATTAAATTTAATTTCAGATAGGAGAAAAGAACTGCAAATAGTTCCATTCAAAAGTTTCACTACACTAGAAAGTGTAGGTAGATTAATAAGTTTTAAACGACTAGTGTATGGAGGTAGACTGACCCTTGCATCCCATCGGAAATGCGCTAAGGCGAAAAGTAAAAATTGTTTTTGAACCGACTCTAATTTGTCAGAATGGATTTGGTAGCTAGGATTCCATACAACAGAGCCATATTCCAATATAGGTCTAACCAAAGTTGTATAAAGTGTTTTAGTACTATACGGATCTCTAAATTTTTTAGACCAACGTTTATCAAAACTGAGGACAGCTTTTGCTTTCAAGACCATGGTATCAATATGAAGACTGAAATTAAGCTTAGGGTCCATATTAACTCCCAAATCAACATAGTTAAAAACTTGCTCTAGAACCATTCCGTTGATTAAAAACCAAAATGATAGTATACATTTTTTAAAAAATGTATGAAAACCGAACAAGACACTTTGAGTGGTTAAAAAAAATTCATGAATTCAAAAAAGGAAACAAGTTTATATTATAATTTTAAAGTAATTGACAGGACATGCATACAAATATTAGTTGACGCTTAGGCAGACATTTGGTAGCCACGTGTTGTCTTTCTCATATGCTTCAAAGGATTTGTTGAAAAAGTGTACGTAGTGGTCTTACTTAGTGGCGTATCTGTCCAAAATTCTTCATCCGAACTCTGTAAGTGCAAGCTTTTTTCTGACTCGCTCGATGAGCTTTCCTGTTTTTACATTGTCTGTTTTACTCTGACCTTTTTACCTGGTTGTTGTATATATTTTACGTTTCGTCTCTTTTTTGGCTTTTAAGCATTTTTTATTCTTTTCTCCAAAGATGCTTTATAAGGTGCTGTTGTTAGTACCGTTGGTTAGGCGGTAGTGAGATCTCTCAGGGTGTGATAAAATTTGTCATGGCTTCTTTACTTGTGCTGGCGATTGGTTCTTCTAAATTGGTTTCTCCTTTTAGTTGCGCATCTTCCACCTCATTTTCTTGGTTTTGAGCTATGAAGCATAAATCGTTCTAATATGATGTAAGAGGACCCATAAACGCTTTATCTGAAGGTTGCATTTTATATGTGCAATGAGGTGGCAATGACAAGATAATAACACCATTTCCGCGGTGTTAATGACTCATTTGACTATCATACTGTTGTACACGTCACTAACCGTAGATGCCTCAATATGTGCCTTAATCAGTTGAACCACAAACTGCGAAATATAGAGATCAGTCATCATTTTGATAAACTAAAATTTTATTTCTCTGTGTTTGTGATACAATTCGGGCTTTATCTAAAACGTCAATATTCTTCGTATGACCGTAATTGTCATCCAAAATAAGCAGAATGGGGTTTTCCTTTAACGGATTATTGAAACGGAAAAAGTGATCAAACCACTAGGTAAATAATGGTATTTGGATCCATACGGACACATAAGGTGGCACTGCGTAAACTCATTTACGTTTTATGCCTTTTTAGAAAGCCAAGCTGCCAATCTCTCCCAGCCCATTCTTTGATTACAGAAGATGGGTTCTCGATATTGTTTCGCCTTGCTAATTGAAATGCCAGCGAGCGAACGTCACTTCGAGTTAGTACCCAAAACATTGCCTCAATTTCTTAAAAATATAATACAAGCAACTTTCAACTATAATTCTGACGCCAAAAGTATTCCCAACTTTTCCACTTTTACAGCCTGAATGGAATTTTTCATGTTTTCTGCATCCCACTGGCGAATTTCGCCTTTCTTCGGCATAGTGTAAAGGTATGATTATAAGGAATTGTTACTTTTACTAACAGGATGAGCTATATGTTAATTGGATTGGGAATGTGAATATTTCGTTATATTAATGAATTGATGTCAAAATATAAGTACATATATCAATCAATTTCTGCAGATATTAAAATGTAAGTGTCTCTCGAATAACATAGCTATAGTGCAAAACAAGTAAAGTTGAAAAAAGTAAAACTCTGGATTTTGAATATACTCTCTAATTGTTTTCGTACAATGTGATTGCCTTTCTCAACTTATCTCTTTCTTCACTTTCGATCTTTCTACTAAAATATTAATTTCGTTCAAAACTTTCAAGAATTTTAAATGGATTCCATGACGATGTCATCTTGAAACTATTATTGAAATTTTGACAAGCAGATTGTGTGATCAACTTGAAAGCAAGTTCTTGATGGTGTAACTGCTGCGTATGTCCGAAGAATGATAACACCAAGATTTTTACTTAGTCGTGCCATACATATTACATAATCTTGATATATTTTTGTCTAAGTAAAAAAACAACAAAATAAAATAAGTTACACAATATTTATTCTAGTTAAACACAAAACATAATCCCAAAACAACATTTGCTATACATATTTAAGACTACCTTGTTCTAAACACATGAGTAACATTGCATAACAAATATTAAGATTTTTACACCCACTTCCTTTTATTGAGTATTACAATATTTTAATACACATCAATGTACATATTATATACCTGTATATGTACGTATGTTTGAATAAATTTTAAATTCATATGAAAGTTTTTAAGATCTAGACATGTACATAGGTATAATAAACTTTGTAAAGTAGCAATTACAATGCAATGTAATTAAAACTATTGTACATAATTCTAAAATTTGGTATGGAATTCTGTTATGTAAATTTTTATGTAAAAAATTTATAAATATACGATTACGATACAACAGAAATAGAAACGACTACTATTACAATAAGCTTACTTAATTTAACTAACAAATAAAAGATATATGTACATAAGAATTAAAATAGAAATTTAAAATCGTTACTACCAGCTTTGCATAGTGCATTTCGGATAGTGCTAAGGACATATTTCCAAAAAAAGTAGTATTCATTGGTTTCAAACATATCATATCATATTTAAAGGTGATCATTGAATTTTAGATAAAAGCAATAAATGTATTTCAGCGTTATATATTAGTATGCAGCAGCAATGAAATTGCTTATGCTATACTGCTTGTATATTTTATGGATCTGTACATATAAATAATTTTACAAAAAAAATAAGTTTTAGACTTTCATTATGTACAGGTAAGCCCATTTGATACATTTCAATCAATTAATTTTAAATTACTTATTATATTACAAAAAAAAAATAAAGAATATGAACATTAAATACTTAGGTATTTTCCCTATGCTCATAGTTTTATTAAAAAGAATTGTTACGACAAAAAGAGACGCTTTTTCTATTCAGTCTTGAATATTATAAAATGAGCATGCCCATATGCTATGGACATTTGTAAACATTTTCTGGTAAAAAAATTCTGGTCTATTATGTGTTTTTGAAGAGAATCCGTTAATAAAATTCAATCTTAAAAAATGTTGATACTATTTTTTTCCTTTTATTATTATGTGGAAAAATGTACTATATATATTTATAAGTTTTTATTCAATTATAAAAATATCGCCATCATCATCATAATAAGACGTAAGGTGATTTAAATAAAATTAAAAAAAAATCAAGATTGCTTACTGTTGTCTGGTCAATACTTTTGTAAAAAATGCTACCGAAGCTAAATATAATATTATGTATAAAAATAAATGTATATTAGGGAAACAAAACCCAAAACTATATTTGTAATACCCGTAGTATGGGTACACATACATATATGTATAAATATTTACACAGGTTAATTATAATAAAAAATATGCAACATTAACTCCTATTATTAAAGTATAGTACATATCCCGCTTCCTTATCTAAGTTTCTAATAATTATATAAAATACGCGTAGTATAGAATATTTTTATTTCGACTCTTTAGCTTTCTTCTTTGTCAAATCGAATTGTGCTGTTGCCAAATAATTAGAACCTTCCAAGTGAAGTGTGCTTTGTCTATTCGAGCTTCTTATTAAACAGAATAAAGCAAGCGAGAAAAGAAAAGCACCCAATGAGAATAGGCCAATTATAATACCCAAACGCATTTTTGGCGGCACGGTTGCGGCGAAGCTCATCAAATCGGTTATTTCTTCCGGTAGTTCGTCTATACCTTCCTCAAACCACAAAATGGGAAAGACAATATCAGGAAAATTAGCCACTTGTTTTATATCGAAAACTTGACTGACAGCTAAATTGATCTGGACTCGAGCACGAGCTCTTAATGTTGTTCCCATCGTCTGAAATATATTTAAAATTTCATATTTGAAATTAGTATTAAATCATTTATTTTATCTATTTTGAACACAGCTTGTTTTTGATCAATTTAAAGTAAAAAAAAAGAAAAAAATTTTAATTTCAACTGCACCGAAGCTATAATACCTTACTCATGTGCAGACATGTCTAAATCGACTCAGTTCGTCACGCTGCGCATTGATGTATAAATATATTATAGGGTCTCTGAGGTTTCCTCCTCGAACTACAAACTTCGTGGTAAACTTAATATATCCTGTTCAGGGTATAACGAGTAAGCGCTAATTTCCTATGCAGCCGAGCATCAATACTCGCACAAGTCATAAGAAGACGTGTAAATATTTTGACATTCGTTATTAGAGAAAATTGTGAATCAATTGCAATCAACCAGACTTGAACTTTGAAATCCTCCTTGAACAGTATAATACGTAGCTGATGCCTTTCACATGCTTCTGTGAAAGCAAATAATTCTTTCAATGCGCTATATGCGAAAACTTCAACGAAAAGTACAACATGTCATGGTTTGCTTTGCATCAAAATGTTTTACGCAATCGAAAAAAGATAAAAAATACGCTACAATCCTAACGGTATATATATTAGATTTTAATTTAAAATCTTTCGTTGTTTCTATTGTAACAGGTTGATGGCTGAGGCATTTACAAGTACATAAGTCGTACTAGTAATTACATTCCTTAATTTAAACAACATTTGATCAATAATGTCGTGCCATAATAAATTCATACGATTGAAAATATTATGCAATTATTTTTATTTACCATAAAATTTGGGATGTTATATGTAATGCTAAGAAGTTAAACTTGTATCAAAAATGTTGCTTATATTAAATTTTTTGAAGAATTTTGTATTATGATTTCACCAACATTGGTCATTGAAGAAAATATGACAAAAGAAATGTATTCTTATTTGATACAGTATTTGTAATAATAGCAGTCTTCGATTCGCCAAGCGTTGAAGAATATTAAATCAAACAAACTATACCAGAAGTTCAAAGAAACGGGCAGCACTTGTGGTGCAACCCTGCCCTAAAGTGTGACTTGTCGAATGCAAAACTTTTCTACGATTCTGCTTTTTTGGAGAAACTCTTTCTCACGTTTTAGTAACATCTTAGTTTTGTTCTCTTTAAACTAAGCGGTTTTAAAACTTGAATGAGCTATCCGCATAATCTCTAATACGAATTCCACTCAATAATTTTGTTGTTACTTTTACATGTAATTTTTATACCCTGAACAGAGTATATTAACTTTACCACGAAATTTGTAACACCCAGAAGGAAACGTCGGAACCGCCGATATTAGACAACTATACAAGTATCTGTCATACAAACTGAATGATCTAAATCAATTCCTTGTATGGAGAATATTTATTTGACAAGATATCTCTATGAAATTCGGCGTGTATAACGGTAACGCTAAAATCTTTGAAAAAAATTATTAGATCTGACCACCATAGCATATGGCTGCTATACAAACTGATCGACCAAAATTAGGTCCTTACATATACAACTTTTTGATTTGTCAAGGTATTTTCACGAAATTTAGCATGGATTATTGCCCAAGGCAACACTACAATCTTCGAACAAATTATTTAGATCGGATCACTAAAGTATATGTAATAGCTGCCATACAAACTGAACAATCAAAATCAAGCCCTTGAATGGAAAATTTGTTTCTTTGTTAATATATAGCTTCTTTGTAACCGATGTTAACGTTTTTCTTGTTTTGAGAAACTGCACGAAAAGTAGCGAAGCACGTTCATATCAACGAAGTTAATTTAAAACAAGTAGGGAAAGCTAGCAAAATTTGATACTCAAAAAATATTGACCGATAGGGGGGTTCTAATCCAGTCACCCATTTTCAAACTGGAACAACTTTATGATTGGATAAAAAGAAAATTGATTAAAATAAGATAAATTGTTCCTGAGATATTAGCACCTTGTGCTTGTAACATTATTTATGCGTTTTATAATTTTGATGAACGACCTTTTGGGGGTAACAGAAGTCAGTATTACAATGAGACCATTACCACGCCTCAGAGTGCCCAGGAATACGTGTTTAAAATGCGTCATCAAGATATCTCAATTTATACTCAAATTATTGCGTGCTGATGGGCGGACAAACTTCAACTTTGATCATTTTAATATTATATATCTAACCCGCCGCAAACAATCGTTCGGTGAACGAAAATATTAAAACTAATTTATATAATTATTTATTATAACTAATTAATATTTTAAAATAAAGCATATTTGGAATATAAGAAGGTAAGTTTATCCAAATCTCTTGAAAGAAACAATTTTTTGTACAAGATAAATATATAAAACTTAAAAACTTGGTTATTTGAATTATTCATCAATCAACCGCTTTGACCTTTAAAAATTCAACCACGCCTCTCCCCTTTATTTTCACATATTTTTTCTTTAATATTTGCTATTTTATCTTGCGTTTGCGATGGGTTTCAACCTACAATGAATTTCTTTCTTAATTTCTATTTCTATAATTGAGTTGCGTTACAATAGTTAGGTATGTATGCTATGAAATAAAATTTTTCACTTACCGGGTGAACATCAATGAAAAATTTATGCTTCTCCTTATCGGGTGGTGAAATTCCTTCCACTGCAGAGAGAAAATTTTCGTCACCCAAATAAAAGTGCGGAAAACTCAGCATAATTGGGGAATCTTAATAAATTAATATCAAAAATATATATATGTTAAATTAATACATTATACAATAGTATTAAGATTTTAAATGTTAATACCATATTGACAAAGGGAAACATTGAATAGCCCATTTGGTGAACAGGAAGGTTGTCCTGCTGGACAAAAACACATATTTTCGGGATTCCTTTCAACGTCTGAAAATACATTTTCGGGCGGTGTGAACCTATAACCAACGATGCTTTGCTTGATTTGTACTTCTTTTTCATACACAAGTGGTAAAAGTCTGCACAAATCTTTATCGTATACGAATAGAATGCGATTCTTTTCAATATGTGGCGGGAATATTGAACCATCTGTGCCATTTAATCTATTACAATCATCATTTAACCAGTGAGGTAGATAGGATCTTCCATTATATTTATCGATTATTCCGTACTGTTTTATGTCATTTACTCCTGTGAAAATAGTAACACGATCCTGGAAAAAGAATTGTATTATAACCATATTTGAAGGAAAATTAAAAATATTGCACTCACAGTAGACGTCCCATTTTTACCGTACATTAATCCAAATTCTTCATATGGCAGCTTTTGCTCCTTAGGTACAACATCTTTAGCTAATTTAAGAAGTGGATCCTCATAGCCCCATAATAGCTGACCAACAGAGACTTGAACAAATGGCTTTATTTTCAAAATATCCATTATACTAGCCATGGCAAGTCGCAAAAATCTAATATTCGAATTGTGAATAAAATGATCTTATTTAAATGAGAAATAAATTAAAATCAAAACCATATACCTAGCTGCATGTTTGCTTTGAGACGTTGCACTTAACATCGGGATATTAGGAACAATTACAACATCATCTTCCATTCCAAATGACAAATCTTCTCGAAAAATGTAAACTTTTTTCAAATTATAACTTAATGTGCCGTTTTCATTTTCAACAATATTGACTTTTTCCCACGACTCCCTAAAAGGCGTAAAAGATTTTTTTTTACAAATTTTTTTTACTGATTATAAACATAAATTAATCATTTTAATTAATCAAGAAATTTGTATGTATGTTAATTATGTCACGAACTCGTGTATTTATAAAAAAATTTAATTATAAAAAATAACATAAGCTAAAAAACAAAAAAAGAAACTTCTTCACATTTTACTTTTTTTACAACATTGAAAATAATTTCCTGAATGATATCATCTTTGAAATATATATTTTTTATTTTTTATTTAAAGCTAATATAGTAGTATATTACCAAAGTTAGGCAATTGATACCTCCTAGGCCATAGTAAACCTGTACTAAAACTCTTAATACTTGTATGTAAAAAATATAATCGTCTATTTGAGATTGGGGATTTTACTAATTATAAGATAGTTTGCAAAAATTTCACTTCTTTGCAAGAAATCTTAACTGATTATTTGAACATTGTAAAATGGCTTCAAAAGCTTTGTAAATAATAAAGTGAAAGTATAACTTTTACCCTGATCGCCAAATGTGAAATGCCGTCTCTAAGCGGTAAATTCATCAATGACTGTTTCCTTTGATGTAACATAGACGTAGAAAGAATGAATTCTTTTCTCTTTCGTCGCTTTATTGTGACCCTGTATTATCACTAACTTTTGATCTAATAATATCATCTTCGGCTAAATGATTATAAAAACGAAACAGTAAATAATTAATAGTGCCTTAACTTTATTTTAATGAAAAGACAGAAATAGAATATATGGACATTTAGTTTCGCTTGTTCCTCTCAGAATATATACATATACTTTAGAGCGGGTTGATTTACAGGCAGCCCAAAAACCAAAAAACGCAAACATTGCATATGCGGGAAATGTTCTACGGACCATTCTGAACATCTTTGCCTAAGAGAACATGGGTCTAAAATCGGTTTCGAGCTAGCGATTTTTTAAGTGAAGTTTTTTCGGGATTATAGAAATTTCTCGTCAGTTTTTAAGATATCCAAATGAAATTTAATACATGGATGCATTTTGAGATTCTATTGTTCATTTGTCAGAATCGGCCCATACAATCCCATACAACCGATTATTCAGTTATTTTACTTTCCGGCTGCCTGCCTTTAACAATCAATTATTCAGATTTTATTCTGGAATAAAGTCTTCAATTAAAAAGCTAAGAGGTTGTAGTTTTGCAAAATAGTCCTGTAATACTTGTATATATAATACTTAACATTGGCAGTGAAAACAAACAAACTCGGACAACTACAAATATATAAAACATATATCTCCCATACAAAAAAGCATAAAATAAGTTTTAAGTGTAGCAAATGTAATAAGTAACAAGTGGATCCCGCATTCGAAAAATATTTTTCATTCATTTCATGAATTATAAATTTCAATTAAAAACAAGAGACAAGAAAAAAGTCGTTCTTCTTTTCTGAATTGGTTGCATGGGAGATATATGTTATGTTGTCCGAATTTGTTTATTTTCACTGTCATTGTTAAGTATACCTCAAAGGACTATTTTGCAAAATTACGAGCTCTTATCTTTTAAATTGAAGGAATTATTCCATAAATATTCTGAATAATTGGTTGCGTGGGTGATTTGTGATATATTTGTACGATCTGGCCTATTCTGACAAATGATCAATAGAAAAAAAACTTCACTTAAAAAATCGCTTCCTCAAAACCGATTTTAGACCCATATTCTCTGAAAGAAAGATGTTCAGAATGATTCTTAGAATACTTTTCGTATATTCGATTTAAAAAAAAAAATATAGACCCGCTCTAACATGCATACCTATGTACATATATGTATGTATGTATAAATATAGTTGAAATTGATATCATACTTACGTGTAAACATAAGGGCCCACTTCATCAAGAATTGGTTTGGAAGCATTATTCAAAAACTCGTTTGCATTTGTGACATTATAAACGTAAACTGATATTTTCGGTTCTACAGGTGGCTTAGCCCACCATCCAAATGTTTGACTTCCCGGCCGAAGGGCAACTTGATAGTTTATTATTACATTAATTAGCGCTGTAAATTCACAAGTAACCAGAATTCCAAGAATAATGAGGGATATTGCGAATGCTATCGTAATCCCTAAAAAAAAAAAATGTTATATTAATTATATATGCATATGTATATAAATATCCGCCATTTTAAAAACTAATAATTTTTGGAATTGGAATTTATTATATTGAGAATATGGAGTTAGACCAAATTCAGCGTTAAACCACATTACGAAAAAACGTACACAATTAATTTCATTTTAATATTTTGACTAATACAAAGTGTTTAAAGTTTTATTGGGGCAAGGGGATGCTCTGGGTTATACGTTCACTTAATTTTGCTAAGATATCTTAAACATTAATAGGTATAGTGGACAAGGAATGGTATTGAGCCGATTTATTTCGAAGATGCTCTCTGAGTTTCATTAAGAAAACTCACATATTAATAAATATACAATAATATATATGGTATAAAGTTAAGCTAAACTTTGAAAATCCCTATATTAAGTACGCGGTGCTATGAAAAGCATTGACCCGATCTTACTATTCCTGAGCATGAAGACAAGTTATTACCAGAAAAAGCGTTCCCTAAGTTCCGTTGTTATATTTCATAAATTGGCCGAAACTTTCGGTAGAAAGTCAGCTAAACTATATGCACTTGGGTTACAACATTCGGTATTTGGAGGTGTTCAATTTGTGCCTTGTAAAGTGAAAGACTCAGATGGAAGTTTCTAAGCCCATTTTATACTCTTGTATGGTTTTTATCTAAGAGATGGCGATATTGTCCATAGTACTAGTGTTACGTGTCGCATCATGTCATACTATACGGCGCTGAAAACGTGTTTATTCGTGCTAAAAGTTTGTCTTTGACAGTTTTTCGATTGATTGACTCAGTACGTTGTGAGCGCTCGTCAAAGATGGACACCAGCAAAGAGAAAATTCGCTATATTTTACAATTTTTCTTCGATCAAAGCGAAAAAGCAGCCAAAGCGGCTGAAAACATTAATTTAGTTTATGGGCCCGATACTGTAAACGAACATGTAGCACAAAAGTGATTTGCTAGGTTCCGTTCCGGTAATTTCGATGTCAAAGATGCACCACGCGTCGGGAGGCCTGTCGTCCAAAATTGCGATAAAATCATGAAAATAGTGGAAACAGACCGTCACGTGAGCACTTATTTAATTGCTGAGGAACTACAGATAAGCCAGAAAACCGTTTGGAACCATTTACATAACCTTGGATTCAAAAAGGAGCTCGATGTTTGGGTGTCACACGAACTAACGCAAAAAACATAATGGACCGAATTTCCATCTGCAAATCGCAACAAAATCGACCCGTTTCTGAGGCGAATTGTGACTGGCGGTGAAAAATGGGTCACTTATGACAACATCGAGCGCAAACAGTCGTGGTCAAAATCGGGAAAGCGGCCCAGATGGTGGCCAAGACCTGATTGACGGCCAGGAAGGTTTTGCTGTGTGTTTGGTGGGATGGGCAAGGAATCATCTACTGCGAGCTGCTCCCCTATGGCCAAACGCTCAATTCGGCCCTCTACTGCCAACAACTGGACCGCTTGAAGGCAGCACTCATCCAGAAAAGGCCATCTTTGATCAACAGAGGCCGAATTGTGTTCCATCAGGACAACGCCAGGCCACACACGTTTTGGTGACTCGCCAGAAGCTCCTGGAGCTCGGATGGGAGGTTCTAATGCACCCACCTTATAGTTCGGACCTGGAACCAAGTGATTACCATCTTTTCCTGTCCATGGCGAACGCGCTTAATGGTGAGAAGTTGGCCTCAAGAGAGGCCTGTGAAAATTGGCTCTCCGAGTTTTTTGGCAATATGGACGCAGTCTTCTACGAAAGGGGTATAATGAAGTTAGCATCTCGTTGGCAACAAGTTTACGAACAAAACAGCGCATATTTGACTTAAATCGGACAAATGTACACAAAGTTATCATCTTTTGAAAAATCAATAAAAAACCGAACGAACTTTTTACTTTACCTAATATAATATAATAGTTTTGTTCATCTAACAATTGTTTGTAGTTATCACCTAAAAATAATCGAGTTTGATATAGGGTTTTATATATATATTAATGATCAGAATGACGAGACAAGTTGAAATTCGAGAGAATAATTGTCTGTCCGTCCGTCGGTCTGCCTGTGCAAGCTGTACCTTGAGTACAAATTGAGATACCCTAATAAAACTTGGTACACGTGTATATTGGTGAAATAGTAAGGACGAGTTAGTAGAAGGACGTATTCGGATCACTGCCACGCCCACAAAACGCCATTAATTGAAAACTTTAAAAATGCCATAGCAAAGCACTAAATTAATATATAACAATCTAATTTGGTACAAAGAACTGCAGTAGCAAAGTACATCTGAGGGCTAAAAATATTGAAAAAATGGGCGTGGTCCTGTCTTCTAATAGGTTTTATCTCCTAAACCACCAAAGCTACATAAACCAAATTCGCTTAGGACAAATACTTAAAGAACACCTACCGACAGTGTGAAAATGGATGAAATCGGATTATAACCCCGCTCTTTCCTCAAGGCTCTATAGGAGCCGGTTCCAAATGCATATTTTGGGACCTATTCGACCAATTTCTACCAAATTCGATATGTAATGTTATCCTGACATACATACCTACATTACAGTGTGAAAATGAAAATAGGCGAAATCGGACAAAAACGACGCCTACTGCCCATATAATAAAATTTAAAGTTTTATCTGATTCTTTCACTTTCGAGCATATAAGCCAAGAACCAATCGTTGCACTAATAGTGCCCTCAAGGTATTTTATCTTACCTTCAAAAATTGTCGAAATCGGATAGTAACTTTTTAAGAATGCAGACGCCAATTACGTGGACCCCAGTGCGTATGGCAGACTTTTTGGAAAAATATCGGTCAATCTGTGAGATATATTATAGAAATTTGGGGAAAATGTTTCTTTGATAATAATATACCCTTGTATTCAAAATAGGTTGAATCAGATCAATACTTCCCTTAGCCCCTATATACCTAATATAAAGATTTTCGAACTTCCAGTTGACATTATACCACATACATACTTGTATATCGCTCCATATATGAGTTATTTTAAGGAAATTGAGAGAGCGTGTTTTTCTAACAACAGTGTATCTTTGTGCCATATAACTGATATTCACGATTTTGAAATGTTCGTCTGATTTTACTTCATATATGTTATATGTTCATATTAATAAAAGTCGCTACATTTCTTAAAATAAAGTTTTGCCAACACCTGAAGGTATTTAGCCGGCTTTGATCCTACAAGTTGCAAGAGTATAAAATGTTGGGTCACAGCCGAACTTGGGTCTTCCTTACTTGTTTAATATTATTATTTTTTTTAATTTTTGATACATACTTTTTTTTTTTTATTTAATTAAAATTTCAGTCCACACGTGCCCTCACTACAGCGAATTCCTGTACCGAATTCCAGTTTTATAATTAATGTGAAGTTATAGCATTTTATTGCATTTTTCAGCGAGAAATAAATAATGTTTTACGCGACATGATTGGATAAACCTGATATATCTACGTTAACGATGTCATAGTATTCTAGTCTGAAGACTTTACGACGCCAATATGAGGGTTTCTAAACAAAAAATACAAATCTTTAACGAAAGTGCAGACTTCATTGGCTTTGTCGTCGCAAAAGAGGGTACCAAATCCAAACGGAAAAATCAGCAAATACCATTTAAAGAATAATTTCGATAGAGCAAGAAGTTGTACTTCATTCCAGATTTTTAAAGTCCATTTTGATTTGGCTAATGATGCATTTTTAATTGACATAGACGCAGAGTTGTCTCAAGAAAACAAACCCGTAACTATGATTTCGAGATAAGGATAGAGATTACCATCGTTTGGGCCCTAGACAGCCATTACCTATACGGTAAGAATGACATAAGAATCTATAAAGACCACCAGCCCTTTTGTCATCGTTTCCCATCAAAAATAAAACTCAGGAAAGCGCGAATCGAGTAGAGTGGCACCCAGGTCCTTTACAAGTCAGGAAAAGAAAATGACGTGGCAGATACCTTATACTACTATAACTCATGTGACTGTGAGGTTACAGACAAACTTCTAAATTGCTTAGAAATCTGATAATTCTCGAAGTGAGGTGCATTCTCAAAACGTTCATTCATTTTCTTTGGTGTAAAAACCAGACCTATGCATTGCGAAACTTCTACCCGGGCCACTATTTAAGATGACTTGGCAAATTCTTCCTTGTTATAAAATTCTGACACTGCAAAAATAGGGTACATACTGTAAATAACGACGAATAAAGAAAGATTGGGTCAACCCGTGGCATCACGCACTGTCGTAGATGTAAATGCGCTTAACAAATATGTTTTATTAAGTTGCAACTCAATCTCATGGAGTATGTAAATTGGTAAAGCACCGATAGTCAACGAACGGCAGCAGTAATCGTATGTTAATAGCAATAAGAAATTGATGTAAATAAGCTCATTAACTTTGTAATACACCAGTTTTATAACGGTACTTAAACAAAACATTTATAAATCGTGGGTAGTCGGCAATACCGTCGCTACCGACGTAGTAATATTACTATAATTAGTAGTGAACAACACTACTGGATCAAAATATTATGTATACAAGGTGCAATTCAAAAGTTTCAGGACTTTTATTAAAAAACGAATATTATTTGTTTTTTTTTTTGAAAAATTTATTGGTCGACTTCAAAATAGTCTCCTTCCGCCTGAATACAACGTTTTGCACGTTCAAGAAGGTTATCGAATAACTTTTTTAGGTCATTTGTCGGTTTCCTTTCATGGCCAAATGTAGTTTTCGGAACAAATAAAAATCACAGGGTGCCATATCAGGCGAATAGGGTGAGTGGTTGATGATATGAATGCGATTTTTGGTCAAATTGAATGTTGAATTCAGAGGTCTTTTTCGTGTTGTTTCAAAGTGTGCGGGACAAATCGAGACCAAAACCTTTCTGAGGCCCAAATTTTCTGTCAAAATACGATAAATCGACGCTGCAGATAATGATAATTCTGATTCCATATATTTAAGCAATGATTTCGGCTCTTTTTTAATGAATTCACCCACAATTTCCGTGTTTTTTTCGTTCACAACATCTTTTGGCCGGCCCAAACGTTCGTCGTCTTCCAAGTCCTCCCGTCCCTCTTGAAAACGTTTAAACCACTCGTGAATACGGCTACGGGATAGGCAATCATCGCCATAAACTTGTTTCATCATTTGATGAGTTTTGGTAAAAGTTTTACCAAGTTTAAAACAAAACTTAATGTTGGCTCTTTGTTCGATGCTCATTTTCTGACCGACACTACAAATGTAATGTCACATGTAGAGCGATATCTCAACTGTTATACAAGTCAGCTGTTACATAAATTTTATACGACAACACTGAATAATACACAATTGAGGGATAACAATTTCAGACAGGCCACTAGAAGCCGCGTTCTTTAAAAAGTCCTGGAACTTTTGAATTGTACTTGTATATAATACTTATGTATGAACATATGTATTTGGAATATGGTAAAAAGTTATCAGTTGCAGTTTAGATATGTATTGTGTAACGAGTTTCGAATCCAATTCATAAATTATATAAATTTCGTATCTGAAGCCAAAAATAAAAGGTTTAAAATATAATACTTACACCATTTTCGTAAATAAGTACTATAGAGCTTCGTACAAAATGTATGCCTTCGGCCTTGCATTGCCACTTCCTGGAAATTTTAAATTAAAAAACGTCTAATTAGTAGTTTCCAACTATTATATTTTTGTCATAGTGTTAAAAACTATATCATTAATATTTAAAAAGAGCTAAGGTCGGCTGTAAACGAAAATTTTATACTCTCGTAACTTGCAAGGATAAAATACCTTCACTTTTTCACTTACTATATTCTGCTACATACATATGTATCTGTATGTTAAAATCCGCATAATTAAATTTAATCAGTTAAACGTAATGTATTGGGAATATGAGGGAAAAGACAATCAGAGAAACCGAAATCAGTATAACTATTATTGATAAGGGGCTTGGACTACGGTCTAGACCGACTATATTTATATTCAGCGCTAAACCATATTATGTTATACTCGTATATGGACCAAAATAACAGATATTTGGGATATATGTACATTAAACTTATTAGGGGGCGGGACTGCGCCCATATTTAAAAAATTTTCGAACTACATATGTCCCTTTTCAATGCAATCCCTTGTACCAAATAACAGTGTTGTGTCTTAATTTGGAACTTAGTTATATAAATCTATATCTATTTCGATTAGTTTTAAGTTATACAAACTGCTGTTAGGTGAATAAAACTAGTATACCCTATAGCAACATGTTGCAAGTGCGTTAATATGAGCTGTCCTCGATTCGCCATTTCTCTGCTCTCTTGTCAAAAAGGTTATAATACATATATGGTAAAACCAACAACAAAGTTATCCAGTTGAATTCGAACAAGAGAGTATGCAGATACCGCATTCAATTGGTATAGCTGCTATCTTCGGTGCTACCAAGTTGTATTTTGCATATTTTGGATCAGTTTTACTATTGATATAAAAATTTCTCTTTTATGCTCTTGTAACATGTTGCTACAGAGTATAATAGTTTTGTTCACCTTACCAATAAATAGCCATAACTCTAAATAATATGATACAATACTGTTATTTGGTATATTCGAACCGAAATTTAATGTAAATATCTCCCAAACCGCTAAAGCTATAATAACCAACATCTCATGTATAGAATCGGATCAATTATTCCTTAGTCACCATATGTACAAGTATATGTAGTTATGTTAATAAAAATGAGTGAGCGTATTGCTCTAATAATAATGTAGCCCCCATATAATTAATATCATTTTACCCTTCATATATTGTTGTTGGTATGTGAGATACCTTAATGAAACTCAAAGGTTCTGCTAATAGTAGTAATGATACAATCGGGCCAATACTATACCTCTCCCATATACCTAATAAACTATTTTCAGACTTTCGGTTGGTCTTATACCGTATATATCGGTCAATATGTAAGAAATCTTAGCAAAATTAATTGAACTTATATAATTGGATATACTTCAGTTTAATGCCGAATATAGTATTGATTGTAATTCATTCACAATTTCGTCGAATAATGAATGTTAAACTCTTTTGCAACATTTTTCAATATGAAGTTTAGCCAACACCTGATGGTATAATATTTCCCCTTCTTTGATCATAGCAGGTGACAAGAGTAGGATATGTTTGGTTAAACCCGGACATAGCCCTTTCTTACTTTTTTTTGTATTTTTAAAGTTTAAGACTTAAAATGAATGACAGTAATTTATAAAAAAAAATAATTTCCCAATCAGAAAGAATCGTAACACTATTGCGCATGCGTCAGAAAACATGTTAGCACAGGTTTGCAGCACAAGTGCAGCCCGTTTGTTTGAACATCTAGTGTAGTTGGTTCGATTCCCTGTAGAGTAACGCTTGGTGAATCGAAGATATTATTTGATAGGGGAAATTTTCAACTCTCCGCATTCTGCGAGACCAAATCCTATTTCCTTTCATGGAGATACCTCCCAAGTATCCAAAAAACGAGAGTTATTATATTGAGCTTATGAGGAACAGAGAAATTTGTGGGCCGAATATTTGGCATTCAGAAAAAAACAAATCCACATAATATCACAAAGATGTCCCACGAAATAATTTTTACGAAATAAAATCGATATGAGGGATGGATTTCCCTATATACATATGTAGTGCAAGGGGCCTAGTGAAAAGTGTGTTTTCACACGATGGTTTTAGGATTTAAATAACATTAGTTGTACCTCGATTTTGGGCTTTCTTAACATTTTACAAAGAATTCATAAGAAATACAATCCGTACAATCAAGCGTACAATCCCGCTTCGATTCAGGCCTTAGAGCATCCCGCGTGTCATTCGCCAGTTACTAGTCGAAATGCTCGAACAAGTCATCGAAAATTGGATTCAACGGATAAACCATCTGAAACGTAGCCACGATCAACATTTTAAAAGGGATAATCTTCAAAAAATAAATGCCAAAGAATGTTCTTTCGAATGGTAATAATCATTCCCCATTAAAATAGAATTTTATGTGTTTTTTTCTTTAAAAAAGTATATAATATTTAAACATTTTAATGCAATAGCAGATACATTGTATGTCTTTATGTAAATATAAATTTATGGGTACACACTGAATTCAATATATACAATCAGTACAAGGTCTATAAACCGTTCATCACACACATGCAAACATGTATATACATTTATATGTATAAAATTTACTACCTTGACCGGGGTCGCAAATCTGTATAAATTAAATAAGTGAATAAAAGAGTCGTTTGAAACATTGCGAAATTATGAATATATTATATTTAAATGGACATAGGTAGGCTAATGAAAATGCGATTCTTATTTTAGAATATTGTGTTTTGTATGTATAATTAAACATTTCGTATCCTAATCACGTTTCCTTCGAGGTAATGACTCACTGTTTTTCTGGAGTTTTATATTTTTAAGGTATTGTACAAAACACAAATTATTATGTGGCACCATATCAATACGATACGCATAAAAGATCTTTTGAGCAAAATAAGTCTTGGGTGCACACAATATATGTATATATGTGAATTCGCAAAGAGTGATGTGTATGTAAAGTAGCAACACAGAAAAAAGCCAAGATCGAACAAAAATGGCATGCAATTATTTTTTATTCCAAGGTGATCAAGAAGCACTTAAAAATATATTTACGCTGCTATGTATAAACGATATATATATTTACACACAACCATAAATAATAATTAACGTATTTGTGTATATGTATATGTAGTGCATATTTATATTAAAAATTAAATTCCTTTATAAACATATAAAAATAGCATTTTAAGTTACATTCATACATATATACCTTTGTATTCGCTATATAACCTACCAAAGCATTACACAAATTGCACCTCTCGAAATACTTCACAAATGTATGCACTTATGTATTTAAGGTAAATTCATGTATATATGCATACGTATATGTATATTTATTTACAGATGGGTATAAATTTATATAACATATGCTTGTGTTAGTTTAGTGTGTAGCAAAAAAACTGTACCAACACGCTTGGTTATACATGAACGCTCTTGTGTACAAATATATTTATGTTTGTATTTTTATATACATATCCATTTATATTTATGTAGAAAGAGGCATAAAAAACGCTTACGCGTATTAGCCGAACTATATTTAATAGCAATTTCATTTTACATAGTTAACTAATGATATGCACAGTATCTATGTATATTATCAGTATATAATGATTATTTTTGAAATGGGACTAACCCATACATGTACCAATGCTCACAAACACATGACTACGTTCACATACTCTCAAAATATATGCATTAATACCTAAGTACATTGAATTTGATTCATTTTTTTGATATATATACGTACTTATGTATGTATATAGGTAGACCTAGTCATATACCTAAGTATATATTTGTTATATACTTAATTGATGTTAAAGTATGCACGTACAAATTAAGAAAGTTACAATTTTGACATGTAAGCGCTAAAGCCGGAGTTAGATAAAAATTACGTTTTTTTTAGTACGAAACCCACTACATACATTTGCATAGGTATGTACGTTAAAAAAAGACTACCTTAAAACTTTTCACGTATCGAACTACAGAAACACGATTTTTAATGTATATAACTTCAGCGAATTAAGCCACTTGGCATACGATGCCAACGATGTCTCTGGAAGACTAAAGACAAGACGTCGATTGCAGATTGAACATTGAAGTGCTGAAAACAAAACCTGCTCAGCAGGTTGTACTTTGCTCATACTTTTACAACAATCATAACTCAGTAGCAGTTTTGGATAAGAGATAAAAACTAAGCGAGCCTAAGCTTGGAAATAGAGTTTGTTGTGGAGCTTTCAATCTTTTATATTTTAAATAAATACACAAATACTTAGCTGATTCGAATATTTTCTTCCATAGAAAAGCTCATTATAAGTCACATAAATTCTCTTATATTGGAAGATTCGCTCGGTTGATATCAGAATGTATTTAAAGGTATTTTATTTATTGCACATTTACAAGTTTTTAGCCTTATTGAAATCTTTTGTTTTGCATCCACGATTTGTGAATAACTGATTTTTTTGAATAAACCAACAAAATTTCAAAGTTTTGAAAAATTCATTAAATGTTCGTTTAATATATGAATTATTGACAGTATTCTTTTTTGTTTATTCAAAAAAACACTGTCGATGATTGGAAAACTCGAAAGGTTGGTTTTACGCGAATCCGAATTTTCCAAAATTTATTATAATCATATTTTTATTCCAATATCTCAGGTACCCTCGCAACATGTTGCACAGAGTACAATAGAGTTGTCAACATAATGGCAGCTTGTGACACTTAAAACTGAGCTAAATATATCAAGATGATCGGGATAACGAGACGAATTGAACTACGATGTCTGTCTTGTCCACCCGTCCGTTCATACTAGCGATAACTCGAATAAAAATTGAGAAATCCCTATTTAGTACACGTGTTTCTTAGCACTTTGAGGAATCGGTACAAAAATGCGCGCCCACTTTTGAGTAAAATTCCAAATCTAAGCAACACTTAACAAACTTCAATCGGTACATAACAATCTCTTGACATCTCTATATTGAAATTGGATTAAAAATTTGCACATTTAGTCCCTTCGAGATGTGGCACCTTTTGTATATGAGGACTTCAGTGCCTATTTAAGACTTTTTACCGAAAATATCTGTGAAACTGACATCTTCTTCTGATAATAATGTCCATCCCAATATGATATAACATGTGTTCATTGGCACCTTGAGATGGTTGGTATGGAAGATGGGCGGAATTAGGTGTTTACCGCGCCCACAAAATGTCGTAAAACGAAAAGTTATAAAGTTCCATTACTAAGCCACTAATTAAGATACAAAACTGTAATTTGGAACAGGGCATCGAAGTCTGAAGCAGCATCAGTTGGTTTGAAAATATTTATGTACTTATGAATGTACATATATCAAACAAGCTTGCTGAAAGCAAATAGTTTTAGCTACTTTTCATACATCGTGAAAATAAGCATATCCATAATATTTAATAATATAAAGGTTATATTAAAAACTGCCAAATGTTCGATTACTCTCCAAATTAATATGTCAGAAGCTCTATATTTCATAAGAGAGAGGGAGCTGACTACTAAGATATTTTTTGCGTGCTGAATTTTTTTAATATATCTATATATTTATTATATGTAGGCTTGAGAAGTTTCAACCATTTTTTGACGAGAGGTGCTGTGGTGGGGTTCTTAAACGGACTAACTTCTGAGGACATGCAGACTGGTCTTCCGATGGTTTAGAACCGCACCTCGCGGTGCCTGTTCTGTAAGGAATTCTCACATGGCTGTAGACTTATCATTCCGAACAAGTTCATTTCGGATAAACTGGGTGCTCTCCTGATTCAAGAATCGTGGTCATTTACTGACGGAGTAATTCACAGTTTGTGCTGTAGTTAGAAAACCTGAACGGTACTTAGAAAGGACATGGACTTTTTATTTCTATCATAATTTTTAACGAGAGATCTGGCGTCGGCCAATTTCGCTGGAGAGTCGTTCGAGATGCCACCGAAAGAAGTTAAAAATCTGGTTGACTACTGTAGTATGGAAAATCAATCCATAAGTATAATGGGAGAGCAATAAAGGCAAAATATAAGGTGAGGTGTCACTAGAATTTTTCATGAATAGCAACCTAGGAATTAGCAATGCAAGGTGTCAGCGAACTTTTATGACTATTATAAGAATGATTATATCTCTCAACGAGGGTTCCGTAGAAAAACTCCACTATCGGATCACACATCAATTAGCTTTGAGACGGGTGTGGTATTAAGGCCTGTCCGTCAGAACGTAATCCAAGAAATACAGTTTGTGCTAAGTAAAGGAACATTCTTAACCTAAATTCCATAATATTAACGCAGTACAGTTGTAAAAACAACTGATGGGGGAACTCTCGACACTACGGAAATCAATACGCTAGGGCTTTTAGAGACAAAACTATCAATCAGGCAGCCTGGTAGCACTTTTATAGCTAGGCTGGAGGGCAGGACAAACACCTTTTAAAAATATACTTTCCTAGTGCGGTCTAAACAGATCAAAATCACGGTGTGATGGGCAATTAGCACTTTTAGGAGCAGACGGTATTTTTCCAGCTTTACTCCAGGAGAGAGAAAAGCACATCCTGACTAGTAAAACTAGTGAGAGACCGTCATTCCAAATATGTTGGGAACAGAAATAGATATCTTCATACCTAAACAAGGTTGGAGGGACTACTCTCTAGAGGAATCACAGGCCGATAAGCCTTACTTCTCTCTTACTAAAAAGAATGAGAAGCTTGTCAACAACAACATCAGGATAACTGCCCTAAAACAAAAACCACTGTATTCAAACCAAAATGGTCACAGAGCTGATAACAAACACTGCTTTGTACAGTTTTGTTACGAAAATCGAGGATATTTTTATAAGCGGTAAGTGATCCTATGAGCTAAATATAGAATGACGCTTAATACCTCCCATTCTAAGGTTATCCGAGTACTGGGAAGGAGGCACGTTAAGGTACCCATTACAAGATGGGTGGATGAAATTCTTAGAATGAAAACTAATATACCATAGAATCATGCAGCATCCAACAAGGAAAACAAACATGCTAATGTCAAACGGCATCCGCTTCTTAGGCTAGATGACATTTTAATAGCAAGAAGTGAGTATGAAATTTGATCTTTGATTTGATTCAGAAAGGCGGCAGCTTAGCAAAAACACGGTGCATCAAAGTTTGACTTAACATTAACACATCAAAAATGGCCATTATTTCTTTCACGAGAAGGAAATCTCTTCTGAGCACCACCATAACACTCAATGGCGTGAAAGTAGCCATGGTAGAGGAAATTAAAGTCTATGCTTAGGTTGGTATGTGCATCATCGCTGCTGTCATGCGCAGGTGCCCAACCGCTGCACAAGAGGTGACTCTTGACCTCCCTCCGCTCCATACAGATGATGTTAGTTCTGTGCTAGTGTAACCACTATCCTTTAAAATAAAATCAAAAGTGGCATTGTCATGGATCCCTGGGCACAAAAGCAATAAAGATAACGAACTTGCCGACTTTCTAGCAAAAGAAGCTGTGTTGTGAGCTCATATACATTACGGGACGCAAAAAGAAAAGACATATAGACATCACGACATAGCAAATGGGTGGCCTTTGCCATGCAAAGTTATTTCGGTGTCACTGCAGGCTAAGATGTCATCTGCACAAATTAGAATTCTGTTCTACAGATCAATATCGATTCTGCTAACTTGTGGCGTAAACACCAAAGCACATACTCCTTGATTGACCCTTAATCGCGAGAAGAAAGAGTTAGACGTTGATCCTTTGAGAGAGTATTTATTTATTTATTTATTTATTAGAAAGAAACGCCAATCGGCAGTGTCCATAAAATTTTAAAAATTTTGTTTGATTGCGACATTGAATTAGATTGCTAATATTTACGTTATAATGTACCATATAAGTTGATAGAATTTAGTATTTTAATGGAAGTATATGAGATAACAGAGAGGTTAATAAGTATAATTACTGAAAGTGGAGATAATATGAGTGCTAGCTGGTTAATATTATTTTTTTGACGTTAGTGAAAAAGTCGAAGTCTGCTATATATTCATTGACCATATTAGCTATCCGGTTCTTTGGTCCGTGGTAAATGTAGTTTTTGGTTGTTTTCATAGTGGTTAACAACCTTCTCGTACGGAGCCCTGGTCTGGACTCAATGAATTCAAACTGGCTGCTGATCTCCGGACACTGTATCTGGCCGTGGATTGACTTGTAGAAGAAAGTTAAATCAGCAGCTCGACGACGATTAAATAGACTGTCGATTTTGAAGTGCCTGTACACCTCATCCGTTGTTAAGTGGGTCCCTCGTGTGTACATATAATATGTTAGAAATTTACAGAATTTCCGTTGTATTTTTTCAATTCTATCAATCATTTGTTGAGTGTGAGGTGACCAGATACTGCAGCCATATTCCAATGTAGGACGTACCAGCGTTTTAAATATGTGTATAAGTGTGTAGACATCTTTAAACTCTTTGCCCGCCCTGAATAAGAGCCGAGTGTTTTGAAGGCATGAGATGTTATCCTGTCCACATGACATGAAAAATTAAACTTGTTATCTATGATAATGCCTAGATCTTTAATTGATGATACCTCAGATAGTTGGTGCTCATTGAGATGATAGGTTGCTGGAGGTGGGTTTGCTAGTCTAGAGAGACATAGAACCACGCACTTGTTTTTGTTTAAATTTAAATTATTATTTTGACACCAACTATGGAGTGTGTTGATATCACGCTGTAGAATATCTATATCATCATCGCTATTTATCTTCCTGAAGATCTTTAAGTCATCAGCATAAAGTTGGTATTCGGATTTGAAATGCTCCCCGATGTCGTTTATGAATATGTTAAAGAGTATTGGCCCGAGATGCGATCCCTGAGGGACACCTGATGTGGGTTCATATAATTCTGATATGTAGCCATTCACACGTACTTGTAATAGTCTATCTGTTAAGTATGACTTCAGCCAATCCAGCGCACTACCTTTAACACCATATTGTTTCAATTTATCGATAAGAATACCGTGATTTACCATATCGAAGGCCTTAGAGAAATCCGTGTAGATGGTATGAGTGCTCAATCCTTGGTTCATTGCGTCTAGAACGTATCCTGTAGAGAGATATAAATTTGTAACTGTGGATCGTCCTCCTACGAATCCGTGCTGTGTCGTAGATATAATATTCTCGAAGGTTGATATTATTTGAGGTAGGATAATTTTCTCGAAGAGCTTAGCAATGGATGACTGAATGCATACGGGTCTATAGTTAGCTATGTCACTTCTGGAACCTGCTTTATGTATTGGACAGATGAAGGAGATTTTCCACGCTGATGGAAAAATGCCAGACTTGAGCGACGCATCAAATAGATGAGTAATAGGTTCTGCTAATCCTATTGCGCAGTTTTTTAGAAGTAAATTAGGAATACCATCAGGTCCTGTTCCTTTTTTGGGGTCCAGTTTGCGCATTTGTTTATAAACGACATCGTATGTTACCTGGAGCTCTGATAAATCCATTTCTTGGCTGTGACCCTCGTTATGATCGTCATGTATAGGCAATCCGTCATTATTAGTTTTATAAATTCTTTTAAAGAACGATACAAATAGATTACTTACTTCTTCTCCATTACTAGCTGTGGTTTCTTTCCAGATCATGGCAGCCGGGATATCTGTGTCACTCCTTCTTTTGTTCTTGATAAATGTCCAGAAGGTTGTAGCATCTTGTTTAATCCTTGATTCTGTTTTAATTATATAGTGGTTGTAGCAATCGTTACTTAAATTTTTGCAGACATTTCTAAGTTGCCGGAATGTATCATATTGTTACCTTGTCTTGGTTTTTTTTATATTTTGCATGTGCTGTATTTTTTTCGCGGATTTTACTTATCAGCTCTCTGGAAAACCAAACTGGGTATTTACTTGCTTTGTTGTTGGAAACAGGTACATGCCGGATAATTCCCTCATTTATAACGTTGTAGAACCAGTCTACTTTATCATCTATTGACTCTAGCTTATATAATTCAATCCAATTGCAAGTTAGAAAAAATCCATTTAAATCCAAGTAATTTGCGTTCTTAAAAATATATTTTGGCGACTTTCTTTCTTTTAAATTAGCTAGAGTATCCACCCTGATGTTTAAACTCAGGTGATGTTTGTCTTCATAAATGAGAGGATCTCCTCTAGTGACTTTGATGTTTGTGTTGCTAAAGCAAAGGTCTATGGTTTTATTGTAGTCATTGGTGATCGCGTTGAGTTGTTCGCAATTAACAAGAAACATATTGCTATACAGTAAATTTACACATTGATCTTGTGGGTAGCTACTAGGTAGATTGTAGTCTCCTAAGATTAGCAGCTTGCAGTCACGGTATTTGTTTTTTAGATATTGAACAGTATTGGTATGATTAATGTAAACGTCCAATGGTGATAGCGGAGGTAGATAAACACAACCTATTACTAAGTCGCCTTCCGTACATTTAACTTTAATGAATATGTGTTCTATATTATTGTCTTCTGTTTCTAACTGTTCGGCCGATATATCACTCTTTATCGCTATTAGGACACCACCTCCACGTTTATGATCACTTGTGTTGCTGTCTTTATCTTTCCTAAATAACTTAAAATTATTGTCAATTATTTCACCATCCGATATCAAAGGATGTAACCAGGTTTCACTAGCGCAAATTATATCTCCATTGAAGCAAGCTGAAGAGGTTATAAATTGATGTAATTTTGTTCTTAAACCTCTCATGTTTTGATATTTTATTGTTATCTTACATTTCTTTATTTTTTTCTCTCGGCGCATGAAGTTCCGGTTTATCAACTATTTTAGGCACTCCGTTGATATATTTGATTGCCCTTTTGTTATCACCACCTTTGATTAGCTCATTGAGCTCTGTTCTGAGCATATTCAGATGCTGCTGCTGTGCGTGTGTTAAGCTCGGCTTGAATTTAATGCCCGTGTCACCAGCTGGATTAATCTTAATGACTTCCCTAGCTGTTGCTGGGGATGGTGTGTATAGTAATACTGGACGAGTCTTGCCCTGCACTGGCTTGCCGAGACGACGGACTTTGATGTCTGGAATCTTGTTTGACAGATCTTCTGTAATTAACGCTGCAACCTGCTCGATGTTGTCGTTACGCCGATCTAATCCTGCCGGTTTTTTAGATTCCGGTACATTATAAATAACGACCTCAGACTCACGTTTCATACGCTCGTTCAGTTCAGAAATTATAAAGTTGGGATCCCCATTGAGATTACTAATTGACTGTAGTTGCTTTTCAATTTTGTCAATCCTATTACCCATTAGCTTCTGCTGCTGGGCTGTTTTATTATTTTGTTCCGTAAATTTGTTCAAGTCATTACGCAACCCAGTGACATTGAGCTTCAGTTTATCCATTTTTTTTCTAAATAGTGCTAGATATTTAATGAACATACTTTCAAGTACATCGGTACTAGTAGACAAAGCTGTGTGTTGTCCATCGTCCACCTCGTATTCGTCATCCGACTCAATAATACTAACCTCTAAATTGCATGTCGAGCATTTCCAAGTTGTAAAACCTTTATTACGAAACTCTGCGAGATAATCTTTAAATTTTTTTTTTCACTTAAGCTACTACACTTCTTGTGATACCACTTTTTACAAACATAGCAGCCGATGCTACTAGTATGTTCTCTAATTATTTTATTGCAACTTTGACAGGTTTGTTTACTTGCCGCCATTTTCAATATTAATAATTTCCATAAATCTAAAAGCGCTGAAAAGCTACCTAGATACAACTGTGTTAAAATGATCTATAAAACTGGTTTGCAATAATAAGCGAGAGTTAGAAAAAAGTGTCGAAAGTGATTTATATGGTACTAGCAAAAAATTTCCTCTGAGTTTCATTAAGATACCTTCAATATTGACCAATATATAAAGTGTAAAGTAAACCGGCTGTTTGAAAATCGTTATATTAGCAGAGAACTTAAAACAACGAGAAGGTGCAAAGTGAATTTTGTATGATGCTCGATTTGTTGGCTGAAAATTTGAGATCAAGGAGTTCACCATTTTCTGTAATATTTGCTGTTATTTAACAGAAATGAGAATTTATAACAGCGTTCTCTGACAAATTACATATCTCCCAACACAAAGAGAAAAATTAAATGAAATGAATGAGAAAACAAAAAATACAAATGCCACTTCACATATGCATGATTATTTTTTGCCATATAAACGATTTTTATGATGAAAAATTGATAAAATATGTTTTTTTTGCACAAATGCTACATTGAAAAAATGTGTAATATTACGCAAGAAATTATATTTTACTATTTTCATAATTTTCTAATTTCAGTTGTTACAGAATTAATAATTTATTTATGTACATATGTACATCAATATGTTATATTATGTAATATACTTGTAATAATATATTATCAATTATCAATAAAAACATGTGAGCGCACTGCTCTATATGTAGGTATGTATGTACAAATATGCGTATGACCGCGCAAAATAAGTAATGCAAACACAAATATACATACATTTAAGCGTACAAATGTAAGTACGTCAGCCAATAGGCAAAATACAAACATTGTCTCAAACAGCATCAGCACCAGAAATCAATCAAATCAATATGGCAGCCAAATTGACAAATCCTAAATTTGTAGTAAATCACACACCAACAACATTTTCATTCATGAACGCTGCCGCACAATCGTCTTTTCGCGACGATGGCAAGAGCTAGAAATTATAAATTGAACATCTTTCTGATGTTTCCTCTAGAAGGGAAAAGTGACAACCCTGCAAACACAGAAAAAAGTGGCAACAAAGCTTTTGTCGATTTAAAATTATTCACAATTCTAAAATATATTTCCGTGGCTCGCAAAAATCGTCGTCGATATGTATGCATGTTCATATAAAAACATACATACCTACAATGATTTGTGGGCAAAGCTGTTAGAGCGGCAAGGGAAACGATGACAATCGGCGAGCCTTCGTTTATTTTTCGGCACATCTCGGCTTTTCTACCAACAACACAATGTTGTGACGCTTTGTCGTCGCGTCAATCCTTCGACAGATGACTCTTTGACATAAAAGCAACGGAGATTTCACATGATGTAATGAATGTTCATATCTACATACATATGTTGTTTGTAGACAAATTTACAAATTGTTTTACACATGATATGAAAATGCCGACGGCAAAACACAATTCTGTACGTGGTGAGAAATTTTAACAGTGGAGAGTGAACAGAGCTGAGCATTGTATGAAAATTATGCTCAGAGACTTGCTTTGATATTACAGCTGCATGTTAGCCTTTTGGCTTATATTCTTATACGCTTATATGCAAACATATTTATTGATATGAATATCATTTTGCGAATTTTTATGAATGCATGCAAAACTGATAAGACTCTAATTAATTAATTAAATCTAAGTAATTTTAAAAATATTTTATATAGTCAATTTGGGAATTTAATGATTTTATTTAGTTTTTACATAATATACTTTCCTAATAGAGATTAAATTTATTACAATATATGTATATGTACATATGTACATCTTTTATCATATTAATCTTATATATAATATAATCATATGTATATCTGCACAAGCGCATTTGAATGTGCGGATTCAGAAATTGAAATCATAATAGAAATTTTATCATATAAGTTAAGTTTTTTATTTATTTAATGGTTTTTTTAAAAATAGCGGACTTGCGTCCGCGGTCTTTATTATTTTGATGTTATTTTAAGACTAAATATAATTCATTTCTTAACTCTAAATTAAACCTAAGTTCGTGCCGGGTCACGTTGCCTAAAGTTACCGCGTCAGCAGTTGATCGGACGCGCGTGTGAAGTCGTCAACTTAATATCGCTGATGCAGCGTCAGCAATTGGTTGGTTTCGGTTCAAGTTACTGACCGATGGTGAGAATTTGCTGACCGTGTGAACTGCTGTGTTAACTCCTCCCTTCTTAAATATGATCGTCCTCGATCATCAATAGAAAGGTAAATCGGTAAATTTTATATGATTTGGAAAATTGTTATTTGCTACCGGCGGGAAAACTACTTGACTAATATTTGGCCTTTTTGTCTCTTTTTCGATTTAGTTTATTTTAATATTTTTTCTTCGTACCAAGGTTAGTAGTATAATGGTTGTAATTAAAGCTACCGATGTTAGACTGCCCTATCTATTGGGGTAGCTTTTTTGAGGAAATTTATTCGTTTGATGTTAGTTAGGTGTAACTCTTTTAGAGCTCCCAATGATAGTAACTTGATTCGTTCTTTTTCCCGTGGGGCTGGTTGCAAAATTGCGGGAATTGCTTCAATTGATTTTACTTCAATATTGGCAAATATTTGATTGTTAATTTTGATTGTTGTGTTGTAGAATATTACAACATGGGTTCCATTTACTTCTTGAGTTGCCCCATTTGCTTCTATCTTTCCATTGAATTGATTTAGTAGTATTATACACTGTTGGCACGTGATTCCCGTTTGTAAATATACATGTTGAATTTAGACTATTTACTATTCTACTTAAACATTCATCATTACTTAAATCTATTAAATTTGTTTATTTACAAATTGCTAGTTCATTAATATTTTCACAATCACTTTTAATTCCGTATATTTTATTTCTTCCTTTTAGAATTTCTTTATAATCGGTTTTAATTATAACATCATTTTCTTTTTTGACCGGTCTTATAATTATTCTTTTAAATGTTTCGTATAATGTTAATGGAATTTTTATCATGTACAAGATAGTCATTTCTTTACTTAATACATTTATTTTTGAAAATTTTAATGCTTCTTCGGCATTTTTAAAAGGCATTTTTTCTTCTTTTAACTTCTTTATGGAAAGTTTAATTTCGTCATTGCTTAAAATTATTGAGTTTACTATATTCTTCTTTGCCCATTGAATGGCATATTTTATATTAATTAATTCCTCTTTTATCAATCTGATTCTATTCTGTAGATTTATCATTATTTCTGTTATAATGTCTTCGTCCTTTTTTATAGTATTTAGCATTTTATTGACAATATTTGTTATATTATTTATGCGTTTTTCGAATAAATTCTTAATAATTATTTGATTATTATTATTTTGGTTTAGATTATTCAAATTATCATTTATGATATTAAGATCATTGTGATCAGGAGATCCGGCTATATATTTCCATGCCGTTCCTAGTATGTCAATTGATCTTCTTCTTTTGCTGTTTTCTATGGGTTTAAGGGTGTTAAGGATTTCGAATGTTTGGGTGGTTTCGTGTTGGAGGATAGGATAAAGGAAATGATCTTTAGGGACTTGTGTCGTTATTTCGTCATAAGTTTGTCTTAAGAAATGTTCGTAACGGTCTAGGTCAATGAGGTGTATCAGTCTTAGGGTACCGTCATGTATTTTTGCATTTCCGTTGTCTATTGTAACAAGTTGAGCCTTACTGTAATCCAAAATTTTTACATCTGCTTGTAAAGACGTAATTGCAGTGGAAATAATTATAAGTTTTGTAATAGTTGTTTTCGGATACTATTTCTTTTCTAAATTTTTTTGTTAATTTTGAACCAATTCTGTTATTTTTTTTCGCGTATATTATATCACCTGAAGGGGAATCTTTAGGTTCTGTTCTTTTACTGTTGTGATAAGCAAGATCTTGTTCCTGTTTTTTCCTGAGTAATCTAGTAATTTCGTTCCTTTGCTCTTCTAAGTGATGGGGGTCTGTAAAAATTCTATTTCCAAAGAATGTGGCTAAAGGTTTATTTTTGGTTGTTGAGTGTATTGATGCATTGTATTCTTGCACCGATTTGAATAATAGTTCTTCGAATGTGATTCCTATATTGTTAGCTTTTAAGCATCTCATAATTTCGGAAAGGGTGATATGGAATCTTTCAACTTGTCCGTTGCTGGTGCTACTGTATGTGGTATTAACATTTGTAGACATTTGGTCTTTGAGTAAGGTTGATATTGTGGCAGAATTAAGAGATTTTTCATTATCTACTATAACTTGTTTTGGTATACCGAAAGCGATCATTAATTCTCGTATTGAGTTTTTAATATGTTCTATTGCTTTAGACTGTATAATTTTGACCTGTGCGTATTTGGAAAATTTATCAATGGCCGTGAGTATTAGCCTTTTTTCTGTCGAGTAAATGTCGATATGTACAATTTCTCCTGGAAACTTCGGAATGGGAGTGTTTTGTATCTGTGGTTTTGGAGGATGTCTGTCATATGCTCGCAACATGTGGAACATTGTCTAACTACTTTTTCAATTTTAGAATGCATACTTGGAAAGTAAAATTTCCGCAATATTTGTGCTTTATTTTCACGACTATTTCTATGTGCTCTTTGATGTTCCCTAATAATTATTTCTTCCTGTTCTGTGTGTGACACGATATCCTGTAGTAGAGATTGTGTAAATCGAATTTTTATATTTGCAAAGTGAAGTGGGTATATTTCTTGAATTTTCCCCATTAAGCTTTCTGTGGTGTATAGTCCATTGACTAATGCTGGGTCAAGGTGTCGTTTGAAGATGTCTGTAATGTCCTGTGTTGAATAGTCTCGTTTGGTAATTGTGTGTCTGTGAAAACTGGGAAATGGTATTTCAAATGTATAGTTGTCTTCGACACCAAGTAATATGAATAGTTGGTTTTTGAAGGCATTTATTGGTGCTTCTGTGGCTGGGATAAGCCGATGTGCGGAACTTTCGTCGCTATGGTCAGTAGTCGTTAGTGTATTGACGTCAGTCTATGGAGGTCTTGATAGCGCGTCGGCTACCACGTTTGTCTTTCCTGGTTTGTACTTTATTTTATAGTTGTACTCTTCAAGGATGCATTTCCATCTTTTCATCTTTCCGTTATAGTTTTTATTACTCAATGCATAGGTTAAGGGTTGGTGATCTGTGAAAATTATTACTTTGGGTGAACCATACAAATAACTTCTGAAACTATTAAGTGCCCATATTATCGCCAGCATTTCTTTTTCATTTGCTGCGTAATTTTCTTCGGCTTTACTTAGTGAACGAGATATGAATGCTATGGGTTTGCCTGACTGTTCTAAAACTGCTCCGAGAGCATAATTAGATGCATCGGTGGTAAGGTGGAAGTCTTTATTAAAGTCAGGATATGCCAGTTTTACTTCTTTTGAAACAAGTGAGGATTTTATTTTGTTTAAGGCTTCTAGTGCTGCGTTATTGAGTATTATCTGCTTTTTACTGGATGCATTTTTTGAAATGCGTCCATCCTCCCCTCTTAAGAGCGAAGTAAGGGGTTTTGCTAACTTAGCATAGTCCCTAACCCTAACGAAATGAATCTAGAACAATTGACAAACATTATAAGTAACGTAGTCACAAATATTTTAAGACAAAAGGGATGGAACCTAGTTCAGGCCGCCCTTAATCCGAATGCAAACTTTTCAACTACAACGGACGTTACCATAGACCCCACATTAACAAACAATATTAGCGAACTAGACAAAATCCCCGATGTGGTAAGATGCCTTCGCGAATTTTCCGGGAATCCAGGCGAATTCAATTCATGGAAGAAGAAAGACTAGAAATATACGAACCTCAAAGAGGATCGCCAAAATACTATGGTATTCTTAACGTTATAAGAAACAAAATCGTGGGCAACGCAGACATTGCTCTTGAATCATATAACACACCTTTGGAGTGGAAGGCTATTTCAAAATGTCTTACTCTCCATTACGCGGATAAAAGGGACATAGGTACCTTAGAGTACCAAATGACATCATTAGTTCAGGGTAGCTATACCATTCAGGAATTCTACCAAAGGGTATATTCCCACTTATCTCTTATTCTTAATAAACTTGGTTGCATGGAAGTTAGTGCTGAATCCATGCATTTACTTACACGAACATATCGTGACAAAGCCCTTGACACTTTTATTCGAGGATTTAATGGTGATTTGCCAAGACTCCTTGGCATGAGGGAACCCGTAGACCTCCCTCAAGCCCTTCACTTATGCCTTAAGTTGGAAAATCAGAAATTCCGTTCGCATTACGCTATCAATAATAATTCTCATATTAAGAAAGCCCAAGACTTTAAGCCACCTCTTCCACCTAGGAAAGTAACCAACGAGTTCTATCCACAATTGGCTTATATTCCTAAACAGAACTTCATGCTGCAGCAACGGCCACAGCATACTTTTAATCATCGGAATTCTCCAAATTCTCGTCCAACATACCAACCTCCTGCTAGGCCACAGCACCCACGACCTTTCGGACTCCCACGTCCAGAGCCAATGGATGTAGACCGCTCTCTACATTCAAAAGTGGTTAACTACATGAATAGAAATGCACCCAATAACCAAGCATGGAAACGACCATCAAATTTATCTCAACAAGTGCCTTTCAAACAACAGAGGAACTTTCATATAGAAACCGGTACGGAAGGTCCTTACTTCCAACAAGCCACATACGACCAACAATATCCATACGATCAACAATACCAACATGACGAACAGAATTTAATTTCAACTGAACAAGAATACGACACAATGCTATACAATGAACAGATTGAACAACTAGTCCAAGAACAATCCTAACATAACCAACCCGACTACATAGATGTTAATTTTTTAGGATGAAAAGTTCTTCGTTACCATATATAGAATTTAGAACGAAGAACGGAAATTTTTTAAAAATACTTATAGATACAGGATCAAGCAAAAATTACATACAACCAGAGCTTGTAGCTAAACCCATTCCGAATGAAGAACCTTTTTTTGCAAATTCCATAGCAGGAAAAATCCAAATTACCCATCATACCATACTTAATCTAGTCCACATAGATAATTCGAATTTGAAATTTTTCATTCTACCAGGACTGAAATCTTTTGACGGTATTATCGGAAACGATAGCCTCAAATACCTCAATGCTACTATAAACATTCGTGATGACATAATTAGGTTTGGCAATGGTAAAGAAATAAAAATCAAGCAGAAACTTTCTCCTACAGTAAATAATATTGACGTTAGAACAGAACATATTACACCTTTTCAGAAATTTCATATTCATAAACTTACAAATAAATATTCTCAGTTATTTTCCGATCCAAATGAAAGACTGACTTACACTACCACCGTAGTAGGCGAAATCAGAACTTCTTCAAATACACCCGTTTACACTAGATATTACCCATATCCTATTGGCATGAGAGAGTTTGTCACTAAGGAAATCCAAACCTTACTCAAAGATGGGATAATAAGACCATCACGTTCTCCATACAACTCACCCGTGTGGGTTGTCCCAAAAAAACTAAACGCTTCTGGCGAAAAAAAAATTTAGACTTGTAATTGATTATAGGAAATTAAATAATGTCACTATTTCCGACAAATACCCCATACCTGAAATAAATGAAATCATTGCGCAATTAGGAAATAATAAATACTTTTCCGTATTGGATCTAAAAAGCGGATTCCACCAAATTCCTTGAAAAGAATCCGACATTGAGAAAACAGCATTTTCTGTCAATAATGGCAAATATGAGTTTACACGACTCCCATTCGGGCTGAAAAACGCGCCTTCAATATTTCAAAGAGCCTTAGATGATATTCTAAGAAACTATATAGGCAAAATCTGCTATGTCTACATCGATGACATAATAGTTTTCGGTGAAAACGAAGAAAGCCATCTCCAAAATATTGAACAAATATTTCACACTCTCAAAGAAGAGTCCTCCTCGCCTGCAGTAGGTGCGTTCAGAACACCAGGTCTTATGGGATTGGTTGCCATATTTTGTTAAATATTTGCAATGATTTTATTTTATATTGGTTAGGTGTCCTTATACTCTGGAGGGTCCCTTTGGTGGTGAATCGCAGAGTTGGACTCTAGTTATTTAGAACCGAAGGGTCCCCCGTTAGGTGGTGAGTCGCGGTTCCTTTTTTATTCTTATAAGTTATTGACTGTACGAGCCTTTTTTTATTTTGATTTGTAATTTATAATTCTCTGGAGGGTCCCTTGGGTGGTGAATCGCAGAGAATTTTATTTTTATAAGCTGGAGGGTCCCCCCGAAGGTGGTGAATCGCAGCTTCTATTTTTTTATTGGCTGTACGAGCCTATTATTATTTATATGTATTATTTAGGGTTAGTAAATATACAAGTTTTAAATTTTAATTTAATTAATAGTAATTCGCAAAACATACATTTTAAATTCTTAAAATTTTCCTTTAAATATTTTTTTCCGTTTAAGTTTCCTTCTTACTTTTTTTTTTTTTATTTAAATGCTTTGAAAATTTCAACAGAATACTTTTTAAATTCTCAATCTTTTTTCTTTAAATATTTTTCTTTTTCAGTTTCTTTCTTACTTTGTCTTATTTAAATGCTTAGAAAATTTCTTAATATTAGGTGCTTACTTATTACTAGCCTCCTGGCGCATGGGGTGTCCTCCCGTTTGTCCTTTACTACTAAGGTACCCTCGTTGCGCACGTATAGAGGGTGCGTTTCCTTCCTACTGGATCCTAACGCGTGGTTGACGAACCAGCTCGTTTGGTCCGGGTGCCTTGGTGTCTTTACTTCTCGGTCGTCCTTCCACGGGCGATTTTAATGTTGAATCTTCTTCAGCCGTCCTTCCACGGGTGATTTTTATGTTGAATTTCCTTCGGCCGTCCTTCCGCGAGCGATTTGGATATTATCACAACACGATTCTAACACCGCACTTAGACGCAAACTTCAGCTGGTCCCTGCTCGGGCGCCAGTTAAGTTTTTTATTTATTTAATGGTTTTTTAAAAATAGCGGACTTGCGTCCGCGGTCTTTATCATTTTGATGTTATTTTAAGACTGAATATAATTCATTTCTTAACTCTAAATTAAACCCAAGTCCGTGCCGGGTCACGTTGCCTAAAGTTACCGCGTCAGCAGTTGATCGGACGCGCGTGTGAAGTTCGCAACTTAATATCGCTGATGCAGCGTCAGCAATTGGTTGGTTTCGGTTCAAGTTACTGACCGATGGTGAGAATTGGCTGACCGTGTGAACTGCTGTGTTAACTTATCTCAACACAATATATAATATGTGCGCGCATTGATTTATATGTACACGCATATATGTATGTAGACATAAAATTGCCGAACAAATAATGCATACACAAACCAACATACATACATATGTATATGCGTACACATGTAAATATGTCCCCCGCAAAAACTTCAAACATTGTTTTACAAAAACAACAATCGTCACAAGTCAATATGTCAGCCAAATAGGCGAAGCCCAAATTTATAGTAAATTGCACAACAACAACATTTTCATTCATGAACGCAGGCGTAGTTTTAACAAACAACCTCGCTTCATTCATAAAAACAGATACCCTCACATCTCCCCGAGCATGCTTTTATCTACAAGCGTCTTTTCACGACGATGGCAAAAGCTAAAAATCATAAATTGAACAAATTTCTGATATTCCCTCCAGAAGGGAAAAGTGACAACCCCTCAAATATGAGTATTAAAATATTTTAGAATAAAAGTGACAACATAGTATATTTGTCGATTTACAATTCAAGAAACTTTTTAAAGAAAATATTCGATATTCCTCTGATTTATGTAGACAGTAAACCCCGGTTAAGTATCACTCCTCCAATCCCTCTTATCTTCCTGTGTCTTGCTGCATCTCACCTTATTTTCTTAATTTTTTAAAGAAAACGGTAATTTTTTTTTTAAATACATAGAATTTTTTTTTTTTTGGTACCACTCGCTTAAGTACCACAATCGCTTATGTACTACAAAGCACAAAAAATCTGCAACTTTGGTTTTGGCACTCAACCGGGATTGACTGTATTTGTCAAAAAATGTAAATATTTGCATTTTTTGTACACAAATCTGCCCGTATATATGCACATGACTTGTTGACTTTGTTTCCATTTACGCATGCCACGTTGTATATAAATAAGGGTTGATTTTGCACTTGTCATATGCAATGTATGTTTGTAAAAGTGTGTATGGTTCTGTTGGTCAAAGTTATGTAAGTTTTTTTTTGGCATATTGGCATATGCACGAAATTGTATTACTTCTAAAGTAAAGACAACTTTATTGTTTTAAAATAAAATATGTAACTTTTATTACTTATATTTTTCTTAAAACTAACAATTGAAGGTTTTTTATAAAATTTAAATAAAAATTAAATACAATTTTAAAATATAAAAACTGATTTACGAAATTTTCCTTTTAAAATGGAAATTTCTCACACGACTTAATAATTAAATTAAGTCAATTAATTTCACCTGCTTTTTAAACATAATTTAATCCATCTTGATTAAGTGCAATATTAATGTTTAAAAAAGCTAGGCTCAGTTGCAACAGTAATAAAAAGAAAAATGAAAAAAAAACCTGGAAATATAAAATAAAACTGAAATTAGAGGAAAAGCTGAAAATATAAAGGAGCTGAAAATAAAAAAGAACCTGTAAATAGAATAAATAGCAAAACATTAAAAAAACGTAAATATTCTTTTCATTTGGTTAATTCATTACTCACCCGAAAGTAGGATGTTCGTTAATGAACAGGCCCTGACTTGCAACTTACTTAAGTTTTTTTATTTTATCATCGCGCTTCCGATGTCGTTCCCTATTTATTTCGTCTTTCACCAACCATTTTGAATTTTTAAACAGAAGAACGGTCACTAAATATTCTAAAATTTGGTTTTATGAGCATAACACCCATCGGACTTATTAAACCATTCAGGAAAAACCTTTTCGGTTCTTTGTTGTATAGCAGACAACATCAGACAACGAACATTAGAATAATGAGCATATTCGTTGAAGAGGTTGACGTACCACATCATTTGCAGTCGGCACACTTCGAAGACCCTATCACTAGGATTGACTAGCCTTAAATCGCCGTCATCCTTATAGTTTTTTGCTGTGATTAGGGCCTCCGAATAGAGCGTTAAATCGCTCTGTGTCTTTGTCATTGCCTCAGTACATTTATCGCAATGAATTTTACACATAAGTTTCTGGTAAATACCATAGCCTGTGTAATACCGCTTGACTTGGACGTCAGCTTCGTCGTCCTCTTCAACGAAATTTTCGTCTGGAATAACAAAATTTTCCAAACCGAGTTGCTCATATTCCTGATCGCTTTCCTGCAGATCTAGATGACGATCTTCGGGGCCTAGGTTCCAATCTAAATTTACATCGTCATCATCCTCACAATTAGCCCCCTTATTTTCGAAGTTCTGCCTTAAAATTTTCATCGATATTAATCGTCCTACTATATATTGAATTTCATGGGCAGTGGGATGGGTATTCATACCCAGACTGGCTCGGACTCTATAAAAAAAATTTTCCAACGCATCCTTATTCAATTTCCCAAGGAATATATATTTTAATTCCTTTTGATCCCTAAATAGCTCATTGGACAACATTATCATAGCCCTAATAGTTTTAACAAAACCGTCAATACATTTGACGCGATTACTATTAGGAAATTTCATTGACTTTAAAAACTGTATATGATCATAGAGGCGTTGGACCTTCCCGGAATCATTTCTTAAAAGCGGATATTTTAATGGATTTTTTGATGCAAATTGTTTGCAGTCTAAATCATCGAAGAGATCGTTCATTCTCTTCACAAATAACTGCGTAGGCTTGACACATTTTTTTAAATATTCGTCAGAGCCGAATAGATTTTGCCTATGGGCCATTTCTATGCCAGCCGCGACCGAATTACTCAGAACTTGAGTTGAAATGTGTATTGCTCTGATCGATAGAGTATAGTTTTTTAATAATATTGAAACTGACTATTCCATCGGGACTTGAAATATCATATTTCATTAACGTATTGCGGACAGACTTAAATAGGTGGCAATAATCATATAAGCAATACACTTTAGAACCTTCGTGCATGTAAAAGGGCTTTTCTTCAGTAATTTGCATTAAATTGAAAATTGAAGAGTTTGGTCCCCCCTGATCGCAGACTAAAGCCTTTACGCTAAGGCCAATCGACTTCAGTGCTTCGATATTTTTATTCAAAATTTCAAATAAATTTGGACTTAGAAGTCCACCTTTGGAAATATAGTAAGAAAACACATATTTCCAACTTGAACTCAACCCTTTTACCATAAAAAAACAACATTTACTACCTATTTTCATTTCGCGATGGCCTTCCCCGTAATCTACAAACCCATCAATGATATCTCTAACTCGATTATAAGTTAGATCGGACTTTATGATGATTTCATCAAATAAGAGAACGCAATTACGTTCTAGAACGGACATATTTTTGGCAATTTTGCCTAAATTTCCCAAGACATTGGCATCGACGCCAGGGACAACATACCTAATGGGGCGCCATCTCAAAAGAGAGCTCTTGCTTGGTAAAGCGAAACCTAAATCGTCACGCATAAAACTGTAAGATTTGGTGGACATATAGTTAATATTTTGTGCCAATGTCTTTTCATTGTCACTAAAGAAAGTGCGTTTTGTGACGATCATCCTAGCGAATGTTACAGCATCAGAGCTTGAAGTTTCATCCGCAACTATTGCACGATCTTTAAGTTCTTTATACTCTGTTTCTAACTGTTTTATAACCCCCTCTAACTCTTCGATCTTTTTATTAAGTTTGAGCAAATCGTTCGCGGCTGTCTAATGCAGAGCCTACGTCGTTATTTTGTGTCCCTAATCCTAATCTTTCTTCTTCTAAAATGGAATATTCTTCGAATTCCCTCAAGGTTATATCGTCCTCCCTTAGGACCTTAGGACGTTCATAAGTGTTAGTGACGGGCGGGCACACCCAATCAGAGTCATTACTAGAAGAGCTACGATTTAGTTCTGACTCTAATCTGAAACATGGAATAGCCCCAGGCAAAAGTTTGAATCTAGAGACGTACTCTGGGTCAAAATGGTTACGACAAATAAATAGGGTATCGGAAGGCGACACGACTATGTTGCAAGCCTCTGCCCAACTTTGACGAATATCCTCCTTTTTAGGGAACTCAAACAGCGTCGCCTGCCTTGAAACGCAGCTGCTAATGCAGCATCTTCTTCGGGGCAGTGGACCCGTCCACAAATGCCTAGGTGCTTCGTCGTAACCTAATTATATGAAAAATTTATATTCAACACCTGTTCATGTTGTACCTATGTATAAACGTATATAATTACATTAAAATATAAATATTATAACATATTATTATTGTATTTATTTTATATAATTTTAGCTGACTCGAACTAAAATATATCAGTAAAACTAACAAGTAAGGAAGAGTTAAGTTCGGCTGTAACCGAACATTTTATACTCTCGCAAAGTATACCATACTCGTTTTAGATTTCACCTATTTTCACACCGTCAGACAGTCACCCGGATTTCAACTCGTCTCTTCATCATTTATGTATATATATCTTCCTATATCTTACTCAATTATTTTTATGTGATACAAACAATCGTTAGACTTTGCACAGCAGTTTTAAAAAACCATGGATACTTCACTAAATATTATTGTAACACCAATAATAAATATTATTGTTTTACCATCATCGCACATCACTGTATATACTTATATTAGAAGTATCAGCAAATATACTAATGTTTATATATGTACACATGTTAATATATATAAGCATTAGTATATTTGCTACCAAAATTATACTCTCAATATACATACATGCCTACATACACATACAACTGTATGAATGTAATATATTATATTGCTACCATACTAATAATATATTATAAGTTATACACGTGTTTCTAATTAAAATAAAGTTTTAAAGTTTTCCTATTCCTAATAAAGTTCTCAAATGTATATTATATATATATATAAACTACTCTATATAATTTTATATTATTGAAAGAAGAAAAACTTACCAAGGTTGAGGGTGGGCACAGCATGTGCCTTCAGTCTTTTCACGCCCACTGCACTTCGCTCGAAGTGTTTAATGCAAATTAATGCATTGTGAGCGGGTAAATCCAGCGGTGGCGGTGGTGGGATTTTCAGGTTTCCACACACTTTTGAAGGTCCTCCTCGTTTTTGGGAAACGAAAACAATCTTTCTGATTCTGCAACACACTCGCGAACGCGACACTTCCTTTTAACTGACATTTATATTATATTTATACGAAAAATAGTAAACCCACAACGGAAAAACGGAACGAATTGATCTACTCGCGTCGAAAATCTTTTAAAACTAAAATTCCGTTGACCCTTCCTCCTTTTCATTCATTTTGGCGTAATTTCCCCACTAAAACATATATAATATTAACTACAATTAGAAAAAAATCTAACTACTTGCGCTTTGGCGCAATTTCTCCACTAAAACATATATAATATACAAGTACTTTTCCAATTAAAAACCACCTCCATATCTTGTCAATACACATGTATTAACTTATGTGGTTCGTTTTGGCGGGATTTCCCCATTAAAACATATATTAGAAAAGGTTAGAAAAAAGCACTTGCATATATGGTAATACATATATATTATATATATTAGCTTTTCCCTTCATTGGCTGTCTCTCATATATATTTTTCTTTTATTAGCATTATTTTTCTCATTTAACACTCAAAATGCTCAATTCTGTTATTTTGCGCTCCGCAAGGGTAAAATGCTGGTGAAATCAGAGAACTTAAAACAACGAGAAGGTGCAGGTTCGACAGCGAACAATTTGTAGGAATTTATCAAGGAGTTCACCACACATGCACGAGAAACAAATAACATTTCTCGCTTTTATAACAGCGGTGAATCTGTAAACATACGCTCTCTTAACATAACCAAACGGCGAATATTGAAGAGAATATAATGTGTATGCCAAACTGGGAATATTGATCTATATATATTCCCTTTTATTGAACTATTATTTATTATTATTTTTAAATTATTTTATGTTAATTCATTTTTACTTTCTTGTGAGTTATTAATAATAATTTAAACATATTTTGATATATTTCTTAAAATAATTCAAGGGCTTGACACCATTATGAAGTCATAAAAGTACAGAATTGTGTTTTGCCGTCGGCATTTTCATATCATGTGTAAAAATATTTGTAAATTTGTCTATAAACAACATATGTATGTAGATATGAACACTCATTACTTCATGTGAAATCTCCGTTGACACGGTCAACCAATGATCGAAGCTCACGTTCTTTGCTTTTATGTCAAAGAGTCAATCTGTCGAAGGACTGACGCGACGACAAAGCGTCACAACATTGTGTTGTTGGTAGAAAATCCGAGATGTGCCGAAAAATAACCGAACGCTCGCCGATTGTCATCGCTTCCCTTGCCGCTCTAACAGCTTTGCCTACAAATCATTGTAGGTATGTATGTTTTTATATGAACATGCATACATATTGACGAAGATTTTTGCGAGCCACGGAAAAATATTTTAAAATTGTGAAATATTTTAAATCGCAAAAGCTTTGTTGCCACTTTTGTCATTGATTTCTGTATTTTCTGTGTTTGCAGGGTTGTCACTTTTCCCTTCTAGAGGGAACATCAGAAAGATGTTCAATTTATGATTTTTAGCTTTTGCCATTGTCGCGAAAAGACGCTTGTGGGCAAACGCATGCTCGGGAAGATGTGTAAGTCGTTTGCTTTTATGAATGAAACGACTTAAGTAGCTTATTGATTGTGCGCCAGCGTTCATGAATGAAAATGTTGTTGGTGTGTGATTTACTACAAATTTAGGATTTGTCCATTTGGCTGCCATATTGATTTCTGGTGCTGATGCTATTTGAGACAATTGTTGCTTTTGTACAACAATGTTTGTATTTTGCCTATTGGCTGACGTACTTACATTTGTACGCTTAAATGTATGTAGATTTGTGTATGCATTACTTATTTTGCGCGGTCGTACGCATATTTGTACATACATACTTACATATAGAGCAGTGCGCTCACATGTTTTCAGTGATAATTGATAATATATTATTACAAGTATATTATATAATATAACATATTGACGCACATATGTACATACATAAATTATTAATTTTGTAACAACTGAAATTAGAAAATTATGAAAATAGTAAAATATCATTTCTTGCATAATCTTTCACATTTTATCAATGTAGCTTTTTTTCCATAAAATTATATTTTATCAATTTTTCATCATAAAAATCGTTTATATGGCAAAAAATAATCATGCATATGTGTAGTGGCATTTGTATTTTTTGTTTTCTCATTCATTTCGCTTCATTTTTCTCTTTATATTGGGAGATACGTAATTTGTCAGAGAACGTTGTTATAAAATCTCATTTCTGTTAAATAACAGCAAATATTACAGAAAATGGTGAACTCCTTGATCTCAAATTTTCAGCCAATCAATCGAGCATCATACAAAATTCAATTTGCACCTTCTCCTTGTTTTAAGTTCTCTGGGTTGACCGTGTCAACGGAGATTTCACATGAAGTAATGAGTGTACATATCTACATACATATGTTGTTTGTAGACAAATTTACAAATACTTTTCTTTCATAATTCTTTACATGCACACATAATATGAAAATGCCGACGGTAAAACACAATCCTGTACTTTTGTGTCTCGATTATGCTTTCAAGTACATGAATTATTTTAAGAAATATATCATAATACTTTATTAGTAATAATTTAATAGTTTGATAAAAGGGAATATATTTCAAATGGCATATCAATATTCCCAGTTTGGCATACAAATTATACTTGTATTCTCTTCAATATTCGCCGGTTTGTTTTGTTAAAAGAACGTATGTGTACAGATTCACCGCTGTTATAAAAGCGAGAAATGTTATTTGTTTCTCCTGCATGTGGGGTGAACTCCTTGATAAAATTTTACAAATGTTCGCTGTCGAACCTGGACCTTCTCGTTCCTCTAAGTTCTCTGGTTTAATAGCCTAATTTGGTTAGATGCGGTTACTGTGGCAAGATATTTTGACATCGCTAGCGACCAATCCTTAAGCTTTTTAATGATAATGCCGACATATTTGGAGGGCATTTTGTTAAAAATGTTTACTGGGGAATGGAGTTTCAACACAGAGGCATGTATTGGCTTAATTATGCTCCAGGATCAACATTCAAATCCTCAGACATTCACTGATGTCATTCGTTTCATTGACAATTACATTTCTACAGATGGTTCGGTCAGCCACTTACACTTATTTGGATAATCAAAAGTATAACCGCAGTCGGTCTTGTACTAGGGAAATAAGAGGACAACAGTTTTGTCGTTTTTACCTTCAACGCAAATATTATTATCTCTTACAGAAAGAATTCAAAATTTAGAAAAACATAAGGAAAACTTTTCCAAAATTCAAAACGTTTTAAATTGAAATCTTACTACAGAAAACATGCCTAATTTATATGATTTTGAACATTTCCTGTCTGATAGTAGAATAATTATGTCTTTTGATGTTTATTTCCAAAATTTTTATAAATTACAGAATCCTTTAATAAATGCTTATGTACTCTTTTATTTTATAAATGTAAAATGCTCGGACTTTGGAACTCCATAGAGCAAATATGGATATCCAATATATACTGGATGCTTATTCTTGCTGTTCTGATATAACTAATTATATAAACAAGTCTAACAAAGAAATTTCTAATCACTTAAATGAAGCTACATCATAAGTAAACGCTGGAAATTATGCCGTTAAGCAAAAACTAAAACATACATACGTATAATTCGGTATTAAAGGTTTAACCCAGATGTAGCCAGAGTTAAGTATTTACGCAAAATGGTAATCCATGGCTTGAAGAACAGCAAAATTTTATTGAAAACACATCGTATTCTCATTGAAATGGTGCACAAAATGAACTACCTCTTGGCACTTCCAGAAACAAATTTGCTGGACTTGCATGGTGAATCTGATTGCAATTTTAGACTTATTAAGCTACCCCCTTTAATTCCATTTGAGAAATGATTTTCTTTAGTCCAAAGTCTCAATATAAAAGAAAGAACTTACTTACACATTTGATGCGCAAGCTAAAAACAAGTCGTTTTATTAGTTTATTGGCGGGGGAAACAGTCGTTTGATAATTGCAATACATCAATATCTTTACTATCGTGACAATTCTACACCTGGATCTAACCCAAGTTCCTTGAAAGTTCTTCTTTGTGCACCTAAAGGTAAATCAGTTTTCGGAATAGGTGGAATGACACTTCACTAGAGAGTTGAGGCCATTTAGCAATGACATAGTTAATTCATTGTATTCCAGACTACTCGATTTAAAATTAATCATAATTGATGAAATATCGATGGTAGATGCTCGTATGTTTAGCTCAGTTGATATGAGATTAAAACAAAATTACAAAACAGATAGCCCCTTCGGTGGTATACCGATCCTATTGTTTAGTGATTTGAAACAACTCTCACCTGTGGGAGATATGTGGATATTCTTTTCTAATCCCAATGATGCATACAGCATTTTAGGTGGTTCTTTTTCGTGGGAATTGTTCAAATACTTTTAATTAACAGAAATAATGAGGCAAAGGGAGGACTAGGCCTTTGCTATTGTTTGAAACTATATGGCTCCTGGTACTATGACAACTCATTGAAACACGAGTAGGTCATTCCGGGGAAGTTTCCGATAATGCCATACATTTATTTTGGTCCAATGAAGAGAAAAATAATTTCAATGCCCTTAAGCCCAGTCGAATCCCAACTGAGGCTATACTTTCAACTGCTAAAGACTCATTAAAGGAATACGTATAACTGAAAATTAGAATATTGTAACGGATTTCTCGATAAATCGTCTACCTTGTAACTCACTCTTGAGTTCGATCACTGGATTGTTAAATAAAAGTCCCAATTTAATGACTATACTTCTAATTCCAACAACTTAACACTTATTGCTCGTTATTTGAGCTTACAACTTCTTGCTTATGTCTCAATTGCTCTTAACACGACAACACTCTAACTATAACTGTGTTTGCTGCGCAATGCGGCAGCCCTTATATAGTAAATCTTAAACAAAATATTTCTTCTAGCACATTCTGGCAACTACGAATTCGCTAACTAGTGGCTTCTGGCAATTTATCGTTGATTCGATTTTGTTCTATCATCCGTATTCGTCACAATGTTTTGGAAAGAGTTAAACTTTTCACAATTTCTGAAACGCAGGGATTGCCCTATGAATTGACTAAAAACAGAGAGTGTATATTATAATATACGTTCTCTGTATGATATACGTTCTCTGCTCATACTCGTTTCAAAATGGAAATACCAATTTATTTTCGATAAATGACGACAACGCCATAAAGAATGCCACATAGACGTTTTTATATCGTTTTAAAACGAAAACGATTCGTAGAAAACATTGGAGTCTTATTAAAAAATAGGAAATTTACTGCTAAAATATTGAATTTCATATCAAATGGCGTATCTTGGCAGTCACTTAGACAGAAGGCTCACATGGAGAAAACATTTTACAAGCAAAATAACTAGTATGAAAGTAAGGGAAGCAAATTTTAATTGGCTTTTAAATATATATTTTAAAATTAGCCTTGACAACAAAGTTTTATTACACAACGCGTTAATAAAGCCAAATTCGATGTATGGTATTTATATAGTACAAAGGTTCCAGACTAAAATCCTTAAACCATGGTACATTCGAAGTGATCTTGAGATTTCTATGGAAAACCAAGAAGAAGATATATAATATTAACTGAAAAATTGTTTAGTGACCCTAGTACTAGAGCTGCAAAACTCTCGATAGTCGTATACACTTCATTTTTATGGAATAATAATTTATTTATTTTTAAGCAATACATGAACAATAAGGGAAACGCAAAAAAATAATAAATACAACTTTTCATGTTACTACATAAACTGCCTGAGAGCTGAAGAGTTATAAAAATGTACATATTTTTTATTAATTTTCTAATGTAATATGAGATCAAGAAATGTATACTTAAAATACGTTTCGGTAGAGTATTTTATTCCTCAATAATCCACTTTTTTTTGTTTAAAAATAATAATTTGTTGATGTTTTTAGCCTTTAGTGCTGTTCCAACTTGGCTAAACAATCTCTCCTATTCTGTAAAATTAAAATTATTTCACGTGATATTCGTTTAGGTATATGCACTGTAGGCAGACTAATGCCTCTGGATGTAAAAATTTTCTGTACTTACGAATTTGAAACCACATGCGCGCATCCAAGCCAAGAATGAAAAGGTGATTTTGAGGCTAACATCCTGTGAAATCACCGGTTAATTACCCAACAGCATTATTAGGTATTTCTGTTAAAGACGTTTTGCGGTGACCACTATAGCTCTGAACTAGATCATCTGAAATTACAAAAACAAACAGGTTAAAGTAATGTTAAATCTAGTAATTAATCGAAGGAAAAAGCAAAATAATTTTTTCGACCAAATAGCCGTTTTCAAGTAATGTTGAAAACACCATTCTGAGAAAAACGCGTTCAAAGTTTGGAATGAACTTAACATGGAGGATAAATTTTTTTTAACTTTTTTTGATTGGCAGCTTCAGCTATCTGCCAGCTGCACCATGAGTCTGGTCCATCCGGGCATGTCGTGCTGAGGTTTTGAACAATAATGGTAATATGTGGCCGAGATAGCATTATACATATTTTAATGGAATCACAATTTCTCTTTATTGCTAAACCATAATAAACTCTCAACTTATCGCTCATCTTTCCAATAAGTTTGCTTTTTTCACCGAGAGTTTTTTGTGTATTTATTTTACTTTTTTGTTTTCAACTGTTTCAACATTTCATGTCCAATACATTCTTTCTTTACATCTTTTTGATCACCATAAGGTGTAGCCTTTATAATTCCCGCGTAGGTTTTGGAGTCACCGTCTCCAATGTAATTTTTGGACATGGCTCCAAGTTTTTCCAATGAACGTTGAAACATTTCGACGACTGAATCAACTTCCATTTTCCCAGAAAAACCAGCATGATTTGCAGTGCAAGTATTTTCATGTTCTGCATGCCATTCATTATATTCTTCGGTATCGAGTTTCTTCTTCCAAGTTCACACAGTTTTCTGTACGAACTTTTAACAACAATATCTATGATTTTACCATAATAGTATCCGATCAATGACGTCACACCTTACAAGGAAGCATACCCTCGCTTTTTCCATGTACCATCGCCAGATAGAGTTAATTCTGTCGAATATTCATCACCTTGATGTTCAAACTTCAAATTTTTTTCTTTAGTACCAGCCTGTTGAAAATGTTTTTTGGTTGCTGTTTTTACACTAGAGTGAATATTATTTATTATCAAATCGTAAGTGAGCTGTGATATAAAAGCTCGCATGTCCATTGATCCACAAAATTTTGCTGCACCTTTTAACCCTAATTTCAAAAAATATAAACGAACTCACAAGTTTACTGCTTGGCTTAGCTGCGTATACTGACTACCACTCTTAAATATTTTCCAGTTTAGGGTTCGAAAATTAAAAATTTACATTTCAGGTATAAAAAAAATACAATCACACTGTTGATTTACACATCTATGTAACCCCATAAAAGCCATTAAACGAAAACTTCTAAAGTGCTATAACTAAGCCGCAAATTAAGACGCAAAACTGTAACTTGGTACAGGAAATCGCAGTAGCCATAGACATCTGTGAACTAAAAATTGAGCGAAGCCCTTTAAATGGTTTAATGTACATATATTCCAAACCGCTTAAGATATATCAACCTAACGTGTTGAGAAGAAGTAATTTTATCACCTCTTCAAATTCTGTGAAAATGGGTAAAATCGGATAATAACCACGCCCACTTTCCATATAACGGTTATGGTGAAAACTAATAAAAGTACTATAACTCACTGAATAAATGAGCTACAAGCATTAAATTTCCTAACCAGGATGATGGAGAAGGGCTTTTTAGGAGCTGGTTTGAAAATTGCACCGTTGGACGATGACAACTACGCCTAATTCCCATATGGCAAACTTTAAAATTCCGTCTGATTCTTTAATTTTACAGTATACAAATCAAACATCAATAAGGTTATCAGAATAAGACTTGGAAAAAATAGTGCGCTCAAGTTATTTCATCTTACGTCCAAAAATTGTCGAAATCGCAACGAAATGTTCGGTTACACCCGAACTTAGCCCTTCCTTATTTGTTTCAGATATTTTTTATGCCTCAATAATACGTCAATTCTTTCAATACACATCAAACGCAATTAAAATATACGTCCTGTAATGCTTCAGTTAGTGATCGACGTAATGTAGGAAGGATAATATTACCTACCGATTTGGTTGAAATCGGTCGAGGAGATCCCGAGCTATGGGTTTTGGACTTAAATGTGAGCAGTGCTACGCCCATTGCCAAATTTTAACCCCAGCTCTTATAAGACCCTCTTGTATTATCTAAGGTGTAAAATTTAATGTATCTGGCGCATTTAGTTATTGATTTATCGCGTAATATCGAAGTCGGTGAACTGCATAACTTCAAAACTACTGCAAGATCCTTTTGAAATTGTGTACGCTATTTCTGTACATAATTTAAGAGGTAGCATCTGAGAGTTATTTTTAAATTGGTTATTATTTTTTATTTTTCAATAACATATTAGCCGATTTCTTGCGTTTTCCCTTTCAAGTATTCTAAAAAATTAAAAATTTGAGTTTCGAAAAACCATTATGGTGTTCAATGGGGAAAACTATTATTTAAGAAAATAACCTTTTTTTTATTTCAAATGATTTAGCACAAAGTTATGAGAGGCATACAATTATATTTTCTTAGCATTAACCAATATCACTTGTCCTCCCATGAAATTTTCAGTAATAACTATACATAGCCATAGAGAGGTAATCATATAATAACATCAATAATAAAACAAGTATAAACTAGTGGGGAAGTTATGTAAAATTATTATTTATACGACACATACTTTTACTACAAATAATTATTATCCTAAAGTACTGCTGCAGTCTATTTTCAAAGCATTGTGGCCAGTTTTATGTAGAAGCTTGATATCAAATTAATTTTTATTGTACGTGATGGCAATATTTTGAATGTACTCCAAGGTCCAACAAACACTTTCTGATCTGGTTTTCAGTATGAACTGCATGTCAACCTTTAACTTTTAACAAGCACCACAAAATATGTGACCTGTTTTTATACTCTTGCAACATGTTGCTCCAGAGTATAATAGTTTTGTTTACCTAACGATTGTTTGGATCACCTAAAATAATCGAGTTAGATATAGGGTTATATATAATATATACATAAATGATCACAATGATGAGACGAGTTGAAGTCCGAGTGACTATCTGTCTGTCCGTGCGAGAGATAACTTGAGTACCAATTGAATTATCTTAATGAAACTTGGAACACGTATTCCTTGGCAAAAACTAGCGGATCAGGTCGTATATGGGCGTGTTCGGACTATTGCCACGCCCGAAAAACGCCATTAATCGAAAACCTATAAAACATATGGTATATAGATACAAAACTGTAATTTGGTACAACGAATCGCAATAATGAGGGATACCTGTGGTTTGAAAATTTTTTATAGTGGCCGTGGCCCTGTCTCCTCATAGGTTATTATATTATATTACCCAAATTTTCATAGGACATATCATTTCGACACCTCTTCCGATAGCATGAAAAAGATGCAATCGGGTGATAACCACGGTCCCCATATAATATATATATTTATACCACATATATTAACTTATATGCTAGTTATTTTAATGAAATAGAGAGAGTGTGTTTTTTTAATAACAATGATATAATGCAATATATTGCCTAATGTAGGTAAAATCAGGCGAAAACTTGCTTTATTATATTGATTTTATGATTTTCAGGTTTTGAAACGTCCGTCGGACTTTACTCCACAAATAAAATTGCTTGAAAATATGATCTCAAGTATACCTGAGCAATTTCAAAAATTAATGCAATCAGCCCTTCCATTTCTATATTCCCAATGATTTTAGTATAATTTTCGCTGACGGGAAGTAAAATATAAAATTAAAACTAAGTAAGTCTGTAACCTTCAAAATAAGTTAATTGATACCAAATTTGATTGTAATCCATTCATCACTTCGTCGAACAACGAAGTTGAACCTTTTCGCTACATTTCTTAATAAAGTTCTTAATATAAATATAGCAAGAGTATAAAATGTTCCGTTACACGAACTTAGCCCTTCCTTACTTGTTTATTATAATAATTATATATAAAAAACGTATTAATATAAATTTAATTAGGGAAAGTCCTAAGAGTAATATTTTTTTTAATAAGTCTCGTAATATAATATCTGTTTTTGATATTTATATATATGTTTACATACAAGCATAGTTATATATTTTTTTATATTTATATGTATCTGTAAAATTCATTCATTCTTTCGGCCAATTGCTCATATTATTATTTATTTATTGACATTTAGCCTCATAAACATTAACATAAGAAGCTATAATGATACGTTCAGCTTATTTAAATATTTTTTGTGTTTCCACGTCAAAGTTGCTTATAAATGTTTCCCCGAAATTTCAATGGCAAGTCACTTCAGCACATACAGTGTAAAAAGGTAAATAAAATAACATTTTAATTACATAAGGAAGACGAAAAAAGCTTAATTTAAACTTTTTTTAAATCCGGTTTTGACTACGAGCATTGTACACTGAGAATTATTTTTAATTTATTTTAAATGCTTAATTTAAGCTATTATATTAATACTTTTTATATAATTTAACAAAGAAAATGTTTAATCCTTGTTTATTAACCGTTTATTGTATTAACGAAACCGAGTATTTAATATTGCTAATAGTGTTATCAAAATGCTCTGTACTAATTAGTAGTAGTTACCAAATGGTCAATATTGTATGTAAATGAAAGAAACACCGCGAAATTCTCTCCACAGCTATAATGAACATGTTGTGTAAAATTTGAGTAGGCATTTGTTTAACGTGTAGTGCGTGTTACCAATTTTTGGGCTATATAAACTGGTAAAATTCCACCTTCATGTAATTATAGTCCAGCTGCCCAAGAGTCCAGAGTGAAGTTTGTGAATCTTGAATTCGTATATATATTGTAAGTGAGTTAAAAAAATTTTAAATAGATTAATAATTGGTGTTCAAAATTTAGTATATACAAATACAAATGTCTCAAAAACTTGAAGAGGCATCAATAAGAGAATATTCCGAACTTCATAAAGATATTCTCTACTGAGAGTTTCATATCTTAATTTTACTATATAATATATAAACGTTAAGTACGTTTAGTACATGCTCATTCAGCACTCATCTATGTGCAGAAATATTCAGTTAATTGTGTAATCAGAAATGTATACAAAATATAATAATTATTATAGTTGTCACGTCCAATTTTCTTGACAACTAAAATAAAAATTCCCCACTGAGCCACTCGTAAAGTTTATTGTGATGAGTGCATGAAGATATTGCAATAGTTCAACTACCGGTTACATAAAATTAGTGATTATACAACTTTGTATATACTAAAACATACATATGTCGATACGTATAAGTATAGGTATAAACATGCTTATATAGCATAATTTCGACATACGACATATGCCACAAAATATTAGTATATAAGTATAATTAAATAATATATGTAGTACTTATGATACATAATTATGTATGTAATATCAGTACATTTTACAAGCAACTTGTAGTGATTGATATATGTATCATTTTGTCAGGATATGATTACAACATTAAATTATTTACAATATACCTTAAAATATGAATAATTAAGATATATATTTACAATAAAAATACTATATATAATATATATAAAATATTATATATAAACTCGGTAACCGTTAAAGTTGTACAAATATAGTGACATTATAGATTTAAAACCATTTACGAAAGAAACCTAGTCACTTCTAAAATATATGTGTCATAAAAATTTTAAGTATAGCATTGTTTCATAAATCATTGCGTATACCAATATATGTAATTTGTCAAAACATAATACATGTCTCATTTTTAGAGAACATGAAAGCAGCCTTAATATTCTTCATAATTGTTGCCGTTCAGTATGGATCAGCGCAAAAGCAGTACACAAATAAATTTGATAATGTCGATGTGGATGGCGTTTTGTCAAATAATCGTATTCTAACTAACTATATTAAATGTCTTATGGATAAAGGTCCTTGCACTCAGGAAGGTCGTGAGTTAAAAAGTAAATATTATTTATTAAATATGCATATTTTTGTGAACATATAGTTACTTTTTATTAAATTAACAATCTAATTTTTGTTTAGAATTATTACCTGATGCCCTACAGACGGATTGCTCAAAATGTACAGATACCCAGAGGAAAAATTCACAAAAAGTAATAAATTTCCTTCGTGTGAACCGTCCAGGAGAGTGGAAACTGCTACTAGACAAATACGACTCTAAAGGAATTTACAGATCTAAGTATGAGAAACAAGGTTAAACTTAGTCACAGAGAACGGTTAAACGTTGAAATAAAACTACATGTATTATATATGTATATGAGTTAGTCAGAAAATAAATATGTATGCAATACACAGTACAATCCGTACATATATAGCAATGTATTTTCATTATAATAACCATTTAACGATTTTATTTCTCATAGTGTTCACGATTGTTTGTAAAATCAAAACTAATTACTTTTAATAACTTTTGCGTGTCATTAGCAACTAATCAGGAAACTCTAAATCAGCTAATAATTAAGATCCACTAATAAATTAAAAATATTGTAAAATATAGTTTAAAATAACTAAAACAACACGCTTTAAAGAAATTTTCAAACCTCCTCCTATAGAGCTCTTCCCTACCATCTTGTTTGTGAAATTTAATGCTTATGGCGCATTTATTTCGTCAGTTATCGCACTTTTAGTATATTTTAACATAACTGTTATAGGGAGTGGGCGTGGGCGTGGTTTCTCTTTCTCTCAGCAAATTTGGTTGAGTTAGCTTTACCGGTTTGGAAGATATATATTATTAAACCATTTAGGGGCGGGGTTACGCCCACCTTTCAAGTAATGGAAGACTGTTATCAAATTATTGCATTGTCACGTTTGTAAAGTTTCAAGTTGATCAGACTTCTGGAAAGCGGTGAAAATTGAGCTCTCATACTTGTATTCCATTACATACATACAACCCAAGCTAATAAAAGCGTATTAATAAAATACCAAGCGTTGAAGAGAAGCGACTCGACTCAAAGAAACGGGCAGCACTTGCAATGCAATTCTGCGCTAACATGTCTGTCGCATGCGCAATTGTGTTCCGATCTCATCTTTGTTGAAAAATTGTTCTTTTCGCATTAAAAAAGCGTTTTAATAGAGAGCAGCGCGCAAATATGTCGAGCCGGTTTTGAATCAATCGATCGCGAAATTAAGTCGCAGCAATTTTCGATATACATATGTATATTTTTTATTAAAATTGAATTTATTGATCAAAGACTATTTTGTATTCTTAAAGTTAAGCTTTACTAAACTCAAAAACAAAATATGGTTATCTTTATAAAAACAGTTGTTAGAGCAATTAAAAAGCATACTATTTCTATAAATTTCACAACTAAGTAATCTTTAAATGGGTGTAACTGCTCTTAGAAAGTTTATCATACTTAATTGTGGTATATTTTTATACCCCGAACAGTGTATTTTAAGTCGTCGAAGATATTATATGATCAGCGTGATGAGCTGAGTCATTTTCCTCAGTTTTTGAGATTTCGATTGTTACGCACTTTCTCTTCTCCCCGAAAAGCTGCCCATTTGTTAGAACCGCCGATTTCGGATCACTTTAGCATACCTGCCATACAAACTAACCAACCATATTTAATTCTTTGTATGGACTGGTATTTGTCAAGTATCTATCTTCACGAAATTCTGCATAGTTTATAGTACAAAGCCTCCTCGAACCAAAGAGTTTTGAGGGGTATTCTCCAACTCTGAACACAAACTATAGTTCAATAGATTAAAATATAGACTTCCAGAGGGCAATCATCTGCAGTTATGAAACGAGGAATATCGCTTTCAAGCAACTGCTGGGTGGTTTCTGCCTTATGTGCGTCTCTCAATCGAAGAGAGTATTACTTAACAGCTTTACCAGACCTTCTAAACACTGGTACACTTTTGCCCCAGTTTTAACCTCTTTTTCACAGAAGTGAAGAGGTGTAACGCCTTTACAGGAGAATCCCCAACAAACCATTACAGGTACCAACATCGTCATAATTACAGTGGGATGATTGTGAAAACCAAAAAAAATATTATTTATGTTGCTGTTTTTATTTTGCGTTTTTTATTAAATTATCTGACATATCTCTATCAAGAAATCTAATTTGTCTTCTTCGAAATCATCCACTTTAAAATGTTTATGGCAAATTATCTAAGGGGTAAGGGGTAGTCAGAGGCACGAAAAAATAAGAATTTTCAGGAATTTTTGTTTGCTATTAAATCATGTTATTTTACAAAAGTAGTAATATGGTATTATTATAAAATTTCTTGACTTGAAGTCACGAATATTACAAAAAAAAATTTAATTTCCAAAGTTATAGCTGTCTGTGCATACCCAGTTCCAAAAAAAAGGTCCTTGCGGTGACAATCATAAGTCCTTGGAGATTCATCTTAAATCAATCGGATGGAAAAAATTAGTTTTATAAATAGATAATCCTGGGCCTGATTGAAGCTTTTTTTTTGTTTTTTTCAAAAATTAACAAAATGACGGCCACAGCAAATTTTTTTCTAGATTTTTGGGAAAAAATCAACAGTTAATTGGTCTTAAAATATCAAAATTTTTGAAAAAAAAATCCTTCGATAAGGCCCGAGTTCATTATGTATTCTAAAACCTGTATAAATTTTATTAAAATCTACTAAGCGGTTTTCGAGTTACAGTTGTCACTAGTTCAAAAACCATATTTTTGAGAAAAACGCATTTAAAGTTTCACCTACCTGCTCCAGAACGCTTTGAAGTGCCCGAGCGCGCTTTGTTATTTATCAAGTAACTCAAAAAGTAATTATCGGATCAACTTGAAATTTTCAGAGAATATTTTCGAGATATTACACTAACGAAAATGCAAAAATTTTTTTTGGAAAATTCTGACTACCCCTAACCCCTTAAGTTTGGACTAACCTCTTCGTTGCAAAAGATAACAGAAAGCTTTATTAATTCTTCATTTTTGGGAGAGCCACCGAAGAGGCTAAATTTAATGTATTGAGTTGATGGAGAAAACGTCAACCAAAAGATCGGAATTCATTTTTATTAGAGACTAGCGTCCCGGTAAGTGCTTTGCTACGTATAAAGTGAGATAATAAAAATAATTAATTGGAATATCAATTTCAATATCATTTATTTAAACAAAAAAATATTTTATTAATTGCTAGCTATTTTAAAATTTAATCCAAAACATTTGGATAAACAATATTTATTGTTTTTCCATTCTGAGCATGAATTAACAAACGCCTGGGAGTACCGACTTTGGAACACGCAACATAAAGTTGGCCGTGTGAAAAACATGATTCCTCCAAATTCACACCACAAACGTGAAGTGTTTGCCCTTGGGCCTTGTTGATGGACATCGCAAATGATAAACGCACAGGATATTGTAATCGTTCAAACTCAAAAAGCATATCAGTTGGAATCATAGGGATACACGTTATCAAACAAACTTTTCCTTTTGATTTAGCATTTAAGATCGCAGCTTCAATCAAATTTGGCAATAACTTTTTCACTGCCAATCTGGTGCCATTACACAGTTTTGGTGGATTTAGATTTCGCAATAATATAATCAAAGAACCAACTATCAGATTCAAGCAATGTGGTGGCATACCAGCCAGTTACAATAAATTTAAAATTTCAATTAGAATATTCATTACTTCATCTTGATTCATAACACTGTCAATTGATTTATATGTCGTGGCTATACTTGGCAGTTTCGCTTGAATTTGAAAATTAATGGCACTGATGTGAATGTTCTTCGGTAGTAAAATGGCGCGTTTTCTCAACTTTCTGTAATCCTGTACAATATTCCGAAAAACACATTCAATCAATTCATATATCGATTGCGCAATTGTACAAAAATTGTTCGGTACAGCGATCAATCTGTTGGTACTGACGATTTATATTTTGACATCACCAATTTCTAATAATTGTTTTGAAAACTCTTGGGCAGATGGATCATTTTGTAGGCGAATGCGCATATTAATGTTCAGTGTGAATTTTTGTACATATCTCCAAAGAACTGATGACTTCAAATAGGCATTGATTTCATCAGCAGGAGTTGATCGAGGAATGACAGTCAATGTTTGACGAAAATCCCCTGACAGTAATATCAAAGCACCACCAAAAAGCTGTTCATTACCACGTAAATCTTGCATTGTTCGATTAAAAGTTTCTAGTGATTTTTTATTCGCCATTGTACACTCATCTCATAAAATAATAAACGGAAATCGCAGCCCTTTTGCCATACCAGAATTTCTCGAAATATTGCATGTTGGAGTGTATGTTCAATGGCAATTTTAAAGCAGAGTGTGCGGTCCGACCACCTTCTAATAATGTAGCAGCAATATAACGAACGTTTTGCCTGTACCACCAGGTGCATCCAAGAAATATAATCCACCTCCATTATTGGAAACGGCTTGCATGATTGTGTTATATACATGTTTTTGCTGAATATTCAATTTGGTTATATTCGATTGTACAAATAAACGCAAATCATTAGAATTGAATTCTTGCTCACGTTGCAATTCACGATCAAACAAATCATGCATCTCACGATTTTGTGCGGTCATACCCTATTGTACTAATGCTTTATTTGCAATCGTTAGACACATATCTTCAATTAATTTCAAAGCTTTGTTGTACATTTCCAAGGTAATCAACAAATCAGGATTTTTTGCATGATGAGGCATTCGAATTAAAATATCTCTTGAAATGATTTTAGGCCATTGACGTTAACTAATAACTACCGCAAATAAACACACTCAACATTGTTTGGATGTACTGTATATATTCTCCCAATTGCATCTGCTTTGAAAATGCCTGGATACCCATCGGCTGTTGTTCCTTGTTTATAGGCACTTCAGAATATAAAAAATAATGTATCAGTTTCGCATAATTTAAAAAAAATAGGCCAACGTAGTCGCTGGTGGTTGTGCTGCTCTTTCCAATACCTTCTGCTCAACGCAAAACGAGACTTTATCCATAACTCGACAAGGACATGACATATGGCCATACTTTTTTTTGCTTAGGTAGGCAGGACTGTTATATGTTTACATGTCAAATTTGAGCGCGATCTGTCACATAGTTTTTTTTTAAGGCACTATAAACAAGTCAACCTCGAGTGTGTTTTTTGAATTTTACTATGGAAATTAACGTTGAGCAAAAAGTGTTTGTTTGAAATTTTGTTATTCCAATGGAATAAGTGCGACGGACGCAATGAAAATGTTGCAGAAGGCATATGGGGAGTCTTGCCTATCACGTGCACGTATTTTTGGTTGGTATAAGTCAATGGTCAATAAGTTCAAGGACGGCCGTACATCGCTGGAGAACTTGCCCCATGATCGTCGTCCAGCAACGTCAATAAACGAAGAAAACGTCGAAAAAGTAAAGAAAATTGTGTTGGAAAATGGTCGTGTGACTGAAAGAGAGATAGCTAGTGAGCTCAACATATCAAATGGATCAGCTCATAGCAGTATTCACGATGTTTTGGGCATGAGACGTGTGTCTGCTCTACTTGTTCCAAAATCCAGCTCATACGTCTCGTCTTGTACGCGATTATTTGACCAAAAACAACGTAAATATTGTTCCGCACCGTATTCACCCGACATGGCACCGTGTGACTTTTTTCTTTTCCCTAAACTCAAATTGCCGCTTCGTGGAAAGCATTTTCAGTCGATTGAAGTCATAAAAGAGAATTCGAAGAAGGAACTGAAAGCCATACTTAAGCGGCCTACCAGAAGTGTTAGGAAGATTGGAAAAAAAGATGGCATATGTGTATCGCCTCTAATGGTGACTATTTTGAAGGGGATAAAATAAATATTGAAGAATAATTAACCGTTTTTGTTGTTTGAGCCAGTCTCGTTTATATTTGAGCAGAAGGTACATTTCAAGATGCACCACCAAGTGAACAACCACAGGATGTCTTTCGTACATTGGAAACAACATAATCCTCCAGACAGCTTCATTGCTACTAATATAGCGCCCTATTTAATACTGAGTAATTTCATCAATTCTATTATCACCAGACTAAAGTTACCCGCAAGTGAACATATTGCGTCCATCATTCCAATGTATCCATATGTATGTATTAAAGCCGCATGCATCATTTCAGCCAAAACAACACGACATATTCGTGATCGCCCTGCAAGTACAGGTATTTCGTGCATTACGTTCACGTTGCATTAGCTTGTGTGCGTTCATCTGCAGTCTGTGATCGCCTTAGTAATGCCCCATCATTTGCATTATGCGTTCGCCGACCTATATTTGCTCATCTGTCTTGAGGTATTTTTTCTTCATATAAAAAAGAATAAATCAAATTAAAAACAAATTGCTACATTAATAGTGGTGTATCAGTATTTATATTTGGGCGTATATGTGTGAATGGAAATATTATATATATGACTGCATATACCTATACCTATATACCCTGCCTATATAAAAATGTCATTAAATAATTAATTTTTAAATCGACACTGTAATGAAACATCGACGGCTCGCTAAAAAAAGGGAGAAAAGTACACGCACACATATACATTGTACATTTGAACAATTCAAGACTCTCCGTTTGTATGAATGCACTCAACAATATATAATATTTAAAAATACAAAAACAAAGCAATAATTATCTTTGACAATTTGCTTTAATCGAAGCACGTCCAAAATGAAATGACCGCATGAATGACATATGTATGCTGGTACTGTCAACACTAAAAAAAGTTTCAATTTTACAGCAAAATCCGCATTAACAAAATGATCCGTCAATTATTGAATTCATTTGTGATAAATGAAGAACCGCTCGACCGATTTTGCGCAAACTTCACATGAACTATCTACTAAATGTTTGTTAGAATCAAATGTAATAATATCATTATATGAGTTATATAGTAGTGGGGATAATTCATAGACCAACTTGACATATTTTTGGCATTAAACTAAAGTATATCCAATATAATATATGTATACAGTTAACTTTGCTAAGACATACATATTGACATTACGGGTGCGTTCGAGCTACGTAATAATTGCAGCAGTACAGCTACTGTGTTGCATATTTGTTGATACTCTGCTGATGTGCAGACAAAAATTTAGTGTTGCCGATTATTTGCATAAATTGCGTGCAAAAAGTGACAGTAGAACGTGATGCTGTTGCAAGTGTTGCCAAAAATTCACGCAGAACGTGATACTTTGACAAATTTGCAACACTGCTGTCGTGATTGCCATCTCGAACGCACCCTATACAAGGTGCGTTCCAAAGTAAACAGGACTTTTAAAAAAAAAAGACAGAACAAATGATTTTATCGGCAAAATCAATTAATTTTATTCAAAATAGTCTTCTTCTGCTTTAATACAGCATTTTGCACGGTCCAAAAGCATGTCGAACGAGTGTTTTAGCTCGTTGCCCGGTATGGCCTCCAGTATGCCGGTGCAAGCCTTTTGAATGTCCTCCACAACGCTTTCCTTTCATCGGCAAATGCATTTTTCCGAAAAGGTAGAAGTCGCACGGTGCCATATCAGGTGAATACGGGGACTGGTTGATTGTTTAATTGTGATTTTTGGTCAAATAAACGGCAACAAGCGTCGATCGATGAGACGGCGCATTATCGTGCAACAAATGCCAACTTCCATCTTCGCGATATTCGGGCCGAACACGTCGAATACGGCGCACCAAACGCTTCAAAACTCCAAGGTAGAATACTGCATTAACGTTTTGACCGGGTGGAACAAATACTTTGTGGACAATACCCTTGGAATCATAAAAACAAATCAGCATTGTCTTCACTTTTGACTTTGAGGTTTCGGCTCATTTCTCATTTATGTCCTCACGACCACTTTGAAAACGTTGAAACCACTCGTTCGCTCTGCTACGGGATAGGCAATCATCGCCATAAACTTGTTTCATGAATTGAAACTTTTCGGTAAAAGTTTTACCACTTTTAGAACAAAATTTAATGTTGGCTCTTTGTTCGAAGCTCATTTTAGTACCGACGACAAAAACATACTGACAAGTAAAATGTAATAACTTCACTTCCAATATATGAAATGTCATGAAATTTTTACTGGAAGTCGATAAAGGACAGCAGATTCTAACTAGTCGACATATAGATGGCGCCACTAGAGTTTACTTTTTTACTGTTTACTTTGGAACGCACCTTGTATATTGACCGATATAAAGCCAACTGGAAGTTTGAAAATTGTGTATTAGGTATATGGGGGCTAGAGAAGTATTGACCCGAATTTATCAATTCTCTCTCCGTATTTTAATAATATATCTCACAGATTAATTGAAACTTTCGGTAAAAAGGCAATCATAGGCACTGGGGTGTCGGTATGTGGGGGCTTGCATATGTAGTTGTAGTCCGATTTTGACAATGTTTAGTCATGAGGTAGCATATATTTGTGTATATTTTTTATACCGATATATTCATTGTGCCTTGATTTGTATATAAAAGGAAACAATCAGATGGAATTTAAAATTGTGTTGCCCTTAAGGTGACCGGTGCTCTTTCTCCAATATTGACACCGGCTCCTATAAAGTCTTTCCGTACCATATAGGATATAAAATTTAATGTTTCTGACGTATTTATTTAGTGAGTTATCGTACTTTTAGTAGTTTTCAACATAACCGCTAGTGGGCAGAGTTTTTGCCCGATTTTACCCATTCTCACTGTTTTGGAGAAATTACCAAAATGATTTTCCCTGAGCGAATTTAGTTAATTTAATGGTTTGTAATATATATTATGTACATCAAAAATATTAGGGGACAGGCCAACGTCCAATTAATGAAATTTTCAGACCACAAATAATCTTTTCTGCTGAGTTACTTTATTATTTACAGTTTTGTTATAAAGAAACACTTTCGCTAAATTTTCGATTAAAGGCGTTTTATTCCATTCAAATCCCCTATTTTCTTAATGCTCCTCATATTTTAACCACCTCCTTGCATCTTCGCGGCATGGAGCTGACAAGGTTAGTGCAAGTCGTGACCGGTATTGAATACCATGCTTCTTGAAGTTTTCTCCATACTTTGTGCTTCTTTTTCCAATTTTGTTCAACGACAGATTTCTTCAGCACTCATCATAGGTGTTCTATAAGATTGAGATTCGACGACTGGGAAGGCCATTCCATAACGTCGACTTTATTGGCTTGAAACCACGATTTTACCAGTGTCAAAGCATGTCGGGTCGTTGTCCTGCATGTACTCCCATTTTAATGGCATATGCACTCCGCATAAGGCAACATTACAGCATTAAGAATGTTGAGATAATCTGTTGAACACATTTTGTCTTGTATTCAATAAATCGACCCAACTCCAACCTCCGAAAAGCATCCCCATAACATTATTGATCCGCCTCAGTGTTTAATGGTTTTTCGTGTATATCTGAGGTCAAATTCCACGTTTCGTGGTCGTTGTACAAAAGTTTTGTCGTCGGATCCAAATAAATTAACTTTCGTTTCATCCGACCACAGGACCTTACTCCAATTCCACGGAACATGTGCTTCTGAGCAAATTCAATTCCTTTTTTTACATTTTGTTTGCTTAAAAACGGAACTTTGCGTGCAATTCACTTCTTCCAGTTAGACCAGCTTCCCGAAGTCGGTTTCTAACTGTGCGACTGGTTACTGATACATTTAGTAAGTTTTTAATATTTTCAGACGATAAAAATGGATCCTTTTTTGATTACATTATGCTGGTAATGGTCAAACTGTGCCGTTATTTTGCATTTCTGTGCTCTTCTTTTTTGCGCGTGTTTTGAAGGCATTACAAGCCATATTTTTGAGGCATTCCTTTATGTGAGCTATTTCACGAATAGTTTTTCCGATTTTCTTAAGTTAATAATGTTTTTTTTTTTGTTTTTCCCTTTCCATACAATGTTTGCCGCGCTCCATTTTATATAAAAATATTTATTTATGTAATACAACAAAACAATAAATGGGCTTTTAATTTCAAAAAATTTATATTTTTAATAAATATGCAAAACCATTGAATAAATTAATTGAATCTCTTACATGTTCTTCCAACTTTTTTCATACACAACTATATAATTTTGAAAATCAAAGTTGCAATTAAAATACAAGTTCAAATATGCTTATAAAGATGTTTTTTCGCTTATTTTTCTCTGACTAAGTCAATTGGCTTAAAATGGTTTAAGGCATTAACAGTCCAATCTGACACATTATCGTTAGTAAATTCCTTTTTGAAGCGATAATTGCACACAAACACTTTATCTTGATATTCTGGCAGGGTCCTGAAAAGAGAAAAAAAAAGGTTAATTATATAGAGATTTGAGTACGTAAATCTGTGTCATTTATGAAATAATAAATATATAAAAGCATGCAAGAAGAAATTAGTTGAAGCATTTAGGAGTCAGTTTCTGTGAGAAGTTCCTTAATATTCATAATTCTCTATGACTCAAACTCAAAACGAGACAGTGTAAAATTGTCCATCGTACTCAAGAATTATCGAGATTACGCCAAGTTTTTACGTTAACTTTTATCGATTTAGCTTGTGCCAGATGAGGCTAAGGATTACAAAAACAAAATTACGGTGACTCATACTCTAAAGAATAAGAAGAGGAAGCATAGAAACAATCTCAAATAGTCAATAAATTGTAATCCAAAACGTAAACAGCTTTGTTAAATTGTGAAATAAAATTAGTTTATTAGTTTATGGTGAAAAATTTTAATGAAAAGAGTTGGAAAATGTTTCATGAAAATATTTCATTCATTTTGAAAGAAATAAGAATAATTATTAATTTTTGAAAGACACTCTCGTTCGGCAAAACAACTTGATATTACAATAGATGCTAAATGCTTACTCCATGCGTGTTTGCAAATATTTTTCATAAATAAGCAAACCGCATCCGATAAGATAAAATACATGGTATAAAGACAGTTTTTCCATGAATTCTTCTGTGGCTAGTCGTGGAAGTCGATGACACAACCGCTATTATGTAGGTATTTCGGCAACAAACCATATTCTGCTTAGCTGCAGTTGTTTCCGTTACACAGCATTTAGTGTACCTAAGCGAAATTTGCAGATAAGCAAGCATAATATAATACATCTTGTTTAATTTTAATTAAATAACATATATTTTGGTTGTGCGCTTATGAAAAACAATTTGTAAGTTTACTAGGCGATTTTTTTTCCTTTTGAAATTTCGAAAATGTTAACATTTTTTTCAATACCGTTTCCAATAAAAAAAATGTTCCCAAGTATTTAATGCAGTTAAGGGATTACATGGGTCTTCTAACTTGAAAAATCTATTTTTTTTTATTCAATTGTACAGTACCTTGACTGAAATTTTTAAGCCGATCCGAGCCAATTTTCCAGATATATGTATAGGCGTTTAAAGCTCGTAGTTACGGACTCGGCTCGACTTGCAGAAACTTTAAATGCGTGTTTCTCAAAACTGCTTTTTTGAACTCGGTAGTCAAAGTTTATCGAAAACTTATGAACCGATCGACTTGAAGTTTTGCATACATTTTTTGCGAAGGATCTTTTTCTTCATCATTAACAATTCTGTTGAGAGGATAATACGTAGAGAAATTTAGTGCAAAAGTGCATATAATTTGCGAAAATCCTTCGTTGAAGCATAGCTTTACTCACCTACTAAGGAAAAACTTTGGTTTTTTGATTTCAGATAAAAATTATCCAAGTTACACTGATTACCGTGAGGTCACTTTTCTGACGCTGACGTTAGTTAAGGCGCTGTCAACGTCTGAATTTACAATATTTTTTAAGGCAAATTTTTGTGCATGATGTTGACATTATATACACTTACGTGTAACAAAAAAAAGTTATAATAATGTTATATCTTCAAAATAAAAATACAGAAAAGCGACCTTATTTTCAGTTACAATACGGATGTAAAACCTTAAGTCTTCTTTTTTACGCATTATCATAAGAACAGGAGTAAAGAGATCGGAAAAAATATTTTACACCAACAGACAGGCGGCCCTGCCATACCATCTTAACTGCAAAATTATTAGTTACATTAATTAATAAGATAACATACATTCAGATTATTAATAAGGAATAGAAATGCTGAATCAGTCCAAATTTGTGGTAATTTTATACGTTTTCTACTTTCATTTCTCAATAATCCATTTCAATCAACAAAGACTAAGTTCATATCGATTTAAAAAATACTAGCATGTAAAAATTTAATAATGTATCCCAAATTCGTAAGACGATTAGCCCGAGTATAGCAACCGCTGAATATTGTGCATGACAACTTACCGCTGAGTAGCTGTTTGTCCCGCAAGGTGGTTTGTATTCTATTTATTACAAAGTTGCAACATACAAGTATTATCACAGAGTATAATAGTTTTGTTCACCTAACGGTTGTTTGTAATATTTAGACCCAATCTAAATAGATATAAAGTTACGCATATATAAATGATAAGGATGACGAGACGTGTTCAAATCCGCACGTCCGTCAGTGCAAGCTAACTATAACTTGAATAAAATTAAGATATCTTGACCAAACATAGTACAAATGTTCCTTGGCATCATAAAAAGTTCGGTAGATGGGTGTAATCGGACCACTGCCACGCCTACAAAACGCCATAACTAAGCCGCCTTTTAAAAAACAAAACTGTAATTTGGTACAACGCATCGCAATAACGAAGGCAATATGCTAGTTATTTTATTGAAATTGACAGAGCGTATTTTTATAATAACAGTATATCTTTTTGCTTAAAAAGGGTAAAATCAGGCGAAAACTTGTTTTAGTCCCCATATAACTGATATTCAGGAAGTTGAATCGTCCGGCTGACTTTTCTTAATATAACAAACAAAGACAAAAGCTTACATACATCAACAAAATTTCATTTTTTATGCAAAAAAAAGTATTTTAACGCATATGTAAGCATGAAGTTTATTTTTAGTAATTTATTTACTAACATTGAAACCAAAAAAAAAACATTCAATGTAGCTTAGATAACGGTTAATTCATCAGAAACAAAATTATACGGGACAAAAGTTTAAATACAACCACTGAAAAAACGCATCGCATATGTTTTACAATTCTTTAGAAAGTGCCGTTATATTCAATGATATAGATGCGACTTCTTCTCCAAGAGTAGACATAGAATAAAAAAAATGGGTAAACGAAAACAAACAGAGAGTGGCGTTAAAAATTTAATAATTTACCCCGGGCTAAATAGAGGTGCCTATAAATAATAAAACCAGCCGGATTTTACAGTTTTACAAGAATTCGGGAAAATGTTTATAAAAACCATACGAGGAACAATATTTACATGATTCAAAAAAACTATATATCGTGGATGAAATACAGAACAAAATAATGACACTAATTTAGAAAAAAACAAAAGCATAAATGTTTATAAATAAAGTAAAAGTTGAGTTATTTTATACAAAACATATTTGCATATATAAACAGTCATCTTTCCATCATAATTTTATATGAGCCAATTATTATGAAGTATATACTGTGCATTTCCACTGTATTTTGTAACAAGATAAACAAAACTACATAACAACAAGTAAGGAAGGGCTAAGTTCGGATGTAACCGAACATTTTATACTCTCGCAAAGTCAAATGGTATACTCGTTTGAGATTTCTTTGTGGATTGACTGATATTTTCAGTAGAAGGTCAACTATAGGCACTGGGGTCCACATATTTAGTACTTAGGGGCTTGAACAGTTTTGGTTCGATTTAGACAATTTTTGGTCACAAGGTGGCATACTTTAAACGTATTATTCACGCAAAGTTTTACCCCGATATAATCATTGTTGCTTGATTTGCATAGTGGAAAGTGAAAGAATCAAGTGGTATTTAAAATGGTGTCATATGGAAAATAGGCGTGGTTGTAATCCGATTTCGCCCATTTTCGCACTATGACATAGAAACATGAAAAGAACGTTACGCACCGAATTTGGTTGAAATCGGTTAAGCAGATCTCAAGATATGGGTTTTCACCTAAAAGTGGGCTGTGCCACGCCCACTGTCTAATTTTGAACGCGGTTCCTATAAAGTCATCTTATACCATCTCAGAGATAAAATTTAATGTCTCTGGTGTGTTTAGTGCTTGATTTATCGCGCTTTTAGTAGTTTTTAACAGTACCGTTATATGGGGAGTGGGCGGAGTTGCCACCCGATTTCAACTATTTTCACACCGTCAATAGAAGTGCTAAAAACATTTGCTTCCAGTGAATTTTGTTATTATAACATTAGCGGTTTAGGAGATATGCACATTAAACCTATTAGAGGCAAGACCACGCCCACTTTTAAAAAAAAAATTTTAACTGCAGATGCCCCTCCCTAATGTGATCCTGTGTACCAAATAACAGTCTTGTATCTTATTGCGGAGCTTAGTTATGGCAAGTTATTTGTTTTTGATTATTGCCGTTTTGTGGGCGTGGCAGTGGTCCGATTACGCCCATCTGCAATACCAACCGTCTCACGGTACCATGAAACATGTCTACCAAGTTTCATAAAGATATCTCAATTTTTACTCAAGTTAGAGCTTGCACGGACGGACGGACAGACAGTCACCCGGATTTCAACTCGTCTCTTCATCCTGATCATTTATATATATATAACCCTATATCTAACTCGATTAGTTTTAGGTGATACAAACAACCGTTAGGTGAACAAAACTATTATACTCTGTAGCAACAGGTTGCGAGAGTATAAAAATAAAACATAACTCGACCATCCGTGTTTTTTTTTTTAGATTTCGGTACCTCCAAGCGATAGGCAAATGTTGTTGTCACAGAAATAAAACGAAAAACTATTTATTTTAATTCTCTTGTAATGAAATTAGATAATTTATAACGTATTCTAAATTTATTTTGAGATAGAGTTCTCCCGCAATCTAAATAGTAAAGCGCTACAAGACGCGGGCCGATATATCGGCTCTGGCACTTCTCGCCAGTCGGCCTCCGGCACTCAAAGGGTTAAACATTTCCAAGATGGTGCCAAGATCTTGTGCAAGTGTGCAAAATATTATTCGAAAGTATAAAACGCACAAATCCGTGGAAAATAGGCTAAGGTCTAGGCGTCTAAGGAAGCTTTCTCGGCCAGATGTTAGGTTAATCATCAAAGTGACAAAAAATCCCAAAATAAGTGCTGCAAAGTTAGCCGATAGCATCGCCGCAGCTTCTGGTAAAACTGTACACCGAAAAACTGTAGCAAGAGTCTTACGGGAAAATAGCTATCAAAGCAGAGTTCCACGAAAAAAACCTCTCACTTCGTCTTGAATGTGACAACAAATACAAGGATATGGATGAATCTTTTTGGAGAAGAGTCCTGTTTACTAACGAATCCAAGTTCAACCTGTTCGGAAGCGATGGTCGTACAAAAATTTGGCGTAAAACAGGAACAGCATATCAAACCCAAAATTTAATACCAACCGTTAAACATGGTGGGGGTAGCGTCATGGTTTGGGGAGCGATTGAAGCAGCTTGCGTAGGACATCTTAGCTGGCTGTAGGAATGGCTGTTGTATTATGCTCCTCGCAGCTCTATAGTCCGCCACAATCACCGACCTTGAACCCGATTGAGCATGTTTGGGAGCTATTGGCACGAAAAATGGATAATGCGTCTTCAACTAGCAAAACATCCTTGAAAGAAGCTCTGAAAAAGGCATGATCGGAAATTGCGCCATCGGAAACAGAAAATTTGGTTCTATCCATGACACGCCATCTAAAAGCAGATATTGAAGCACGAGGTGGACCAACAAAATACTAAAGTATTTTATGTGCTATATTTTAATTTAATTAGTCTCGATATGAAACTCTATGTAATGTTTTTAAACTTTTGTCCCGTGTAATTTTATTTTTTTGATGAATTTACCGTTATCTAAGCTACATTAAAGTTTTTTTTTAATTTCAATGTAAGTAAATAATTTACTATAAATAAACTTCCTACTTACATTTGCGTTAAACTAGTTTTTTTCAATAAAAAGTGAAATTTTATTGGTGTATTTAAATTTTTTTCTTTAATTTTATTTTTATATACTTATAAAATGTCAAAAATTAATGTAAGTAGCGTTTCCATTTCACTGTTCCCAATATATCCTATATAATGATTTCCGTCTTCCCACCTGACTTTAAACCGTTGAGGTTGGTCAAAATGTGTAATATTTTAATGGAATTAAGTGGACACGTTTTCTTAAACGTTATAAAATTATATTGATGCATTGGCGATCAATATAAATGAAATTGGTCTTGGTTTAAACCTAATATAATGATTTCCGACTTAAGGAGTTTATGACTTTCAAAAATAAGCCAATATGATACCAAATTTAATTGTATTGCATTTACATTTTCGTCAAACAATGAAGTATAAATGTTTCGCAAAATTGTTTAATATTGCCAACACTTGAAAGTATTTAGCCGGCTTTGATCCTTGTAAGTTGCAATAGTATAAAATTTTCGGTTACACTCGGACTTGGACTTTCCTTACTTGTTTGATATTATAGTCAACTCCACTGGCACAGATTTGAAAACCGTTATATGTTACCATAAAAAAGCTAAAATTTGACAGCAATTTAACCTTAATGCATTAGAGTTATAAACCGTAATAGGTAAATATGAATTTCGAAATGATTTTGTAGTCAATGCTGGACGGTATAAACAACACGTATTTTATTTCCTCTTTCATGGCATATGCTCTGCAATAAAACTTCCCTCATACTAAACATTATATCTACCTATGTATGTATGTCTTGAGTGTCATGTTATGTAGAGATAAAGTAACGCAATGAATGGTTTGAAGGTTGATTCGATAGTAATTATTGACCTTCGTAACTTCGAAAATGCAGTAATTTAGAAATGCTTCTTTAAACATACCAGCATATATGCGGTTGCGCAATCCTTATGGCCCATAGTAGAAAGTAAGAGGTCCTACTGAATTATTCTATCTGGACACTGTCCTATTAGTACTCATATAGTGGAGCTTATAACAGCAAAACAGTCGATGGGACTATCGATAGTATAGATAGTTTTATTTTCGTCTCTCATTCGATAGTCAATTTTGACTAGTGATGGTTTATGACTTAACTAGACTTACCAACAATTTTCATAAAATTCCAAAATTTAACTTAAGAAAGTTACAAAATGATATAGTCTAGCAATACCAAATGTGAGGTTTAATTTTGGTTATTATCCAAGAAGTCACAACGAAAAGTCCAATGCATTGAAGGAATTAGCACGGAAACTAACACATACACACCGTGCAACCCATAAGCCCATTGCGTAAAAAAGGGGTGAACGATCACACGTACACAAGTGTTTCCGGTAGGTCCTTAAACTTTCGATCGTATTTTTATAAACTGGAATAGATATTATCCTCCTCAAGAAATTTGATCCATACTGCGGAGATAGCGCCAGTGTTGTTAGCTGTCCACAAAAAACTGGTCGCAAGGAAATTAGCGTAGCTTTAAAATTTGTAACTGAAAATATACATTAAAATTTATGCGAAGTTCATACCCAACTTTAAACGCATTGTACTTGTAATGGACGACGAGCCCCAGGTGAAAGCGAACTTTGAAAAAACTCGAGGGCGCCTGTTTTACACAGCAAACAAAAGGACCAATGTTGCCGGCAAATTTAAAAATTAAAAAGCGAATCCTCCTAACTGCCCAGAGCTCAGGCCAAATGAGACTTAACCATTAATAAAACAAAACTATCAAAGCATCAAATAAGCTGTAAAAAATTAAAGGCAGTTTAAATATAAATTGCGAAACGTACTATTGGGTCACCCTAATGACATTTACATGTAAATATAGCACAGCTTTTACTTTGATTTTTTTTTTCCCATGTAAGTCGCCGGTTACTGCATTTACACACCCCCAATTATTATACTTAAAAAAAAAAAGCAAAAAAAAAAACGCTTCTTGCTCCAACATTTTTCACGCTCAACATTAGGCATGTATGTAAAACAACTTAAAACAAACTAAATTGTTGTGCAAAAGAAAAACTTTGCTTGTGGTTATCGACTAATAGTGGCATCAATTGCAGTAAAAAATATACATACAGTGGGCAGCAGAATTGAGTGCAACAGCATAATGGAGTCGAATTCCGAAAGATATTATTGAAAATTTGGTAGAGAGCATGCCAGACCGCCTAAAAAAAGTCATTTCTAATAAGGGTCTATGGACAAAATATTGAAATCTATTTAGTTATTGAATTTTTTTTAACGTGCAAAATTGAGTTTATGCGAGTTTATTTCGTTTTTTCTTTCAAAGTACTAGAATTTATCTCATTTATCATTGTTTCTTTACTAGAATTTGTTACGAATTACATAATAAAAGTAATACTAAAAAAAATTTTGGATTTGCTTGTTGGTTATGTTTTTATGGGTGATGAAAGTCAGCTTTGTAAACATGCACTCAATTCTGCTCGCCACTGTATATATTTTCAACAAATAGACTAGCGCAATAATTAAAACATAAATTGATTACTTTATCATAAGAGCGTTGCAGTTATATTCACCTGGACCAGTGATTCCCATTAAATTTGCAGATAACTGTTTTGCAATCGGATTATTTGTCTGGTGAGATTTTAAGGTATTGTATTGTTGCTGAATTTACCGCTCACTGGAAACATATTCGCTACATTAATGATTGGAAAATTTTGGTTATCGGAGTTGCCTTCGCCGGTTTTGTTTGCAGATCGTCGCATACTTAGCATAAGTCACCGTTGCGCAGTGTGGTACTGCTCTGCTTACATTGCACTGCTTAGCTGAATGTTCGTAGCTCTGCTACGCGCATCTCATTAGTTATATGGAATGTTTAAATATTTTGCATAAGCTGCCTGTACTAAACTCTCAGAGATACAACGCATTGTTAGTGGGATGTATACAACTACTACCGGTGGTAGTTATTCTCTTCATTTTACATTAGGGATATCCAAAAATAAACATAAAAAGGATAATGCTTCTTGAAACGCGAAAATATACCACGTATATATCACGTACTAAATCTATAGTTGAGGTATCAAAAAAATCTTCACATGCGAAGTTACAGTGTCGGCGGGAAATACTAGAGACATACTTCAAGCAAGCACACTCAGGCCGAGCTGACATTGAAGATTTGGATCCATCAGATACAGCCAAATTTTGCATTTAAGCACAAGTTGGGGAAGAAGGAAACCTTAGTTAGCTAACGCGAGACAATAGCTCTAACTGCTGACATCACGCCATCACACTTGCCAAAGTTATATTGAATTATTTGTTGTCTTGTCTTAAGAGTTCAGCTCTGGAAACCGTAAGAGCCTTCCATTTAACCATCGAAAACTACCTGAAGGCTTTAGATAGATTTAGAGAACGCTTCGATAATCCCACTCTGATTTTTTTAGAATGTATCAAATTATTAACAATTGCGTAGTTTGATTGACAAATTTCATTTTTTATGCAAAAAAAAAGTATTTTAACGCATATGTAAGCATGAAGTTTATTTTTAGTAATTTATTTACTAACATTGAAACCAAAAAAACAACATTCAATGTAGCTTAGATAACGGTTAATTCATCAGAAACAAAATTATACGGGACAAAAGTTTAAATACAACCACTGAAAAAACGCATCGCATATGTTTTACAATTCTTTAGAAAGTGCCGTTATATTCAATGATATAGATGCGATTTCTTCTCCAAGAGTGGACATAGAATAAAAAAAATGGGTAAACGAAAACAAACAGAGAGTGGCGTTAAAAATTTAATAATTTACCCCGGGCTAAATAGAGGTGCCTATAAATAATAAAACCAGCCGGATTTTACAGTTTTACAAGAATTCGGGAAAATGTTTATAAAAACCATACGAGGAACAATATTTACATGATTCAAAAAAACTATATATCGTGGATGAAATACAGAACAAAATAATGACACTAATTTAGAAAAAAACAAAAGCATAAATGTTTATAAATAAAGTAAAAGTTGAGTTATTTTATACAAAACATATTTGCATATACAAACAGTCATCTTTCCATCATAATTTTATATGAGCCAATTATTATGAAGTATATACTGTGCATTTCCACTGTATTTTGTAACAAGATAAACAAAACTACATAACAACAAGTAAGGAAGGGCTAAGTTCGGATGTAACCGAACATTTTATACTCTCGCAAAGTCAAATGGTATACTCGTTTGAGATTTCTTTGTGGATTGACTGATATTTTCAGTAGAAGGTCAACTATAGGCACTGGGGTCCACATATTTAGTACTTAGGGGCTTGAACAGTTTTGGTTCGATTTAGACAATTTTTGGTCACAAGGTGGCATACTTTAAACGTATTATTCACGCAAAGTTTTACCCCGATATAATCATTGTTGCTTGATTTGCATAGTGGAAAGTGAAAGAATCAAGTGGTATTTAAAATGGTGTCATATGGAAAATAGGCGTGGTTGTAATCCGATTTCGCCCATTTTCGCACTATGACATAGAAACATGAAAAGAACGTTACGCACCGAATTTGGTTGAAATCGGTTAAGCAGATCTCAAGATATGGGTTTTCACCTAAAAGTGGGCTGTGCCACGCCCACTGTCTAATTTTGAACGCGGTTCCTATAAAGTCATCTTATACCATCTCAGAGATAAAATTTAATGTCTCTGGTGTGTTTAGTGCTTGATTTATCGCGCTTTTAGTAGTTTTTAACAGTACCGTTATATGGGGAGTGGGCGGAGTTGCCACCCGATTTCAACTATTTTCACACCGTCAATAGAAGTGCTAAAAACATTTGCTTCCAGTGAATTTTGTTATTATAACATTAGCGGTTTAGGAGATATGCACATTAAACCTATTAGAGGCAGGACCACGCCCACTTTTAAAAAAAAAATTTTAACTGCAGATGCCCCTCCCTAATGTGATCCTGTGTACCAAATAACAGTCTTGTATCTTATTGCGGAGCTTAGTTATGGCAAGTTATTTGTTTTTGATTATTGCCGTTTTGTGGGCGTGGCAGTGGTCCGATTACGCCCATCTGCAATACCAACCGTCTCACGGTACCATGAAACATGTCTACCAAGTTTCATAAAGATATCTCAATTTTTACTCAAGTTAGAGCTTGCACGGACGGACGGACAGACAGTCACCCGGATTTCAACTCGTCTCTTCATCCTGATCATTTATATATATATAACCCTATATCTAACTCGATTAGTTTTAGGTGATACAAACAACCGTTAGGTGAACAAAACTATTATACTCTGTAGCAACAGGTTGCGAGAGTATAAAAATAAAACATAACTCGACCATCCGTGTTTTTTTTTTTAGATTTCGGTACCTCCAAGCGATAGGCAAATGTTGTTGTCACAGAAATAAAACGAAAAACTATTTATTTTAATTCTCTTGTAATGAAATTAGATAATTTATAACGTATTCTAAATTTATTTTGAGATAGAGTTCTCCCGCAATCTAAATAGTAAAGCGCTACAAGACGCGGGCCGATATATCGGCTCTGGCACTTCTCGCCAGTCGGCCTCCGGCACTCAAAGGGTTAAACATTTCCAAGATGGTGCCAAGATCTTGTGCAAGTGTGCAAAATATTATTCGAAAGTATAAAACGCACAAATCCGTGGAAAATAGGCTAAGGTCTAGGCGTCTAAGGAAGCTTTCTCGGCCAGATGTTAGGTTAATCATCAAAGTGACAAAAAATCCCAAAATAAGTGCTGCAAAGTTAGCCGATAGCATCGCCGCAGCTTCTGGTAAAACTGTACACCGAAAAACTGTAGCAAGAGTCTTACGGGAAAATAGCTATCAAAGCAGAGTTCCACGAAAAAAACCTCTCACTTCGTCTTGAATGTGACAACAAATACAAGGATATGGATGAATCTTTTTGGAGAAGAGTCCTGTTTACTAACGAATCCAAGTTCAACCTGTTCGGAAGCGATGGTCGTACAAAAATTTGGCGTAAAACAGGAACAGCATATCAAACCCAAAATTTAATACCAACCGTTAAACATGGTGGGGGTAGCGTCATGGTTTGGGGAGCGATTGAAGCAGCTTGCGTAGGACATCTTAGCTGGCTGTAGGAATGGCTGTTGTATTATGCTCCTCGCAGCTCTATAGTCCGCCACAATCACCGACCTTGAACCCGATTGAGCATGTTTGGGAGCTATTGGCACGAAAAATGGATAATGCGTCTTCAACTAGCAAAACATCCTTGAAAGAAGCTCTGAAAAAGGCATGATCGGAAATTGCGCCATCGGAAACAGAAAATTTGGTTCTATCCATGACACGCCATCTAAAAGCAGATATTGAAGCACGAGGTGGACCAACAAAATACTAAAGTATTTTATGTGCTATATTTTAATTTAATTAGTCTCGATATGAAACTCTATGTAATGTTTTTAAACTTTTGTCCCGTGTAATTTTATTTTTTTGATGAATTTACCGTTATCTAAGCTACATTAAAGTTTTTTTTTAATTTCAATGTAAGTAAATAATTTACTATAAATAAACTTCCTACTTACATTTGCGTTAAACTAGTTTTTTTCAATAAAAAGTGAAATTTTATTGGTGTATTTAAATTTTTTTCTTTAATTTTATTTTTATATACTTATAAAATGTCAAAAATTAATGTAAGTAGCGTTTCCATTTCACTGTTCCCAATATATCCTATATAATGATTTCCGTCTTCCCACCTGACTTTAAACCGTTGAGGTTGGTCAAAATGTGTAATATTTTAATGGAATTAAGTGGACACGTTTTCTTAAACGTTATAAAATTATATTGATGCATTGGCGATCAATATAAATGAAATTGGTCTTGGTTTAAACCTAATATAATGATTTCCGACTTAAGGAGTTTATGACTCAAAAATAAGCCAATATGATACCAAATTTAATTGTATTGCATTTACATTTTCGTCAAACAATGAAGTATAAATGTTTCGCAAAATTGTTTAATATTGCCAACACTTGAAAGTATTTAGCCGGCTTTGATCCTTGTAAGTTGCAATAGTATAAAATTTTCGGTTACACTCGGACTTGGACTTTCCTTACTTGTTTGATATTATAGTCAACTCCACTGGCACAGATTTGAAAACCGTTATATGTTACCATAAAAAAGCTAAAATTTGACAGCAATTTAACCTTAATGCATTAGAGTTATAAACCGTAATAGGTAAATATGAATTTCGAAATGATTTTGTAGTCAATGCTGGACGGTATAAACAACACGTATTTTATTTCCTCTTTCATGGCATATGCTCTGCAATAAAACTTCCCTCATACTAAACATTATATCTACCTATGTATGTATGTCTTGAGTGTCATGTTATGTAGAGATAAAGTAACGCAATGAATGGTTTGAAGGTTGATTCGATAGTAATTATTGACCTTCGTAACTTCGAAAATGCAGTAATTTAGAAATGCTTCTTTAAACATACCAGCATATATGCGGTTGCGCAATCCTTATGGCCCATAGTAGAAAGTAAGAGGTCCTACTGAATTATTCTATCTGGACACTGTCCTATTAGTACTCATATAGTGGAGCTTATAACAGCAAAACAGTCGATGGGACTATCGATAGTATAGATAGTTTTATTTTCGTCTCTCATTCGATAGTCAATTTTGACTAGTGATGGTTTATGACTTAACTAGACTTACCAACAATTTTCATAAAATTCCAAAATTTAACTTAAGAAAGTTACAAAATGATATAGTCTAGCAATACCAAATGTGAGGTTTAATTTTGGTTATTATCCAAGAAGTCACAACGAAAAGTCCAATGCATTGAAGGAATTAGCACGGAAACTAACACATACACACCGTGCAACCCATAAGCCCATTGCGTAAAAAAGGGGTGAACGATCACACGTACACAAGTGTTTCCGGTAGGTCCTTAAACTTTCGATCGTATTTTTATAAACTGGAATAGATATTATCCTCCTCAAGAAATTTGATCCATACTGCGGAGATAGCGCCAGTGTTGTTAGCTGTCCACAAAAAACTGGTCGCAAGGAAATTAGCGTAGCTTTAAAATTTGTAACTGAAAATATACATTAAAATTTATGCGAAGTTCATACCCAACTTTAAACGCATTGTACTTGTAATGGACGACGAGCCCCAGGTGAAAGCGAACTTTGAAAAAACTCGAGGGCGCCTGTTTTACACAGCAAACAAAAGGACCAATGTTGCCGGCAAATTTAAAAATTAAAAAGCGAATCCTCCTAACTGCCCAGAGCTCAGGCCAAATGAGACTTAACCATTAATAAAACAAAACTATCAAAGCATCAAATAAGCTGTAAAAAATTAAAGGCAGTTTAAATATAAATTGCGAAACGTACTATTGGGTCACCCTAATGACATTTACATGTAAATATAGCACAGCTTTTACTTTGATTTTTTTTTTCCCATGTAAGTCGCCGTTTACTGCATTTACACACCCCCAATTATTATACTTAAAAAAAAAAAGCAAAAAAAAAAACGCTTCTTGCTCCAACATTTTTCACGCTCAACATTAGGCATGTATGTAAAACAACTTAAAACAAACTAAATTGTTGTGCAAAAGAAAAACTTTGCTTGTGGTTATCGACTAATAGTGGCATCAATTGCAGTAAAAAATATACATACAGTGGGCAGCAGAATTGAGTGCAACAGCATAATGGAGTCGAATTCCGAAAGATATTATTGAAAATTTGGTAGAGAGCATGCCAGACCGCCTAAAAAAAGTCATTTCTAATAAGGGTCTATGGACAAAATATTGAAATCTATTTAGTTATTGAATTTTTTTTAACGTGCAAAATTGAGTTTATGCGAGTTTATTTCGTTTTTTCTTTCAAAGTACTAGAATTTATCTCATTTATCATTGTTTCTTTACTAGAATTTGTTACGAATTACATAATAAAAGTAATACTAAAAAAAATTTTGGATTTGCTTGTTGGTTATGTTTTTATGGGTGATGAAAGTCAGCTTTGTAAACATGCACTCAATTCTGCTCGCCACTGTATATATTTTCAACAAATAGACTAGCGCAATAATTAAAACATAAATTGATTACTTTATCATAAGAGCGTTGCAGTTATATTCACCTGGACCAGTGATTCCCATTAAATTTGCAGATAACTGTTTTGCAATCGGATTATTTGTCTGGTGAGATTTTAAGGTATTGTATTGTTGCTGAATTTACCGCTCACTGGAAAGCGTACGTATAAAAACAATATTACTTTATTATCATACATATGTACGTATACCCGTCTACATGCATACATATTCGCTACATTAATGATTGGAAAATTTTGGTTATCGGAGTTGCCTTCGCCGGTTTTGTTTGCAGATCGTCGCATACTTAGCATAAGTCACCGTTGCGCAGTGTGGTACTGCTCTGCTTACATTGCACTGCTTAGCTGAATGTTCGTAGCTCTGCTACGCGCATCTCATTAGTTATATGGAATGTTTAAATATTTTGCATAAGCTGCCTGTACTAAACTCTCAGAGATACAACGCATTGTTAGTGGGATGTATACAACTACTACCGGTGGTAGTTATTCTCTTCATTTTACATTAGGGATATCCAAAAATAAACATAAAAAGGATAATGCTTCTTGAAACGCGAAAATATACCACGTATATATCACGTACTAAATCTATAGTTGAGGTATCAAAAAAATCTTCACATGCGAAGTTACAGTGTCGGCGGGAAATACTAGAGACATACTTCAAGCAAGCACACTCAGGCCGAGCTGACATTGAAGATTTGGATCCATCAGATACAGCCAAATTTTGCATTTAAGCACAAGTTGGGGAAGAAGGAAACCTTAGTTAGCTAACGCGAGACAATAGCTCTAACTGCTGACATCACGCCATCACACTTGCCAAAGTTATATTGAATTATTTGTTGTCTTGTCTTAAGAGTTCAGCTCTGGAAACCGTAAGAGCCTTCCATTTAACCATCGAAAACTACCTGAAGGCTTTAGATAGATTTAGAGAACGCTTCGATAATCCCACTCTGATTTTTTTAGAATGTATCAAATTATTAACAATTGCGTAGTTTGATTGACTAAGCATCAGCTATATTCAGTCCATTACAATCGTTGTGCACGAGCGCCAATATCACGCAAGCAATGCTGATTTACATAGTCACTGGCAAGTGTGATCAGCAAACTCATAACAAATGGAAAGAATCGCTAGACACCAAATCGCTTCCAACATGGCTACAATGCACTTTAGAACGCCACTGTCAGTTTCTGTATTCATCTGACTCCTCATCATACCATAAGTTTGATTTCAGCAAACAGATTCGTATTACTACCCGTGGACAAAACTCATCGTTCGCAATCACTAAGCCTTCTTGTGTTCTTTGTTCTAGCGATAAACACAAACTTATTTGTTGTTCTCAATTTAAGGACATGAATACGAATCAATGCTTCGATGCCGTCAAGAAATACGACCTCTGTATCAATTGTCTCAGCAATGGTCATAGAGTAGGTCAGTGTGGGTCAAAGCATCGCTGTCGCACCTGTAACAGAACGCATTATACGCTCTTCCATCATGACAACGCAACTTTGACTACACTTGCAGCTCCAATACCTGCTCTAATTTCGCAATCGTTTCAAGCTTCGTCGACATTGTATTCAAACAAACCTCATACATACAACCAGCTAGCAGCCACGCATTCGCATGTAGAGACATCGGACCACGTGCAGGTCATTTTAGCAACAGCCCAAACATAGGGTATTCATTTACCAACCTTAAAGCTCGAACCACCACAACAATTAAGTCACGCACATCAGCCTTTCAACTTTCTCTCCAGTTGTATACCAACCTGACGCTAAAATTGAAAAGTAAACTGGACCAACAATCCAAACAGAGCTGTAGATGTTGCTACTGCGCTTGCGTTTGTATCGTTACGCTATCACCGCAGATGTCACTAAAATGTACAGGCAAGTACCTTTGAAAAAAAATTATCGTGAATTTTATTATAACTCTGCCGAGCTTCTCCAGACGCAGATCTTCTCACACACAAGCTCATCACTGTGACATATGGCACTGCCTCAGCTCCATCTATAGCAGTACGAAGCCTTCACTACCTAACAGATAAGCATATGAGTGAATTTCTAATGGGCGCTGCGGCTGTAAAGACCTCGTTTTGTGTTGTTAATCTTCTGTGTGGTGCCGATGACACTGATGCCTCACAAACATTAAATGCAGAAGTTATTGAGATACTTCGACGCGGTCAGTTTCCTCTATCCAAATGGCATTCCAATCACCCAGATTTCATGGAAAGCCAAACATTGAAAGAGCTAGGTATTACCGATGATTCTATAACAAGTGCACTTGGAATCAACGCAGCGACACGCTGTTGTTCACATTCAGACCAAAATAATAGTTTTATTTTCGTCTCAATATCGATAGTTTATTTTGACTATCGACGGTTTTCGATCCACTTGGAGTGCTCTCACACTCATGACAACCAAATGCTCGGGACATACAAATGGGTTTTGCGACGCATCAATTCGGTGCATATGGAACGTCGAAATCGCCAGTACAAAAACAGTTTCTCCCAACACTCGAACTTTACGGTGCCCACCTTCTCGCTCGCCTGTATCCTAAGGTAAAGAAGATATTCACTTCTGTTCCCCTAACTACTTTCTTTTGTATTGACTGGCAATTAGTTCTACATTGGTTAAAACAAAACTATTTTACGCTGCCTTCCAAGGAGGCTGCGCTGCTGTTGATCTCGAATATTCGATATGGTATATGGTTTTCGTCGCATCGCCTGGCTTTTTCAGTTCAGTGATAAATGCAGACAAAAGCCTACAGCAAACGCCATCTCCTTACGAATTAAAGCGCGCATCCTATTGCATTATCTATATTCAGCAACAGAAGTTTTCAACCGACATTCAATTGCTTCGCAAAAACTAAGCTCTGAAAAGTAACTTGAAGTTTCTCATTCCATTTTTGGATAACGTAACCAGTTTTGAACTCGTGAAGATTGGTGGGCGTTTGGATTATCAGACTTACCAAACTCCCGGAAGTTCTCGATTCTATTACCCAGCAATTCTCAATTTGCAATAAAATACGTTTGATACCTAATTTACGAAATTTTCACGCAGGCCCAAAGGCATTGGTAGCCTTTATCAGATTGGAATTTTGGATTGTCAACGAGATGTTGTTCGTCGTATCGTTCGATGACGACATTTACGAAATTTTCACGCAGGGCCAAAGGCATTGGTCGCCTTCGTCAGATTAGAATTTTTGATTGCCAACGCTAGTTTTGTTCGTCGCATCGTTCGTTCCTGCGTGCATTGTGGTCGTTACAAGCCAATCCACCCATTTGAACGTTATGGAATCGACTTTTGTGGACCAAACATACAGATCTTCGAATTCAACGAAAACCAGCTTGCAAGTCATACTTAGCTGTATTCGTGTGCCTCGTAACTAACATCGAGGTGTTCTCCGACTTAAACAACAAACGCATTCCTAAATGCACTGAAGCGAATGAATGGTCGCCGTAAAATATCATGTGATATCTTTTGCGACACTGCCACCAGATCCTAACCACTTTGATGCACTGACAGCTGGGCATTTCCTAGTCGGTGATTCATTACGTGGCTTGCCTGAGCACTCACTAAAGCTGTAGACCGTCTCACATCTTTATCGCTACAACACAATCACTGCCATCAAGCAAACATGTCAAGTGAACAACACCTTCACTTAATCTCATTGAGGGTGCCTTAGTGATCATACATCACGACAACCCGCCACCGCACCGCTGGAGACTAGGTCGAGTCGAATCTTCGAACTACCAATGGAACCCTTTATAGGCCAATACATAAATTAGCCATGCTTCCGATTTCTTGAAAGGTAGTTCTTTCAACGGTGCCGGGATGTTGGGTCACCCTAATGACATTTGCCTGTGCTCCCGACAGTATATTAGTCAATATACATTTCATTTACATTGCTTACATTCAAACGCCCAAATACATATACATGCATTGTAGTACTCATAAATCTCTTTATTAGTCTCATTTGCCCAAACTTTGTAAAGTGAACAATATGTGTATACATATGATCAACACTTAAAATAAATCACTCGCTAATAAATTGCTAACAAGTGCTTATCGGAGTTTAGTTATTCGGTCGGTCGATGGAAATATATAGTACAGCTTTACTTTGGTTTTTTTGCATGCAAGTCTTCGTTGGCTGCATTTACACATCCTCAATTATTACAATTTAAAAAAAAAGTTAGAAAGCTAGCGTTTCTTACTCCAACAGTAACCAAAGACTTCAGTAAAGATTCTGTGGAAGCGCTTATTTTTTTAATTCATATAAACCTATATGTAAACTATAACTTGTTTATTATTTTGCACATACTTTTTATGAAATAAGTCGAATTTTTTTATGTGTTTGAGAAAAAATGTTCCAAAACATTTTTAGACCTGTATGCTATGATCTGCATGCTCTATGTATAGCACGATATCGACATACAAGTATTTTACCGTATTAATAAATATACCATACTACCGTATCTTTCGAGTATTTTATACTCCACCAGTGTTGGTGGGAAAAAGTCTCTGTCTTCGAAAGATCAAGGAGAAGTTTATTGACTTTGCTTACTATTCTGAATTTGCGTCTACTTGCCAAATATAAAAACACCCAAAGCACTTTTATGTCCACGGCCACCATCACTTGACAATTACAGCCTAATTAAGAAAAGGAAAACGTTTAAGTGTTGTAGCGTAAAAAATCTTTACCTTGAAATACAAATATTCTATCACCTAATATAACCTTAGGTCGGCGAAAATTCTCTACTTCAGCCATTGCTAATGAGGTACCTGGCGGTAGGTATAAAATGCTATGCGTACAGGATAAAACCCATCATGGAGGCTAGTAAGGAAGAAAAGCGGGCTGGGATATCAGACCAAACCTCGTTAGGTGGCTGCTTTCACCGGTGGGCACAACGAGTTTACTTGCTGTGTTTCCAGCGGACATACCTATGCTGTGAATGAAGAAGTTCACAGCGGTTGTAGTGCTACTGCCAAACCCGCCTTACAACGTAGAGGTACCACAGTCCATGAACTCTCCGACCTCGAAAGCGTCAACACAACCAAGAGGAAGCTTCTAGCTATAAAGACTAGTATAGAGCTGAACACAATAAGAGGTTGAAGAAGAAAGCCACTTAAAAAGAAACGGTCAAAGTCCACGAAAGTCTTAGCTGCAAGTCCAACCGGACGAAGAAAGAGGGAAAAAAATTGGATTGGGCTACGGGGGAAAAAAGGAGGAAGGCCTTGCATACTACATGTCGCAGACGCAATTCACGTCCACGGATCCGAAACACAAATGGGATCGAGTAGGGGATTTTAGCCGAAAAGCAGGAACATTTAAAGTCCAGGGCTTCAGCACTGCAGATGCACTGCGCCACCTCAATAGGCAAAATCTTGATATGCGGACGAAAGATTAGAGGGTGCTTAAAATTACCAACTTCGGCAAGGAGGATGGCAGCCTCTAAATAAACATGTCAGTCGAGGACATTTTACACACATTTGTACATACGCCAAAAGCACACGGCATGATCAAAGTAATACTGAACTCATTTAAATTTATTTTAATTCTCTCCCATGAGCAAGTGAGTAAAATCAAATTGTTACTTCACACTCGAAAGAGTCATAAATTGCCGGCACTTATATATGTAGAAATACTTTCGAGTTTTTTAAATAGATCTATGTTCTATTTGCCAGTAGATATTGTAACCATAGTTGCCAATTGGGCGAAATTTACTAATTTATGTATGTTGCTACATTTACACACAACATTTTATCGCATATGTTTATTCTAGTAAGAGTAACTAGTTAAAATATACAATATTTAAAATATTTGATATACAGTCCTGTGCAAAAAAAACCGGACAGCCTGGAAACTCCATTTTTTTGTCATAATATCGAATTTATTAAATATGTTTGAATTCATTTTTTCAATATTTTCATACCATGTTTGGCCACCGTTTGCCTTAATTACCGCTTTAATACGTCTCGGCATTGATGTAACCAGGTTTTGTAACAATTCTTCCGAAATACCGTTGTGCCAAGTGTCCATTATAATGTTATCCAGGTCAGTTTTTTTCTTAGGTTTTTTTTTCAGCTACCTGCTTCTTTACAACGGCCCAGAGGCCCAGAGGTTATCAATTGGGTTTAGGTCGGGGCTATTACCCGGCCATTCCAATTGGACAATACCGTTTTTTTCCAGAAATTCTTTTACCTGCAACAAATAAAGAATAAATGATTGGTTTTTGATTTGAAATTAAAAAATAAACACTTGTGAGATTTAAAAAAAAACATAATTTACTTTGTGAGATCGGTGACATGGCGCAGAATCATCCTGAAATATAACGTCCGTTCTTAGAGAATACTGCTCTTCGACGACTGGTAGTAAATGCCTTTTCACCAGATCTGCTTCCCACATGGTGGATACCATCCGATCCAAAGAGGTTAAACTTCGCTTAATCCGAAAAGATCACATTCTTCCAGTGCTCAGCACTGATGTCTTCTTTAAAGTCCGGCATTTATCAATCTCCTACGCATAGAAGATGAATTTATTTCGACGCCAGATGCATCCAAGAGCTTCCCCGCTTAATCGTCCGGCCTTTAGCAGGCGTCGTCTTTTTTCGTCGTCCAGATCCTTTTTTCTGCTCCGTTAATCCCATTTCTGCAACTTTCTTTAAAAAAATTTCCAACAGATGATTTGCTGAATCTTACTTTATCAGCAATTTGACGTACAGACAATTTTTGCTGCGATGATGCGACAATTTTTCCCTTAACGGCATCACTCATTTGCTTCGATCTTGGCATATTTTTTATATAAACACTTGTCACGAATAAACTATTTCACTTATTGGCTTATTAATGATACAAATATATTCAAAACTGTTCTTTTTATACACAGGAAAAACTACTTGCCGCTAAGATGATTCAGACTCAAGATCTTTAAATAGGGGTAATTTAACTGTCCGGTTTTTTTTGCGCAGGACTGTATATGTGTATGCAGAAAATTAACAATTTGTGAATAATTATATAACATTTAATAACAAATTATTACATATGTTTTGTTTGGTTTAGTTTGATCCACCAAATATTAAGTGAGTGGCATCCGTTTTTCTTTAGTTTCTTTTCGAATCAGCCGATTGTTTTGACAGCGTTCAAAGCGCTTTTTTGGTCATACAAGCATTCAATGTATGTCAAGCGAAAGTAAGCAAGTAAAGCCAGCCAGCATTGGGTTAGGGCCTTTAGTAATTTTTTATATGAGAATGAGTACGCATTTGCATCAATTTTTATAGCTCATGACTTAAGTGCACTAATTTTATTAGTACTCATTGCAGATTTCTGTTATACATAATTCTCGAGTGGAACAAACCAGGCGAGAACAGCTATACTGGTAAAGAAAAGTATACTTTCATATATTGATCTAAATTTCTCCGCAGATGACCTGACCGAGCCGTAAAGGATGGCAAGGATGAGACACCATTCCCTGCATCCTGTTACATGCCCCATGATGATGAATCACTGTTGAAGATATGTGTATTTCAAGCAGAATTCTCGGCCCTCAGCAAAAGTGAAACCTTCAGAAATGAAAAGTACACTAAGTGAGATTTCTACAGGAATATAGTAATAGGTAATCTAACTAGACTCGAGGAATGTGACTCAACCTCTGAACTAGGGGAACGGATATGCACACTTACAAACATTCTCAAAAAAGCGTATTATATCGCGAGCAATCCGGTACATGCCAAGCGTGGCTCGAAGCCGCCTTAGTGGAATAAAGAGTGAGTTCGGATCACTTAGGCGTAGTGTTAAGAACTGTCGTATCGTCAAATCGTATAGATAGTATCCTGCTGGAGGGAATATAAAGACCTACTTAACTAGTATAATAAAGAGTACTTAACTAATATATCAATATATGAAAACTTAATTATATACCTATCCTTTGATGAGTGGCCAGGACGGTATTCATACCTAGGATGGGCAAAGAATTTCCCCGTTATTCAAAAGAATATACACCTATTGGTGTCATTCCTTCTGAAGACATTCGAAAGGAAGCCAGGTGCCAACATTAGAGAAAACCTTGTATTGGCTAGCATATCAAAAGCAGCACGGCTATAGGAAGGGTAGATTCACTGGGACTGCACTGAGTTGCAGAATTAATGGGGAATAGAACGAAGTCAAATTGCTCAGATAGGCGCATGCAGGAACACTTCTAGCTTATGAGCTTTTGAAAAAATTTTAAAGGAAAGCACACAAGCTGATAGCCTATGCATCACATGCCAGCTGGATGGACATTAGTAACAACGACACATGTAGAAAGTACAGTAAAGTAGACAATGAGAAAGACACTGGAAGACCTCCTCTGCTTCTATCCAGCCTTATTTAGAACTCGTCTTAGACATCTAGGACCTTTGCAGTTCAAGGGACTAGATGAAGAATCAAGAAATTAAATATAAAGTCTCTCATAAAGCTGGCAAAAAGCCTTGACATCCTGTATGATGAATACTTCAACTCGAATTAAACTGAATATCCATGTGACATTACAAGGACCAGTATGTATATGTATGGCGTAACAGCCGGCCAGTATATTCTAAGCTAACTTTATATGTTATGTGCGAATTTATTAAAACCAAAAATAATCTGCCTAAATCTATTAGTTTTGATAGCTATAAGATTAATTATTTTTAAATTAAAAAAATACAGGGTGTTTTGTTCAGAACTGTCTATTAAGATTTATAAATCAAAAACCTTGAAAACATTTTTGTCTAGAATTCCACTTAAAATTTTTTTTGTTAGTTGACGAAGAAGTTAGCTCACCCTACGAATTGTATACAATGGAGAAGGAATTATGATATAATAGGAAAACGTACTATGAGAAAATGAAGTTTCCGACCGAAATAAAAGCGAAACAGAAAATTACCTCAGTGTTTTCTTAACGTAGTTTCCACAATAGGCCTATTTCACATGTCTGTTCTGATCCTGAAAAAATAAGAACAGGAAGACGTATTTCGTCACTTAAACTGCAAAACCACGTATCATCAAAAAATCCGAAAATAAGTTTTTTATTGATTACGACTTTCTATAGGATATGATATATAGATAGGTGTATAGAAGGTTTAAAGCTTCTGCTACAAGATGAAACCAAGTTTTTCCTTATCCTGGAAAATGATGTTAAGTTATTTTACCTTTTAAGGTGATGATTTTAGGTTATGAAACACACGAATATATTCATTACTTCACACCCTTGATAATATCTCATTTTATGCTACACTTTCAAACTAAACAAAATCGCAACAGGTCTGTGGAATAGGCCACGTTTAAAAACGCGCCAAATGCATTATCTCATAGGTGTTATGGAAACTTTGCATATTATGGTAATAACAACTTTTCGATTTATTATATCTCAGAAACGGTGGCTCTTTTAATATAATGTAAATAAATTTCAAATTTTTCTGTGCCAAATGGAATGAGGAATTTTGACAAAATATGATTAAAATATAATATTATATTAATCTATTTTTTGTAAAGTGATTACATTTTGTCAAATCAATTATTTTTGCATTTTCGTTAAGTGTAATATCTTGAAAATATTCTCTGAAAATTTCTAGTTGATCCGATAATTACTTTTTGAGTTATTCGACAAATAACAAAGCGCGCTCGGACACTTCAAAGCGCTTGGGAGCAGGTAGGTGAAACTTTAAATGCGTTTTTCTCAAAACTATGCTTTTTGAACTGGTGACAACTGTAACTCGAAAACCGCTTAGTAAATTTTAATGAAATTGATACAGATTTTAGAATATATAATAAACTCGGGCCTTATCGATGGATTTTTTTTTCAAAAATTTTGATTTTTTAAGACCAATTAATTTTTCCCAAAAATCTTGAAAAAAATTCGATCTGGTTCAGGATTATCTATTTATAAAACTAATTTTTTTTATCCGATTAATTTTAGATGAATCTCCAAGGACTTATGATTATCACCGCAATGATCTTTTTTTGGAACTGGGTCAACACAGACAGCTATATCTTTGGAAATTAATACATTTTTTTGAAATGTTCGTGACTTCAAGTCAAAACATTGTATAATAATGCCATATTACTACTTTTGTAAAATAACATGTTTTAATAGCAAAAAAAAAAAAAATTACTGAAAATTCTCATTTTTTCGTGCCTCTGACTACCCCTAACCCCTTAAGGATATTGTGTGTCGTCATCCGAGAATTCGATCCGAGGATATTAATCTCATTATTCCATCCTTTTCCTTTCTTCTGCTACCGCTTTTTCACCAGTCCTTGCGCCAAGTTTTTTTCTAATTATTGTAATAAGATTATAATTTTTAACCTACAAGTTACATATAAGCTTATTTACTATTTTTTTATTTCCATTACTTCCTCATGATTGCATACATATCTACATACATACATCAATTTACAATTTCTTCTTTTCAAGCAAATCCACTTTTAATACGACATTCTGTGTACTATATTTCACTTTCACTATTTATTAGCCCCATTTTTTTTTTTTTTTTTCAAAATAAAATCCGAGTGAAAATTAGTGTTCTGAAAAACGAATTCACAAGAAAAGATTCGGTTAAGATTCACTTCACATAAATTGTGTGATACATGTAAGTAAATTTAAGTGCTAAAATTATGCAGAACAAATATTTAAAATAGTATATTTTCATAATAAAAGTAACTTTTTTATTATTCAAGGGGAAATCATAAAAACGCAGATTAGGATGCAATTATTATTATTCGATTGATGGAAGCTCATAGAGACATGGCCCAAGGCTTTGCGAAGAGTGACAAAAAAAAAGTCGATGCGCTTTGTAAGGAACCGGTAACAGAGTTTAATGTAAAGGGTGTTTAAAATAGTTTCGGGCAAGTGACCGCCGGCTCAAGTAAGGAAGTTTTGGAAGCCCGCAAACCAAGGTCCTTGCGGATGGACTAATTCGGGTCTCCTTAGATACTCTGCTCCACAGTAGCAACAGCATTTTCGGTACGCACTGTACGGCGTATCTGAGGATGTATATTCGCCACTAGAGTAAACGTAGTGTGAAACCGATCTGACTGAATTACCGACTCTTCTGGACGATTATATCGACTGAATATTCGACGTCGCGCGAATCGAACTATTATTTTGGTTGAATTTGAACGATTTTAAAACTTTGTTCCTGAGCAGGTCTGTTCATTATAAAATGACAAGCCAAACTGAGTACAAATCAAGCAAAAAAATAATTTCCGAAAAAAGTATTGTCTCATTGAAAACCAAAGAAAAAAATATATTTCTAGCTGGAAAAAGTTAAAAACCAGTAATTTTGCTATTCTAAAGAAGTTTTATTAAGCTTATTTTCATCAGGTTTGGACGGATTGAAAGGCTTTCATTAGGAAAAAAATTGTTCATAACATTTCTGAAGCTAGACAAATGGGCCAGTAGTTTCTTTTGCATTCAGCTCATCTTCTGTAACAATCGTTGCAAATATACTTAACGCGGTAATTTTTATTATTATTTTGATGTATTTTAATACAAAATAATTTGAAAGCTTTTATTCAGTTGTATGATAGAATAACAACGTGAATGAAAAGAAACAAATTTCTCGTTTTTCAGAACACCAAAACCAAATTAACTCGTTTTTGTATTCATTTTAATTTCCACTTTAACGCGAATTTCAGAACCTGCCTGAATATCTCAGCAATATTCTCTGAAAATTTAAAGTAAACCCGACAAATGCTTTTCGAGTTATTCGATAATTAACAAAGGGTTCTCGGGTGCTCTGGAACGATAGAAAGCAGATAGATAGCAGCAGCTGCTATCGAAGAGTGTGAAACTTTAATACGATTTCTCAAAACAATTTTTTTGAACTAGGGAAACCTGCTCAGTAGCTTTCAATGAAATGTCTACAGCTATTTGAAAACATGATGAACTAGTGCCTGATCGAAGGTTTTTTGTTAATTCCGGTTTTTATAAACAATTAACTCTTGGGTTTTTACTGAAAAAATTTTACAGAGGCCGCCATATTGTTAATTAAAAAAGCTTAAATCAGGCACTAGATCATATGTTAGTTAAACTAATTTTTTTTGTCTTTAAGGATTAGTGATGATCACCACAAGGAGCTTTGGTTGGAACCATAAACAGTTTACTTCATTTATTGCAATTCAAATATGAATATTCCAGTTTTTAAACACAGTTTCGGCATAAGTTAATCCATCAGTTTTTTATGTTTTTGAAACATGCGCACATGTATAAACATATTTAGTCCATATACCATATCTTTGGCCATGAGATCATATGTAACTACGATATTACTAACTGTCTTCGATTCGCCATTTTTCTGTTAGCTCCTGCTCTCTTGTAAAAAAATTCTTATCGAATTCGTGCAATTGAGTATTCCTCACACCTCATTAAAGTGGTATAACTGCTAATTTCAATGCTACCAAGTTTTGTTTTGCATATTTTAGATCTGTTTTACTATAGTGAACGGTTCAAATGACAAATGAAAATACAAATTTCTTTCTTTTTCTTTTGTTTTTGAAACTTAAGACTTATTCAATAATAAAATCAAATCTAGTAATGTATAAAAAACAAAACTAAAAATAAAAATATTTCTCCACTAAGAAAGAATCATAACACTATTGCGCACGTGTCATAAGACATTTTAGCGCAGGGTTGTACCACAAGTGATGCTCGTTTATTTGAGCATCTGGTATAGTTTTTTCGATTCGCTACTCTCCACGCCTGGCTAATCAAAGACAGCTTTTATATTGTAAATCGTGGCTTTATAATTTCAACAACGATATTTGAACCTATTCTAAGATTAGTTATAATGATTCGTTTTTTATTGACAGACATAACATACATATCTAATCGATATTTGCAAAAATCGATCAAATATGTAAAGAATTGTATAGTACTATAATCGTTCTTCAATACTTGCCCCATATTCCAAGGAATTTCTTCACCGCGGTTACGCATTTCCGTAAGTCCTCGAAGTACGTGGAAGACCATTGTTATTTCAACCCAGCGCTTCTGTATTTTCTCTTGCTCTTCGTCAAATATTATACCCACTTGGTATGGGAAAGCGAAGTAAATATCGGTTTCATTTATTTCTAATTGTTTCCTTTGAGCCACAGATAGTTTCTGTATAGTGGGTTTTAACTCATTGATGGCCTCTTTTGACACGAAGCCGTTTAATGCATCAAATTCTCCATTTAACAGTTTTCTAGAAATAATCTATAAAAATTAAATATCTTAAATTTATGTAAGCTGCTTAATTGGCTTATTGTTATATTATAAAAAAACTTTTACATTCCCTATTAATAGAAAATTGTAACAAATAAATACGAAAGTAGACTTTTGTAGTAGGTTATAAATTAATATAAATGGCATTTCAAAAATTTCAAAAACTAATAGATCGGCATAAGAACATATTATACTTTTCGTCTGCTTTAATCATGCTCCATCTATATATAAACCAATTACCAAGCTATGGGACTTCCAAAGGGCACAAGTAACTATTATTATTTATATTTGGTTGACTTCGAAAACGTCAATCAATGCCTAAATTCGAAGTCTTTCATCTTCCACGACTTGAAATATAAGAAACTTGTTGCTCAATTAACAATAGATAAAATCTTTTACTCAGAATTGTTGTGGAATCCATAAAATTTACTTAATTGTCGGAATTGCGATCCAACTCTAATTTTCAATGGTGTCACAGAATCTGATTGGATTTTCGTCTTTTTATTTAATAGCCAATAGTAACAAACTAAAAATTTCGTAATCTAATACAATTTAAACATTAAATTGCTTCAAATAAGCAGTAATGGCAACTTTTCATTATTGTGGAAGAAAGTAGCGAAAAAATTAAAGAATTATAAAATCTACTTCATTCAGAGTTTTCAAAAAATCGATTTTTGTTTTTGCATTCTCAAAGTATAATATTTTAGAAATATTCTATGAAAATTTTAAGAAATTTTCACAAATATTTTTCGAGTTATTCGATAATTAGCAAAAGGTTCTCGGAAGTTCTGAAACGTACGTACTACCTCACAATGCGCTTTTCTCAAAAATATGCTTTTTGAACTGGTAACAACCGATCGGTAAATTTTTGAAAACATGAAAAACTAGTGCTTAAAAGGTTTTGTTTTTAATTTTGATCTTTTATAAAATATTAATTGTTGGGGTTTTCTCGAAATATTAGAAAAAATTTTACTGAGACCACCTTTCTGTTATAATAAATTCGGCCAGACACTAGATTATATTATATATTAATAAAACTTATTTTTTTTTGTTCAATTGATTTTATATGAATCTCCAAGGATTAGTAATCATAAAACTAATCGAGATAGATATAAGGTTATGCATATATAAATGATCAGGATGACGAGACGAGTTGAAATCCGGGTGACTATCTGTTCATCTGTTCGTGCAAGCTGTACCTTGGATAAAAATTAAGATATTTTGATTAAACTTGGTACAAATATTCCTTGGAAAAAAAGGAAGGATGAGTTCATAGATGGGCGTAATATAACCAGTGCCACGCCCACAAAACGCCATTATTCGCCATAACTAAACTGTAAATTAAGATACAGAACTCAAATTTAGCACAATGAATCACATCAAGTAGATGTTCATGCGGTTTGAAAATCTTTAAAAAGTGGACGTAGCCCCGCCCCCAAATAAATTTAATGTATATATCTTCTAAACAAATGAAGCTATATCACCCAAATTTGCACAGGACAAATCTCTTCAACACTTCTTACGATAGGGTGAAAATAGGTAAAATATAGTGATAACGACGCCCTCCAGTAACGGTTGGGCGAATCAGTAACTAAATACGCCAGAGACATTAAATTTTATATCCAGGACGGCAGGACTTTATAGGAATCGGTATCAAAAATATACAATAGGCGTGACACCGCCCACTTTTAAGTGAAATCACATATCTCGGGCGCTGCTCAACCAATTTCAACCAAATTCGGTACATAACACTATTCTAATATTCTTATATTACAGTGCGATAATAGAGGCAATCGGACTACAACCACGCTTACTTCCCATAAAACACAATTTAAATTCCATCTGATTGTTTCACATTCCAGTATACATATAAAGCACCAACTAATATAACGGGACAAAATTTTGCATGAATGGTATCTTTGAGTGTGCCACCTTATAACCAAAAATTGTCCAAATCGAACCATAACTGTTTCAGCACTTAGGTACCGAATATGTGGACCTCTATCCCTATGGTTGACTCTTTACCTAAAATATCGGCCAATGTGTGAGATATACATATGATTGAAATTCGGAAAGAATCCGTTTCTGATAATGGTATGTCTGAATGTCAAAAATTGGTTGAATCTGGTAAATACTTCCCTTAGCCCCCATATACCTAATATAAAGATTTTCAAACCTCCTGTTGACTTTATACCACATATATCCGCCAATAAGTGAGTTATCTTAATGAAAAGAGATCGTATTTGACTAATTTTAGGATATCATTGTGTCTAAAATGGATAAAATCGGGTGAATACCTGACCTAGACCCCATATAACTAATATATGAATTTTCGAAAAGTCAGCTGGCTTTACTCCATATAGATTGGCAATGGTATGCGAGGTACGTTTATGAAACCCAGGAAGCACCCCCCAACTCCCATGTACTACCATACATGTAATAATTATCGTTTTTCTAATAAGTTTTATACCGAATATGTCGTTCAGTGTGTGTCATATATTTAAAAAATTGCTTGAAAATACGTTCTCAAGTATACCTGAGCAATTTCCAAAATAATGCAATCAGACGTCCATTTCTTTGCCGCCAATATAGCCAATATAATGATTTCCGTCTTTCCACCTTCCATCACTTTAAATCGTTCAGGTCGGCCAAAATGAGAGATTTTAATAAAATTAAATGGACAAGTTTTCTAAAAAATTATTTGGTTTAGCGCTGAATTAGATATAATGAATTCCGATCATCTGGTTGACGTTTTCCACCTCAACACAATATATGTATTTAGCCTCCTCGGTCGAGTTGATATCACATACATACATACATCTTAGTTAAAATGTTTTTAATAATTAGCTGACGCGAACTAAAATATAACAATAAAATATGGTCTAAGTTAATGGCCTTAAATATAAGTCATGGCCGTTTTTTCCGGTCAAGGACTGTCAACTCGGCAAAATTCTACCGCTACAACAACAACGACAACAATATCAGTCATGATTGACATTTTTTCACCATTTTTTTAAATAATGAATGTTAAATTCTTTCGCAACATTTTTTAATATAAAATCTTGCCAGCACCTGAAGGATTTTTCCTGGCTTTGATTCTTGGAAGTTGCAAGAGTATAAAATATTCAGTTACACCCGATCTTAGCCCTTGATTACGTGTTTACTTTATATTAAATCATTGCCCTTTTTCTAGGGATGAGTTTTGAAGAGTAATCCGTCAGGTCGCGTATTGCCGAACGGCTTGCAGGCAGCATGAGTTATACGAAAATCCAGGCGCGACGGACCCACAATGAGCAGCTTCCTGGTCAGCGTCTCTTCCCCATGTTAGGTGCGGCTGATTAAAACTAACTAACCGGTACACGACACGGCATACTGGGAGTCCCTTGAAACCTTCGCCAACGACTTCTCCGAAATGAAAAGGGTGATGTGAGCTTGCCTCTGCCGAGGTATCAGCTGCGGCGTGTATCAGGAAACAGCACCCTCGGTCCTTGAACAGGAAGTGTGCATTGTACATAGGAGTAATAGCCAACGTTGCCAAGGGTGAGCGTCGGTCCGTCTGTATTTTCCGGGACCGGCAAAGCGAAGGACTGGCCTCAGGCAACTGGGGTTGGGGCATCGTCCGTATACCCGTTCTGGTATATTTCGGCCCACCCCCCTAAACCCCGAAGATAACACTCCCAAAGCCAAAGTAGTGCAACAGCGTGTTGACTACATGTCGGAGCTAGGAAATGCTATAAAGGAACTGACTGAAGCAATGCGTCCTCCGCAGCGCTCCATCAACAACAATATGAGGGACATCCTCAACTCTATAGCAAGGCTCTATGCAAAAGCCCTGGAGGAGCACACAGGAATGAAAGAAACAAGACGGAATGCCCTCCTGAAAACTACAATTACGGAGACAACTAAGAAACTAGGAGAAAGCGTATCACGCATTAGGAAGACAGCCAAAGGTGAAATACTGTTCGAACTAGAAGAAACGCAAATGGGGAGTATGAGCGAATTTAAGAGTGAGATAAGTCTTCTAGGAGACCAGGCACAAATCAAGGCGCTTACACGCAAAGTCGTGGTAGAAATTCGTGATCTAGACGAAATCACCACCAAAGAGGATATTTCCGAAGCTATACGAAACCAGGTGAAGAAACTAGAAGCAAGAACACTGCTAGATGTGCAAAAAATCAGGATAGGATGATCGTTGACACAAGCAGTGTTGCCACTTGAGAAAATCTTTGGGTACCTATTAAATCTGTTGCAAATTTTCTTATCAGCAAAACATTACGTTTTCAGATCACATTTGGAAGATATACATACAATAAACAAATACATACAAATAAACCTTAGAGGTCTATTAAATTTAGCAACATGCACACCCTTCTTTTCCCGTGACAAGTGCGCCCATATCCTCAGAGAAGGGTATATGAAGAACAAGGACACGCCGAAATTCTCTCCTCCTTCAACTACTTTCCTGAAACCTTGGATCACTGCGTCGCAGAGGCTACTCGTGGAAGCTTTTCGCTGCTCACATACCAGCTAGGGATATGCGGATGGGAAGAAGTCGCTGGAAGAGAGGCGAAGTGGGCGTTTTCACGGATGGGTTGAAGCTAGGAGGGAAGGTTGGCGGGCTGTAAGGAGCTCTCCGTCAATCTTAGATGTAGGCTACCTGACCACTGTAGTGTTTTTCAGGTGAGAATTTACTTCGACAACAGAGCGACAATACTAGAACTAAGCTCACTAACTGTGCGCTCACGGCTTGTCAAGGAGTGTTTGTCCTTACTAGAAATAGCATCAAGCTACTTCCTCATGAGACTCGTCATAGCGGAATCACTGGCAACCGCTAAGCCGATGAGCTAGTCAGAGGGCACCCTTGCCACATACACATCGGAATAGGAGCGAGTAGAATCTCCAATGGCGTCTTGCGTTCTAGCACTTAACCAATAACCTCGCACCACAGGAAATCTACTGAACTACTTGCCCTCCTGCCACAATCGTAGGGGTTCTTACAGGACGCTGTCCGATAGGCATACATGCGGTAAGCCTAAAATCCTGATCGGCCGGTACTTGTCTAACTTGTACAGAGGTGGGTGAGGTGTAAACATCCAGGCACTTTCTCCTTTATTGTCCAGCTTTTGCAAGACAGGTTGAAACATCTCGGCAGTCTTACCTTCGGCGAACCACAAGACATTGCCAAAACTGACATTAGCCGTCTCAACAATCTTGTGATAGACTCAAAGCACTTTATCGGTTTGTGAGGGGCTTATGATCTATTATATTGGAGCTTTATATACCACAACAGACCGACGTTCTAAGCGGTCAAAGTGAGATGCCTGTTAGTCAAGTTGTCACATGTCGCAAAAGTTTAAGTTTTTATTTACCTGACGTCGATATGACTTTGTTAGCTTAGGTTTTAGCTACTTTATTGTTACACATAAAATCAAGTTGAAAAGTATAATGTTAACAATTATTTAAAGTAAAACTAACGTATTTATTCGCCCATGACCTCCCTTTCTTTTAATTTGATGCATGGAGTTGACGGAATGCGCGAATGTATCAAATTCTTGACACTTTTTATCTGTATTTTACCGTTTCAACATATAGAACTAATGGAATTATAGTTAGATCTCCTATTGTTCAAATATCTTTGAACAAGCTTATCTTTAATAATGCTGAGGTAGTACAAAACTTACATATAGACATTAACAAACATAAAACTATATGCTGTAATACATATGCATACATAAATAAATGTATGCATTGATAAAAATAGAGTTCTGAAAATACATTTATGCACTATAATTCTGTGCACTTGAACACTAAATATGTCACATCACATAAAATAGATAACCTACGAACACACACACGCACATAGATTGAGTTGTACAATTAAAAACAACCTCATGTCGTGTAACGATAGTTACAAATATACACATATATATACATATAATTAGATAGTAAGATTTGTAAATAGTATATAAGAGATGAATTTAATAAAATAAAGTTAGAATGAAATATTTCTTAGCTCAATGAAGATCTTTATATTTCTCCCACCAGCGGTAAGAGTCTAAAGAATCTTCATTGAGTTTATTCACCTATTTTATATACATTAAGCTAATAGTTCTCATTCATAACTTTGAGCGAACAAATCTAAAAACTAACTTTCATTCTAAAAATGTACATCTGATTAAAAAAAATTGCCTACCAACCAAACTACCAACAGCAAATGAAACTACCAATTTTGGTCTGATCGAACCAAAACGGCAACGCTGGACACCAGAGATAAAGAGACAGCTCTCCTGTGAAATAAAAAAGCAATCCTCAACATTGGGCGAAGGATGCAGTATAAAAGCTAGCAAATCCGCTGAATCTCCTGTGAATGTGCCAAATCGACACCGCCTCCTCATCATACACAGGCTTGATGAGTAATACAAAAATCCAGGATCCACGAGCCCGCAATGAGTGGCTTCCTGGTCAGCGTCCTTGAAATCTTAACAACGACTTCCCCGTTTGTCGAAATAGATAGGCTGATATGAGCTTGCTCTGCCGAGATGTCAGTCGTGCTGTTTATCAGTTACCCGCCCCTTCAGATTAGTAGCGTCGTGTTTTCCGGGACAGGAAAAGCGAAGGACAGGCTTCAGGGAACTAGGTTAGGAGCATAGCCTCTGAGAGGAAACCCGTTTCTGTCTATTTCATCCGCACGATGCACTGAAAAAAAAGGAATGGAGTTTTCAAAGAGTAACAACACCAACACAGGCAATAGTTACAATTGCAACAACATTTACTCGTCATAAATTGGTAGTCGCACTGAAAGCCTACAAAGATACTCAGCTCCGATTGTCTCCACCAGCGTTGCAAGATGGCAGACCGCAGACCGAAAACGATACAACCGCACAAAAACTGTTTGACGGAGTTGGGGGGGAGGGCTAAATAAAAAAAAGCTGACGGAATTGATGCGCCCACCACAGAGAACCATTAACAACAACGTAGCCTCGCGGGAAATAAATCTAAGTTATATTAACAAGCGCAAGAAAAATATCAAGGAAACTAGATAAAAAATAAAACAAGAAATGAAGAATCTAACCAATGAGGGGAAAAAATAAGCGGGTTAAGAAAGTAGCTGGACAGAAATAGGAGAACTATAGGACAAGAAAAATATAAAACAAGTAAGGAATGGATAAGCTTGGGTGTAACCAAACATTTCATACTAGTGCAACTTACAAGGATCAAAGCTGGGTAAATACCTTTAGGTGTTTGCATACTTTATATTAAGAAATTTCATTATCATATGAACTTATTTTGAAGGTCATACACACACTTAGTGTTATTACTATATTTGCCTTCTCGTCAGCGAAAATTATACTAAAACCATTTCTGGAAGGTTGATTGCATTAATTTTTGAATATTAGTTATATTGGGGCTAAGGCAAGGTTCCGCCGTTTTTCTCCATTTCTGTTATTAGAAAAACACGCTTTTTCAATTTCATTAAAATAACTAGCACATAGGCCGATATATGTGGGCATTGACCGAGCTATTTTTGACGAACAAAAAAAATTAAAAAAACCTTCTTCCCGAACAGCCAGCCATAGGCGCCACATTTCCCCTATCTGGGGACTTATATGTCTTGGGACTTATGGTCCGATTCTGACAATTTTAGACTTTTACCACTTTTAAACAATTTTCAAACCACAGATGCCTCTCATTAGTGCTGTTCGTCGTACAATATTACGGTTTTGTATCTTAATTTGCGGCTTGGTTATGGCAATTTAAAGGCATTTGATTTTTGGCGTTTTGTGGGCGTGGCAGTGGTCCGATTACACCCGTTTACGAACTCGTTCTCACTTTTTTGCCAAAGAATATGTTTACCAAATTTCATTAACATATCTCCATTATTACTTAAGTTATAGCAAGGATGGACGAACAGACAGATTGTCACTCGAAATTTAACTCGTCGTTAAGTTCGTTCGGTTTTTTATTGATTTTTCAAAAGATGATAACTTTTTGTACATTTGTCCGATTTAAGTCAAATATGCGCCGTTTTGTTCGTAAACTTGTTGCCAACGAGATGCCAACTTCATTATACCTCTCTCGTACAAGGATGTGTCCCTATTGGCAAATTGGCAAAAAAACTCATAGAGCCAATTTCATCTCTTGAGGCCAACTTCTCACCATTAAGCGCGTACCCCATGGACAGGAAAAGATGGTAATCACTTGGTGCCAGGTCCGGACTATAAGGTGGGTGCATTAGGACCTCTCATCCGCGCTCCCGGAGCTTCTGGCGCGTCACCAAAGACGTGTGTGGCCTGGCGTTGTCCTGATGGAACACAATTCGGCCTCTGTTGATCAAAGATGGCCTCATCTTCATGAGTGCTGCCTTCAAGCGGTCCAGTTGTTGGCAGTAGAGGGAATTGAGCGTTTGGCCATAGGGGAGCAGCTCGTAGTAGATGATTCCTTGCCAATCCCACCAAACACACAGTAAAACCTTCCTGGCCGTCAATCCGGTCTTGGCCACCGTCTGGGCCGCTTCCCCGAGCTTTGACCACGAGTTTGCGCTCGATGTTGTCGTAAGTGACCCATTTTGAATCGCCAGTCACAATCCGCTTCAGAAACGGGGCGATTTTGTTGCGATTCAGCAGCGATTCGCAGATGGAAATTCGGTCCATCATGTTTTTTTGCGTTAGTTCGTGTGGCACCCAAACATCGAGCTTCTTTTTGAATCCAAGGTTATGCAAATTGTTCCAAACGGTTTTCTGGCTTATCTTTAGGTCCTCAGCAATTAAATAAGTGCTCACGTGACGGTCTGTTTCCACTATTTCCATGATTTTATCGCAATTTTCGACGGCAGGCCTCCCAACGCGTGGTGCATCTTTGACATCGAAATTACCGGAACGGAACCTAGCAAACCACTTTAGCAGTTCGTTTACAGTATCGGGCCCATAAACTAAATTAATTTTTTCAGCCGCTTTGGCTGCTTTTTCGCCTTGATCAAAGAAAAATTGGCCCGTGTTGCAGGAGTCTGCTCTCGCAACCCTTTACAGTGGCCAAACAACACTACAATGCAACAATCACCACTTATACGCCACTCCCTCACCCCCAGGATCACCCCTAGACACAATGAATGACGAAGCCGCCACCAGAATTATGGGCACCTATAATAGCTGGCCCGATATTACCATTGCTAGCAGTGGTCATGCTTACCCTCGCATGAGACCAGAAAAAACATATTGAGTACGCTCGCGACTACCTAAGTTAAACCAAAGAGACCTCGCGAGTAAAAACAGGTAAAACCACTTACCCCAACAAAGAAAAATCAAACAACATATGAAAAGGAAACGAAAATCTAACCAATAAGAAGAAAACCGTCGGAGAGGCAAAGGTAACAAGGGAATAGTATTGCGTGAACCAGGAATATATCTTCATTCACATACTAAGTGTAGGCCCTGCAGAAGTTGGGAGAAAACGTAATCCGGATTGGGCAGACGGTTAAAGACGAAATCTTACTTGAGTTAAAAGGTTAGATTAGGTTGTTAGGTCGATGTTAAGAAGGATCTCACTTGGACAGCATAGAACGCCAGTCCGTTATGGTACCTAAAAACTCCTATAAAGCTTGATCAAAAGACCCTTACAGATCGACAAAGTGCTTTGAGCCTATAACAAATTTTGTTGAGCCGGCTAATATCCGTTGCGGCTAAGTCTTCTGGTCCGCCGAAGTCGTCTCATTCGTGTAAAAGCCGGACAGTAAAGTAGAAAGTGCATGCAAGGTACCTCACTCTCCGCCATACAATTTTGACAACTAGCATCGGATACGATTTTAAGAGGTACCACATGAATGTCCATTGGACAGTGTCCAGTGCGAACTCACACGATAGCGGCAAGATAAACTTTGCTCAAGGCGAATAGTTCACTAGATCTTTTGCGTTCCAGAAGGATCTCGCGGTCGCACAAGAGTTGGTCGTCGACCAGCCCATGCTAAGTACACGCGAGGTCCATTGGTCCAGAGGTAGAACTCAAGACGCCAGTGTAGTTCCAACTCGGTCCCAAAGAAGTACCCTCTATATCAGCAAGCTAGCGATATAGCAAAAGTAATATATTTAACTTAATATACTTAAATAACTTGTTCAGGGTATTAAAACGGTAGACAGCCTGGTCCGAGAAGTAACAAATACCACAGCGAACATTGTGACACATAAACGAGCAGACGCAGAGATACTCTTATAAATGTGTTCTCTGTGGTGGACAGCGTGCTATTTAATACAGGCAACATACGAGCAGACGCGGAGATGCTCTTCTAAAGGCATTCTCTGTGCTGGACACCGTGCTACTAAATACAGGCAACAGGAATACATTCGAAAAAAATGCTCAATGATCGAAATTACATTTGTTAGCAACTCCTTAAACACCTGGCAGGTGAGCAACATATAACAGTTTTTTTTATTCATGATCTTAAATTTTTTTATCACATCTCGTCATCGGTGTAATTTTTCAAGCGTATCTAAATCCCCAAACAGAAAGGTACTCTATTAAAAAAAATTATATAACACAAATTACGACCGCATATAAATATTGGTTGCGTTATACCTATGTACACTCCGCTGTTCTTACAAAAAACAATTTTCAAGCTTATTACGGGTTTCACTTTTACTATTAACTAAGATTATTTTTCTTTCTTCTCTTATTATTATTTATGTATATGTATTTATATTTTTTTAAGTTAATTGGCGCCAATAATTCTAAGACTGTGAAATACGTGATCACTACAGTTGATTACTCAAAAAAGGACGCCCATAGTCCGAAAGTGCTCAACTGGGCGCAATGAGTCCTAGTCTGATCAATCAGATCTTCAAAAAAAAATCGCTTTATGAAAACACTTTTAAACTATATTCGTTATGGAGGAAAGTTAAGGTAATATATATATCAAAGGCTAGTAAAAGCTCTCATACTAATCCAAAGGTTTTTATACCAATTAGTATTTCCCCGATCCTTCTAAAAACGCTGGAAAAATTAATAGAAATACCCATAAGAAATAATTTTACCTTAAAAAAGTGGCAGTTTCGGAACCCACGTATTCTAAAGGAAAACCTCAGAAACAGTACTAAGCTCGGTGGTAGGAGACTAAAAAATTGGTTTGATTGAAGGTAAAATAACACGCCCGCGTAGCCTTGAACTTAGACACTAGGGTAAAGAAAGCAGTAATAGAACTTAATACCTGAAAAAGGATGATGGGCTTAACTCATTGTCTCTACACGGCAGTTGTAAGGCCGGTGTTATATTGATCTAGTGGCCAATAATGGAAAATAAATACGTGGTAAGGCATATAGAAAACACACAAAAAAAAAAAACCGGGAACTGAATGTTATTTTATATTTACTGGCTCTCGTACAAAGGGAATCATCCCCATTAGTCGCCTGTTATAAGGGGAATTCTAATATCAAAGCGAATTCCCGTTTTTACCACGGATTTTCGTAATCCTTTAGAAAACAGTTTAAATTCGGTCCCCAATATTGCCTTCTTCTCCCGAGAGGTGTGGGATAGGGATGAGGTGAGACAAAGACACAGTTATAACGAGCTGCACAATATCTTACTTCTGGTCGAGGACTATAATTGACAGACACTTCATCTAGTGAGAACTATTTCATTCTGGTTTTATATCAGTATTTTCAGCGCTTATATACTATTTTTAGAATCTATCTTATCTTCCCAAACGTGCGTTTGTATAAGTATGTATATTGTATTGTCATGAATGTGCATGTATTGTATTTATTATTGTATTTCATAGATAATATTAGGTATGTTTGTTTATCTGCAAATTCTTAAACTAGGTGAATATATTTTGTATTGTTAAGTGTTGAATGCAAGTTTATTGCATGCATGTGTTTCTTTTGTGTTTGTTTATGTATATACATATGTTTTATATTTTCTGTTGACAAGTCACATAACGGTTCACGATGACTAAGCGCCTTCCTGTGTAGTATTAATGATAATTTACTTGTAACTACTAGCTCATACTTGTCGCAAGGATATTCTGTCGGAGTGCCGACCGCTCGGTAGTTCATAGTTCACCTCTTCAACCCTGGAGGGAGCGTGGATTGTTCGATGTCCTCAAGTAGCGTTGTATCATTGACTGTGTCAAAAGATTTTGACAAGTCCAACGCTACGAGGATCGTCCTCTCACAGGGTGGCTTTTCGTTTATGCCATGAACTATCTGTGCGTCCATGACGGTAAGTTCAGTGCACTTTTCGGAAGCCATGCTGGTGGTCTGCTAGACTCAGGTGGTGTGTGAATGTCGGAAAAAGCAAGGTCTCAAGTGACTTAACTACTGGGGATAGGAGATTTATCGGACGATAAAACTCTCCTTTGTTGGCGGGTTTCCCACTACTGAAGTGGGGCCACTCTTCCGACTTTGTACACAATCATTGACGCAGAATGTCGAATCGTCTATCTCTTCCGCCAGCTCCATCCCCCTAAGATCGTTGAACAAGCAGGTGTGCCAAAGATCGTGATGTGTACATTGCATTGTAACGCATGTGCATGTGTATTACAATACATTGTATTGCATAGAAAATATTAGGTATGTTTGTTTTTCTGCAAGTTCTTTAACTAGGTAAATATGTTTTGTACTGTTAAGTGTTGAATGCATTTGCTTCCTTTGTGTTTATTTATGTAAATGTATATGTTTTTCATTGTCTTGGCATTGTCGAAAACAAACATGTCCAAGCATATTTGAACACATTGAGATAAATACCTATAAGGACGGGTCCGACCGTTTCTATAACAGTCGGGTCTACGTAACCGGAACGGACCCGGCCAAGGACTGTCAACTCGACAAAATTCTGCCGCTACAACAACAACAACGGGTCCGACTGGATAAAGTAATTGGAGGTGAGGCCGTGTCAACAAAATTAGATACCAGAATCGCTTTCCGGCTACCAGACCAATGCAATGTCTTTCAAGCCGAGATCACAATTGAAGAAAGTCTTCCCGTTCTGGTGCTAACAACAAGAAATATATTTATATTCAGAGATAGCCAAGCGGCTTTGAAATCACTAAAGTCTATTAGGATTCTAAGATCTATAAGTGGATCTAACATTCTATTTCACAATAAAGATGTAATGGGTTCCAGGACACAGTGATAGACTGCGATAAAAATGTAATATATACCATTGGCTATCTTTAGATATTTAATAGACAAATATGTTATAGATATAGCTGAGTCAGACTATTGCAATTCAAAAGGAATAACATAATAACTGTAAAAGGAGTGCAACATACAAAAATTATTGTAGAAGTTGCCAAGAGGAAGAAGATAATATAAAACACCTTCTCTGCGGATGTTAGCCATTGTATAAGAAAATAATCATCTAACACCCTTTTCCCTATGGTCCGACCCCATCGAAACAGCTCGTTCCCTGGGCCTCCCGTTAGATGACCTCGAACAACATGATGGACCGAATTTTCATCTGCAGAATCGCAACAATATCGACCCGTTTCTGAAGCGGATTGTGACTGGCGATGAAAAATGAGTCACTTACGACAACATCGAGCGCAAACGGTCGTGGTCAAAGCTCGGGGAAGCGGCCCAGATGGTGGCCAAGACCTGATTGACGGCCAGGAAGGTTTTGCTGTGTTTTTTGGTGGGATTGGAGGAATCATCAACTGCGAGCGGCTCCCCTATGGCCAAACGCTCAATTCGGCCCTCTACTGGCAACAACTGGACCGCTTGAAGGCAGCACTCATCCAGAAGAGGCCATCTTTGATCAACAGAGGCCGAATTGTGTTCCATCAGGACAACGCCAGCCCACACACGTCTTTGGTGGCTCGCCAGAAGCTCCTGGAGCTCGGATGGGAGGTTCTAATGCACCCACCTTATAGTCCGGACCTGGCACCAAGTGATTACCATCTTTTCCTGTCCATGGGGTACGCGCTTAATCGTGAGAAGTTGGCCTCAAGAGAGACCTGTGAAAATTGGCTCTCCGAGTTTTTTCCCACCCACCAAACTCACAGCAAAACCTTCCTGGCCGTCAATCAGGTCTTGGCCACCATCTGGCCGCTTCCCCGAGCTTTGATCACGACCGTTTGCGCTCGATATTGTCATAAGTGACCTATTTTTCATCACCAGTCACAATCCGCTTCAGAAACGGGTTGATTTTATTCCGATTCTGCAGCGATTTGCAGATGGAAATTCGGGCCATCATGTTTTTTGCGTTAATTCGTGTGACACCCAAACATCGAGCTCCTTTTTGAATCCAAGGTTATGCAAATGGTTCCAAACGGTTTTCTGGCTTATCTTTAGTTCCTCAGCAATTAAATAAGTGCTCACGTGACGGTCTGTTTCCACTATTTCCATGATTTTATCGCAATTTTCGCCGACAGGCCTCCCGACTCGTGGTGTATCTTTGACATCGAAATTACCGGAGCGGAAACTAGCAAATCACTTTACGTTTACAGTATCGGGCTCATTAACTAAATTAATTTTTTCAGCCGCTTTGGCTGCTTTTTCGCTTTGATCGAAGAAAAATTGTAAAATATAGCTAATTTTCTCTTTGTTGGTGTCCATCTTTGACGAGCGCTCACAACGAACTGAGTAAATCAATCGAAAAACTGTCAAAAACAAACTGTTAGCGCGAATAAACACGTTTTCAGCGCCGTATAGTATGACATGATGCGACACGTAACATTAGTACTATGGACAATAACGCCATCTCTTAGATAAAAACCGAACGAACTTTTTACTTGGTCTAATATAATATACTACCCTTCCGCAATAGGGATGTTGATATACACATCCCCCAGTTACATGTTGCCCAACAGGATATGCCCGAATACTGAGAACCGTTTGGTACTGGGGGACTTTAACGCGCATTACGATCTTTGGCATTCCTGTTGTTGTTGTTACGTGTTGTTGTTGTTTTTGTAGCGGTAGAATTCTGCCGAGTTGACAGTCCTTGGCCGGATAAAATCCGGGTCCGTACCGGTTACGTAGACCCGACTGTCGTGGAAACGGGTTGATACGTGATGTTAACCGACGGTTGCCAAAACGACAAACTGCGCACCACTTGTTTTCTCCGACGAAGAGGTTCAATGTGTAATCAATCGGACATCTAGGCTGGACAGGGGTAAGGTTCCTTTCCAAGGTCCTCAACCTGTCGCTGACCATACTTCACATACCCGATATGTGGAAAATCGGAAGAGTTATCAAACTTCTAAATCATGGTAAACCCACCAACCAGAGGGATACACGTCCGATAACTCTCTAACTTTCCCCAGTAGAGAGTTCGACCAGCCCAAACCGTCTGAGCGTAGCGAGCCACCAGAATTGTTTTGCGTTAAGTGGGCAACATCACAACACAACACAGCACTTAGCGTCATAAACGCCCATAATCTAAAACCACTCTAAATAGGGATAGTCCTCTAGCAATTTGAAGATCTATATGCGGTGCTGAACTTCAGTGTTAATCACTGTCGTAAAAAGGGCAAAATGTCGAAGGTTACATCCAAAATTTCTTGTGCATTAACAAAGCTTTTCAACAATGAAACGAAGTTAGTATTACACTATAAGTTTAATATAGTAATGCAGAAAGAAGTAGGACGCGAAAAGAATAACCACCCCGGCGTTGGATCGGCCATTTTGATGGCTTTCATTCGTTTGGATATGGCAACACTTATTATCTGTCAACATGGAACCCATTTGTGATTGGCATATAACGAAAATTGTGTAAATATTAAAATAATTGGGAAAACTTTAGTTTAGCAACCCACGATTTCAGGGTTAAGAGGGGTATAGTTGGATAGAGGAGATTCTCCAGATCACGAATATATAAACCTTGTTAGCTGTCAACATGGAACCCATTTGTTATTGTTCATATAACGAAAATTATGTAAAAATTAAATGCTTATTTAAAACAAATAGTTAAATATTTTATATAAAATAAATATGTAGAAACATTGAAGTGAAGTGTTAGTGTATAATAAGTGCATAATATAAAAAAAGTTAACCATAAATCGCGAAATTGTAAAATAAAATTTGTGAAATTTTCAACATAAAATGCAATTATCTCGAAAACTAGTGTCTAGTAGTAGCGAAAGTGTCCGGCGGCAATAATTATATATATTCGTGATCTGGAGAATCTCATCTATCCAACCATGCTCAAACTAAAGCCGACCCAAATAATTAATATAAAATAAATAAGTAGAAACAATGTAGTGAAGTGTTAATATATAATAAGTATATATTCTTTATTTGGAGAATCTCCTCTATCCAACCATACCCCTTTTAACCCTGAAATCGTGGAATAGTATACTAAAGCCGACACCAAGAATATATATACATGTACAATAGATATTTACGTTTAAAGTTGAAAATTTCAATTATTTAAAGTACGTATTTTTTCGATTTAAAACTAATTCGTTTTTACACATTTATTTTACTTATATAGTGCAAAATAAGTTTAATTCAATATTTAATTCATTGCGCAATTCTATTAATTCTGACAATAACAAAAGAGTTGCAAAATGTCAAACAACCAGTGTTACCTTATCGACATCTTTTGTAAATGAACTGAAATAAATGAAAACAGATAATGCCCCAAATACAGGAATCCAAACGTAGAAAACTAAAATATTGGAAAGCATTGATGTTAAGGATTATACCCTCTATTACAATGTTACTTTTTCTTATAGAACTTCTTTTTCCGTTGGCGGCCTTCGGCCACGCCACAAAAAAATTATCCCTGGTCGGTCCAACACCGGGGTTTATCAAGTGAAGGAAACTAAAACATTTATTAGTGTGCATCAACGATTATGATTGCTGTATTTGGGGTAAAATCTCTCCTTTTATTTTATTTTTCTTCGTTTGCAAAATATATTAGTATGGCAGCACTGGTTTTTTGACATTTACAACCCTTTTGTTATTTGTCAAAATGAATTGAAGAACATAAATATTGAAATAAGCTGATTATGATGATGATAATAAACATAAATTAATGTCTAAAAACGAGTTAGTGAAGTGTAAGTGGATATAAAAGTGCAAAATATATGTGTATAATTTATCTTAAATCGAAAAAATATACTTTAAATAGTTGAAATTTTCAACGACTTCCTCTATATGTTGGCTTTAAATAATTGAATTTTTGAACTTTAAATAAAAATATCTCTAAAACCATAAGCCAAGGGAACTAAATGCACATATTTTCTTTATCTGGAGAACAACCTCTATCCGTACATACCATTTTTAACCCCAAATTCGGGGGATGCTATTCTATATCCCAGCCCATACACACTTTAATCCTAAATTCGGGGATTCTTTTCTAAATCCCAGTCGCATCGTTTTTGGTTGACTTTTAAGTAAGTTCCTCTAAAGGAAAAAATTAGTAAAGTTAATTCCTGTGATTAAATTCAAATATGTATAGCACGTTATGAACAAAGCAAGGTGTCAGGTTAGAAGGGCGAATGGGTCGACTTTAGAATAACGTCCCACGCTTTCGTGGATAAAATGGGTATGGGCGGATAGAGGAGATCCTCCAGATCAAGAATATATATAGATATAGCCGCGGAAAACTTACAGTTTTCGAGATATTTACGTTTAAAGTTGAAAATTTCAACTATTTAAAGTACTTATTTTTGCGATTTAAAATGAATTATACACTTATATTTTTCACTTTTATATCCACTAACACTTGACTAATTCGTTTTCAGAAATTTTTTTTATATTAGATACTGCAAAAATAGCTTTATTTCAATATTTAAATCATTCTTCAATTTTATTAATTTTGACAATAACAAAATGGTAGTGAATGTCAAACATCAGTGTTGCCATACTAATATATTTTGTAAACGAAGAAAAATAAAATAAACAGAGAGATTGTACCCTAGATACAGAAAACAACGCAAAAAGAATTTCTGCGCGTAAAAACTTTGGTACACCCCGGTGTTGGATCGACCAGGGTTATTTTTTTGAAACGCGGCCGAAGGCCGCCAACGCAAAAAGGAGTTCTGCGCAAAAAAACCTTGATACACCCCGGTCTTGGATCGACCAGGGTTATTTTTTTGAAGCGCGGCCGAAGGCCGCCAACGCAAAAAGGAAGTTCTGTGCGAAATATATTTTGATACACCCCGGTGTTGGACCGAACAGGGTTATTTTTTTTTTAAGCGCGGCCGAAGGCCGCCAACGCAAAAAGAAGTTCTACAAGAAAAAAGTAATATTGTCATGGAGGGTATAACATAATACTTAACATCAATGCTTTGTAATAGTTTATTTCTCTAGGTTTTGGATTCCTGTATTTGGGGTATTAACTGTTTTAATTTCTTTCAGTTCAATTACAAAAGATTTCGATAAGGTAACACTGGTTATTTCAAATTTTGCAACCCTTTTGTTATTGTCAGAATTAATAGAATTTAACAATAATTTAATTATTGAATTAAACTATTTTTGCACTATATAATGTAAAATAAATGTGTACAAACGATGAAGTGTTAGTGGATATAAAAGTGGAAAATATAAGTGTATAACTCATTCGAAATGGGAAAAATTTTGAACTTTAAACCCAAATATCTCGAAAACTATAAGTTTCCCGCGGCTATATCTATATATATTCTTGATCTGGAGGATCTCCTCTATCCGCCCATACCTATTTTATCTCCGAAAGCGCGGGACGTTATACTAAAGTTTTCCCGGGCGAATTTTAAAATTGGCTTATAAATGTCAGAAGTACCATCTAGATCACCTGAAGAGCATGTTTAGCACCATATACGAAGTCTTTAATCGTAAACTCTCTGTCAAAATAAGGGCGAATTATAAATTGTATTAATATCCAATTTCTCAAAGTATTGATTGTTGAAGGCCACAACGTTTCAGGAAAGTCCATTAAACGAGGCAAACTTCGGGATCCATCCAAATGAAAATTACTGTGGTCAGGGTTGGGTATATTGGAGGAGCTACGATGAATAGGCAATAACAAATTGTAATTGCATAATTCCTAAAAATAAAAACTATAAAATTTTAGTGCAAATGGATATATTTATTAATAATAAATACCTTTGTTTTAAGTGAGGTCACTAACCCTCGACGAAAATTTATCATGCGTAACATAATATTCACAATCCTCCTGGCACTTTTATTTTATATACCAAACTCGGGGATATCTTCATCGAACTAAATGATATCGATTTTTTTGCGAATAGATTTATCGTTACGAGTTTCACTTTAAAACACTAAACACATACACGACGATAAGCGACAGGCAGCATCTGTCAAATATTAAAATTCAGACGTTCTTAAGAGCACTGCTATTTAGACAGCAACACGCTTTACGACAGCCGACTTTTAGTTGTCGCTTTCGCTAAATTAAAACCATTTTAAATTTTTCCCACGACAATGGGCAGCTGTAGTATTGACACTGATATGTGAAATGTTAACTATTTAAAGCTCTAGCAACTCTAATGTCATTATACCATCAGAAGCATTAAATAGCACTGATATAACAATTGATAATATAAACAATTTAATCGAGCTATTTACTTACTTTCTGCACTGTATATATAATTTAATCATTACTGATCAATATATACTTTATGAATTGGAATTTTTATTAAAAATTGTTTCTTCTTGTTCTTATTCATATTGTAACGGATTTTTCGATAAATCGTCTACCTATAACTCACTATTGAGTTCGATTCCTGGATTGTTAAATAAAAGTTTCAACTTAATGGTTATACAATTATCTTTATTTTTACAAATTTACAACTTCTCACTGATATCTTAATTGTTCTTTACACGGCAACACCCTAACTAGAACAGTGTTTGCTGCACAATCCGGCAGCCCTTATATAGTATATCTTTAACAAAACTTCCACATTAGAACACTCTGGCAACTTCGAATTCGCTGTCTAGTTGATTCTGGCAATTTATCGTCGATTCGATTTTATTTATCATCTGTGTTCGTCAAAATATGTTTATATTTCATATAAAAATAGAATTGGTTCAACTAATGGTACACAAAATGCGTCTAAAGGCTCGGTTATGCATACAAAGCATAGCACTGCTATGCATGAGAATTGTCACATAAAGAATCTGTTAAATTCGTTTTGCATTATTTTGATTACCAAACGCAGGGCACGACATAGAAATCTGTTGAATTTGGATTTCTGTGCTGTGACATTTCTTCGCTGCTCACTTTTCTCTCTTCTCTCAACAAAGACACCCTAAATTCCCCTAAAATATAATAATTATTAAAATAAATAAAAAAAGATTGTGTGGTTTTATGAATCCACGGTAAGAGTGAAACTTTTTTTCATATTATAGACATTAAACTAAAAATCGCTACATCAGTCTTAATATTATACTTGTTATTATAAAAGTAGACTAGGTCTCCAGCTAATATTTTCATTTCCTGTGTCTTAGAGTACGACATACATAATACTTAACAATTATTTAGATGATATACACATATTAAAAAGTTTAACTTTAAAAACTAAAAACAATATTTTATAATCGTTGTCATTTTGATCCGTTTTTCAATTATTTTCAATCATTCTTCTATCAATTCCATCTTCATCATGAGTTTCACAGTTTATAAATGTAACTAATGTTTAATGATAACTAAAACTAATATATTATATTTTGTTAGGTTAATATAGATAACCCATGTTAATCAGAGAACATATATTATAGAGAAGGTTCATGGTGTGCCGATTGTCAAAATGTTCCGCTTGACGGAAGGTTACTCGCCAACAGTAGAGGATTTCATCACAAACAAGTTATTATTTATTTCACCAGAGTTTTAGCCCTGCGAACTCGAAAACAGCAGAATTGAGCGTTTTGAGTATTAAATGAGAGAAATGATGCTAATTTCAATGTTAAGATATGTTCGCTTACGGATTCGTTTATTTACAATGCGCAAACGACTTTGTAAATAATTTAAGGATATTCTGCAAATATAGGGTGGCTCACGAATCGTGTTATAAAAAATAAACCGTAAAAATTTTTGGGTGAGCTTTAGTTTAGCATCCCACGATTTCAGGGTTAAGAGGGGTATGGTTGGATAGAGGAGATTCTCCACGAATATATATAATTATTGCCGCCGGAAACTTACAGTTTTCGAGATATTTGCATTTTAAGTTGAAAATTTCACAGACTTCATTTTACAATTTCTCGATTTATGGTTATCTTTTCTTTTATATCATACACTTATTATACACTGACTTTTCACTTCAATGTTTCTACATATTTATTTTATATTAAATATTTAAGTAATTTTTACACAATTTTCGTAATATGAACAATAACAAATGGGTTCCATGTTGTCAAATAATAAGTGCCATATCTATTATATATATATATATATATATACATTCAAAGTTTGACGCGATTAAATTATGAACACCCCGGTGCTGGACCGACCAGGGTTATTTTTTTGAAGCGCGGCCGAAGCCGCCAGTGCAGAAAGAAGTTTGACGCGATTGAATTATGAACACCCCGCTGTTGGGCCGACTAGGGTTATTTTTTGGAAGAGCGGCCGAAGGCCGCCAGTGCGGAAAGAAATTTGACGCGATTAAATTATAAACACCCCGATGTTGGACCGCCCAGGGTTATTTTTTTGAAGCGCGGCCAAAGGCCGCCAGTGCAGAAAGAAGTTTGACGCGATTGAATTATGAACACCCCGCTGTTGGACCGACTAGGGTTATTTTTTTGGAGCGCGGCCAAAGGCCGCCAGTGCAGAAAGAGGTTTGACGCGATTGAATTATGAACACCCCGGTGTTGGACCGACCAGGGTTATTTTTTTGAAGCGCGGCCAAAGGCCGCCAGTGCAGAAAGAAGTTTGACGCGATTGAATTATGAACACCCCGGTGTTGGACCGACCAGGGTTATTTTTTTGAAGCGCGGCCAAAGGCCGCCAGTGCAGAAAGAAGTTTGACGCGATTGAATTATGAACACCCCGCTGTTGGACCGACTAGGGTTATTTTTTTGAAGCGCGGTCGAAGGCCGCCAGTGCAAATAAAAAATCTTAACCAAAAAAAAGTAATGTTAAAGAGAATATATCACTCTCTATAAACTTCAATTTTTATTAAGGATAATTATAATAACAGTGAATATTTTGAAATTTTGATATATGAATACATATGGCGTAAAAATATAGTAAATCAGCATCATGATCCATTTGTGAAATTATCAGTTGCAATAAAACATACGTTTAAGCCATAAAACCTTTTTCTTTTATTAAAATAGAAAATTAAGTTCATAATATTTTGTAGAAACATTGTAGTGAAGTGTTAGTGTGTAATAAGTGCATAATATAAAAGAAAAGATAACCATAAATCGAGAAATTGTAAAATGAAAAGTGTGAAATTTTCAACTTAAAATGCAAATATCTCGAAAACTATAAGTTTCCGGCGGCAATAATTATATATATTCGAGATCTGGAGCATCTCCTCTATTCAACCATACCCCTCTTAACCCTGAAATCGTGGGATGCTAAACTAAAGTTTTCCCAAATTTTTTTTAATCAATGCCTTACATTTTTTTTTTTGGTTGTATAGAAAATTTTATTTCATAAAATGAATTATTCTTCAATGCTCAGCCACGCATATGCGACACCTAATTAGAAAATTCTTAATTGCGGGCTGAAGGGTTGAAGTCGGGATTGCTTCAATTATCTATTTAATGGACTGCTTCAGTTCAGTCAGATTTCTTTTGTCTTTTTGTCAGTTTGATTTTGTACACCCCTTGCTTGCCATAACCCTATAAGAAAAAACCAACTGGTCGCAATTATTCTTATATATATATGTAAATGTGTGTAAGTTTGTTTATGTTTGTATGTCAAAGAGTCAATGTGTCGAAAAATTTACTACTGTTTTCGCAACGACAAAGCGTCACAACATTGTGTTGTTGGTAGAAAATCCGAGCTGTGCCGAAAAAAAATAACGGCCGCCGATTGTTTCCGCTTCCCTTGCGGCTCTAACAGCTTTGCCAACAAATCGTCGTAAATATGTATGTTTATATATAATTGTAAAATATTTTAAATATACAAAAGCTTTGTTGCCATTTTGTCACTTTTTTCTGTGTTTGCGGGGTTAACACTTTTTCCTTCCAAGAGGAACATAAGAAAGTTGTTCAATTTATAATTTTTAGCGTTTGCCATCATCCCGAAAAGACGCTTGTTGGCAAACGCATACACGGGGAGATGTGTATGGGGTTTACTTTTATGAATTAGTCAATCTCGCTTGTTAAGAGTACGCCTGCGTTCATGAATGAAAATGTTGTTGTTGTGTGATTTACTATAAATTTGGGCTTCAGCAATTGTAAATAATATTTAAAGTAAAAGAAAAATCCTGAAAATACCAATAAAAAACCCAGTCCATTTTTTTAACTTCTAAATTTAGTGGGGACCTCCAGGTTGGTAACACTGCACTTCGCTTTGGCATTTTCATTTATGATATTTCACATTTGTGTGCTCTCACACATATTAAAATACAGCTAAATTTCTATGCGCTGTGTGAAGTACAACATAACCGCGGTTATATTTCACATACAATGCTTGTCCATGCAGAGCTGTGCTATGTATACATAACTGAGCCTTTAAAATGTAAGATTTTATTTTTGTACTCATATTCAAGACCCGTCATGTAAAAAACTGCGAAAGCCTTATGTGCACAGCTTTGACAGTTCAAACGGAATCATGTAAAAAAAAATTATGGACAGTCTAGATTAAAAAATCGGAATTGATTAATGATAATCCTACAGAAATTTCTTAATTTGATGATTTTGTATAACATTGTTTTCATACATATTTATGTTGTGTTTTTGTTTGTGTGAGTGCTTGGTGTGTATGTGACCATTTTGACTGCCACATGACAAAAATTTACTGTAGACAGGGTTTTGCCAGTTTGATAAAAAGAGTATGTGTGTGTTTACATGGAGACTCTTTTGCAACCTAAGCCGGTTTTTGTGGGCGAGGGGACGACGAGGAAAGACGAAGGGAGGTTTCAATTGAATATATACCATTTGTTCAGAAATTTGAATTCTGTTATCTATTTTATTTGTGTAATATGCAAGTTTGCATGAAAGAATAATAGAAATATTTTGAAAAATGGTGAATAAGGATAAAAAATAAGATACTCAAAAAGAACTGGGTCTCTGTTTTGAACTGGGTACATAGTTGCAGTTGTTTGGAAGTTGTGCAGTTGAACAGACGGTATGTAGGAACTAAAGTTTTTTTGTGATTTTTTTAATTAAAATATGCAGATTTTTAAATATTTTAGAAAAAATAGAGTATGAGGGTAAAATTGAACTAATAAGAGATATTTTTGAATGTATTGAGGAAGCCATGGAAATTATTCGGATGACGAAATATTAATATGCATAAAATACAAAAGTTTCGAAACTTAATTTAAATAACTCTTTTTTAATTAATATGAATTCACATAGACCTTTTCAAAAAAGAATTATTAACCGCTCGCTTAACCGATACTTTCAATTGAAAATTAATACTACTAAGCATGGCATCACAAAACATTTCAATTTCGCGTTTTCTTTCATATTCATATTTCAGCAGCAACAAATCTCTCTGTTCACATATTTTTCTGTAGGATTTCAATCTGGCTGTCCCTCTTTTTCCAATTGCTAAACGTCAGACCTCTTGACCTTTGACAGTTGCCTGAGTTGAGGAGGTTTTGACGTTTAGCCATTGCGCTCTGATTTCCAGTGAGAGATGAGTTGGGCTTCTTTTTATCTCTGCTACTTGTCCAAATTGATTTAAATTGACAGCCGTGTGCTTTTGCTGCAAGCAACTTGATAATTAATAATAGTTTCAAGAGAACCACTTAAAATTCTTGAAAATATTAAACGGAATTTATAATAAAATGGATTGATATACTTATATATTGATATTAGTCCATGAATATAACGAACGTATATAACGTCCGGGTTAGTCAAAAAATGAATGCTTTGTGACGAACACGGATACAAGAACAAAATCGAATCGACGATACATTGCCAGAATTAACCAGGCAGCGAAATCCGTAGATGCCAGAATTTTCGACTAGCGAAGTGTTGTTAACGATCTACTATATAAGGGCTGCCGGATTGTTCAGCTGAACCAGTTCTAGTCAGAGGGCTACCGTGTAAATAGTAAATGAGATGAGAAATAAAGGGCAAAGTTGTTAGAATTAGAAATAAATATAAGTGTATTGACATTAAATTGGGACTTTTATTTAACAACCCAGTGACCGAACTCAGGAGTCACAAGGTAGACGATTAAATCGAGAAATTCGTTACAGTATTTAACTTTCCGAACTGTATTTAGTATATATTGCATCACAAAGAGCAAAATTGAATTTAATTTTAATCAACAAAATATCGGTATGAAGAATAAAATTACGTTAGCTATCTCAATCTTTGTGACTTTAAAAAATATTCTAGCCATAGCCATTGTGCAAATTCAAATGTGTTAAAAGTGGTCTAAGATTATTATCTATATTGTAACGGATTTCTCGATAAATCGTCTATCTGTAACTCACTCTTGAGTTCGATCACTGGATTGTTAAATAAAAGTCCCTATTTAATGACTACACACTTATCTTTATTTCTAATTAAAACAACTTAACACTTATTGCTCGTTATTCGAGCTTACAACTTCTTGCTTATAGCTTGATTGCTCTTATCACGACAACACTCTTACTAGAACTGTGTTTGCTGCACAATCCGGCAGCCCTTATATAGTAAATCTGTAACAAAACATTGCTTCTAGAACATTCTGGCAACTACGAATTCGCTAACTACTTTACTACTAAAACATTCTGGCAACTACGAATTCGCTGTCTAGTTGCTTCTGGCAATTTATCGTCGATTCGATTTTGTTCTATCATCCGTGTTCGTCACACTGCCCTCCACCTAAGTCTGATCGTCCCGATTAGACATATTTGTGGTACCAAACGCTGCAAGCCGTTCCAGATGAACCACCTTCATTTTATTCCTTGGTCTTCCAATGGACTGTATGCGATACACTACATCATTGAGTCGTTTAATAACCTGGTATGGTCCTTCCCAATTACACTGTAATTTGGGAGATAACCCTTTCTTTCGTTGTGGGTTATATAACAATACCCAATCGCCTTCAATAAAACCTTCAGAGTTTATTGCCTTGTCGTATTTTGCTTTCATCTTATCGCTCATAATTTTGGTGCGCTGTCTTACCATAGCATGTATATCCCTCATCTCGTCTTCTAGGATGCTATTGAATTCCTTAGTATTCCTTCCTCCGTTGGCGTTAATTGCAAATTTTAAATCAATCGGTAGTCGAAGATCATTACCAAAAATTACCCTTGCTGGAGTCTGCCCCGTTGTTTCATGTACAGCAGACCGATAAGCCATCAGGAACAAGGATATATGAGTATCCCAATCTTTTTGATACTTGTCCACAACTTTCCTCAAATGTTCTTCCAAAGTTCGATTGAATCGTTCTACCATGCCATCGGACTGCGGATGTAGTGCAGTTGTACGCGTTTTCCGGATTCCCAGTTTCTGGCATATCTCCTGAATTAGAGCTGATTCAAAATTTCTCCCTTGATCAGAATGTAATTCAATTGGAACACCATATCTCGATACCCAATTCTTGATGAATACGTCCGCCACTGTTCCTGCCTCTTGGTTAGGAATTGCGTATACCTCTGGCCATTTGCTGAAATAGTCCATGACTACCAAAACATATTTGTTTCCTAACTTACTGATAGGAAATGGACCAGCTACATCCATGGCAATTCGCTCAAACGGCGCACCGGAATTGTACAGCTTCATCTGACCATGACTCCTGGACCTCGGCCCTTTAGCAGCAATGCACTCGACACAATTGGCGATCCATTCCGTAACTGATTGACGACAACCAACCCAATAAAATCTTTGTTTTAATTTCTCCAAGGTTTTAGTGATACCCATGTGTCCTCCACTTGGACCGTTGTGCAGCTTGTTGAGAACTTCAGGAATTTGTACTTTTGGAATAATCATCTGAGCTCGTGAACTTTGCCCATCTTCGCTTTCCCATACGCGATGCAAGCAGCCAGACACTAATTTTAAACTATTCCATTGTGCCCAATAAGCCTTAGCGACTGGGCTTTCTGCAGCTATTTCTTCTCTCGTTGGACGTTTATTCATCTCCAATCCATGTATTACACTTTTCAAATCTGGATCCTCTTGCTGACATTTCCGTAGCTCCTCCGGATTCGAGTCTGATGTTATAGTCATTAATCGGACATCTATAATGTCTTCTTTGGCCTAAGCTTTTGAGCAATGCCTGCATTCCAGATTACAGGGACGGCGGGACATGGCATCAGCATTTCCATGATTACTACCTTTGCGATGTTCTATAGAGAAGTCGTAACTTTGAAGTCTTTCAATCCAACGTGCCAACTGTCCTTCTGGGTTCCTGAATTGCAGAAGCCATTTTAATGCTGCATGATCTGTTCTCACCCGAAATCGCTGGCCATAAAGGTACTTATAAAAATGTTTGATGCACTTCACCAACGCCAGTAATTCCCTCCGAGTAACACAATAATTTCTCTCTGGCTTACTTATTGTCTGGCTGTAATATGCAACCACTTTCTCATGTTCATCAATGACTTGTGATAGAACGCCTCCTACTGCAAATCCACTAGCATCCGTATCTAAAATAAACGTTGATCCTGGGACCGGGTATGCTAACATTGGCGCAGTACTTAATCGCTTCTTCAGAGTTTGGAAAGCCACTTCCTGTTCTTGATTCCATTCAAAAACTCTGTTCTTTTTCGTGAGTTCATGGAGGCTACTAGCTACGCTGGCAAAATTTGGAACGAATCGTCGATAATAAGTACACAGTCCAAAGAAACTCCGCAATTCATGTAAATTTTTAGGATTGGGCCAATCTCTGAATGCCTCGATCTTTTCATTAGCTGTGCAAATGCCCTTCGTTGTCACTTTATGTCCTAAGTAGCTTACTTCCTTTTTGAAAAGGGAACACTTCTTTGGACTCAGCTTTAGACCAGCGCTAGCTATCCGTTGGAAAACCTCTTCCAAGTTCTTAAGGTGTTCATCGAAGCTTTTACCCAACACGATGATATCGTCGAGGTATACTAAACAGGTCTTCCAGTGTAATCCTTTTAATACCTGGTCCATAAGTCTCTCAAAAGTAGCAGGAGCGTTACATAATCCAAAGGGCATTACGGTAAATTGCCATAGACCATCTCCAACGCGGAAAGCCGTCTTTTCTTTGTCTTCCTCGTTTACCTCTACTTGCCAATAACCACTTTTCAAATCAAGTGTTGAGAACCATTTTGTGCCTGATAACGAGTCCAGTGTGTCATCGATTCTAGGTAGTGGATAACTGTCTTTCTTTGTTACATCATTCAACCTTCTATAGTTCACACAAAATCTCATGTTGCCATCTTTCTTCTTTACAAGTACTACAGGTGAGCTCCACGGACTCTCTGATGTTTCGATTACGCCGCTTTCAATCATTTCACGTATGGTCTGGCTTACAACTTCACGTTTTGCTAAAGGAACGCTTCGAGGAGCCTGTCGGATTGGTCTTGCATCACCTGTGTTAATGAAATGTTTCACAACTTTGGTTCTTCCTGGTTTGGCATCGTCTTTATCAAATATGGATGAATATCTGAGAAGAAGTTGTTTAGCCATAATTTGATGGTTTGCCTCTAGTTCCTTGGTCCATTCGTTTATTTCGCTCGATATGTCGTTTTCGTCCATGGAATCTTCCTCAAGACGTATTTCGCAATTTATCACGGCCTCAATCTCTTGACACTGCCTTAATATAGCTCCTTTGGAGAGTTTGATTGGTAACTTGCACTCATTAAGTACTCTTACTGGAACACGTTTATCTTGTCTTGTCATAGCCAGGGTTTTGCCTATAAGTAAGTTAGGTGTAGATTCTTTTGTGGCCTCAACAATCCACCACTTGTTTGGCCCATAGTCTCCATCTATTTCTGCCCAAATAACTGCTTCTGATGTTGGTGGAATCTGTTGGCTCTCTGTTGTTATCACTCGTCTGACGTTGTACTTATTATCGTAACCGAACATAAGTGGCACTTCCATATTTCTATAGGACATAATCCTGTTTTCCATGTCAATTTTGATTCCTTGATTCGCTAGAAAGTCTACTCCAATTATGACTTCGTCAACGAATTCTGCCACTATAAAATTTTGTAACACGGCTGCCTTTCCAATTACGATCTCGCACGTTACCTTTCCGAGAACTAGGGTATCTTCTCCAGTTGCAGTACGCAACTTTGCCCCAGCTAATGGTCTCACTTCCTTCTCAACCAGATCAGATCGAATTATGGAATGTGATGCGCCCGTATCCACAGTCAGTATGCGCTTTTTACCGTCTACACATCCACTAACGGTAACGTTACTCGTATTCCTGCTTATTTGTGAAATGGAGATTACAGGGCATTTGCTTGTGGGAGCCAGCCCGTGCCCTTTTTGGCTGGCTCGCTTTAGTTTAACGATTGGTTTGATTTGATATTTCCTTGATCTTCCTCAACTTTGCGTTTACGTCCAACTGGATTATTGGACTGATTACAGTTGCGTGCAATATGGCCACTTTTCCCGCAGTTGAAGCATTTAAACACACCATAATTTTTCCTATGCGCTTCCGTAGATTTTTCCAGTGCTTTCTGCATGTTGTCCATTTTTTCAAGTAATTGTTCCTCTATTTCTACTTTGTGAGCTTTAAATGATTGATTGCAAAGCAGAGATGCAGTTTCCTGTGTCAGAGCATACGAAACGGTTTCTGCAAACGTCAATATTGGACATGCTAATGCAGCGAAGCGTGTAGTGTTGTCTCGTATTCCATTGACGAAAGTCTGAATTTTCATATTGTCGATGTATTCCACGGATTTATGTGCATAAGCTAAGTGAGCTAACCTCTCAATCTCTGTAGAAAACTCCTGCAGAGACTCATTGGCTTTCTGGCGGCGATTTCGCAACTCGATTTGAAAGATCTGCTTCCTGTGCTCATTACCATACCGCCTTTCTAATGCACCCATCAACGTTTCATAACTACTCGCCTCGCAGTTTGGAATGGTCTGTAATATCTCCGCTGCAGATCCTTTTAATGCAACGAACAATGCAGCTACTTTGTCTTCACTCAAACCAATTATTTTAAGATGCCGTCTTTTCGAATTGAAGCTTAAAAACGTGGAACGGAACAGTGCCATCAAAGGATGGAGGTTTTACCTTGGCAGAAGCTGACGACATAATTGGCCGATTTAATTGTAGCTCACGGAGACGATCTCTCAATTCATCCATTTCAGTTTTAATTTTATTCCGTTCTTCCGAAATCTGTGAGGACACTTCTGCTATTTGTGAGGTCACCTGCGATATCCGCGCATCCTGCTCTTTCAACTGTGAGGACACCTGCGCTGATATACGTGCATCTTGCGCTATGAACTGCTCTTCCAAATGCGTTGACAATCGCGTTTCTAACTGCGTTGACATCTGAGACATACGTGTATCCTGCTCTTTAAATTGTGTCGACATTTGCGTACCCATCTGCGATATTGCAGAAAAAAGCATGTTCATGTCCACCATCTTTGACGAGCATTGAGCCTCTTCCTTTTCTTCTATCTTTGTTGTCTCTTCTTCTAATTCCATGTGAAAGACATATTCCTCAACATTAATGTTTTCCGCCTCCATAGCCTCTCTCAACCGTGATTGTAATTCAGTTTTTAATCCATTTGTCGCCAAACCACGTTATTCCAGCTCCTTTTTCAGTTGTGGAATCTTCAGATCGTTAAACTTAGCAATTTTTAAATAATTATCTTCTTGGGAATTTATTTGACAATCCCACTTCTGACACCAATTGTAACGGATTTCTCGATAAATCGTCTACCTGTAACTCACTCTTGAGTTCGATCACTGGATTGTTAAATAAAAGTCCCAATTTAATGGCTACACACTTATCTTTATTTCTAATTAAAACACTTTAACACTTATTGCTCGTTATTCGAGCTTACAACTTCTTGCTTATAGCTTGATTGCTCTTATCACGACAACACTCTAACTAGAACTGTGTTTGCTGCACAATCCGGCAGCCCTTATATAGTAAATCTGTAACAAAACATTGCTTCTAGAACATTCTGGCAACTACGAATTCGCTAACTACTTTACTTCTAGAACATTCTGGCAACTACGAATTCGCTGTCTAGTTGCTTCTGGCAATTTATCGTCGATTCGATTTTGTTCTATCATCCGTGTTCGTCACAATATTAAAGCCTCGTCGATACTATCTACGAGTATTAACTGCATGTATGTGTATATATTTCAACATCACAATCTACAACGCCCAAATGTTGAGGCAGCATTTACGGAAATACAGAGATTTTGAAATATAGCGCATTAATACCAAAGGAGTATTTATTGCGTTATTTCGTCATAATTAATCTTTAACCAAAAGTAAAAAGTCGTTAGAGACTCCTGCAGCATCAAATTTGGCGTGGATTATGGTCAAGATTTTAGCAGGAATGTAATCACTTGTCCAAACTCAATCAACCAATTCTCATTTAATAACCACAAGACATAGACAAAACAAGCGTGAAATTAAGAGCAAATATATGAAAAGACTATACTAAAAAATCTTCCTGAAAAATCCTTGTGATAATTCATTAGCACAATTTAGATCTTGTCTGAACGAACTGAACCGAAACAAAGAGAGCGGTTACATGTTCACGAGAGTTGAGAGTAGTTTTGTCTATAAAACCGTAAGAGACAAATAAAAAGTATAACAAACATCTCTACTAGCGTTGTCTGGTAAGTAACTTATGATTTAACCGAAAGCTGACTTGCGGGGATTTCATAACAGCTGTCTTCGATTGACCACTCCTCTGATCTCGCCATGTTTGCATGCTATTCTCTTGTCAAAAAATTTACATGTAAAAGCAACAACAAAGTTATCAAGTTGAGTTGTTGAAACAAAGTATACGAATACGTTATTAAAGTAGTATAACCGCTATCTTCAATATTACCAAATTTTGTTTTACACACTTTACACTAGTTTTGCCTCTTTGAATAGCTTATATGGCAAATAATTCTCAGAAATAAAAATGCAAACAGATTTTATTTCCTTTTTTGTGAAAGAAAGAAAAATTTCTCCATCAAAAAGAAGCGCAACAAAATAGCGCATGCGTCAGATGACATGCAAGCACAGGTTTATGGCTTGGCGAATCGAAGACGACTAATGCTATGTTTGCACCGAATTGAAATCCTCTTGAAAACACAATTTGTGGATTGTGGAACCAAAGTCGTTCTGACCGACATTGTGTGTTTTCGATGAGTTTTCATTGACAGTTCACACATTTATTTGTTTACATTTGTTATGTACCCTACAAGAACAGTGACGGTCATCTGATGGGTAATATGACAGTCATAGCTGAAGAAATTTTGTCAGCGCGCAGAACAAAGTTTCTATCATTTTCTTAAGATCCTTGTTTTCTTTTTGTTTGTTTGTTTTGTTTTTTCTGAGTCATTGCTGACCATAAATCCGTCATATCTGAAGTGAAAAATTCGTTTGCGCAGTAGATAATATAATTTTTATTTCTTTAATAAATTTCAAACTTTTAATCAAAATTAGTTATAATGATATACTTAAATATAAAAAGGAATGCAACAAAAAATATAATAAAATATGAAAATATAAAAATAAATTTTCACTTGATGCCATCTCCTCCTCTCAATAGCTCTGCGTACGTCTTTCTCCAATCAGTGGATAGTTCTGAATTTAAAAATGCAGATGTAAATTAACAGTACTGACATATCAAATGTGAGTGTATTGGTGAACCTGGTGGCCAATTATCGAATGTAAACAAATTGTCAACTGACATTTAAGGCTGGCAAAATATGTCTTCTAATAATATCGATTAAACTAGAGCAGGTACGGATTATAATGAGTGAAATGTAAGTTTTCAAGGGGTTTTCAGCGAACACTGTGTTTTCGTTTGACAGATTTTGTATGGATGAAAACACAAGTTTTTGCGTGAAAACCTCTTTTGAGATCTCTCTCAAGATTCCATTCTTGATCAGAACGTAACTCCATTGGAACACCGAATCTCGTTACCCACTTGTTGATGAATGCCTCCGCCACTGGTTCAGTCTCTTGGTTAGGAATTGTGTATACTTGTGACCATTCATTGAAATGGTCCTTGACTACCAAAACATGACTATTTCCTAATTTATTGGTGGGGAATGGACCATTTTCATACACGCCTATTTTCTCAACTGGCGCACGCGAATTGTGCTGTTTCATCTGCCCATGACTCCTGGACCTTGATCCTTTAGCTACAATGTTCTCAGCATATTTCGCAATCCTTTCTATAGCTGATTGACAACCAGTCCAATAAAACCTTTGCTTTAAATGCTCCAAGGATTTCATGTCTCTCAAGTGCCCTCCTCTTGGACATTTGTACTGCACGTTAAAAACATCCGGAATTCCAACCCTTGGAACAACCATAAGTACTCGGAAGGTTTGCCCATTTTCGCTTTTCCATACTCGATGCAAGCAGCCATACACTAACTTTAAACTGCTCCGTTCTGCCCAATATGATTTTGTGACTGGCCTTCCTGTAGTTATTTCTCCAATCGTTGTACATTGGTTCAACTCCACCTTATGTAATGTACCTTCCAATACTGGATCTTCTTGCACAGAGTCATTCGTTTCAGGTTCAATTTTATGCTGATCTTCCACCTGTGATGGTATACACGCTTCCTGCTCTTCCAACTGTAAAGACGATTGTGCTGGTATCCAAGCTTCTTGCTCTTCTAACTATGAGGAACCTTTTACTGGTTCACACGCTTCCTCTCTTCCAACTGTGAGAACACCTGCCCTGACATACGCAGTTCCAGCTCTTTCGACTGTGAGGACCCTTGTACTGGTACACACGCTTCCTCCTCTTCCGACTATGAGGACACCTGCGCTGGCATGCGCCCGTTCTGTTCTTCCGACTGCGAAGACACTTCTGCTGGTATACAAGCTTCTTGCTCTTCATACTGTGAATATCCTGGTTCACATGCTTCCTCCTCTTCCAACTGTGAGGATACCTGCGCCGACATATGCACGTCGAGCTCTTTCGGTGCTGACAATCGCGTTTCCATTTGAGACATACGTGTACCCTGCTCTTTAAATTGTGTCGACATTTGCGTTGACATTTGTGTTGACATCTCTCTCCCCATCTGCGATATTGCAGCAAAAATAATGTTTATGTCCACAATCTTTGACGAGCATTGAGCCTCTTCCTTTTCTTTTATTATTGTTGTCTCTTCCTCTAATTCCATGTGAAAGACATATTCCTCATCATTAATGTTTTCCGGCCTCCATGGCCTCTCTCAACCGTAATTGTAATTCAGTTTTTAATCCATTAGTTGCCAAACCACGTTGCTCCAGCTCCTTTTTCAGTTGTGGAATCTTCAGATCGTTAAACTTGGCCATTTTCAAATAATTATCTCCTTGGGAATTTATTTGACAATCCCACTTCTGACACCAATTGTAACGGATTTCTCGATAAATCGTCTACCTGTAACTCACTCTTGAGTTCGATCTCTGGATTGTTAAATAAAAGTCCTAATATAACGGCTACACACTTATCTTTATTTCTAATTCCAACAACTTAACACTTATTGCTCGTTATTCGAGCCGACAACTTCTTGCTTATGTCTCAATTGTTCCTATCATGACAAAGGACTAGAACTGTATTTGCTGCACAGTCCGGCAGCCCTTATCTGTAACAAAACATTGCTTCTAGAACATTCTGGCAACTACGAATTCACTAACTAGTTGCTTCTGGCAGTTTATCGTTTATTCGATTTTGTTGTATCATCCGTGTTCGTCACAATATATATACATATACATACGTGTGTGTGTATACCATCATTTATTGGCGCTACAGCTCATTGTGTACTTTGGTCTGCTGGATATGTAACCTTCATGTAGAACTTAGACTTCCCCTTGCCTTAGTGTTGAAAGTTTTGGCTTCAACAATTTTCTTCTGCGCCCCCTTAGTGCCCATTCTTGTTGCATATCATAGCCATCTTAATCCTTGCATAAATTGGTCTAGCTCATTGTTTCACTAGTCATTGTCTTTGACTACTCCAAAGATTTTTCTTTAACCTTTTATTTCGAAGTTTTGCCAAAGCATAAAACTGGTCGAATGGCGGTTTGGTACACAGCCAGTTTACATTATCTTTTGAGCAGTTTTGATTTGAAAAGTGTGTTTAGTGAAGCGTATGACATATTGGCTGTCTTTATTCTCTCAATGACGGTAAGGCTTCCTGAATTGTTACTACGCAGCTTAAAGCCTATGTAGATAGTTTCAAATGTATGTATGTACATATGTATATTCATCAATTTTAACTATCGATGCTGACTAGAAAAATGATTGGGCGCATATGAATTGAAGCCAAGAAACGTTGAAAGACATTTTTGCATGTCAGAAATACTGCTTGAACGCAGCTTTGTTGGAAAGCATTTTTGAATGAAATTGTGACTGGTGATAAAAAATGAATCCATTGCGACAATCCTAAGCGCAAAAAATTATATGTGAAATCTGATCAACCATTCGATTCCGAATATTTATAACGCCAAGGTAATGCTATGTATTTGGTGGGATCAGAAGGGCGGCCTGTATAATGAGCCGGGTGAAACCATAAAAGAGGAACGCTTTTAACAACAACTTATCAAATTATAATGAGCGATTGGCGAAAAACGCCCATAATTTGAGACTAGGCAAGAGAAAATAATAATTTTTCGCCATGGCAACGAACGTTTTACACTATTTGGAAGACAGCGAATGGGAAGTTTTGACTCACTCACCTTATAGCCCAGACCCCCTTTTACTATAATTTGTTCCGATCGATATAGACAGCCTTCATTAGAATACGGTTTAGATCAGAACAGGGTATCAAAAGCCGACACAGTTCTTTTGGGATGGTATCCACCAGTTGCCAGAAAGATAAGAAAATTGTATAGCTTCAGATGGACAATACTTTGGGTAATACTATTTTACATGTTTTTCTTATAATTTGAAAGAGAAACGCAAGAAAAGAAAGAATTAGATACCCAATACAAATAACATATTTTTTGTAAGTACTATAAGATGTATAAAGTATGACCATCAATTTCTGCAGAAATGTAAATGCGTATCTCTTCGGACTGCGTACAGTGCAAACAAAAGTTAAGTTGAAAAAACCGAAATCGGTTAATTACCCAACAGCACTATCAAAGACTTCTGTTAAAGTTTCCTAAGGGCCAATTGACAATTCTAAACGAAATTCTTCTGTAAGAGTAATCGATCATCGCTTTCTTACACAACGGCTTTCTAAGTTGCCCTGTGTATTTGTTAGTTTCCGCGCTAATTCATTCAATATATTAGAGTTTCGGTAGCCTCGACTTCCAACACAGCTGTCAAGGGTATGAGCGGATAGAGGAGATCCTTCAGCCGCGGGAAACTTATAGTTTTCAAGATATTTACGTTTAATGTTGAAAATTTCAACTATTTAAAGTACACATTTTTTCGATTTTAAATGAATTATACACTTATATTTTTCACTTTTATATCCACTCACACTTCACTAATTCGTTTGTACACATTTATTTTACATTATATAGTGCAAGAATAGTTTAATTCAATATTTAAATTATTGTTAAATTCTATTAATTTTGACAATAACAAAGGGGTAACTATAAGTTTCCAGGGCAATATCTATATATATTCTTGATCTGGAGAATCTCCTCTATCCGCCCATACCCATTTTATCCCCGAAATTCTGGGACGGTATACTAAAGCCGACCCTAAATTTCAAAAAGGGAAAACTTTAGTTTAGCATCCCACGATTTCAGGGTTAAGAGGGGTATGGTTGGATAGCGGAGATTCTCCAGATCACGAATATATGTAATTATTGCCGCCGGAAACTTATAGTTTTCGAGATATTTGCATAATAATAATAATAAGTTGAAAATATCACAAATTTTATTTTACAATTTCTTGATTTATGATTAACTTTTCGGGTCGGCTTTAGAATAACGTCCCACGCTTTCGGGGATAAAACGGGTATGGGCGGATAGAGGAGATCCTCCAGATCAAGAATATATATAGATATAGCCGCGGGAAACTTATAGTTTTCGAGATATTTACGTTTAAAGTTGAAAATTTCAACTATTTAAAGTACGTATTTTTGCGAGTTAAAATGAATTATACACTTATATTTTTCACTTTAATATCCACTAACACTTGACTAATTCGTTTTTAGAAATTTTTTTTTATATTAGATGCTGCAAAAATAGCTTTATTTCAATATTTAAATCATTCTTTAATTTTATTAATTTTGACAATAACAAAATGGTTGTAAATGTCAAAACATCAGTGTTGCCATACTAATATATTTTGCAAACGAAGAAAAATAAAATTAACAGAGAGATTGTATCCTAGATACAGGAAACAACGCAAAAAGAATTTCTGCGTAAAAAAACCTTGATACACCCCGGTGTTGGATTGGCCAGGGTTATTTTTTTGAAGCGCGGCCGAAAGCCGCCAACGCAAAAAGAAGTTCTACAAGAAAAAAGTAATATTGTCATAGAGGGTATAACATAATACTTAACATCAATGCTTTGTAATAGTTTATTTCTCTAGGTTTTGGATACCTGTATTTGGGGTATTATCTGTTTTAATTTCTTTCAGTTCAATTACAAAAGATGTCGATAAGGTAACACTGGTTATTTGAAATTTTGCAACCCTTTTGTTATTGTCAGAATTAATAGAATTTAACAATATTTTAATTATTGAATTAAACTATTTTTGAACTATATAATGTAAAATAAATGTGTACAAACGAATTAGTGAAGTGTTAGTGGATATAAAAGTGGAAAATATAAGTGTATAACTCATTCGAAATGGGAAAAATTTTGAACTTTAAACCCAAATATCTCGAAAACTATAAGTTTCCCGCGGCTATATCTATATATATTCTTGATCTGGAGGATCTCCTCTATCCAACCATACCCCTCTTAACCCTGAAATCGTGGGATGCTAAACTAAAGTTTTCCCTTTTTGAAAATAAATAAAAAACCCAATTACCCTCCACAAAATATTATGAACTAAATTTTCCATTTTAATAAAAGAAAAAGGTTTTATGGCTTAAACGTATGTTTTATTGCATCTAGTAGTCTACTCTATTCTCTGCGTGTGCGTTCGGCAACAAACGGATTGTCTGGATCGCTATGATTAACGCGTGCTCATACCCGTGACTGGACAGGCAGTCGTACGCCTTCCAACAATCAGTACATATGATGCTACCTTGTGCAACGTGTCTCTGAATTAAGGGTATGAGCACATCAGCAGACCTCAAATTTTCGGGACACACTTCCAGCCGAAGGTCGTCACTCCCATCCTCTACCATCCCCAGAACCCAGTGGTCTTCCACTCTCCGTTCTAAAAAAGAAAAAATGAAATAATTAAGTATGAAAAATAAATAATAATGTATTTATTATTACCTTTGTTATATTTTCGTTTCCCGAATTTGCTCTCGTCTATTTGAACAATTTTACCAGGGCCGCCAATTTTACCTACCGCTACCTGGTGATCAACCTGGTATAAAACTAACGCTTCGCGGAAGTAATTGTACCAGTCACATATGGTAGCGCTGGATAAAATTGGCTCCTTAATGAAACTGTTCTTTCGAACCGGCGAATGTGCCCAGTGCGATGCAAATACATACATTATATAAAAAATTTGAGGCAGTGGTATTTTTGCGTTTTCAAACCATGTCCCACTCGACCTCGACACCGCAGTCCGTTTACGGCAGGCACCTTTCCGGCATCGGAATATGCCAACCGTGCTCCTATCAGATAAGGATACCAACATGGGTATCCTATGCATACGGCATAATTTGCTTTTTAAAATTAAGCCCTCCTCCTATGCAAACGATATACATTTCTCACTAGTGTAGAAATTTTGGATTATTTTAGGGAAATTCCACATTTCCTTGATTTCAACATTCCAACATGGGTATCCTATGCATACGGCATAATTTGCTTTTTAAAATTAAACCCTCCTCCTCTGCAAACGATATACATTTCTCACTAGTGTAGAAATTTTGGATTATTTTAGGGAAATTCCACATTTCCTTGATTTCGGACACTGTGAGAACATTGGTTTTTTTTACCACACCACGGTTGACGGTTCGTTACAATCTATTTAAAAGTCTTAAGTAATATTTGTTATAATTTTAAATTTCTAATAACATACCTGATGTATTTCCACTCATTTTTTCAAAAGTTATCACAATTTAGATAAATGTGTAAAAAACATAAAAACTTGCGGAATGACTTGTATGCACAATATTCACCAATTCAATTTGAATATGAAAATAATGACAAAACGGACAAAAAAAGGAACCGGTACCTTGTTTAGTTGTAGAAAATTCCGTTATAGAAATTGAAGTTTAAAGAGAGTTATATACCCTCCTTAACATTAATTTTTTTTGTTTAGACTTGCTGTTTCCACTGGCAGCCTTCGGCAGCGCTTCAAAAAAATAACCCTGATCGGTCCAACACCGGTGTGTTCACAATTCAATCGCGTCGAACCTTCTTCCGCACTGGCTGCCTTCGGTTGTAGAAAATTCCGTTATAGAAATTGAAGTTTAAAGAGAATTATATACCCTCTTTAACATTAATTATTTTTGTTTAGATTTCCTGTTTCCACTGGCGGCCTTTGGCCGCGCTTCAAAAAAATAACCCTGGTCGGTCCAACACCGGTGTGTTCACAATTCAATCGCGTCGAACCTTCTTCCGCACTGGCTGCCTTCGGTTGTAGAAAATTCCGTTATAGAAATTGAAGTTTAAAGAGAATTATATACCCTCTTTAACATTAATTATTTTTGTTTATATTTCCTATTTCCACTGGCGGCCTTTGGCCGCGCTACAAAAAAATAACCCTGCTCGGTCCAACACCGGGGTGTTCATAATTTCATCGCGTCAAACTTCTATCCACACTGGCGGCCTTCGGTTGTAGAAAATTCCGTTATAGAAATTGAAGTTTAAAGAGAATTATATACCCTCTTTAACATTAATTATTTTTGTTTAGATTTCCTGTTTCCAGAGAAAGAGAAGGAAACGAAAATAATTATAATTTATTTATATTAGTCATTTTAATTCGTTTGCAAAATATAAATATAAGTATATATATAAAATAGATAAGGCAACACTTATTATTTGTCAAGTAGTACGCGAAAGGAATAAGTGCCACCCCGGTGTTGAATCGGCCAGGGTAATTTTTTGAAACGCGACCGGAGGCCCATAATTCATAAAGAAGTAATACACGAAAGGAATCAGGACCAACCCGGTATTGGTTCGGCCAGGGTTATTGTTGTGAACCGTGGACGAAGGCCGCCAATGCAGAAAGGAAATATAACAAAAAGAAAACCCATACGCAACGAATAGAGTCTACTTATAAACCCTAAAACCTTTTTCTTTATTAAAATGGAAAATTTGGTTCATAATATTATGTAAAGGGTATTTGGGTTTTTTTTAATTTTGATGCTTTCATTCGTTTGGATATGGCAACATATAGTTTCAATTGCCGTGACTTACTGGGATATACATTATTTTCTGATGTCTACACAAGTACTATAATTAGCTTCTTTCACTGCGTTGTCATGGGGACTTTTTTGACCCTCATAATCAGTGTCGCTCTGTGTGTTCACACGTTCAAAAAGAGTCGAGCAACTCAAATCGGGTTTTATTGTCATTTCTTTTCATACCGTTTTGGCAAATGTTTGTGCGGTTCGGATACGTTTATAACAAGAATTTCTTAACCTTTCGGTTAGTATTAAAGATCCCATAATTTTTGTACCCCATATTATTTTCTATTTATTATAAAACATATATGAATTAATTACAATTCTTGTTTAATTAAAATGATATTCGGTCTTAATCTTTTGTAGTAAGAAGAAAAATATACGTAAGCATCTTAACATTTTATGTATATATAGAAGAGTAAAGTCACAATGTCTATTAGAATTCAATTAAGTATGCTCGTATAAGATTACATTTAGTGCCGCAATAGTTTTAAAAAATTTAAATTAAATATTTTGAGAATCTTAATTTTCTCCTTATTAACAATTTTTGAAAATATTTGTAATATTCTATGCATACATATTTGCATAATACATACAAACAATAACAGTATATAAAAGTCTGAAAGAATTTGAAAATGAATGCTGAATTGCGTAGCAGCGAACTGTTACAAACAAGAACATGAAACATGCTGCCTGATCACGACCGGATCGGTCTGTCTGTCTTTTCTCCTTGTCCCCTCGCTATAATAAAGGGTTTAGGTTACAAAAGAGTCTGTGTGTGAACTTGCACAAAATGTGAATTTATCGAAACATTTTAAAAATCGCTCCACATTATCTACTAAGCAGGGTTCTGATTTCCGCTTCTATTTCTTTCTTTCTTTTACGAAATTCGTCGAGAGTAAGTCGACATGAGGTATGTGTCACATTTTTCATGTTATTATACCCAATGAATGTTTCTAATTTAAAACTATTCATCATAATTTCGATTTTTCAGTTCACTTAAGTTGCAAAAGAGGCTTGCGGCCTCTGTTATGCGATGTGGCAAAAAAAAGGTTTGGCTGGACCCTAATGAAATCAACGAAATTGCTAACACTAATTCCCGTAGGTATAGATTAAAATTAAATAAAAAATTTAATAAATATATGGTATTATAATTTAGGTCAAAATATCCGTAAACTCATTAAGGATGGTTTGATTATCAAAAAACCCGTTGTGGTCCATTCGCGATACCGCGTACGCAAGAACACAGAAGCTCGTCGTAAAGGCAGACATTGCGGGTTCGGTAAACGTAAAGGTACTGCAAATGCTCGAATGCCTACAAAGTTTTTGTGGATGCAGCGTCAACGAGTATTAAGACGTTTACTAAAGAAATATAGAGACAACAAGAAAATAGATCGTCATCTGTATCATGATTTGTATATGAAGTGCAAGGGTAATGTGTTCAAAAACAAACGTGTGTTGATGGAGTACATCCACAAGAAGAAGGCTGAGAAACAGCGTAGTAAAATGCTTGCGGATCAAGCCGAGGCTAGAAGGCATAAAGTACGTGAAGCAAGAAAACGCCGTGAAGAAAGAATTGCAGCCAAAAAACAGGAACTTTCTAAATTGCACGCTAAGGAAGACGAAGTAGCTGCACAAACTGCAACAACTGGCCCAAAAAAATAAATATATATGCTGAAACAGTGTATATTAAAATATTTCAATTAAATAATTTGGTTGTTTGTAATTTGTTTTCGTAACAAATACGGCATTTGTCGCAATATAAGTTTTTGAATTGCCTATAAGTAGAAAATTTAGAATTTCATCGATATATTCAATTCTCATAAAATTCTTCATGAAATTTGTTGAAAATTGAGATTTATTTGAAGCAAAACTGCTAACTTTCGAAGGGCAGTAAGGAATGCATTAGTCGATACTGAACATGGGTTGAGAAAAGGTTCATACATTTCTAGGTTAACTTTTACAAACACTATAGAATTGGCGGCATTGCTCAAACTTTGTACGTAGGTTCTGATATTACTATATTTTGTGCGTTAAATGACTATTTTCAAGTTAATCAGGGGTGTTGTAGAATCTGATAGTTGTCGGAATCAAAATTGAAACCGATAAAAAAATTTAGTAGGTGTCATGAATTCAGATATTGGTTTGACGTTCGAAACAGAATTTGTATCGGTTTTGGGTGTCACGGAAACCAATTTTATCGTTTTTGTTATCAGAAACAAAGCAAAAGGATTTTTGCTGACAGATTTGAAATGTAAGTTAAGAAAATAATTATATTATTATTAAAATTTAATTAATCGTTAAAATATTCCTTTTATTTTTTTCGTTGCTTTATTTTCTTCAAATAAAATAAAAGCTAAAATAGCGGAACTCATTGTAAACTTTAGTAGACTTAATTCAGCATTTCAAATGTATAAAACGCTTCCTAATTTATTCATTTGAAAATTTTGTCACATTAGTAGACAGCTGATTCGAATATTGGTTTTGCATATGTTCGAAAAGACGCAAGTCCAATCAAAATCTTCTGGTTTGCAATTCTGACAACTACGCAAATCTGTCTTGAATTCCACAACACCCCTGAATATTGGTAATTTTAAACACTTTTCCAATACTTATAATTAATGACGATAAAGACGAAGATACTAAATTGATTGGGATGACGACACAAGTGGAATTCCGGATGTCTATTAGTTCGTACAAACGGTAACTTAAGTCAAAATTTAGATTAAACAAAAAATAGGCGTGGCATCGCCCCCTAATAAGCATGGGTGCGTTCGAGTTACATAGTAATTGCAGCAGTACAGCTACTGTGTTGCATATTTGCTGATGTGTAGACAAAAATTTAGTGTTGCCGAATATTTGCATAAATTGCGTGCAAAAAGTGACAGTAAAACGTGATACTGTTGCAAGTGTTACCAAAATTCAAGCAGAACGTGGTACTTTGACAAATTTGCAACACTGCTGTTGTGATTGCCATATCGAACGCACCCAAAATTAAAAGGAAGATATTAAAAGATCACAGTAATCCACTTGATGCACCAGGGAAATCGCATGGGAAATTTGGCTTGTATTTACTTGTACGCTTGTCTATGTTACATGCTTACTTTACAGATTTACATTTATCACATTATCGACTGAATAAAGTAGCATTTGAGGTAAATGTATAGTTTAGGTCCCCCAATGAAGGAGGACATGAAAATTATAATTTTTTTTTAAATCGTTTTATTTTGACGCGAAGATTACAAATCCGTGAGCGGGAAGTGAATTTTTTGCGAATATCACCAAAAGTACCGCATTCGGGTGAGTCCCAACGGGCTTGGACCGGGGTGTTCGCAAAAAGAAAAGGAAGAGGGGAGCATATTACCCCTTATACCACCAGTTGTCTGTCCCGGTGGACCCGACGACCCTCAAAGGAAAGGTATGAGTAGTGCCAGCCAAAAATTGTACCTGTGGCACCTTTAGGAGGAAAAACTCCTGAGGTACCTCGCACGAAACAGGGTCAGAGGCAACTGCGCCTCTCCTGCATCTAAGGGGCGTAAAATTCGCAATACCGCGTCCGTTGTCAAATAGAATAGCGGGACTCGCAGCCGTTGTCCGATTAATGAATCCCCGTCCTCGGCCTGGTGAGTGATCGACAGCAAAGTCGAGGACTTCGCATGGGGGCTGAACCTCTGTGTGTCGCGCAGGGGGGACTGCTACCCTCCACGCAAGAGCTTTGGGAGGTGCTAATGGACGTGGTGGATGGCAACGCGGAGGGCGGCGAGGATTAGGACCAGTTCCTTAATGAACCGATCCTATAGTGGTCGCCAATATGGAAGTTGCCCAGGTGAACCTGTACCACGCGGAATCTGCCTCGGCTTTTATCGCGAGCAGGTTCATATCGGATAACCTGGGCATCTTGCTAATTCAGGAACGCGCGGAAGGAATCAACCGATTAAGTTGAGTGGTCCTGATGGAGGACTGAATCTCTTTATTTCAAAATGCTCTTATTTATAAATTTTTCTTATATGCTTAAGTCTTACAATAAGTGTCAATTTACAATATTCGCTTATTCAGCAAATAGTTTTATTGTTTACATTGTATGGGTGGTCTGCGAATGGCAGGCACCTTGCCGTGGTGCAGGGGCTTAAGTCGCAGGCATTCTCGGCATCTCCCAACTGGTGCGAGCGGTGCTTGCACCCTCACACTGGTTGTCAGAGGCCGTATGCGTGCGACAACCAAGAGCTGCCACCCCCTAATCCAGGGTGTTATGCGACTCCCGTGCCCATTGGATGATTTGCAGCCTCGGTAAATTCGGCTGTATTCAAACGGAGCCTTCCCAACACCGGGCCGCATTGGGAAGTAACGGTGGCCTTACCGCGTCAAGGGGCTCTGGCGCGGCGGACTATTTGTTCCCCTTTCCAATAGCTGACCCGACGGCGCGCCTCGTCGAGCCAAGGGTCGTACGAACAAGATGAACAACAAAAACTATAACAAAACCACAACAACAACAAAAGGATCTCGGCAACAACAACAGCAAACGACGATGGACATTGGTAACGACAAGGGCAGTGGTGCAGGTAAGGGCGAATCAGGGGCTAAACGCAAGTTCAGCTTCCTGGACGCCCTTTCGCCAGAGGAGCGAGCGCTGTTCGAGGAGCATGCCAGGGACGACGACGATGACATGCCCTCGTGCAGCGGCGTTCAGCAGGCGATTTCGACTGCGGCCCCTGCGGTAAAAGAAAAAGAGAACCCCACGGAGACTCTCTCGAGCAGGAGCAACTGCTCGGATGCAGAGGAGTCGCAACGGACGACCTCCGGTGGGGCTCAAAAACGAAAAAGGAAGAGGGGAGGCAGACTACCCCCCCTGCCACCAACGGGATGTCCGGGAGGACAGGACGATCCCAGAAGAAAAGGTATGAGCGGTGCCAGCCTGAAGTGGTACCTGAGGCACCTCCAGGAGGGAAGAACTCCGGAGGTAGCAGAAAGCCTAGCGCGGAACAGGGTGAGAGGTGACACCACTTCCCCGGCTTCCGAAAAACAAAAGGGTGGTAATACCGCGGCCACTAGGAAGCGCAATGGCAACAATCGAGGCCACTGCCCAGTAAACGCAACTCAGCCCGCAGGCCGAGGTTGCGAAAGGGCAGCTCCCTCGACCACCCAAGCGGCTAAGCGTAAAAGCGGACAGCTGACGCCACAGGAGCCGAACAACACCAAGCGGCAGAGGGGCAACAACGCACAGGCGACTAGTGGCGATGCGGGAAAGGAAATGCAGGTGGATGAGGTTGCGACTCAACCCTGCGCAAGTACGTCAAAGCAGGCGGCAACTGCTGAGCGGCCTATTTTCCGGGGGAGACTCCGACAGCACTCCCAGAGGCAGTCGGCAACCTGGATATTGTATTGCAGGAGGAATAAGCTGCCCCTCATCATGGGCTGCGACGCGAATGCCCACCACACCGAATGGGGCAGCACAGACTGCAACACACGGGGTGAGTCTCTTATCGAGTTTATAGTCAGTAAGAATTTAAGTATAGCAAACGTGGGGTGCGAACCCACCTTTGTAACTAGTGTCAGAAGGGAGGTGCTTGACATCACGCTCAGTAACGAGTCTGAGGTAGGGCTGATCTCACAATGGAGGGTATCATCGGAACCCTCCATGTCGGATCACCGTATCATAAGATTCGTGCTGGGGATGGGGGTCAAGCAACTCCCTCCCAAACGTATCCCTGGGAACACGGACTGGGCCGTTTTTAGGGAATCGCTTGGAACAAAAATTAGCAGTAGGGAGCAGCTGGATAGAAGCGCAACGGCTTCTGGATTGGAGAGCAGACTGTCTGCCCTAAACCAATCCATTATAGAAGCTTATCATAGCAGCTGCCCCCTAAAGACAACCGCCAAGGGCGGTAAATGCTCCTGGTGGTCTAGTAAACTCTCAGTACTAAGAAAAACGGTGCGCAAGCTATTCAATAAGGCTAAGCGCACCGGAAACTGGGAGGATTACAGATGCAGCCTAACTGCTTATAATAAGGAGATTAGGACCGCGAAACGGAAGAGCCTTAGGAAGTACTGTGAGAGCGTCTCCTCAACGCCAGAGGCAGCTAGACTGCATAAGGCTCTGGCTAGAGGCAAGACGGACACAGCACTAGCGATTAAACGATCTGATGGGATCTATACGTCCAGCGCAGAAGAAAGAGCTACGGCTCTTCTACTAGCGCATTTCCCGGAGACGATTCAAGAAGACCAGATTCGACCTATGGTCGAACGAAGGCCGTCACGCTTGGACTGGACAGTCGCAAAACAGCTCTTCACTGCAGACTCCATCAAGTGGGCGCTGGCCTCCTTTGAAAAATATAAGTCACCGGGTGCGGATGGTATCCTTCCAGCTTTTCTGCAACAGGGGGAGCAGGTGCTACTGCCCCACCTTGTTCGGCTGATGAGGGATAGCCTAGCGCTGGCGTATATCCCAGAACCATGGCGCACCGCAAAGGTGATCTTCATACCCAAAGTAGGGAGGAAAGACTACTCATTGGCGAAATCGTTCAGGCCAATCAGTCTTACTTCCTTCCTACTCAAAAGTATGGAAAAGATCATAGACCACGAACTACGATCGAAGGTGCTGAAGGCTTCACCGCTTCATGAGAAGCAACATGCTTACAGAGCAGGCAGGTCAACAAACACTGCTCTGTACCAGCTAACCTCAGAGATCCAGAATTCGTTAGATGGGGGCGAGGTGATGTTATGCGCCTTCCTCGACATAGAAGGTGCCTTTGACAACACGTCTCACGAGAGCGTGTCAAGAGCACTGGAGAAAAGGAGCGTGTCAGCACCAGTGCGCAGATGGATGACAGCCGTACTGCGCACTAGGGTGGCGGAAACCGCAGTAGAAGAAACTAAAATTCGTCTGGGAACAACAAGAGGCTGCCCACAGGGTGGAGTGCTATCCCCCCTACTTTGGAGCCTAGTTGTGGACGATCTCCTTGAGCGGCTGACTAGCAATGGAATTCGCTGTCAGGGATATGCGGATGACATTGTTATCTTAGCTAGGGGTAAATTTGAAAACACACTCTGCGATATCGTTCAGAGGGGATTGGGACTGGCAAAGGGATGGTGTAGTGGGGTTGGCTTAAGCATTAACCCCGCTAAAACTACAATCATTCCCTTCACCAGACGGAGGTCACTGCCGGGCCTCAGGAGTATATCCCTGGACGGCAGAGTGGTTGAGATGGCCAGCACGGTCAAGTACCTGGGCCTCACGCTGGATTCCACACTACGATGGAATCAGCATGTGAACCAGACCTTAACCAAAGCTACTAAAGCACTCATGGTGTGCAACCGACTTGCTGGAAAATCCTGGGGGTGCTCCCCAAGGACTATCAGGTGGATGTACACCATGATCGTGAAACCGATTATTACGTATGGAGCGGTATCGTGGGGTTCGAAAGCATCGCAGACTTCGGTAGGACTTAAACTGTCGAAGCTGCAAAGACTTGCCTGCATCTGCGCGTCGGGAGCAATGCGAACGTGTCCGACCGCAGCACTGGAAGTCATGCTAGAACTTTCACCGCTACACCTGGTAATCAAACAGACTGCCAAACGAACTCTGCTCCAAATGACAGCAGAGGGAGCTGGCAAAGGGAAGGTAATCTCATCCCAACAGATGAAAGAGCTAAGTGAGGAAATACCACTAGCCCTTCTCCCAAGGGATAGCATTACCAAAGTAGTAAACTTCAGTAGAAAGTTTCAAGTAACCCTTGGCAGCAAATCTGAATGGAATGACTCTTCACTGGACCGACTGCAAAAGGGTAGCACCATCAAGTGGTACACCGACGGGTCGAAAACGGAGGAGGGGATTGGTGCAGGGGTCGCTGGGCCAAGCACCAAACTCTCCATTCCCATGGGAAGTTTCCCAAGCATTTTCCAAGCCGAGGTCTATGCTATAAGTCGGTGTGTGGGGATAAACCTCCAACGCAACTATCGCAATAAGAGTATTGCTATACTCAGCGATAGTCAGGCGGCACTAAGAGCGATCTCAGCCTATGAGGTCACATCTCTCCTAGTGATGGAGTGTATAGAACGGCTGAACAGCCTATCTAAGCAAAACCGAGTACACCTTATTTGGGTGCCGGGCCATAGGGGTATAGCTGGGAACGAGCTAGCTGACGAGTTAGCCCGCTCTGCAGCCTCTACGAAAATGGTAGGGCCGGAACCATACATAGCGGTTGGTCCACACACCATCAAAGAGCTCCTCCGAAGGGAGGAAAGAGCAAGCAGGGAGATACATTGGCAACAACTTCAGGGCATGCACCATGCCAGACTGCTGTTGGGGGGTTACGACCTCAAGCGGTTTAAAGCCATAATTACTGGCAGCGTTCTACACCGGCCATTGCAGGCTCAAGAAGCACCTCTTTAACATGGGCATAGCCTCTTCTGCAAACTGCCGGTTCTGCGACATAGAGCCGATAACCCCTGAGCATCTGCTGATGAACTGCACAGCAGTCTGCAGACGCAGAATCAAGGCCCTGGGATCCATGTTTCCACACAGGGATCGTATCGCCTCACTAGCACCCAGAAGAATTTTGGAATTTATCAACATGCTGGGCCTAGATGATACGATATGACTTAGGGGAGGGCACAATAGACCATAGGTCGCGGTGCATACCTCGAAACTAATCTAATCTATGGCTGGTCTTAGCTTAATAAAAAGAATATTGGTTGCTTAAATAAGCAAAGATGCTTATTTAAGAAGCTGTGGTCTTAGCTTTACTGAAAAGAGTATTGATTACTTAAATAAGCAAAGATGCTTATTAAGAAGTTGTATTATTGCTGAGTGCAAAGAAATAGTTTTGTTTATAATGAGCGAAAAGCTACTTTGTGGAGGCTGCCGTTAACTCCCTCCTCTCTAAGATGAATCGTCCCCGATTCAATATCATTTTTTGATAAATTATTTATTTTATCCAAAATAGCGTTATATGATATTATTTGAGATTCTAAATTTCTATTTATTTTAGAATTTTTATAAGATTTTTTAAATTTTACAATCCTATAAATTGTGTACATTATTAACAAAATTACAAGTATGTACCATAAAAATGAATGATTTTTAAAAACTTTTATTCGTTCAGCTAAAATATTTATGTTTTCAAAGTTCATTTCTTTATTTTTTGTCTCAATATATTCCATAATTTCAAAATTATTAATATGATTGTTCTTTAAATATTTCCAAATTTTACAATCGACATTTTCATATATAACAGTATTAATATTTGTATAATTCTCAAAAGTAACAAGGTAAATTCCATTTATTGCATAGCCATCAACGTGTTTATCATTTCTTTTTTACAATTTTTTATATTAATATATTCTTTTTTGCATTTTGCAATTTCTTTGCCAATTACTAATTTACCGTCTTCTTGTGTGATTGCTCTTACTTCATAATATTTGCAATCATTTATAATTTTTGGATACTTAATATATATAACAATTACATCTTTATTTTGTAATATATATCTTAAAGTTAGAAATGTCCATTAAATCAGTTATAGTCAACCGTCCGTGTTTATTTTGTATTATATTTTTTATCAATTAACTTCCTTTTTTATGGAAGTACTAAAAAAATATAAATTCAAGATTTAATATTATCTTTATGTACTATTCTATTTCTGTAGTTAATTTTAACCTTATTCCCTAAATCTTCTTTTATTACTTGTTTCTTGTATCTAGGCTTTAGCTTATTTCTTACCCCTATTATTTTTTCATATATAACATCTCCACATAAATATGTTTTGTTAAATCTATTTTTATTTTATCTTTCTAGCATCTTAGCTTGTGCTAATAAAAGTTTGTTTGGTAAATTATCATGAGAGACCTTATTATAAAGGACATCGAATTGCTTCTTATCAGTAACCGAATGTATAGCTTTTCTGTATTGGTGAGCGGCTCTATATATTGATTCTGAAAAGCTGATTAAATTATATTCTTGTTTTATACATCGTGATATTTCAATTATTGTCGAATGTACCCTCTCTATCTGACCATTTGTGGTGCTATGATTTGGGTTGCAGAAATAAATTTCAATCTGAAGTCTCCGCATCAGGGATTTAAATTGTACTGTAGTAAATCCTGGTTCATTATCAATTGTTATTCTCTTTACATTAGGGAAACTTTGTAATATATCTAACACTTTATCTTCTAAATTAATCTTATCTTCAATTTGTTTAATAACCAAAAACTTTGAATAACTATCGTTTAAAATATATCTATGTGTATTTGAATTCCCTTCTCTTTAGATATAGGGACCTCTCCAATAGGTATTTTTATGGGATGTCTATCATATTTATTTTTATTAAAAATTTCACAATTTCTAATGTATTCTTTAAATTGTTTATGCATTTCTGGCCAAAAGTAAAAAGTTGAGATTTGTTTAATATTTTCGTCAAAGCCCCTGTGCGCTCTGTTATGAGTTTGCTCTATTATTGTTCCCTAGTCTTCTTTGTTTGTTATATCCATGGGAAAATTTTTTGTGAATAAAAACTTGTTAGTAAATGTTTCTTTTAATTTAACCTTTATTTCATATAAGTCTTCAGGTGTACAATATATTGCAGTTACAAGATTTGGTTGTAAAAATTCTTTTAGAATAGTCATTAAATTTTCAAGTGTATCATATTCAATAATATGCCTAGTTTTATTAAAATTATTAATAGATTTGTGAATGGTAAAGCGACCTTTACTAAGAAGTATTTGTTGCTTGAATTGGTTCAATGTTTTTTTAGTTTCTTGAATTTGTGTATTATCAGAGCTCTCTGCTGAATGTTGTGTGTCCATTGATGAATCATCAGTGTTATTATTTAAGTTTTGTCGGGATAAGGCATCCGCGACTATATTGATTTTTCCCGGTTTATAAATCATTTTAGGAGCATATTCCTCAATAATGGTATGCCAGCTTTTCATTTTTACATTAGGATTTCTTGAAGAGTCTGCAAAAGTCAAAGGTTGGTGATCTGTATGTATTTCTAAATCTGATACTCCATAAAGGTAGTTTCTTAAAGTTTTTAATGCCCAAACTATGGCATAAAGTTCTTTCTCATTCATTGCATAATTCTTTTCTGTGGAATTCAATGTGTTAGAGATAAATGTAATAGGTTTTCCATCTTGGCTTAATACACCACCTAATGCATCATTTGAGGCATGGGTTGCTAATATAAATTTTTTATTAAAGTCCGGTTGCGTTAATTCTACTTGATTGTTTTAATTTTTCAAATGCTAAAATTCCATCCTGTTCTAATCGAACTTCAATTTTCTTTGACATATGCTGAGATACATGTCCATTTTCTCCAGATAAATGTTTGTTTAGTGGTTTAGCTATTGCTGCGAAATCCTTGATAAAGTTCCTATAATATCCAATCATTCCCATGAAACTTCGAAGTTGTCGTACTGTTTTTGGTAATGGAAAATTACAAATCGCTTCGACTTTATGCGGATCCGTTTTCATTACATCTTTTGCAACTATATATCCCAAAAATTCAAAAAACTTCATTTTCAAAAAACTTTGACTTTTCTAATGATATTTTCATATTTGATTTTTTAAGTAAGTTGATTACTTGATTCAAATGTTTTATATGATCGACTAAATTGCGTGAAAAAACAATTATATCATCAATATATACGTGACAGAATTTTCCAATAAATTCTCTTAATACATTATCCATAGCTCGTTGGAAAATACTTGGTGCATTAATTAAACCAAATGGCATTCTTAAAATTTCGTATTTTCCATTATTTACTGAAAATGCAGTTTTCTCGATGTCCTCAGGCTTCATTAAAATTTGGTGAAATCCTAATTCTATTGGGTGTATGCATTAATTCGTGCGGTTTTTTTTACGAAAATTAGGACTTTATTGTGAAAAAATTGTTATACATTTAATGTTCAAAGTATTGCCCATCGGAAGCTATGATGTTTGCCCATCTTTCTGGCAGTTTGTGGATCCCATCCCAAAAGAACTTCTCCGGCTTGGAGGTCAAGAAAGAATCAATCCAATTTCTGATACCCTGTTCTGAAGAGAAGCGTACTCCGGTGAGGGCATTCTGCATTGATCTGAACAAGTGGTAATCGGAAGGTGCTATGTCTGGGCTATAAGGCGGGTGAGGTAGAACTTCCCACCCACAGTTTTCCAAATAGTTTTTAACTGGCCTTGCAACATGTGGCCGAGCGTTGTCATGATGAAAAATTATTGATTCGTGTCTGGACGCATATTCTGGTCGTTTTTCCGCGATGGCCTTTTTCAAACGAATCAATTGTTTTCGGTAGAGGTCCCCATTGATCGTCTGACCCGATTTCAATAGCTTATAATAGAGCACACCCTTGTGGTCCCTCCAAATACCTAGCATAACCTTAGCAGCATGGATATTCGACTTTGCCGTGGATGTTGATGGTTGGCCGGGCTTCACATACGATTTCTTGCGCTTTGGGTTATCGTAATGAATCCATTTTTCATCGTCAGTGACAATCCGATGCAAAAACGACTTCTTTTGGTGGCGTTGAAGCAACATTTCCGACATGCAGAATCGACGTTCGACGTCTCTTGGCTTTAATTCATAAGGCACCCAATTTCCAAGCTTCTGGATGAATCCTAATGATTTTAATCGTCTGGAAACGGTTGCTTGATCAACTCCTAATACTTTTGCAAGTTCTTCTTGCGTCTGGCATGCATCTGCGTCGAGCAATGTCTCCAATTCTTCGTCTTGAAGTTTGTTTGGCTGTCAGGGTCGTTCTCCGTCGTCTAAGTCGAAATTGCCACTTTTAAACCGTGCAAACCACTTTTGGCACGTTCGTTCGGCTAAAGCATGGTCACCATAATCGTCCAGTAAAATACGATGGCTTTCGGCTGCTCTTTTCTTCATGTTAAAATAATGAAGAAGAACTCCCCGCAAAAACACTTTATCTGGTACAAATTTCGACATTTTCAAATGAATGAAACAAATTGTTGTTCACGCTCAAACAATTTATATCTACTGAAAACGACGCGAAATGGCAGTACCTTTGAAATGAATATAGCCACAGATGAATACGACGCGAAATAATACTAGTAGAGCCCTCTCTTATCGATCGTAGAGAAATACTGTGATCTTCCTAGATTTGAAAGTATAACATTTGTATCTGGTATCGGTTATGTATCCGAAATAGTAATGTCATTTAGTTTTTTGAAATCTACTACCATTCTTAATTTTGCTGTGCCATCAACATTGATACCCTTTTTTGGTACCACCCAGATTGGAGAATTATAAGGACTTTTACTTGGTCGTAGAACTTCGTTTTTTAAAAGATTATCGATCTCTTTATTCACAAAAGCATTTGATGATAAAGGATACTGATACTGTTTACTCCAAATTGGAGTATTTACCGAGGTTCTTATTTCCGCACGAATATCCGTTCGAAACGGTAAATTCATGTTTATTGAAGAATGTATTTAATTTATTTTATTTCTTATTTTTTCCCTCAAATATTTAATTGTTTCTTCATTTATGCCGGTATTTCCTTCGGCTGGTGCTTCAGAGAATTCTTCCTCTAAATTTATTTTGTTTATATAATCTTCTTTCTTGTCGGTAAGCACGTCGACTGGCGTTGTAGAACTTTCTTGTTCCACACTAAATTTTATTTTTTTGTGGCCGGTATTATCATCGGCTATCGTTGTAGAACTTTTTTGCTCCACATTATATTTTTTATAATTGAATTTTTTACTTTTGTTGCAGGTATTATCATCGGCTGGTGTTGTAGAACTTTTTTGTTCCACATTATATTTTTTATAATTGATACATTCATTGTGCTGGTATAAATCTTCAGCTGGCGCTTTAGGTGTCTCTGCTCCCAAAGTAATTATATTTCCTTTAATGCTTTCATCTTTCAAATTTCCTTTAATATCATGTTGCTCAGATTCATCTCCTAAGCTAAATATGTCTTCTTCCTTTTAATTATTTATTGCCATTTAATTATTAGCATTAATTTCTTTCAGGAATTTGTATCCAATTAAAAAGTCTGCTTCTAAATTTTCGATTTCGTAAAAAATGTGTCTTTTACCAAATAGAGTAATAAAATGATAATATCGTATTATCGAAAATCCATTAATTGTTTTTACTCTTTTATATATACTTAATTCGTTTTTATTCTTATAAATTCCTGATTTTATATAGCAACTTGTTGCTCCCGTTTCTACTAAAATTTTAAAGTTTTCGCCATTAACCCTGTCATGTAAGAAAATATATGGCAGAGTTAGTTTTGATCTAAAAAATGATCCTCTTTAAGATTATTTATCCTTTGTGTTTTATTTGGTGGTTGATTACTTATTTGTGCGCTGGCATATGGTCGTTTATCTGTAGTATGTATTCTTGTATTCTGTACATTACTTGTATTATTTACATTATAATGTGGTCGATTTTGGATTCGAGTACTTGGATCGACATCCATTGGGATGGGTCTTGCCTGAATGTTTTGTTGTAAGGGCCTTTAATTGTAGCCACTTTGAAGTTGGGTTTGTGGAAACCGTAAATTAATATTAAAATTTCCGTTATTGAAGTTAGTACGTTGTCTGTAATAATTCGGATTTTTCCCGAATTGTGATGCGAAAATTGCTCGCATATTATTCGATTCTAATTCTTGTGCTTTTGCCAACGCATTTGGCAAATCACTTGGTGATAATGAAAATATTATATTGGCTAAATTTTTTAAATTTTTTTTATTAATTCTTTAGTTACGGCACTATCCGATCCGTAAGTCATTATCGTTTTATTAATAAGTAAAGTTAATTTTTCATTAACCTTATTATAGTATTCTATAATTGAAGAAGTGCCCTGTCGCAAAATACTCATCTCTTGTTCGATAATATGAGCTGGTCGCTTATCCGCGGAAGCAAAATCGAGTCATGCCAAAATGGCATCGAAATTAAGAACTGTCCCGTGATTGGATAAAATGTCGTTAGCGTCGTTTTAATTTTATTTCTTAGTATAGTTAATGCAGCAAAATATCTACGGCTGCCCCTTACATACAAACTCATTGCGTTATTGGCTGATTCCCTCCAGCTAACGTATTTAGTTTGTTTTCCATTAAATTCTGTTAGTGACTTGACCACCTCAAGTGACTCATCACAATTGATATGTGGATCGACCACTTCTATTTTATAATCAACTACTGTAGTTGACTGTGTTAAGTCCTGCAATTGCCTTCGCAACTCCTCTACCTCTAATCTAAGAGAAGCATTTGTTGCAGTTATTAGTCTAGCAACAAGATTCTCGTTCTCACTACTTAGAGCCATTTTTTATTATTTGAGTTTTTGTATGTTTTAAATATGGGCAAGTTTCAGTTCTATGGTTGCCCTTGCAATGATTACAATAGTACAGCCTTTCGTATTTTAGTGTACTTGAATTATTTCCCATTAAAAAAAAATATTTTCTTCTCGGAAAGAATGCTTTTTTTTTTTCCTATATCATCCTTATCTCGTTTTGTTTTTCTACTATAACCATTTAAGATTTTTCTTCTTAATTTTATTTCTTTTTTGATAATCTGCAATTGCGGCTTTTTACTTTTCCTTATATGATCCTTGTTTTGTTTCTACTACAACCTTTTAAAATTTTAATAAGATTTATCTGACCTACATTTGTCTGAGTCAGTTGGTAAAGCGTCTGTCATTTTTGTTAAAGTTTTTATATATACATATTTTATTTTCTGCCGTTATAACCTTCGGCTCGATTTGTGGAAACTTCCTGTTCCTCTTTTTAACAATAAATTTGTTTGATCCTTTCTAGGAAAGGAAACTCTTTTATTCTGGAGGGTTTGGAGTTCAGAATCGCAGAAATGAGATTATGTTATAAACCGGAGGGTCCCCCTTGCGGTGGTGAATCGCGGTTTTTAAATATTTTGTTATATGGCTGGTCGAGCCTTGATTTACAAGATGCTTTTTTATAATTTTTGATCATTTCTAGGAAAGGAAACTCTTTTATTCTGAAGGGTCTGAAGTACAGAATCGCAGAATTGAGTTTATGTTATAAACCGGAGGGTCTCCCTTGCGGTGGTGAATCGCGGTTTCAAAATATTTGTTATATGGCTGGTCGAGCCTTGATTTACAAGATGCTTTTTTATAATTTTTGATCATTTCTAGGAAAGGAAACTCTTTTATTCTGGAGTGTCTGAAGTACAGAATCGCAGAATTAAGTTTATGTTATAAACCGGAGGGTCTCCCTTGCGGTGGTGAATCGCGGTTTCAAAATATTTGTTATATGGCTGGTCGAGCCTTGATTAATAACATGCTTTTTTATAAATTTGAGTACTTATACTTAAAATATTTTATATTACTAGGATTATTACAATAATAAGATTTTATTGTTATAAATTTAATATATATATTAAAATATTAGCTTACTAGTTTTTCGTCCTTCTCTAAAGGGGCAGTACAGCCTGCAACATACGGGGTGAATCTCTATTGGAATTTATTATTAGTAGTAATTTAAGCGTTGAAAATGTGGTTGGGAACCCACGTTCGTTACAAGAAATAGAAGGGAGGTGCTGGACGTCACTTTGAGTAACCAACCCGCAACTGGACTGATTTGTCAGATATAGGGTGTCATCAGAACCCTCCCTGTCAGATCATAGAATCATAAGTATCGCGCTAGAAGTAGTGGTTAAGTGATTCCCCCCAAATGTATTTTTAAGTACACGAATTAATTACGCCAGTGATGAACATCAGTGGGGAGGGGCAGCTAGACAGAAGTGCTATGGTTTCAAGACTGGAAAACAGATTGCCTGCGCTTAACCAGTCCATCATAGACGCATATCACTGTGACTGCTCCCTAAAGACGATCACCAAAAGGCGCAACTGTCCTTGGTGGTCAAGCAGACTCTCAGATTTTAGGAAAAGGGTACGTAAGCTCTTCAAGCAGGCCAAACTTAGGGGGAACTGGGAGTAATATGAATGCAACCTAACTCGTAACACCACCACTTACTTGCCACTTTATAACTCCGCGTATGTAAATTAAATCAAAATTGTATGGTTTTCCGTTTTGAAAATGTTCACAAAACTGTCTATTTATTAGTAATTATGAAGAGATTATCTTCACGCAATCACTCCCTGATCGCATACCAGTGAAGAAGTAATTCAAAGAATATAAAAATTATCGATGATAAATAAAACGAGCCAAGAAAATGCGGTTACGCGCCAAAGGCAAGTTCGGTGTTTGTTAGACGACAATCGCTGAGAGAAGGGGCGTCCGCTTCGAGGACAGATATTTTTGTACTGTGTGTTGTGTAGAGATCCTAGTCGGTGTGTGTATGTGTACGTCTGTATGATGAGTTGTGTGTGGTGTTCTGCGGTTTCCAGGTGTGGTGGGTGTGCCAGTGTTGCATTGTGTGTGGTGTGTTTGAGTTCTTCGGGACGGAATCTTAACTTATTTGGCCATCCCGGCCCCCCTAGGCGAATGTTCAGCCTAGCAGTCGTTGTAGCTGTTGCAACGTTGCCACAACGTTGCTGAGTCCGAACGTGCGGCGATAGTTCGGCCTACGCTTAGTAGGTGCGATGTTTTGCTGACGCCATGGACGGGAGTCAGATCGGGATGCCGTTCTTCGGCGACATTCCACGCGATTGGTTTGCTGCGGTCAGTTTGTGCCACGGATTCGTGTGGCAGGCTGCCGACTAACCTCTCGCCTCGGGGTACGGCGAAGCAACGTGTGATGCTGCCTGCCACACATTTGGCACAAAGCCCCGGAGTCGCATTCCTGAGTCGTGTGGGTATGTGCCAGACAATTGTGACAATGCCCATGCGCCTGGGCAACTTGCTGGCGTTGTGTCGGCGTCATGCCTTTGAAGAGACCACAGTGCTGCAGTTTGTGTGGACGTCGACAAAGGGGGCATCGGATGCGATAAGGCGCCTCTGGAGGAGACGGAACGGCTGCAGATTCTCGTGTACCGCTACGAGCGGTGGTTGACGGTACGGTTGCGGCTGATGTACGGGGCGCCGCTGTTGGAATAACCCCAGGGTGAGGCACAGTGATGGCCGATCGCATCGTTGGCGTTGGGGTGGAATGCATCTCTGTATTCATATCTACCTGTATGGAGAAAAGGGCATGTTTAGTTACGATTCAGTGGTATAGAGGATGGATATCTTTCTATATGTGACCAACTTTAATTGGTTTGATGATCGTATTAGTCTACCCATTATTTTATTTGTATATGATTGTAATTTTTCATATTATATTTGCGGTTTTTTATTTCTGTTTTCGGTTATTTAGACGGATATTTCGATTTTTGCTTGTAGGTATTATTGAACGGATGGTTTACTACTTGCGTTTTCGCTATTATTTGAGATTGGCAGGAAGCATAGTTTAACGAGCGGTCTGGTTAGCGTTCCGTTTCGAGTACGGAGGTCAACTACTCTTATATGACCGTCGGAACCATGATGTAGCTTCTCTATGCAACCAAGCCGCCATTCTGTAGGGTGAAGGCCAGCGTCATAGATTAAAACAAAATCTCCAAGCTTTGGCGCCTTTTCGGGAGTTTTCCAGCGGTACCATCGGCGGCTGAAATCATGATGGAGAATTTTAATTCTTTCCCATCTATTTTGTAAGGATAGTGACTTCACGCCTGGCTCAGGTATGGCCAGAATGGATGCTCCTTTTAGAAAGTGCCCTGGAGTTAGGGCTGTGAGATCTGAGGGATGAGAGTGTCGTTAGTGGCCGTGAATTGAGAACGGCTTCAATGCGAATTAATAATGTTGTAAATTCTTCATAATTAAATTTGTAGTTTCCAGCTACTTTTTTAAAGTGGGATTTGAAGCTTTTTACAGCTGATTCTCATAAACCACCCATATGAGGAGCGCTTGGAGGGATAAACTGCCAGATAATACCTTGGGGAGCATACTTTTGTACAATTTCAGGTGAGACTTGTTTGACAAAATTCACGAACTGTTTTTCTGTGGCTCTTTGAGCTTCTATAAATGTCTTACCATTGTCGCTCAAAAGTTTTGATGGAAAACCGCGTCGTCAGACGAAGCGAGCTAATGCCGCGAGAAAAGCCTCCTTGGTCAGATTCGTACATAGCTCGAGGTGCACTGCTTTTGTCGTGAAAAAGACAAAGACAGCCACATAGCCTTTCATGAGGGTGGGAGACCTTCACATGGATGCCTTTATCTGAAAAGGCCCAGCAAAGTCGACACCTGTAATGGTGAAAGGCAGAGCGAAGTTACAGCGTTCCGGTGGAAGTGCTGAGAATTGTGATGCGAAAATTGCTCGCATATTATTCGATTCTAATTCTTGTGCTTTTGCCAACGCATTTGGCAAATCACTTCGTGATAATGAAAATATTATATTGGCTAAATTTCCATTTAGATCTGTTATAAATATACGCAACGCATCCCGCCTAGTTTTTTGTCGTTTGTAATTTTATCTCTTAGTATAGTTAATGCAGCAAAATATCTACGGCTGCCCCTTACATACAAACTCATTGCGTTATTGGCTGATTCCCTCCAGCTAACGTATTTAGTTTGTTTTCCATTAAATTCTGGTAGTGACTTGACCACCTCAAGTGACTCATCACAATTGATATGTGGATCGACCACTTCTATTTTATAATCAACTACTGTAGTTGACTGTGTTAAGTCCTGCAGTTGCCTTCGCAACTCCTCTACCTCTAATCTAAGAGAAGCATTTGTTGCAGTTATTAGTCTAGCAACAAGATTCTCGTTCTCACTACTTAGAGTCATTTTTTATTATTTGAGTTTTTGTATGTTTAGAATATGGGCAAGTTTCAGTTCTATGGTTGCCCTTGCAATGATTACAATATTTCCCATTAAAAAAAAATATTTTCTTCTAGGAAAGAATGCTTTTTATTTTTTCCTATATGATCCTTATCTCGTTTTGTTTTTCTACTATAACCATTTAAGATTTTTCTTCTTAATTTTATTTCTTTTTTGATAATCTGCAATTGCGGCTTTTTACTTTTCCTTATATGATCCTTGTTTTGTTTCTACTACAACCTTTTAAAATTTTAATAAGATTTATCTGACCTACATTTGTCTGAGTCAGTTGGTAAAGCGTCTGTCATTTTTGTCAAAGTTTTTATATATACACATTTTATTTTCTGCCGTTATAACCTTCGGCTCGATTTGTGGAAACTTCCTGTTCCTCTTTTTAACAATAAATTTGTTTGATCCTTTCTACGAAAGGAAACTCTTTTATTCTGGAGGGTTTGGAGTTCAGAATCGCAGAAATGAGTTTATGTTATAAACCGGAGGGTCCCCCTTGCGGTGGTGAATCGCGGTTTTTAAATATTTTGTTATATGGCTGGTCGAGCCTTGATTTACAAGATGCTTTTTTATAATTTTTGATCATTTCTAGGAAAGGAAACTCTTTTATTCTGAAGGGTCTGAAGTACAGAATCGCAGAATTGAGTTTATGTTATAAACCGGAGGGTCTCCCTTGCGGTGGTGAATCGCGGTTTCAAAATATTTGTTATATGGCTGGTCGAGCCTTGATTTATAACATGCTTTTTTATAAATTTGAGTACTTATACTTAAAATATTTTATATTACTAGGATTATTACAATAATAAGATTTTATTGTTATAAATTTAATATATATATTAAAATATTAGCTTACTAGTTTTTCGTCCTTCTCTAAAGGGGCAGTACAGCCTGCAACATACGGGGTGAATCTCTATTGGAATTTATTATTAGTAGTAATTTAAGCGTTGAAAATGTGGTTGGGAACCCACGTTCGTTACAAGAAGTAGAAGGGAGGTGCTGGACGTCACTTTGAGTAACCAACCCGCAACTGGACTGATTTGTCAGATATAGGGTGTCATCAGAACCCTCCCTGTCAGATCATAGAATCATAAGTATCGCGCTAGAAGTAGTGGTTAAGTGATTCCCCCCAAATGTATTTTTAAGTACACGAATTAATTACGCCAGGGATGAACATCAGTGGGGAGGGGCAGCTAGACAGAAGTGCTATGGTTTCAAGACTGGAAAACAGATTGCCTGCGCTTAACCAGTCCATCATAGACGCATATCACTGTGACTGCTCCCTAAAGACGATCACCAAAAGGCGCAACTGTCCTTGGTGGTCAAGCAGACTCTCAGATTTTAGGAAAAGGGTACGTAAGCTCTTCAAGCAGGCCAAACTTAGGGGGAACTGGGAGTAATATGAATGCAACCCAAAGGCAAGTTCGGTGTTTGTTAGACGACAATCGCTGAGAGAAGGGGCGTCCGCTTCGAGGACAGATATTTTTGTACTGTGTGTTGTGTAGAGATCCTAGTCGGTGTGTGTATGTGTACGTCTGTATGATGAGTTGTGTGTGGTGTTCTGCGGTTTCCAGGTGTGGTGGGTGTGCCAGTGTCGCATTGTGTGTGGTGTGTTTGAGTTCTTCGGGACGGAATCTTAACTTATTTGGCCATCCCGGCCCCCCTAGGCGAATGTTCAGCCTAGCAGTCGTTGTAGCTGTTGCAACGTTGCCACAACGTTGCTGAGTCCGAACCTGCGGCGATAGTTCGGCTCACGCTTAGTAGGTGCGATGTTTTGCTGACGCCATGGACGGGAGTCAGATCAGGATGCCGTTCTTCGGCGACATTCCACGCGATTGGTTTGCTGCGGTCGGTTTGTGCCACGGATTCGTGTGGCAGGCTGCCGACTAACCTCTCGCCTCGGGGTACGGCGAAGCAACGTGTGATGCTGCCTGCCACACATTTGGCACAAAGCCCCGGAGTCGCATTCCTGAGTCGTGTGGGTATGTGCCAGACAATTGTGACAATGCCCACACCCCTTTGAAGAGACCACACAAGCAGTTTGTACAAAGTCTTTTTGTTTTTACAAAATTGTTTCGGTCGATAATATTCTATTTTTTGAATCTCTCGCAAGATTTGAGCTTATGCCCCCCTGTACATAGTTCGCATGACGTTTGTTTGTACTGTTCGGATGTGAACGTTTGATTTCTGAAGAAGCTTCTATTTAAATTGTTGTTGCTATTGGCTTGGGGATTGTGGAAGCTTCTATTTAGGTCGTGTTGAACGGTTTTCGTTCTGACCATTTTTTTATCTACCCTTTCTGCGATTTCGTATTGGGTTATTAAAAAGCCTTTCATCTGTTGCCACGTTGGGCATTTGTTTCGAGATGAGATCGATTGCTCCCACAAAAGTAACGATTTTTCTGGTAAAGCTGCGGTGCATATATTTACCAGTATTGGGTCCCAGCTGTCTGTGGGAATATTTTGTGTCGATAGAACCGACAAGCAATTAGAAACAGTGGATTACAGTTTTATAAACTCTTCACTTGTTTCCTTTTAAATCTTAGGCAAGTTCATTAGTATCGTTACTTGCTTATCGACCAATATTCTCTCATTTTCATATCTAGATTTAAGTGCTTCCCAAGCCAAATTGAAATTATCGTCATTTATGGCGAACTGTTTTACTATTACGCCTGCTTGACCTTTTGTTTTGTATCGAAGGTGATAAAATTTTTGTGCATTTGATAATTTTGGGTGGTTCATGTAAACGGCTGTAAACATGTCCCGGAAGGACGGCCATTGTTCATAACCACCATGAAATATTTCTGTGTCATATGCGGGCACCTTGAGATGGATGCCTGAACTTGCCTCTTGACTTTGTACTTGTGGAGTAGGTGCAATTGTTTTTATTAGCTTCAGCTGATCGAAAATCATTGCTTTAGTGTCTTCGAACTGGTCTAAGCAGTTTTCATATTTGGGTAAGCCGAGGACTTAAGCTTGGAGACGTATCCAAAAATTGTCGAGATTTTCTTTTTTGATTTCTAATGCCGATTCAGAATTATCTTGAATCGGAGCAGATGAAAATCGAGTGCAGTATCTTATTAAACTGTCACTCTCAGCAATGAATTTACTGTATGTAATGTCTTTCCCCCTTTTTTGTTTTGTAGCACCTTGCTTTGAGCGTGTAGCTTCTGCAGGTGTACATGGACTTTTTTCGTCCGAAACCATTTTTGGTACTTTTGACAATTATGTAGATTTAGAATCTTTAGAATCTGCGTTCATTTAAAAAAATTCAATTAATCAAATGATTTCTCTCAGTGTAAAGTGATTAAATTTAAGCGAAATTCGTAATTGTAACGCGTAATCTCTTTTATCTATTTATTATTTTTTTTTTTTTAAATCGGATTAAATAAGATAGCGTGCTTCGTTATTACGGTATTTATTTATTATTTATCTCGATTGTATTGTTAATTTCAACAATTATTCAAAAATTGCAATATCTATTTTTTTTTTTAATTCTTCTTTGTGTTCGTATGCGTTATAGGGTATACCTATAAGCGAATTAGTATGTGTCAATGAGAGCTCGTATAAGAGATCAATGTAGGTGCTTTATACATATGTATGCAATCCTACTTGTTTTTTGTTTGCCAAACAACAAGGGGTATTGCCGAGTATGTGCCAAATTGGACTTTGGAATATATTAAATTAAATTGTCTAGAAGCAATGTATATAATATTGTTCACAATTTTTTATTATTGTTATTTATTTATTTATAGGAATATAAATAATTATAATTTTTTTTTTTTTGTTAAGAATGCGTTTAAATGTTTTTTCGAATGCGCTTTTTGAAATTCTTTAACTTTCAGTGGTACCCTAGTAGGGTATAATAATATGTCCCGTACTTGTTTAAGTACGTATGTAAACGAGCGGACGTTGTTTCTCAGGTAAGAAAGAGTGCATAAACGTAATTAGCAACAAAGTTATCTTATGTGCACTACGATTCGTAAATATGCACTCTCGGTATATGCATGTAAATATGTAGGTATGTATAAAAGTAAAATAATGTACGTATATTTTATATGTTTAAAAATTTTTTATTTTCTTTACCTTTCTCTCTCTTCTCTTTTTTTTCGTAGTTAAATATGTTAATAATATTACGAATATATATTTGCAAGCGCTCAAAATTATAAGTTGCTAAAAATTTTGGTATATATTGTGCAAAATATGTAAATATGTATGTAATGAGAGATTTGGCATTTAGGTAAGAAATTCTTTAATTTTTTTTAGTTTTTTGAGAATATTGTTCTTATATCTCTTTTTATTCGTTATATGTTGCTATGTGGGTATATGTATATATATATTTTTTTTCTTTTTTTTCTGCCTTTGCTTACTTGTTTTAGGCAATCCTGCTTATTACTTGATCAAGCATAAGAGGTATTGCCGGATATTTTTGCAAGTAGAGTACTTGAATTTCATATATATGTATATATCATATATTTGTGTTTTGGATTTGGAATATTTGTGTTAAACACGAAGGTAAGCTTTCCTAGGCAATAAAAATATATATATATTTAGATATATGTATATATATATAAATTATATATATATTTATATATATATAATATATATATGTATATTATGTGTATAAATTTTTTCGGTAAAACCCGAAATACCGCAAATACAATAGTTTAGCAATCGTTTTTGAAAACCGTAATAAATATACATATACCCTGCAGTAATGAGGTACAAAACGGAATCGATACAACTCACTTGAATATCCGTCAAGGGATTTTGGGGACTATAGCCTGTATTTGCCTGTAGGTGTATCCAATCCTTTCCTGGGATGTTCCTTGAGGTTTTTGTTGTATTACTTTCGCGCCCGTTTTATATGTTAATATGTATATATACATATATATGGGTTCTAATTCGCGCCCGTTTTCATTTGATTGTATTTTGTTTTTGCGCGCCCGTTTTTTTTTTTGTCACTGCACTGTTAATTATGCCCCAAAAGCATATGTATATATATTTTTTTTGTTGTTGTGGTCACTGCACTTTTTTATGCACCAAAAGCATATGTATATATATATTTTTTTTTTTTTGTTGTTGTGGTCACTGCACCAAAAGCATATATATATGTATTTTTTGTTTTCACTTTGTCACTGCACTTGTTTTTTTTGTTTTAGTCAATAAATGCTCTTTTTTTTCACTATTTGTTCATTTTTTTTTTTGTTCCCTTTGTCACTGTAACCCGGTTCACCGGTTCTGGTTTTTTCACGTTATTTTAAAACTTTTTATTTTATGTTTTGTAACCCATAGTGCCGTCCACTAGGGCTCGAAGGACCATATGTTAACACCACCACTTTCTTGCCACTTTATAACTCTGCGTATGTAAATTAAATCAAAATTGTATGGTTTTCCGTTTTGAAAATGTTCACAAAACTGTCTATTTATTAATAATTATGAAGAGATTATCTTCACGCAATCACTCCCTGATCGCATACCAGTGGAGAAGTAATTCAAAGAATATAAAAATTATCGATGATAAATAAAACGAGCCAAGAAAATGCGGTTACGCGCCAAAGGCAAGTTCGGTGTTTGTTAGACGACAATCGCTGAGAGAAGGGGCGTCCGCTTCGAGGACAGATATTTTTGTACCGTGTGTTGTGTAGAGATCCTAGTCGGTGTGTGTATGTGTGCGTCTGTATGATGAGTTGTGTGTGGTGTTCTGCGGTTTCCAGGTGTGGTGGGTGTGCCAGTGTTGCATTGTGTGTGGTGTATGATCCTGGGTTTCAAAAGCATCGCAGACTTCGGTAGGACTTCAACTATCGAAGCTGCAGCAAATTGCCTGCATCTGCTCGTCGGGTGCAAAGCGGATGTGCCCGAAAGCAACACTTGAAGTCATGCTGGAACTTACATCGCTTCACATTATAATCAATCACACAGCCAAACATACAATGTTTCAATTGACAATAGCATTACAAAAATGGTAAACTTCACTAGGAAGTTTAAAGTTACTCTTGGCAGTAATGCTGAATGTTATGATTCCACGTTCGGCCTACTGCTAAGGGAAAGCACAATTAATTGGTACACTGACGGTGTTGAAAACTTCGGAGGGAATTGGTGCAGGAATTGCAGTACCATGTACCAAACTCTCCATACCTATGGGAAGTTTTCCGCACATCTTCCAAGCGGAAGTGTTTGCTATAAGTCGTTGTGCAGAGATAAACCTCCACCGCAACTGTCGCAATGAAAGTAGCGCCATACTCAGCGATAGTCAAGCAGCAATAGCACCTAGCAGTATATTGGAATTCATCAATGTGCAAGGGTATGTGAATCATTGTGACTTAGGGGAGGTCACAATAGACCTTAGGTCGCCGTGTATACCTCATATATTATCTATTCTACTCTATTAACAGCGCCCACTTCTATCTGGCATCTCATATCACATACAACTACTTGAAAAATTTTAAGAAAATTTAGTGCATAACACCATCAAGAAATCATTATGTTCCAGTTACTTCATATACGTATCGCTCCCGTATACCTAATATAAGGATTTTTAAACTTTCTTATATATATCAATATGTTAGCAAATGAATGTATAATATTGAATATATAATAGAATTAGCCGAGTGTTGAAAGGCAAGAGAGTTTTTAAGTGAGTTAAGATCTAAGCTGCTCAGCTATAGAAAGAAAAATTTCAACAGCTAAGTTAATATGTACATAGTTTCTTTTTTAATGTTGAAAAGTGAGTGAGACTTACCATTATAACATACATACACATGGTATATGGCGGAATGATTCGTCTAGTTCAAAATGTCTTCTGGATGATTTTAAAAGTAAAGGTTTATAGCTTCAGCTAGCCGAATATTAAATTTAACTTCAGACAAGATTAATGACTAACTAAACTAATCCATTAGTAGTTTGACTTAAAAATAATGCCAAGCATTTGACTACGATTTGTGATGGTAGGTAGATTTATAACAAAAGAAATGCTCTAATCCAAAAAGTTAAAAAGTATAAATTAGTCTATTAATGAAGAAATACCATTAATAAATATTAGTAAGAGAATTTACAGATTCACTTTATCGAAAGCTTTGTTAAAGCCATTGTACACTGTACTACATCAGTATATTTATTCTCTCTAAAACCCACTGATATATGGATCATAAATTCAAGCAGATTTGTAGTGTAGATTTCCATTTTCGAAATTCGAGCTGAGAAGATGAAATTATTGGTGAAGCCGAAAAAGTTGTTTGATCTCTGATAATAGCTTCAAAAAGTTTAGATAGTTCCGATATTTCCTTATATATTTCAATGAGTGACCTAAATAACCTCTAATTTTATAAGAAATATTGGCGAAGAAGCATGATTTCAACTTATTTTAATAAAGACTACTCCTTCGGAAATTGTTGGAGTATTAAATAAAGTAACCGGACGGAACTCAAGCAGATAGAGAAAGTTTTTAGGCGAATTAGGCTGTGTGCCAAACGGTAGAAAAATTAAAATTCTGCCAGATGAAAATAAATTTTTGACAATATCAGAATTTTAAACAGCTCAGGATTTAGGTAAAATATTGACAACTTATAAATGATATTACAGATATGCATTCACGAAGAAACGAATTTAAAGGAACTGTTGCATACAAAACATGTAAATTATAAAGAATGAGGAGCTGAAAGCCTCTGTAGCTAGTGCTCCTTTTACTTTGTATAATAATAATTTTATTATTATTTTTCATATAATAAATAAAATAAATAAATAAAGAATGAGATTTACTCGTAATTATGTATTTATTTATCCCATTTAATACAGGAATTATACTGTTAATAAGGAAAGCTCTTGTCTTCTTCTGAATTTTTGTTATTTAAGTAAGAAGTAAAACAATTTTTTTGTAGCTAATTAGCAGATCTTAATGTACATATATTTTTGCAGATAAGTCAAAAAAACATTTCAATAGACTTAATATTGAATAGGTTGCGAGTCTCAATGGAAGAGTATGGTTCGCTTTAGAATATATGGTATATATGAACATACGTCGGGTTGTAATGGAAATATTAAAAAAAAAAACATATATCATTAATTTTTACATTTTATATGGATCGGTGGATCATTTCATCGCATTTTGACCTTTAGTGCCATGCAACTGCATCGTCGTAAAGAAATTGCATGCAGCCGAACACCGCTCTTGTCAATCTCGTCCACTATCTCATTGCCATCGATGCCTTTGAAACATGGCACGCAGTAGAAATAAAATCGCTTATACCTGGCGACATATCCCACTACTACCATGCTTCGCACGACACTTCTGGCCGATGTGCGAAACGAGGTTATTGCCTTGATTGCTGATTGGTTATGTACGTAGATGTTAACTCAGGAGTTGCTTGCTGGTGCCTTAGAGGCTAGCTCCGCGGCTTTCGCAATAAGAAAAACCTCTGCTTGAAATATATTGCAAAGGACCGGCAGTTTGTCTTATGTCTAATTCCGTACAGTATATGCCCGCATCAACTCCGTTCTCCATTTTCAAAAATTCCTGTTATAAATTTGGCCTTGAAAATATTAGTAGCGATATTCAATACATTCTGGTGGATTAGGGAGTTCTCGTCTTAAGTATTTCTTTGAAATTATTAAGCGAGTAGGTATTATGCATATTGTTCTAACACATTCATGCTAATTCATTGCGCAGTCGAACCGCACAAATATTTACGAAAATTTTGTGAAAAGGAATGCAGAAAAACTAGACTCGAGTAGCTGGACTCTTTTTGACCGTGTGAATGCACAGAGCGACACCAAAAGAGAATTTGAAAAAAATGAGACTCTTTTGAGTCCCAATGTAAAAGCGCACTATGTGAACAACAATACGCATCATAACAAACATACTTTAACAATGCATTATCATTTTATGCACTAAATAAATAAAGGTTTCACTAGATAGGAACCGCATATCAACACAACAAAGCATAAATCACATAGAAGATAACAACCGTCACATCTCAGCATAAACATATGAGATACATATGATCTTAGTAGTATAATATAAATAGCTGTAAAATTTATATGTTAAGCCAGTCTTAAGAATATCAATAAACAGCTCGCATTTCGACTTAGCAAACCGTTATATTTTTACTTCTCACATTTACGAAAGTATATAACTCTCGCAGGTGCCATGTCTTTACGCCATCCATCTAATTACTCTGAATTTTCACTTCACCTTTCTTTAGTGTGTTTTTGTTGCTGACGGCGGGGTGGTGCTTGGTGCGAAGGAACACTCTCCAACGCTCCATGCCATTTTCTCGTACCTCGCGTACAGATTATCTTATGCTACTCTCTTGATTTGAAGGATGTAGCTTTGGCCTCCGCCCGATTACGGAAAACTTTTAAGCAGTAATTAATACCCAACTCAGGTATTTTTAATAAAATAGAGGGCAGGTTCTTACTTTTGACATTAATACTTTATACGATCCCCCTCATGGGTTTTAATCCGCTTTATAGTAGAGTTCTTCAAATCTTGCAGAATTGCTTTTCCTAATTGCTGTTAATGTTTTTTTCCGCTTATTTTAATCTCACGTAGTCGCTCACATTCCACAGTACCTTTACTTCTTTGATATTGCCGCCTGACTTTGTCACAGCTACTTTTCTTATCAGGGATTTCGCTGATCCACCAATATACTGGCTTTCGCTGACCGTAGCACTCTTTTCTCATAGACTATGCTATGAAAAATAAAATATGCGAAAAAAAAAACTCTTGTCAGGATTCGAAACTGAGCATCGTTCGAATCACGAATATGTGATTACCTTTCGCACTAAAGCATGTGTTAAAATTTTGTTTGATTAATTGTTATTTCATTATCTATGGAAGAAGGTTTTAAACTCAACAAAAGAGACGAACTTTTAACTTTGGGTATATGAGGGTTTAAACCGATTTCTCACAGCTAGTGGGTAAGAAAACACTTACATAATGAAATGGTTAAAGAACATTTAATTTCTTTAAAATATTGCACATATTAACCTAATAAACTGTTAAAAACACAACATATATGGGTGTTAGGACAAGAATTGACCCGATTATAAGCATTTTCGGCTAAAGCTCAAATAATTGTCACAGAAACACGCACTCTGAAATTCTCTGAAATAACTCATACATTGATCGATATAAGCGTAATAAAAAAACCAGAAGCTCCAAAATTTGTATATTAGGTATATTCAGTCTAAGATAACAATTATCCCGATTTTACCCATTTTTGCCATAATTATCGGTAAAAGATGTACTATGAATTAGAGGTACATACTTGTATATGCTACGAGTTATCGCACTTTCAGTAATTTTAAACATAATCACCATATGGTGAGTTGATGTGGTTATTGTATTATCCGATTGCTCCTATTTTTAGTTTGGTTGATTGAGCTTTATTTTGTGAAATATGTACATTAAACAAACTTATTTTGTTAACGGCATTATATTTGCGTGGCAATGGTTCACTTTCGTCCATATGCACAATCCCTAGAAGCCAATGAACTTGTGTACTCTCAATTTTTACTCAAGTTACCGCTTCTATGGACACATGGTCATTTTTATATACATAAATCTGTATATATCTTGATTAGTTTTAGGGGTTACAAACAACCGTTTGGTGAACAAAACTCGTATACATATTCCAAGAGTGTAAAAATACTGAGCATATGAATATTCTAGTTATTATTGTGTGAGACGATAGAAACATATTAAATCTCAATATCTGCAAAAACTTAACAATAGCAACTGGGGTCCCCATATTCGGTCCGATTTTAATTATTTTTAGACTCGAGATGCCATACCTTAAAAGCACTATTTTTCCATGCTTGATTTGTATACAGGAAAGTGAAAGAATCAGATAGATTTTAAAGTTGTGCTATGTGGGGAATAGCGGTGGTTGTGGTCTGATTTCGCCCTTTATCACACTGTAAAATAAAAATGTCAGTATGGTGTTATGTACTGAATTTTGTTGAAATTAGTTGAATAGGTCCTGTGATATGGAATGAGGTGAGCGGTGCCACGCCCATTGTCGAACACCATCTCGTGTGTATTTATCGCACTTTTAAAAGGACGGGATTATTATCCGATTTCAACCATTTTCAGATTGTCGGAGGAGGTGCCAAAAATAGTTGCACTAACCAATTTGGTTTATTTAGCTTAAGTGGTGTAAGAGCTATAAACATTTAACTCTGAGCGAAATGCATGCGTGTCAATCGGAAAAATACATCTAACCCTAATCGTGACATTGACGTTTCCAACTTTTGAATTTACGTTTTTTGTTTGAAGTTGTTCGAGCGCCAAGAATGTTGAGCTCGGTGCTTCGAGTAAGAATGTGATTCGCTAAAGGCCAAAGCAGTTTTGTGAACTAATAGTTAGAAAGCTATCTAAAAGATGAGTTGATATGTTTGAATAGCTTTCTGAAAATATTCGTGACTTAGAAGGGCCCGTATGTCGTATATGCAGCTGTAAATTTTCTAAACACTTTTATGAAAAATTTAAATTCTGTCGCGGTGTTATCGTATCCGTAGAATCATCAGCAACACTCGAATGAAATATCACTGAAAAGTTGTGTCTTTTAAAAAATTGCAGTCCTTGCTACAAAATCCCGTTGTTTGCTAATAAATAAATAGTGTAGGAGAATGTGCGTTAAAAAATGTAGTAAAGTGGCAATCGATACAAGATCGCGCGCTTATACTGACTACAATTTTCCCGATAATAACGGAAATTGCCGTCTTCTGCTGAATATTTTTCCTACCTACATGAAGAAGTAGATGAAAATTGCAAAAAAGAAGTAATTAAATTCAAAAGAAACATCAGAGAACGTATATCATAGAGAAGGTTCAATTGCGGACCAGCGTGTGAATTGTCAAAACCTAACAAGATTTTATTAGTGAATTTCACCAAATCTGGCTCGGAAGGAGAAATTTTAACAGTGGAGAGTGAACAGAGCTGAGAATTCAATGAAAATTATGCTCAGAGACTTGCTTTGATATTACAGCTGCATGTTAGCCTTTTGGCTTATATTTTTATACGTTTATATGCAATCATATTTATTGATATGAATATCATTTTGCGAATTTTTATGAATGCATGCAAAACTGATAAGACTCTAATTAAATTATGTAATTTTTAAAATATTATATTTAGTCAATTTGGGAATTTAATGATTTTATTTAGTTTTTACATAATATACTTTCCTAATAGAGATTCAATTTATTACACTATATGTATATGTACATATGTACATCTTTTATCATATTAATCTTATATATAATCATATGTATATCTGCACAAGCGCATTTGAATGTACGGATTCAGAAATTCAAATCATAATTTTATCATATATCAATACAATATATGTGCGCGCATTGATATATATGTACACGCATATATGTATGTAGACATAAAATTGCCTACAAATAATGCATACACAAACCAACATACATACATATGTATATGCGTACACATGTAAATATGTCACCTGCAAAAACTACAAACATTGTTTTACAAAAACAACAATCGTCACAAGTCAATATGTCAACCAAATAGGCGAAGCCCAAATTTATAGTAAATTGCACAACAACAACATTTTCAATCATGAACGCAGGCGTACTTTTAACAAGCAACCTCGCTTCATTCATAAAAACAGATACCCTCACATCCCCCCGAGCATGCTTTTGCCGACAAGCGTCTTTTCACGACGATGGCAAAAGTTAAAAATCATAAATTGAACAAATTTCTGATATTCCCTCTAGAAGTGAAAAGTGACAACCCCTCAAATATGAGTATTAAAATGTTTTAGAATAAAAGTGACAACATAGTATATTTGTCGATTTACAATTCAAGAAACTTTTTAAAGAAAATATTCAATATTCCTCTGATTTATGTATACAGTAAGCCCCGGTTAAGTATTACTTCTCCAATCCCTCTTATCTGCCTGTGTCTTGCTGCATCTCACGTTTTTTTCTTAATTTTTTAAGGAAAACGGTAATTTTTTTTTAAATACATAGAAATTATTTTTTTTGGTACCACTCGCTTAAGTACCACAATCGCTTATGTACTACAAAGCACAAAAAATCTGCATCTTTGGTTTTGGCACTTAACCGGGATTGACTGTATTTGTCAAAGAATGTGCATATGTAAATATTCGAATTTTTTGTACACACATCTGCCCGTATATATGCACATGACTTGTTGACTTTGTTTCCATTTACGCATGCCACGTTGTATATGAATAGGGGTTGATTTTGCACTTGCCATGTTCGATGTATGTTTGTAAGAGTGTGTATGGTTCTGATTTTTCATGAAACGAATGCGGGTAATCTTCTCTTCATTTCATAGATGTCGTATTACGTAGAAAATGTTTCATTTCATAGATGTCGTATTACGTAGAAAATGTTTCCAGAGAACGTATATCATAGAGAAGGTTCATGGTGTGCCGATTGTCAAAATGTTCCTCTTGACGGAGGGTTACTCGCCAACATTAGTGCATTTCACCAAAAACAAATTATAAGCTGATTTCACCAGAATTTTACCCCTGCGGAGCGCAAAATAACAGAATTGAGCATTTTGAGTGTTAAATGAGAAAAATTATGCTAAATTCAATGTTAAGAAATGTACGCCAACAGATTCGTATATTTACAATGCGCAAACGAATTTATATATAATTTTAAGATAATCTGCATATACAGGCGGCTCACGAATTGTGTTACAAAATTAAACCGTAATAAGTTTCTTTTTAATCAATGCATTACATTAATTTTTTTGTATTGTATAGAAAATCTTATTTTATTTTATACAATTAATTATTCCTCCATGCTCAGCCACGCATATGCGACACCTAATTAGAAAATTAATGCTGGCTGCAAGTCGGGATTGCCTCAAATATCTATCTAATGGACTGCTTCAGTTCAGTCATAACCTGATAAGAAAAGACCAAGCGGTCGCAAATATTCTTATACATAATATATGTATAATTATGTGTGCATGTAAACAAATATGAAAGTACCCATTATAATTGTTAATTTGTTTATATGCAATATATGTATGTAAGTATGTTCACTCATTGTTTCATGAAAAATCAGAACCATACACACTCTTACAAACATACATCGAACATGGCAAGTGCAAAATCAACCCCTATTCATATACAACGTGGCATGCGTAAATGGAAACAAAGTCAACAAGTCATGTGCATATATACGGGCAGATGTGTGTACAAAAAATTCGAATATTTACATATGCACATTCTTTGACAAATACAGTCAATCCCGGTTAAGTGCCAAAACCAAAGATGCAGATTTTTTGTGCTTTGTAGTACATAAGCGATTGTGGTACTTAAGCGAGTGGTACCAAAAAAAATAATTTCTATGTATTTAAAAAAAAATTACCGTTTTCCTTAAAAAATTAAGAAAAAAACGTGAGATGCAGCAAGACACAGGCAGATAAGAGGGATTGGAGAAGTGATACTTAACCGGGGCTTACTGTATACATAAATCAGAGGAATATTGAATATTTTCTTTAAAAAGTTTCTTGAATTGTAAATCGACAAATATACTATGTTGTCACTTTTATTCTAAAACATTTTAATACTCATATTTGAGGGGTTGTCACTTTTCACTTCTAGAGGGAATATCAGAAATTTGTTCATGAATGAAAATGTTGTTGTTGTGCAATTTACTATAAATTTGGGCTTCGCCTATTTGGTTGACATATTGACTTGTGACGATTGTTGTTTTTGTAAAACAATGTTTGTAGTTTTTGCAGGTGACATATTTACATGTGTACGCATATACATATGTATGTATGTTGGTTTGTGTATGCATTATTTGTTCGGCAATTTTATGTCTACATACATATATGCGTGTACATATATATCAATGCGCGCACATATATTGTATTGATATATGATAAAATTATGATTTGAATTTCTGAATCCGTACATTCAAATGCGCTTGTGCAGATATACATATGATTATATATAAGATTAATATGATAAAAGATGTACATATGTACATATACATATAGTGTAATAAATTTAATCTCTATTAGGAAAGTATATTATGTAAAAACTAAATAAAATCATTAAATTCCCAAATTGACTAAATATAATATTTTAAAAATTACATAATTTAATTAGAGTCTTATCAGTTTTGCATGCATTCATAAAAATTCGCAAAATGATATTCATATCAATAAATATGATTGCATATAAACGTATAAAAATATAAGCCAAAAGGCTAACATGCAGCTGTAATATCAAAGCAAGTCTCTGAGCATAATTTTCATTGAATTCTCAGCTCTGTTCACTCTCCACTGTTAAAATTTCTCCTTCCGAGCCAGATTTGGTGAAATTCACTAATAAAATCTTGTTAGGTTTTGACAATTCACACGCTGGTCCGCAATTGAACCTTCTCTATGATATACGTTCTCTGCCTTCTCTATGATATACGTTCTCTGTTACCCGCAGTGAGTGACATAAAGAAATTATTCTCATTTATATGGCAGTACCATGATATGAAAGAAGATGAACTCAACACAGCGGCAAAAAAGTATTCTGTTGATGCATCTGATAAGTTCTCCAATGAATGTATTCATCTCAGACACGTTTATGATGCAAATTTTGAAACTCGTATATGGAGTAAGATTGAATACCATCAGTGCTTGAAAAAAAGGAATATTTTTCCCTAATATTTGCATCGCTTTCAGAATATTTTGCACTTTACCCGTTTCAGTTTCAAATGGTGAACATTTATTTAGTGCTTTAGCAAGGATCAAAAATTTTTATAGATCATGCTTGTGACAGGGCAGGATTTCAGAACTACCTACAAGGTGCCTAGAGGAAGTTGGATTTCCAGGCTATTATCAACGCATTCGCTGCCGCCAAAACTCGAAAAGCTCACTTCTAAGCTCCAAATATTTGAAGACTGGAGGATTTTAAACTGCATGTTCAAAAATTTAATCATTTTAGTCAAAAGATTAAAAAAAAATTTTATTTATTAGACCGATAAATAAATGTTTGAATAAGACGTTTTTGTCTTCTTGTTAACTGTCAAGTCTTGCTTATACATTATTGATTTTCAAAATCATACAAAACAAATTTGTTCCAACCAACAAACAAGGACGTAAATTTAATACAGATATAATGCAACGTTCATATAATACAAGATACGACAACATTAACATCATTGAACCAACATCGTCATACCTACATACGAATTTGTAAAAAAATAGCATTAGTTGTATTACTGTTTATTTATTTTTGCGTTTTTTGTTTAAATCATTATTTACTATACAGATATCTATGCGCAATAAGATACGACTTAAACACAACTATGTATGTAAAACTAACCCAATTTAAATAGGATCCTCCACTTTAAAATTATTGGAGCAATGTCTTGAATCGCAATAGATAACCCAAAGTTTTTTTAAACTTTCATTTTTGGGAAATCTTAAGAAATTTAAGAGGAAAACGTAATGCTGAAAACAGACATATGGTTTCCGTACTACAATGTATACTACAGTAGAACTCATGAAACCATGTACCAGTAAATAAATATAAAACATGAAACCAAGTTGATCATAACAGCAACGAATCTTAAATCAAGCAATTAAAATCAATCTGTGCAAAATTTAAGGCTTTACCACTTCACAAACGCACTGGATCTTATAAAAAAATTTGTGGAAATCAATTTTCATGTTCGTTTTTTATAAACAATGCGCGCCCGCCACGAATTTACAAATTTTATAGCGAAATTGACTTATTTAAATATGTTATCCTTTCAAATGTCATCAGACAATTTGAGTTGCTAACATATGTCGATTAATTTTTTGTGAAATATTAAAACTTGATTTACAATTAAAATATACTGCTTACATAGAAATTATCCGTTTATACCTACCATCAAACATATTGTAACGGATTTCTCGATAAATCGTCTACCTATAACTCACTCTTGAGTTCGATCACTGGATTGTTAAATAAAAGTCCCAATTTAATGGCTATACACTTATCTTTACTTGTAATTCCAACAACCTTACACTAATTGCTCGTTATTCGAGCTTACAACTTCTTGCTGATGTCTCAATTGCTCTTAACACGACAACACTCTAATTAGAATTGTGTTTGCTGCGTAATCCGGCAGCCCTTATATAGTAGATCTTTAACAAAACATCGTTTCTAAAACATTTTGGCAACTATGAATTCGCTAACTAGTTTCTTCCGGCAATCTGTCGTCGATTCGATTTTGTTCTATCATCCGTCTTCGTCACAATATGATTTCAAAGTTGTCGTAACCTTGTATTCTATGAATTTTGCGTTGGATATGATGAGAGCATAAAACACTACACCGCATTTGACTTGTTCTTCAAAACCATTGAAGTATTAAGCGGAAAGATAGTTAATAAAATTTATAAAGCATTAGAAACATTCCTACAAGGAGGAGGCTCCCACCTTTTTACCTATGGGCCCGGTGTTTCTATCGGTGACCTTGGGCGAACTAAACTATTATATAATTATATTTTACTAGCTTTTCCCGCGGCTTTGTTCGTATTGATTCCCTTAAATAAATATCAAAGATTATTAACAAAGCTAAATAACTAAATACATACCCTACAAGAACAGTGATTGTCATCTGACCAGTAATATGACAGTCACAGCTGAAAAATTTTTGCTATCGCTCAGAACAAAGTTTCTTTAATTTTCTTAAGGGCCTTGTGCAAAAACTGATGTAAACAAATGTAAATGTCTGAGTTTGCATCTCTCTTTAACACATAGGTATTCGGAATTGATTCACTATATATCTATACTGCTCACTCTCATGCCTTTTTCTGAGCCATTGCTTACCATTAATCCATCATAGCTAAAAAACGTATGTAATGTATCTAAATCTATCAGAGTTGAAAAGTGTCTATAATGACTGAAAATCTATCACAAATGAAAATTCCTTTGCGCAGTAGGTAATATATATTTGTATATATGTAATTTTGATTTCTTTAATAACACTTCTTTATATTGTATTTATACATACATATGTATATAAACAACTAAAAACAATACACATAAAATTAAAAAGCTTTACAACGAAAAATTAATTAATAAATTCCAACCCAATCATTTTTCGTTCTGTTGTGTCTCAGCTTAATAATTATTTCTCCATTTCACAAATTCATATGCAAGTCTAAATTAAAAAGAAAATTAATTTATAATGTGCTTTTAGTTAGTTTTTCAACTTTTATGCCTTGCATATACCTTCTTTCACTTATATTATATTTTTAAATATAAAACGGCAAATTTTAATCTGAGCAACGTGCAACTTTTTTGATGTTACGCAAAGAATACCGTTCTTGGAATTTTACTATTTCTCGAAACTGCCTTGGAAATGTGCTGTCTCTTTTTGACGTATACAAAATTTGCTTTGGCAAAACCGTAAACATTGACTGTTATTTTACTGTTCATTTCACTGTCAGTGGTAACAGTGCTAAAGAAATCAGATATTTCATTCTTACATATGTAAAGCCATAGTAAGCATTATATGGTAAGTCGTGTCTGTCTCTTTTTAGCAAAAACAGTGACGGTCAGTTGGGAATTAAATTGTACGTCACGACTGATATAAAAAATGTGAGTGTATTGGTGAACCCATCAGCAGTTTCTTATTGGGTAGTATGTACCATATACGAATACCTACTGGCAAAATATTTTTTTTCAATTTCTATATTTGCTTTGCAAACATTAACGATCTACTAAAGGGATTTTTTTCACAATTCATAAATAATATATTATGTTTTAATAAGAAATATCCTATGTCCTTCCTAATACCATAAGACATATACATACGTACAAAGTTTCATTATGACCGGTTACGTTGTTTTGGCGTGAAAGCATACCAAATAAACTTACATTCACATTAATAATATTAAGAAAGATTAGTTTGGATTATATACAATATACCTTCCTACAAGACGGGTAAAAGTTAGCTAACTGATTACCGATAGGTTATCAGTAATGAATGCATTTGTAATCCGATAGGTTACTTTTGTTCTAGCCTCGGGAAAAAAGTTTCTCCTCTTGCACTACACGTCGGTGTGATTATTCGCTCTCTCTCATTGCTTTTGCGCAAATTCTACATATATTTTATTGTTCTAATTGGCCAACTATTTTGGAAAACTATCTGTTACTCTTTCATTGGCTATTTGTTTGGTTAGCTATCTGTTACTGTAAATAGTTTGTTTGGTTATTGTTATGCTTACATACAAGTTACAGAAATCTGGTTCATAGGTTATTTGTTTGGTTAGCCATTGATTACAGAAAACTGGTTGATCTGTTACCTCGTCAGCTTCTATGGGTTATTTGTTTGGTTATTCATTGGTTACCTTTTTTTTATAAATAAAACAATTGAAATTCTCATTTTATTTTTATTTATTTAATTTTTTTTTAATTTGCATGTTTATACATTATCGTTCTATTTTTACAAACTTTTAATAATTATTTTAGTTTAACTTTTAATTAGTAGCATTTATATATGTTTATACATTACAAACTAAATTTTATTTCTTACAATAATTTTTAAAAAATGTTAGTAATATTTTAGATTAGATTTCAAATATTAGCATTTATTCATATATACATCATAAACTAAATTTTCTTTCTTACATTAATTTTTTTGGCTACCATTTATACATATACAACATTATCATAACTTTTTTGGTAAAAACTCATATCTGGTTTATAGATAGTTAATATTGATTGTTAAACTTTTATAGTTTACAATGATAGTAACATTAAATTACTAATTGTTAACATTGGCACATTAGGTACATACATGTAAACTAATTAAACAATAATATTTTTAATTAATTAATTTAGTACTTAATACTAATAGGTGTCTTAAATTTTATAATTTAAAAACCAAAATGATGATATTAAAGTCCGGCTTAAGAACTTTCCATCTCAATTTGCAAATATCTAAAACGAATAAAAAATAATTAAAAATTATTTAATTTATATATTTTTATTGTAGTAAAATATCTAGAATATGTTTTAAAAATAAATGCATGCAAGTGTGTACACAACTAATATAAAAAGTTGAGGTTTACAATATTTACAATGGTACTTAACATAGATACGTTATCTACGATGGTTACCTTGACTACTCGTTAAAAAACGTCAAAAATTTTACTGAAAATATATAATGAAAGTATATATACATATTCAACATAGAAATATACAACATTGACCAGTTATGAATAAATTAAAAATTATTTAATTTATATATTTTTATTGTAGTAAAATATCTAGAATATGTTTTAAAAATAAATGCATGCAAGTGTGTACACAACTAATATAAAAAGTTGAGGTTTACAATATTTACAATGGTACTTAACATAGATACGTTATCTACGATGGTTACCTTGACTACTCGTTAAAAAACGTCAAAAATTTTACTGAAAATATATAATGAAAGTATATATACATATTCAACATAGAAATATACAACATTGACCAGTTATGAATAAATTATTTATACTTATAAATTTATTATTATAATGCCGACATATTGCCTAAATTATATATAGCATCTGGAATATATAACTTATTTACTCGTATTCAGTAAGCTGTCATTACCTCACACAAGGCCGAAGGACGATAACATAGTTTACGTACAAGCCGTAGAACTTCAGCAAAGCAGAAGCATCCTTCTCAACCGCATCCTTCTCTATGCCCAAAACTTGGAATATTTCAATTCTATACGCAGCAACCAGGACGAAATGCGTTTCGGATTGAAATCGGGCATCTCAAAGTAGACATTTACGAATTCTTGATCCTCACCTCATAGTTGCCATTTACATATTCTTGATCTTCCGAGATGACAGTCCTCTGCGTATAAATAACAGTGTTGCCGTTACCTTCCGCAAAGTGGTGTGCTCCAAAAGACACTGCGCATTCTTAGCCTTCTCGACGCCCCACACTCAATGTTGCGTTAATTGACGACACACCTGCAAAATAAGTGTACTTTAAATAGTCGAAATTTTGAACTTTAAACCCAAATATCTCGAAAACTATAAGTTTCCCGCGGCTATATCTATATATATTCTTGATCTGGAGGATCTAATCTATCCGCCCATACCCATTTTATCCCCGAAAGCGTGGGACGTTATACTAAAGTTTTCCCAAATCATTATACAATTTTATTATTTCTGACAATAACAAAAGAATTGCAAAATGTCAAATAACCAGTTTTACCTTATCGACATCTTTTGTAAATGAACTGAAAGAAATGAAAATAGATTATACCTCAAATACAGGAATCCAAAACCTAGCAATATAATATATTAGAGAACATTGATGTTAAGGATTACGTTATACCCTCTATGACAATGTTACTTTTTCGCGTAGAACGTAGAAGTGAAGGAAAAAACTAAAAGATTTATTAGTGTCCATCAACGATTATAGTTCCTGTAATTGGGGTATTATCTTTATTTTTATTTTATTTTTCTTCGTTTGCAAAATATATTGGTATAATAGGATTATACAATGCAGAAAACACGGTTACCTCAAAAAATTTTCCACATAATGCCGGCCATTGTTGATGAAAAATGGTAAATCTATATGTGTGTCTTATTCTTTCCCGGTTAGGGGCAATACATGCAATGGATGGAGCAATCTTAAGACCTCCTCAGACCTTAAGACACATAGGGAGTGGACAACGAATTACGTGGCCCCATGCTGCCAACGCACCACTGCGACAGCTGCCTCAACACTTGTGCAATTTGCACCTTGTTCGCGCACTGCGCTGCCACTCAAGTCAAGACCTCCACAGCATAAAAAGCTCACACAGGGAGCATAACTCCCAATCTGGCCAATCCCCCCACATTATTTATCCTGCTCCAATCCTCGTTCGAGAACCACTCAGCAACTCCTGGTTGCTCGCATAGTCCTGTCGGTGTGTCAGACCGTCATACGCTGGAACGTCGCATCAGTCATGTGGAATTCTTGCACTGGCTGGTGTCACTTTCCGTCGTGTTCCGGCCTGCGCTCCACACATGAGAAGAGTGCGTCGTATGTTGCCTCGTGCTGTAGGAGTCTGCCCCCGCATTACCATATAGTGGTGTCGCCAAACAACACCATAGTGGGACAACCGCCCCTTCGGGTTCTGCAGCTGCAACAACCCCCACCTACACGTACCTCCTCAACCCCAGTATCACGACTAGACATCCGAGACAAACCCGACTTCTACAGTTTAACTGCAACGGACTCCAGAAGAAGATCGAGGAGATAGTTGTATTTATGAGCCGGGAACGCGTATCGATAGCTGTGGTTCAAGAAACCAAGCCAAACAGCCACTTAGATCTTCTAAGTTGTGAAGGTTTCAACGTTATGCGTAAGGATCGCAAGCGAGATAATGGTGGAGGCCCAGCCTTCTTACTGCACAACACCGTGCAATATCGTTGTTGTTGTTATTGTTGTAGTCCGTTCCGGTTACGTAGACCCGATCGGTCTGATAAATAGTATAACCTGGCGACCTATGTTTACCGACTTAATTTCTGTGGACAACTGCACATTTGTTAACTTTAACAAAGTTAACTGGGCCCGCTTTACAGAATTAACTGAGAGCATCTTCACCGCACCACCCATTACGGACGTCATCGTTGGCGAGCGTCAATTTCGCAAAGTGGTCGCTGCTGCTACTGCTCGCTTTATACCGGCTGAAAGAATCGCGGAACTCCGCCCTAATTTCTGTGTAATCCTGTGAACCCCGAAAAAGGGATCTCAATTTGGAGATTCGGCAAATGGGAAATCAGCATAGGCGGACAAAATTGATAGAGCACTTGAAGTCCTGCAACCTATCCACCGAAGGAAACCCCGCCAACAAAGAGGAGTCTTATCGTCCAATAACTCTCTTTTCGCCAGTAGTGAAGACACTTGAGGCCTTGCTACTCCCGACACCTGAGTCTAGCAGGCCATCAGCATGGCTTCCGTAAAGTACACAGTAGGGTAATGGAATCGATGGCATGTGCTCAAAAGTAAACGGCTATCTCTCCGACCTTTCTCGCTTCTTCTCTGCAAGGAGCCTAACACTCTCCCGCACTAAACCCACAGCGATAATTTTTACAAACTGGGCGAAGGAGTACAGACTGGATCTACACATTTCAGTCGATGGCATTAAAATTCCGATGGTCAACAACCCTAAAATTGTAGGTTTTACATTCAATAGCTTATGCTCCTTCACTCCTCATACGACCGCGATAACTGCCAAAGTACAGAGCCGCAACAAAATCCTCAAATCACTTGCCGACAGCTCTTGGGGAAAATACAAATAAACTTTGTTGGCAACTTACAAAGCAATCAGCCGGTCGGTCCTAAAGAGGTCCTTCCTTGATTACGCCATTCACAGTGGAGCCATCAACACCTTCACCGACTCCCTCTCAGTGAATGGCGTACTAGGAGTCAAACCACCACTCATCGCAGACGTAGAGCTCGAGTTGCCACGTGAATCTAGAGTGACCCTTGCGCAACTTCGTTCTGGATACTGTAGCAGGTTAAACTCTTACTTATCCAGAATCGACCTCGACATACCCAATATATGTCCTGCATACAATGAGTTTCCGCACTAACCACCTCTCCGGCACAATATTAGCATTTCTGATGTACCAGGGAGACTTAACAATGCTTATTAGCACCATATTTTGCAAACATTGAATAATATTTATACTTCTATTTCTATTGGAGCAACCCCACAGTTGCGCACCATATGTCCATACCTGCTTAATAATTTCTTTATACAAAAGTAATTTGTTATGAATGGACAGGTTTGATCTTAGCCACTCCATTTTATTGTGAAATCCCTGTCCTATTTCTTCCACTGTTTCTATTTGACCCACTGTTTTTCAAAGGTTTATATATTCTCTTCCTACCAATAAAAAAATAACAGCCTAAATCTCGTGATTAAGTGTCGGTCGAAACATGGTATTAGTCTCATTACTACAATGTTCTTCATATCTGAGATATGTTAGGTATATAAATTAACCTAGTTAACTCAAATGTCTAAATTGGGTATGAGGAAAAAATCATCCAGTGATATGGAAATCATTACTATGAACATTAAAGGCAACATCCACTTTTTAAACGTTTTCAGACGGACGGACAGACAGTCATCCGAATTTCAACTCGTCTCGTCATTCTGATCTTTTATATAAAAGATAGATGGTGTTGAGATCAGATTCCAAGATAGCAGAAGTATAGTTTAAACTATGAAGACTATAGACATGTGTATGGTGTGTAGTGTCTAAACATTCATACTGCTATGCTACTCTATACGATACATATCTGAATGAAGATTCATAAAGAATAGCTCGGCTAAATACATTTGTTACTTTTTCGTACATCTATTACTTTCTTCTTACGAATATTACTTAAAACTATTTATTTTGAAATTTGTTACTGTTTCGAAGTACATATTTTAAATAATTCTTCATAAAATTTTCCTAAACTACATAACTATCCTAACGTCTGTCGGGTTCGCTAGTGGTATATATAACTCCATATCTACCTCGATTAGTTTTGGCTGATACAAACAACCGTTAGGTGAACCAAACTATTATACTCTGTAGCAACATGTTGCGCGAGTATAATAAATTAAATTTTATACCATTTCTTATATTGCCAACAATTTCTTCCCCAACCGTATATCACAATTTTAATTAAAACAATTTTTTTGGCAAACGAGAAATTTTATTTTTCTTATTCCGTGTTTTTAATAATATATTAAAGCTACATCTTATAGGTTAGAAGAAGAATCTATTGCTGCTTCCGACACAGTGACTGAGTTTGGTTTATTTATTTGCCGTACGCGTAACAAAACATTGATCAGATCTAAAATATCCGAATCCTTTAAACTAATGCAATTTAATATTGTTTGTACAACTTTTAGGCGCTCAGCATCTTGTTTACAATATTTAAGAATATTTGGAAGTTGTGAAAAAATATTTGTCCGACAAGAAGTATTTATTTTGGATTTTTCACACACATATTCTATAACTGAAGGTAAATTCAGCCTATCACATACGACGGAAGCAAGGTTTTCTCTTATCGCATGATCTAAAAAGTCTTTCGAATGGTTTTCCGAAAGTGCCTCAAGAAGGGTCTCCTTTATTTTAGAATCTTCGCTCATTCCCCTCGATATCATCTTGGCTATTGTGTCATAGCACTTCAACTTAGAGTCTTTGCTACAATCAAAATATTTTTGCAGTACTTCTTCAAAAGAATGCTTTTCGAATACGACTTCAAGTAAGTTGTTGGTAATCCCTAACTCTGAACTACCTTTCGATGTTTTATGATGACCATTGTTCGAAGGAAATTCTGGAACAAATTTTACACTGGTCCCGTTTTCTTCCGTGGAAAGATCCATACCACATACATTGTCATCATCAAACTCTTCGGTCCTAATATCAGTATTTGTCGGTTGACCTGCTGATTTGTTAGATTGTTGGATTGTAAATTTTTCAATTTCTATAATGCTATCTAATTTACTTCTTCGTTTAAGCGAATATTTATTTTCCATATACTTTTCCCCACTTTGTTGTAATTTATCCATATTCAGACATCTAAAACGATTCAATAGATTGAATATTACATTGAGTATAACGTTTTTAATTTGGTTTTTTTTTTATCGCAAAAACAAAATAAATATATTTATTTACATCGACCTTACCGTTTAGGCTTGGTTTTGTTTTCATCATTATGTTTTATATATTCCTTCGTAACTGACACCGGTGGGTCATGAAAACTAACCCTCTTCTTTTTACATGCTGGGGATTCAAATGTGATATCTTCGAGGCTTTCCGTACGAATATTTCTCTTCAAAATACTTGTTGAAGGACTAGCGGATGGAGAAGGAAGCCTTTTAGAGAATGTTAAAATATCTTTGTTACTAAGTGGTGTTGCTGTATTCTCGGCGCCAACCATTTCCATATCCGAAACAGTACGATCTATGCTGTCATTTTTACCTACAAATAGTCTGGGCATGGGTGTTTGCGGTGGTTGTACATCGATTTTTCTATTGCGTATCATGTTTATTAATTGTGCACCTCTTCCTGTGAGGTGTGCTGGTGGCTTAGGTCGTAACTTGGGGCTAGTGTTATTATTTGTTAGTTTACGATCAGGTGGTGATAACTATATAAGAAAATATATATAAACTATAATGAAATTAACTGAACGCTGTAGGATTTTGTCAACCTACTAAGAGAGAGTTTTTTGTTAATGTTTTTTTAGGTGAAATTTCCTTAATTGTGTCCGCGCCATAACAAGGATTTGTCAATTCGGTATAATTACCCTCTACGCAGTCCATATGGGGATCTTGCTCTACATCACTAGACTGCGTTTTTGATGTATCTCCGCATACCCTTATTGGAGATTGTGTGTGACACGCTTTGAAATAAAAGATAAATTATATATAAATAAACCGACCATAAAGTTATTACATATTTCGGAATTTTAATTTGTTTTTGATGTGATTGCTGGTCGAGATAACGAAACAAATAAAAAGAAAAAATGTTAATTTCGGTTGCACCGAAGCAATAATACCCTTCACGAATACAAAAGAATACCATACAAGAACTTAATTTTGATCAATCAGTTTGTATGGCAGTCGATATGAACATTTTCTCCGGAGAGTGTAAAGTTGCCTTGAACAATACACAATACAAAATTTCGTGAAGATATATTGTCAAATAAGTTTTCCATACAAGGCAGTTTTTATGGCAGCTATAATATATGCTATAGCGGTTCGATATCGGAGGTTGACAATTGAGCAGCTTCTTGGGGAGAAAACGACGTCTGCAAAAATTAAGGTCGATATCTAAAAAAAAAAACTGTGGAACTAGTTTGCGTATATACAGACATATGGACATGGCTAAATCGACTCAGCTCGTCACGCTGATCATTTATAAATGTATAAACTTTATAGGATATATATAGGACAAACTTTATATAATCTGTTCAAGGTTTAATTACAAAGAAGAAGTTTTAAACTACGAAAGCAATCTTAAGAAAATATGTAATTAATAAGTTTAGTATACAAGAACTACCATATACATAAACAATTTCCCCTATACTTACTTGATTCATGATTTATTATATTCGATACTTTTGGATTCACAGCTTTTATTGTCAAAACTTCCACGCCGACTTCGTTGACCTGAAATAATGAAACGTATTATTTACCTATATTACTGGTCAATACACTGATTTCATGACAACCGGATTTAGCACCCCGTAGCTCAAAACTATGTCTGTTCCGACAAATGAGCAGCTGAAGAATGAGCAGGTGAGAAAAGGTTAGGTGCAAAATTTCAGATCGATACCTCAAAAACTGAGGGACTCTATACATATATACAGACAGACAGACAGACGGACCGTTCCCACGACAGCCGGGTCTAAGTAACCGCAACGGACCCGGATTTTTATCCGGCCAAGGACTGTCAACTAAGCTCCATTCCTTGATATTACTACAGGAATGTTTTCAGTCGCTACAACAACAACAACGGACATGGCTAAATCGACTCAGCTCATTATGCTGATCATTAATATATTTTATAGGTATAATTAGCTTTTCCGATATTAACTCCAACTAAGGTGAAAAAAAATATTTGAAATAAAACATAGTGCGTTTGGGATATAAAAGGATAAGTTTACATTTACATCAAATTCCTTAAATAAATAAAAAAAATGAAAAGATAAAAATAAAAATCCAAAAACAGGGTTATTTGAAATGTTCACATATATTATGAGAATGGAAAAGGTGTAAACACAAAAGTTGTAGTATTTTTATTTAGGCCGTTATTAATATTACCGGTTAGATAAACCGTTGTTTACCCTAAACAAAATACAAATTTAGATTATATTGTTAAAATTTGCATTATATAATTTTAAATCTTTATTTTAAAATTTAACCTAAAAATAAATAAGCATATTTTGATTGAGTTGTATAATTAGGGATACCGGTATATACCTTGCCACAGCACTAGGTTAATATACAAGTAGTTATTTCGGATATAAAACAAAATGTAGTAATAACGCCAAGGCAATATATAGCTAATAGTATGATTTAATAAGATAACAAACGAGCATTCGGTTACATTAAAACTTAGCCGTTTCTTACTTGTTAAATTAGATTTTAGAGATCATGGATTAAAAATTAAATTTTATTTTGTTAATTCTGATTTGGGATTAAACATTGAAAATAAAAAATAGTTTTGTTTAATTTAATAGTACTTGTTACTTCTGATTTGGGATTAAACATTGAAAATAAAAAAGTTTTGTTTAATTTAATAGTACTTGTTACTATTATTTATAATTATAAATAAATATAATAGTTATAATTAACAAAATAAAATTTAATTTTTAATCCATGATCTCTAAAATCTAATTTAACAAGTAAGAAACGGCTAAGTTTTAATGTAACCGAACATTTTATACTCTTGCAACTTGCAAGGATCAAAGCCGGCTAAACATTTTCAGGTATGGCAAAATTTTATTTTAAAAATGTTGCGAAAGAATTCAATATTTATTATTCGACTATTTTATACTAAGTTGTATTTTATTTAAGTATATTATAGGTCATGGACTCACTTAGTTTTATTGTTGTAGTTTACTTCGCGTCGGCTAAAATTACAATATATTAAAAACATCTTCAAATGTGATATAAGCTCAACCGGAGAGGCTAAATTTAATATATTGAGATGATGTGCAAAACGTCAACCAGATTATGGCAATTCATTATATCAGGGAAATGAGGTTTATACTAAGGTTTACACCAAATCCTTACATATTCAGCGCTAAATTATTAAATAATTTTTAAAAATACTTGTTCACTTAATTTCATTAAAATATCACACATTTTGAACAACCAAAAACGTCAAATCAGATGATGGGAATTCATCATATTAGGGATATGAGGTTTTTACCAAGGTTTACATATTCAGCGCTAAATTATTACAAGTAATAATAATTTTTATTCGGTATAAGGTTTGTAAAAAAAATAGCAAAAATAATTTTATGTGCATATGGAGATAGGGGTAGTATTGACCCAATTTGGTCAACCAGATTAGTTATATGAGGGTAGGGCAAGTTTTCACCCGTTATCCTATATAAAGTCAGTCAGCAGTTTGAAAATCTTTCCATTATGTATATGGTCAAGAGAAATATTGACCCGATTCAATTCATTTTTGACATAATATTATCAGGATAGGGAATTTGTACCAGAAGTTGGCATATGCAAAAGCAATGTCGCATTAGTATCGATCAGGAGTTATTGAATGACGTCAAACGATTGATTTAGCTCCCTGCGACTTTTTTCTATTCCCAAAACTGAAGAAACCAATGAAAGGTAAGCGTTTGATGAGATAAAGTAAGAATCAATTCCCACAACAGCCGGTTCTGCGATACCGGAATTGACCCGGATTTTATCCGGCCAAGGGCTGTTATTTCGGCGATCTAACCCTGTTTAGATCGGTGAGTTTTAGATTAAGTTTCTCGTCTATGGAGCAACGCCTAGCAGCAGGGTTGCTCCGTGTCCTCCTAACCCGTGCTGGCATCGAGTTCAACCCGGGCCCCGAGGAATTTTACTGCTGCGTTTGCGCTAAAAGGCTCCATACAAACTCCACCTCGGTTAGGTGCAATACATGCAATGGATGGAGCCATCTTAAAACCTGTTCAGGCCTTAAGACACCAAGGGAGTGGACCACAAGTTACGTGGCCCCATGCTGTCAACGCAATAATGCGACATCTGCCTCAACGGCTGTGCAACCTGCACCAGGCGATGTCGAGCTCGAAATATTTAATATATACATCCCCCCAGTTACATGTTGCCCAACAGGATATCAGCCGAACATAGATGCGCTACTTCGTGGTGAAAACCGTTTGGTGCTAGGCGACTTTAACGCGCAAATCTTTGGCATTCCTGCCTGTCAAACGATCGTAGGGGGATGGAGCTGGCGGAACAGATAGACGATTCGAGATTCTGCACAATGAATGACGAAGCCCCCACCAGAATTATGGGCACCTGTAATAGCTCGCCAGATATTACCATCGCTAGCGGTAGTCTGATAGATAGTATAACCTGGCGACCTATGCTAACTCTCGCATCAGACCATCTGCCCATTTGTTCTTGCTTCGGCAGAACATATACTAAAATTGGAACGATACAGAGAAGATTAGCATGGCCCTGCGCAAGGATGACACGCAAAATCGTGAAGCGTTCCACATTTTTTTTTTTTTTTAGCCTCTGCGAATGGCAGGCACCTTGCCGTGGTGCAGGGGCTTAAGTCGCAAGGCATTCTCGGCATCTCCCAACTGGTGCGAGCGGTGCTTGCACCCTCACACTGGTTGTCAGGAGCCGTATGCGTGCGACAACCAGGAGCTGGGTGTTATGCGACTCCCGTGCCCATTGGGTAATTTGCAGCCAGGAGGTAAATTCGGCTGTATTTTAACGGAGCCTTCCCAACATCGGGCCGCATTGGGAAGTAACGGTGGCCTTACCGCGTCAAGGGGCTCTGGCGCGGCTTACTCTCTGTTCCCCTTAACAAAAGCTGACCTGACGGCCAGAGTCGTACGAACAAGATGAACAACAAAAACCACAACAACAACAAACGGAACTCGGCAACAACAACAGCAGACGACTTTGGACAATGCTAACGACATAAGCAGCGGTGCAGGTAAGGGCGAATCAGGGGCTTAACGTAAGTTCAGCTTCCTGGACGCCCTTTCGCCAGAGGAGCGAGCGCTGTTCGAGGAGCATGCCAGGGATAACGATGATGACATGCCCTTGTGCAGCGACATTCAGCAGGCGACTTGCACTGCGGCCGTTGCGGAAAAAGAGAACCCCATGGAAACTCTCTCGAGCAGGAGCAACTGCTCGGATGCAGAGGAGTCGCAACGCGCGACCTCCGGTGGGGCTCGCAAACGAAGAAGGAAGAGGGGAGGCAGACTACCCCCCTGCCACCAAAGGGATGTCCGGGAGGACAGGACGATCCCAGAAAAAAGGGTATGAGCGGTGCCAGCCTGAAGTGGTACCTGAGGCACCTCCAGGAGGGAAGAACTCCGGAGGAAGCCGAAAACCTAGCGCGGAACAGGGTGAGAGGTGACAGCACTTCCCCGGCTTCAGGAAACCAAAGGGGTGGTAATACCGCGGCCATTAGGAAGCGCAATGGCAACAATCGAGGCCACGGCCCAGTAAGCGCAACTCAGCCCGCAGGCCGAGGTTGCGAAAGGGCAGCTCCCTCGACCACCCAAGCGGCGAAGCGGACAGCGGACAGCTGACGCCGCAGGAGCCGCCCAACACCAAGCGGCAGAGGAGCAACGTTGTGGAGGGACAGCGCAAGTATGCAGATGCCCTCAAAGGCATTCGTATGGCTGTGCTGCCGCTGAACTACCCGGCGGAGTTGCTGGGGTCAGAGGAGCTCACCGTGCTCCAAGATTTGCTCATGGAGGAGGTATTCAGAGGGTCTGGATACAAAGCCTCCTTCCATTGAGTGTATTTTAAAGGTCGGCTTGTTGGCTGAGGGAGATCGCTCCCAAGCTGGCAGGCTGGAATGGACCCATCCTCTGCGCAAAAAAGAGGGACGAAATTCCGCCTATGCATAGCATGACGGTATTCGTCCCCAGATGCGCAGGCAAGCCATACGAGTTTGCTCTCGGGCTCATCCGCAATCAAAACGATGGCCTCAATACATCGGCCTGGCGGGTGACCAGCAGCAATGCGGAGGATTCAGGGTGGAGGCTCAACCTCTCCATAGATGACGAATCGTTCAAATTCGTCAGGAAGGTGAGCTTCCGCCTGAACTATAGGTTCAGCTCGGTGGTCCTAAGGCCATTCAGGCCTAAAACGATCACCGAGGGCGATGCAGGAGAAAAAAGCAGGTGGATGAGGTTGCGACTCATCCCTGCGCAAGTACGTCGAAGCAGGCGGCAACTGCCGAGACATCGGTTGAGGTCCCTTCCGAGAAGACGGCCGAGCAAGGGGGGCGCTACCCTCCACTCAGGAGCTTCTGGAGGGGCTCACGAACCTGGCGGGAGACATCGCGGAGGACGGTGAGAACGAGGACCAGTTCCTCATGGAGCCGATCCTGTAGTGGGGCCGCGCATAGAAGTTGCCCAGGTAAACCTGCACCACGCGGCGTCAGCCTCGGCGGTTATCGGGAGCAGGTTTACGACGGATGGTCTGGGCATACTACTGATCCAGGAGCCATGGGTCAATAAAGGAGAGGTCAGGGGCCTCAAAATGGAGTCAAATGAGGTAATCTGGGATCTCTCAAGTGAGAGACCTAGAACCTGCATAGTACTTAGGAACGGTATTGATTTATTCTGTATTTCAGAGTTCCTAACACAGGACCTGGTCGCTGTACAAGCCAGGAACGACGAAGGAGCACACTTCGTCGTGGCAGCGGCCTATTTTCCGGGGGGAGACTCCGACGGCACCCCCAGAGGCAGTTGGCAACCTAGTAGAGTACTGCAGACGGAATAAGCTGCCCCTCATCATGGACTGTGACGCTAATGCCCACCACACCGAATGGGGCAGCACGGACTGCAACACACGGGGTGAGTCTCTTATCGAGTTTATAGCCAGTAAGAATTTAAGTATAGCAAACGTGGGGTGCGAACCCACCTTTATAACTAGTGTCAGAAGGGAGGTGCTTGACATTACTCTCAGTAACGAGTCTGAGATAGGGCTGATCTCACAATGGAGAGTATCATCAGAACCCTCCATGTCGGATCACCGTATCATAAGATTCGTGCTGGGGATGGGGGTCAAACAACTCCCCCCCAAGCGTATCCCTAGGGACACGGACTGGGCCGCTTTTAGGGACTCGCTTGAATCAAATGTTAGCAGTAGGGAGCAGCTGGATAGAAGCGCAACGGCTTCTGGATTGGAGAGCAGACTGTCTGCCCTAAACCAATCCATTATAGAGGCGTATCACAGCAGCTGCCCTTTAAAGACAACCACCAAGAGCAGTAACTGCTCCTGGTGGTCTAGTAAGCTCTCAGTACTAAGAAAAACGGTGCGCAAGCTGTTCAATAAGGCTAAGCGCACCGGAAACTTGGAGGATTACAGATGCAACCTAACTGCTTATAATAAGGAGATTAGGACCGCGAAGCAAAAGAGCTTTAGGAAGTTCTGTGAGAGCGTCTCCTCAACCCCAGAGGCACCTAGACTGCATAAGGCTCCGGCTAGAGGCAAGACGGACACACTACTAGCGATTAAACGATCTGATGGGACCTATACGTCCAGCGCAGAAGAAAGAGCTACGGCTCTTCTACTAGCGCATTTCCCGGAGACGATTCAAGAAGACCAGTTTCGACCTATGGTGGAACGAAGGCCATCACGCTTGGACTGGACAGTCGCAAAACAGCTCTTCCCTGCAGACTCCATCAAGTGGGCTCTGGCCTCCTTTGAAAAATAAAAGTCCCCGGGTGCGGACGGTATCCTTCCAGCTTTTCTGCAACAGGGGGAGCAGGTGCTACAGCCCCACCTTGTTCGGCTGATGAGAGATAGCCTAGTGCTAGCATATATCCCAGAACCATGGCGCACTGCAAAGGTGATCTTCATACCCAAAGTAGGGAGGAAAGACTACTCATTGGCGAAATCATTCAGGCCAATCAGTCTTACTTCCTTCCTACTTAAGAGTATGGAAAAGATCATAGACGACGAATTACGATCGAAGGTGCTGAAGGCTTCACCTTCATGCGAAGCAACATGCTTACAGAGCAGGCAGGTCAACAAACACTGCTCTGTACCAGCTAACCTCAGAGATCCAGAATTCGTTAGATGGGGGCGAGGTGATGCTATTCGCCTTCCTCGACATCGAAGGTGCCTTTGACAACACGTCTCATGAGAGCGTGTTAAGAGCACTGGAGAAAAGGAATGTGGCAGCACCAGTGCGCAGATGGATTGCAGCCGTACTGCGCACTAGGGTGGCGGAAACCGCAGTAGAAGACACTAAAATTCGTCTGGGCACAAAAAGAGGTTGCCCACAGGGTCGAGTGCTATCCCCCCTACTTTGGAGCCTAGTTGTGGACGATCTCCTTGAGCGGCTGACTAGCAATGGAATCCGCTGTCAGGGATATGCGGATGACATTGTTATCTTAGCTAAGGGAAAATTTGAAGACACACTCTGCGATATCGTTCAGAGGGGACTGGGACTGGCAAAAGATTGTGTAGAGGGGTTGGCTTAAACATCAACCCTGCTAAAACTACAATCATTCCCTTCACCAGACGGAGGTCACTGCCGGGCCTCAGAAATATATCCCTGGACGGCAGAGTGGTGGAGATGGCCAGCACGGTCAAGTATCTGGGCCTCACGCTGGATTCCACTCTACGATGGAATTGGCACGTGGACCAGACCCTAAACAAAGCTACAAAAGCATGGTGTGCAACCGAATTGCTGAAAATCCTGGGGGTGCTCCCCAAGGACAATCAGGTGGATGTACACCATGATCGTGAGACCGATTATCACGTATGGAGCGGTATCGTGGGTTTCTAAAGCATCGCAGACTTCAAATACCCGATGTGAGGAAAGTCGGAAGAGTGGTCCCACTACCGAAACCTGGGAAACCTGCCAACAAAGGAGTCCTATCGCCCGATAACTCTCCTTTCCCCAGTAGCGAAGACACTTGAGGCCTCGTTACTCCCGTCATTCACTCACCACCTGAGCCTAGCAGATCATCAGCATGGCTTCCGGAAAGTGCACAGTACCACCACAGCACTAAGCGTCATAAACGCCCAGATAGTTCATGGCCTGAACCAGAAGCCACCCTGCGAGAGGACGATCCTCGTAGCGTTGGACTTGTCAAAAGCTTTTGACACAGTCAATCACACAACGCTACTTGAGGACCCAGAACAATCAACGCTCCCTCCAGGGCTGAAGCGGTGGACTATGAACTACCTGAGCGGTCGGCATTCATCCGTACTGTTTCGAGGTCAAAACTCCAAACTTAGGAAAATTAAACAGGGGGTTCCGCAGGGCGGTGTCCTCTCTCCACTACTGTTTAATTTTTATATTTCGAAACTACCCCAGCCACCAGCGGGAGTTTCAGTGACCTCGTACGCTGATGACTGTACGATATTGACGTCGGGAAATGGAATCGATGGCATGTGTTCAAAAGTAAACAGCTACCTCTCCGATCTTTCTAGCTTCTTCTCTGCAAGGAACCTAACACTCTCTCCCACTAAATCCACAGCGACTATCTTCACAAATTGGACAAAGGAGTACAGACTGGACCTGAACATTTCAGTCGATGGCACAAAAATTCCGACAGTCAATAACCCTAAAATTTTAGGCGTCACTTTGGACAGTCTGTGCTCTTTCACTCCTCACGCGACCGCGATAACTGCCAAAGTACAGAGCCGCAACAAAATCCTCAAGTCGCTTGCCGACAGCTCTTGGGGAAAATACAAATAAACTTTGTTGGCAACTTACAAAGCAATCGGCCGGTCGGTCCTAAAGAGGTCCTTCCTTGATTACGCCATTCACAGTGGAGCCATCAACACCTTCACCGACTCCCTCTCAGTGAATGGCGTACTAGGAGTCAAACCACCACTCATCGCAGACGTAGAGCTCGAGTTGCCACGTGAATCTAGAGTGACCCTTGCGCAACTTCGTTCTGGATACTGTAGCAGGTTAAACTCCTACTTATCCAGAATAGACCCCGACATACCAAACACATGTCCTGCGTGCAATGAGTCTCCGCATGACACTAACCACCTCTTTGCATGCCCAACAAACCCCACTCATCTAACACCCTTCTCCCTATGGTCCGACCCCGTCGAAACAGCTCGTTTCCTAGGCCTCCCGTTAGATGACCTCGACGACAACGAAACTGGAATTTATCACCCAAACGGCGACTAGGTAACCGTTACAACAACAATAACAACAACAACAACATAAAGTCAGAACTGATAGCCGAAAAGCGCATTTCAGAAGTGCTTAGAGGATTGGAAAAAGCGTAGGTACAAGTGTATTATATTCGAGGGGGATAACTTTGAAGGGGATAAAATAGATATTGATGAATAAGTACCTTTTAAAAAAATTCAAAATTCATTACAACAATTACAAGTTAATTGAAAAATGAGTGCAATATGTATGTCCAAATACGAATTTATAGTATTTTTTAATAAAAAAAAATAAGGGTATTTTGAAAATTACTTCGCACATCCATAGATAGATAGATATGGATAGAGGTATGCACCATAACCTATGGTCTATTGTGCTCTCCCTTAAGTCACAACGACTCATCTAGCCCCAGCATATTGATAAACTCCAATATTCTTCTGGGTGCTAGTGAAGCGATGCGATCCCTGTTTGGAAACATGGATCGCAGGACCTTAATTCTGCGTCTGCAGACTGCTGTGCAGTTCATCAGCAGATGTTCAGGGGTTTCCGGCTCCATGTCACAGAACCGGCAGTTTGCAGAAGAGACTAAGCCCATGTTGAATAAAGGCTTATTGAGCCTGCATTGTCCGGTGTGGAACGCGACAAGTAGCCGAAAGTTATTACTCGGGAGATTAATTACGGTTTTAAACCGTGAGGTCATAACCCCCCAACAACAACCTGGCATGACGCATGCCTTGGAGATGTTGCCAATGTCTCTCCCTGCCTGCTCTTTCCTCTTTACGGAGCAGCGCTTTAATGGTGTGTGGACAGCGGTTGGTCCACGCATGGTTCTGGTCCTACCATTTTCGTGGAGGCTGCAGAGCGGGCCAACTCGTCAGCCAGTTCACCCATACTATACTGTCACACTACAAAAGAATAGAATTATTGAAAAAATTTACTTTCCGCTTACGGATTTGTTATCTTCGCGTCAAAATAAGACGATTTAAGAAAAATTATTTATTTCGCGACCTCCTTCGTTGGGGGACCTAACTTATACATTTACCAATAATTCTTTACTAATGCATTGTTTCATGTTATAAGTTTGCAACAAAAGTTATATTAATGCTTTATAAATTAACACTTACCTGCTTGTTGTCGATTTTGTCTACCTCAATTTGTAGAGATGAAGAATTTACATTTTCAATAACTTCTATAATGTTTCGATCGATACTTTTATCTGCCGTGCTGTTAGGAAGATCCTCAAAACAATCTTGGTTTTTGTTCCTGGATTTCCCCAAAATTATTGAATCATTATTTAGATACTTTGCATCGGAGGTGGAATTTGGTACTCTAAAGAAACTGTTTTCAATGGAATGTTTCTGCCGTGTATAGGGGTCTTCTATAACAATTTCGTTTTGGTCCTCTTTAGCTATAACTATTTTTTTAGGTGTCCAAGGTTTTATTAACGAATCCTGCGACTGACTCATATCGTTATATAGTGCTGGTATGTTTGTCTTTTCTGCTATGCGCTCCTTTTGTCTATCTGTTAGTTTTTCCGGCTTAAGGCTCCATACCGATGGTATGATGACATACACGTCATCTTTAAATAAATCTAAAACCTGAGTTGCGAAATTTTTACTCAGGGAAGCACGAGTAATATTTATAACAGAATGTTTCCACTCTTCATAAAACTTTGAATCTACGCCGTCTTTTGATGACATGTTTATAGCATCTTTAAGTGTAGATTTAATGGCCTCCACCAGAGAGCTACTTTCAGGTAATTTTAAACCGTGGAGAACACATCGAAAAATTGTAAGCAATTTTTCCTTTTCTCTTTTTGTCATTTGTTTTTTAATCAACTTGTTTAGGAGAGCAAATAATTGTTCAAAGTGTGTCGAATAATTGTTGGAATCATGTTTGATCACTTCATCCGCATACGCATTAAGAAGATTAATAAAAACTTCAGATTCATAACCAGTATCTAAAATAGCGTTTAAAACGTTCCCTGTTTCATTCAATTGCTGTGATCTACCAGTAGTGTTTTCTGTAAGTTGTAACAGATTATGCCAGAGCAAATAGAACTGTTCATCAAAAATAGAATTATTGCGATATCCAGTAAATTCAATTACCATGCGTAACGGCCATAAACTCCAGGATATTAATGAATGAACGAACTCCTGCGCTGTACGACCAAAGGAGTTATTTCTTAATAAATTTACCATTTCCGAAGAAATATTACGCCATATAAGGAATTTTACTTCAAAGTACTCAAAACCTTCATCATTTGGTGTATTGATGAAATAATCAGCTACCAACTCCACAGCACGCCAACAAAGTTGGTTTGGTAGAAAAGCATCTAAATTAGATATTTTACCGGTGCACTGCTGAATAACATTAGAAAAAAGAAAATCTTTTCCAGTGGTTAAAAATTTTACCAAACATTGTATTATTTTAATGTAATTTTCAAAATCCAGGATAGAACGTGATAAACGAAGTCCTTCAGTTGCAATTATATTAGCTGCTATTGTTATAGGACTACTGCTTTTTGCAATCATTTGGATTAAGCTGAAACAATAATACTCATATGATACAGACATATCATTATTAATCATTATGCGAGTTGCACTTTTGGTCAGTATATTTAGCAGTCGTTGTTCAATATCACTCCGTTTTTCACTTTCGACAATCAAATTCGAGGCTTCCAAAATAGCATAAAATATTGATTTCCAATGTTTTTCAACAATTATTGAAGTTATCAATTGCGTATCTTGACACATGAATTCTAACTCGTATTCCCGCAATAGTTTTTGTACAAATTCATCCCGTCCTTTGCACACTATGGCTACTAGGCATGTCAATGCCAATTCTCGTACAGAAATGTATTGCTGGGCTATTCCTAGAGAGCTTTTTGATTGCGACCCAAAGCAAAATACTAAAAATGATTCAACAACATTTTCAAAGTTATCCTCACTTTGTGGACCTAAACATGTTATCAAATACCACCAAATACGTAATTTTACAGCAGCGACATAAGGCGTTTTAGACTGTGATGATTTTAGAGGAATACACACAAGTTTTAACCGCTTGGGAGATGATAACTGATTATGATTTGCAAAGATTTGAATTAGTAGATGCCAACAAGTAAACGCTTCTGCTCTTACTGAGTTATCTGGACTACGAAATCCAAGCTCAACAATAGAAAGAAACAAATTTATAGTGCTTGCACTTTTCAAGATTTCGCGATCCAACAGGCGAACAAGTATACACCATATTCGATGCCAATATTGATTTCGGTCTTCTCGAAGTTGGTGCACTCGGGATGCAAATTCCTTCACAATTGCATTTTTTAAATTATTCCAACAACTATGATTTGGAATATTGCCAATATCTAAAGTTAATAAACCTTGTTCCAAAGCTGATACAGCACTGCCCTGTACCGTCGAGTTGTCATCAAAAGCTAGCGGAAGTATATCTTCTACCCAAAAACGTACTAATTCATCAACAGAACAAATCTTTCCAATTGCAGATGAAGGAGTGCTTTTACTCGTGTTGGCTAGCAAATCCAACATCTAAAAATTAAACGTAAGTTCACATATACTACCAAATATTAATAATTATATACTCACATTACAATACAAGTGCGTTTGATTATTTTTTAGTATTTCTTTCGAGGAATTATAAACCTCATAAAAACCTCGACCTAAATTAGAATCCATTATCAAAGCCTATTTTATTGTCAATAGACGTTTCATACACAAGCTTATTTTATGCGCGCGAAACCTTCAGCAGATATGTTTAATAATTTTATTCAGTGATGCCAAGTCAAGTTACAATCAGAGATGCCAAGGTTCCGCTAATTCATAATTACGCTTGTGCAGATATACATATGATTGTATATAAGATTAATATGATAAAAGATGTACATATGTACATATACATATATTGTAATAAATTTAATCTCTATTAGGAAAGTATATTATGTAAAAACTAAATAAAATCATTAAATTCCCAAATTGACTATAAATATTATTTCGAAATTTCATAATTTAAAAGATCTTATCAGTTTTGCATGCATTCATAAAAATTCGTAAAATGTTATTTATATCAATAAATATGATTGCATATTAACGTATAAAAATATAAGCCAAAAGGCTAACATGCAGCTGTCATATCAAAGCAAGTCTCTGAGCATAATTTTCATACAATGCTCAGCTCGTTCACTCTCCACTGTTAAAATTTCTCCTTCCGAGCCAAAAGTGGTGAAATCCTCTATTAAAATCTTGTCAGGTTTTGACAATTCACACGCTGGTCCGCAATTGAACCTTCTCTATGATATACGTTCTCTGGTTTTATTCGCAAATGAGGAGTAAGAACGTTATATCTGTTCTTTTCATTACGATAGATGGCAACACCTGAATTTCGAATTTCATTACGTAGAAATCTCACAACAAATTCAAAATTTGATACTTGTACAGGAGGTTCTTCATCGCTCATAAACGTTTCAGATAACATCAAAATATTCGTATTTTTGAAGACTCGATCGGTGAAATCATTACGGTGTGCACGAAAACTTCGACACTTATATACCATTGTCGAAATGTCTTTTTTTCGAGTTAATAAAGTCGAATACATGTTTATCTAATGTGCAAATTGGATTTCCCCGCAATTTGATTATCTGATATCGCAAAGCAACGCACAACCGATCATTACAAACGTATCCAATGTAAAATTCATTGTATAAGCCTACAAGTAACCAAAGAATCAGCTGTTTTCCTATGTGTGTGAAACAGCTGTGATCACCTGATCGAATATGCCTTTTTTGACACAGATTTTTAAATAAAAGGATGTAGTTTAACAATTTGTTTATGAACATGTATTCGTAAAGGAAATAATAATGAAAACTTTCAAGAATATTATCGAAACAAATGAGTTTTATTGCTTTTCCTCACCACCTCTGAGGTTGCAAGATTGGCGCGTTACCGATCACAATAATATTTTTGATAAAATTGGAAACATTAAATAATATTTCAATACAATAAATAATACTATGTAAATTGAATCTTTACGAATTATAACAACCGAAAAATATTTGAATATGTAATGAAAACATTCTTAAAGTTATAAATTTAAAAACTTAACACGGCAACACACTATAGCTGATTTGTGTCATTTGGACGTTTTAGTAGTAGAATATTGGTTGGCAACCCATACCAAGTGTGACTTTAGTAGTAGAATATAACTAGGCAGCCCGTTCCAAGTGTGACATTTGTGCGTGTGTATTAGCGAAAATCTTAGGATTGGTTACTTGCAGATTTATACAATGGTAAAATTTCTTGTGTTTGTTAACTGTAATGATGTACAAGCCTTCAATAAAAACAACTCTCGACATGGCAACGTAAACTAACTGTTGAGATTGAACCTTTTAATAGTACTATACTGCTTCATTGAAAGAATCGTCAATTTGAGAATCGTCAATTCACATGCTGGTGTGAATGAATAGTGGTTCCTTTTAGTTGAAATACTTTTTTGTATATTAAGATAGATAGTTGCATTTCGACGACCAATGGGAACAGCTTAAGGATTAATATTGTTCGCTGTAACGAATGTACGTGGCTCCATACAAGCTTTTACCCCAGTTTTATCAATTTTCCTATGGCACCGTTTGCTAATCCATTATCATGTAATACTGCCCCATGACGAGTGTTCGTCGTTGTAGTAATCCACCGGTGTTAGCAGGTAATTTTTTCATGTCAAGAGCTTTACGCGCACTTTCAAGTTGCTCATCATTTTCACATTCTAAGATGAAGTCTACGGCTTCAGATATAATCTGATCTTGGTGATTTCCTAATACTTGATGGTTGTATCTCTCGATGGTTTGGTTGGAATACGCCAGACGTATTCCATGAGGGTATAGTCGATCAGCTTCTTCTTCTGTTACAAATTTTTATTCCACTAGGATGAGTTCTTCATCATTCAGTCGATCTCCATTCCCAATTTAAGTTAATATTGTCGAAAACACAACATTTGCTTGCAGCATGACTTGGACGAGTTCGTTTCCAAGTTTGTTAACCACCGATTGCTTAAAAATTGGTGCAAATTCGACAGATGGAAGTTGCCACAGACCTCCAACTAGAATAACCTCGAGCCCGCGACAACGTATCTGCTTTTCCTGTTATTAGTTTTAATATTCTATCGATTCTTTCTAAGAGCTCCGCGCAAACCATACAATGTCAATCGAAATCAAGCGAATGTGTTGGAACAGTGATCTGAATTGCTGTAATGTTTCAGAACTCAAACCATTATCAATACTGGTTGATAACGACCAAGCATTATGAAGCACATGTCAGGTAAGCATTGCAATGTGCGATAGTGGTTCCATATTAGTTATAGATTTTTATGATGAGATGGATGACGAATATTTTTCCACATCCGGCTAGGCCCGTCAGGAATATCAATAATGGTTTAAGTTGCTGTGATGTTAAATAATGAATAGTTTGTAGTAAAATTGATAATTTTTCCCCGTTGGTTGGTCGCATAAGTTGACAAAATTCCTCATTTGACATTATTCTTTTTCTTTTTCCAAAACCACACAAATTGTATTTGTACTACCGACTGTACCGACTACCAAAGATTACACCAACGAGTTATTCTCATTACGAATAATCGCGAAGGTCAACTCAGCCGAAGTGCAATGACTAAGCTTCGCCCCGGAGTATGCTTTGTTCAGCACACAAGCAGCTTGTTTAAAGTAGCTAGATAGAATAGCGGAATGAAAATTTTAGTGGTTGTTTATTTGCGTACCAAATTTACCGGGATTTATATTTTATTCAAACTTTACAATAAAGGTATCCGTTAAACTTAACCACAACTTTATGTAAAATAACAATAATAAAGTTTATACAAATTAATAAAAATCGATCAGAATCGGAGGTAACAGTGTCCAATGGTTGTCAGCGAATTGAAAAGGAATTGCGCGCAGCATCACTACCTAGTCAAATCAGGTGTATAAGCAAAAAGTCGAGTTGCGCGCAGAATCGTTAATATTTCGAATGAGGACTATCTGCTGCGGAGACCATCCTTTTTGTGGTGGTGTACAGGCGCGATGCTGTGGTGTGTTGTGTTGTCCCGTGTGGTGATGTATGAGTGTGGTGTATTGTAGTGGGTTATACAAGGGTGTGCCATTATTTTCCGGGTAAAGTGGTGTACTTGGCGGGAGGAGTTTATACTCATTTAAACAGTGGTGATTCGGAATTTCTTGCTCTGCTGCGCTAAACGCGGTTGAACAAATGCGCTTCATAATTTTGCTGGTATATATGTGAGCTTCACTCACTTTTCTGTACTCAATAGTGGGCAAACACTCTAACCACTGCGCGTTAAACGTTTAACGCAACCTTTTCCGAATTCCCATTAGAAGTTTCCCTTCAAAAAAACGATGAACTGGCATTTTCCTTAGTTCAATAGACGAGCTAAGATAGGTTTTCACAAGCCAATATAAATATTCTTAATAATAACCCAACGATTACCCTCCTCCCGCCCAACCGACGCGAGGGGCGCAATCCGCATACGTGCGGAATTAGCCGAGTCAGAAAAGGCAAGAGAGTTTTTTAAGTGTTGAGATCTAAAACTGCTCAGCTACAGAAACAAAAATTTCAACAGCCAAGCTCATTTATTAAGAGAAAACAATAAAGTATTTTTAATTTTGAAAAGTGAGTCAGATAAGTCAAATGTGCTGGAATCAGAATTAAAATCATGACATATACGGCGGAATGGCTCGTTTAGTTCAAAATTTGATCTACAGCATTTTAACAGTAAAGGTCTAAACTGCCTCGAAAAGCGAATCGGGATATTAAATTTAATTTCAAACAGGAGAAAAGAACTGCAAACTGTTCCATTCAAGATTTTCACAAAGAATATTATGCCAAGCATTTCCCTACGACTAGAGAGTGTAGGTAGATTAATTAGTTTTAAACGACTAGTGTATGGTCTACTTCCATTACTACACTTACCCTAGAATCCCATCGGAAATGCGCTAAGGCGAAAAGTAAAAATTGTTTTTGAACATACTCTAACTTGTCAGAATGGATTTGGTAGTTAGGGTTCCATACAACAGAGCCATGTTCCAATATAGGTCTAACTAAAGTTGTATAAAGTGTTTTAGTAATATACGGATCTCTAAATTCTTTAGACCAACGTTTAACAAAACTGAGGACAGCTTTTGCTTTCAAGACCATGGTGTCAATATGAAGACAAAAATTAAGCTTAGGGTCCATATTAACTCCCAAATCAACATAGCTAAAAACTTGCTCCAGAGTATGGTGTTTTATTTCATAAGAAGAGGGGTGCACAGATCTACGGGAAAAGCACATCGTCTTACATTTATTCAAATTCAATAGCAAATTATTTCTATCACACCATGCAACCAAATTGAATAAGTCTGTTTGAACAGACACCTTTCCTCAATTGAAGTGTATGATTTAAAAAGCTTTACGTCGTCAGCGTATAATACAATTTTTGAGAATTTTATTACTGAAGAGATATCGTTAATAAACAACAAGAACAGAATCGGGCCAAGATGACTACCTTGCGGAACACCTGAAGAAACATTAATTGTATCTGAAGGTGTATCCTCAAATATCACTCGTTGTGTTCTATTATAAAGATAGGAAGACACCCATTGAAGGAATCTTGGCTGAAAGCCCAGCAGATCAAGTTTTTGTATGAGAATCGAGATATTTACTTTATCGAAAGCTTTGCTAAAGTCTGTGTATATAACATCCGTATGCTTATGTTCCCTAAAACCCAATGATACATGGTTTACAAATTCAAGTAAGTTTGTTATAGTCGAATTCCCTTTACGAAATCCATGCTGAGATGAGGAAATTAACGGAGAAATCGAAAAGGTTATATGGTCAGTGATGATAGCTTCAAAAGTTTAGGTATAACTGATAGTTTTGCGATACCTCTATAGTTTGCAATATATACCGTGTTTAAGATAGGAATTAAATATCCTTGTCAAAGGCAAGTAAATATATTTGGCACTATTTTTTAGGAAGCATGAGGGTATCATGTCTGGGCCATAACTAAAAGATGGTTTTAACTTATTTAAATTAAGTAGGACGTCTACTTCAGAAATAATTGGAGCGTTAATTAAAGTATTCGAACACAGCACTTGCTGATAAGAAAAAGTTTTGGAAGAATTATTACAGTAGTTTGACTTGAAAAATTCTGCAAACATATTGGATATAATATCATTGTCACTTGAAATGATAGATTTGAATTTCATTGCGGACGAAAATTTGGAAATCCTGCGTTTGGAGTTGACGAAATCATAAAACGATTTTGGATTACTTACAATATTCTTTTTTACTTTATTTAAGTAACTATTATAACATTTTTTGTTTAGGTCAAAATATTGTCGACGCAATAGAGAATATTTAGAATAGTCGACAAGTGAGCAGGTTTTTTTAAAATGTTTAAAGGCTCGAGTTTTTCTGTTTTTCAATTTATATAACTCTTTCAAAAACCACGGACTTATACTTTTGCTTTTATTAACAATTACTATTGGAACATACTTTTCAAATAATTTCCTAATAATGTTATTAAAATGAGAGACACTCAATTCAATGTCCCCATTATAATTAGGCCATGTTATTGTAGAAAGTTCTGTATTTAACTTTTTAAAATTAGCTTTTGCAAAGTTAAACCGAGTACAGAAGCACGAAGTTTGATGATTATTATCCCGTACATTGCCTGAGATTTCGACAGAGATTTCCAAAGCAGGATGATATGAATCCTCTGGTAAAACAAGAGGATTACTCTGAATAACGGAACACTTTGCAAAGGTATCAACGTATACTAAATCTAAGCATTTACCAAATTTATTCGGAATCAAATTAATTTGGTTCAGACCCAACTCGGACATTTTTTCGAAAAACTCATTAAAACATGACCGATTGCAAATCGGCACGATATAGTCATCGAAAGGTTTCCACGAAGCACACGGTAAATTGAAATCACCTAATACAATTATTGAATCTGCATTATTTGCCATCGAGGCAGCACTATTTATTAAAGAATCATGCTGCATGTACATATAAGTCCGAATGGGGTGGTATATAAGATAGGGTTAAATAAATAAAGCAACTATTAACGTATACTCTAATACATTTAAATTCAAATGAGTCGGTCCCTAAAACAAGAATATTTTCAGATGGGATAGAGGAATGCACGGCAAATAGAACACCTCCACCGATTCTGTTCAGTCGATCACATCTAAAAATTTGAAATTCGCTGTTTAAAATCTCATTATAAAAAATGTGAGGTTTTAACCAAGTTTCTGTAAATCCAATTATATGGAAATTAAAATTGAAACTGTTCAAATACAAGTCAGTTAATTTTGTATTAAGACCTCTAACATTTTGATAATAAATGCTTAGCGAATTTCTACCAATCAGTTTTTTTATATCGATGGTTGCTTTTGGTAATTTAACAATGTTTTCCTAAGTTTGACTTCTAAGTTTAGGTTTAAATTCGCGTACAAAAGCCCAAGGTGGCCAGAATGAACTATCTAAGATCTTTTTGAATGTTTCAAGATATACGTCTATTTTAAACGATGATATACTTCTATCATAATTGAAGTTAAATTTACGTATATTGATATCATCGATTTTTAAACGTGACGAAATGTAAGATTTAATGTCCTCCACCAAGGTATCTTTGGCAAGTCTCGAAATAAATATAGTCTTTTTAGGTGGAACAACTATCAAATTATTAACTGATGCTACTAAGTTAATAGGGGGAGCGTCTGGAATTGTGAGACACTTATTACTATTAGATAAAGTTTTTGGGGAGTTGAGCTCTTTGGAAGTTGACGGCTTATCACCTTGAGGGCAAGGAGAAGAGAGATTTATTAGGTCATTGGGAGGAGACGTTCTTTTCTGTACAGAAGAACTAAGTTTTACTTCATCGGAAGGACGTTTACGCTTAGGAGCAGGTTTAGAGGATTCGTGAGAATCATTCAGGCACTTAAAAGATTTGAACGATTTTTCATAGTGTCTAAATTTTTCAGTGAGGGTTACAAGATCACGACCGATTTCGTTAAAGCCATTGCGTGTCTTCCTATAAACCTTAAATAGATCGATTTCAATAGATCTACAATTTAAACAGGACCAACGCAATCCCTTACAGTCGAGAATAGAATCTAAGATTGTACCTGTCAGTCCAGCACATTTAATATGGGCAAGCCCATCACAAAGCCAGCATGAAACGTAGCGATCTGACTCGCCTTGAATGTTGCAATTGGGGAAGTTACAAGACATAATAAACCACAAGAATGAAGATCAAATAAGAGAGTAAGTAGAACAAAATTTAATAGATAAATAATAAATTAGTGTGTTAATAAAATATTAATAATAATAAATTCAATTAAGAACAATTTTTTTTATCAAAGTTTAAAACCAAGACAATTGGCTATAAAAGCAATATAGCGAGCAGTTTTAGAAGCACTGTAACAAATAAAAAGCTAAACGCAATACAGCTGTGAATAAAGAAGTAAATAAGATAAATAAAGAGAGAAAATAGAATAAAATAAAACAAAATGAAACAAAAAGCTGACTCGGCACCAATAATTCGAAAGTTTAAACTTTTTAATACTGCACAAAACTTAAGAACATTTAATACTTATCTTGCAACTCAGATAATACGGTAAAAAAAATCAATGAAACTTGAAACATTTTTTAAAATAAAAACACAAAAGTACACAGCCAAAAAATTACAGCTGCAAATTCATCCAGTAAGAACAACGGTTTGATGTGGTTTGTCATCATCGTAACCGTCAATGGCAACCGTTATCGTGCTATGATAACCGACTATTTGATGCCTGAAAATTAACCTAGTGATCTCGACGAAATTTGGTTTCAACAAGACGGCACCACTTCCCATCATCACATTAATCTATGGATTTATTGAGAGAACACTTCGGTAATTTCACGTTGTGGGCCGGTCGATTGACCATCAAGATCGTGTGATATCACACTATAAGACTTTTTCTTGTTGGGATATGTAAAGTCTAAAGTCTATGAGGAAAATCCCGCTACGATTTAGACCTTGGAGCAAAACATCACGCCAGCTTCCAGTCGAAATGCTTAAACGAGTAATCGAAAATTGGACTCAACGGATAGACCATCTGAGACGTAGCCGCGGCCAACATTTGAAAGAGATAATCTTGAAAAAAAAAAAGAATGTTCTTTCGAATGATAATAAACATTGCCCATTAAATTTGAATTGACTGTGTTATTTTCTTTAAAAAGGTAAGGAACCTCGACATGGGTCACCCTTTACATTCCAATCCCCAAGTATTATTTGCATTGCGTTTTGCCAGAGTAAGGAATGGTTTTCGATGTATATGGACCGGAAAAAATAACTATGGTATTGTAAAAGAATTTGGTATTAGAAGTCATCAGAATTTATTATAGAATAAAGCAAAAATTATGATTGTAAGATATACCAAGAGATAATTCCAGAGCCGATGTTTCCTGTAATTTAAGAATATACATATATAATATATTTGGTATTAGAAGTCATAAGAATATTATTATAGAATAAAGCAAACATTATAATTGTAAGATATATCAAGAGATAATTACAGAGCCGATGTTTCCTGTAATTTAAGAATATATGTATATATTTTTTAATCACAATTATTACGCTTTATATTTCAGCATTTAGCGATGAAAATGTGTACAAAGTTTTACTAACAACTATTTACATAAAAAAATGACTATATTATTACAAAGTTATAGGTTTAGTTTTTAAATATAGACTGTATACTTCTTAAGCTGAACAATACTGTTACGCTTAGTTTTTTTTGATTATTTTTTTGTTAAAATAATTATTATTTTTATATAGGTAAATTTATAAAACTTGTCTCCAGTTTCGTTGAATAAACATTTTCTGGATTCAGTTTTATGATATGGTTGCTTAATTGCACCTCTCTTTTTCTGTAGTGAATATTAATTAATTTGCCACAGTTAAAAAGAAGCATAAATATCAATCTTTGTTATTCTTGAATTTGCCAATAATACCCACTCTTTCAAGAATATACTTGTATATTAAAATAAACTGATTCTGAAAAATATTAAAGTTTTACATATAAACCATATTTTTGGGACAACTTTTTCATAAATTTTAAGAAAATAACAATATGTAACACTTTTTATACCCTGAACAGGGTATATTAAGTTTACCACGAAGTTTGTAATACCAAGAAGGAAACGTCGGAAACCCTTTAAAATATATCCATAAATGATCAGCTTAATGAGCTGAGTTGATTTAGCCATGTCCGTATATACGCGAACTAGTCCTTTAGTTTTTAAGCTATGAAATTTTGAAGCTCTTACTAAGAAGCAGCATATAGTTATAGCATATAGCTGCCATACAATCTGAATAATCGGAAGCAAGTCCTTTATTAACTTTTACTTTTATTAACAATTACTATTGGAACATACTTTTCAAATAATTTCCTAATAATGTTATTAAAATGAGAGACACTCAATTCAATGTCCCCATTATAATTAGGCCATGTTATTGTAGAAAGTTCTGTATTTAACTTTTTAAAATTAGCTTTTGCAAAGTTAAACCGAGTACAGAAGCACGAAGTTTGATGATTATTATCCCGTACATTGCCTGAGATTTCGACAGAGATTTCCAAAGCAGGATGATATGAATCCTCTGGTAAAACAAGAGGATTACTCTGAATAACGGAACACTTTGCAAAGGTATCAACGTATACTAAATCTAAGCATTTACCAAATTTATTCGGAATCAAATTAATTTGGTTCAGACCCAACTCGGACATTTTTTCGAAAAACTCATTAAAACATGACCGATTGCAAATCGGCACGATATAGTCATCGAAAGGTTTCCACGAAGCACACGGTAAATTGAAATCACCTAATACAATTATTGAATCTGCATTATTTGCCATCGAGGCAGCACTATTTATTAAAGAATCATGCTGCATGTACATATAAGTCCGAATGGGGTGGTATATAAGATAGGGTTAAATAAATAAAGCAACTATTAACGTATACTCTAATACATTTAAATTCAAATGAGTCGGTCCCTAAAACAAGAATATTTTCAGATGGGATAGAGGAATGCACGGCAAATAGAACACCTCCACCGATTCTGTTCAGTCGATCACATCTAAAAATTTGAAATTCGCTGTTTAAAATCTCATTATAAAAAATGTGAGGTTTTAACCAAGTTTCTGTAAATCCAATTATATGGAAATTAAAATTGAAACTGTTCAAATACAAGTCAGTTAATTTTGTATTAAGACCTCTAACATTTTGATAATAAATGCTTAGCGAATTTCTACCAATCAGTTTTTTTATATCGATGGTTGCTTTTGGTAATTTAACAATGTTTTCCTAAGTTTGACTTCTAAGTTTAGGTTTAAATTCGCGTACAAAAGCCCAAGGTGGCCAGAATGAACTATCTAAGATCTTTTTGAATGTTTCAAGATATACGTCTATTTTAAACGATGATATACTTCTATCATAATTTAAGTTAAATTTACGTATATTGATATCATCGATTTTTAAACGTGACGAAATGTAAGATTTAATGTCCTCCACCAAGGTATCTTTGGCAAGTCTCGAAATAAATATAGTCTTTTTAGGTGGAACAACTATCAAATTATTAACTCATGCTACTAAGTTAATAGGGGGAGCGTCTGGAATTGTGAGACACTTATTACTATTAGATAAAGTTTTTGGGGAGTTGAGCTCTTTGGAAGTTGACGGCTTATCACCTTGAGGGCAAGGAGAAGAGAGATTTATTAGGTCATTGGGAGGAGACGTTCTTTTCTGTACAGAAGAACTAAGTTTTACTTCATCGGAAGGACGTTTACGCTTAGGAGCAGGTTTAGAGGATTCGTGAGAATCATTCAGGCACTTAAAAGATTTGAACGATTTTTCATAGTGCCTAAATTTTTCAGTGAGGGTTACAAGATCACGACCGATTTCGTTAAAGCCATTGCGTGTCTTCCTATAAACCTTAAATAGATCGATTTCAATAGATCTACAATTTAAACAGGACCAACGCAATCCCTTACAGTCGAGAATAGAATCTAAGATTGTACCTGTCAGTCCAGCAAATTTAATATGGGCAAGCCCATCACAAAGCCAGCATGAAACGTAGCGATCTGACTCGCCTTGAATGTTACAATTGGGGAAGTTACAAGACATAATAAACCACAAGAATGAAGATCAAATAAGAGAGTAAGTAGAACAAAATTTAATAGATAAATAATAAATTAGTGTGTTAATAAAATATTAATAATAATAAATTCAATTAAGAACAATTTTTTTTATCAAAGTTTAAAACCAAGACAATTGGCTATAAAAGCAATATAGCGAGCAGTTTTAGAAGCACTGTAACAAATAAAAAGCTAAACGCAATACAGCTGTGAATAAAGAAGTAAATAAGATAAATAAAGAGAGAAAATAGAATAAAATAAAACAAAATGAAACAAAAAGCTGACTCGGCACCAATAATTCGAAAGTTTAAACTTTTTAATACTGCACAAAACTTAAGAACATTTAATACTTATCTTGCAACTCAGATAATACGGTAAAAAAAATCAATGAAACTTGAAACATTTTTTAAAATAAAAACACAAAAGTACACAGCCAAAAAATTACAGCTGCAAATTCATCCAGTAAGAACAACGGTTTGATGTGGTTTGTCATCATCGTAACCGTCAATGGCAACCGTTATCGTGCTATGATAACCGACTATTTGATGCCTGAAAATTAACCTAGTGATCTCGACGAAATTTGGTTTCAACAAGACGGCACCACTTCCCATCATCACATTAATCTATGGATTTATTGAGAGAACACTTCGGTAATTTCACGTTGTGGGCCGGTCGATTGACCATCAAGATCGTGTGATATCACACTGTAAGACTTTTTCTTGTTGGGATATGTAAAGTCTAAAGTCTATGAGGACAATCCCGCTTCGATTTAGACCTTGGAGCAAAACATCACGCCAGCTTCCAGTCGAAATGCTTAAACGAGTAATCGAAAATTGGACTCAACGGATAGACCATCTGAGACGTAGCCGCGGCCAACATTTGAAAGAGATAATCTTGAAAAAAAAAAGAATGTTCTTTCGAATGATAATAAACATTGCCCATTAAATTTGAATTGACTGTGTTATTTTCTTTAAAAAGGTAAGGAACCTCGACATGGGTCACCCTTTACATTCCAATCCCCAAGTATTATTTGCATTGCGTTTTGCCAGAGTAAGGAATGGTTTTCGATGTATATGGACCGGAAAAAATAACTATGGTATTGTAAAAGAATTTGGTATTAGAAGTCTACAGAATTTATTATAGAATAAAGCAAAAATTATGATTGTAAGATATACCAAGAGATAATTCCAGAGCCGATGTTTCCTGTAATTTAAGAATATACATATATAATATATTTGGTATTAGAAGTCATAAGAATATTATTATAGAATAAAGCAAACATTATAATTGTAAGATATATCAAGAGATAATTACAGAGCCGATGTTTCCTGTAATTTAAGAATATATGTATATATTTTTTAATCACAATTATTACGCTTTATATTTCAGCATTTAGCGATGAAAATGTGTACAAAGTTTTACTAACAACTATTTACATAAAAAAATGACTATATTATTACAAAGTTATAGGTTTAGTTTTTAAATATAGACTGTATACTTCTTAAGCTGAACAATACTGTTACGCTTAGTTTTTTTTGATTATTTTTTTGTTAAAATAATTATTATTTTTATATAGGTAAATTTATAAAACTTGTCTCCAGTTTCGTTGAATAAACATTTTCTGGATTCAGTTTTATGATATGGTTGCTTAATTGCACCTTACTTTTTCTGTAGTGAATATTAATTAATTTGCCACAGTTAAAAAGAAGCATAAATATCAATCTTTGTTATTCTTGAATTTGCCAATAATACCCACTCTTTCAAGAATATACTTGTATATTAAAATAAACTGATTCTGAAAAATATTAAAGTTTTACATATAAACCATATTTTTGGGACAACTTTTTCATAAATTTTAAGAAAATAACAATATGTAACACTTTTTATACCCTGAACAGGGTATATTAAGTTTACCACGAAGTTTGTAATACCAAGAAGGAAACGTCGGAAACTCTTTAAAATATATCCATAAAAGATCAGCTTAATGAGCTTAGTTGATTTAGCCATGTCCGTATATACGCGAACTAGTCCTTTAGTTTTTAAGCTATGAAATTTTGAAGCTCTTACTAAGAAGCAGCATATAGTTATAGCATATAGCTGCCATACAATCTGAATAATCGGAAGCAAGTCCTTGTATGAGAAACTTTGTGATTTGACGATGTGTCTTCATGAAATTAGGCATGAATTATTGCTTAAGGCAACAATGTAATATCCGAAAAATTTGTTTAGATCAGATCACTATAGCATATACCAGCCATACAAACTGAACGATCGGAATCAAGTGCTTGTATGTAAAACTCTTTCCCTCTTTGCGATGGGCAATACGACTTTAATGATGTATCCGTACACTCTCTTGTACGAATTCAACTCGATAACTTTGTTGTTGCTTTTACATATTATTGCATATAATTAATTTTTTTTCGACAAAAGAGCAGAAGCGAGCAGAGAAATTGCGATTCGAAGACAGCTTATATATTTTGCTTAATAAATTATAAACTATATTAGTCACAATCTATTTTAGCTTAGTTATTATTATTCAACCTTCTGGCCTTAAGGGTGAGTTTAAAGTAAAATTGAACATAAGTTACAAATTGGAAAATTATTCAGGTAATTTTTTTAAAAAGCACTCATATTCCAAAGGGTTATCCTAATTTTTTGGAAAGTTTATAATAAGTAGTACATTAACAAACAAAAGTTAATTATTTAAATCCTTTGGTGCCTTTAATTTTGAAAAATCAGACACAGTTGTTTTAATGTTAATAGTTTGTGCCACTTCATTATACCCTGAAGAGGGTATATTAAGTTTGCTTAAGAGTTGAGTCGACTTAGCCATGTCCATCTGTCTGTACACACGCGAACTAGTCCCTCTGTTTTTGATCGATCTGACATTTTCCTCACGTCCTTTTCTCCCTAAGAATTTGCTCATTTGTCGGAACCGCCGATATGGGACCACTATAGCATATAACTGCCATTAAAATTGAACGATCGCAATTAATTGATTGTATGGAACTCCTTTTCATTTGACGAAATATCTTCACGAAATTTGGTATGGGTGTCAAAGGTGCTATTTTCGAAGAAATCTTGGGTCGGCTTTAGAATAACGTCCCAGGCTTTCGGGAATAAATAGTTGAAATTTTCAACTTTAAACGTAAATATCTCGAAAACTATAAGTTTCCAGCGGCTATATCTATATTATAGGTTCGGTGCAACCGAAGTTAAAGTTTTTTCTTGTTGATGATGACCCCCAGTTTCAATTTAGAGAAACTGGTCTAAACACTTGCTACCAACAAAGAAAGTGTAAGAACGTATTACCATAAATTAAATTTGAACGATATCTATTAACTATCTATCTCTATTGTGTTAACAAATATAATTTAAAACGTCCAGTGGTGTAGAGCTGCAAAACTATTGATAGTTGAACCACTCGATAGTTAAAAAATATACTATCGATAATATCGATAGTTTCCCCTTTGAAATCTACTTATTTATCGCTGATTTAAATTAAGAGACTTTGGCTTTGTACACTTAATTTTTATGAAATAATTTTTAGATGTATTTATAAAACAAAGCATGAACAATAGCGGAAAAATAAAAAAAATTATAAAGTTACATATAAAATTTTTCATGTTACTATATAAATTGCTCTGAGAGCTGACGAGTTCTAAAAACGTAGATTTTTTATCCATTCTCTTAAATAACTTACTTGTTTTTGTTCAAAAACAGTAATATGTGCTGTTTTTAGCTTTTAGTGATGTTTGCCTATATGATATTAGAAATCCAGCTGGCTAAACATTCTCTTAGACCCTGTAAATATAAAATTAATTAACATGATATTCATTTATATGCAGTGTGGGCTAACTGATGCCTCTGAGTGTATGTATGAGTATATATTTATATTGTGAATACCGAATGTTCACATAATATTTTCAATTACTTAGTTTTATTCTTCAAAATCAGGAGTACTAAATAAAATAAAAGTTTCTTTAAAATCCTTAATTTTTCACGGTTCATAATTCATATTCAAATTCAGGAAAACCGTGGCGTCAACAATTCTGAATTGCGGCGACACCTCTGAATAAGTGAGGTGAGGTGCAGCCGGCATTTAAAAACATTAGAAATTCTTACCTAATTGTAAATATTTTCGAAACATTCCTTCTAACGTATCCAACACGTAATGAAAGTGCAAAAACTTCTAACGTATCCAACACCTAATTAAACTGTAAAAAATAGTTAAATTTAATACTTTGTATTTTAGTTTAAAAATGTTCTCTACTAACGAATTTGAAATTACATGAGCGCAACCTAGCCAAGAATAAAAAGATGATTTTTAGGAGACCATGTTAGAATTATACTTCACATTAGGTCTTATCAGACCCTATCATTATGTAGTTTTATTGAGTGAAATTCAGCAAATTTTATGAAAATCGTTGATAAGTCTATTGCCTTATTCACATGCCCTCACAAAATCACTATTGTGTGGTTTTGAATTTTGGGAGGGTTATCTTATGCTGGCGTAAGTTCAAAAGCTTAAATGCTTACAATTTCCTCATAAATATGTGATGTCTAAAGGAAAACCTCACAATACGAAAACTGTTGTGTTTGATTTGCTTTATACCTTTATATATACTGAACAAGGTATATTAAGTTTGTCACGATGCTTATGACACCCAAGAGGAACCGTTAGAGACCCTATAAAGTATAGTATATATAAATGATCAGCGAGATGAGCTGAGTCAATTTAGCCATGTCCGTCTGTCTATCCGTCTGTATATATGCGAACTAGTCCCTCAGTTTTTGAGATATCGATATAAAATTTTGTATCCGTACTTTTCTCATCAAGAAGCTGCTATTTGTCGGAACAGCCGATATCGGACCATTATAGTATATAGCTGTTATAAAAACTTATCCATCACAGTCCTTGCAAAAAATCATCGTATTTATGAAATTTGCAAATATTTAATATTTAATTGTTACAATTAGCAAAATAAAAATATTAAATATGTAAAGAAAATTAGCCAAAATGACGCTCTAAAATTCTTGCGTCCTAGGCAGTTGCTTAACTTGGCTTTATGGGCAGGTAATCTGTTCTGCCTGCAAGCCACCTACAGGTTAAATCACCGATTCAGTACCAACTGTCCCCTTAATCCAACTATCGGTTAAATTACCGGTTAATCACCCGGTAGTGTTATCACAGCCTTCTGTTAAAGCAGAGAATGTTAATAAATAGAGAAGGCGCAAATGTTAGCTGTACTTAAATGTAAACTATTAAAAGGGAACATCGAAAATGCGCAAATTCGAAAGTTCAATTACACCACATCAGAAAGGTACCTTCGCCTCATGATAATAGAATTCAACAAACTACTCCACTCTAAGTAGGAACCAAGTAAATTGTCACCTAGGTAAAATTAGAATAACAAAAAGAAATAATAGATTTTGAAGAACATTTATATAATGAGAAAAAAATTATATTTAATAAAAAAATGTTGTAAAAATTAAAAAAGGAATAAAACTACATCTGTGCTAGGATGTGAACGTGAACTCAGGCAAATATTTGATGTGAATTTGCGAAAACGAGCTGTTATAACAAGCAGCACCACAGACATGATAGAGAAATCTTTTCAAATCTGTAAACTCAAACAGCTATTGTCGTTTACTAGTTTCAAATGATCAATTTATATGTGAATATTCTTGAAATTGTATTTCCTGGACATTCGCATGTCCAAATATATTTGCATATATGTACACATATGTACATATGTATGTATGTATGCCCCTCAATATGCCTTTTGTTAAAAAAATCAAACATTCGCTCAAGCAACAAAAAAATCGCAGACGCGCCATCATCGACCAATAACATTCGAGCAAGCATGCGCTATGTTTTCTACATATTTCATATTACAACGCCAACAAATTCATTCATAAGGAACGTGCGTCTGCTTCAAAGCAAAGTGCGCTCGTTCATAACTCTGCGCCGCGCTATATTTTCTGTGCGCCTGATCAACCAAATTGGTTTTCATATGGAATTTCTACTACAAATGCACGAAAATGAAGTTTAAATAAAATGAAGATATTAAATTAGAATTTGTTCAGTAAAATTTCAATTTTACAATTGATCCTACCATTCCCCTCGCATTTGTACGTTGCCCACAAGCTGCTACCTCACGACGATGTAAAAAATCAGAAATTGAAGAATTTGTCTGATGTTCAATTCAGAAAGGAGAATTGGCAACATGACCTATTCGCGATTTGAAATATTATTTTAATTTATTTCATATTATGAACTATATATGACATTATATTATAAAATTTATATAAAATTGCCATTTATATGAAATTCCTTATTACTTATATTAGTTCCTTGGGCTTAATATAGCCCAATCCGTAGTCGTAGTATTTCAAAAGAGCATAAGTCGACTTTCATTAGCAAAGCACTGAAAAAACGACAAACGCGACAACACAGCCGACTGACATTGTCGCAAAATTGTCTATTCAAACAAATTTTGTCAACTCCACGACGATGCGCAAAATTCGGCGTCAATATGTATGCGAACTCGTATGTATATGTGTTTGTGGGGAAAGTTGTCATTTGGTTTTTTTCAATGTTTTGTCAGAACTCAATTTTTTGCTCCGCCCCTTCTCCGCGCGAACTCGCCGTTACTTCCATGGCGTGCCAACATGGTCAGAGGCGTTTCAACGGAGGATTTATATTGTACTATCATATTGATTAATTTGTATTGAGCAATACTGATATCTTAGGACTTAGTTACACAATATTATAATATTTAAGTATAAATATAAATACACATAAACGTTTTAAAAAAAAATTCGATTAATAAAAATATATCTGGTATAATTATGTGGCAGTGCGCCCCTGACCCCTCCTTGTTTGCCATTGTTTAACTTGCTTCTCGCAAAAAGCAAAAAGTGTAGACAAAAGTCATTGTTGTGTGTATTAAAGTAATTGAATTGAAATTAGCTTAAATGCCAAATAATAAAATAAATAAAAAATTATGATTTTTTTGTAATATGCAAATGTAAATCAGAATGCGCATAATTCATTTAAGAACATTTTTTGTGTCTATTTATAGCCTTTTCCCCGTTTCGATCATTGCGTGGTGTATTTCAAATGAGTCGAAGTTGTATTTTTTGATGTTCCCTCTTGCAAAAAGCTCAATTTAGTACTTTTTAACATTTGCGCCTTCTCTATTTATTAACATTCTCTGCTTTTGAGCATAATTTATATTCAATGCTCAGCTCTGTTCACGCGCCACTGTGAAAATTTCTCCTTCCGAGCTAGCTGAGGTGAAATCAACTATTCAAACTTGTTAGGTTTTGACAATTCACACGCTGGTCCGCAATTGCACTTTCTCTATGATATACGTTCTTTGTTGCTGCTCTCTTATTTCATTGCGTCTGGTTTGACATTTCAATTTTTTATTTTCAGTTATGATATTTTACATATTTTTGCGTGCTCTCACAAACATTAAAAAACAGCTGAATTCCTGTTCACTGTGTAATTTATAAACCACCAAAAAATAATAAAAAAAAACAATTTTAATCCTAACTACCGGATAGAAAAATAAAATTTTTTATCTCAAGCATATATGTAAATAAGAATCGAAAAAAGAACTTGTTTTAGAATTAACATATTTTCGCCATCGTTGAAATAAAAATTATTATTTTCCATTTTCAATTTTTAATCCCAAACATCTTGGATTAAAAAATAAAAAACTTATTTTTAATGCCAATATCAGGATTAAAAATGAAAATATAATTTTTAATTTAAAGCTTAATTTTTCATTCTAAAGTTTTTAATTAAAAAATTCGCAACCCTGTTTATGTGTAACACAAAAAACTTTGTTTTTGGAATCACATTGTTTCACTTATTCATTAAAAGCTTTATTTGGAAATATGTTGAAATTGTAGTGATCACATCGAAATACAATTTCCACAACAATTGTACGACAATTAGAATCCCAATGTTGCGTATAAATAGTGTAGTTTTAGTAGTAATATGTTAGTAGCATGGATAATGGGATGCCCAACTCTTTCCAATGTGAGAGCGCCTCAAAATTAGCGTTATAACATTTTCCATTGTAGCCAGATGGGACAAAATAATAATTTTTGGGAATTTAAATTAAAATACCCATTATTTATTAAGATTAGATATTAATATACATGTATCCGTTAAACATATGCAGAAACTTTTTATACTCTTTTTTTTTTGTGATTTTGTGATTTATTAAACAATTGATTTTTGAACTTTCAATACGTAATCAAATGAATAAATGTATTAGCTCTCAATTAATAAATGTTTTTAAAAATTTTCAATTGAAAATCAATACCACTTAGCATGACATCACAAAAGATATTATCACATAAATTTCAATTTCGCGTTTTCTTTCATTTTCATTGTTTTCCAACTTTTGTTAGTGATCTTTAACAGCGGCAAGAAATCTCTCTGTTGACATATTTTTCTGTAGGATTTCTGTCTGGCCGTCCCTCTTTTTCCAATTGCTAAACGTCAGACCTACTGAACTTTGACAGTTGCTTGAGTTCAGTAGGTTTTGACGTTTATCAATTGCGCTCTAATTTCCAGTGAGACGAGTTGGGCATCTCTTTATCTCTGGTTAGTAGGAAACCCATGCTGATTGCCAAGTCCTGAGCTTTTTTACTCTATTTTCTTTTGTATTCGCTTTTTTTGTAATTTGTGTCATCCTAAAAGAATGGTTATTTACTACTACTTTACACTTTATACCAGATTTACCGGTCATTTAAGGAGCTCCGCTAATTAAAGGAGATTGGACTAGCATTAGAGTTTTTGAAAATATTTTACTATTATAGTATTCCACCGATATTGAATAATCAGTAAAAATGGACGAAATTTTTGGAAAAATAAACTCAGAAATAAACATAAAACGTTACAAACAAGAGTATATGTCGCACTTTGAGGTCTTGCGTGATACAATATTTACTGCTCTAAAGAAGAATCAAACGTTTGCTGCACTCTATAATGGCAATTATTTGAGAGGTAAATATTATGTTTTAAGAGCTATGTATATTGACTTGTTATCAAACATGTATGTATGTTTCTAAATAAATACGTGGAACATTCTTAACTCGCAGACTCTACGGACTATAATTATTATCTTGACAATCTTATCAGAGCCAGTGCCCGATGTTTTATGGTTTGTTGCGTAAACTGCAATTCAGTAAAGTGATATTCAACAGATAAATTAAAAAAAAAAAAACAGGGAATATAGTAATAAATGATAATTGCCCTCATTTTTTCTCTCAAACGCGTTCCCTGATTATGTTCATAGCAATTAAGATTAGGGAATTTTGATCAGCTAAAAAAATTCAGAATACCAGAAATAAACTTAAAAAGTAGCTGACAAAATCAGTTCGAAACGAAATTTTAAAAAACGACACAGTTGCATTAAATTCCGTGCAAACTAAAGTTTTTATTTTTTTTTTTTTGTTATAAATGCGAAGTATTCTATTTAAAGCGTTCCTCATAAAAAAATGATATTTTATTATGAGTTGTATTTCTGTGTCAAAATTTTTTTTATTTATATATTATTATATGTCATATGAATTTTGAAAAAGTTTAAATTAATTTATCTATATACTTATCCAGTATTTATTTATATGAATACACGTATTTAGGGTTGTGTATGCGCGATATAGATCTACTCGGAAACCGAGCACCTAAAAATAATATATATGTTAATGTAAAATGCCCAAAAGTAATTTTTAAAATACCCAATCTATTTATGTCGACAGTATTATTCTTGACAAATGTTATAAAGAATGTGAGTTTTGATAGCTCTCTCTCTCTCGAAGCAAATATAAAATTAAATTAAATGTTGTGTTCGAAGTTACTTGAGCACAATATAATTAAGATTTTCAGATTTCTTTTAATCGAAAATTTATAAAATCAAAAAAGAGACATGGAAATGCTTGTTAATTTTTTACGTTAAGCAATACTTGTCTTAATAATTTATAAAATAAACTGTCATTATGGTAGTTTGACCAGAGAACTTAGAAGAACGACAAGGTGCAGGTTCGACAGCGAACATTTTATCAGAGAACGTAAATGAATAGAAGCACCAAATGTTAAATAAAATCTTTTTGAGTACTAATTTGTAATTCCAGATGAGGGAACATCGAAAAATATAACTTCGAAAAAAAAAAAATACACCACGCAATGTGCGAAATGCTATAAATAGACACAACGAATATTCCTAAATGAAAAATCGTTGCGCATACCTATTTAGATTTATGTTTTCAATTTCTATGATATGACAAATTTATAATTATGAAAAGCCTTCTGAATTAAAAATCTGTATTATCGGTAAAAACCCCAGAATTCATAATAAAATAAACATTTAATAGGCAATTTTTCCAACTTATGTATGTGCGTTGCGTGAGTAATTGCTTATTAAGCAAAGGATAACAATAAAACGGTGGCTAAGCGGCCGCGTTTCCACTTTTGTGGTGGCTTAGGTCGTAAGAGTGAAGGAGTTAAGCTCATTCCGAATACGAGCATATAAGTTCGAATCTTAAAACTCATGTAAATGAAATTTTATTTAACTTTTTTATTTATTAATTGGAGTCTAAGCAATTCAATTACTTTAATAATATATTTTACTTCCTGATATAATTAAAATATATCAGGAAAATATGTTCATATATTTAGGTTTATTGAATATTCCCTTATTATTATGCCTATTTACACAAATGTGATAATCACACATGCATTCTTAAATACACGTACGCTGATGCTTGCCCCGCACAATCAATGACTTTTGTCCACACTTCTTGCTTTTTGCGAGAAACAAGTTGAACAATCGCAGCAAGAATGAGTCAGGGGCACACTGCCACATAATTATATGAGATATATATTTTATTTATCGAATTTATTTTAAAAACGACTATAGGTATGAATTTATTTGTATTTATATTTTTACGTATATTATTATTATATTAGGAAAATAAGTCATTTATGCATCAGTATTTTTCAATTCAAATTAAGCAACATAATAATATACTATGAGCATCTTAAAGGGGGAGTAGAGAAAGAATCAGCTGATGGATGTAAACAAAGCTACAGCTGAGAGGGGTCCATGGAGAAACGTCAAGTCCGCCTAGGGCAGGGTAGGCGAACCAATGGCACGCGTGCCATTGATGGCACGCGACACAATATTTTGGGCACGTCGCAGAATTAGGTATTTTAAGACGATCGAACGCGATGCTCCTACGCTGCGGAGTGTTCGATGCGCAGGGTGAGGTTCACGAGACAACAGACAAAGAAAAAATTACTGAAGAATTTATTTCTGTGATCGATTCTTTAAACATTATTTTCAGAGATGAATAAGATTAAAAACTCGGTTAGAAACCGTTTGACAGATGAATCTAGTTCAGCATGCATTTTGCTAAAAGTAACATCTTACAACCCTAACATAAATTATTTGTCATCTAACCTGCAGCAACAGAAGTCACACTAATTTTACTGAAATTTAATATAAACATACCAAAATGTACCTCTTTTGCTTACTTTATTTAATAAAGAGTTTTGATAGTATTTATAATTATTATTTTCCCAATAATCAGAAAGTCAAAATTATTTGATGGCACGCGAATGACCCCATTAAACTTTTTTTTAGAAAAAATGGCACGTTGATGCATAAAGGTTCGCCTACCCTGGCCTAGGGGTTGAGTTTCTATTGACATCCAAGATGGCCGGCTTTTAACCAGAAAATGGTTGCATCTTGTTATTTTCTTTTAATTTGTGAAAAAGTTGTCCGAAAAATATTGGTTATATGTAAAACTTTAATATGTTTTCAAAATAATATAAGTTTATTTTAATATATGTTCTTAAAGGAGCGGCTATTATTGGCAAATTTTAGAGTAATTACGATATATATTTATGCCTTTATTTTAACTGTGGTAACTTAATAAATATTCACCACAGAAAAATGTAAGGTGCAATTAAGCAACCATGTCAAATAACGGGATGCAGAAAATGCTTATTCAACGAAACTGAGGGCAATGTTCATAAATTTGCAACATACTCTTCGTAAAATAATGAATATTTAATATTGCTCCTGATAAAACTGCTCACACGAGAATTTTTATCAATAAGCAGGTGTGTATTAGTGCGTTTGACTAAAAGTTGTTAATAAATTCAAATGCCAGTATTGCTATTGAGCATTGCGTAACAGTGTTGCACAAGCTAATTTTAAATTACTTTTTAAAAAAGAAATATATCTACCGCATTTTATACCCTTATACCATGTTTTATACTATAAAGATATTGCAACTTCAACAAATAATTTATTTTAGGAGTCTATATATTTAAAGACATAATTTAGAACTATATAACACTTTGGTAAATTATTTATGTAAAGAGTTATATGTAAAATATTGTACATATTATAATCGCTACATGTTGAAATACAGAGACAGCTACCTGATATGCCTACCGTATTTTGTACTATAAAGATATTGCAACTTAATTTATATTATAAATTTATTTTAGAAGTCTATATATTTAAAAACTAAACTACGAACTATATAATAATATGGCAATTTTGTATGTCAAAAGTTGTAATAAACTATTGTACATATATCCACCGTTAATTGCTGATATATAAAACGTAAATAAAATTTGTGATTAAATAAATCTATACTTAAATTAGAGAAAATATTGGCACAGTAACTATTTCTTGATATAAGTACAATGATAAATTTTGCTTCATTGTTTAAATGAATTATTATCACTTCTAAGACAATGATATGTTTTGCTTTTTTGATTATATAAATTATTATTACTTATAGTATCAAATTCTGTTACAATAGTTATTTCTTCCCGTCCACTCATAGTTAAATTGAATTTTTAGTTTGCCCATTAATAAGTTATTTAAAATGCTTTAAAACATTTCTCATATTTACCTATATCAACAAGGTATAATATATGTTGTAAGCATTAAACATCAATTAATAACCAAAATTTAAAATATATATAAATAATTATTTAGGCGTTTTCTGCTATGCGCAACCCGTTTTAACCCCTCGCCACCCTAACTCACCATGGCCACCATGTTGGTTTTATTGTGAACGTACGCCTCAGAGGTGGCGAAACTATTGTGAATGGGACTTTCGCCAGAGAACGTATATCATGTGATATCATATGATATACGTTCTCTGCTTTCGCTACTCCCTTACACCCCTGATTATAAATATAAACTTAATTTTCGCGTATTTGCCCAGGAATTCTATATGAAAACCAAATGCGGTTTGCCAGGCGCACAGAAAAAATAGCGCGGCGCAGAGTTATGAACGAGCGCACTTTGCTTTGAAGCAGACGCACGTTCCTTATGAATAAATTTGTTGTCGTTGTAATATAAAATACTTAGAAAATATGCCGCGAGTTCGCTTGAATATTATTATTGAAGAAGTTTCAATTTTACAACTGATCCTACCATTCCCCTCGCATTTGTATGTTGCCCACAAGCTGCTGCTTCACAACATTTGCTAAAAATCAGAAATTGAAGAATTTGTCTGGTGTTCCCTTCAGAAAAAAGAATTGGCAACATGACCTCTTAGCGATTTGAAATATTATTTTAATTTTTTTCATATTATGCACTATTTATGGTATTAAATTATAAAATTTATATAAAATTGCCATTCATATGAAATCATTAACTACTTCTATATATTCTAAGCACAGTCCATATAGTACTTTTATATGTTTACTTATTATCATTATTTCATAGTTTGTCGATTTAGCCCATTTTATCTAAATACGACGCTATGAAAATGCAGCCCAATCGGTAATCGCAATATTTCAAAAGAGCATAAGTCAATTTTCAACAGCAAACCACTGCAAAAAGGACAAACGAGACAACATAGCCGATCGACACTGTCGTAAAATTGTCGATTGAAACAAATTTTGTCAACTGCGCCACGATGCGCAAAATTCGGCGTCAATATGTATGCGAGCTCATATGTATATATGTATGTTTGTCGACAAAATCGTCATTTGGTTACTTTCAACAACACAATGTCTGCGCGAACTCGCCGTTATTTCGTTGGCTTGCCACTATACACAGAGGCGTTCTAACTGAGGACTCTTAGTATATTATTATGTTGCTTAATTTGTATTGAAAAATACTGATGCATTTATGAATTATTTTCGTACTATAATATATATTATATATATATATAAATACACATAAACTCAAACCTATAATCGTTTTTAAACTAAATTCGATAAATAAACTATATATCTGATTATGTGCCAGTGCGCCCCAATCCCTCCTTGCCTGCGATCGTTCAACTCGCAAAAGGCAAAAAGTGTGGACAAAAGTCATTGCTTGTGCGGGGCAAGAAGAAGCAAGCATCTGCGTACGTGTATTTAAGAATGTATGTGTGATTATCACATTTGTGTAAATACGCATAATAAGAAAATATTCAATAAACCTAATCATATGAACATATTTTCCTGATATATTTTAATTATATTAGGAAGTAAAATATGCTATTAAAGAAATTGAATTATGATATGCTTAGACTCCAATAAATAAAATAAAAAAATGAAATAAAATTTTGAGTTTTATGTATTTTACGATTCGAACGTATATGCTCGTATTCGGATTGAGCTTAACTCCTTCACGCCTACGACCTAAGCCACTATATAAATGGAAACGCGGCCGCTTAGCCACTGTTATCTTTTGTTTGATAAGTATATTGCTTACGCAACGCATATACAAAAGTTGGAAAAATTGCATATCAAAGGTTATTTTATTATGAATTCTGGGGTTTTTGCCAGTAATCCTCCTTTTTAATTCAAAAGGCTTTTCATAATTATAAATTTGTCATATCATAGAAATTGAAAACATAAATCTAAATAGGTATGCGCAACGATTTTTCATATAGGAATATTCGTTGTGTCTATTTATAGCATTTCGTACATTGTGTGGTGTATTTTTCTTTTTCGAAGTTATATTTTTCGATGTTCCCTCATGTGGAATTACAAATTAGTACTCATAAAGTTTTCAGTTAACATTTGCTCCTTCTCTATTCATTAACATTCTCTGATTTTATCAAGGAGTTCACCTCACACGCAGGAGATACAAATAACATTTCTCGCTCTCTTAACATAACCAACCGACGAATATTGAAGAGAATATTAAATGTATGCCAAACTGGGAATATTGATATGCCATTTGAAATATATTCCCTTTTATTGAACTATTATTTATTATTTTTTAAATTATTTTATATTAATTTATTTTAACTTTATTATGAGAAATATATCTAAATACTTTTAAATTATTACTAGTAAAGTATTTTGATATATTTCTTAAAATAATTCATGTACTTGACACCATTATGGAGTCATAAAAGCAGAGAATGTTAATGAATAGAGAAGGAGCAAATGTTAGCTGCACTAAAATGTTAATTACGATGAGGGAACATCGAAAACGCGCAAGCTCGAAAATAAAATGTCACCACACCTTTCAGGGTACGCAACGAGCTACACCACTCTATAAGCAAAATGTACATACATACATCAGAGAACTTAAAACAATGAGACGGTGCAAATTGAATTTTGTATGATGCTCGATTGGTTGGCTGAAAATTTAAGATCAAGGAGTTCACCACTTTCTGTATAGTTTTGCTGTTATTTAACAGAAATGAGAATTTTTAACAACGTTCTCTGACAAAATACATATCTACCAATATAAAGAGAAAAATGAAATGAAATGAATGAGAAAACAAGAAATACAAATGCCACTTCACATATGCATGATTATTTTTTGCCATATAAACGATTTTTATGATGAAAAATTGATAAATTATTATTTTTTTGCACAAATGCTACATTGATAAAATGTGAAAGATTATGCAAAAAATAATATTTTACTATTTTCATAATTTTCTAATTTCAATTTTTACAGAATTAATAATTTATGTATGTACATCAATATGTTATATTATATAATATAATAATATATTATCAATTATCAATAAATACATGTGAGCGCACTGCTCTATATGTAAGTATGTATGTACAAATATGCATATGACCGCGCAAAATAAGTAATGCATACACAAATCTACATACATTTAAGCGTACAAATGTGAGTACGTCAGCCAATAGGAAAAATACAAACATTGTTGTACAAAAACAACAATTGTCTCAAATAGCATCAGCACCAGAAATCAATATGGCAGCCAAATTGACAAATCCTAAATTTGTAGTAAATCACACACCAACAACATTTTCATTCATGAACGCTGGCGCACAAGCAATAAGCTAAGTTGTTTCATTCATAAAAGCAAACGCCTTACACATCTCCCCGAGCATGCGTTTGCCAACAAGCGTCTTTTCGCGACGATGGCAAAAGCTAAAAATCATAAATTGAACAAATTTCTGATATTCCCTCTAGAAGGGAAAAGTGACAACCCCTCAAATATGAGTATTAAAATATTTTAGAATAAAAGTGACAACATAGTAAATTTGTCGATTTACAATTCAAGAAACTTTTTAAAGAAAATATTCAATATTCCTCTGATTTATGTAAACAGTAAACCCCGGTTAAGTATCACTCCTCCAATCCCTCTTATCTACCGGTGTCTTGCTGCATCTCACTTTTTTTCTTCTTAATTTTTTAAAGAAAACGGTAATTTTTTTTAAAGACATAGAACTAATTTTTTTTGGTACCACTCGCTTAAGTACCACAATCGCTTATGTACTACAAAGCACAAAAAATCTGCATCTTTGGTTTTGGCACTTAACCGGGATTGACTGTATTTGTCAAAGAATTTACGTAGGTACGTTCGAATTTTTTGTACACATATTGCCTTTGCACTTGCCCATATGCGATGTATGTTTGTAAGAGTGTGTATGGCACATCTCGGATTTTCTACCAACAACACAATGTTGTGACGCTTTGTCGTCGCGTCAGTTCTTCGACAGATTGACTCTTTGACATAAAAGCAAAAAATGTGTCAACGGAGATTTCACATGAAGTAATGAGTGTACATATCTACATAAAAATACATACAAATGTGTAAACGACATAATATATGTATGTCCTGTTACATATGTTTACACATGCATTTGAAAAGAAAAATTGAAGCATGAATGTGAAATACCGACGACAAAACACAATTCTGTACTTTTATGACTCCATAATGGTGTCAAGTACAATTATTGAATTATTTTAAGAAATATATCAAAATACTTTATTAGTAATAATTTAAAAGTATTTTGATATATTTCTCATAATAAAGTAAAAATGAATTAACATAAAACAATTTAAAAAATAATAAATAATAGTTCAATAAAAGCAGAGAATGTTGATGAATAGAGAAGGAGCAAATGTTAGCTGTTCTAAAATATTAATTACGATGAGGGAACATCGAAAACGTGCAAGTTCGAAAATAAAATGTCACCACACCTTTCAGGGTACGCAACGAACTACACCACTCTATAAGCAAAATCAGAGAATGTTGATGAGTAGAGAAGGAGCAAATGTTAAATGAAAACTTTTTGAGTACTAATTTGTAATTCCACAAGAGGGAACATCGAAAAGTATAACTTCGAAAAAGAAAAATACACCACACAATATGCGAAATGCTATAAATAGACACAACGAATATTCCTATATGAAAAATCGTTGCGCATACCTATTTAGATTTATGTTTTCAATTTCTATAATATGACAAATTTATAATTATGAAAAGCCTTCTGAATTAAAAATCTGTATTACCGGTAAAAACCCCAGAATTCATAATAAAATAAACATTTAATAAGCTAGTTTTCTAACTTATGTATGTGCGTTGCGTAAGCAATATACTTAATAAACAAATGATAATAATAAAACGGTGGCTAAGCGGCCACGTTTCCACTTTTGTGGTGGCTTAGGTCGTAAGCGGGAAGGGGTTAAGCACAATCCGAATACGAGCCTATACGTTCGAATCCTAAAACGAATTTTGTTTAATTTTTTTATTTTATTAATTGGAATCTAAGCATATCATAATTCAATTACTTTAATAGCATATTTTACCCCCTGATATAATTAAAATATATCAGGAGAATATGTTCATATGTTTAGGTTTATTGAATATTTCCTTATTATGCGTATTTACACAAATGTGATAATCACACATTCATTCTTAAATACACGTACGCTGATGCTTGCTTCTTCTTGCCCCGCACAAGCAATGACTTTTGTCCACACTTTTTGCTTTTTGCGAGTTGAACGATCGCAGGCAAGGAGGGATTGGGGCGCACTGCCACATAATTATTTCAGATATAAATTTTATTTATCGAATTTAGTTTAAAAACGATTATAGGTATGAATTTATGGGTATTTATATATATATATAATATATATTATATTACGAAAATAATTCATAAATGCATCAGTATTTTTCAATACAAATTAAGCAACATAATAATATACTAAGAGTCCTCAGTTAGAACGCCTCTGTGCATGGTGGCAAGGCAACGAAATAACGGCGAGTTCGCGCGGACATTGTTTTGTTGAAAAAAACCAAATGACGATTTTGTCGACAAACATACAAATATACACACGAGCTCGCATACATATTGACGCCAAATTTTGCGCATCGTCGCGGAGTTGACAAAATTTGTTTCAATCGACAATTTTGCGACAATGTCGATCGGCTATGTTGTCTCGTTTGTCCTTTTTGCAGTGGTTTGCTATTGAAAGTTGATTTATGCTCTTTTGAAATATTGCGATTACCAATTGGGCTGCATTTTCATAGCGTCGTATTTAGATAAAATGGGCTAAATCGAAAAACTATGAAACAATGATAATAAGTAAACATATAAAAGTACTATATGGACTGTGCTTAGAATATATAGAAGTAGTTAATGATTTCATATGAATGTCAATTTGATATAAATTTTATAATTTAATGCCATAAATAGTGCATAATATGAAAAAATATAAATATTATTTAAACTCGAATAGGTCATGTTGCCAATTCTCCATTCTGAAGTGAACATCAGACAAATTCTTCAATTTCTGATTTTTAGCAAATGTTGTGAGGAAGCAGCTTGTGGACATACAAATGCGAGGGGGATGGTAGGATTTTCAGTGGTGGCTGTCAAACTGTAAAATTGAATTTTTCTCGTTTTACTCAATTTCATTCATTTATTTCGCATATGCGTAGGAATTCTATATGAAAACCAAATGTGGCTTACCAGGCGCACAGAAAAAATAGCGCGGCGCAGAGTTATGAACGAGCGCACTTTGCTTTGAAGCAGACGCACGTTCCTTATGAATGAATTTGTTGTCGTTGTAATATGAAATACTTAGAAAATAAGCCGCGAGTTCGCTTGAATATTATTGGCCGATGATGGTGCGTCTACGTTTTTTTGTCACTTGCGCGAATGTTTGATTTTTTGCGAAAGACATATTGAGGGACATACATATGTACATATGTGTACATATATGCAAATATATTTGGACATGCGAATGAAGGAAGGCAATTTCAAGAATATTCACATATAGACATATGAACATTGAAGCAAGTAAACAACAATAGCCGTTTGAGTTCACAGATTAGACATAAGAGTTTGAATATTGTTTGTGGTGCTGCTTGTATAGCAGACTTCTTTATTGCAACGTGAAATATTTTGCCTAAGTTCAAATCCAATCATATATTATATAGTCCTTTTTATTTTTATAACCCTTTTTTATGAATTGATATTTGAATTCTATTTTAATATTATTTCCCTGATTATTAAATTTTCCTGTCAGAAGTCAATTTCTTTCGTTTTTATTATTTCAATTTTTGTTTATGCGCATATCAAAGAACATCTGTGCATATGTATGTATGTACATTTTGCTTATAGAGTGGTGTAGTTCGTTGCGTAAATTGACAGCTGTGGTGACATTTTATTTTCGAACTTGCGCGTTTTCGATGTTCCTTCTTAGCAATTAACATTTTAGTACTGCTAACATTTGCTCCTTCTCTACTCATCAACATTCTCTGGCAAAATGTATACTATACATACATATGCAGAGATGTTCTTTGATATGCGCATAAACAAAAATTAAAGTAATAAAATGGAGAATGATTGACTTATGAAAAGAAAATGTAAATAATGAGGGAAATAATAATGAAATTAGAATTCAAATATCATTTAATAAAAAAGGGTTATAAAAATAAAAAAAGAGTATAAAAAAATATCTAATAGGATTTGAACTTAGGCAAAATATTTCACGTTGTAATAATGAAGTGTGCTATGAAAGCAACACCACAGACAATATTCCAGCAAAATTGTCTAATCTGTGAACTCAAACAGCTATTGCTGTTTACTTTCTTCAAATGTTCATAGGTCTATATGTGAATATTCTTGAAATTGCCTTAATTCATTCGCATGTCCAAATATATTTGCATATATGTACACATATGTACATATAGATATGTATGTCCCTCAATATGTCTTTCGCAAAAAATCAAACATTCGCCCAAGTGACAAAAAAACGTAGACGCACCACCATCGGCCAATAATATTCAAGCGAACTCCCACCATATTTTCTAGGTATTCCATATTACAACGACAACAAATTCATTCATAAGGAACGTGCGTGTGCTTCAAAGCAAAGTTCGTTCGTTCATAACTCTGTGCCGCGCTATTTTTTTTGTGCGCCTGGTAAACCACATTTGGTTTTCATATAGAATTCCTACCGCAAATGCGAAATTAAGTTTATAAAATGAATGAATGAAATTGAATTTGAATGTCTTCAGTAAAATTGAAGAATCAGCAAAATTTCAATTTTACAATTTGTATCACTGAAAATCCTACATCCCCCTCGCATTTGTATGTTGCCGACAAGCTGCTTCCACACAACATTTGCTAAAAATAAAAAATTGAAGAATTTGTCTGGTGTTCCCTTCAGAAAGGAGGATTGGCAACATGACCTCTTAGCGAGTTAAATTAATATTTTAATTTTGTTCATATTATGCACTATATATAGCATTAAATTAAAAAATTTATATAAAATTGACATGTATATGAAATCATTAACTACTTCTATATACTCTAAGCACACTCCATATAGTACTTTTATATGTTTACTTATTATCATTATTTCATAGTTTGTCGATTTAGCCCATTTTATCTAAATACGACGCTATGAAAATGCAGCCCAATCGGTAATCGCAATATTTCAAAAGAGCATAAGTCAATTTTCAACAGCAAAGCCCTGCAAAAAGGACAAACGAGACAACATAGCCGATCGACATTGTCGCAAAATTGTCGATTGAAACAAATTTTGTCAACTCCGCCACGATGCGCAAAATTCGGCGTCAATATGTATGCGAGCTCAAATGTATATATGTATGTTTGTCGACAAAATCGTCATTTGGTTACTTTCAACAACACAATGTCTGCGCGAACTCGCCGTTATTTCGTTGGCTTGCCACTATACACAGAGGCGTTCTAACTGAGGACTCTTAGTATATTATTATGTTGCTTAATTTGTATTGAAAAATACTGATGCATTTATGAATTATTTTCGTACTATAATATATATTATATATATATATAAATACACATAAATTCATACCTATAATCGTTTTTAAACTAAATTCGATAAATAAACTATATATCTGATTATGTGCCAGTGCGCCCCAATCCCTCCTTGCCTGCGATCGTTCAACTCGCAAAAGGCAAAAAGTGTGGACAAAAGTCATTGCTTGTGCGGGGCAAGAAGCAAGCATCTGCGTACGTGTATTTAAGAATGAATGTGTGATTATCACATTTGTGTAAATACGCATAAATAAGGGAATATGCAATAAACCCAAATAATGAACATATTTTCCTGAAATATTTTAATTATCTCTGAAAGTAAAATATGCTATTTAAGTAATTGAATTGAGATATGTTAATTAATTACAATTAATAAAATAAAAAAATTAAATAAAATTTTAATTTATGTATTTTACCAATCGAACGTATATGCTCGTATTCGGATTGAGCTTAACTCCTTCACGCTTACGACCTAAGCCACTATATATAAGAAAACGCGACCGCTTAGCCACAGTTTTATTATTATCATTTGTTTAATAAGTATATTGCTCACGCAACGCACATACATAAGTTGGAAAAATTGCCTATTAAATGTTTATTTTATTATAAATTCTGGGGTTTTCACCCGTAATACAGATTTTTAATTCAGAAGGCTTTTCATAATTATAAATTTGTCATATCATAGAAATTGAAAACATAAATCTAAATAGGTATGCGCACCGATTTTTCATTTAGAAATACTCGTTGTGTATATTTATAGCATTTCGCACATTGCGTGGTGTATTTTTCTTTTTCGAAGTTATATTTTTCGATGTTCCCTCATCTGGAACTACAAATTAGTACTCAAAAAGATTTCATTTAACATTTGCTCCTTCTCTATTCATTTACGTTCTCTGATAAAAGGGAATATATTTCAAATGGCATATCAATATGCCCAGTTTTGCTCACATATTATATTCTCCTCAATATTCGTCGGTTAGTTATGTTAAGAGAGCGTATGTGTACAGATTCACCGCTGTTATAGAAGCGAAAACTGTTATTTGTTTCTCGTGCATCTGTGGTGAACTCCTTGATAAATTCCTACAAATTGTTCGCTGTCGAACTTGCACCAGAGAATGTTGATGAGTAGAGAAGGAGCAAATGTTAAATGAAAACTTTTTGAGTACTAATTTGTAATTCCACAAGAGGGAACATCGAAAAGTATAACTTCGAAAAAGAAAAATACACCACACAATATGCGAAATGCTATAAATAGACACAACGAATATTCCTATATGAAAAATCGTTGCGCATACCTATTTAGATTTATGTTTTCAATTTCTATGATATGACAAATTTATAATTATGAAAAACCTTTTGAATTAAAAATCTGTATTACCGGTAAAAACCCCAGAATTCATAATAAAATAAACATTTAATAAGCTAGTTTTCTAACTTATGTATGTGCGTTGCGTAAGCGATATACTTATTAAACAAATGATAATAATAAAACGGTGGCTAAGCGGCCACGTTTCCACTTTTGTGGTGACTTAGGTCGTAAGCGTGAAGGAGTTAAGCTCATTCCGAATACGAGCATACACGTTCGAATCGTAAAATACTTAAAATTAAAATTGTATTTAATTTTTTTATTTTATTAATTGGAATCTAAGCATATCATAATTCAATTACTTTAATAGCATATTTTACTTCCTGATATAATTAAAATATATCAGGAGAATATGTTCATATGTTTAGGTTTATTGAATATTTCCTTATTATGCGTATTTACACAAATGTGATAATCACACATTCATTCTTAAATACACGTACGCTGATGCTTGCTTCTTCTTGCCCCGCACAAGCAATGACTTTTGTCCACACTTTTTGCTTTTTGCGAGTTGAACGATCGCAGGCAAGGAGGGATTGAGGCGCACTGCCACATAATTATTTCAGATATAAATTTTATTTATCGAATTTAGTTTAAAAACGATTATAGGTATGAGTTTATGGGTATTTATATATATATATAATATATATTATATTACGAAAATAATTCATAAATGCATCAGTATGTTTCAATACAAATTAAGCAACATAATAATATACTAAGAGTCCTCAGTTAGAACGCCTCTGTGCATGGTGGCAAGGCAACGAAATAACGGCGAGTTCGCGCGGACATTGTTTTGTTGAAAAAAACCAAATGACGATTTTGTCGACAAACATACAAATATACACACGAGCTCGCATACATATTGACGCCGAATTTTGCGCATCGTGGCGGAGTTGACAAAATTTGTTTGAATCGACAATGTCGGTCGGCTATGTTGTCTCGTTTGTCCTTTTTGCAGTGGTTTGCTATTGAAAGTTGACTTATGCTCTTTTGAAATATTGCGATTACCGATTGGGCTGCATTTTCATAGCGTCGTATTTAGATAAAATGGGCTAAATCGACAAACTATGAAATAATGATAATAAGTAAACATATAAAAGTACTATATGGACTGTGCTTAGAATATATAGAAGTAGTTAATGATTTCATATGAATGGCAATTTAATATAAATTTTGTAATTTAATGCCATAAATAGTGCATAATATGCAAAAATATAAATATTATTTAAACTCGCTAAGAGGTCATGTTGCCAATTCTCCTCTTTGAAGTGAACATCAGACAAATTCTTCAATTTCTGATTTTTAGCAAATGTTATGAGGAAGCAGCTTGTGGGCAACATACAAACGCAATGGGGATGGTAAGTAGGATTTTCAGTGATACAAATTGTAAAATTGAAATTTTGCTGATTCTTCAATTTTACTGAAGACATTCAAATTCAATTTCATTCATATCGCGCATTTGCGATAGGAATTCTATATGAAAACCAAATGTGGTTTACCAGGCGCACAGAAAATATAGCGCGGCGCAGAGTTATGAACGAGCGCACTTTGCTTTGAAGCAGACGCACGTTCCTTATAAATAAATTTGTTGTCGTTGTAATATAAAATACTTAGAAAATATGCCGCGAGTTCGCTTGAATATTATTGGCCGATGATGGTGCGTCTACGTTTTTTTTGTCACTTGCGCGAGTGTTAGATTTTTTGCGAAAGACATATTGATGGACATACATATGTACATATGTGTACATATATGCAAATATATTTGAGGTCAATTACTTTCGTTTTTATTATTTCAATTTTTGTTTATGCGCATACCAATGAACATCTGTGCATATGTATGTATATACATTTTGCTTATAGAGTGGTGTAGTTCGTTGCGTAAATTGAAAGCTGTGGTGACATTTTATTTTCGAACTTGCGCGTTTTCGATGTTCCTTCTTAGCAATTAACATTTTAGTACTGCTAACATTTGCTCCTTCTCTACTCATTAACATTCTCTGCTTGCACCTTCTCATTGTTTTAAGTTCTCTGTTTCAACATGGCAAAATATAAATTATCTCGATACTCCGATTAGGAAATTATTCTAGCCTGATTAGAAAAAACACTCTTTGCTTAGAAAGCATGTATCCAATTGCACGTACACTCGTCCATGCGCGACACAATACACATAATTGGATGATACTCACATCCTTAAGCGATTGACCGTTCCCCCGAGCACTCAGAATAATTACCCACATTCCCAAATACAATTCAACAATAAAGTTTAGGGATTACCATACTCCCAATGCGATACAGTGCCTCATCTTACAAAAAACAAAGGTCGCACTTATCCCATCTATCTAAGCGCTCATCACATGGGTAGTTTATGGCAAACACTTTTAAAAATTGCAAATCATACTTCAAAAAAGTGGGTAAAAATCATAAATCTTACTCTCGCAAGATCCCTCTTCAAATGTTTTCAAAGGAGCACCCATTCTGGCCATATCTGAGCCAGGTGTGGAGTCGCTATCCTTACTTAGTCATAATAAATAAATAGTAAATAACCGCCAATAAAAATTATAAACACAAAAACTCATATACTATTACTATAATAACAAGTCGTCAAAATAACGAATCAATAAACACGCAAAATAAATTTGCTTACATTAAGCATTAATATCTATGGTACTTTAAAATCGATTTAAACCAAAATCTTACACTTAATATTCTGCGCCCTCGGCTACTCTACCAGCAGCATGCCGAAATACTTTCAACATTTACAGCCAATATGGGTAATACTAGGCAAAATATTTGCCTAGGGGGCCCAGGATGTTTAAATGAGCTAAGTCTCAGTAAATAAACACTCCGCAAAAAATTGGCGCACCCTAATGTAACGCACCACACCTGAAAACACTCACAGACGCACCACACCACACTCAACTTTTGAGAACATTACACATGATGACACACCACACAGCAACTTAACAAAAAGGACGGGATCATCGCACACACTTCATTCGAATATACACGTCAGTCAACACGCTTCCTGCTTGCTGTCTTTATTCGTTTTTCCGCCAACCATAATCCTGCGCGCTACATCCAATTCGCTTATCGTCTACGGGCCTGAGTCAACTTCCCGAGCACCCGCCTAAATCGACTCCCTTTTTTAATAATTTTGCCAACGGTGAGTGAAGGTAAAATTAACTTATTAGTTACTTAAACACAATGCATTACATTAATTTTTTTTGTATTGTATAGAAAATCTTATTTTATTTTATACAATTAATTATTCCGCCATGCTCAGCCACGCTAATGCGACACCTAATTAGAAAATTAATGCGGGCTAAAGGGTTGAAGTCGGGATTGCCGCAAATATGTATTTAATGGACTGCTTCAGTTCAATCCGATTTCTGGGTTTGATTTTGTTCACCTCTTGCTTGACATAACCCGATAAGAAAAGACCATGCGGTCGCAAATTTTCTTATACATACAAATAATTATGTGTGCGTGTAAACAAATATGAAAGTACCCATTATAATTATTAATTTGTCTACATGCAACATATGTATAGAAATATGTACAGTCATTGTTTCATGGGAAATCAGAACCATACACACTTTTACAAACATACATCGCATATGGCAAGTGCAAAATCAACCCCTATTCATACACAACGTGGCATGTAAATGGAAACAAAGTCAACAAGTCATGTGCATATAAACGGGCAAATGTTTGTACAAAAAATTCGAATATTATATTTACATACGTACTTACGTAAATTTTTTGACAAATACAGTCAATACCGGTAAGTGCCAAAACCAAAGATGCAGATTTTTGGTGCTTTGTAGAGGGAGTGGTACTTAACCGGGGTTTACTGTATACATAAATCAAAGGAATATTAAATATTTTCTTTAAAAAGTTTCTTGAATTGTAAACCGACAAGTATACTATGTTGTCACTTTTATTCTAAAATATTTTAATACTCATATTTGCGGGTTTGCAACTTTTCTCTTCTAGAGGGAACATCAGAAATTTGTTCAATTTATGATTTTTAGCTTTTGCTATCGTCGGGAAAAGACGCTTATTGGCAAAAGCATGCTCGGGGAGATGTGAGGTTATTTGTTTTTATGAATGAAGCGAGGTTGCTTGTTGAAAGTACGCCTGCGTTCATGCATGAAAATGTTGTTGTTGTGTAATTTACTATAAATTTGGCCTTCGGCTATTTGGCTGACATATAGACTTGTGACGATTGTTGTTTTTGTAGAACAATGTTTGTAGCTTTTGCGGGTGACATATTTACATGTGTACGCATATACATATGTTGGTTAGTTTGTGTATGCATTATTTGTTTGACAATTTTATATATACATATATATCTGTACATTTAAATCAATGAGCGCACATATAGTGTATTGATAAGTGATAAAATCATGATTTGAATTTCTGAATGCATACATTCAAATGCCCTTGTGCAGATAGACATACATATGATTAAATATGATTAATATGATAAAAGATATACATATACATACATATATTGCAATAAATTTAATCTCTATTATTAAAATACAAAATATTTATTAGGAAAGTATATTATGTAAAAACTAAATAAAATCATTAAATTCCAAAATTGAATATAAATATTATTTTGAAAATTACATAATTTAATTAGAGTCTTATCAGTCATGCATGCATAAAAATTAGCATAATGAAATTCATATCAATATACATAAATGATTGCATATAAACTTATAAAACAATATAAGCCAAAAGGCTAACATTAGGCTGTAATATCAATGCAAACTTCTGAGCATAATTTACATTCATTACTCAGCTTTTTCACGCGCCACTGTTAAAATTTCTCCTTTCGAGCTAGCTAAAGTGAAATCCACTATTAAAATCTTGTTAGGTTTTGACAATTCACACGCTGATCTGCAATTGAACTTTCTCTATGATATACATATGTACGTTTTCTGCTCAATTCTCCAAAAGTTTTACCAGAGAACGTAAATGAATAGAGAAGGAGCAAATGTTAGCTGTACTAAAATGTTAATTACGATGAGGGTACATCGAAAACGCACAAGTTCGAAAATAATATTTCACCATCCTGTCAATTTACGCAACGAACTACACCACTCTCTAAGTAAAATGGATATATGTACATACGTATGCACAGATGTTCTTTGGTATGCGTATAAACAAAAATTGAAATAATAAAAACGAAAGAAATTGACTTCTGACAATAAAATATAAATAATGAGGAAAATAATATGAAAATAGAATTAAAATATCATTTAATAAATAAGGGTTATAAAAATAAAAAAAAGAGTATAAAAAAATATCTGATAGGATTTGAATTTAGGCAAAATATTTCACGTTGCAATAAGGAAGTGTGCTATACAAGCAGCACCACCACAGGCGATATTCTAGCTACTTTGTCTAATCTGTGAACTCAAACAACTATTATTGTTTACTTTCTTCAAATGTTCATATGTCCATATGTGAATATTCTTGAAATTGCCTTTTTCCATTCGCATGCCTAAATATATTTGCATATATGTACACATATGTACATATGTATGTATGTCCCTCAAAATGTCTTCCGCAAAAAATCAAACATTGGCGCAAGTGACAAAAAACGTAGACGCCATCATCGCCCAATAATACTCAAGCGAACTCGCGGCATATTTTTTAAGTATTTCATATTACAACGACAACAAATTCATTCATAAGGAACGTGCGTCTGCTTCAAAGCAAAGTGCGTTCGTTCATAACTCTGCGCCACGCTATTTTTTCTGTGCGCCAGTTATGTGTACACTATCATCCCAACCAGACACCACACAACAAAATATTGTAAATTGGACAAAATAAAAGATTAAAGAAAAACAAGTAAACATTACAAAAAATAAGATAACAAGTAGAGATAAAGAACATAATGCAAATGCATACAAACATGTTTTGGTCCTTATGTTTGACTGTATTGATAACCCAGACATTATCGGGTAAACCACACAATCATGTTTGTTTGCATTCAATAGAAAATAAGATTACATTTAACAAATATTGTATTTCATAAGCAAATAGAAAAACAAAGAAATAGATTAAGAAAATTGTAATCACTTTAGTAGTTATATAAGCAGAACATAATTTGAAAAAGAAACTGAATAAAATATAATGTCACAGAAGTAACATCGTCGGCATTTTTATTTTTCCTCCGCTCGAACAACCAAAACTGGCGCAGTCGGTAAAATCAAACTGCAAAGTTAAGCGATACTAAAAACTGAAGTTTTTTAAGTTACGTAAGCATTAGCAACGGGAAGCAAATCCTGAGATTAGTTCCCATTTTATAGATCTCTTATATTGTATATATATAAATATATAAATCGGTCGGCACAGATAGCCAAGTTTAAGAAACTTAAGTTTCTACACAAGTTATCTGGAACGTCGGAGAGCGACTCCGAGGATTACAATTTGTGAAGGCGAAGAATAGCTTATTCCGCCCATCAACATTACCAGGAAAAGTGGGATTAAAGATTAATGCCCCACACACAGAAGACGCAGAGAGAGCGAAGTGCACCAATCATCATAATGTATCAAAAGAGGATACATCAGCAATGAATCCAGGCGAGCAGCAACCACTTCAGATGACAGGATCGCAAATTTTGAAGGAAGCTTCAAGAGTCATGGACTTTGACGGCAGAGATTTATCATCGTTCATCAGGGAAGTTGACATGATGCTTCCTTTATTCAACCCCAACCCATCAATGTTGGAATTTGAAACACAGCGACACGTCAAAACAAAAATTAAAGGAGAAGCAGCAAGTGTCAGCCGGCCTTTGGGACCTACACCAACATGGCAGCAAATGAGAGAATAACTCATAAAGAATTTTGGAGTAAAGGAGTCGTACCACACCCTTTACAATCAGGCGATTGTACTACGAAACTATAACGTAAGTCAATATTTTCAAAATTTAAAAGATATTTTAGATAAACTAAATTTAAAACATGAATTCGATAGGATAAAGCCTATAGAATTTTCTTCAATTAACAACGAAAGTTTAATTCTAAAAACATTTTTAAATGGGATACACCCCAACTTAAGCAGTGTAATGATTAGTAGAAATATAAGCACCATTAGAGAGGCTTTTAGCGTTCTTCAAGAAACAGGTTTGCTAATACAATTTGATAAAAGACAAAACAATTATCAAAGAAATAATTATAGAAATTTTTCAAATAGAAATTCTTTGGCTCACAATTTTGGCAATTTCAATAATAAACAGTATATGCAAAATTCCAATAATTTTCAATTTGGACAAAATCAGCAGAGATAATTTCGTAACAATTCTAACCAAACTGACAATTATCAACAATTTAACTTTGGACAAAGTAGACAAAATAGTTCTGAGCAATTTAGCTTTGGACAAAATAGGCAAAATAATTCTCAACAATCTAGAAGATATAATTCAGTCCAAAAGAGACAAAACCCCCCCGAACCGATGGAAATAGATCACGTTCAAGAACAAGCAAATAGAAGTGACCATAAAAAATTCAAAAATTATATGTCTTATTGGCACAGGGTCTACAACATCATTATTGAAATATAATGTGTTAAAAGATTATGAATGCATTGAGCTTGATAAACCAATACACTTTAGCACCATTAAGGAAAATTTTTCCCTAAATAAAGAGGGTTCACCCCAACCCCAAACGAATTCAATGAAAAAAGTTATATACATTGGAAACTAACCAACATAAAAAATAATAACTTTGATGCTATAATAGGACAGAATATTTTAAAACCTATTAAAGCAATAATTAATTTAGAAAAGGAGTATGTAGAAATAAACGGCAACAAAATTAAATTTATAAACTCATGCCCTTACAATTACGAAAATATTAGTATACTTACAGAATGTAAAGAAAATTTGCTAGATATTTTATCAAATAGTGACATGAATGAAGAAGAAAAGCAAAAATTAGAATACAATCTAAAATCAAATAGCGATTTATTTTTCCAAGAAGGTAAAAACCTTTCTCATACTCATGAAATTCAGCATGAAATTGTTACAAAAACAAGTAGACCAACTTATAATAAAATGTATAGATATCCCCAAATTCATGAAGAAGAAATTAGTAGACAGATGAACGAGATGTTTCGCCAAGGTATAATTAAAGAAAGTAATTCCCCGAACAACTCGCCTCTTTGGATTGTACCGAAAAAGCAAGACAATTCAATGAAGAACAAATGGAGAATAGTTATTGACTACAGGAAGCTAAACGAAGTCACTATAGATGACAAATTTCCAATACCCCATATAGAAACAATACTCAGCAAACTTGGAAGAGCTCAGTATTTTACAACATTAGATCTTGCTAAAGGCTTTCATCAGGTATTAATAAAAGAAGAAGATAGACCAAAAACAGCTTTCTCTATTCTTTACATACTAAATAATATAACAAAAATCTCGCGAACATATTCACATCTACATTACTACACCCTATCTAATGAAATTGAAATCTTGAGGGGTAAAATCAAAACATTAATCCCAAGAAAAGAAGTTAGTAGAAACAAGTAAGAAAGGGCTAAGTTCGGATGTAACCGATTATTTTATACTCTCGCAAAATCAAATAGTATACTCGTTTGAGATTTCCTTGTGGATTGACTGATATTATCGGTAGAAGGTCAACTATAGGCACTGGGGTCCACATATTTAGTACTTAGGGGCTTAAACAGTTTTGGTTCGATTTAGACAATTTTTGGTCACAAGGTGGCATAATTTAATCGCATTATTCACGCAAAGTTTTATCCCGATACAGTCATTGTTGCCTGATTTGCATAGTGGAAAGTGAAAGAATCAGATGGAATTTAAAATGGTGTTATATGGGAAGTAGGCGTGGTTGTAGTCCCATTTTCGCACTATGACATAGAAACATGAAAAGAACGTTATGCACCGAATTTGGTTGAAATCGGTTAAGCAGATCTCAAGATATGGGTTTTCACCTAAAAGTGGGCTGTGCAACGCCCACTGTCTAATTTTGAACGCGGTTCCTATAAAGTCATCTCATACCATCCCAAAGATAAAATTTAATGTCTCTGGCGTGTTTAGTGCTTGATTTATCGCGCTTTTAGTAGTTTTTAACAGTACCGTTATATGGGGAGTGGGCGGAGTTGCCACCCGATTTCAATTATTTTCACACCGTCAATAGAAGTGCTAAAACATTTGCTTCCAGTGAATTTAGTTATTATAGCATTAGCGGTTTAGGAGATATGCACATTAAACCTATTAGAGGCGGGACCACACCCACACAAAAAAAAAAATTTAACTGCAGATGCCCCTCCCTAATGTGATCCTGTGTACCAATAACAGTCTTGTATCTTATTGCGGAGCTTAGTTATGGCAATTTATTTGTTTTTTATTAATGGCGTTTTGTGGGCGTGGCAGTGGTTCGATTACGCCAATCTGCAATACCAACCGTCTCACGGTACCAAGAAACATCTCTACCAAGTTTCATAAAGATATCCCAATTTTTACTCAAGTAAGAGCTTGCACGGACGGACGGACGAACGGACGGACGGACAGACAGTCACCCGGATTTCAACTCGTCTCTTCATCCTGATCATTTATATATATATAACCCTATATCTAACTCGATTAGTTTTAGGTGATACAAACAACCGTTAGGTGAACAAAACTATTATACTCTGTAGCAACAGGTTGCGAGAGTATAAAAAGAGAGGTTTAATTAACGGTATAGGTTCTGTACATAAATTGCTATTTGGAGCGATGGATGATGGAGATAGAATAGATATTGAAAATCACCTTAAGAAACTAGATGAAAATTTACATAATTCAATTACATCTCTCAACCACCAAATAAAAATTAATAATTTCTTTTCGAACACGTTCACAAAATTAAAACAAATTATTGAAGACGAAAGAAAGAATTCTTTAATGTATCAAGAGAGAACAGACAAAATATTGATTCTTCATGAACAAACAATAAAGATAAACATTCTCAAAGACGCAGTAAACCAGATTCAGGAAAACATTATTTCAGCAATAAGTGGTATTTTTCACCCAAGCATTTTAACAAATGAAGAAATTTATAATTACAACATAGACCTCAACAAACTTCAATATATAAAATTATGCGCCTTGGAATAGGTATAAAGGAAATTTGTTAATGTTCGTGGTCAAAATCCCAAAAGAATTTCAATCGGTACAATTTAAAACTATTATTCCTATACCAAATACAGCAGGCAAAGAAATAACAGCAGAAATTGAAAATGTTGTTGAATACAAAAATGTCACTTATAAATTCGAAGAAGCTAAAACACTCAATGAACTACAAATTTCTAAACATTGCATCTACTTATTAAATTGTGAACTTATCAAAAATAGCATTACAGAAATTTTTCAAATTGATGAAGAAACTATTTTAATAACAAGTAAGGAAGAGCTAAGTTCGGATGTAACCGAACATTTTATACTCTCGCAAAGTCAAATGGTATACTCGTTTGAGATTTCTTTGTGGATTGACTGATATTTTCGGTAGAAGGTCAACCATAGGCAATGGGGTCCATATATTTAGTACATAGGGGTTTGAAAAGTTTTGGTTCGATTTAGACAATTTTTGGCCGCAAGGTGGCATACTTTAATTGCATTATTCACGCAAAGTTTTACCCCGATATAATCATTGTTACCTGATTTGCATAGTAGAAAGTGAAAGAATCAGATGGAATTGAAAATGGTGTTACATGGGAAGTAAGCGTGGTTGTAGTCCGATTTCGCCCATTTTCGCACTATGACATAGAAACATGAAAAGAACGTTACGCACCGAATTTGGTTGAAATCGGTTGAGCAGATCTCAAGATATGGGTTTTCACCTAAAAGTGGGCTGTGCCACGCCCACTGTCTAATTTTGAACGCGGTTCCTATAAAGTCATCCTATGCCATCTCAGAGTTAAATTTAATGTCTCTGGCGTGTTTAGTGCTTGATTCATCGCGCTTTTAGTAGTTTTTAACAGTACCGTTGTATGGGGAGAGGGCGGAGTTGCCACCCGATTTCAACTATTTTCACACCGTAAATAGAAGTGCTAAAAACATTTGCTTCTAGTGAATTTTGTTATTATAGCATTAGCGGTTTAGGAGATATGCACATTAAATATATTAGAGGCGGGACCACGCCCACTTTTTAAAAAAAAAGTTTAACTGCAGATGCCCCTCCCTGATGTGATCATGTGTACCAAATAACAGTCTTGTATCTTATTGCGGAGCTTAGTTATGGCAAGTTATTTGTTTTTGATTAATGGAGTTTTGTGGGCGTGGCAGTGGTCCGATTACGCCCATCTGCAATACGAACCGTCTCACGGTACCAAGAAACATGTCTACCAAGTTGCATAAAGATATCTCAATTTTTACTCAAGTTAGAGCTTGCACGGACGGACGGACGGACAGACAGTCACCCGGATTTCAACTCGTCTCTTCATCCTGATCATTTATATATATATAACCCTATATCTAACTCGATTAGTTTTAGGTGATACAAACAACTGTTAGGTGAACAAAACTATTATACTCTGTAGCAACAGGTTGCGAGAGTATAAAAATGGAACGCTATGTAGTGAAATAACAATAACAGCAAGCGAACTATAACCAGAGAATGTTGATGATGAACTCATCAACATTCTCTGCTATAACAAAAGTGTTGCTCTATAACTACGCCAATTTCGAAGCAGTTCAAATTGAATACAGTGTGTAAAAAAATATAAAACCTAACACCAAAAGTTAACAATCGAAGAATTAAAACAAAGGAATAGTTCAAAAAAAAACTTCAGCTTTAGCCGCACACAAACCCCGTGCGAGCAATCAACAGTAGCGAAGCAATTAAACAACTATCAACACAAGCGAAGCAATTACACATGAATCAACAGAAGCAAAGGAATTATACCACCAATCAACAAACCCCTTTAGAGAAGGACGAAAAACTAGTAAGCTGGTAATTTAATATATATTAAATTTATAACAATAAAATTGTATTATTGTAATATTCCTAGTAACATAAAATATTTTAAGTATAAGTACTCAAATTAAAAAAAAAAATGTTATAAATCAAGGCTCGATCAACCATATAACAAATTTTTTGAAACCGCGATTCACCACCGCAAGGGGGACCCTCCGGTTTATAACATAAACTGAATTCTGCGATTCTGTACTTCAGACCCTCCAGAATAAAAGAGTTTCCTTTCCTAGAAAGGATCAAAAATTATAAAAAAAAGCATCTTGTGAATCAAGGCTCAATCAGACATACAATAAATATTTTGAAACCGCGATTCACCACCGCAAGGGGGACCCTCCGGTTTATAACATAAACTCATTTCTGCGATTCTGAACTCCAGACCCTCCAGAATAAAAGAGTTTCCTTTCCTAGAAAGGATCACAAAATTTATTGTAAAAAAAAGGGAACAGAGATTCCACAAATCTAGCCGAAAGTAATAACGTCAAAACAAATAAATATATAAGAAAATAAAACAAAAAATGTATGTATTTCCCAAACTTTGACAAAATAACAGACGCTTTACCAACTGACTCAGACAAATGTAGGTTAGATAAATCTTATTAAAATTTAAAAAAAGGATAAGGTAGAAACAAACAAGATAATAAGTAAAAGCACATTATTTATTATATACATATACTAGAAATATGTCAGGGGCATTACCAGTAGATTTGGATGTTGATAAACTAGAGAAAATAATTCGAAACTTAGGGAAAACTGAAAATCCTTCCAAAAATTATTTACTAAAGGATGACCCATCAAAAAAACATAAAATAAATTGTATGAGGGCAGTTTTTAAATACATAGGAAAAAACAAAATAGCAACAATTGAGGACTATTACAATAGGGATACAATAGTATCTGAAACAATAGCTATGATTAGGGTATGCGAAAGGGAAAGACGTTAAAACAATATAAAAAAAGGCATCCTGTCCTAGAAGAAAACATATTTTTAATGGGAAATAATTCAAGTACACTAAAATACGAAAGGCTGTACTATTGTAATCATTGCAAGGGCAACCATAGAACTGAAACTTGCCCATATTTAAAACATACAAAAACTAAAATAATAAAAAATGGCTTTAAATAGTGAGAACGAGAATCTTGTTGCTAGACTAATAACTGCAACAAATGCTTCTATTAGATTAGAGGTAGAGGAGTTGCGAAGGCAACTGCAGGACTTAACACAGTCATCTACAGTCGTTGATTATAAAATAGAAGTGATTGATCCACATATAAATTGTGATGAGTCACTTGTGGTGGTCAAGTCACTACCAGAATTTAATGTAAAACAAAATAAATACGTTCGCTGGAGGGAATCAGCCAATAACGCAATGAGTTTGTATGTAAGGGGCAGCCGTAGATATTTTGCGGCATTAACTATACTAAGAAATAAAATTACAAACGACGCTAACGACATTTAGGACAGGAGATTTTGCGACAGGGCAATTATAGAATACTATAATAAGGTTAATGAAAAATTAACTTTACTTATTAATAAAACGATAATGACTTACGGATCAGATAATGCCGTAACTAAAGAATTAAACGCAAAAAATAGGCGGGATGCGTTGCGTATATTTATAACAGGTCTAAATGGAAATTTAGCCAATATAATATTTTCATTATCACCAAGTGATTTGCCAAATGCGTTGGCAAAGGCACAAGAATTAGAATCGAATAATATGCGAGCAATTTTCGCATCACAATTCGGGAAAAATCCGAATTATTACAGACAACGTACTAACTTCAATAACGGAAATTTTAATAATAATTTACGGTTTCCACAAACCCAACTTCAAAAACAACCAAAGGCCCTTACAACAAAACATTCAGGCAAGACCTATCCCAATGGATGTCGATCCAAGTACTCGAATCCAAAATCGACCACATTATAATGTAAATAATACAAGTAATGTACAGAATACAAGAATACATACTACAGATAAACGACCATATGCCAGCGCACAAATAAGTAATCAACCACCAAATAAAACACAAAGGATAAATAATATTAAAGAGGATCATTTTTTAGATCAAAACTAACTCTGCCATATATTTTCTTACATGACAGGGTTAATGGCCAAAACTTTAAAATTTTAGTAGAAACGGGAGCAACAAGTTGCTATATGAAATCAGGAATTTATAAGAATAAAAACGAATTAAATATATATAAAAGAGTAAAAACAATTAATGGATTTTCGATAATACGATATTATCATTTTATTACTCTATTTGGTAAAAGGCAAATTTTTTACGAAATCGAAAATTTAGAAGCAGACTTTTTAATTGGATACAAATTCCTGAAAGAAATTAATGCAGTGATCAACTTGAAAGAAAAAAAGTTGATAATAAATAATGAAAAGGAAGAAGACATATTTAGCTTAGGAGATGAATCTGAGCAACATGATATTAAAGGAAATATAATTACTTTGGGAGCAGACACTCCTAAAGCGCCAGCTGAAGATTTATTCCAGCACAATGAATATATTAAAAATAAAAAATATAATGTGGAACAAAAAAGTTCTACAACACCAGCCGATGGTAATACCGGCAACAAAAGTAAAAAATTCAATTATAAAAAATATAATGTGGAACAAAAAAGTTCTACAACGCCAGCCGATGGTAATACCGGCAACAAAAGTAAAAAATTCAATTATAAAAAATATAATGTGGAACAAAAAAGTTCTACAACGCCAGCCGATGATAATACCGGCAATAAAAATAAAAAATATAATGTGGAACAAAAAAGTTCTACAACGCCAGCCGATGGTAATACCGGCAACAAAAGTAAAAAATTCAATTATAAAAAATATAATGTGGAACAAAAAAGTTCTACAACGCCAGCCGATGATAATACCGGCAATAAAAATAAAAAATATAATGTGGAACAAAAAAGTTCTACAACGCCAGCCGATGGTAATACCGGCAACAATAGTAAAAAATTCAATTATAAAAAATATAATGTGGAACAAAAAAGTTCTACAACGCCAGCCGATGATAATACCGGCAATAAAAATAAAAAATTTATTGTGGAGCAAAAAAGTTCTACAACGCCATTCGACGTACTTACCGACAATAAAGGAGATTATATAAACAAAATAAATTTAGAGGAAGAATTCTCTGAAGCACCAGCCGAAGGAAATACCGGCATAAATGAAGAAAGAATTAAATATTTGAAGGAAAAAATAAGAAATAAAATAAATTAAATACATTCTTCAATAAACATGAATTTACCGTTTCGAACGGATATTCGTGCGGAAATAAGAACCTCGGTAAATACTCCAATTTGGAGTAAACAGTATCAGTATCCTTTAGCATCAAATGCTTTTGTGAATAAAGAGATCGATAATCTTTTAAAAAACGAAGTTCTACGACCAAGTAAAAGTCCTTATAATTCTCCAATCTGGGTGGTACCAAAAAAGGGTATCAATGATGATGGCACAGCAAAATTAAGAATGGTAGTGGATTTCAAAAAACTAAATGAAATTACTATTTCGGATACATATCCGATACCAGATACAAATGTTATACTTTCAAATCTAGGAGGATCACAGTATTTCTCCACAATCGATCTAGAATCAGGATTTCACCAAATTTTAATGACTTGGTAACTGATAAGAAACCATTCGAAGTCCTTTATAATAAGGTCTCTCGTGATAATTTACCAGACAAACTTTTATTACCACAAACTAGGATGCTAGAAAGACAAAATAAAAACAGATTTAATAAAACATATTTATGTGGAGATGTTATAGGTATATGAAAAAATAATAGGGGAGAGAAATAAGCTAAATCCTAGATACAAGAAACAAGTAATAAAAGAAGATTTAGGGAATAAGGTTAAAATTAACATTATAGAATTAACAGAAATAGAATTGTACATAAAGATAATATTAAATCTTGAATATATATTTTCAGAAAATGATACCCTTAATATTTCTAATATTAATTGTTCAAACAATGACGGACATTGTGGACTATACAAGAGAAGATTATGTCTTATTAGAGGACGGAGACGTAGCTTTATACAATGACTATGGCGACATTTTTCACATTACTAATTTAACTTATTTTAGAGAACTTATAAATTCAGACAAAGGTTATAGTAATAAAAAATAAAGATATAATAACTTACATAGGAATAATGAAAATGAGGTAGCATATATTAATGATTTAGATACAGAACCAGAAATTAAAATTATCGAAACTTTATAAGAGCAAATACAAAATAAAGATACAAGATATAAGAGAGGGATAAATGAATTAGGGACACTATGGAAGTGAATAGCAGGAACACCAGATCATGACGATTTAGTGTTAATAAATAATAAGTTAAACGAACTAATTGAAAATAACAATAAACAATTCACAACAAACTCTGAAATTTTTAAAATAATCAATAACAGAAACAATTAAAAATGTAAACGAAAATTTAATAACGAATAACTGAACTACAAAATATGGTTCATACGATAGCTATGGCAAAAATAGGAATTTTAAACCCTGCAATTTTACATTTAGATGAGATAAAAAATATAATACAAAATGAACACGGACGATTGACTATAACTGATTTAATGGACATTTCTAACTTTAAGATATAACAAAATAAAGATGTAATTGTTATATATATTAAGTATCCTAAAATTATAAATGATTGCAAATATTATGAAGTAAGAGCAATCACACAAGAAGACGGTAAATTAGTAATTGACAAAGAAATTGCGAAATGCAAAAAAGAATATATTAATATAAAAAATTGTAAAAAAGAAATGATAAACACGTATTGTAAAATTAATAATACAAATACTTGCCTATCAGATATTTTGTCCAGAAAAAAAAGTAAATGTAAAAAAATAAAGAAATAGATGTAATTAAAGAAGGAGCAATATTAGTCTCCGGAAATAACACAGTTGATGGCTATGCTATAAATGGAATTTACCTTGTTACTTTTGAAAATTATACAAATATTAATAATGTTATATATGAAAATGTCGATTGTAAAATTTTGAAATATTTAAAAAAAACAATCATATTAATAATTTTGAAATTATAGAATATATAGAAACAAAAAAAAAAAAGAAATGAACTTTGAAAACATAAATATTTTAGCTGAACGAATGAAAGTTTTTAAACATCATTCATGTTTATGGTACATACTTATAATTTTTTTAATAATGTACATAATTTATAGGATTGTAAAAATTAAAGAATCTTATAAAAATTCTAAAATTTAGAATCTCAAAAAATATCATATAACGCTATTTTCAATAAAATAAATAACTTATCAAAAAATGATATTGAATCGGGGACGATTCATCTTAGAGAGGGGAGAGTTAACGGCAGCCTTCACAAAGTAGATTTACGATCATTATAAACAAAACTATTTCTTTGCACTCAGCAATAATAAAACTTCTTAATAAGCATCTTTGCTTATTTAAGCAATGAATACTCTTTTTATTAAGCTAAGACCACCCATACAATGTAAACAATAAAACTAATTGCTGAATAAGCGAATATTGTAAATTGACACTTATTGTAAGACTTAAGCATATAAGAAAAATGTATATATAAGAGCAAATTGAAATAAAGAGATCCAGTCTTCCATCAGGACCACTCAACCCAATCGTTTGATTTCTTCCGTGCGTTGCGCAGAAAATATATTTTTTTAATACTTCCACATAGGAGGAAGTTAATTTACATACATACATATGTATAGACCATATATGTTTTTGATACTGCAATAACACATTCACTAAATACGTCAGAAGCATTAAATTTCACTAACAATTTTAGGAAAAGATACAGAGTAATGTAAGAGTTTAAGTTAAAATTGAATAGTACAAACAAATAATTTATTTACATCTGTATATAATTTTATTTTTACATAATTACCAGTGAGCAGAACTTACTGATTATAAAACTTTAGGAAGTGCAATGTATATTTAATTCCCAGAAAGTTTAAAATTGTAGAAGTAATACTTTAATAATAGATCTTGTAGTCCCAGCGAATATAAAAAGTTGGAAAAAAGTACTGAAATCCCAGAAAAAAAGGGTGTTATAAAGATATAAAGTATTGTTTATAAAATAAATGCACAATGAAATGGTCTGATATCTAAAATTACATGTCAGATGACAATAACTAGGGAAATAACGACGGGCCAACAAAATATTAGACCCCAATATACTTGTATCAACACTAGCAATAACAGGGGAAATTATAGGTCAAGGAATTCCAAAAGGCTTACTCCTATGAAAGTAGACACAATGAGTTCGGCTGAGAAACCGGAACAAAGGTTAACTGCGATTTTCTTACAAATTAGCCTTGGAAAATTATGATAGAAAATAATTATAGGACTTATAATTTTTGGAAAAAAATTGCGCAATCTGGTAGACCCAGGCTCTACTATTAGTGCAATGAAAAAGATCTTGATCATTTATACATATACCTAAATATAACACGATATAGAAGAAGATAAGTTTAGCACAGAATATCAAGTGATAATCATAACAAGATTAAAGAACACATTATAGAGAGTAATATAACTATAAATATCAAAGAAACTCTTTAAATAAAGTATAAGTTATAAAATCAAATATATGATCAATTATATTTTCTCTCGAATAATAATTCTCAGTTTTAGCTTATTCAAATAATTTGTAGGTCCGAAGTTTTAAGTGTATGTTTGATGGGTATTCAATAATTTCTTTGTTTTTTTTCGAAGATGTTTGGTCTTTGGACACAATTAATATAAAAATCTTTGTAACGTAGTGCGTATTTCTTAGTTCTAAGATTTTTCCCCATTCATACCATGCAAATTTATTAAAAAATTTTACTTACGTTTCCAGGGAGTTATGCTGATAATTTGAAAGTAAAATATCCTAATGAGTATGATCTGGTATTCCGTCTTAAGTTGCCGGAAGAAAAACGTATACTAGTTGTAAAGGATGAAAAAATACCAGGAAATGTAAAATTGGATTTATCGCAGGTACTTAATGTTATTACGAAACAAAAGCAACATGTAAATACTTATAAACAACTAAAAAAAATGGTGACCGCCGAATGTCTACTTTCCATACAATTACTGCAAAGTTGGTTAGAAAGCTGTTTTACAAAAGCGTTAGATAATATGAATAAAAAAATAATATATAATGGTATCACAGCGACTTTATCGTACAGCAAACAAGGTCCAGCGCATACAATTTATGTCAAAAAACCTTACACGTATTCAGTGGATTTTGTGCCAGCAATAGTGTTAATCAGTTCGAAAGCCATTTTACCAAGGATATCCAAAGATTGGGACGCCATTCCTAAACCGTTAAAATGGTTACTCAGTGATACATCATTTCGTGCTTCATACGATAACCTAGAAACTGAAATGATTAAAAATAAAAAAAATTTAAAGAACGCTTTAAGGATTATTAAAAAATTTCGGGATATACACACAAATATGCACAATTTAAAAAGTTATTACATAAAAACTTTGTTTCTGTGGAGAGCATCAAGAGAGCCGGGAAAGTTTTGGTACCAGCCTATAGGATTTGTTGTTATACAAGTAAGTCTCAAATAATTACTTTGATTTGGGTTCATAATTTTACACCGACTTTTAAATCTACCGAAGGTTGACTAAATGGACAGAGTTTGTAAATTTTTCCCACAGTTAGTTAGAATTGTAAAATACTCTCTTAATTTTATCATCACTAAATTGGTCACTGTATATAAGATTGACCGGTGAGGCGTAAATGGATATATGCGGTGTATGGGGATTCTAAGTTTGGTCTGAACTTTTTCTGATGGAATTACTATTTATCGTAAATTTAAACGATGTTGGGACTGTACCAGTAGAATTACATACAAAATATATCTCAAATATGTCGTTAGATTGTAAAATTTTAAATTTAATAAAAACAACTAACTTGCAATAAGTAGGAGCTTTGACTTACAAAAATGAATCTATCATACTTGCAATTCAAGTAATATGAATATATTTATCAACCGGATTTAAGTTGCCAAACAGAAATAATTTAGAAATTATTCAGGTAGAGGAAAAATTAATAACGATGGAAGCAAAACACTATTAGAACACAAGCAACACTCTGTTAAGAAAATTAAAATTAAGCGAAAATTGTATATTTAACAAGTAAGGAAGGGCCAATTTCGTGTGTAACCGACCATTATATACTTTCACAATTTTCAAAGATCAAAGACGGTGGCATATTTTCTGATGTTGGCAAAACTTTATATTAAAGACGTAATGTAACGCATATATTGTAATTAAATGTTATTGCCAAGATCTTAGCTTTATTATAAAGTTAAGAGTTTGCAAGTGATCGCCGTGGTTAGCTCGAAAAAATTCCAGCCAAGAGGTCCAATTTTTTTCGAATATTCTTATCCAAGGTCACGCCACAAGCCCGCCACGCGAGATAATGGCTTATCAAAAGTTGCATTAAAAAAATTGATGGTTTTGTTGGCTGTATGTCATGTAGCGCCGTCTTCTTGGAACCAAAGGTCTTCCACATCAACATCCCCTTATTTTAAAATTCATTAATCATGGCTCTAAAGCATTCTTAATTGACTGTTACAATATGGCCGTCTTTATTTTTGAAGAAATATGGAACAGTAATTCCCTCTGTCCATATAGCACACCAAACAGTAACTTTTTGAGGATGTAACGGCGTCTCTACAATGGCGTGTGAATTATTATCACTCCAAGTGCGATAAATTTGAATGAAGTGAGCTTCATCACTGAACAAAAGATCCTTCTTTTTTCATAAAGTGGATGGGCACAGCTCCAATTGTTGCGCGCGATGGCGGATGGACTCATTCGGATCTTCTTCGATACTCTGCTCTTTGGGGCGCATTGTACGACGTCTCTGAGATGCGCATTATCTACTAGAGTACACGTGATGCGAATCCCTGGTTGATTTAATTACCGAATTGCCGGAATAAGTCAGGTCATTATAAAGGGCAAACGAAACTGAGTACAAATCAAGTAACAGTTGTCACAAAGACCAAATCAGAAAAAAACGTATTGCCAGATTGAAAACTTCACTTCTAAAAAAACATTGTTCATGTCGGGAATATTTAAAGAAACATCAACAAAATCAACTCAAATGCAATATATTGTACTTACAAATTTATGTGATGTAAACTCAAATAAAGAGGATATAAGTAATAAATAATATGATATGAGGTTAAAAACAAAGCCTAGAAATATTTCATTCATATTGAGTGCTAATCCACATTGGTTTAGAAAAAGTGCACTTGATTTTATAAAAATATCACACGTACTAATCAACAGAGGCGCTTAAAATTCAGTTATATAAGCGGAAATTACTTCAATAGGAATTTATGCACCAGTGTGCGTTTTCACTGATTACATTAACCTTTGGCAATAAACTAAGGTAAGTTTGACAACATGTTTCCACCCAATTTATTCAGATAACACATCAATCGAAATATTTGGTATAAAGTCTGCTAGAATAACTAAAATCATTTTAAGTCATAAGTATATAGAATATGGGAGCAGGAGTAATGCGTAGGCTGATTTCACCCATTTCCGCCACCAAACTTTCACTTAGTTTTGTTAAGAAATCTTACATATTAACCAATATAGCTATACCCAATAAAGCCTCCCGGAAGTTTAAAATTCATATACGAGTATTACGTGTATGGGCTATTGGAAGTATATATTGACCTTGTATTATACCTTATGTATATGACCTTGTAGTATATGCAAAGCCTATTCACGTCCAAATATAGCCGAAAAAAGGTCTGCAAATCGTGGGCACTAAGGTCCGCATATTCCGTATCTGGGGACTTGAAAAGTTATGTCCCGACTATTTAAGTCGTATCTGGGGACTTGAAAAGTTATGCCCCGACTTTTTAAGTCCCCAGATACAGAATATGCGGACCCACGATTTGCTGACCGTTTACCGAAAATATCATCCGCTGTGGGAGCTGACTTTATACCTCAATAATTTTTGTTTAAAAATGGTAATTTGTTTACGTTTTTGCCTTTAGTGCTGTTCTCTAATCAGATATTAGCAATCCAGGTCTAAATATTCTCCTGAGATAAAGCAGAGAATGTTGATGAGTAGAGAAGGAGCAAATGTTAAATGAAAACTTTTTGAGTACTAATTTGTAATTCCACAAGAGGGAACATCGAAAAGTATAACTTCGAAAAAGAAAAATACACCACACAATATGCGAAATGCTATAAATAGACACAACGAATATTCCTATATGAAAAATCGTTGCGCATACCTATTTAGATTTATGTTTTCAATTTCTATGATATGACAAATTTATAATTATGAAAAACCTTTTGAATTAAAATCTGTATTACCGGTAAAAACCCCAGAATTCATAATAAAATAAACATTTAATAAGCTAGTTTTCGTTTGTGCGTTGCGTAAGCAATATACTTATTAAACAAATGATAATAATAAAACGGTGGCTAAGCGGCCTCGTTTCCACTTTTGTGGTGACTTAGGTCGTAAGCGCGATGGAGTTAAGCTCATTCCGAATACGAGCATACACGTTCGAATCGTAAAATACATAAAATTAAAATTGTATTTAATTTTTTTATTTTATTAATTGGAATCTAAGCATATCATAATTCAATTACTTTAATAGCATATTTTACTTCCTGATATAATTAAAATATATCAGGAGAATATGTTCATATGTTTAGGTTTATTGAATATTTCCTTATTATGCGTATTTACACAAATGTGATAATCACACATTCATTCTTAAATACACGTACGCTGATGCTTGCTTCTTCTTGCCCCGCACAAGCAATGACTTTTGTCCACACTTTTTGCTTTTTGCGAGTTGAACGATCGCAGGCAAGGAGGGATTGGGGCGCACTGCCACATAATTATTTCAGATATAAATTTTATTTATCGAATTTAGTTTAAAAACGATTATAGGTATGAATTTATGGGTATTTATATATATATATAATATATATTATATTACGAAAATAATTCATAAATGCATCAGTATTTTTCAATACAAATTAAGCAACATAATAATATACTAAGAGTCCTCAGTTAGAACGCCTCTGTGCATGGTGGCAAGGCAACGAAATAACGGCGAGTTCGCGCGGACATTGTTTTGTTGAAAAAAACCAAATGACGATTTTGTCGACAAACATACAAATATACACACGAGCTCGCATACATATTGACGCCGAATTTTGCGCATCGTGGCGGAGTTGACAAAATTTGTTTGAATCGACAATGTCGGTCGGCTATGTTGTCTCGTTTGTCCTTTTTGCAGTGGTTTGCTATTGAAAGTTGACTTATGCTCTTTTGAAATATTGCGATTACCGATTGGGCTGCATTTTCATAGCGTCGTATTTAGATAAAATGGGCTAAATCGACAAACTATGAAATAATGATAATAAGTAAACATATAAAAGTACTATATGGACTGTGCTTAGAATATATAGAAGTAGTTAATGATTTCATATGAATGGCAATTTAATATAAATTTTATAATTTAATGCCATAAATAGTGCATAATATGCAAAAATATAAATATTATTTAAACTCGCTAAGAGGTCATGTTGCCAATTCTCCTTTTTGAAGTGAACATCAGACAAATTCTTCAATTTCTGATTTTTAGCAAATGTTGTGAGGAAGCAGCTTGTGGGCAACATACAAACGCAAGGGGGATGGTAAGTAGGATTTTCAGTGATACAAATTGTAAAATTGAAATTTTGCTGATTCTTCAATTTTACTGAAGACATTCAAATTCAATTTCATTCATATCGCGCATTTGCGATAGGAATTCTATATGAAAACCAAATGTGGTTTACCAGGCGCACAGAAAATATAGCGCGGCGCAGAGTTATGAACGAGCGCACTTTGCTTTGAAGCAGACGCACGTTCCTTATGAATAAATTTGTTGTCGTTGTAATATAAAATACTTAGAAAATATGCCGCGAGTTCGCTTGAATATTATTGGCCGATGATGGTGCGTCTACGTTTTTTTTGTCACTTGCGCGAGTGTTAGATTTTTTGCGAAAGACATATTGATGGACATACATATGTACATATGTGTACATATATGCAAATATATTTGGACATGCGAATGAAGGAAGGCAATTTCAAGAATATTCGCATATAGGCATATGAACATTGAAGCAAGTAAACAACAATAGCTGTTTGAGTTCACAGATTAGACAAATATGTTCTAATATCACCTGTAGTGCTGCTTGTATAGCACACTTCCTTATTGCAATGAAATGTTTTGAATAAGTTCAAATCCTATCATATATTTATATATTATACTATTTTTTATTTTTATAACTCTTTTTTATTTAATGATATTTGAATTCTATTTTAGTATTATTTCCCCCATTATTTATATTTTCTTGTCGGAGGTCAATTACTTTCGTTTTTATTATTTCAATTTTTGTTTATGCGCATACCAATGAACATCTGTGCATATGTATGTATATACATTTTACTTATAGAGTGGTGTAGTTCGTTGCGTAAATTGACAGCTGTGGTGACATTTTATTTTCGAACTTGCGCGTTTTCGATGTTCCTTCTTAGCAATTAACATTTTAGTACTGCTAACATTTGCTCCTTCTCTACTCATCAACATTCTCTGGATAAAGAGATGCCCAACTCGTCTCTCACTGGAAATGAGAGCGCAATTGCTAAACGTCAAAACCTCCTGAACTCAAGCAACTGTCAAAGTTCAGGAGGTCTAACGTTTAGCAATTGGAAAAAGTAGTACGGCCAGACTGAAATCCTACAGAAAAATATGTCAACAGAGAGATTTCTTGCCGCTGTTAAAGATCACTAACAAAAATTGGAAAACAATCAAAAGTTTTAATATATGACAAATCACAAAAAAGGGTTTAAATAGTTTCTGCATATGTTAAATGGATAAATGTATATTAATATTTAATCTAAATGAATGTTGGATATTTTAATTTAAATGCCCTAAAATTATTATTTTGACTGATCTGGCTACAATGCAAAATGTTATAAAAAACGCAAATTTTGAGGCGCTCTCACACTGAAAAGAGTTGGGCATCCCATTATCCCTGTATTCTCTCCGACTATATGCACTGTAGGCAGACTAATGCCTCTGGGTGCATGTATGAGCAGAGAACGTATATCATATAGAAGGTTCATGGTGTGCCGATTGTCAAAATGTTCCTCTTGACGGAGGGTTACTCGCCAACTTAAGAGGATCTCACCACAAACAAATTATAAGCTGATTTCACCAGAATTTTACCCCTGCGGAGCGCGAAAACGTAGAATTGAGCATTTTGAATGTTAAATGAGAAAAATAATGCTAAATTCAATGTTAAGAAATGTACGCTTACAGATTCATATATTCAGAGAACGTAAATGAATAGAGAAGGAGCAAATGTTAGCTGTTCTAAAATGTTAATTACGATGAGGGAACATCAAAAACGCGCAAGTTCGAAAATAAAATTTCACCACACCTATCAGGGTACGCAAAGAACTACACCACTCTATAAGCAAAATGTATACACATACATATGTACAGATGTTCTTTGATATGCGCATAAACAAAAATTGAAATAATAAAAACGAAAGAAATTCACTTCTGACAAGAAAATATAAATAATGAGGGAAATAATATGAAAATAGAATTAAAATGTTATTTAATTAAAAAAGGTTTATAAGAAAAAATTAAATTAATTTATATCTGTGATAGGATTTGAACTTAGGCAAAATATTTGACGTTGCAATAAAGAATTGCAAATATACTAGCAGCATCACAGACGATATTCGAGCTACGTTGTCTAATCTGTGAACTCAAACTATTGTTGTTTACTTGCTTCAAATGTTCATATGTCTATATGTGAATATTCTTGAAATTGCCTTCCTTCATTCGTATGTCCAAATATATTTGCATATATGTACACATATGTACATATGTATGTCCCTCAATATATCTTTCGCAAAAAATCAAACATTCGCGCAAGTGACAAAAAAAACGTAGACGCACCATCATCGGCCAGTATTTCATATTACAACGAAAACAAATTCGTTCATAAGGAACGTGCGTCTGCTTCAAAGCAAAGTGCGTTCGTTCATAACTCTGCGCCGCGCTATTTTTTCTGTGCGCCTGGTAAACCACATTTGGTTTTCATATAGAATTCCTACCGCAAATGCGCGAATATAAAAATGAATGAAATTGAATTTGAATGTCTTCAGTAAAATTGAAGAATCAGCAAAATTTCAAATTTACAATTTGTATCACTGAAAATCCTATCATCCCCCTCGCATTTGTATGTTGCGTGGGCAACTTGTGGAAGCTGCTTCCTCACAACGAGTAGTACTTTTATATGTTTACTTATTATCATTATTTCATTGTTTGTTGATTTAGCCCATTTTATCTAAATACGACGCTATGAAAATGAAGTTCAATCGATAATCGCAATACTTCAAAAGAGCATAAGTCAACTTTCAATAGCAAACCACTGCAAAAAGGACAAACGAGACAACATAGCCGACCGACATTGTCGTAAAATTGTCGATTCAAACAAATTTTGTCAACTCCGCGACAATGCGCAAAATTTGGCGTCAATATGTATGCGAGCTCGTTTGTATGTATGTAAATATGTATATATGTCGACAAAGTCGTCATTTGGTTTTTTTCAACAACACAATGTCCGCGCAAACTCGCCGTTATTTCCTTGGCTTGCCACCATGGACAGAGGCATGTCAAGTGAGGGCTCATAATATATTAATGTGTTACTTAATTTGTATTGAAAAATACTAATGCATTAATGACTTATTGACGTAATATAATTAATAGATACGTAAAAATATAAATACAAATAAATTCATACCTATAATCGTTTTTAAAATAAATTCGATAAATAAAATATATATCTCATATAATTTTGTGGCAGTGCCCCGCTGACTCCTTCTTGCTTGCGATCGTTCAACTTGTTTCTCGCAAAAAAACAAGAAGTCAGGACAAAAGTCATTGTTTGTGCGGGGCAAGAAGAAGCAAGCATCAGCGTACGTGGATTTAAGAATGTACAGCTGTGTTCACAAAAATAGCAGTGCGAGAAATGCAATCAAGTAATGTTTTTTTTTTCAAGTTCCGTTACGATTATTCCAACGTCTACGCATTGTTGTCGTAGAATGGAATATGTAAAAGGAAGAAACGAAAAAATCCCGTTAGATTTGCGAGATTTGAGCAAATGAACAACTCTTTTTGCTAGAAGCACCAGTCTTTGGCTGTTCATTAAAATAGCAGTGCGTATCTTGATAAGCCAAAAAAATTTTGGTAAGACGTTTAATTGATAAAAAGTAAGTGGTTTTGTGTTAGTGACTATTATTAACATTATAAAACACTAAAATAAATTTATATTTTTTAACTTAGTGGGCAGAGGCAAACATTGTACTCCTGAAAAAAGAAACATTATAGTGCAACTAAGAAACCTGGGAAAAACATATAAAGACATCCAAGGAATATGTGGATGTTCTGCTAAAATGATTCATAATGCTTTAAACTTTAAAGAAATGCCCGAAAATCGTGGTATCCAACGTAAAACCACACTTCATGAGGACCGATCTATTGTGCGATATAGCAGGACGCAGCCTGTTGCATCGTCCAGCAAGATAAAAAATTACTTAAGCTTGAATGTTAGTGGCGTTACTATTCGGCGACGTCTTAAAGAACAAAATCTCAAAGCGTGCCATCCACGAAAAGTTCCACTGTTAGCCACCAGACATGTCAAAGCACGTTTGGAGTTCGCCAAAAGTCACCTTAATTGGCCCATTACAAAGTGGCGAAATATTTTATGGAGTGACGAAAGTCAAATTGTGTTATTTGGTGGAAAGGGCTCCAGACAATATGTCAGACGTCCACCTAATACAGAGTACGATCCTAGGTACACTTTGAAGACAGTTAAACACGGCGGATTGAGTATTATGGCATGGGCATGTTTTTCTTACAGTGGAGTGGGCCCTATATTCATGATTGATGGGATCATGGATCGATCTGTATATGTTAACATATTAGAAAATGTTATGTTTCCTTATGCCAATTGGGAAATGCCACTAAAATGGATGTTTCAACAATATAACGACCCCAAACATACAAGCAAACTGGTCAAAAGCTGGATTGCATCAAAGCGGATCGATCTTATGTCATGGCCTGCGTAGTCTCCGGATTTAAATCCAATTGAAAACCTATGGGGAGATGTTAAACGATATGTTGCAAATGCAAATCCAACATCTCGATGACAGCATTGGAAGGTTGTTCAAAAATCATGGGAGCGGATCCCTGTCAAGCGCTGCCAGGACTTGGTGGATTCTATGCCTTGCAGTTGCCAGGCCATAATAAAAAATAATGGGTACACGACTAAGTACTAACCCAAGCAAACAAATTAAAATAGTTTTTTGGAGTTCAACAATAATTTTTTAAACTAATTCCACTGTTTTCATTACTCACTGCTATTTTTATGAACAGCTGTAAACAGCACTTTTTTGTTTAAATTAATAATGTAAAAAAAATTAACAACATTTTGAATAATAAATTGATGTGTTTTTGTTTAAAATAATCACAAAGCTAAAACAAAATTAAATTTGTGAACATTCATATACTTTTTGATATATAAAATTAAGTTTAAAGTTGCAGCTCATGAGCACTGCTATTTTTATGAACACAGCTGTATGTGTGATTATCACATTTGTGTAAATATGCATAATAATAAGGGAATATTCAATAAACCTAAATATATAAACATATTTTCCTCATATATTTTAATTATATCAGAAAGTAAAATATATTATTAAAGTAATTGAATTATGATATGCTTAGACTCCAATTAATAAATAAAAAAATTAAATAACATTTAAGTTTCATGAGTTTTAGGATTCGAACGTATATGCTCTTATTCGGAATGAGCTTAACTTCTTCACGCCTACGACCTAAGCCACTATATAAATGGAAATGCGACCGCTTAGCCATCGTTTTATTATTATCATGTGTTCAATAAGTATATTGCTTACGCAACGCATATACAAAAGTTAGAAAAATTGCAAATCAAAGGTTATTTTATTATGAATTCTGGGGTTTTTGCCGAATCCTCCTTTTTAATTCAAAAGGCTTTTCACAATTATAAATTTTGTCATATCATAGAAATTGAAAACATAAATCTAAATAGGTATGTGCAACAATTTTTCATTTAGGAATATTCGTTGTGTCTATTTATAGCATTTCGCACATTGCGTGGTGTATTTTTCTTTTTCGAAGTTATATTTTTCGATGTTCCCTCATCTGGAATTACAAATTAGTACTCAAAAAGATTTCATTTAACATTTGCTCCTTCTCTATTCATTTACGTTCTCTGATTTTATCACTTATCAATACACTATAGGTGCGCTTATTGATTTATGTGTACACGCATATATTATATATGTATATAGAAAATTGTCGAACAAATAATGCATACACAAACCAACCTACATATGTGTGTGCGTACACATGTAAATATGTCACCCGCAAAAACTACAAACATTGTTCTACAAAAACAACAATCGTCACAAGTCAATATGTCAGCAAAATAGGCGAAGCCCAAATTTATAGTAAATTACAGAACAACAACATTTTCATTCATGAACGCAGGCGTACTTTTAACAAGCAACCTCGCTTCATTCATAAAAACAGATACCCTCACATCCCCCCGAGCATGCTTTTGCCTACAAGCGTCTTTTCACCACGATGGCAAAAGCTAAAAATCATAAATTGAAGAAATTTCTGATATTCCCTCTAGAAGAGAAAAGTGACAACCCTGCAAATATGAGTATTAAAATATTTTAGAATAAAAGTGACAACATAGTATATTTGTCGATTTACAATTCAAGAAATTTTTAAAAGAAAATATTCAATATTCCTCTGATTTACGTATACAGTAAACCGCGGTTAAGTATCTCACGTTTTTTTTTCTTAATTTTTTAAGGAAAACGGTAATTTTTTTTTAAATACATAGAAATTATTTTTTTGGTACCACTCGCTTAAGTACCACAATCGCTTATGTACTACAAAGCACAAAATATCTGCAACTTTGGTTTTGGCACTTAACCGGGTCAAAAAATGTACGTAAGTGCGTATGTAAATATTTGAATTTTTTGTACACACATCTGCCCGTATATATGCATGACTTTGTTTCCATTTACGCATGCCACGTTGCATATGAATAAGGGTTGATTTTGCACCATGTTCGATGTATGTTTGTAAGAGTGTGTATGATTCTGATTTCCCATGAAACAATGAGTGTACATATTTACATACATAGTTGCATGTAGACAAATTAACAATTATAATGGGTACTTGCATATTTGTTTACATGCACACATAATTATACATATTATATATATATGTATAAGAATATTTGCGACCGCTTGGTCTTTTCTTATCGGGTTATGTCAAGCAAGAGGTGAACAAAATCAAACCCAGAAATCTGACTGAACTGAAGCAGTCCATTAAATACATATTTGCGGCAATCCCGACTTCAACCCTTTAACCCGCTTTAATTTTCTAATTAGGTGTCGCATATGCGTGGCTGAGCATGGCGGAATAATTAATTGTATAAAATAAAATAAGATTTTCTATACAATACAAAAAAAATTATTGTAATGCATTGATTAAAAAGAAACTTATTACGGTTTATTTTTGTAGCACGATTCGTGAGCCGCCCTGTATATGCAGAATATCTTAAAATTATATGCAAAGTCGTTTGCGCATTGTAAATATACGAATCTATAAGCGTACATTTCTTAACATTGATTTTAGCATTATTTTTCTCATTTAACATTCAAAATGCTCAATTCTGCTTTTTCGCGCTCCGCAGGGGTAAAATTCTGGTGAAATCAGCTTATAATTTGTTTGTGGTGAGATCCTCTTAAGTTGGCGAGTAGCTCCCCGCCAAGAGGAACATTTTGAGATCTCAAAGTAGATCACAACAGAATGTTCACATAATATGTTTCAATTTCATAATTTTATTCTCTAAAATCAGGAGTACTAAATAAAAGGAAGGTTTCTTTACAATTTTTATTTTTCCATCATTTTTCTTAATTCTATTAAAATACTTGAAAACCCTGGCAACAAAAATTCTGAATTGCGACTGCGGAATGAATATCTGATGTTATTTGATATTGTTAGATGAAATTTTTACCTAATTGTAAGTATTCCGCAACATTCCTTCTAACGCATCCTATACATAACTAAAGTGAAAAAAAAATAGTTAAATAAGTTATAGACTTATAATATTATTTTAAAAATTGTCCCTGCAAGGCACCAATCTATCTATCAGAGATTTCTGTTACCGTTTCTATGAGTTTCTTAAGGCCCAATTGACAATTCTGACATAAACACTGGTCTGGATCTGTGATCGTTCATCCAGTTTTTAGCCGTTGGGCTTATGAGTTACACGGTGTGTATGTGTTATTTTCTGCTTAAATTTCTTCATTGTACTGGAGTTTCCATAAACGTGTCTTGTTGTATGCTTCAATGCCAATTTCTTAATATCCTCTTGAATTGTCTCGCATTCCATTTGCATGCAAGTTAACGGCAGCCTCCACAAAGTAACTTTACCCTCATTATAAACAAAACTATTTCTTTGCACTCAGCAATAATACAACTTCTTAATAAGCATCTTTGCTTATTTAAGTTGTTCATACCAAATGAACACATCCCTGCATTGTTCTCCTAACTCGTATAAATACGAATTAGAGGACAATGCAAAAGGCTCAACAGCACCAACATCGCTCATAAATTCCAATTTCAATTAATCAGCCGATAAAAGAGCAAATACCAGCGGACGGACACAAAAAGGCGCGAAAATAAGATCGCCCCAGCAACACAACCACAACAACAGCAGCACCACTTAGGAATCTACGCGGGATTATCAGGTTATAATTAAATATATAATTAAGTTATCTTATTTAAATCTAATCTATAAATAATACATAAATTGGATTGTACATATAACACTTAATTAACCCACAGAAATTATCATATTTTTACCCTATATACTAAAAGTAATTAAAGTTACATTTTGTCGAAATTAAATTAACATTTTATTTTATTTGGCACACCGGCAAACTCAACGTCAAGTACCCCGACATTTTGGTCCTTCGAGCCGGATCCGTTCCCGATAAAATAAAACCCACCCAATTAATCAGCGCTTATATATTATACATTCACCCACCCAATCAACCACCGTTTGGATCATCAAAAATAATATATTCGCCCACCCAATCAACCATAAACTTGAATCAGATCAGCAACAAGGATTACATACGTGAAAAAAATTGTGAGTACATAAACCCAAATTTTTAAAATATATAATATATCAGTGCAATACGGAATAAAAGTGCAAAGTGAAAACAAATATATAATAAAATAAATCTTGTGCTTAACAAATATTAAGTGCAAAGTATTTGCGAATTTATTATTGCCATATTCCGTTTAGCACATTACTCATAATACATACATAAGTACGTACTTACAATATATAATATATATTTTTTGATATATTCAAATTTCTCATAAGTACGTACTTACAATATAATATACAATTTTTGAGAGCCAAGCAGCGTTACTCTTGGTATCTATTCGTACATACACGTATATATATATTCAAATTGCATTACCCGCTCTCTTAAATATTCATTGCTGGTGCATTGCGAGCAAGCAAAAAACCCTGTAGGGAAAAATTCAAATAACCCAGTAGGAAATTTTTCGTTCATCGGAATTTTAAATATTGTGCATATATAAGACACACACACAAAAAAAAAAAAAAATTTTTTTTGGAAATTCGCTAGCATTCGGGAATTTGCTTGTTGATATTTAAATAAAGAAAAATTATTTGAAATTTATTATTTGTTTCATTTAAATTTTATAAATTGCTGCGATTTCTATATAATAAACAAATAAATAAAGTTTCTATCGAAAATGGAAGAATTTAAGTTCTGTGTTTCGGATTTACTCGAATATATCGAAGAACATTATGAAACCCACCCCGAAGATGAATCCGTTTATACTCTGGAAATAAAAAGAGTTGAACTCAACGCTATTTACGACAAGGCAAACAAGTCATACGATGCCTTTCGTAGAACCCCACAAAAACCCGGTGAAACTATTGACTTCTCAAAAGTTAAAGAAAAATTTAAAACAGGTCATCAATTATATTTGAAATGTTTGGGATCCATTAACCAAGCTATAGATGATCTTAAGACCCCAACCCCCACAATAAAGGAACGAGCTTCAGATGAAAACACATCGCGGGACATAGGATCTTCAATTCATCTACCCCCTTGTGACACGGACATTCAGAGACATGTTTACGGCCATATATGTAAATAATCACAAAATTAGTAACGTGGAGAGACTGTTTCACCTAATTCAAAAAACCCGAGGAGAAGCAAGATCAATAGTGAAAAACGCACCATTAACAAATGATGGTTTCTTGATGGCATGGAGGGACCTGGTATCGCAATACGAAAACAAACGAGTTCAAGTCAACGCGCAATTAAAAATTTTGTTTAATTTACCCCAAGCAAACCAGGAAAGTGGAAGCGCTATTAAACACCTTCAGAGGACCGTCAACAATTGTCTTACAAATCTTCATAATGTATACATAGACACGACTAGTTGGGACCCAATCTTAATCTTCTTATGTGGATTGAAATTGCCTAAAACTTTACTTCATCAATTTGAGGATACCCTAGAAGACAACTCCGAAATACCATCATGGAAAACTTTCGACGCATTTCTCACCCATAGATACAAATCTTTGGAAGCAGTAGGAAATCTAACTGACCCCGTTCCAGTTACCCAACCCGACAGTGGGCCTTATAGAAAAGGAAAAGACAGGAAATTTAATACCTTTCACGCGAACGTCTCTGGAACTTCGAAATTGAGTTTTCCACACGCTAGTGAAAACCCTGTAAGAAACAGCATCATCTCAAGAAAACCCCAAGACATTGAGAGTTGTAAGTTATGTAGAACCCAACATTCCATTCGAGAATGCCCAAAGTTTTTACAAATGAATGTTGAGACCCGAATAAACGTAATAAAAAATAATGGTTACTGTTTTAATTGCCTTGCATTATCGCATAGTTTCAAGGATTGCAAGAGCAAATACTCATGCAGAATATGTAGAAAGAAACATAACACTCTTCTGCATAGGGATGCCCCATATCGCTCCCAAACCCTCCCGCAAGGATCAAGAGCCTCGAACCCGCCTCTTGACTCTACCAATAGTAGTACCTCCCAAACCCATAATCCCAATACAAATCCGCAAGCCTACACAACCATCTTACAGTCCACTGAAAATAAAACTCAAGACCCACACAACTCAAGTAGGAAGCAGGTTTTGCTAGGTACTGCCATAGTGCAAGTTTCTTACAAAGGGCAATTATATACAGCTCGAGCACTAATCGACTCTGGGTCAGAAGCTACGTTCATTTCCGAGAAGCTCCACAGAAAATTGGACATACCCACATTCAAGAAAAACGCACAAGTGACCGGATTGAACAACACAGTCTCCGCAACAGCTACCAAAACTTGCGAACTCACCCTTCGTTCACCAACAAAAAGGGAATTTAAGATAACGACCCACGCGTTTATCTTAAAAACTTTAACCGATAACTTACCCACTCACTCACTTGATAGAATAATTTCTAATAAAGAATTCGGTTTTAGTTTAGCTGACCCTCACTTCTATAAACCCAGACCTGTCGACATCCTTATCGGAAGTGATCTGTACCCACAAATAATTCTCAGTGGCGTACAGAGAAATGTACTCGGGTCATTACTAGCCCAAGAAACAGAATTCGGTTGGATTCTTTCCGGACCCACACCTGAAAAACCCATCTCACCCTCAATATTGTCATTTTTCAATAAGACGACCCCAGACAATTTGCTCACACAATTTTGGGAAGTCGAAGAAGTTCCGAAAAAGCCTCTACCCTCAACTTCGGATATACTGTGTGAGCAAGATTATCAAAAAACAACCCGAAGACACTCAACTGGGCGCTACGTGGTAACATTACCCTTTAAAACCCCAGAAAAAATAGACTTGGGCAACTCAAGACATATAGCTTTAGCTCAGTTTCTAAGAAATGAAAAATCCCTATCTAGAAAACCTGAAATAAAAACAGAATACGACAAGGCCATCAACGAGTACCTGGAACTCGGTCATATGACAAAAATAGAATATGACCCCGCAGAGAATACGAAAACATATTATCTACCACATCACGCAGTCATCAAACCCGATCGCTTAACGACCCAACTACGAGTGGTATTCAACGCATCATGCCCCACCTCAAATAGAAACAGCCTCAACGATGTATTACACACTGGACCTATTCTGCAAGCAGACCTGGTAATACTAGTGGTAAAATGGCGTATGTTTCGAATCGTATTCGATGCAGATATTCAAAAAATGTATCGTCAAATACTTGTTGAAAGCAAACACACTCCATTTCAAAGAATCTTATTTAGAAGATCGCCTAACGACCCCATAGAAGATTTTGAACTACAAACTGTTACGTTTGGTATTAACTGTGCCCCATATTTAGCTATCCGTACCCTCCTCAAATTAGCGGATGATGTACAAGGAACCCACCCACTGGCCGCAGAGATACTTCGCAACGGAATGTACGTCGATGATGTACTTGCAGGAGCACATGACGTAGCAACTGCGAAGATGGCACGAGATGAACTTACTTCATCTTTGGAGTCCGCAGGATTTGCTCTACGCAAATGGACCTCAAATGACCCAAAAGTCTTATCTGGAATCTCACAAGAACACCTGTTGGATACCAATTTACTCAGTTTACCGGAATCCAATAGCACAAAAACACTGGGGATCAGATGGGATGCAAAAAAAGATACATTCTTTTTTCTCATCAACCCTATTCACGATAAGACATCGTTTACTAAAAGAGAAGTATTATCGATTATAGCAAAATTGTTCGACCCAGCTGGTTGGCTCAGTCCCGTTGTAGTCACAGCCAAAATAATAATGCAACAAATATGGCTCGATAAATCCGATTGGGATGAAAGTTTAAAACCCTTAACTCTCCATCGCTGGAAAACCTTCATAAAGGATTACGAAACCCTAAATCTGATTGAAATTCCTCGGTGGACCCACTTTTCAACATCCGCGATCATCAATTTCCACGGATTCTCTGACGCATCAGAAAAAGCTTACGCAGCAAATCTATACATCAGTGTTTCTACAAATACAAACACCTGGACAACTCTTTTGATATCCAAGACTCGTGTATCCCCAATAAAAAGTATATCTTTACCAAGGCTAGAACTTTGCGGAGCGGTTCTTCTGGCAAATCTAGTGGATGCGACCCTACCCCAATTAAACATTACTCAGTACCGCACTCACCTTTGGACGGATTCTACAATTGTCCTGTCTTGGTTAAGCAAACCCCCATGCTCATGGACAACCTTTGTATCCCATCGAGTTGCCACAATTGCAGAAAAAGTTGGAACCGAAAACTGGCGTCACATCGAAAGCCAGGACAATCCAGCAGATCTGGGTAGTCGCGGATGCACACCTCTGGAGATGGTTAACAATGACCTCTGGTGGCACGGACCCCAATGGTTAAACCTCGACCCGAAACATTGGCCAATTACCCGAAAATCAATCGATACAACACTGGAACTGCGGCCAATCAAGACTTTCGTCAACACAACACAAGAGGATATACTGGATAGATTTTCATCACTACCCAAAGCCATTCGAGTCATAGCATATTTATTCAGATTCTGCTCGAATGCGTCACCCAACAGATCACAACGTTGGAAATAACTCCAGACGAGTTCAAAACTACCCGTACGAAGTTAATTATTTTAACCCAAAGAAAGCACTTCCAGGATGAGTATGAAGCTTTAACTCAAAAAACCAGCATACACAGAAATAGTACAATTTTGACCCTAAACCCTTTAATCGATCCCAAAGGAATAATGCGAGTCAATGGCCGATTGAGCAATTCAGCCGCACTATCATATAACGAGCGTCATCCGATTATACTACCCTATAGCAGTCGATTAACAAAACTACTCACCCAATTTACCCACTCACTTACCCTACATGGTGGCAACCAGCTAGTTTTACGACTCATGCGTACGGAATTTTGGATCCCGAAGCTTAAAACGCTCATCAAGTCCATTATCCATCAGTGCAAAATTTGCGTCTTACACAAGAAGAGAGAAACTACTCAAATCATGGCAGCTCTTCCAGCGGAACGTACCACCCTAACCCGCCCATTCGCAGCAACAGGAATGGACTTCGCCGGTCCCTATGACATAAAAAATTACACCGGCAGAGCGTGCTTGATCACAAAAGGTTATGTATGCGTATTTGTTTGTTTTGCAACCAAAGCAATACACCTGGAGGCAGCAAGCGATCTCACCACCCAAGCATTCATGGCCGCATTCGCACGATTTTTTTCCAGGCGCGGATGTCCCGCCGATCTTTATTCTGACAATGGCACTAATTTCGTGGGAGCCTCTAAACTCTTAATCAAAGATCGACGAGAATTCATAAAATTACTAAAAACACAAGTAACAACAAGTGAAGCACACCAAAACATCAACTGGCACTTTAATCCTCCAGGAGCTCCACACATGGGTGGACTCTGGGAAGCAGGAGTGAAAAGTTTAAAGAGCCACTTAAAAAAGGTGTCTCAGATCCAAAAATTCACTTTCGAAGAATTATCTACCCTTCTAACCCGAATCGAAAGCTGCTTGAATTCTCGACCTTTAAGCCCACTAAGTGAAGACCCCAGGAATATAGAACCTTTAACTCCAGGCCATTTCTTAATAGGTACCCCTTTATTAACCCCAGCAGAACCCAACTTAGAAGATACACAACTAAGCATCGCACATAGATGGCAAAAGTTAAAGATACTCCATCAACACTTCTGCAAACGATGGAAAGAAGAATATCTAAAAGAACTCCACAAACGGTATAAGTGGAAATACCCTCAACGCAATATAGAGATCAATGATATGGTAGTTATACGCCAAGAAACTCTATCCCCAAATGAATGGAAACTTGGTCGCATCGAAAAAACCTATCTCGGTGCAGACAATAAGACCAGAGTAGTTGACATACGTACTTCTCAGGGAACAATTACCCGCCCAATAACCAAAATAGTCACCTTACCAAATAACTAATCTCATTTCTTTATAGTGACATGGCTCCTCAAAATAGCAACAAATCTATCTGCAGCCGACAGAGTAGCCCAGCCTTCACCATACGTTCACTCAGCGTCACCCGAAGCATCACCCCACTCTCCGACAATGGGACCCTGGCTAGACGCTTACATCGCTTTAAAGCGACCCTCTCCCCCATTCGAGAAGAAAGAGGAAGTACCCACCGCACGGCCCGACGAACTATCACCCATTCATCAAAACGCATACATAAACACGTCGCCTGTGGATTGTGTAAAAAGGATCACCGATTAGTGACATGTTCAAAATTTACAAAAATGAACATTCACGAAAAGTTTGACGCAGTAACTAAGTATAAGTACTGCGTCAACTGCTTGGCCAGATCGCACTCAACACAAAGATGCATAAGCTCAAAACGATGCAACATGTGTAACGGAGAGCACCATTCAACTCTACATGGACACCCCAGGTTGTTCTGCAAAGAGAAAACCAAACCAACAAAGAGCGACGAACGATCAAGAGATTCCAACACTACTGGCCAAGCCGACCCTTATACCCACTGCCACGATAAAAATAAAACACGATGGCAAATGGAATAAAATACGTGCCATAATTAACCCGACCCGAAAGGTGACAATTATAGCCTCGGAGCTAGCTCAGAGATTGAGGTTACCGAAAACGTACCTTGACTCTCACCGCATATGTAAAGTCGTCATAGGGTCACTAACTGATCCCGACTGGCATGTCGAAGTTAACTGCCTTATGACGCAGGAATTACCGACCCGACCCTACAATCGTGATATAGGTGGCGAAATCGTTAAGAGATTCGACCACTTAGTCCTAGCCGACCCTATGTTCCACAAGGATGACAAAATCATGATGGAACTGGGAGCAGACATCTACCCAAGGATAATGAAACCCGGAATATTCAACCCAGACAACAGCACCGTGATCGCACAAAACACCGCACTCGGTTGGACTCTAACCGGTGCTTGTGCGATTTAAACCCTAAGTAACCACTCAACCCATCTTAAAACAATATTCATTAACCCAAAGCGAAATAGATCTAATAACTTTTTTATTCGCAGACCCTGCAAGGCGGCCGGGATGTTCATACCAAATGAACACATCCCTGCATTGTTCTCCTAACTCGTATAAATACGAATTAGAGGACAATGCAAAAGGCTCAACAGCACCAACATCGCTCATAAATTCCAATTGGAATTAATCAGCCGATAAAAGAGCAAATACCAGCGGACGGATACAAAAAGGCGCGAAAATAAGATCGCCCCAGCAACACAACAACAACAACAGCAGCACCACTTAGGAATCTACGCGGGATTATCAGGTTATAATTAAATATATAATTAAGTTATCTTATTTAAATCTAATCTATAAATAATACATAAATTGGATTGTACATATAACACTTTATTAACCCACAAAAATTATCATATTTTTACCCTTATACTAAAAGTAATTAAAGTTACATTTTGTCGAAATTAAATTAACATTTTATTTTATTTGGCACACCGGCAAACTCAACGTCGAGTACCCCGACAAAGTAATCAATACTCTTTTCAATAAAGTTAAGACCACAGCTTCTTAAATAAGCATCTTTGCTTATTTAAGCAACCAATATTCTTTTTATTAAGCTAAGACCCCCCATACAATGTAAACAATAAAACTAATTGCTGAATAAGCGAATATTGTAAATTGACACTTATTGTAAGACTTAAGCATATAAGAAAAATGTATATATAAGAGCAAATTGAAATAAAGAGATTCAGTCTTCCATCAGGACCACTCAACTTAATCGTTTGATTTCTTCAGTGCGTTCGCGCGCAAAACTATGTTTTTTTAATACTTCCATCAAGGAGGAAGTTAATTGGCGCCCAACGCGTGGGGCATGTATTAGCGATATCCTCGGAAAAAGAAAGGGAGAAAAAAATAAGTATCCCTAGCCGAAAGGATAGTCATAGGGACGTGTGTCGAAACCACAAAAATTAGCAATCAAGTATCCTCTCGGGAGGAGAAAAGCAAAAAAACAAAATAAAAAAGTACGGCTACGCGAGTGGACAAATAAAAAAAAAAAACACAAAAACCAATTTAAATACCAAAAAACAAAAAGTTCTAATACTAAAGATTTTTAAAGTTTGAAGAAGTGATTGCAAGCAAACAAGTGTAAACGCTGTGAACAAACGAATCTTCAAAAATGCAACGCTATGTAGTGAAATAACAATAACAGCAAGCGAACTATAACAAAAGTGTTGCTCTATACCTACGCCAATTTCGAAGCAATCAAATTGAATAAAATGTGTAAAAAATATAAAACATAACATCAAATATTAACAATCGAAGAGTCAGAAAAAAAAGAATAGTGCACAAAAAACTTCAGCGACCACAGGCACACAAACCCCGTGCGAGCAATCAACAGTAGCGAAGCAATTAAACAACAATCAACACTAGTGAAGCAATTAAACAGCAATCAGCACAAGCGAAGCAATTGAACAGGAATCAACAGGAGCAAAGGAATTATAACACCAATCAACAAACCCCTTTAGAGAAGGACGAAAAACTAGTAAGTTCATATTTTAATATACATATGTATATTAAATTTATAACAATAAAATTCTATAAAAATTTTATTGTAATAATCCTAGCAATATAAAATATTTTAAGCATAAGTACTCAAATTTATAAGACATGTTATAAATCAAGGCTCGACCAGCCATATAACAAATATTTTGAAACCGTGATTCAGCACCGCAAGGGGGACCCTCCGGTTTATAACATAAGCTCATTTCTGCGATTCTGAACTCCAGACCCTCCAGAATAAAAGAGTTTCCTTTCCTAGAAAGGATCACAAAATTTATTGTAAAAAAGGGAACAGAGATTCCACAAATCTAGCCGAAAGTAATAACGGCAAAACAAATAAAAATATATATATATATAAGAAAATAAAACAAAAAATGTATTTCCAAAACTTTGACAAAATGACAGACGCTTTACCAACTGACTCAGACAAATGTAGGTCAGATAAATCTTATTAAAATTTTAAAAGGTTGTAGTAGAAACAAAACAAGGATCATATAGGGAAAAGTAAAAAGCCACAATTGAAGATTATCAAAAAAGAAATAAAATTAAAAAGAAAAATCTTGAATGGTTATAGTAGAAAAACAAAACGAGATAAGGATCATATAGGAAAAAATAAAAAGCATTCTTTCCTAGAAGATAATATTTTTTTTAATGGGAAATAATTCAAGTACACTAAAATACGAAAGGCTGTACTATTGTAATCATTGCAAGGGCAACCATAGAACTGAAAACTAAAATAATAAAAAATGGCTTTAAATAGTGAGAACGAGAATCTTGTTGCTAGACTAATAACTGCAACAAATGCTTCTATTAGATTAGAGGTAGAGGAGTTGCGAAGGCAACTGCAGGACTTAACACAGTCATCTACAGTCGTTGATTATAAAATAGAAGTGATTGATCCACATATAAATTGTGATGAGTCACTTGTGGTGGTCAAGTCACTACCAGAATTTAATGGAAAACAAACTAAATACGTTCGCTGGAGGGAATTAGCCAATAACGCAATGAGTTTGTATGTAAGGGGCAGCCGTAGATATTTTGCTGCATTAACTATACTAAGAAATAAAATTACAAACAACGCTAACGACATTTTATCCAATCACGGAACGGTTCTTAATTTCGATGCTATTTTGGCACGACTCGATTTTGCTTACGCGGATAAGCGACCAGCTCATATTATCGAACAGGAGATTTTGCGACGGGGCAATTATAGAATACTATAATAAGGTTAATGAAAAATTAACTTTACTTATTAATAAAACGATAATGACTTACGGATCAGATAATGCCGTAACTAAAGAATTAAACGCAAAAAATAGGCGGGATGCGCTGCGTATATTTATAACAGGTCTAAATGGAAATTTAGCCAATATAATATTTTCATTATCACCAAGTGATTTGCCAAATGCGTTGGCAAAAGCACAAAAATTAGAATCGAATAATATGCGAGCAATTTTCGCATCACAATTCGGGAAAAATCCGAATTATTACAGACAACGTACTAACTTCAATAACGGAAATTTTAATAATAATTTACGGTTTCCACAAACCCAACTTCAAAAACAACCAAAGGCCCTTACAACAAAACATTCAGGCAAGACCTATCCCAATGGATGTCGATCCAAGTACTCGAACCCAAAATCGACCACATTATAATGTAAATAATACAAGTAATGTACAGAATACAAGAATACATACTACAGATAAACGACCATATGCCAGCGCACAAATAAGTAATCAACCACCAAATAAAACACAAAGGATAAATAATATTAAAGAGGATAATTTTTTAGATCAAAACTAACTCTGCCATATATTTTCTTACATGACAGGGTTAATGGCCAAAACTTTAAAATTTTAGTAGAAACGGGAGCAACAAGTTGCTATATAAAATCAGGAATTTATAAGAATAAAAACGAATTAAATATATATAAAAGAAAAAACAATTAATGGATTTTCGATAATACGATATTATCATTTTATTACTCTATTTGGTAAAATGCAAATTTTTTACGAAATCGAAAATTTAGAAGCAGACTTTTTAATTGGATACAAATTCCTGAAAGAAATTAATGCAGTGATCAACTTGAAAGAAAAAAAGTTGATAATAAATAATGAAAAGGAAGAAGACATATTTAGCTTAGGAGATGAATCTGAGCAACATGATATTAAAGGAAATATAATTACTTTGGGAGCAGAGACTCCTAAAGCGCCAACTGAAGATTTATTCCAGCACAATGAATATATTAAAAATAAAAAATATAATGTGGAACAAAAAATTTCTACAACGCCAGCCGATGATAATACCGGCAATAAAAATAAAAAATTTATTGTGGAACAAAAAAGTTCTACAACGCCAGCCGATGGTAATACCGGCAATAAAGGAGATTATATAAACAAAATAAATTTAGAGGAAGAATTCTCTGAAGCACCAGCCGAAGGAAATACCGGCATAAATGAAGAGAGAATTAAATATTTGAGGGAAAAAATAAGAAATAAAATAAATTAAATACATTCTTCAATAAACATGAATTTACCGTTTCGAACGGATATTCGTGCGGAAATAAGAACCTCGGTAAATACTCCAATTTGGAGTAAACAGTATCAGTATCCTTTAGCATCAAATGCTTTTGTGAATAAAGAGATCGATAATCTTTTAAAAAAACGAAGTTCTACGACCAAGTAAAAGTCCTTATAATTCTCCAATCTGGGTGGTACCAAAAAAGGGTATCAATGATGATGGCACAGCAAAATTAAGAATGGTAGTGGATTTCAAAAAACTAAATGAAATTACTATTTCGGATACATATCCGATACCAGATACAAATGTTATACTTTCAAATCTAGGAGGATCACAGTATTTCTCCACAATCGATTTAGAATCAGGATTTCACCAAATTTTAATGAAGCCTGAGGACATCGAGAAAACTGCATTCTCAGTAAATAATAGAAAATACGAATTTTTAAGAATGCCATTTGGTTTAAAGAATGCACCAAGTATTTTCCAACGAGCTATGGATAATGTATTAAGAGAATTTATTGGAAAATTCTGCCACGTATATATTGATGATATAATTGTTTTTTCACGCAATTTAGTCGATCATATAAAACATTTGAATCAAGTAATCAACTTACTTAAAAAATCAAATATGAAAATATCATTAGAAAAGTCAAAATTTTTTGAAAATGAAGTTGAATTTTTGGGATATATAGTTGCAAAAGATGTAATCAAAACGGATCCGCATAAAGTCGAAGCGATTTGTAATTTTCCATTACCAAAAAAAGTACGACAACTTCGAAGTTTCATGGGAATGATTGGATATTATAGGAAATTTATCAAAGATTTCGCAGCAATAGCTAAACCACTAAATAAACATTTATCTGGAGAAAATGGACATGTATCTCAGCATATGTCAAAGAAAATTGAAGTTCGATTAGAACAGGATGCAATTTTAGCATTTGAAAAATTTAAACAATGACTAACCAATCAAGTAGAATTAACGCAACCAGACTTTAATAAAAAATTTATATTAGCAACCGATGCCTCAAATGATGCATTAGGTGGTGTATTAAGCCAAGATGGAAAACCTATTACATTTATCTCTAAAACATTGAATTGCACAGAAAAGAATTATGCAACAAATGAGAAAGAACTTTATGCCATAGTTTGGGCATTAAAAACTTTAAGAAACTACCTTTATGGAGTATCAGATTTAGAAATACATACAGATCACCAACCTTTGACATTTGCAGTCTCTTCAAGAAATCCCAATGTAAAAATGAAAAGATGGCATACCATTATTGAGGAATATGCTCCAAAAATGATTTATAAACCGGGAAAAATTAATATAGTCGCGGATGCCTTATCCCGACAAAACTTAAATAATATAACTGATGATTCATTAATGGACACACAACATTCAGCAGAGAGTTCTGATAATACACAAATTCAAGAAACAAAAAAACCATTGAATCAATTCAAGCAACAAATACTTCTTAGGTCGCTTTACCATTCACGAATCTATTAATAATTTTAAAAAAACTAGACATATTATTGAATATGATACACTCGAAAAATAAAAGAAACATTTACTAACAAGTTTTTATTTACAAAAAATTTTCCCATGGATATACCAAACAAAGAAGACCAGGGAACAATAATAGAGCAAACTCATAACAGAGCGCACAGGGACTTTGACGAAAACATTAAACAAATTTCAACTTTTTACTATTGGCCAGAAATGCATAAACAATTTAAAGAATACATTAGAAATTGTGAAATTTGTAATAAAAATAAATATGATAGACATCCCATAAAAATACCTATTGGAGAGGTCCCTATACCTAAAGAGGAAGGAATACCAGTACACATAGATATATTTTATGCACAATCATTAAAATTCATTACATGTATCGATAGTTATTTAAAGTTTTTGGTGATTAAACAAATTGAAGATAAGATTAATATAGAAGATAAAGTGTTAGATATATTACAAAGTTTCCCTAATGTAAAGAGAATAACAATTGATATTGAACTAGGATTTACTACAGTACAATTTAAATCCCTGATGCAGAGACTTCAGATTGAAATTTATTTCTGCAACCCAAATCATAACACCACAAATGGTCAGATAGAGAGGGTACATTCAACAATAATTTAAATATCACGATGTATAAAACAAGAATATAATTTAATAAGCTTTTCAGAATCAATATATAGAGCCGCTCACCAATATAATAAAACTATACATTCGGTAACTGATAAGAAACCATTCGAAGTCCTTTATAATAAGGTCTCTCATGATAATTTACCAGACAAACTTTTATTAGCACAAACTAGGATGCTAGAAAGACAAAATAAAAACAGATTTAACAAAACATATTTATGTGGAGATGTTATAGGTATATGAAAAAATAATAGGGGAGAGAAATAAGCTAAATCCTAGATACAAGAAACAAGTAATAAAAGAAGATTTAGAGAATAAGGTTAAAATTAACTACAGAAATAGAATAGTACATAAAGATAATATTAAATCTTGAATTTATATTTTTTTAGTACTTCCATAAAAAAGGAAGTTAATTGATAAAAAATATAATACAAAATGAACCCGAACGATTGACTATAACTGATTTAATGGACATTTCTACCTTTAAGATATTACAAAATAGATGTAATTGTTATATATATTAGGTATCCAAAAATTATAAATGATTGCAAATACTATGAAGTACGAGCAGTCACACAAGAGGACGGTAAATTAGTAATTGGCAAAGAAATTGCAAAATGCAAAAAATAATGTATTAATATAAAAATTTTTAAAAAAGGAATGATAAACACGTATTGTAAAATTAAGAATACAAATACTTGCCTATCAGATATTTTGTCCAGAAAAAAAGGTAAATGTAAAAAAATACAAGAAAAACAAGTAAGGAAGGGCTAAGTTCGGATGTAACCGAACATTCTATACTCTCCCAAAGTCAAAATGTATACTCGTTTTAGATTTCTTTGTGGATTGACTGATATGTTCGGTAGGAGGTCAACTAAAGGCACTGGGGTCCCCATATTTAGTACTTAGGGGCATGACAAGTTTTGGGTCGATTAAGACAATTTTTAGCCACAAGGTGGCATACTTTAATCGCATTATTCACGCAAAGTTTTATCCCGATACAGTCATTGTTACCTGATTTGCATAGTGGAAAGTGAAAGAATCAGATGGAATTTAAAATGGTGTTATATGGGAAGTAGGCGTGGTTGTAGTCCAATTTCGCACTATGACATAGAAATATAAGAAGAACGTTATGGACCGAATTTGGTTGAAATCGGTTAAGCAGATCTCAAGATATGGGCTTTCACCTAAAAGTGGGAGTGCCACGCCCACTGACTAATTTTGAACGCGGTTCCTATAAAGTCATCTCTTACCATCCCAAAAATAAAATTTAATGTCTCTTGCGTATTTAGTGCTTGATTTATCGCTCTTTTAGTAGTTTGTAACGGTACCGTTATAGGGGGAGTGGGCGGAGTTGCCACCCGATTTCACGTATTTTCACACTGTAGGTAGAGATTCTAAAAACATTTGCTTCCAGTGAATTTTGTTATTATTGCGTTAGCGGTTTAGGAGATATGCACATTAACCCTCTTAGGGGCGGGACCACACCCACTTTAAAAAAAATGCCCCTCCCTATTGTGATACTGTATACCAAATTAGAGTCTTGTATCTTGTTGTGGAGCTTAGTTATGGCAATTTATTTGTTTTTGAATAATGGCGTTTTGTGGGCGTGGCAGTGGTCCGATTACGCCCATCTGCAATACCAACCGTCTCACGGTATCAGGAAACATGTCTACCAAGTTTCATAAAGATATCTCAATGTTTACTCAAGTTAGAGCTTGCACGGACGGACGGACAGACGGACGGACGAACAGACAGTAACCCGAATTTCTACTCGTCTCTTCATCCTGATCATTTATTAATACATAACCCTATATTTAACTCGATTAGTTTTAGGTGATACAAACAACCGTTAGGTGAACAAAACTATTATACTCTGTAGCAACAGGCTGCGAGAGTATAAAAATAAAGAAATAGATGTAATTAAAGAAGGAGCAATATTATTCCATAAATGGAATTTACCTTGTTACTTTTGAGAATTATACAAATATTAACAATGTTATATATGAAAATGTCGATTGTAAAATTTGGAAATATTTAAAGAACAATCATATTAATAATTTTGAAATTATAGAATATATTGAAACAAAAAATAAAGAAATGAACTTTGAAAACATAAATATTTTAGCTGAACAATTTTGTTAATAATGTACATAAATTATAGGATTGTAAAATTTAAAAAATCTTATAAAAATTCTAAAATAAACAGAAATTTAGAATCTCAAAAAATATCATATAACGCTATTTTGGATAAATATATAACCTATCAAGAAATGATATTGAATCGGGGACGATTCATCTTAGAGAGGGGGGAGTTAACGGCAGCCTCCACAAAGTAGCTTTACGCTCATTATAAACAAAACTATTTCTTTGCACTCAGCAATAATACAACTTCTTAATAAGCATCTTTGCTTATTTAAGTAATCTTTTCAATAAAGCTAAGACCACAGCTTCTTAAATAAGCATCTTTGCTTGTATTGTAAATTGCGAATATTGTAAATTGACACTTATTGTAAAACTTAAGCATATAAGAAAAATGTATATATAAGACCAAATTGAAATAAAGAGATTCAGTCTTCCATCAGGACCACTCAACTTAATCGTTTGATTTCTATGTTTTTTTAATACTTCCATCAAGGAGAAAGTTAATTTGCATACATTTCCCGCTATAAAGAATGCTTGTTGTTTGTAAACCAGAGAACTTAGAAGAACGAGAAGGTGCAAATTGAATTTTGTATGATGCTCGATTGGACGGTTAACCGAGCTGAAAAATTCCGAGCACGGAGTACACCATTTTCTGTTTACTATTTAACAGAATTCGGAATTTCTAACAACGTTCGCTTGCAGAAATACGTACATATCTACCAACATAAAGATTAAAATGAAATACTTTGAACAAAAAATACAAATGCCGCTTCATACATATATGCGTGATTATTTTTTGTCATATAAACGATTTTTATGATGAAAAATTAATAAAATATGATTTTTTTTGCACAAATGCGGTATGATAAAATGCGAAGTCGTTTCATTCATAAAAGCAAACGCCTTACACATCTCCCCGAGCATGCGTTTGCCTACAAGTGTCTTTTCGCGACGATGGCAAAAGCTAGAAGTCATAAATTGAATAACTTTTTCTTCCACTAGAAGGGAAAAGTGACAACCTTGCAAACCCACAAAACACAGAAAAAAGTGATAAAAGTGGCAACAACGCTTTTCTCTATTTTAAATACTTTACAATTCTAAAATATTTTTCCGTGGCTCGCAAAAATCTGCGTCAATATGTATGCATGTTCATATACAAGGTGCGTTTCAAAGTAAACAGTAAAAAAGTAACAAAGTAAACTCTAGTAGCGCCATCTATATGTCGACTAGTGCGTTAGAATCTGCTATCCTTTATCGACTTCCAGTAAAAATTTCATGACATTTCATCTATTGGAAGTGAAGTTATTATTTTTAGATTCCAAGGGTATTGTCCACAAATAATTTGTTCCACCCGGCCAATACGTTTATGCGGTATTCTACCTTGGAGTTTTGAAGCGTTTGGTCCCTCTCATCGATCGACGCTTGTGGCCGATTATTTGACCAAAAATCACATTTTAACAATCAACCACTCCCTGTATTCACCTGATATGGCACCGTGCGACTTCTACCTTTTCGGAAAAATGCATTTGCCGATGAAAGGAAAGCGTTATGCAGACGTGGAGGACATAAAAAAGGCTTGCACCGCCATACTGGCGGCCATACCGGGCAACGAGTTAAAACACTCGTTCAACATGCTTTTGGACCTTGCAAAAACCTGTACCTGTATTAAAGCAGAAGGATACTATTTTGAATAAAATTAACTGATTTTGCCGATAAATCATTTGTTCTGACTTTTTTTAAAGTCCTGTTTACTTTGGAACGCACCTTGTATAAACATAAAAGCTTTTAAAGTGACAAGGGAAGCGATGACAATTGACGAGCGTTCTTCGGCACATCTCGGATTTTCTACCAACAACACAATGTTGTGACGCTTTGTCGTCGCATCAGTCCTTCGACAGATTGACTCTTTGACATAAAAGCAAAAAACGTGAACTTCGATCATTGGTTGACCGTGTCAACGGAGATTTAACATGAAGTAATGAGTGTTCATATCTACATACATATGTTGTTTGTAGACAAATTTACAAATATTTTTCTTTCATATTTGTTTACATGTACACATGATATGAAAATGCCGACGGCAAAACGCAATTATTTACATTCGTACATAGCATATCCTAGGCATTCCCTAGTTGAGAAAAGCAACGTGTAGCATGAATGTGAAACACCGACGACAAAACACAATTCTGTACTTTTATACTTTGTAAATATGTGCTTCTTTTTAGTTTTGGCCCATTTTACATATTTATTAAATAAAGTGTCAATAATTGCGCCAAAATCAAAGAAATACACATTTACATATCACATAAATACCAGAGAGAACTTGTAACATTTTTCTTCTTGTAAGTTCTATGTAAATATGTATTGAAAGTGTCTAGCTTTCTTTGTTCTGCATAGGTGAAATTGTCAAGTGTCGATAATTGCGCCAAAATCAAATACATTATGTATTAATTTACATATGTTTTAAGCTTATATAAAATAGAGAAGTATCAAAAAGATTTAATCTTCAATGATTAGGTTGTGTGAGAATTTGCTGTATGTTGGTAGGCAAATTTTGAAAGTCGGTTTTATGAAAATTATATACTATTATTAAATTTATATATTTTTTTATTATACAAAATTTTCTTTTTATTTTTCATTCCAGATTTTTTATAAATTTAAATTAATTAAATTTATGTACATAACATGACATACATATATTATGTCGTTTGCACATTTGTATGTATTTGTATGTATATATGTACACTCATTACTTCATGAGAAATCTCCGTTGCCACGGACAATCAATGGCCGAAGCTGACGTTTTTGGTTTTCTTGGCAAAGAGTCACTGTGTCGAAGGACTGACGCGACGACAAAGCGTCACAGCATTGTGTTGTTGGTAGAAAATCCGAGATGTGCCGAAAAATAAACGAACGCTCGCCGATTGTCATCGCTTCCCTTGCCGCTCTAACAGCTTTGCAAACAAATCATTGTTGGTATGTATGTTTTTATATGAACATGCATACATATTGACGCGAGCCAGGGCAAAATATTTTTATTGTGAAATATTTTAAATCGACAAAAGCTTTGTTGCCACTTTTGTCATTGTTTTCTGTGTTTGCAGGGTTGTCACTTTTCCCTTCTAGAGAGAACATCAGAAAGATGTTCAATTTATGATTTCTAGCTTTTGCCATCGTCGCGAAACGACGCTTGTAGGCAAACGCATTCTCGGGGAGATGTGTAAGGCGTTTGCTTTTATGAATGAAACGACTTAGCTTATTGCTTGTGCGCCAGCGTTCATGAATGAAAATGTTGTTGGTGTGTGATTTACTACAAATTTAGGATTTGTCAATTTGGCTGCCATATTGATTTCTAGTGGTGATGCTATTTAAGACAATTGTTGTTTTTGTACAACAATGTTTGTATTTTGCCTATTGGCTGACGTCCTTACATTTGTACGCTTAAATGTATGTAGATTTGTGTATGCTTTACTTATTTTGCGCGGTCATACGCATATTTGTACATACATACTTACATATAGAGCAGTGCGCTCACATGTATTTATTGATAAGTGATAATATATTATTATATTATATAATATAACAAATTGATGTACATATGTACATAATAAATTAATAATTTTGTAATAATTGAAATTAGAAAATTATGAAAATAGTAAAATATAATTTTTTGCATAATCTTTCACATTTTATCAATGTAGCATTTGTGCAAAAAAATCATATTTTATCAGTTTTTCATCATAAAAATCGTTTATATGGCAAAAAATAATCATGCATATGTGAAGTGGCATTTGTATTTTTTGTTTGCAAATGCAAATAATTAACCAGCCGCTCTACAACCACCGGGGTATGGATCATGAGCTGCTGCCTTCGCAGATCAAGAAAGCTTTATAGAAACGAATTGCCATTCTGGAGAGTAGTCTGTGCGATATTACGGAGCGGGTGATTGCGGGATGAAGCGCCTTACTTGGATACACTCAACAACAGTGTTGTCGCCGAGGTTCCATCAGAGAACGTAAATGAATAGAGAAGGAGCATGTTAGCTGTACTATAATGTTAATTACGATAAGGGAACATCGAAAATGCGCAAGTTCGAAAATAAAATGTCACCACACCTATCAATTTACGCAACGAACTACACCACTCTATAAGCAAAATGTATATACATACATATGCACAGATGTTCTTTGGTATGCGCATAAACAAAAATTGCAGCAATCAAAAAGAAAGAAATTGACTTCTGACAAGAAAATATAAATAATTAGGGAAATAATATGAAAATAGAATTAAAATATCATTTAATAAAAAAGAGTTATAATATAAAAAAAGAGTATACAAAAATATCTGATAGGATTTGAACTTAGGCAAAATATTTCACGTTGCAAAAAGGAAGTGTGTTATACAAGCAGCATCACAGACGATATTCTAGGTACTTTGTCTAATCTGTGAACTCAAACAGCTATTGTTATTTACTTGCTTCAAATGTTCATATGGCTATAAGTGAATATTCTTGAAATTGCCTTCCTTCATTAGCATGTCCAAATATAATATATTTGCATATATGTACACATATGTACATATGTATGTCCCTTAATATGTCTTTCGCAAAAAATCAAATGACAAAAAAACGGAGACGCACCATCATCGGCCAATAATATTCAAACTAACGCGCGGCTTATTTTCTAAGTATTTCATATTACAACGACAACAAATTCATTCATAAGGAAAGTGAGTCTGCTTCAAAGCAAAGTGCGTTCGTTCATAACTCTGCGCCGCGCTATTTTTTCTGTGCGCCTGGTAAACCACATTTGGTTTTCATATAGAATTCCTACCGCAAATGCGAAATTAAGTTTATAAAATGAATGAATGAAATTGAATTTGAATGTCTTCAGTAAAATTGAAGAATCAGCAAAATTTCCATTTTACAATTTGTATCACTGAAAACCCTACCATCCCCCTCGCATTTGTATGTTGCCCACAAGCTGCTTCCTCACAACGATGCTAAAAATCAGAAACTGAAGAATTTGTCTAATGTTCCCTTCAGAAAGGAGAATTGGCAACATGACCTACTAGCGAGTTAAAATAATATTTTAATTTTATTCATATTATGCACTATATATGGCATTAAATTAAAAAATTTATATAAAATTGAAAAATTGTATATGAAATCATTAACTACTTCTATATACTGTAAGCACACTCCATATAGTACTTTTATATGTTTACTTATTATCATTATTTCATAGTTTGTCGATTTAGCCCATTTTATCTAAATACGACGCTATGCAGCCCAATCGGTAATCGCAATATTTTAAAAGAGCATAAGTCAACTTTCAATAACAAACCACTGCAAAAAGGACAAACGAGACAACATAGCCGACCGACATTGTCGTAAAATTGTCGATTCAAACAAATTTTGTCAACTCCGCGACGATGCGCAAAATTTGGCGTCAATATGTATGCAACCTCGTTTGTATGTATGTAAATATGTATATTTGTCGACAAAGTCGTTATTTGGTTTTTTTCAACAACGCAATGTCCGCGCGAACTCGCCGTTATTTCGTTGGCTTGCCACCATGCACAGAGGCGTGAGGGCTCCTAATATATTAATATGTTGCTTAATTTGTATTGAAAAATACTAATACATTAATGACTTATTGACGTAATGTAATATAATTAATAGATACGTAAAAATATAAATACAAATAAATTCATACCTATAATCGTTTTTAAAATAAATCCGATTAATAAAAATATATCTGAAATAATTATGTGGCAGTGCGCCCCTGACCCCTTCTTGCTTGCGATCGTTCAACCAGAGAACTTAAAACAATTCATTTAAGTTCTCTGGTTCAACTTGCTTCTCGCAAAAAGCAAAAAGTGTGGACAAAAGTCATTGCTTGTGCGGGGCAAGAAGAAGCAAGCATCAGCGCACGTGTACTTATGAATGTATGTGTGATTATCACATTTGCGTAAATACGCATAATAAGAAAATATTCAATAAACCTAAACATATGAACATATTTTCCTGATATATAATATTTTAATTATATCAGGAAGTAAAATATGCTATTAAAGTAATTGAATTATGGTATGCTTAGATTCCAATTAATAAAATAAAAAATTAAATTAAATTTTAGTTTTAGGATTCGAACGTATAGGCTCGTATTTGGATTGTGCTTAACCCCTTCCCGCTTACGCTTATTGTTATCCTTTGCTCAATAAGCAATTGCTCACGCAACTCACATACATAAGTTGGAAAAATAGAATATTAAATGTTTATTTTATTATGAATTCTGGAGTTTTTACCGATAATACAGATTTTTAATTCATAATTATAAATTTTGTCATATCATAGAAATTCAAAACATAAATCTAAATAGAAACGATTTTTCTTTTATTAATATTCGTTGTGTCTATTTATAGCATTTCGCATATTGTGTGGTGTATTTTTCTTTTTCGAAGTTATATTTTTCGATGTTCCCTCATCTGGAATTACAAAGTAGTACTCAAAAAGATTTCATTTAACATTTGCTCCTTCTCTATTCATTTACGTTCTCTGGTTTAACACTTGCCTCAAGTTCTGACTGCTGTATATAATATTTAGTTGTAGTTCGTTAATAATAGTTAATAATTCTTGTGGATTTATTATATATAGTATAGTTTCATAATCTTCCGCAAAATCGATATTTTCAATCGTGATGTCAAAGTATCCAGATTGACTGCCAATTTTTTCAATGTTCATTAGACTGCCAACCATCGGAATGACCAATATTGTTAATATTGCTAAGATCAAGCTGATCTGCAAGTTTCGTTATTCTCTAAATATTTATTGGAGTTTCATTTTTCTGTATCTGGGTTGGTATTTGTGCCTCACATATCCCTCCTCCTTATTGTAAATAAATATTTCTCTTTTTTCGTTTAATTTCTGAATTCTATGAAGTTTTGCCTCCAACATTCTATTATATATTTTATTTTTATCTTCTTTTCCTTCCATTACATCTATCGACCGTGCTTTTATAATAGAATGAATAGAGGTATTATACCATTCTATAGCTTGAAATACTTTTTCCTGTATGGACATTTGAAAATTTTCTCTTTCTAAAATTCTTACTTTTTCGCTAATTGTGCAATGTAGCTTTTCTATATCAACATTCCCCCTATTAGGTTTAGAAAATGAAAAAAAAAATCAAAACATTTTTTACATATACTGAATTAAACTCATTATCTAAAATCATTAGTTTAGGTTTACCCTTTATCGCAATAAATTGTTGAAACTTTTCGACAATTGTAATGCTATTTCTATATTCGAGGTTGACAGCAATTACATGTGTTACATGAGGAAACTATGCTTTTTATTAATATAAATATCAATGTGTATTATTTCATTTACTTCTTTTGAGGTTTCGGTCAATTGAAATTTTGGATAATAGTTTTGAATAATAACTTTCAATTTTAGGAAATAAATTAATCTTTTAATCTCATCATAACACCCATTAATTCCGTTGTGACTTGTTTCATATTTATGATAATTATGTATTTGTTTGAGAGTTTCATTTTCGCTATCCATATCCTTTGCCTGAAAACTACATTTAACAAATTTTATATAAATAATATCAACTACGGTGATTGCTTTGCGATATACATACGTATTGCTGAGTGGTCTTTTTATTCATAAAAGAAACTTAGTGACATATTACCCTATATTTCATATTTAAAATAACCGGCAGTGGATTGCATTGTTATAATAGGTGGTCAAGTCACTGTATAATCTACCCGAATAACACATTACACATTATTCGACGTACTTGTGTCAAAATTGCATATGAGCAAACATGTTGAGTGGGCAAGTTTTGCAGTGCTTATACAGCCATATATGAAAGGGAAACATTTCAGTGAGTGGTTATCGAAATTAGCCATTATAATTTGTACGGTTTGTGTTGATAGTTCGTCAAAAAATCGAAGTACCGCCCGGTTTTATACACAGTCCAGCAACAACGATTAACGAGATGTCCAGTTTGTCAGGGGCATCATAAGCCAGTGGAGTGTGCGCTTTTTTTGGAATGTTTAGTACCAAACAGATGGACAAAGGCGAAACGAAAGCGTTTGTATTTTCCTTGTCTCAATTGGGGTCACGTTACACGTAATTGCCAACGCTACAAGCTTTGTTCAATTGAAGATTGCCGGAGTGTACATCATAAGCTCCTACATGAAGCTGTGGGGAATGTTACAAACTCGTCAAGGCAGTCAACCACGCCTTTTTCTCCTGCAAATACCCATGCAAATTGTAGGCCTACATCAACACAACATGCAATCGACAGCTAGCAGCTATCAAAAGATGCGGGGCCAGCAGTCTTAAATTGCAGTTCCACTGATAGTAAGCTTCTGTTCCGTATTTTGCCGGTCACTCTATACGGGAACCAAAGGCGTGTGGACACTTACGCCCTCCTGGATGAAGGTTCATCCATCACAATGATAGACATTGCTCTTGCTCGAGACTGCTCGGGGATGCATGGATGTGAGCAACATTTGAATGTTCAGTGGTTTGGAGCACATGCCGCAGGAGTCAACGTTTGTGGTAGACTTGCTCATTAGTGCTGACGGTATGCAGAAACAACACAAACTTTGCAATGTGTATGCTGTGTTAAACTTGCAGCTTCCTGTACAGAGTTTAAGCAAAGACGATTTGGATCACAACTAAACATGTAAGCCGACTTCCAGTACAACCTTACGCTCAGGCCAGGCCAGGACTATTGATTGTTCTAAATCATTGCCGTTTAGGATTACCATCAACCCATATGAAGGTAAACCTGCATGGCTCATTTATTGCCAATACGAAGTTAGGATGGGTTTTGTTTGGCCCAACTTAAATTACTTTACCATCTCCAGCATCGTGTTTGTTTATGAACCGCCAAGCTGCTCAGTCTCTTGTCAGCAACAACATGGCGTTGAAACGTCTAGTCAGCGTATAGCAAAGAATGCGTCGAGATGCAATTTTCGCCACTCAATGCAAGGACATCATGGACTCCTACGTCAGAAATTGTAAGCGAAATACACTCGGAAATTGTCGCCAGTAGAAACCGCTATGGTTACCCCTAAGGCTTAGTATTTGCCGCAGTTTGCCGTTGCCAATCCCAACAAACCCGGAAAGCTGCGTATGGTATTTGACGCCGCTGCTGAGGTAAGTGAAGTCTTCTTTAATTCACAGCTCCTGAAGGGTCCATAAGAATATCGACCCTTGCCGTCGGTTCCATTTTCGTGAGGGCGCGGTCGCCGCATGTGGAAACATCAAGGAGATGTTCCACCAATTCTCTATATGAGAAGACAATAGAAGCACACAACGGTTTCTCTGGCGTGGTTGTAACGCAACTCATCCCCGGATGTTTACGATATGTGCGTGATGATATTTGCTGCTGCCTGTTCACCACGTGCTGCAGATTATGTCAACAAAGTTAACGCATTGGAGCACCAAGATAAACGCAGAACCACCGCCCGTGCGGTTAAGGCGACAATGAACCACCTATGTCGATGAGTTCGTTGATAGCTTCTCCTCGGAAGAGATCATTTCCATATCCCAATAAGTCGGAGCGATTCGTATGGATGCTGGTTCTGAGCTTCGCAATTTTACATCCAATTCACAAAAGTATTTGGCGCACTGAATGGTACTGTTGTGTCTAATTCCTACAGCCGGATAAGCAAGTTAAGCCTCCTGAAGTTGTCATAGCCGTTAGAAATGATGAAGAGTTACAATTTGACTTAGTCGTCGTGAGATGCAATTTTTTGAATTTAAATAATAGCGGATAAAGATCTAGTTCATCAAAAACTGTCAGGACAATTGCCGCAACAGCCCATTGTTACAGCGACGCATTGACGCAGCTAGCTGGCTACCAATTAGCGCATGACGTCACATTATTCTACAACCAAATCATGCCATTAAAAAGCTATTGGTGTTACATTAGAACAGCCTCATATACCACCAGAACTTAGAAGCTAAGAAGTTTGTTGCGTAGCGTGATTGATTAAGGTGGCTCCATGGATGGGACTACTTTCTGTGGACACATACATACATAAGACCGTTTAGCTACACAGGACTCGATTACTTTGAACCAGTAACTGTGTTCGGCGCAGCACTAAGAGGAGATGGATGGCACTATTTACGTGCCTTACTGTGCAAGCTGTGCAACTAGACCTGGCTCATGACTTGAGTACCGACTTTTGTATTATTGTGATTTTGTAAACCGACGAGGTGCGCCCTTAAGGATTAGGTCGGAAAATGGAAATCATTTCGTTGGTGCTGACCGAGTAGCCAAGCGATTCACAGAAGTATCCGACTGCGTACGTCTACAAAGTGAAGTATCGTAGAAAAATATCCACCTTTTAAGCCATCGGAGCGTGGTGCATGGGAAAGAATGGTACACTGTATCGAGCGAGTTTTACATCACACTTTGAAAGAAGTTGCTTAAAGGGAGCATACCCTGAATAATTTTCATATGGAAGTGTTCTCAGCTTCGTTAATTCTCGGCCAGTGACGCATTTGTCCATCACCGCAGACCAGGAACAGGTAGAGCGAGTGTACTCTGGGCTTGATGGCGAGGCGCGACGAGCAGACATACGAACGTCCAGTGGAGTAAAACGACGCGCAGTCTTGCTGTTCTGGTCATTGATGGTGGTGAATCAGGTTGATTCACGGGGGCGTGAATGTTGTAGGATTGGGCCCACCCTAATATTATATTTAATTTCTATGATTATTTTACAGTTGTATGTTTCAATTCCAATTTCTTTATATGTTCTTGAATTGTCCCGCGTTCCATTTACATACATACATTTCTCGCCGTACAGTAAGCTTGTTGTTTGTAAACTGTAGTGTGCAGTTCCCCTATTCTCCTGTGCTGATCTGTACGGCAAATGCAAATATTTGTGCATATAAGCTATTGCAAATTATATTCGAGCTTTTGTCATCGATCAGCCAGCCAGGAAAGTGGAAGGACACACTGCGGTAAGTAAAATATAATGTATTCTTTGTAAGTTCCTAATTTAAATGATTGTACATTTAAAAATAAACCATAAACCAAATATGCGTCAAATCTGTGTAGGTTCAACTATACCATGTTTTTGGATATTTTTATACTCTTGCAACATGTAGTCCCGTTTACATGCATACATATTCGCTACATTACCTATTGGAACTATTTGGTTATCGGAGTTGGTCGCGCAAACTAATAAGCGAAAATTACCCGAAGGCTTTAGATAGAATCAGGGAACGCTTCGATAATCCTACTCTGATTTTTTTGGAAAGTATTGCCTCGCTACTTACGCTGCAACCACCCGGTAAATCAAACTATCAATAATTGCGTAGTTTGATTGACAAGTCATCCGCTATATTCATTTCGTTAGAATCGTTGGGCACAAACTCCAATATCGCGCAAGCAATGATAATTTACATTGTCATTGGTAAGTGTGATCAGTAAAATCGTAACAAATAGAAAGAATCGCTAGACAACAAATCGTTTCCAACATGGCTACAATGCACCTTAGTTTTAGAACACCACTGCCAGCTTCTGCCTTCATCTGACTCCTCATCTCACAATAAGTCCGATTTCAGCAAACAGATTCGTATTACTACCCGTGTACAAAACTCATCGTTCGCAATCACTAAGCCTTTTTGTGTTCTTTGTTCTAGCGATAAACATAAACTTATTTGTTGTTCTCAATTTAAGGACATGAATACGAATCAATGCTTCGATGCCGTTAAGAAATACGACCTCTGTATCAATTGTCTGAGCAATGGTCATAGAGTAGGTCAGTGTGGGTCGAAGCATCGCTGTCGCACCTGCAACAGAACGCATTATACGCTCTTGCATCATGACAACGCAACTTTGCCTACACTTGCAGCTCCAATACCTCCTCTAATTTCGTAATCGTTTCAAGCTTCGTCGACATTGTATTCAAACAAACCTCATACATACAACCAGCTAGCAGGAACGCATTCGTGTGTGGAGACATCGGACCACGGCCAGGTCATTTTAGCAACAGCTTTAGTTCTAGTTTAAGATTCCATGGGTTCCTACAAGCTTGGAAGAGCTCTTCCCGACTTATGTTCTCAACTGAACTTCATGACTGATGAGTTCGCACAAACGCTTCACCTTCGTCGAAAAAAGTATCACATTGGCATTCGCAGTAGAGGTAATTCATTTACCAACCTTAATGCTCGAACCACCACAACAATGAAGTCACGCACATCAGCCTTTCAACTTTCTCTCCAATTTGGTATCACACCCCATATTGCATACCAACCCAAAGTTGAAATTGACACAATAAACGGGAATTTGCCAGCCAACACAACTTTGGCCGACGAGACCTTTTCCAAACCTCGACGCATCGACCAGTTGCTTGGAACAGAGGCATTTTTTGAAGCCCTCGCTGTTGGTCAAATTAAACCTACATTGCAAAAGACATTATGGGATTATACACCTTCAAAGTCATGCCTGCTGTTTAGCGAAGACTTCATCGACACAAACATGCAACGTATTTGGGAGCTCGAAACTGTCGACTAGCCACCCAAACCTATTCAACCTGATCATCGGATTTGTGAACGTCACTTTATAGCCACAACACATCAAGGTACTACTGGACACATAATTGTCAGGCTGCCATTTAATGACAATCCCGCTGCACTTGGAGCTTAATTCGACATCGCTCGTCGCCGATTCCTTTTTGCACTCGCCAGACACTTTTACATTGAGACCAGAAAGTTCCCGGAAATTGTCATTTAAACTTTTTTTTTGTTAAGTTGGTTGCACTGTCCTTAATTACTATGCCAAAAATGAGCACGATCTGTCATCTAGTTTGTTTGCAACAGCTGTTAAAATCAGTCGACCTCAGTATTGTTTTGCGATTTTTACAATGGAAAAAATATTGAACAAAGAATTTGAATTAAATTTTGTGTTTCGAACCAAATTTCGTATGCAGAATCGTTGCGAATGTTAGAAAAGACTTATGGTGAATCGGTTCTATCGAAAACCCAAGTATACGACTGGTAGAATCGTGCTCGGAAATCATCATGCGAGTGTTAGAGAGATAGCATGTAAGCTAAACATCGGCCGTGAAGCAGGTCGTTTGATTCTAACCGATAATTTGGGCATGAGACGCGTCAACGCTCGGCTGGTTCCAAAAAAGCTGAATTTTTTGCAAAAACCCCAGCGTTTAAGACCAAAAACTAGTTCAATAATATCGATCAACCATCATTCTCACCGGATTTGGGCCCATGCGACTATTTTTTGTTTCCAAAACTCAAGTTACCACTCGGTGGAATCCGTTTCGACTCGATTGAGGCTGTTAAAGAAAGTTCGCAGAGGGAACTGGCGGCGATCCCGTACAGCGCATACAAGGCATGTTTCGATGATTAGAAAAAGAGGTGGCATACGTGTATCGCTTCAGAAGAAGCATATTATATTTTGAAGGCGACAAAATATTGATAAAAATTAAAAATTTTTCCTTTTATTTACAATTTCCGGAAACTTACTGGTCACAAGTACGTCTCGCCAGACCCAGTACGTCTCGTTCATGGAAGAGTAAGAACGTCTTGGTCACTAGTCCGTAGTAAAGGCGCCGAACTAGATGAACAACACTATTACATTCCACATCACTGCTTACTAAAACCCTACAAACGGAAGCGTAGTAGCAACATGTACGCTATCACCGCAGATATCACTAAAATGTACAGGCAAGTATCCTTGAATGAAAATGTTCCTAAATTTCATTATATTCTCTGGCGAGCTTCTCCAGACGCAGATCGTCTCATAAACCAGCTCAACACTGTGACATATGGCACTGCTTTCGCTCCATATCAAGCAGTACGAAGTCTTTACTACTTATGTTTATGTTGATGATCTTTTGTGTAGTGCGAATGACACTGATGCCCTACAAACATTAAAGGCAGAAGTTATTGAGATACTTCGATGCGGTCAGTTTCCTCTATTGAAATGGCATTCCAATCACCCGATGATTCTATAAGAAGTGCATTTGGCGTGACATGGAATCAACGTAGCGACACGTTGTTGTTCACATTCACACCAAAACAAGTTCACAAGCACAAAGCTCACAATACTGTCCATCGCGTCATCACTTTTCGATCCACTTAGAATGCTTTGACCACTCGTGATAACCTCAAAAAAATTATGCAAGAATTGTGGCTGCTAAAATTATGATGGGACGAGCTCGTGCCCCAACATATACATCAAGCCGGGCATAGTTGCTTAGCATCTCCTAACTCGTTTCCATCACTCAATCTGCCTCACTATTGTCTGCTACCCAATGCTCGCGACAGTTACATAGATTTTCGACGCATCAATTCGTGCATACGGATCGGCTATTTACATATGCACAGAAGACTCCGACGAACCGGTTGCAGTACATTTACTCACGTCGAAATCAGGGGTTGCACCAGTAATATAGGCAGTCTCTTTCAAAACTCGAACTTTGCGGTGCCCACCTTCTTGCTCACCTGTATGCTAAGGTAAAGGATATATTCACCTCTGTTCCCGTAACTACTTTCTTTGGGACTGACTAGTAATAGTTCTACATTGGTTAAAACAACACTCTGGCACGCTGTCAACGTTTGTGCGCAACAGGGTATCTGACATACTGGAACTGACTGCAAGTGGACAATGGAAGTATGTGCCTACCGAAGAAAATCCAGCCAACCTAGTCTCTCGAGGCTGCCCTGCTGCTGAGCTCAAATCTTCAATATGATTTTCTGGCCCTGAGTTTTTACGCATGCAATAATGAGCTTGACATGAACATTGTGTACGCAGAAAAAAGAGGAAGACATTTGCTTTAGTTAAGGAGGATTACTTGATCGATGCAATTGATGACATAAAACCTGGTTCTTTCTGTTCAGTGATAAACGCAGACAAAAGTCTACCGCAAAATAAAATCACCTACCAAGTCATACTTAACTGTATTTGTGTGCCTCGTAACTAAAGCTGTGTAGATCGAGGTGGTCTCCGACCTATCCAGAAATGCATTGAAGCGAATAAGTGGTCGCCGCAAAATCCCTGTAATATCTTTTCGGACAATGACACCAATTTTGTGGGCGCGTCTAACCATTTAAGGGACCTCAAACAATTATTATTCAAGAATGAAACGTTAAATGAAATCTATAAATATTGTTCCTCTGATTTTATTAGTTTTAATTTAATTCTACCCAGGGCAACCTAATTTCGGCCCTCTAGTAAACTGGTAAAGAGCGCAAAAAGGTTGTTACATCGCACATTGGCAAACACTGAGTTGAAATTCTAAGAACTAAACACCGTAGTCCAATACACAAGCTAGTCATTACTCCCGATTCTTGAAAAAATAGTTATATCAACGGGGCCGGGATATTAGGTCACCCTAACGACATTTACTGTGCTGTGGATAAAATATTGTCATAGTTCTCATTTCAGAGGATGTATAAATTCAATTCGCTGCTTATATTCATACACACACATACTTGTAATGTACTCATACAATTCTTTTTTATTATTTGCTCAAACTTTGTAAAGGGAATAATATGTACATATATACTTGTACATATGATCAACTTTTAAAATAAATCATTCGCTAATGAATTGCTAACAGGAGCATACCGGAGTTCGGTATTCGGTCGGTCGTTGGAAATATAGTAATATAGTAGTAGTTATATATATTTTAAAAAAGTAAAAAAACGCTTCTTGCTCTAACAGAACCGACAAACCATTAAAAATAGTGGATTGTAGTTTTATAAAATCGTCACTTAGTTCTTTGTGAATTTTAGACAAGTTCATTAGTATCGTTACTTGCTTATCGACCAATATTCTTTCATTTTCATATCTAGATTTTAGAGCTTCTCAAGCCAAATTGATATCGTCGTTTAGAGCGAATTGTTTTACTATTACGTCTGCTTGACTTTTAGTTTTGTATCGGAGGTGATACAATTTTTGTGCTATTGTGTGCAAGTGTGTTAATTTAAAATGGTTTATGTAAACGGATGTAAAAATTTTCCGGAAGGACGGTCATTGTTCATAACCTCCATGAAATATGTTATTTCTGACTCTTGCTTTTGAATTTGTGGCAGTTCTACTCTCGGAGGTGGAGTAGGTGAAATTGCTTTTATTACCTTTAGTTGATCGGAAATCATCGCTTTCGTTTCTTCACATTAGTCTAATTTTCATATTTTGCGTAAGCCGAGGATTTAAAATTGTCAAGATTTTCTTTTTTGATTGCTAATACCAATTCAGAGTTGTCTTGAATTGGAAATCTAATGCAATATCTTATCAAACTGTCACTCTCCGAAACGAATTTAGTGTATAAAATATCTTTACCCATTTTTTGTTTTGTAGCACCTTGCTTTGAGCGTATAGTGTCTGAAGATGTAACATGGCATAGACTTTTATCGTCAATCGTCGTCGAAATCATCTTTGGTATTTGTAAATATTTTGAAGCTTTGGATCCTTTAAATTAATCAAATAATTTTCCCTAGTGTATATTGAATAAAATGAAGGGATACTTTCTAAATGGTAACAGCAACCGATACGCTTTTACGTAAATAAGAGTTTTTAATTCGGATTAAATGACCAAAGTAATCGTTTTTATTTTTTATGAATATCTTTGTTGAGATATCGATTCATAATTTATATTTTATTTTACTATTCGGGTTGATAACAAATGTTTATATTATTATATTAATAACCGCAATTATTTATTTTTATTAATATTTGTTGGGACCGCAAGTCCCATAGCGTTTCAGTTACAGTTATCAGTTTATATATATTTGTATTAGTGTACAAGTGAGAGCTCGTGAAGAGATCACTGCACTTTATACATACATATGTGCACGATTTGTTTATGCTTTGAAGTTTTTTACGCAAGAACGAGGGGTATGATGGATAAATGCCGATGTGGACTTTGAATATAATTTTATTATTGCTTAACCAATATATATACATGTATATATTTATATTTTTATAGTCTTGTAACATGTTATTATAGAGTATAATAGTTTTGTTCTCCTAACAGTCGTTTGTATCACCCTAATCGAGGTACATAGATATAGGGTTATGTATACAATTATAAATGATCAGGATGACGAGACGAGTTGAAATCCGGACGTCTGTCTGTCCGTCCGTTTGTCTGTCTGCGTAAACTGTAACTTGAGTAAAAATTAAGATGTCTTGATGAAACTTGGTACACGTGTTAGTTGTGCCACGCCCACAAAACGTCATTAATCGAAAATGTATAAAGTGCTATAACTTTCCCGTAAATTAGGATACAGAACTCAAGTTTGGCACAACGAATCTAATTAATGAGGAGCACCTGTGGTTTGAAAATCTTGTAAAAGTGGACTTGGCCTCACCTTAAATAAGTTTTAGCCATATATCTCCCAAACCAATGCCCACAACAAATATTTTCAACCCTTCTTACGGGGTGATAGGGTGAAAATAGGTGAAATCGAATGATAACCCCGCCCACTCACAATATACCGGTTTTGTTAAAAACGTCTAAAAGCGTGTTAAATCAATAACTAAATGCGTCAGACATAATAAATTTTACACCCAGAATGGCAAAAGAGAGCTTTATAGGAGCCGGTATCAAAATTGGACGGTGGGCGTGGCACCGCCCACTTTTAGGTGAAATCACATATCTCGGAACCTGCTCAACCAAATTCATTACATAACATTCTTACAATAATCCCTTGTTACAGTGCGAAAATGGAAGAAACATTTTCTCTTTTCTTCTTTTACATTCCAGTATACAAATAAAGCAGGAATTTATTTATCACATGGTACAAAGGATAGTGAATAAGTATTCAAACTGTACAGTGTGACCAACTTAAGAATTTTAAAACGTAGTGTTGTACAATGCTATTTTTTAAAAATAACATAAAAACAGAACTTACAAATTTATAATTTAATTATTATCGTGACTTATTCTAACGTGGTTTGTGTGGATTCTGAGAAGTATAATGTGATCCAGCATTCACTGCACGGATACGGGGAAAATCCAAAAAAAATTAGATCAGATTACTTTCAAATATCTTACCATCTATCTCATCATTACATTGAAATATAAATATAAAAAATTTCAGTATAGTTTTTTTTTTAACAACAATACAATACAATGTGCCTTTGTTAAATCACATTATTTTCAACTTGCTCTCTAGAAAAATTATATTAATATCGATATCGATTCTATAATTTTGATATTTACACTATTTAAGAGAGATTTTAACTATAGAGCTTTCCCCACAGGTTCAAATAAGGTCATATACCCAACTTCGGTTGATGAGGCTGCTTCTCGTTTTCTTGTTCGTGTTCCAACAAATTAGATTTGAACCAAATTTCATTACCACCCCAGTCAGATTTTACATATTTAACAAATATGTTTTCAAAATCCGTATTGTTTTTAAAAATCAATTTCATATTAATGTTTCACTTGAAATACTTAAGTATTCTTTTTAAACATTGCCATATTTTTCCGAATTATTTTTACTACTATATCTACTCAAAATATTTACAGCAGTAACTAAATTTGGATGAGTATCAGTTAAAAGTTAAGCAGTTCAAAATTTAGTTGGTTCGGTAGAGGGGTACTATCTGCATTACAATCACCCATAATAAATTTATTTAGAACCCTTTTGATATAAGCAGCCTGGATTAAGCAAATTTTATCGTCATACATTTTATTCTAATGCCAATAAAATGTCGTATTTTTTTCAAGTCAGTCATTCTAAACTTTACCATAAACACTTTTTGAAACTATTCATTCTTGTCATGTTTCGTGTAGTTATTACCACGTCATCAACATATGCCTATGTATGTACTTGTATATTTTCCTTAATATCACCTCTGTGAAAAACATATGTACATATATACATGGAACGATCTACTGGAGAATTAGTAAACTCACATTCCTTGTCTGTTCTAATACTTCAAACCAGCATCTAGCTGCTCAACTTACATACATTTTCACCATTGTATGATATACCTTGAGAAAGTTGCATATATATTTCCTCATTTAACGTGCCAATAAGAATAGCTGTTTTTACATCCATTTGATGAACTTTCAAATTATAATGGACTGCTAATGATATTATAAATGGAAAACTAGTCCTAGCAACTGGAGCAATTGTTTCATCATAGTCGACTTGATATTATTGGGTAAATTCTCGTGCATCTAGTTTTGCTTTATATTTTATTGGATTCTCTAATTCATTATATTTAATAGAAAAATCCCATCTACTTTCAACAATGTTTTTGTTTTCTGGCTTCTTTGTAATTGTCCAGGTATTATTTATTTAATGAGCATTCAACTCTGCTTTTATCGCCTCCTCCCAAAAAGATTTATCGTGTCTATATTTTATTTCATCAAACGTATTTCGGACATCGTTAAAAATAGTAAATGAATTTAATATATTATATATACATTTATTCAAACTGTTATCGTCTTCATTATAGGATATCTGTGGCTTGTTCTTTAGCCTCTCACTTCTTTTACCCACTTATTTGATATCTTTATTGCTGTGGTCAATATCATCAATTTGATCAGTTTCATTTTCATTGGCTGTTTATTTGTTTTACATTCCGCACTTTCATTTGAGAAATTTAATTCCTTACTTTCATTCAGGAGATCAATCCTTTTCTATTTCCATTCGGGAATTTACATCATCAGATTTTTTAATATCTTTCAATAAATAAGGGCTAAATATCTTCTTCGGCAAACCTCTCCTTTATATTAATAATAATAAATTTTTTATATTATGCAAACTCGTAAATAACAAATTCAAACTTACTTGTGTGCATCTCCTTCCCGATTTGTTCCCACAACATATACTTCTTTGACAAAAATCTATAGTAGGGACTACTTTTGTCATAAAGCTCCTTTCGAGCTTCAACCAAATATTAGGTCAAGTAAAAAGTTCGTTCGGTTTTTATCTAAGAGATGGCGTTATTGTCCATAGTACTAGTGTTACGTGTCGCATCATATCATACTATACGGCGCTAAAAGTTTGTCTTTGACAGTTTTTCGATTGATTTACTCAGTTCATTGTGAGCGCTCGTCAAAGATGGACACCAACAAAGAGAAAATTCACTATATTTTACAATTTTTCTTCGATCAAAGCGAAAAAGCAGCCAAAGCGGCTGAAAACAATAATTTAGTTTATGGGCCCGATACTGTAAATGAACGTGTAGCACAAAAGTGATTTGCTAGGTTCCGATCCGGTAATTTCGATGTCAAAGATGCACCACGCGTCGGGAGGCCTGTCGTCGAAAATTGCGATAAAATCATGGAAATAGTGGAAACAGACCGTCAGGTGAGCACTTATTTAATTGCGGAGGAACTAAAGATAAGCCAGAAAACCGTTTGGAACCATTTGCATAACCTTGGATTCAAAAAGGAGCTCGATGTTTGGGTGTCATACGAACTAACGCAAAAACATGATGGACCGAATTTCCATCTGCAAATCGCTGCAGAATCGCAACAAAATAGACCTGTTTCTGAAGCGAATTGTGACTGGCGATGAAAAATGGGTCACTTATGACAACATCGAGCGCAAACGGTCGTGGTCAAAGCTCGGGGAAGCGGCCCAGATGGTGGCCAAGACCTGATTGATGGCCAGGAAGGTTTTGCTGTGTGTTTGGTGGGATGGGCAAGGAATCATCTACTGCGAGCTGCTCCCCTATGGCCAAACGCTCAATTCGGTCCTCTATTGCTAACTACTAGACCGCTTGAAGGCAGCACTCATCCAGAAGAGGCTATCATCAGGACAACGCCAGGCCACACACGTCTTTGGTGACTCTCCAGAAGTTCCTGCAGCTCGGATGGGAGGTTCTTATGCCCCACCTTATAGTCCGGACCTGGCACCAAGTGATTACCATCTTTTCCTGTCCATGGCGAACGCGCTTAATGGTGAGAAGTTGGCCTCAAGAGAGGCCTGTGAAAATTGGCTCTCCGAGTTTTTTGGCAATAGGGACGCAGTCTTCTACGAGAGGGATATAATAAAGTTAGCAACAAGTTTACGAACAAAACGGCGCATATTTGACTTAAATCGGACAAATGTACATAAAGTTATCATCTTTTGAAAAATCAATAAAAAACGAACTTTTTACTTTACTCCTCCATTTTTCCATTTTTCGTCGTCTATATTTTGAAATAAATTTATATTAGCCTTTTTAAAATAAATGTTGCCATTTCTCAATTTGTATACATGGCTAGGCACACATTTAGTTTTTGGTTATATTTTTTCATAACGAAAAAGCTCAAAACTATAATTTCATTATTTTCATTATTACAAAATATCGACACTGGCAACCCTGCGTTGCAGAAGAGCAATCAGCTGACTGGTTTCTACGGGAAAAATCCAGTTTTCGCGGATATCCTACCGTACGGTCTGTAGAAGCAGCATAAGAAGTTGACGTGCCGAGTTGTCGTTTGTTGCAAAATTCAAAAAAGAGTCACTCAAATATACTATTAGCGTACTTTTTACACATTTCTCTGCTTTTTTCCAGGCATCATCCACTACATCCGGCATCTCGTTATCAATAACTTTTGACACATCTAATACTGCAAATAGAGCCCTAATTCTAGATTTCCAAACAGAATATTTCTCGCCATCAAATGGATTTATATTCCGCTTTGCCTTTTCCATTTTACGCACGTGGCATTTAATTAAAAAAAACCAAAAAGAAATTCTATTAGACTGGGCCCATAACCTGTTAAAAAACAAACACAAAACTTAATTTTCAGACCAATAACAACTTTATTGTTTTACTTAGATCTCAGATAGCTCATTCTGGCCCCTTGGGGCTTTTGTACGCGAATTTAAGCCTAAACTTAGAAATCATACTGAGGAAAACATTGTTAAATTACCAAAAGCAACCACTGATATAAAAACTGATTGGTAGAAATTCGCTAAGCATTTATTATCAAAATGTTAGAGGTCTTAACCGACAAAATTAACCGACTTGTACTTATACAGTTCCAATTTTAAATTCCATATAATTGGATTCACAGAAACATGGTTAGAACCTCACATTTTTAATAATGAGATTTTAAACAGCGAATTTCAAATATTTAGATCTGATCGACTGAACAGAATCGGAGGAGGTGTTCTATTTGTCGTACATTCCTCTATCCCATCTAAAGATGTTCTCGTTCCTGCAACCGACTTATTTGCATTGTATGTATTAAAGTCTTCGTTAATAGTTGCTTTATTTATTTAACCCTATCTTATATTCCACCCCATTCGGACTTATCTGTATATATGCAGCATGATTCTTTAATAAATAGTGCTACCTCGATGGCAAATAATGCAGATTCAATAATCGTTTTAGGAGATTTCAATTTACCGCGTGCTTCGTGGAAAGCTTTCGATGACGATATCGTACCGATTTGCAGTCGGACACGATTTTATGAGTTTTTCGAAAAAAAGTCCGAGTTGGTAAATGCTTAGATTTAGTATACGGTGATACCTCTTCAAAGTGTTCCCTTATTCAGAGTAATCCTCTTGTTCTATCGGAGGACTCGAATCATGCTGCTTTGGAAATATCTGTCGAAATCATAGGCAATGTACGGGATAGTAACCATCAAACTTCTAGCTTCTGTACTCGGTTTAACTTTGCAAAAGCTAATTTTAAAGAGTTAAATAGAGAACTTTCGACAATAACATGGCCTAATTTTATGGTTGATATTGAATTGAGTGTGTCCATTTTAATAATATTAGTACGAAATTATTTGAAAAGTATGTTCCAATAGTAATTGTTAATAAAAGTAAAAGTATAAGTCCTTGGTTTTCGAAAGAGTTATATAAATTGAAAAACAGAAAAACTCGAGCCGTTAAACATTTTAAAAAAACCGGTTCACTTGTCGCCTATTCTGAATCTTCTGTATTGAGTCGAGTATTTTGACCTAAACAAAAAATGTTATAATAATAACTTAAGTCGAAATACTGTGATAATTCTTCTAAAACTTTTTCCTATCAGCACGTGCTGTGCCCGAATACTTTAATTAACACTCTAATTATTTTTGAAGAAGACATCCTATATAATTTAAATAAATTAAAACAACCTTTTAGTTACGGCCCAGACATGATACCCTCATGATTCCTAAAAAATAGTGCCAAATATATTTACTTGCCTTTGACAAGGATATTTAATTAGCAAAGCTTTCGATAAAGTAAATCTTCCAAGATTTCTTCAATGGGTAGCTTCTTATATAATATTTATAATAGAACACAACGAGTGATATTTGAGGATACTCTTTCAGATACAATTAATGTCTCTTCAGGTATTCCGCAAGGTAGTCATTTTGGCCCGAGTCTGTTCTTGTTGTCTATTAACGATATCTCTTCTGTAATAGAATTCTCAAAAAAAATTTTATACGCCCACGACGTAAAGCTTTTTAAATCATACACTTCAACTGAGGAAAGGTGTCTGTTCAAACAGACTTATTCAATTTGGTTGCATGGTGTGATAGAAATAATTTGCTATTGAATTTGAATAAATGTAAGACGATGTGCTTTTCCCGTAGATCTTATGTAATAAAACACCATACTCTGGAGCAAGTTTTTAACTATGTTGATTTGGGAGTTAATATGGACCCTAAGCTTAATTTTTGTCTTCATATTGACACCATGGTCTTGAAAGCAAAAGCTGTCCTCAGTTTTGTTAAACGTTGGTCTAAAGAATTTAGAGATCCGTATATTACTAAAACACTTTATACAACTTTAGTTAGACCTATATTGGAACATGGCTCTGTTGTATGGAACCCTAACTACCAAATCCATTCTGACAAGTTAGAGTCTGTTCTAAAACAATTTTTACTTTTCGCCTTAGCGCATTTCCGATGGGATTCAAGGGTAAGTCTACCTCCATACACTAGTCGTTTAAAACTTATAAATCTATCTAGTCGTAGGAAAATGCTTGGCATAATATTCTTATTGAAAATCTTGAATAAAACAGTTTCCAGTTCTTTTCTCCTGTCTGAAATTAAATTTAATATCCCAGTTCGCTTTTCGGGGCTGTTTAGACCTTTACTGTTAAAATACTAAATCAAATTTCGAACTAAACGAACCATTCCGGCATATATGTCATGATTTTAATTCTCATTCCAGTACATTTGACTTATCTGTCTCACTTTTTAAATTAAAAAGACTTTATTGTTTTCTATTAATAAATAAAAATGTAACAATTTATTGTATCGTAACGATACATTTTAGCTGTAGAAATTTTTGTTTCTGTAGTTGAGCAGTTTTAGATCTTAACACTGGTGGATAGTATATGTTAAAAGTAAACGTTCCACGTGATGGACGACCAAAAATCGCAACCACACCAGAAATAATTGAGCCATTCCATAATATTGGTAGTGTAGACCGAAGTTTGACAAAGCGTAATACTGCTAATGCCATAGGCAACTCAGACAAACATGTACTTCATATTTTACATGGAAAGCTGTTTGGTAAGTTATTGCCGCACACGTTAGCAATTCAACAAAAGCTGAATCGAAAACAAATTTCTCAGCATAATTTGGAGCGTTTTAAGCAGAATAAAAAAAAATTCTTGCATCGTTTTATAACTATGGATCTACCACCTTGGTCCTAAATTGAACGTAGCAACAACGTTTACAGTGGAATGAAGCTGGTTGTTCAGCTCCAAAGCGATCAGCAAAGAAGGTTATGGCATCAGTTTTTTGGGATGTGAAAGGAATTTTGTTGTTTAATTATCTGCTGAAAAGTAAAATAATCAACTTAGAATATTATTGCAGCCTTTTAGATCAGCTGGATGAAAAAATTCGTGAGAAAAGACCTGGTTTGCAGCATAACAAAATCTGCACAAAATCCTGCTCACAAAGGCACAATGACAAAATTCAACGAATTAAAGTACGAATTGCTTGAGCATCCAGCAACTACTACCTCTTTAGAAACCTGAGACCCTTCCTTCGTGAAAAGCGTTTTTCGTCGAATGAAGAGCTATTACGGCTATTTTTATAAGTGTATTAAAGTTAAGGAAGATTAAATTGAATAAAAGACAAAAAATGCGATTGCTGATCTCTTCCTCGCATACCTATACTTAGATACATATATAACTATTTTTGCTTTTTAACTGCATTTTCTTTTTATGTATATATGTATATGTATTTTTTATACTCTTGTGTAATTGCACTGTTTTCGCACATAGGTTTATTTTGCGCTACTTATTTCTATACTCTCGCAACCTGTTGCTACAGAGTTTTGTTCACCTAACGGTTGTTTGTATAACCTGAAACTAATCCAGTTAGATATAGAGTTATATATATAAATGATCAGGATGAAGAGACGAGTTGAAATCCGGGTGACTGTCTGTCCGTCCGTCCGTCTGTCCGTCCGTCCGTGCAAGCTCTAACTTGAGTAAAAATTGAGATATCTTTATGAAACTTGGTAGCGTGAGACAGTTGGTATTGCAGATGGGCGTAATCGGACCACTGCCACGCCCACAAAACGCCATTAATCAAAAACAAATAAATTGCCATAACTAAGCTCCGCAATAAGATTCAAGACTGTTATTTGGTACACCGGATCACATTAGGGAGGGGCATCTGCAGTTAAATTTTTTTTTAAAGTGGGCGTGGTCCCGCCTCTAATAGGTTTAATGTGCATATCTCCTAAACCGCTAACGCTATAATAACAAAATTCACTGGAAGCAAATGGTTTTAGCACTTCTATTGACGGTGTGAAAATAATTGAAATCGGGTGGCAACTCCGCCCACTCCCCATATAACGGTACTGTTAAAAACTACTAAAAGCGCGATAAATCAAGCACTAAACACGCCAGAGACATTAAATTTTATCTCTGGGATGGTATGAAATGACTTTATAGGAACCGCGCTCAAAATTAGACAGTGGGCGTGGCACAGCCCACTTTTAGGTGAAAACCCATATCTTGAGATCTGCTTAATCGATTTCAACCAAATTCGGTGCATAACGTTGTTTTCATGTTTCTATGTCATAGTGCGAAAATGGGCGAAATCGGACTACAACCACGCCTACTTCCCATATAACACCATTTTAAATTCCATCTGATTTTTTCACTTTCCACTATGCAAATCAGGCAACAATGACTGTATTGGGATAAAACTTTGCGTGAATAATGCGATTAAAGTATACCACCTTGTGGCCAAAAATTGTCTAAATCGAATTAAAACTGTTTAAGCCCCTAAGTACTAAATATGTGGACCCCAGTGCCTATAGTTGACCTTCTACCGAAAATATCAGTCAATCCACAAAGAAATCTCAAACGAGTATACTATTTGACTTTGCGAGAGTATAAAATGTTCGGTTACATCCGAACTTAGCCCTTCCTTACTCGTTTGTTTTGCTTTCACTGCACTTTAGCTGTTTGGTCACTGTATTTATGGAAATACATAATTTTTTTTTAATATGTAGTGATTTTTGTTTAGGCTCGAAGGACCATGTTTACTTTTCTAACGTAGATTTCACCTTACCTTTTTTCACTTACTTACCAGGCTAAGAAAAGGTTTAAAATTAGGCAAAAGGGAAAACATGCACTGTTTTAACACTTTCCGAAACAAATGTATTTCCTCCTTTTTATACTCTCGCAACCTGTTGCTACAGAGTATAATAGTTTTGTTCACCTAACGGTTGTTTGTATCACATAAAACTAATCGAGTTAGATATAGGGTTATATATATATAAATGATCAGGATGAAGAGACGAGTTGAAATCCGGGTGACCGTCTGTCCGTCCGTCCGTCTGTTCGTCTGTCCGTCCGTGCAAGCGGTAACTTGAGTAAAAATTGAGATATCTTTATGAAACTTGGTAGACATGTTTCTTGGTACCGTGAGACGGTTGGTATTGCAGATGGGCGTAATCGGACCACTGCCACGCCCACAAAACGCCATTGATCAAAAACAAATAAATTGCCATAACTAAGCTCCGCAATAAAATACAAGACTGTTATTTGGTACACAGGATCACATTAGGGAGGGGCATCTGCAGTAAAATTTTTTTTTTAAAGTGGGCGTGGTCCCGCCTCTAATAGGTTTAGTGTGCATATCTCCTAAACCGCTAATGCTATAATAACAAAATTCAATGGAAGCAAATGTTTTTAGCACTTATATTGACGGTGTGGAAATAGGAGAAATCGCTTTGCAACTCCGCCCACTCCCCATATAACGGTACTGTTAAAAACTACTAAAAGCGCGATAAATCAAGCACTAAACACGCCAGAGACATTCAATTTTATCTCTGGGATGGTATGAGATGACTTTATAGGAACCGCGTTCAAAATTAGACAGTGGGCGTGGCACAGCCCACTTTTAGGTGAAAATCCATATCTTGAGATCTGCTTAACCAATTTCAACAAAATTCGGTGCATAACGTTATTTTCATATTTCTATATTATAGTGCGAAAATGGGCGAAATCGAACTACAACCACGCCTATTTCCCATATAACACCATTTTCAATTCCATCTAATTCTTTCACTTCCCACTATGCATATCAAGCAACAATGATTATATATATAACTTTGCGTGAATAATACGTTTAAAGTATGCCACCTTGTGACCAAAAATTGTCTTAACCGAACCGAAACTGTTCAAGCCCCTAAGTACTAAATATGTGGACCCCAGTGCCTATAGTTGACCTTCTACCGAAAATATCAGTCAATCCACAAAGAAATCTCAAACGAGTGCACCATTTGAGTTTGCGAGAGTATAAAATGTTCAGTTACATCCGAACTTAGGCCTTCCTTACTTGTTCTTTTTCAAAGTTGTTCACCGAGAGTTACAAAAGTAAGTATAATTAGTTGTAATTCAAAAAGATGTTGTAAAGTAAGTAAATGCAGACGACCGAGGAAAAACAGGGCGCAATTCCAGACGTTGTCTCTGTACGATCGCTGTATCGAAAAAGATGCCGGGCCGATTGCCGTCCATCCTTTTGTTAATGTTTTTGTTGGGTGTTGAACAGTTATGGAATCCGCAAGTGTGGCATCGTGGATGTTGTGTTGAGTGTGTGTGTTGGTGCGTGGTGTAATGATGTGGAATGTGAGTTGTGATATGATGAATACGGCATGTCAGTGTTGTGCGTCCGGGTAATATTGTGTGATAGCATATGGCTGTCATACAGATTGACCGATCTAAATCAAAATAAAGATTTTTTATACCCTTTAATGCTATAAGAAATACACTTGTGAAAGGGTATTATACACAAATATTTTAAAATTAGCATATTCTTATGATTAAAATTAATTAAAGCAATTAAATTTTTTACTAAACTTCCATAAACTTGAAGAACTTATGACCACATAACAGATTACGTTGTTAATTTATCGCATTTAAAACTCGAAAAAAATACATTATATACTACCACAATTTGTATACATTAAAGGAAATACATAGTTGGGGGAATCTGCAAAACTTTATAACAAATTATTTTGTGTATGACTTCAATATTTGTCATTAGACGAAATATTGAAATTTATACAATCATATTCAGTATTTTCTTAATTTATACAAAAAGTCGTGAACTCAATTAGAAATTAACTGGTCACGATTGAAAATGCCTAAAAGATTACGCCAAGGCAGCCCAGCCAAAACAGTATGTTATGTTTATTATATATATATGTATATATGTATATATTAGGTTGGTAACTAAGTAAGTAAGTTGTTTTAAGTGATTTTCAATGCATGTATGTGATACCTGAAGCTTCTCTGCAATCTCACGTGTTGTACTGTCGATCCGAATCGATTATTGCTTTGATTAGGTCGTCATCAACTTCAACTGGACGACCAGAGCGTTTTTCATCTTTGAGTGAAAAATCACCAGAACGAAATTTGGCAAACCAATTTTGACACTACCGTTCTTTTATAGATTCGTCGCCATAAACAGCACAAAATAAAAATGTTCTTTTGATCTTCCATTTTTCAACAAACACCAAACGAAAACTACGCAACCGATCAAAAAACTTTTTTTTTACTGATTGACAGCTGAATTGCAAACTATCAATTAACAAAATGTGTTTTACATTTGGACTACGCTAACAAATCAAAAAATTCAACTGAAGCAATCTATGAGTGAAATCTGCAATTACTACCAACCCAATATTTATATCGGTCCGCTATATGACGAATGTAGTAATGTTCCATCTCTGGTTTGTAGTTTTTTGATGTAAGTATATGTACATGCACATTGGTCATTAGTTCCTAGTTATTATATGGTAGTTTGGTGCTAAAAATAGAGGTCTTTTGTTCATATCTTCCCTTAAGCCATATATGCGGAGGTCCTTCAGTTGATTTTTATGGGATATATGTATATCGACGACGAATGAATATCATCGAATTAATATTATTATTTTATTATCATAAGACATTTAATTAAGCTCAACTATAATCTCTTATGTATTTTTTGAAGCTGTTTATAGATCTTAAAAATAGCCTTGAAAAGTGTGAGCTCCCTTTTTATTGGGACTCTAATTTAAATTTATACGAGCAAATTGGAGAGTCTGGATTGGCTGATATGAGAAGATGTGTGCGAAGTAAAACAAGATTACTAGAAAACTATGCAAGGCTGAAAGTTAAAACGGAAGCTGATCATATCAAAGTTTACAAAACTTTTTGTGAGTATATTAAAATAATACACCTATTTTTTTATATAAATATCCAATGAAGTATCCATGTTTCATCTATTGTCACAAATCGGTGCAGAAACTCGTTCTATTTCATTTATTCAGTGTCATATTGTCTTTTGAAAGTCAAAGACGTATATAATTTTTATTTGAAGAAAATCTTTAATAATATGACCCACGCATTTTTTTGAGACGCCAATGATCTTAACTAACTTACTTAAATTGATTTAATTTAATTTAATATTCGCAATGATTTGTTAAGTTACTACCTATCATTTGTGCTGGTACGCTTACGACGAAATTCTGTAAACCTAAACTGAACCTTTTAATTTTATATTTGTTATAATAATGCATCAACGGTGTTTTCCATTAGAAAACATTGCTTTATCCAAGAATCTTTCTTTATATTAGAGTAAATTGCCTAGTCTAAGGTAATGATAACGATCACTTTTTTGTTGCGTGATTTTTTTCTTTCATAAAGTTCGAGCTGCCGATAATCGCAGCTTCGTAGTAAATTTGCGCTTTAGTTCCTGTTCTATTTTGTCAATACTCGTACCGTCTTTGTACTATTCGCGCTAAAATTACATTCGATCACACGACAAAGTCATCAGAATTTCCATTGATATTATATCTATGGATAACTAACCCAAATCAATAATTACATTGATTTATAAGTAGACTACGAATTCTGGTGTGGAATCACCCCACGGGCTCGCCTTCAAAATTACTATAGTTGAAAAATTATAAAGTATTATATTATAACTAAGCTTAAATGTTAAGATTCAAAACAATAGTTTGATGCAATGAATCACAAAAGGACTGAACCAAACTTGGTGAGAGCAAATCTTATCGGAAAAGAAAAAAGGGATAAACTCAATCCAATGCCTCCCATAGCCCCCATATCCCTAATGTTAGGATTTTTAAACTTTCTGTGGACGTTATACCATATACGTATGTATATCAGTCAATATGTGAGTCATCTTAGTGAAATTCAGAGAGCCTCTTTTTCTCTCTTCAGAAAGAAACGTGTAAAAAAAAGTTGTTGGTATGTAAAAATAGGTACCTTAGTTTAAAACCTATTAAAATGGTTAAAAATAACAAGTTTTTAAGAACACGTATTAATGTTTATTTTATTAAATATTTTTTTAATTAAATATTTATTTAATAAATATATAATACGTATTTACACAAGCATTGTTACTAAAAAAAGAAAGATATATACTCTAAGAAAATTTGCCTATACAAAATTACTTTACTAAACACTTCTGATTGCATTGATAGATGATGATGAAAAATATTAAGTCATTTGAAATTTGCTTATATGCAGAAAAAGGGAATGCAACTATTACAATTGCTCTGACCAGTAAACTTACTTGTATACACAAAAAAAGAGATCCTCAAAATTTGTAATATGAACATATATCGCAAATAATAAATCTGACAAATGAAATTTATGGTCAAACAATTTTGAATCATGCTACATGAAATAAAACCGTGTAAAAATTAAAAAAAAAAATTTCAAACCATATTGAATCAAAACCGTGTAAAAATCCCGAATTAGGTGTATCTTGATGCCAAAAATGGATAAAATCGGGTCAATATTATTCGTACCCATATACCTACTATAAGAGTTTCAAACTTCCGGTAGGTATTATACCGTATATATCGGTCAATATGTAAGATATGTAAAGAAAATTAAGTGAACTTATAGTATGGGATATATTATAGTTTAATTCTGAAAATGTGTGAAATCGCTCCACGAATTACCCAAGCTTCCATATACTACATATACGTACTTTTTTAGGAGACTATATTGAATTTGTAAGTTATCTTAATGACAAGATCTTTTGCTGGTAATAATATGTCTTGTGCCAGAAATGGATCAAATCGGGTCAATATTACTCATAGTCCCCGACATTGAAAATAGCGAAAATGTGTCAAATCTGTCAACACATTACTTTTGCATTTGTATTTCATTTTATTAGGTTATGTAGGTTAGTTTTAGACAAATATCGCAAACACGAAGCAAAATATAGTAATAAAACTAAATGAGTCTACGACTTATAATATAAGTTAATAATATACCAAATATAATTGTAATTTAATTGAATTCTTACGCAAGAATTTTTATACTCTCGCAACCTGTTGCTACAGAGTATAATAGTTTTGTTCACCTAACGGTTGTTTGTATCACCTAAAACTAATCGAGTTAGATATAGGGTTATATATATATAAATGATCAGGATGAAGAGACTAGTTGAAATCCGGGTGACTGTCTGTCCGTCCGTCCGTCTGTCCGTCCGTCCGTGCAAGCTCTAACTTGAGTAAAAATTGAGATATCTTTATGAAACTTGGTAGACATGTTTCATGGTACCGTGAGACGGTTGGTATTGCAGATGGGCGTAATCGGACCACTGCCACGCCCACAAAACGCCATTAATCAAAAACAAATAACTTGCCATAACTAAGCTCCGCAATAAGATACAAGACTGTTATTTGGTACACAGGATCACATTAGGGAGGGGCATCTGCAGTTAAACTTTTTTTTAAAAAGTAGGCGTGGTCCCGCCTCTAATAGGTTTAATGTGCATATCTCCTAAACCGCTAATGCTATAATAACAAAATTCACTAGAAGCAAATGCTTTTAGCACTTCTATTGACGGTGTGGAAATAGTTGAAATCGGGTGGCAACTCCCCCCACTCCCCATATAACGGTACTGTTAAAAACTACTAAAAGCGTGATAAATCAAGCACTAAACACGCCAGAGACATTAAATTTTATCTCTGAGATGGTATAAGATGACTTTATAGGAACCGCGTTCAAAATTAGCCAGTGGGCGTGGCACAGCCCACTTTTAGGTGAAGCCCCATATCTTGAGATCTGCTCAACCGATTTCAACCAAATTCGGTGCATAACGTTGTTTTCATGTTTCTATGTCATAGTGCAAAAATGGGCGAAATCGGACTACAACCACGCTTACTTCTCATGTAACACCATTTTCAATTCCATCTGATTCTTTCACTTTCCACTATGCAAATCAGGTAACAATGATTATATCGGGGTAAAACTTTGCGTGAATAATGCAATTAAAGTATGCCACCTTGCGGCCAAAAATTGTCTAAATCGAACCAAAACTGTTCAAGCCTCTAAGTACTAAATATGTGGGCCCCAGTGCCTATAGTTGACCTTCTACCGAAAATATCAGTCAACCCACAAAGAAATCTCAAACGAGTATACCATTTGACTTTGCGAGAGTATAAAATGTTCGGTTACATCCGAACTTAGCCCTTCCTTACTTGTTAATATAAAGTTTTGCCAACACGTGAAAGTATTTCCCAGTCTTTGATCTTTGGAAAATGCGAGAGTGTAAATGTTCGGTTAAACACAAAATTAGCCCTTCCTTACGAGTTTTTAATAATTTTCATTTTAAACATGGTTAAAAATTCGATTCCACATTCATTGTTATACACACCGTAATGATCTGTATTTGCATATATTGCTTTGTAATTGATGCAAGAAGTTTGGGCAACCACAGTGAATGCAGAGGAGCTGGTTGCGCTCGCGAGCAAACTTTGCGCGTTGGTTTTGGTAATGTCTATCTGTCCCGTTTAACAGACAATATTAAAATTAATTGAGATACTTAATAAGTAACGAAAATAAGTTGGTACTCCCAATATAATGTAAAAAAAAACGTATATAGTCCCAGTAGGGCACGCGTCCACGTCCACTTTTTTAACCTCGACTTTGCTATAATCCCTTATGTCAAGATAAAGTTTAGATTCGTATCATCCCTTTTTATACTCTCGCAACCTGTTGCTACAGAGTATAATAGTTTTGTTCACCTAACGGTTGTTTGTATCACCTAAAACTAATCGAGTTAGATATAGGGTTATGTATATATAAATGATCAGGATGAAGAGACGAGTTGAAATCCGGGTGACCGTCTGTCCGTCCGTGCCAGCTGTAACTTGAGTAAAAATTGAACTTGGTAGACATGTTTCTTGGTACCGTGAGACGGTTGGTATTGCAGATGGGCGTAATCGGACCACTGCCACGGCCACAAAACGCCATGTTATAATGTTATAATAACAAAATTCACTGGAAGCAAATTTTTTTAGAACCTCTACCCACAGTGTGAAAATAGTTGAAATCGGGTGGCAACTCCGCCCACTCCCCATATAACGGTACTGTTAAAAACTACTAAAAGCGCGATAAATCAAGCACTAAACACGCCAGAGACATTAAATTATATCTCTGGGATGGTATGAGATGACTTTATAGGAACCGCGTTCAAAATTAGACAGTGGGCGTGGCACAGCCCACTTTTAGGTGAAAACCCATATCTTGAGATCTGCTTAATCGATTTCAACCAAATTCGGTACGTAACATTCTTCTCATATTTCTATGTTATAGTGCGAAAATGGGCGAAATCGGAGTACAACCACGCCTACTTCCCATATAACACCATTTTAAATTCCATCTGAATCTTTCACTTTCCACTATGCATATCAAGCAACAATGATTATATCGGGGTAAAACTTTGCGTGAATAATACGTTTAAAGTATGCCACCTTGTGACCAAAAATTGCCTAAATCGAACCAAAACTGTTCAAGCCCCTAAGTACTAAATATGTGGACCCCAGTGCCTATAGTTGACCTTCTACCGAAAATATCAGCCAATCCACAAAGAAATCTCAAACGAGTATACCATTTGACTTTGCGTGAGTATAAAATGTTCGGTTACATCCGAACTTAGCCCTTCCCTACTTGTTTTACTTAGTTTTTTATAGTACTTTCACATTATTATGTGAACCAGCCTTATTGCAAACTTCGTTTGAATAAAATCAATCCCATGTGTTTTTATATTCACGCGAACGAAAACTTCGTATCACGAATTTCGTGTGAATAAAAGCTTATGTTGTGATTTCGATTATGCCATTGTGAACTTCGGCAATCTGTCACACATGTTTTTGTTTTGATTTAGTGGCATTGAAAAAAACTTTGTAAAAGCGTGTTTTTACTTTTAATTATAAACATATCTTGTTGGATCTAATCAGATCTGCTAAGTATTAGCTGCATAAGTTATGCAGATAACAGTTTTCGAGGCCCAATTTGCGTTCTCTACCACAAAAAAAAAGATGTAATGGTATATTTCAAGGAATAATAGACTTAAAAAAAACCTTTGGTAGCAACTTGAAAATCGATTTTTTCATTCTGAAATCGATTTTGATGGTGGTCCTTGCTATGGAAAGAATCATGTAATTTCATTCAGAATACATGTACTTTTTCCTTGTTTTCTTTTTAAAAACCTTTTCCTATATCAGGATTTTCAGCCTTAGTGTTGAACAAAAACGTCAACCGCATTTTGTGACTAAGCCTTAGTTCATATATAAATATAGTAAGTTTTTATAAAGTAAGTATGCTTGCTGATGGATTCACAAAAAAAATTACATCTACGATTAGGAAAATTTTTCGAATACTGGAGATTTTTCCCATGTGAAGTTCACGATAAGAAAAACACAAATTTGTGAATTTTTCAATTGGAAATGACGTTGACACGAAGTTTACAATAAAACTGGATGTGTTTTCCGTCAATGCCACCAAAATAATTAGCAAAAAACTACTGTTTTTATTTCCAGCACATTTTGTTCTGTTCACTAACGCACTTAATTTTTTAATACGGCGCATAACACGTACACCCACGTCTGTCTACTGTCTGTTTACTGATATGATAACAGGAAGCAAAGAGACGTTGAAAATTATACGAAGCCAGGTATCTGTATAAAATGTGTAAAATGTATAAAACCAGTATATATATACTAGTTCTAATGTTTCATAAAGAAAATACAAGAATATACATATAACATTTAACTAAAATATAAAAAATACTAATCTAATGCAAAACTTTCCAAAATATTACATCGATAAAGAATATACAGAAATATATAATGCAGCGAATACTTTTGCATGTGCATGTGTGTATGTAAGTATTACCACAAAAATCACTTTCGGCACTTCCTTTCTTCCTCTTATAACTCGTTAAACTCCTTTTGTATGTACATATGTATATACGTACATGAATGAGAGAGGAGGAGTACACGATAGTGCCTCCCAGCCCGGTGTTCTCAAGGAGCCTCGCTATTCTGCAACAATTTATAATGTATATTGTATCAATTAATCGATAGTTCAGAGGGCTCGAGTTAAAAAAATAACGGTTTTCCTTTCACACATGTTTAATTGCGAAATCAGAAAAATGAGTGTTCACTATGAGAAACATTTTGAAGCAACTCTTCTAACGAAGCATCTTAATAGCACAACTCAGTAAGAGTTTCTAGTCACTATTTGAGATATTTTGAAGTAAAGTCGCAAAACGCTTTGTGCCTATAACAAACTTGTTAAGACGGCCAATATCCATTTCGGCTAAGTATTCAGGTCCGACGAAAGTGTGATTGCCGAGATGTTTCAGTCTCAGCCCAGCGAAAGCCGGGCATTGGAGGAGAAAATGCCGGAATGTTTTCACCTCACCCTTCTCAATACAACTTTGGCAACTGGCATCGGGTAGTACTCTAAGCCGTACCGCATGAGTACCCATTAGATAGTGTTCAGTGAGAATTCCTACCATAACGGCGGGATGCACTTTGCTCAGGGCTAGAAGTTCCCCCGACCTACTGCGATCCACTCTTGGCCAGGAAGATCTCGCGGTCGCAAAGGAGTTGGTCGTCGACCAGCGTCTGCTGAGTGCACGCGAGGTCCATTGATCTAAAGCTAGAAGACAAGACGTTAAAGGAGATCCAACTCGATCCCATTCCGATGTGAGCGAGGCAAGGTGCCCCCCTGGCTAGCTCATCAGCTTTGCAGTTTCCAACGATTCTGCTGTGACCAGGCACCCAAACGAGCCTGATGTTGGAGTAGCCAGATGCTATTTCTAGTGAGGACAGACATTCCTTGACTAGCTTTGATTGCACGGTTCGCGCGCTCAGAGCCACCTTGATCGCAGTCACTTCCGTCTGAAAAACACTACATCGATAGCCTGAAGCTAAGATTGACGGAGAGCTCCTTGCAGGAAATCCCCCTCCAACCTTCCCTCCTAGCTTCGATCCATCCGTGAATAAGCTCACCGCGCCTTTTCTCCAGCGGCTTCTTTCCCTCCACATGTCGCTTGTCGAAATATGAGCAGAGAAAGAGCCGCCTTGAGTGGCCCCAGTGACGCAGTGATCTAAATTTTCCGGAATCCAGCTGAAGGAGGAAATAATTTCTGCGTGTTCTTGTTCGGACCTCTTCATAAGCCCAGCTTCCCTGAGCCTTATAACACACTTCGCAGCAATGCACCTACCGGCAATGTCCACAGGTGATATGTTTAAAATAGCATTAAGAGCTGTTTTAGCTGTGGTCCGCAGTACACCGGAGATTCCGATGAGCGCCGCTCAAGCTTTTTAGCCAGTGTGGACATTTCGAGCGCACTCCACCAGATGAACACACCATAGAACATTATTTTATCAACTACGGTTTCGTAGAGCCAGAACACCACCTTAAGTGAGAGTCCCCACCCTATCGAGGATAAGCCCTAGGTATATCACTTTATCAACAGGTTGAAGACGTGAACCCCCGAAAGAGGGGAGAGGCACATTTGGGATCTTATACCTCCTATAAATAAAACCATTTCGCTTTTACTTGGTTTGACGGCTAGGCCCCTTCTATTCGCCCAGCTAGATACCACGTTTAGGTCCCTTTGGTGAGCTCGTAGACGGTATTTAGGAATTTTCCCTTAACCATAAGAACCACATCATCAGCAAAGGCTGGCACCCGACAGCCGTGCTCCTCGAGTTCTATAAGTAGGTTTACCGCCAAGATCCAGAGAAGTGGGGAAAGTACCCTCCCTGCGGAGTACCCCTATTAACTTTTCTGGTTGACTTGGCGCTAATCCACTCCGCTACGACAGACATAAGTCTGCAATGAAGACATAAGTCTCTCCAACGTCCAAACAGAAACGAGGATAGGCTGATGGGTCTGAAATCTTTTTTACCGACGTGAGAGCTTTTGCCGGCCTTCGGAATAAAAGTAACCTTAACCTGTCTCCAGACCTTCGGGACACGGCCCAATCTAACACAGTTCGCATAGATTTGGGCCAGCCAGCTGCATGACATCTTAATAGTGCGCTGTAGTTGCGCTGGAATAATGCCATCGGGCCCCGGGGACTTAAAGGGTTTGAAGGATTTCAACGCCCAGGTAAGGTGACGATCGTCCAAAAGGTCCAAGAAGGCTGTACAGCCCTCCTGCAGCTCCCCCAGTGGCACTTCTTCAGCAGAGTGATTTAGTGGAAAATGAGCATCCCGGAGTAGTTTCAACGACTCCTCGCTGCTCGTTGTCCAACTACTATCTGCATTTTTTAGATACCCCACTGGAGTATGATTTTTTACAAGAATGCGCCTGAACCTCATGACAGCCCTATACACTACCGCAGAAAGCTCTCCATGAGGCTCTCTTGGTTTTCTTCAACTCGGTCTTGTAAATGGCCTGTCCAGCCTTGTACAACACCCAGTCGTCACCAGAGCCACTTTTACGGGCTTTGTTGAAAAGTCTTCTGCTCGAAGATCTGATCTCTGTTAGCTCCGAAGTGCACTAGGGGGGTTTCCCTTAATTTTCTGAGTTCTCAGATGACAGGAGCTTTTAAGAGTAGTTCTACTCACAGAGCTGAAAGCCTCGACGAGCTCATCAATCGAATCCGCAAATAGGAAGTCGAATCCTATCGGGTGCGGTTGAAAGAGCTGATCGAAGCTTCCTGCAGTGCAAGACCCAGTTGTTATTTCTGAAATTTCTATAGGTTTTTAACTCCAGGCGCGAGTCGTCCAAGCAGGCTCTGGTTCTACCTATGCTGCTTGCCGCCAAGAGCTTATGGCTTTTTGTCCTTAAACCAGAGATATCGTTGGTGCTCAGCCACGGTTCCTGGATATGGACAACGTCGGCTGCGTCCCGTCCTAGACGAAGCTATAGATCGGCGGAGGCCGCCTTTGAGTCCTGGAGGTTAATTTGGAGAATCCTTATCCTCCAAACCCCTCTCCAGTTGTGCGAGCTCCGCACCGTCATCCGTACTGTCGACCCCAGGCTCCTCGAACAGGCGCTCGAGACTAACGATGGTTCCATCATCCCCTGACGATCCGCGTTCCGTGCTTATCACATCCAAGAGGATAGGGTCGATGTCCATTTTCGAGTGGGAGAGTTCCCACTCTCTTCCATCCAAGCTGGAGGCAGCGGGCCATCCGCCCTGGCCTCAGTTGGGAGTATCCTAAGAACGACCCTCTCGAAGCCATAGCTTATGGCCTCCATTGCAATGATGAGAGGAGCGGGGGACTCCTTGTTTAGGAGTATCATCGCTTGCCGATATGGTTCCCCTCAAGCCTAACCATCCTCCACTCTTGGGTGGGGAGAGATGGATTGCCGAGGTTTCTGCAGGCACTTTCACATCTTGTGGGTTATCCAGATCTTCCCCTGACCATCAGTTTTCTGAGCAGCCTGCTTGCCACCGGTTTCGACCTGCTGTCTTCCTCGTCCTTAGTTATGTTGTTGTTGCTACTCATTTTGAATTGGGTTCCTACTCAGAGCCGCTATCGATCGCCTGGAAAGGTAGTCGAGTTTTATGGTCCCAAGGTTGTCTCAATTACGAGACCAAGGCGAGGGTTGACGCACGCCCTTATGAGGCAATGCGCTCAGAGCCGACCAGCGCAAAGAAGGAGTCATCTCAATAAACAGCTACCACCTCAACTTAATAATGACAGTAGGGGAACGTACTCTGAGGCCTGCCATGGTTTTAACGGGACGGAGGCGGCCTTGGCAATAGGCCATTAGCCCTTTCTGCAGGGTGTCACACCTACTTAGGTGACAGAATACCACGACTACCAGCCCAGGGTTCAAACTGATCCATCTGATAGTCCAAGCTATTTCCGTGTCGAGCAAAGGCCAAATCTATAGGAGTTCTAGAAAGGCTGTAAAGACCGCAGGTCATTTAGCGTTACCCAGGATGCACCGCGAGGAGGCGAACCTGCTCTACATTCCTCTTTAATCACAAAAAACTATCTCAAATGTTTCGCCTGATATTAAGTAAGTCACAAAACTGATAAGAATTCTTGTTTCCCATTTTGAATATACTGACACTTCACTTATAGAGGTCAGTATAGATATATCGATTGTCGTTTTTTATATTTTGTAAGCAACTCAAATACATAAAAAATAAAATCAATTTGAAATAAATGTCGTAACTATTGTGATTCAAAGTTAACATTTTATTTTAATTTTTATTGGTAACTATGCTTTTTGACTGCGTTACAGAAAATTTAATATTTTTTATCGACATTATATATATATTCATTTAGGTTTTTTATACATACATCTCTAAATAACGAAATGTAACAGCTGATTAGATCTGTTCGTTTTCAATTGAGAGATTTTTGTAACTGTCACGTACTGATTTGCAAAATCGTCACAAGTCACAAAAATTGTCTCTAATTTAAAATCTGAAATTTAGAGACTTGTGACTGTATCAAACTACTGAATTGCGATATAAACGTCCGAAATGGAATATTAAAAAAACTGCAAAATATTTAAATAAGAGTTGTACGTTTGGGAAGAAGTGTCCTGACTATTATAGAGAAATTGTAAGCGGAGAGCTATTGAAGAAACCACTGCTCAGTCTAAGAGAAGCTAAAAAAATTTTGTTTGAAAAGGGATTATATATACATATGTATCTCTAAATACTATACGGGACAGACTTCAGAGAACTGGCATCAAACATTCAAAAGCAAACATTGTTTGGCTAAGAAAAGAACAAACATTTATTCAAAGTAATGTTAAGCAGCTCTAAACTTGAATGATAAAACTTTATATAGGTAAAAGACTTTAGCAAGAACAGACTGAAAGCAAGAAAACCATTTTGTTACTTTAGATTGGCCATCACAGTCACCAAACGCCAATCCAATAGAGAATAGACACTTTGAAAAACAATAACGTTATATTTTGAACGCACTGAATGATAATGCTAGAGTTGCGAATCATCAATTAATTGAATTAAATTCTTTTTTTTTTGGAAAATGTCATCACATATCACATCATCTTGGATTAAAAATTAGAGTCCAAAACCGGAATTAAAAATAGAAAATTTAAAATCTTGAATTAACCTTGGTTGATACATTAAAAAAAGTAAATAAAATTAAAAATTTAACAATTAAAAAAATATTGACCAAGTAAGGAAGAACTAATTCCGGGTGTAAGGAAGAACTAAGTCCGACTATTTTATACTCACGCAATTTTTAAATACATACAACCATTAGTTTGACATACTTTACATCTAACTAACACAAATACTTATTCCATAATAATTATATTATATTAGTGCCGGGGGAAGGTACACATAGATAGACATCGGATCTATAATTTTCCTTCATTTATTTCAGATATATGATATATAAACTTAACAATATTGGGTATAAGAGGGAAAGTAATTGGAGTCGCGGATACTTACATATAACGGGTTTGCATGTAGCCCGATTTCATTCATATTCAGCTTGTGGTTTGATGATAATATTGACCTAATATACTATTTAAAGTTAACTGGAAAATTGGAAATCACTATGATAAGTATAATATATTTGGGCTAAGATAAGTATTGACTTAGTTATAACCCTTTTTGGACAATCAATTATTTCAGAAAACCGCTCTCTGAATTTCATTAAGATAGCTCAGGTTGAAAAAATACTGTTTTTGGTACGAAATATATATTTTTATTTCATATAATCTCCCTTAACTTTAATACACTTATTGACACAATGATTCACCTATAATGACTTTCCGGAAGCTCTTCAAAATACCTGTCTACGGCTGTAATAGCTCTTTATTCGACGAAAAACGCTTTCCACGTAGGAATTGTTTCAGGTTTTTAAAGAGGTAGTAGCCGCTGGGAGCCAAATCTGGTGAATACAGTGGATGCTCAAGTACTTCGTACTTTAATTCGTTGTATTTTTTCAAAAAATTCTTTTTTTCTCTTTGTGAGCCGGTGCATTGTCTTAATGAAAAAGTATTCAGAGTTAATTGTTTTAGCTTTCAGCAGATAATCAATCAACAAAATTCCTTTTGCATCCCAAAAAACTTCTTGTTTCAATTTAAGATCATGGTGGTAGATCCATAGTTATAAATTCCATTATATTCTGCTTAAAACGCTCCAAATTATGTTAAGAAATTTGTTTTCGATCCAGTTTTTGTTGAATTGTTAACGTGTGCGTTCATATGTAATTCTCCATGTAAAATATGAAGTACTCGTTCGTCTGAGTTAGTCAAACTTGAATCTTCACTAACAATATTATGAACTGGCTCAATTATTTCTAGTGTGATTGCGATTTTTGGTTGTCCTTCACGTGGAACGTTTACGTTTAACATTGATAGTATGACCACGGTTAAATTCACCAGCCCAAAATTCAGCGGTGCGTTTGGTAGGTGAGGACTCCTTATACACTTTTAACAAATTCTCATAAATTTCATTTGCTTTTAAACCGTTGAAAACAAAGAATCTCATCACTGCGCGATATTCAATTTCTTCCATATTAAAAAAATACTCTGATATGTCAACTTCAAATGGCTTGCAAACAAAGAAATAATTGACAAATTGACTTGTAACTTTGCATGTGTTCTCAGAGAGAAACATTTCAACCAACCTGCACATTGTACAAGTATTTACTCGTAGCAAAGTTAATGAAACTCGAATATAAAAGACCGGTTTAATGCTTCCCCCAAAGCACCCCGCTCCAATTCACGCTGCCTTTTCGAAAGTAGTATCGCACCAAGGTAAATATTTTCTGGTTTCTGTTTCTGTTAAACCACCCGATACGATGGCAGAGAGAAGTTAAATAGGTGTAACATTACATTTTTGAGGCGGCGTAAATATTATATACAAAGCTGCAGTCTTGCTACAAAGGATTTAAAATTGAGGCACACCGCAGACAAAATTGCAGGGGGGATGTAGAAAAAAACAAAATACGCTGTATTGTAACTGATAATGGGGAAAACATGGTAAATGCTGCAGTTTCTTTGGTTGGAAAATCTGGCCATTTACCATGTTTTGCTCACACTCTAAACTTAACTGTGGAAACTTGTTAAAATTAAATGAAATATTTTCTAAAGTAAGGGCTATTGTTTTATGGATAACACTCTACTTAATTGCTCACACTCTAAACTTAATTGTGGAAACTTTTTAAAATTAAATGAAGTTAAAGATGTATTTTCTAAAGTAGAGCTATTGTTTTATGGATAAGAAATATTGTCATCAATTCGGATAGATGTCGACGCGAAGAGATCGAATCAGGCGTTGCTGCAGGTGCAACAAAAAGGCAGATGATTTTGTTTACCTCTAATGGATCCGAAATGCTTTCGGGTAGTGAGATTGAGGCAACTAAACAAATAATAGTTATACTAAAACCTTTCGAATTTGCAACCCGGAAACTCCTGCTGAAAAGTATGTTACGTTGACAAAAATCATTCTAACTATTAATTGTATGTATACTCAAATTAAGGACACGAAAAGTTTAATACTAGCTATTTCAGTTATGATAAAACAACCTTATTTAAATTCAAAAACGTTTTGGTCAAGTTGAGTACCATAGTAGTATTGCAATGGCTACCATACTTGATCTCAGATTCAAGCGTGTATATTTCACTACTGGCCTGTGCTAGGAGTATTCAAAGGCTGAGAGATCTTGTAAAAAGGAATCAAAAAGTAGTAGTGATTCGAATGATTATAATAAGGTATTTTATGATTTTTGGAAACATCACCGCGAACTTATTTAAAAAAACAGAAGCAAAAAGAAAATATGGACGAAGTTTTTAATATTTTAATTATTTTCTTTGAAAATAAGTTGAAATTTAAAGCTGAGAAAGTACTTTCAAGTACAAGGTATCATCCTACATACAGTACTTTGCATAGCATCGAGTACTATCTCCGATACTTTAAAATGAGTATTAGCTTAGCATCAGGTACATAGTGGTATCGGAACATCACTAGTTATTGGTATAAAATGCGAGAGCAGTCCAAGTTGCGAGAGTTGAAATGAACATACTTAATTATTTTTAACTGCAAATATTTTACAAATTTAAAATGAGCATTTATAAATTATTAGTTTGATATACGGAATTTGACAGAATTCGGTTATTTGTTTTTCAATGTCCTCTATTACAGGAAACGCTATTAAAATAATTTCAACAATGACGTCTTTTGGCCTAAAGAATTCGCGCTGAACTTAGTTCAAATATTGTTAAAAATTGTCATGGATGTAGAATTTCAGTTATTTGTCTTCATTTTGAACGTCATCATTGGGTAAAAGCTCACACCTCCATGTTTTCAATAGACAGTCCTTTAAGGATATTCACTAGTGTTTTCAAACACCCCTCTTTAACTGTTTGCTAATTCCTGCTCTCGTAGTCACTGTTTGCAAGCAGTTGGATTATCGGCCACAGAACGTTTATTAGTCCTTCGGTCAGCGTTCCCTTCTACCGGGATAAAACTGTTCTACGAACCTTTTGGTTAATAATTTTGTTAACAACCAACTATTATTATATAATATATCTTAAAATTTGTGTCATCTTAACTGTAACAGAGCATAAAAATTATTGCATAAAAATATTTGGAATAAAACTAACAAATTCTCTTTTTCTAGTGTCAGTCACGGAATTAAATAATATAAAAAGTACAGCAGTTCCTGAGGACAAGTCTGCAGAGAAAATAGAAAAAAATAGTGAAGTGTTTAGAAGATGTATAATATTTTAACTAATTTCTTTTAACTTGTTAGCATTAATAACCAAGACGGAAGACTACATCGAAATTTTTTACTTTTGACTTATAGCTGTAAAACAATAAATAAACACTATTAAAGGAAAGTACGATACTGTTCTTGCTATGCTACCGCCTACCAAAAAATCGGGTTTTCATCCCCGACCTCACGCCTTTGGTAATTTTATATCCTCAAAGAAATCTGAATAGAATTATACAAAACATGTAAATTATAAAGTCTAATGTTATTAAGTAGTAAAAATTATCTAATATATTTTATTATTTATTCTATTCAAAGAAAATCGTGCAAAAATTATTAAAGAAAAATTAATAAAGAAAAATAAAATAAAAATACAGAATTTTGCTTTGGTTGGTTGAAAAGGGACCGCAATCGGCCGCTCTAAGGACATCATTAGGCGCCTTGTGGTCTCGGGTGATAACCAATTTAATTTGAAGCATTACCCTTTAAATTTTGTGAAGGTGGGATATTAAGGGTAGGTCCCTTGTGATGACCATTACAATATTACTAAGTTCGTTTTTGTAGAAGCTAGAAGTAGAAGCTTTTAGGTCTGTCCACCATCAACACTACTCCACAGTATCTTTGTGGTTTGCCCCGTGTTGCTATTGTACTAAGACCTGAGGTGTTCCTCTAGGGTCCATTGCCTCAAATAACCCTTAATAACTTGAAGGAGCTGAATGGTCTAGGACAGCTTATTGGAATTGTGTACCCAGATAATATTATCAGAGTTACCCACTGAGAGTCTGGTAATTGCCTGCTTGCATAACCTAACGCAGTGAGACTTAGTATTGACGCTATGAAGGCTTGGCTGTCCACTAGAAATTTTATGATCATGTTGGTTAGAACATAAGCCCACTTGACCTCTTCTGCTATGCCAAGAATTTCGGCCTGAAAGACTGAATTATAGTCATTTAGTTTGAAGCTACCTTCCTACCTCCAGGACCATTGCATTTGTTCTAGGGGATTATTTCACCACTTTTTCGATAATGTCATCCACCACACCACTGCGCCGTATGTAAGTTTGGGACGGATGACACTTGTGTTGGCCCAATAGAACATGTATAGTCGTAAGCCGACAGTTAGGACGGGACTTTCCGCCAAGTTGGCGAAGATGTCAAGGGCCGTTTCTATGAGCCGGGAGAGGCAATTAAAATTCATCCCTGAAGAAGTTTTATCTGTCGAGTATTAATTCATGAATCAAAGTGACCCAAAAGATATCTCTTTCCGAGGTGCCTCAAGTGATCTGGTGAGCGACTTTTATATCTTCCCCTTGTCTATTGCTTAACATATAATATGAGGTAACCAGACCAGCAGGTTCTAATTAATGTCAAAAGAAGCGATAGCCGATATCAGTGTAGCCGTACAAGCGTTGTTGAATGCACCTTCCACGTCAATTAATACTGTTGGTGTGAATTCTCCTTTTTGCATTGTTCTAACTACTTCATGTAGAGAGATATCAACCGATTTCCCTTTGACGTACGCGTGCTGCCTGAATTCCACACGGCTGGGTGGGATTTGTCGTTTGATTAGATTGTAGCAGATCCTTTCCTTAGTTTTTAATACAAAGAATGTTGAACTGACGGTCTGTAAGATTTTGGCTATGAGTAGTTTTCCTTCACCGGTTTTGATATGAAAATAATTTTGGCATCTTGCCACATACTTGTACGTTAAACGAACACAGACATTGTGTATACTGGCAACATGGTGAGACAGTAGATCTGTACCATTCTGTAGTAATCCGTACCGGCTACTTTGAAAGGTTTGAAACTGCTGAACGCTTTAATAACCATTTATGGGGATAACACGAGACCGTCATTCTTCCTGAGTGGTATGACAGGTTGGAAATATCTCGCGTCGGACCGTGGGAATTTATTATCTAGTATTGTTTTTCTTGAATATTCCGTGTTGAGTGCCCGGCAACCTTGGCTGTCAACCATTAGTGAGAAAGTTGTCTTTCGATAATTTTTTTTTAGTTTTGCCGTTCCACTTACGCAGGGTGTACGGACGCTAAAATCTCCAATCTGTAGGAGGTAGCGTAGAGTACGTCTCTAATGGCATCATAACAAAGCACAAAATACTTTGAGCAATCAACGCCTTCGAACCGTTTAAATTTCCATAGCTGATCACAATATATGAAGGATGTTTTAGGCTTAATCACGTACATATCCTTTTGAGTGAGGCGGGGGTCGTATCATACCGAAAGCGGGCAAAGAAATTCCCCTTTATTCAAAAGAATATAGATTAATAAGTCTAACCTCATTCCTTCTGAAGACATGTCAAAAAATTCTAGATGTCGACTTAGAGAAAAGCCCTAATAGGCTAACATATCGAAAGGACATCACGCATATATGAAAGGTAGATCAACGGACACTGTACTTCACTCGTTAACCCTAAATAAGGAAAAAGCTCTAGAGCTTAAGGAATATGTTCTGGGCGTCTAGTCTTTACTAGTGACGGGAATTTTCCTAGACACAATCAGTAACGTGATGCGCTTTATTTGGGAGAGAAGATTCCAGGTCACAATAAATGAGAGTAAACAGAATACAGAAATCATTAAAAACGATATACCATTGTATATAAATTTCCGAAAGTGCTGACAGGCGAATCAGTGCGAGATAGAATGCAGGATCGTCATGATAATATGCAAGAGCCCAAAGGGAAAATTCGCATGCTTGATACTTACACGGTCTCGGAACAACTGCCGGATGCTTGTTGGCCTCTTGACAGGTCACACCCTACTCGCATTACATGCAAGCCGGATAGGTTTAAGTAACAACGATACATGCAAAAATTGCATAGAGATAGGCATCAGCGAGACGCTGGCACACCTCCTATGCCTCTGTCCAGCACTATCTAGAACTCCCCTAAAGTATCTAGAAGCTTCGCAGTTCAAAGGCCTAGACGAAGTATCAAACCAAGAAGGTGGCAACAGAAGGTGGCAACACTTCAAGCTTTAATTTTTTTGCTGTGAACTATTGTGTTTAATTTTACAAAATTCTTAAACTTCTATTGATTTTTTAGTGATTTACTTGTAATTCAATTTTTAGTGATTTAACTCTGAGTTGCAAGCTTAGTATTAAAGGTTTTGTGCATTATTAAAAAATTAAAATTTTCGAATTTTTGGTGCCGAGTCAGCTTTTTGTTTCATTTTGTTTTATTTTATTCTATATTCTCTCTTTATTTACCTCATTTACTTCTTAATTCACAGCTATGTTGCGTGTAGCTTTTTATTTGTTCCAGTGCATCTAAAACTGCTCGCTATATTGCTTTTTCAAACTGTCTTGGTTTTGAACTTTGATGAAAAAAAAAAAATTCTATTATTTTTGCGTTTGTTCGTAAATATTATTATTATTAATATTTTATTAACACACTAATTTATTCTACATCCATTAAATTTTCTTTTACTTACTCTTTAATTTGATGATTTGTAACTTCCCCAATTGTAACATTAAAGGCGAGTCAGATCGCTATGTTTCATGCTAGCTTTGTGATGCTTGATTCTATTCTCGACTATAAAGGATTGCGTTGGTCCTGTTTAAATTGTAGATCTATGGAAATCGATATATTTAAAGTTTATAGGGAGACACGCAATGGCTTTAACGAAATCGGTCGAGATCTTGTAACCCTCACTGAAAAATTTAGGCACTACGAAAAATTGTTCTCATCTTTTAAATGCCTGAATGATTCTCATGAATCCTCCAAACCTGCTCCTAAGCGTAAACGTCCTTCCGATGAAGTAACACTTAGTTCTTCTGTACAGAAAAGAACGTCTCCGCCCAATGACCTAATAAATCTCTCTTCTCCTTGCCTTCAAGGTGATAAGCCGTCAACTTCCAAAAAGCTCAATTCCCCAAAAGCTCTATCTAATAGTAATAAGTGTCTCACAATTCCAGAGGCTTCCCTAATAACTTAGTAACATCCATTAAAAATTTGGTAGTTATTCCACCTAAAAAGTCTATATTTATTTCTAGACTTGCCAAAGATACATTGGTGGAGGACATTAAGTCTTACATTTTGTCACGTTTAAAAATTTATGATATCAATATCCGTAAATTTAACTTCAATTATGATAGAAGTATATCATCGTTTAAAATAGACGTATCTCTTGAAACATTCAAAAAGATCTTAGATAGTTCATTCTGGCTGGCCAAATGAGTTAAGATTCCCGCCCCGCAGAACTCAAACACACCACACAATGCAACACTGGCACACCCACCACACCTGGAAACCGCAGAACATCCACATACCACACACAACTCATCATACTGCCGCACACATACACACACCGACTAGGATCTCTACACAACACACAGTACAAAAATATCTGTTCTCGAAGCGGACGGCCCTTCTCTCAGCGACTGTCGCTGCTGACCAGCAAACACCGAGCTTTCCTTTGGCGCGTAACCTCATTTTCTTGGCGCGTTTTATTTTATCATCGATAAATTTTATTTTAATTACCTCTCCACTGGTATGCGACCAGGGAGTGATTGCGTCCAGATAAGCTTTTTATAATTATTCATATTCAAATAAACCAATTTTGTGAACATTTTCGAAACGAAAAAAAAACCTTCAACTTTACTTTAATTTGCAAACGCGGAGTTTAAAGTGGCAAGTAAGTGGTGCGCTTAACATTGGTCCTTCGAGCCATTCAGAATGGCACTATTGTGAAAAAAAAAATTAATAACAAGTAAGGAAGGGCTAAGTTCGGATGTAACCGAACATTTTATACTCTCGCAATGTCAAATGGTATACTCGTTTGAGATTTCCTTGTGGATTGGCTGATATTTTCGGTAGAAGGTCAACTATAAGCACTGGGGTCTACATATTTAGTACTTAGAGCCTTGAACAGTTTTGGTGCGATTTAGACAATTTTTGGTCAAAGTTTTACCCCGATATAATCGTTGTTGCTTGATATGCATAGTGGAAAGTGAAAGAATCAGATGGAATTGAAAATGGTGTTATATGGGAAGTAGGCGTGGTTGTAGTCCGATTTCGCCCATTTTCGCACTATGACATAGAAACATGAAAACAACGTTATGCACCGAATTTGGTTGAAATCGGTTAAACAGATCTCAAGATATTGGTTTTCACCTAAAAGTGGGCTGATAAGTTATTTTATACCATCCCAGATATAAATTTTAATGTCTCTGGCGTGTTTAGTGCTTGATTTATCACGCTTTTAGTAGTTTTTACCAGTACCGTTATATGGGGAGTGGGTGGAGTTGCAACCCGATTTCAACTATTTTCACACCGTCAATAGAGGTGCTAAAAACATTTGCTTCCAGTGAATTTTGTTATTATAGCATTAGCGGTTTAGGAGATATGCACATTAAACCTAAAAAAATTTTTAACTGCAGATGCCCCTCCCTAATGTGATCCTGTGTACCAAATAACAGTCTTGTATCTAATTGCGGAGCTTAGTTATGACAATTTATTTGTTTCTGATTAATGGCATTTTGTGGGCGTGGCAGTGGTCCGATTACGCCCATCTGCAATACCAACCGTCTCACGGTACCAAGAAACATGTCTACCAAGTTTCATAAAGATATCTCAATTTTTACTCAAGTTAGAGCTTGCACGGACGGACGGACAGACGGACGGACGGACAGACAGTCACCCGGTTTTCAACTCGTCTCTTCAACCTGATCATTTATATATATATAACCCTATATCTAACTCGATTAGTTTTAGGTGATACAAACAACCGTTAGGTGAACGAAACTATTATATATATAATTTATATATATATATTTTTATTGCCTAGGAAAGCTTACCTTCGTGTTTAACACAAATATTAAAAATCCAAAACACAAATATATGATGTATACATATATACATATATATGAAATTCAAGTACTCTACTTGCAAAAATATCCGGCAATACCCCTTATGCTTGATCAAGTAATAAGCAGGATTGCCTAAAACAAGTAAGCAAAGGCAGATAAAAAAAATAAGACACATATACATATACCCACATAGCAACATATAACGAATAAATAGAGATATAAGAACAATATTCACTAAAAACAAAAAAAATTAAAGAATTTCTTACCTATATGCCAAATCTCTCATTACATACATATTTACATACTTTGCACAATATATACCAAAATTTTTAGCAACTTATAATTTTGAGCGCATGCAAATATATATTAGTAATATTATTAACATATTTTACCTACAAAAAAAAGAGAAGAGAGAGAAAGGTAAAGAAAATAAAAAAATTTTAAACATATAAAATATACGTACATTATTTTACTCTTATACATACGTACATATTTACATTCATATACCGAGAATGCATATTTACGAATCGTAGTGCACATACGATTACTTTGTTGCTAATTACGTTTATGCGCTCTTTCTTAACTGAGAAACAACGTCCGCTTGTTTGCATACGTATTTAAACAAGTACGGGACATATTATTATACCCTACTAAGGTACCACTGAAAGTTAAAGAACTTCAAAAAGCGCATCCAAACAAAAAAAAAACATTTTAAACGGTTCGGTAAAGAAAAACCAATTCTTAACCAAAAAAAAATAATTATTTATATTCCTATAAATAAATAAATAACATTAATAAAAAATTGTGAACAATATTATATACATTGCTGCTAGACAATTTAATTTAATATATTTCAAAGTCCAATTTGGCACATACTCGGCAATACCCCTTGTTGTTTGGCAAACAAAAAACAAGTAGGATTGCATACATACTTATGTATAAAGTACATTGATCTCTTATACGAGCTCTCATTGACACATACTAATTCGCTTATAGGTATACCCTATAACACATACGAACACAAAAAAGATATAAAAAAAAATAGATATTGCAATTTTTGAATAATTGTTGAAATAAACAATACAATCGAGATAAATAATAAATAAATACCGTAATAACGAAGCACGCTATCTTATTTAATCCGATTTAAAAATAAAATAAAAATAAACCGATTTACTAATTATCTTATTTAGATAAAAGAGGCTACGCGTTACAATTACGAATTTCGCTTAAATTTAATCACTTTACACTGAGAGAAATCATTTGATTAATTGAATTTTTTTAAATGAACGCGGATTCTAAAGATTCTAAATCTACACAATTATTAAAAGTACCAAGAATAATGCGGACGAAAAAAGTCCATGTACACCTGCAGAAGATACACGCTCAAAGCAAGGTGCTACAAAACAAAAAAGGGGGAAGACATTACATATAGTAAATTCATTGCTGAGAGTGACAGTTTAATAAGATACTACACTCGATTTTCATCTGCTCCGATTCAAGATAATTCTGAATCGGCATTAGAAATCAAAAAAGAAAATCTCAACAATTTTTGGATACGTCTCCAAGCTTCATATGACACCATAGTAGAATCTGACGAATCAGATCTAACAGAAAATTTTAAGTCCTCGGCTTACGCCAAATATAAAAACTGCTTAGACCAGTTCGAAGACACTAAAGCAATGATTTCCGATCAGCTGAAGCTAATAAAAACAATTGCACCTACTCCACATCAGCGAGTGGAGCTGCCACAAGTACAAAGTCAAGAGGCAAGTTCATGCATCCATCTTAAGGTGCCCGCATATGACACAGAAATATTTCATGGTGGTTATGAACAATGGCCGTCCTTCCGGAACATGTTTGCAGCCGTTTACATGAACCACCCAAAATTATCAAATGCACAAAAATTGTATCACCTTCGATACAAAACAAAAGGTCAAGCAGGCGTAATAGTAAAACAGTTCGCACTAAATGACGATATTTCAATTTGGCTTGGGAAGCACTTAAATCTAGATATGAAAATTAGAGAATATTGGTCGATAAGCAAGTAACGATACTAATGAACTTGCCTAAGATTCAAAAGGAAACAAGTGAAGAGTTTATAAAACTGCAATCCACTGTTTCTAATTGCTTGTCGGTTCTATCCACACAAAATATTCCCACAGACAGCTGGGACCCAATACTGGTAAATATATGCACCGCAGCTTTACCAGAAAAATCGTTACTTTTGTGGGAGCAATCGCTCTCATCTCGAAAAAAATGCCCAACGTGGCAACAGATGAAAGACTTTTTAATAACCCAATACGAAATCGCAGAAAGGGTAGATAAAAAAATGGTCAGAACGAAAACCGTTCAACACGACCTAAATAGAAGCTTCCACAGTCCCCAAGCCAGTAGCAACAACAATTTAAATAGAAGCTTCTTCAGAAATCAAACGTTCACATCCGAACAGTACAAACAAACGTCATGCGAACTATGTACAGGGGGGCATAAGCTCAAATCTTGCGAGAGATTCAAAAAATTGAATATTATCGACCGAAACAATTTTGTAAAAACAAAAAGACTTTGTACAAACTGCTTGTAAAATGCGCATACACTTAAAGAGTGCGAAAGCAAATTTAGTTGCGTTTATTGTCATAAACGACATCATTCTATGCTTCATTATAACAATTTTTCCAGATCACCCCCAAACAGCGCAAATTTGAAAAGAGCCACGGGTTTAGTTGCAACAGCAAATCCCGAAGTGCGAAATCCCGAAAATTGCCAAGAAGCACCATGCTGCTCAAAGGCAATAAAAACCCAAACGCTACACAACGAAAATCAAAGTAGAGTACTACTACCTACAGCAGTCGTCTCCATCGAACACCGAGGAGAACCGTTTAAACTTAGGGCCTTAATAGACCAAGGATCACAAGCGTCTAGGGCTCAAAATAGGCTACAACTGCCAACAAAACTAGCCAATTTTGAAATCACGGGAATGGGCGGAAGAGTAGTTATCCCCCCAAGCGGATAAGCACATACAAGCAGAAGCTATAGTCTTACCGCAACTTACAAATATGCTTCCAAGCTATCACATAAATAGCAAAAGGTTTCACACCTAAAGCTAGCAGATCCCAACTGCAACACTCCTGCTCAAATAGATCTTCTATTAGGCAGCGATCTCATACCACAGATAATACTCGAAGGTATTGAGAAAATGTCAAATACCCTATTGGCACAAAATACCATTTTCGATTGAATCCTAAGTGGACTAGTTACGGAACCAGTTACCACTATGACCACTCAAGTTGAGGAAATCTCAAACGAATACCTCAATTCACAATTAAAAAAATTTTGGGAGTTAGAAGAACTCCCCCCCATTTCAATTACAACCCCAGACGGTCAGTATTATGAAGACTTTTACAAAGCCACAACAAATAGATCAGATAATGGTTGGTACGTCGTACGACTACCACTAAAGCAACAATTTCCCAACACAATCGCCTTAGGTCACTCTCGCACCTCTGCAATACAGCAGTTTCAAAGTATGGAAAAAAACCTACTTAAAAAAGGCGAACTCAAACCAGAATATGATGGTGTGTTGGAAGAATACCTCCATTTAAACCACATGGAGGAAATAAGCTCATGCGAAAAAATCATCAACGGCAAATACTACTCATTTTACTTGCCGCACCATGCAGTAGTAAAGCCAGACAAAAAAACAACTAAAGTAAGAGTTGTCTTTAATGCATCAAGATCCACCAGCTCGGGGAATTCCCTAAATGATATCGTATTTACGGGACCCACGCTCCAACCAGATTTAATGCTACTCATTTTAAATTGGCGTAAATTCAAATACGTATTCAATGGAGACGTCGAAAAAATGTATAGACAAATAGTCGTACATAAAGACGATCAGGATTTTCAGCGAATTATTTTCCGAAAACCCCCCAATAGTCCCCTACGCGACTATAAATTAAAAACAGTTACCTTTGGCGTCAACTGTGCTCCATATATAACCATTCGAACACTACACGAATTTGCAAAAAATACCAAGACATAATTTCCTCTGGCAACCCAAGTGTTAAAAACACAAACATATGTAAACGATATCTTGTCTGGAAGTCACAGTCTTCCACAAGCATACGAGTCACTATCACAAGTGGTAAGAGCCCTCAAAACCGCAGGGTTGCCGTTGAAAAAGATAACGGCGAACCACCCTAATATTTTAAAAAATATACCACATGAAAATTTGTTAGATACTAATTTCCTTAAATTCGAAAAGGAAAGTACAACAAAAACTCTGGGGATCCAATGGAATGCGATATCTGACCAGTTTTCATACACTACAGAGTCAATATCTGCATTATCCGCCATAACGAAGCGACAAATTCTATCCTCTGTGGCGAAACTTTTCGACCCCGCAGGATGGCTTTCGCCAGTTATGATACAAGCCAAAATCCTTATACAAGAATTATGGCTAGATGGAACCGAGTGGGGCGAACAAGTAAAACCACTTCGTTTAGAAAAGTGGTCCCAGTTTTCAAGCAATCTAAATGATATCTCACAGATACAAATCTCACGATGGGTGAATTATGCCCCAGAGCACAAAGTCGCACTACACGGCTTCTGTGACGCTTTTGAAAAGGCATATTGCGCAACTATATATGTTCGCACACAAACCGACACTGCGACCACATGCCACTTACTGGTAGCAAAAGCAAAAGTGGCTCCTTTAAGAACAATAAGTCTACCACGACTTGAATTATGTGGAGCGCTACTACTAGCCAAACTCGTGTTCATCATACAAACGCATTTAAACATGGCACAATATAAATTATATCTATGGTCCGATTCCGAAATTGTATTAGCCTGGTTAGAAAAACCACCACATGCATGGAAGACGTATATTTCCAACCGAACGTCTCAAATACTTGACCTAGTAGGATCAGCCACATGTAGCCAGTGCTGATAATCCTGCTGATCTAGGTACAAGAGGGTGCAAATCCCTGCACCTTGTCACCACCACCCTCTGGTGGAATGGCCCCCGATGGTTAACAGAATCTCTTGATTCGTGGCCACAATCGCCCATGCGCAATATAATTGCCCCATAAAGTCGAAAAATCGACTCCTTTCACGCAACATTGCAGGATAATGACATCCTTGAGCGATTTTCCTCGTATCCCCGAGCCCTCAGGGTAATCGCTTACATGCTCAAGTTCATAGAGCGACTCAAAATTAAACTTAAGGGAGTGTCTTCATTACACTCTCAATGCGATACAGTAACGCACCTAGACTTACAAAAAGCAAAGGTCGCTCTTATCGCATCTACGCAAGCGCGTTACTTCAGCCGAGAAATATCATTACTAAGAGAATCGAAGCCGATAGATAAAAAGAGCTCACTCTTAGTCTTAAATCCATTCATTGACACGAAAGGAGTACTCCGTGCGAATGGTCGGCTTGCCAATTTAAGCCTGACGTATAACGAACGTCGTCCCATAGTTATCCCAGAGAAATCGCAACTTGCCACCTTATACCTTAACTATGTCCACGTGCTATTGCTACACGCAGAACATCGCCTCATGTAACAAATCGTCCGTCAAGAGTTTTATATTCCAAAACTCAAGCCCAAAATAAAGAAATGCATTTTCATGTGCAAGATCTGCACTATGCATAAGCAGAAGATGAGAACGCAGATTATGGCAGCACTTGCACCGCTCTGCCTTTCACCATTACAGGTGTCGACTTTGCTGGGCCTTTTCAGATAAAGGCATCCATGTTAAGGTCTCCCACCCTCATGAAAGGCTATGTGGCTGTCTTTGTCTGTTTCACGACAAAAGCAGTGCACCTCGAGCTATGTACGAATCTGACAAAGGAGGCTTTTCTCGCGGCATTTGCTCGCTTCGTCGGACGACGCGGTTTTCCGTCAAAGCTCATGAGCGACAATGGCAAGACATTTATAGGAGCTCACAGAGACACAGAAAAACAGTTCGTGAATTTTGTCAAACAAGTCTCACCTGAAATTGTACAAAAGTACGCTCCCCAAGGTATTAACTGGCAGTTTATCCCTCCAAGCGCTCCTCATATGGGTGGTTTATGGGAATCAGCTGTAAAAAGCTTCAAATCCCACTTTAAAAAAGTAACTGGAAACTACAAATTTAATTATGAAGAATTTATAACATTATTAATTCGCATTGAAGCCGTTTTCAATTCACGGCCACTAACGACACTCTCGCAAGATCCCTTAGATCTCACAGCCCTAACTCCAGGGCGCTTTCTAAAAGGAGCACCCATTCTGGCCATACCTGATCCAGGCGTGGTAAAGGACCTTCATAAAAGGTCCCGCTGGAAAACTCCCGAAGAGGCGCCAAAGCTTGGAGATTTTGTCTTAAGCTACATCATGGTTCCGACGGTCATATAAGAGTAGTTGACCTCCGTACTCGAAACGGAACGCTAACCAGACCACTCGTTAAACTATGCTTCCTGTCAATCTCAAATAATAGCGAAAACGCAAGTAGTAAACCATCCGTTCAATAATACCTACAAGCAAAAATCGAAATATCCGTCTAAATAACCGAAGACAGAAATAAAAAACCGCAAATATAATATGACAAATTACAATCATATACAAATAAAATAATGGGTAGACTAATACAATCACCAAACTAATTAAAGTTGGTCACATATAGAAAGATATCCATACTCTATACCACTGAATCGTCACTAAACATGCCCTTTTCTCCATACAGGTAGATATGGATACAGAGATGCATTCCACCCCAACGCCAACAATGCGATCGGCCATCCCTGTGCCTCGCCCTGGGGTTATTCCAACAGCGGCGCCCCGTACATCAGCCGCAACCGCACTGTCAACCACCGCTCGTAGCAGTACACGAGAATCTGCAGCCGTTCCGTCTCCTCCAGAGGCGCCTTATCGCATCCGATGCCCCCTTTGTCGACGTCCACACAAACTGCAGCACTGTGGTCTCTTCAAAGGCATGACGCCGACACAACGCCAGCAAGTTGCCCAGGCGCATGGGCATTGTCACAATTGTCTGGCACATACCCACACGACTCAGGAATGCGACTCCGGGGCTTTGTGCCAAATGTGTGGCAAGCAGCATCACACGTTGCTTCACCATACCCCGAGGCGAGAGGTTAGTCGGCAGCCTGCCACACGAATCCGTGGCGCAAACCGACCGCAGCAAACCAATCGCGTGGCACGTCGCCGAAGAACGGCATCCCGATCTGACTCCCGTCCATGGCGTCAGCAAAACATCGCACCTACTAGGCGTAGGTCGAACTATCGCCGCACGTCCGGACTCAGCAACGTTGCAACAGTTACAACGACTGCTAGGCTGAACATTCGCCTAGGGGGGCCGGGATGGCCAAATTCCCGCCCCGAAGAACTCAAACACACCACACACAATGCAACACTGGCACACCCACCACACCTGGCAACCGCAGAACACCCACACACCACACACAACTCATCATACTGCCGCACACATACACACACCGACTAGGATCTCTACACAACACACAGTACAAAAATATCTGTTCTCGAAGCGGACGGCCCTTCTCTCAGCGACTGTCGCTGCTGACCAGCAAACACCGAGCTTTCCTTTGGCGCGTAACCTCATTTTCTTGGCGCGTTTTATTTTATCATCGATAACTTTTATTTTCTTTTAATTACCTCTCCACTGGTATGTGACCAGGGAGTGATTGCGTCCAGATAAGCTTTTTATAATTATTCATATTCAAATAAACCAATTTTGTGAACATTTTCGAAATGAAAATAAAAACATTCAACTTTACTTTAATTTGCAAACGCGGAGTTTAAAGTAGCAAGTAAGTGGTGGGCTTAACACTGGCCACCTGGGGCTTTTGTACGCGAATTTAAGCCTAAACTTAGAAGTCAAACTGAGGAAAACATTGCTAAATTACAAAAGCAACCACCGATATAAAAAGAACTAATTGGTAAAAAATCGCTAAGCATTTATTATCAAAATGTTGGAGGTCTTAATACAAAATTAACCGACGTGTATTTAAACAGTTCCAATTTTAAATTCCATATAATTGGATTCACAGAAACATGGTTAGAACCTCACATTTTTAATAATGAGATTTTAAACAGCGAATTTCAAATATTTAGATCTGATCGACTGAGCAACATCGGAGGAGGTGTTCTATTTGCTGTACATTCCTCTATCCCATCTGAAGATGTTCTTGTTTCAGGAACCGACTCATTTGAATTTAAATGTATTAGAGTCTATGTTAATAGTTGCTTTATTTATTTAACCCTGTCTTATATACCACCCCATTCGGACTTATCTGTATACATGCAGCATACTTATTTAATAAATAGTGCTACTTCGATGGCAAATAATGCAGATTCAATAATCGTATTAGGAGATTTCAATTTACCGTGTGCTTCGTGGAAAGGTTTCGATGACTACATCGTACCGATTTGCAATCGGTCATGTTTTCATGAGTTTTTCGAAAAAATGTTCGAGTTGGGTCTGAACCAAATTTATTTGAATCCGAATAAATTTGGTAAATGCTTAGATTTAGTAACCGTTGATACCTCTTCAAAGTGTTACGTTATTCAGAGTAATCTTCTTGTTCTACCAGAGGACTCGTACCATCCTGCTTTGGAAATGTCTGTCGAAATCATGAGCAATGTACGCGATAATAATTATCAAACTTCGTGATTCCGTACTCGGTTCAACTTTGCAAAAGCTAATTTTAAAAAGTTAAATACAGAACTTTCTACAATATCATGGCCTAATTATAATGGTGATATTGAATTGAGTGTTTCTCATTTTAATAACATTATTACGAAATTATTTAAAAGTATGTTCCAATAGTAATTGTTAATAAAAGTAAAAGTAGAAGTCCGTGGTCTTCGAAAGAGTTACAGAAAACCTCGAGCCTTTAAACATTTAAGAAAAACCGGTTCACTTGTCGACTTTTCTAAATATTCTGTATTGCGTCGACAATATTTTGACCTAAACAAAAAATGTTGTAATAATTACAATTAAATAAAGTAAAAAAGAATGTTGTAAGTAATCCAAAATCGTTTTATGATTTCGTCAACTCCAAACGCAGGATTTCAAAATTTCCGCCCGCGATGAAATACAAATCTATCATTTCAACTGACAATATTATTATATCCAATATGTTTGCAGAATTTTTCAAGTCAAACTACTGTAATAATTCTTCCAAAACTTTTTCTTATAAGCACGTGCTATGTTCGAATACTTTAATTAACACTCCAATTATTTCTGAAGAAGATGTTTTACTTAAATTAAATAAGTTAAAACCATCTTTTAGTTATGGCCCAGACATGATACCCTCATGCTTCCTAAAAAATAGTGCCAAATATATTTACTTGCCTTTGACAAGGATATTTAATTCCTCTCTTAAACACGGTATATTTCCTTCAATATGGAAACAGTCATTTATAATTCCTTTACATAAAAGTGGATTTAGATCCAACATTGAAAACTATAGAGGTATCGCAAAACTATCAGTTATACCTAAACTTTTTGAAGCTATCATCACTGACCATATAACCTTTTCGATTTCTCCGTTAATTACCTCATCTCAGCATGGATTTCGTAAAGGGAAATCGACTCTACCAAACTTGCTTGAATTTGTAAACCATGTATCATTGGGTTTTAGGGAACATAAGCATACGGATGTTATATACACAGACTTTAGCAAAGCTTTCGATAAAGTAAATATCTCGATTCTCGTACATAAACTTGATCTGCTGGGCTTTCAGCCAAGATTTCTTCAATGGGTAGCTTCCTATCTTTATAATAGAACACAACGAGTGATATTATGTTTCTTCAGGTGTTCCGCAAGGTAGTCATCTTGGCCCGATTCTGTTCTTGTTGTTTATTAACGATATCTCTTCAGTAATTGAATTCTCAAAAATTTTATTATACGCTGACGACGTAAAGCTTTTTAAATCATACACTTCAACTGAGGAAAGGTGTCTGTTCAAACAGACTTATTCAATTTGGTTGCATGGTGTGATAGAAATAATTTGCTATTGAATTTGAATAAATGTAAGACGATGTGCTTTTCCCGTAGATCTGTGCACCCCTCTTCTTATGTAATAAAACACCATACTCTGGAGCAAGTTTTTAACTATGTTGATTTGGGAGTTAATTTGGACCCTAAGCTTAATTTTTGTCTTCATATTGACACCATGGTCTTGAAAGCAAAAGCTGTCCTCAGTTTTGTTAAACGTTGGTCTAAAGAATTTAGAGATCCGTATATTACTAAAATACTTTATACAAGTTTAGTTAGACCTATATTGGAACATGGCTCTGTTGTATGGAACCCTAACTACCAAATCCATTCTGACAAGCTAGAGTCTGTTCAAAAACAATTTTTACTTTTCGCCTTAGCGCATTTCCGATGGGATTCTAGGGTAAGTCTACTTCCATACACTAGTCGTTTAAAACTTATTAATCTACCTACACTCTCTAGTCGTAGGGAAATGCTTGGCATAATATTCTTAGTGAAAATCTTCAATGGAACAGTTTGTAGTTCTTTTCTCCTGTCTGAAATTAAATTTAATATCCCGATTCGCTTTTCGAGGCAGTTTAGACCTTTACTGTTAAAACCCTGCAGATCAAATTTTCAACTAAACGAGCCATTCCGCCGTTTATGTCATGATTTTAATTCTGATTCCAGTACATTTGACTTATCTGACTCACTTTTCAAAATTAAAAAGACTTTATTGTTTTCTCTTAATAAATGAAAATGTAACAATTTATTATAATTTATTGTAACTATAAATCTTAGCTGTAGAAATTTTTCTCTCTTGCCTTTTCTGACTCGGCTAATTCCGCACGTATGAAGATTACGCCCCTTGCGTCGGTTGGGCGGAAGGAGGGTAATCGTTGGGTAATTATTATTAAAAGGATGACATGATACGAAACTCTTTGATTCGAGAGAGCGCTGTCAAAGCCCAAATTTTTTATTACATTTGACAGTCGTGCCACTAAGGAAAGAAATAAGTTTTAAGATTTAATGTATTTTTAATGTATTTTTTGGGTATTTTTCGGTTTTCATATAACAGAAATATACACATAATTAATATTAGTTTTAAAAAACTAGATATCCTAGATGCGGTCTAAATATATGTACATGTTTATTTTAATCACAACTGATTTTCAAAATTAACTTAATAAAATATTTTAATATTTCAAAACACTTACAAGTTTTAAATAACCTAAACTTAAACATTACTTATTATTTATTTACTCAATAAACAAATGTCTTTTGATAATTTATTTTAAGTCAAAGTTTACATAACATTTGCTAGGAATTCTAACCAAAATATGTATATACGTTGACAATTGGTACTGCTAAGCAAAAAAATACCCTCTCTTTCTTAAAATCAAAACTATATTAAATCTCTAAAGATTAGAAACATACGTAAAAGTTACTAAAAAGTCTGATTTCATAAATAACCCACTGATTTCGCAATTTATTTCTGCAGGATTCTTAGTGGTAGTTCGTTGTTTTGCTTGTCATCTGTTCAGTAGCTCATGAACTTTCTGTCCTGCAAAGAAGAACCACGAGATCATGAGCTCTCTCAGTAGACAAAGAGAGGAGTTTCGGATCATTTTGTTCATGTATCAAACTTAGATATCAAGTTACTCTTAAAGTTCGCAAAAAGCGTTGACCTCTTGTATGACAAATACTTCACGTCAAATTAAACAGAACCTCCATTTGGCATTACTAAGGACCAGTACGCAAAGCGTGACAGTCGGCCAGTATAACCAAACCTAACCTAGGTTGCAAGAGGCATGATGCTTCGCTCTCGCTGCTCGTCTAGTTGCCCCGGAGCGTTTCCCAGTCTTTCGGACAGGGTTCTCATCTCCTTTGGAAGTGGTAATTGACGAACTCTTTCGTTCGTCGGTGAGCCCTGCTGAGGCCTCTAGAATCCGTGCCCCTGCCGAAGCTGTGGGTGCATTACAACTTGTGTGGGGGGCACCAAGAGTACTAATCCTCTTGTTGTCACCTTCGCTCATTTGGTTTCGTGTATTTTTCCTTTATGGTAAAGGTGGACCCATTTAGAGGGAATTGTTCGTTTCTTCGTCCTACTTCCCGAAACGCTTATTAGAAGCCAGGGATGCCTCCTCCAACCTCCTCCTTTTACCACACGGGCTTGAGACCGGCTTTGGCGAAGTAAGAAGTTAGCTTTAGTTAACAAAAAGCGAAATAAAATAGATAATTGGAAGTATGAAAATATATTACATATTACCATTACTGGTAAATATTATTATAATAAACTATTCAATAAGCCTTTAATTTCAATTAAATTTCAAGATGCACGGTGGTTTTACTTGTATGAGAGCCGCGACCATAAATACTACTCGATGAGATATGGTTTTCACCAAAAATCTATAAAAATATGATATAGGTATATCATAAAAAAATTGGGCACATCGGACGATTATATCCTTTAGCAAGAAAAACATTTATATATTATGGTATAATTAGAAAACATTTTTAGAAGACAATTTTAAAAATAAATTTCATATCGTCTCATTCAGTAAATCTATAGTTGACTTTAGTATCAAGTTTAAAGCAATATGCTCATTAAATCCGTATTTGTAGCGACACGTGAAATTTTCCGTGTGTGTTGTCATCAGAGCCTTTTTATATCTTTAATCCTTGTCTCTCTTAAGCTCTCCAATCGGAACCAAGGAATGTTTTATAACTTCAAAATCATGAAGAAATTTTTTTATACCTATGGAGGGAATCAAAACCAGGGATATTTCCCAACCAGCTGCTTTGTGGTTTTAGGAGCATATTCTCCAAATTTTGCTGAATTAATCTTGTAACCCGAAGATATGGCTTGCAACTAGGTTGAGGCTCTAAGTATTAAATAATTATCAATTCCCGTAATACCGGCAGATATATCAGGAATATTGAAAAACACAAAAATACAGTACAATAACAGGGCACACTTGACTTTGAATGAAAGAGATGACGTTAGTATATTGCAGATGTATAGGAAAATATATACACATGTAGGCAAATTTGGGCAAATTTTCGCACATAAAATATATAAAATAAAGGGTAAACTAAATATCGATTTAAAAATAACTACAACACAAGTTAGTTTTTGTTCATTTTATAACATAAAATAAATACCTTTAACTTCAAAATCCATTAAAAACAATTTAAATTCGTTATCGAAAATAAAAATTGGACAATGAGCGTGGCACCGCCCACTTTTAGTTTAAATCATGTATCTCAGGAACTACTTGACCAATTTCAGCCAATGAAAATGAAAATAGGCGAAATCGGACGACAACCACGCCTACTTCCCATATAACAGTATACAAATAAAACACAAATGAATATGTCGGAATAAAACTTTGCGTATGTAATTCCCTTAAGGATACAGATACTAAACATCTGGACGCCTGTGAATTTGGCTGATGATTAGCACAGTGTTAAACTGTACTAAAATCGGTTCAGTAGTTTAGGAGCTTACCCCGGAGAAATCGTATTTTTTATATATGTACATCGTACATACTATGTAAGTATATACATATTTAGATGAAGTTGACTAGGCGAAGAGATAGGTAGAAAGAGAGTAGAAGAAGCAAAGGAATTTGATTAGTTTGTTTTTAGCATTTTTTAGACATGAAAAAACCAGAAAGAAATAAAAAGATTGTGATTTCTGAAATAAGCGCTAAGTTAAAAAGAATAAGCTCAAAATTATAAATTTTTTATACTGTATATAAGTTGCGGGTATTTCACAATCTCTCATTCTATTTGTGTTTTTAACTCATTTTCCGATTTTATGTCCTAAATGTATTTTGTGAATACTTTGTCATAAGCAGGGATGGGCAGAGACCAGTCGTCCGCATTTCATAGCACGCTATTTTATTTGTTTCAACTTAAAACTAGTTTAAACTAAATTATTTACATATACTGCAATGGCACATGTAGGCCGTATCATGCTGTACAATTGAGGTGTCGAATTGATCGTGTTCAGAAAAAGCTGGGTCGGTGCATTCTTTCACGGATCACGGAAGTAGAGTATGATATGCCAACTTAGTCCAATGTGAGAGCATTTAAATTAGAACAACATATATTACGATTAAAAATTATTATAGGATAGCCTAACCTAATTTTTTTTATTATAGAACCAAAAATAAGAGATACCCAACTCTCATGTAATTGGAAGGTAAAGCGTAAATCACCTCCTGAACTTTGACAGTTGAGTTGAGTTCAGGAGGTTTTGACTCGTAAAATGTGTGTTTCGATAGTTTTCGATATATCGAACCTTATATTAATATACAGTTCATTTTGTGCATCTTCATTATAAATACTTTTTAAGATTCCCTTTTTATCTTTGATTTTCCTCAATTAGATTTCGATGTTCTATGCAAGTTTGTTCGTTGTCGTATTCAATAAGATCTTCCTGTTCATTTTTCCATGGATATTAAAGCATCTGGAATGAATCTTCTATACCGATTTATATGTGGTTTTTCACCTTTTTTAACAAGACGGTTACCGTCTCTAAGAGGAATGGCAACCTGACTTTTTGGCAAGTTATCACCTTCTCTCTCTTCTTCTTTGTGAACAATGTCTTGCGTTCTTCTATTGGATTTTACAAATTTTAACTTTAGTGCAGATAGCAAATAGTTTCTAATTGATTGCGTCGCTACACATAACGGTCTAGAATACCAGCCTCGAATATTTCAGTCGAATTTAAGGAATGTTCAGAACGTTCCGGTCTAGGTTTTACCATGCGAACCCGCTCTTCAGGTCGAGAGGTGTATATAAATCAGGGGTGTTGTGGAATCCAAGACAGAATTGCAAACCAGTTCTGATTTTCAACAGTGTCACAGAATCTGCTTGGATTTTCGTCTTTTCGAACATATGCAAAACCAATATTCGAATCAGCTGTTTACTATTGTGACAATTTGGAGGTGTTTGATAAATTTGAAATACCGAATAAAGTCTACTAAAGTTTACAATGAGTTTCACAACAAAAAAATTAAAAGGAAGATATTAAAGGATCAAAGTAATCCTCCTGATGCACTAGGCGAGCCGCATGTGAATATTTGCTTGCATTTACTTGCTTGTTTGTATACATGCTTACTTTATAGATTTATATCACATTATCGACTGAATAAAAACGCATTTGAGTGTTAAATTACGTTACAATAGGGTGTTAATAACGTTACGTTAGGGTATTCACAAGGTGTCATATTGTGTCATATCGTCGTATTGTCTAATTTTTTTATGACTCTCATATCAACACTGTTGTTGTTTCCCGTACAAAATTGAAATGCGACAAATACAACACGGCGAGGTATGTTTTTTGAGTGTGCTATTCTATCAGCTGTATCTGTATTTTTATTGTTGACGTTTAAGTGTCTAAAATTAATAAATTAAATAAATTTCATCAATTTCTTTAATAATATGGAAGGAATTCAGGTAAATTAAGTTGAAGAAAAGTAAAATATAAACATATTTTGTTATTTCTGTGGTTGCAATGTGAACCAAAATGCAGCTGTTTCAACATAAAGAAACTTTAATTTTATTTTTGTAACTTTCCCGTGGCATTTTTGTATTCTTAATTTTTCATTCAGTCATCTTGGCCCGATTCTGTTCTTGTTGTTTATTAACGATACATCTTCACTAATTGAATTCTCAAAAATTTTATTATACGCTGACGACGTAAAGCTTTTTAAATCATACACTTCAACTGAGGAAAGGTGTCTGTTCAAACAGACTTATTCAATTTGGTTGCATGGTGTGATAGAAATAATTTGCTATTGAATTTGAATAAATGTAAGACGATGAGCTTTTCCCGTAGATCTGTGCACCCCTCTTCTTATGTAATAAAACACCATACTCTGGAGCAAGTTTTTAACTATGTTGATTTGGGAGTTAATATGGACCCTAAGCTTAATTTTTGTCTTCATATTGACACCATGGTCTTGAAAGCAAAAGCTGTCCTCAGTTTTGTTAAACGTTGGTCTAAAGAATTTAGAGATCCGTATATTACTAAAATACTTTATACAAGTTTAGTTAGACCTATATTGGAACATGGCTCTGTTGTATGGAACCCTAACTACCAAATCCATTCTGACAAGCTAGAGTCTGTTCAAAAACAATTTTTACTTTTCGCCTTAGCGCATTTCCGATGGGATTCTAGGGTAAGTCTACTTCCATACACTAGTCGTTTAAAACTTATTAATCTACCTACACTCTCTAGTCGTAGGGAAATGCTTGGCATAATATTCTTAGTGAAAATCTTCAATGGAACAGTTTGTAGTTCTTTTCTCCTGTCTGAAATTAAATTTAATATCCCGATTCGCTTTTCGAGGCAGTTTAGACCTTTACTGTTAAAACCCTGCAGATCAAATTTTCAACTAAACGAGCCATTCCGCCGTTTATGTCATGATTTTAATTCTGATTCCAGCACATTTGACTTATCTGACTCACTTTTCAAAATTAAAAAGACTTTATTGTTTTCTCTTAATAAATGAAAATGTAACAATTTATTATAATTTATTGTAACTATAAATCTTAGCTGTAGAAATTTTTCTCTCTTGCCTTTTCTGACTCGGCTAATTCCGCACGTATGAAGATTACGCCCCTTGCGTCGGTTGGGCGGAAGGAGGGTAATCGTTGGGTAATTATTATTAAAAGGATGACATGATACGAAACTCTTTGATTCGAGAGAGCGCTGTCAAAGCCCAAATTTTTTATTACATTTGACAGTCGTGCCACTAAGGAAAGAAATAAGTTTTAAGATTTAATGTATTTTTAATGTATTTTTTGGGTATTTTTCGGTTTTCATATAACAGAAATATACACATAATTAATATTAGTTTTAAAAAACTAGATATCCTAGATGCGGTCTAAATATATGTACATGTTTATTTTAATCACAACTGTGATTAAAATTATTTCTGATTTTCAAAATTAACTTAATAAAATATTTTAATATTTCAAAACACTTACAAGTTTTAAATAACCTAAACTTAAACATTACTTATTATTTATTTACTCAATAAACAAATGTCTTTTGATAATTTATTTTAAGTCAAAGTTTACATAACATTTGCTAGGAATTCTAACCAAAATATGTATATACGTTGACAATTGGTACTGCTAAGCAAAAAAATACCCTCTCTTTCTTAAAATCAAAACTATATTAAATCTCTAAAGATTAGAAACATACGTAAAAGTTACTAAAAAGTCTGATTTCATAAATAACCCACTGATTTCGCAATTTATTTCTGCAGGATTCTTAGTGGTAGTTCGTTGTTTTGCTTGTCATCTGTTCAGTAGCTCATGAACTTTCTGTCCTGCAAAGAAGAACCACGAGATCATGAGCTCTCTCAGTAGACAAAGAGAGGAGTTTCGGATCATTTTGTTCATGTATCAAACTTAGATATCAAGTTACTCTTAAAGTTCGCAAAAAGCGTTGACCTCTTGTATGACAAATACTTCACGTCAAATTAAACAGAACCTCCATTTGGCATTACTAAGGACCAGTACGCAAAGCGTGACAGTCGGCCAGTATAACCAAACCTAACCTAGGTTGCAAGAGGCATGATGCTTCGCTCTCGCTGCTCGTCTAGTTGCCCCGGAGCGTTTCCCAGTCTTTCGGACAGGGTTCTCATCTCCTTTGGAAGTGGTAATTGACGAACTCTTTCGTTCGTCGGTGAGCCCTGCTGAGGCCTCTAGAATCCGTGCCCCTGCCGAAGCTGTGGGTGCATTACAACTTGTGTGGGGGGCACCAAGAGTACTAATCCTCTTGTTGTCACCTTCGCTCATTTGGTTTCGTGTATTTTTCCTTTATGGTAAAGGTGGACCCATTTAGAGGGAATTGTTCGTTTCTTCGTCCTACTTCCCGAAACGCTTATTAGAAGCCAGGGATGCCTCCTCCAACCTCCTCCTTTTACCACACGGGCTTGAGACCGGCTTTGGCGAAGTAAGAAGTTAGCTTTAGTTAACAAAAAGCGAAATAAAATAGATAATTGGAAGTATGAAAATATATTACATATTACCATTACTGGTAAATATTATTATAATAAACTATTCAATAAGCCTTTAATTTCAATTAAATTTCAAGATGCACGGTGGTTTTACTTGTATGAGAGCCGCGACCATAAATACTACTCGATGAGATATGGTTTTCACCAAAAATCTATAAAAATATGATATAGGTATATCATAAAAAAATTGGGCACATCGGACGATGATATCCTTTAGCAAGAAAAACATTTATATATTATGGTATAATTAGAAAACATTTTTAGAAGACAATTTTAAAAATAAATTTCATATCGTCTCATTCAGTAAATCTATAGTTGACTTTAGTATCAAGTTTAAAGCAATATGCTCATTAAATCCGTATTTGTAGCGACACGTGAAATTTTCCGTGTGTGTTGTCATCAGAGCCTTTTTATATCTTTAATCCTTGTCTCTCTTAAGCTCTCCAATCGGAACCAAGGAATGTTTTATAACTTCAAAATCATGAAGAAATTTTTTTATACCTATGGAGGGAATCAAAACCAGGGATATTTCCCAACCAGCTGCTTTGTGGTTTTAGGAGCATATTCTCCAAATTTTGCTGAATTAATCTTGTAACCCGAAGATATGGCTTGCAACTAGGTTGAGGCTCTAAGTATTAAATAATTATCAATTCCCGTAATACCGGCAGATATATCAGGAATATTGAAAAACACAAAAATACAGTACAATAACAGGGCACACTTGACTTTGAATGAAAGAGATGACGTTAGTATATTGCAGATGTATAGGAAAATATATACACATGTAGGCAAATTTGGGCAAATTTTCGCACATAAAATATATAAAATAAAGGGTAAACTAAATATCGATTTAAAAATAACTACAACACAAGTTAGTTTTTGTTCATTTTATAACATAAAATAAATACCTTTAACTTCAAAATCCATTAAAAACAATTTAAATTCGTTATCGAAAATAAAAATTGGACAATGAGCGTGGCACCGCCCACTTTTAGTTTAAATCATGTATCTCAGGAACTACTTGACCAATTTCAGCCAATGAAAATGAAAATAGGCGAAATCGGACGACAACCACGCCTACTTCCCATATAACAGTATACAAATAAAACACAAATGAATATGTCGGAATAAAACTTTGCGTATGTAATTCCCTTAAGGATACAGATACTAAACATCTGGACGCCTGTGAATTTGGCTGATGATTAGCACAGTGTTAAACTGTACTAAAATCGGTTCAGTAGTTTAGGAGCTTACCCCGGAGAAATCGTATTTTTTATATATGTACATCGTACATACTATGTAAGTATATACATATTTAGATGAAGTTGACTAGGCGAAGAGATAGGTAGAAAGAGAGTAGAAGAAGCAAAGGAATTTGATTAGTTTGTTTTTAGCATTTTTTAGACATGAAAAAACCAGAAAGAAATAAAAAGATTGTGATTTCTGAAATAAGCGCTAAGTTAAAAAGAATAAGCTCAAAATTATAAATTTTTTATACTGTATATAAGTTGCGGGTATTTCACAATCTCTCATTCTATTTGTGTTTTTAACTCATTTTCCGATTTTATGTCCTAAATGTATTTTGTGAATACTTTGTCATAAGCAGGGATGGGCAGAGACCAGTCGTCCGCATTTCATAGCACGCTATTTTATTTGTTTCAACTTAAAACTAGTTTAAACTAAATTATTTACATATACTGCAATGGCACATGTAGGCCGTATCATGCTGTACAATTGAGGTGTCGAATTGATCGTGTTCAGAAAAAGCTGGGTCGGTGCATTCTTTCACGGATCACGGAAGTAGAGTATGATATGCCAACTTAGTCCAATGTGAGAGCATTTAAATTAGAACAACATATATTACGATTAAAAATTATTATAGGATAGCCTAACCTAATTTTTTTTATTATAGAACCAAAAATAAGAGATACCCAACTCTCATGTAATTGGAAGGTAAAGCGTAAATCACCTCCTGAACTTTGACAGTTGAGTTGAGTTCAGGAGGTTTTGACTCGTAAAATGTGTGTTTCGATAGTTTTCGATATATCGAACCTTATATTAATATACAGTTCATTTTGTGCATCTTCATTATAAATACTTTTTAAGATTCCCTTTTTATCTTTGATTTTCCTCAATTAGATTTCGATGTTCTATGCAAGTTTGTTCGTTGTCGTATTCAATAAGATCTTCCTGTTCATTTTTCCATGGATATTAAAGCATCTGGAATGAATCTTCTATACCGATTTATATGTGGTTTTTCACCTTTTTTAACAAGACGGTTACCGTCTCTAAGAGGAATGGCAACCTGACTTTTTGGCAAGTTATCATCTTCTCTCTCTTCTTCTTTGTGAACAATGTCTTGCGTTCTTCTATTGGATTTTACAAATTTTAACTTTAGTGCAGATAGCAAATAGTTTCTAATTGATTGCGTCGCTACACATAACGGTCTAGAATACCAGCCTCGAATATTTCAGTCGAATTTAAGGAATGTTCAGAACGTTCCGGTCTAGGTTTTACCATGCGAACCCGCTCTTCAGGTCGAGAGGTGTATATAAATCAGGGGTGTTGTGGAATCCAAGACAGAATTGCAAACCAGTTCTGATTTTCAACAGTGTCACAGAATCTGCTTGGATTTTCGTCTTTTCGAACATATGCAAAACCAATATTCGAATCAGCTGTTTACTATTGTGACAATTTGGAGGTGTTTGATAAATTTGAAATACCGAATAAAGTCTACTAAAGTTTACAATGAGTTTCACAACGAAAAAATTAAAAGGAAGATATTAAAGGATCAAAGTAATCCTCCTGATGCACTAGGCGAGCCGCATGTGAATATTTGCTTGCATTTACTTGCTTGTTTGTATACATGCTTACTTTATAGATTTATATCACATTATCGACTGAATAAAAACGCATTTGAGTGTTAAATTACGTTACAATAGGGTGTTAATAACGTTACGTTAGGGTATTCACAAGGTGTCATATTGTGTCATATCGTCGTATTGTCTAATTTTTTTATGACTCTCATATCAACACTGTTGTTGTTTCCCGTACAAAATTGAAATGCGACAAATACAACACGGCGAGGTATGTTTTTTGAGTGTGCTATTCTATCAGCTGTATCTGTATTTTTATTGTTGACGTTTAAGTGTCTAAAATTAATAAATTAAATAAATTTCATCAATTTCTTTAATAATATGGAAGGAATTCAGGTAAATTAAGTTGAAGAAAAGTAAAATATAAACATATTTTGTTATTTCTGTGGTTGCAATGTGAACCAAAATGCAGCTGTTTCAACATAAAGAAACTTTAATTTTATTTTTGTAACTTTCCCGTGGCATTTTTGTATTCTTAATTTTTCATTCAGTCATCTTGGCCCGATTCTGTTCTTGTTGTTTATTAACGATACATCTTCACTAATTGAATTCTCAATAATTTTATTATACGCTGACGACGTAAAGCTTTTTAAATCATACACTTCAACTGAGGAAAGGTGTCTGTTCAAACAGACTTATTCAATTTGGTTGCATGGTGTGATAGAAATAATTTGCTATTGAATTTGAATAAATGTAAGACGATGAGCTTTTCCCGTAGATCTGTGCACCCCTCTTCTTATGTAATAAAACACCATACTCTGGAGCAAGTTTTTAACTATGTTGATTTGGGAGTTAATATGGACCCTAAGCTTAATTTTTGTCTCCATATTGACACCATGGTCTTGAAAGCAAAAGCTGTCCTCAGTTTTGTTAAACGTTGGTCTAAAGAATTTAGAGATCCGTATATTACTAAAACACTTTATACAACTTTGGTTAGACCTATATTGGAACATGGCTCTGTTGTATGGAACCCTAACTACCAAATCCATTCTGACAAGTTAGAGTCTGTTCAAAAACAATTTTTCTTTTCGCCTTAGCGCATTTCCGATAGGATTCTAGGGTAAGTCTACTTCCATACACTAGTCGTTTAAAAGTCGTAGGGAAATGCTTGGCATAATATTCTTAGTGAAAATCTTGAATGGAACTGTTTGCAGTTCTTTTCTCTGAAATTAAATTTAATATCCCGATTCGCTTTTCGAGCCAGTTTAGACCTTTACTGTTAAAACCCTGTTGATCAAATTTTGAACTAAACGAGCCATTCCGCCGTATATGTCATGATTTTAATTCTGATTCCAGCACATTTGACTTATCTGACTCACTTTTCAAAATTAAAAAGACTTTATTGTTTTCTCTTAATAAATGAAAATGTAACAATTTATTATATTGTAACTTTAGATCTTGGCTGTTGAGATTTTTGTTCCTGTAGCTGAGCAGTTTTAGATCTCAACACTTAAAAAACTCTCTTGCCTTTTCTGACTCGGCTAATTCCGCACGTATGCGGATTGCGCCCCTCGCGTCGGTTGGGCGGGAGGAGGGTAATCGTTGGGTTATTATTATTATTACCAGTTGGTGAAGTGTAGAAATATTACATAATATGACATACAACAATTAAGGGGTGCTCACAAGTGTCGTATTTTTTAAGCTATTGAAATACGACATAAGACATAAGACGAAGCTTGTGAATTATCTATGTACATACTATATTGTATGTATTTTGAAGTAACGACTGTGCGCATATCATTAATAGTTTTGCAAGTGCTATTAATAGTGCAATAAAAATTGTACTTCTGCGTATATTTGAGTGCGAAAGTGTTACAAAAGTTTTTGATAATAGTAACAAGTGTTAAAATATGTGTTTCGATACATCGAAATTGCATTATTAAATTATTTTGAAGTAACGTCTTATCACTGAATATTTATATACATAGTTATAAAAAGAAATTTTATATCGAAAATAAAAAAAAATGTATGTGTTTTGGGACTTTTTTCAATTTTTTAAAGGGGTGATTAATTAATCGAAATAGTTTAAGACGGTTATATCGATTGCTGTCACACTCAGAATTTCCATACCTAAAGACAAGACGACTATGTCAGTACAGCTTAGAACATTTTTTTAGTCAGATTAGAAGTAGGGGCGGTACTAGAGTAACACCTTTTATGTTCTCAGTTTATTTAGGAAGTCGTGGGGTTTACGTTACGTAAATATCGTAATCAAAGGTTACTGTGAGCTTTAGAATCAGAAGCTACAGTAATTTCAGAACTTAGCAATAATGTTATTTTTAATGTATGCAATAATACCTTTTAAATGGCCTTTCTTGGCAGGATTTACAACTTTATTGTTAAATCCATTACTTTAGATAATAGTTTAGAATTAACTTTTAAAAAGAAAATGCATTTAGTTATTCTCTCTCTCTTTATTTGAAAATTTTCAAAATGTTCACATGCCTCCTGCTATTACTTTATTTGGGAGATGAAATTCCTTCAGATGAGTTCATCTTCATGCCCCAAAACCAAATCGATAAATGCAACTTAGTGAAGCCGCCTAACGAATTGGTTACATATATGTATTAACAAGTTAAAAATAAAATTTGTTGAGGAATTTGACAGGAATCGTCATAAAATAGATATGGGAGAAATTCTATTTACTTAATTAAAAGATATTAGGCCTTTTTGTGTTGTGAAGACTGTGATCCCAAGATAGGTATTGCTCTTTTATTATTGAATTATATGTATTATATATGAATTTTGTAACTAAAATTTTTAATAAAGATATTTTCATTTCCAATTTAAAAAATTAAGTAGGTTTTTAGTTGTCTTTTTTAGTGGTTACAATAAGCTAAATTTTAAAAGACTCGAAAGTAATGACGTTTTTAGAAATTTTGTACATATAAATGATGCCCTTTGGGGATTAAATGTATGCATTTGAAATATATATATTTTTATGGTTATACATATTTTTTAATCTGTGATATGACGTGATATTGCTTTTGTTAATTTTATTTTATATGTATTATTTATGAATTGTTATCGATTTTTTTTTTACTTTTATTTATTATTCAAATAAATTTATAATGGGTAATATAGGCTTACTAGGGAACCGATCCCCCAAAAATAACTTCGGTAACGCGCCCTTTTCGTACCTTATAGGTTGTGTGGAAAATGCAAATTGGGTGTTTTATTTAAAAAGCCCAAACATTTTTTTTGTTCTGATCTGACAACAATGGAAAATGTTATAAAAAACACTAATTTTGAGGTGCTCTCACACTGGACATGCCCAGAGATAAAGAGATGCCCACTCATTTCTCACTAGAAATGACAGCGCAATTGCTAAACGTCAAAACCTCCTGAACTCAGGCAACTGTCAAAGTTTAGGAGGTCTGACGTTTAGCAATTGGAAAGAGAGAGACGGCCAGATTGAAGTCCTACCAAAAAAATATAGGAACAGATAAATTTGTTGCTGCTGTAGAAAATCACTAACAAAAATTGGAAAACAATGAAAATTAAGGAAAACGCGATATTGATATGTATGTGATGAAATATTATTATTAATATATTATTAAACTATTTTGAAGGACATATGCTCACTTAGTTTCATTATTAATACAATTTAATTTAATTTAATTTAGTGATATAAACTCAATCCAAGAGGCTAAATTTAATATATTAAGTTGATGTGAAAAACGTCAAAGAAAGGATCGATATTCATTATACGTATATTAGGTTCAGACCAAGGTGCACTTAACCAATAATATGATTTTATAACTTAAAAAAATCTCATTAAAATAACACACATTCTGACCAACCTAAACGGTTTAAAGACAGGTCGAAAGTCGGAAATCATTATATAAGGTATATTGCGGGTAGAGTAATGGAAGGGCTGATTGCATTAATCTTTGTCATTTTTCAGGTACACTTAAAAACTTATGGGAGTTGGAATAATTCGTAGACTCATATAATGTATTTTCGTCATTAAACTATAGTAGATCTAATATTATACGATCAGTTAAATTTGCTAAGATATCTTACATGGTTACTTATATTATATATACGGTATAAAGATAAGAGAAAGTTTGAATGGCTTTTATTAGGCATATGGGAGATAAGGGTAGTATTGACCAGATTTTGCCTAATTTTGGCATGGTATTGTATTATAAACAGAAAAATGTTCTTTTTGGGTTTCATTAAGGTACCTCACATATCATCACCAATGTACATGGAGTGATATATAAATATTTGGGGCTATGGAAAATTTTCGCCCGATTTTATCCATTTTAGATACACAGTTATTAGAAAAACACATTTTCTGTTATCATCTCATTTCATTAAAATAACTCACATATTGACCAATATATGTACATATGGGGTATAAGGTCAACTGGATGTTCGAAAATTCTTATAATAGGTACATATATGGAGGCTAAGGGAAGTATTAACAAAATTGACACAAGGGTATATTATTATCAAAGAAACATTCTCCCCGAATTTCAATATTATATCTCGCAGTTTAACCAAAAATTTCGGCAATAGGTCAGCCATATTCACATATTTATTATGTGGAGACTTGATCAGGTTTGGTCCGTTTTGGCAATTCATAGACTTGAGATGAAATATCTTAAAGGCACTATTTTTGCAAAGTTTTATCTCGATATATTCATATAACTTTGATTTATATACTGAAACGTAAAATACAAGATGGAATTTAAAATTGTGTTATATAGCACGTAGACGTGGTTGTAGTCCGATTTCGTCCCGCTATGCCTACAAGGAGATCCATATATCTGTAATCTACGCCTGTGTGTTTCCTTAGGAAGTACATGAGCGAAATACGTCACTGTAGCAATAGCTACAGAGAATAGCAGATTTATTGGCTTAACCATTGTGACGTAGCTGTCTAAGAAATACATATTAAAGGGACTATTACGTATCTACATACCACTTGTCAGCGACTGATTTCAGTGTTAAATGAGAAAATAATATAATATCAGAGAATGTAAATGAATAGAGAAAGATCAAATGTTAAATGAAATCTTTTTGAGTACTAATTTGTTGTTCCAGATGAGGGAACATCGAAAAATATAACTTCGAAAAATAAAAATACACCACGCAATGTGCGAAATGCTATAAATAGACACAACGAATATTCCTAGATGAAAAATCGTTGCGCATACCTATTTAGATTTATGTTTTCAATTTCTATGAAATGACATATTTATAATTATGAAAAGCCTTCTGAATTAAAAATCTGTATTAAATGTTATTATGTGTAAAAACCCCAGAATTCATAATAAAATAAACATTTAATAGGCTATTTTTCCAACTTATGTATGTGCGTTATGTGAGCAATTGCTTATTAAACAAAGGATAGCAACAAAACGGTGGCTAAGCGGCTATGTTTCCACTTTTGTGGTGGCTGAGGTCGTAAGCGGGAAGGGGTTAAGCACAATCCGAATACGAACCTATACGTTCGAATCCTAAAACTCATGAAACTGAAATTTTATTTAATTTTTTTTTTTATTAATTGGAATCTAAGCATATCATAATTCAATTACTTTAATAGCATATCTAACTTCCTGAGATAATTAAAATATTTCAGGAAAATAGGTTCATATGTTTGGGTTTATTGCATATTCCCTTTATGCGTATTTACACAAATGTGATAATCACACATACATTCATAAGTACACGTACGCTGATGCTTGCTTCTTCTTGCCCCGCACAAGCAACGACTTTTGTCCACACTTTTTGCTTTTTGAGAGTTGAACCAGAGAATGTAAAATATAGAGAAGGTCCAACTACGGACCAGCGTGTGAATTGTCAAAACCTAACAAAATGCTGTGGTGAAATCCACAGTCGGCTCGGAAGGAGAAATTTTAACAGTGGCGCGTGAACAGAGCTGAGCATTGTATGAAAATTATGCTCAGAAGTTTGCATTTATATTACAGCCGCATGTTAGCTTATATTTTTATACGTTTATATGCAATCATATTCATAGATATGAAATTCATTTTCTGAATATCTATGAAATCATGAAAAATGTATTACATTTTAATTAAAATATGCTACTTCAAAGGAATATTTGCAGTTGCTTTTTAGATATTGCTTATGTTTGATATTATGAAATGCTTTCATATAAGTACATACATATGTATGCATATGTATGTATCTGCTATGTTTTACTATATACATACATACATAAGTAGTATAACACACTATCATAATATCTTAAAAATCTTAATATATTTAAATAGTAATATATGCAAATCACACCTTTCATGATTTAAAGCTTACATACATACATATGTATATACTTATGTAAGTAAAATTCAAATTCAAATCAAGTTATTATCATTTATCAGTAATAACATTTGCGCGCACTGCTCTATATGTACATACATACATATGTGCTTATGACATTGCCACACAAATGATAAATACACAAACCTACATTCATATATTCGTACACATGTAAATTTGTCACCCGCAAAAACTACAAACATTGTTTTATAAAAACAACAATCGTCACAAGTCAATATGTCAGCCCAATAGGCGAATTCCAAATTTATAGTAAATCAAACAACAACATCATTTTCATTCATGAACGCAGGCGTACTTTCAACAAGCAACCTCGCTTCATTCATAAAAACAGACACCCTCTCATCTCCTCGAGCATGCGTTTGCCTACAAGCTTCTTTTCGCGACGATGGCAAAAGCTAAAAATCATAAATTGAACAAATTTCTGATATTCCCTCTAGCAGGTAAAAGTTGCAACCCCGCAAACCCACAAAACACAGAAAATATTGACAAAACTGGCAACAAAGCTTTGTCGATTTAAAATATTTTTCAATTTTAAAATATTTTTCAATTTTAAAACATTTTTCCATGACGAAAATCTCCGTCAATATGTATGCATGCTCATACATAAACATACATATTTACGATGGTTTGTTGGCAAAGCTGTTAGAGCGGCAAGGGAAGCGGTGACAATCGGCGGCCGTTCGTTATTTTTTTCGGCATAGCTCGGTTTTTCTACCAACAACACAATGTTGTGACGCTTTGTCGTCGCGTCAGTCCTTCGACACAGTGACTCTTTGACAAGAAAACAAAAAACGTGAGCTTCGGCCATTGGTTGTCCGTGGCAACGGAGATTTCGCATGAAACAATGAGTGTACATACTTACACACATATGTTGCATGTAGACAAATTAATAATTATAATGGGTACTTTCATATTTGTTTACATGCACACATAATTATACATATATATTGTATAAAAATATTTGGGCCCGCTTCGTCTTTTCTTATCGGGTTATGTCAAGCAAGATGTGTACAAAATCAAACCCAGAAATCTGACTGAACTGAAGCAGTCCATTAAATAGATAATTGAGGCAATCCCGAATTAGGTGTCGCATATGCGTGGTTGAGTATGGAAGAATAATTAATTGTTTAAATAAATAAAATTTTCTATACAATAACAAAATTTAATGTTATGCATTGACTAAAAAGAAACTTATTACGGTTTAATTTTGTAGCACGATTCGTAAGCCACCCTGTATAGGAAGAATATCTTCAAATTATATCCAAAGTCGTTTGCGCATTGTAAATATACGAATCTGTAAGCGTACATTTCTTAACATTGAAATTAGCATTATTTTTCTCAATTAACATTGAAAATGCTCAATTCTGCTATTTTTCAGTCCCCTGATGTTAATTGTGGACATTTGGTGAAATACCCTCATCGTTTTCAGTACCCCTTCGAAACGTGAAATATTTTGCTAATGGCCGCACTGTGAACCTTCTCTATATTTTACATTCTCTGTTCGAAGGTTTGAAAACCTAGTGATTCACTAGTTTTTTAACCACTTTTAGCTTGCAGGGATTATATGTTCTTTCATATTTGTTTACGTGAATACATAGTTATATCAGAGAACGTAAATGAATAGAGAAGGAACAAACGTTAAATGAAATCTTTTTGAGTACTGATTTGTAATTCCAGATGAGGGAACATCGAAAAATATAACTAGGAAAAAGAAAAATACACCACGCAATGTGCGAAATGCTATAAATAGACCGAACGAATATTCCTAAATGAAAAATCGTTGCGCATACCTATTTAGATTTATGTTTTCAATTTCTATGATATGACAAATTTATAATTATGAAAAGCCTTCTGCATTAAAAATCTGTATTATCGGTAAAAACCCCAGAATTCATAATAAAATAAACATTTAATAGGCAATTTTTAAATTTTTTTATGTGCGTTGCGTGTCTAAGCGGGGCGTTTCCACTTTTGTGGTGGCTTAGGTCGTAAAAGTGAAGGAGTTAAGCTCATTCCGAATACCAGCATATAAGTTCGAATCTTAAAACTCATGTAAACTAAATTTTATTTAATTTTTTTTTTTTATTAATTGGAGTCTAAGCATCATAATTCAATTTCTTTAATAATATATTTTACTTCCTGATATAATTAAAATATATCAGGAAAATATGTTCATATGTTTAGGTTTATTAAATATTTCCTAATTAAGCGTATTTACACAAATGTGATAATCACACATGCATTCTTAAATACACGTACGCTGACGCTTGCTTCTTCTTGCCCCGCACAAACAAAGACTTTTGTCCACACTTTTTGCTTTTTGCGAGAAGCAAGCTGAACGATCGCTGGCAAGGAGGGGTCAGGGGTGCACTGCCACATAATTTTTTCAGATATATCTTTATTAATCAAATTTATTTTAAAAACGATTATAAGTATGAATTTATGTATATTTATATTTTTACGTATATTATTACTATATTACGATAATAAATAAAAATCATTTATGCATCAGTATTTTTCAATTAAAATTAAGCAACATAATAATATACTATGAGCCCTCAGTTGAAACGCCTTTGTGTATGGTGGCAAGCCAATGAAATAACGGCGAGTTCGCGCGGACATTGTGTTGAAAAAAACCAAATGACGACTTTGTCGACAAACATACATATATACACATGAGCTCGCATACATATTGACGCCGAATTTTGCGCATCTGGGGGAGTTGACAAAATTTGTTTGAATCGACAATTTTACGACAATGTCGGTCGGCTATGTTGTCTCGTTTGTCCTTTTTGCAGTGGTTTGCTATTGAAAGTTGACTTGCGATTACCGATTGGGCTGCATTTTCATAGCGTCGTAGTTAGATAAAATGGGCTAAATTGAGAAACTATGAAACAATGATAATTACTACACATATAAAAGTACTATATGGACTGTGCTTAGAATATATAGAAGTTAATGATTTCATATGAATGGCAATGTTACTTATATAATTTTTTTAATTTAATGCCATATATAGTGTATAATATGAATAAAATTAAAATATTATTTTAACTCACTAATATGTCATGTTGCAGATCATCGAACAAAACGGCGCATATGTTAACTAAATCCGATCACTGTAACACTTTTAATAAAGCATTGAATGAATGCCCCTCAATATGTCTTTCGCAAAAAATCGAACATTCGCGCAAGTGACAAAAAACGTAGACGCCATCATCGGCCATTAATATTCAAGCGAACTCGCGGCATATTTTCTAAGTATTTCATATTACAACGACAACAAATTCATTCACAAGGAACGTGCGTCTGCTTCAAAGCAAAGTGCGCTTGTTCATAACTCTGCGCCGCGCTATATTTTCTGTGCGCCTGGTAAACCACATTTGGTTTTCATATAGAATTCCTATCGCAAATGCGCGATATGAATGAAATTGAATTTGAATGTCTTCAGTAACATTGAAGAATCAGCAAAATTTCAATTTTACAATTTGTATCACTGAAAATCCTACTTACCATCCCCCTCGCATTTGTATGTTGCCCACAAGCTGCTTCCTCACAACATTTGCTAAAAATCAGAAATTGAAGAATTTGTCTGATGTTCACTTCAAAAAGGTGAATTGGCAACATGACCTATTAGCGAGTTTAAATAATATTTATATTTTTGCATATTATGCACTATATATAGCATTAAATTAAAAAATTTATATAAAATTGCCATTCATAAGAAATCTTTAACTACTTCTATATATTCTAAGCACAGTCCATGTAGTACTTTTATATGTTTACTTATTATCATTGTTTCATAGTTTTTCGATTTAGCCCATTTTATCTAAATACGACGCTATAAAAATGCAGCCTAATTGGTAATCGCAATATTTCAAAAGAGCATAAGTCAACTTTCAATAGCAAACCACTGCAAAAAGGACAAACGAGACAACATAGCCGACCGACATTGTCACAAAATTGTCGATTCAAACAAATTTTGTCAACTCCGCGACGATTCACACAATTTGGTGTCAATATGTATGCGAGCTCATATATGCAGAGAACGTAAAATACAGAGAAGGTCCAACTACAGACCAGCGTGTGAATTGTCAAAACCTAACAAAATGCGATGAGCGTGTTTCACCACAGTCGGCTCGGAAGGAGAAATTTTAACAGTGGCGAGTGAACAGAGCTGAGCATTGAATAAAAATTATGCTCAGGACTTGCGTTGATTTTACAGCCGCATGTTAGCTTATATTTTTATACGTTTATATGCAATCATATTCATAGATATGAAATTCCTTTTCTGAATATCTATGATATCATGAAAAATGTATTACATTTTAGTTAAAATATATTACTTCAAAGGAATATTTATAGTTGCTTTTTAAATATTGCTTATGTTTGATAATATGAAATGCTTTCATATAAGTACATATGTATGTATATGTATCTGCTATGTTTTACTATATATATACATACATAAGTATATAACACACTAACATAATATCTTAAAAATCTTAATATATTTAAATAGTAATATATGCCAATCACACCTTTCATGCTACACAAATAATGGATACACAAACCTACATTCATATATTCGTAAATATGTCACTCGCAAAAACTACAAACTTGTTCTACAAAAACAACAATCGTCACAAGTCAATATGTCAGCCAAATAGGCGAAGCTCAAATTTATAGTTAATCACACAACAACAACATTTTCATTCATGAACGCAGGCGTACTTTCAACAAACAATCTCGCTTCATTCATAAAAACAGACACCCTCTCATCTCCCCGAGCATGCCTTTGCCTACAAGCTTCTTTTCGCTACGATGGCAAAAGCTAAATATCATAAATTGAACAATTTTCTAATATTCCCTCTAGAAGGGAAAAGTGACAACCCCGCAAACCCACAAAACACAGAAAAAATTGACAAAACTGGCAACAAAGCTTTTGTCGAGTTAAAATATTGTATTTTACAATTTTAAAATATTTTTCCGTGACAAAAATCTCCGTCAATATATATGCATGCTCATACACAAACACATACTTACGATAGTTTGTATGCAAAGCTGTTAGAGATGCAAGGGAAGCGGTGACAATCGGCGACCGTTCGTTTTTTTTTTTTGCGGCATAGCTCGGATTTTCTACCAACAACACAATGTTGTGACGCTTTGTTGTCGCGTCAGCCCTTCGACACAGTGACTCTTCCCATGAAACAATGAGTGTACATATTTACATACATATGAAGCATGTATACAAATTAATAATTATAATGGGTACTTTCATATTTGTTTACATGCACACATAATTATACATATATTATGTATAAGAATATTTGCGACCGCTTGGTCTTTTCTTTTTGGGTTATATCAAGCAAGAGGTGTACAAAATCAAACCCAGAAATCTGACTGAACTGAAGCAGTCCATTAAATAGATAATTGAGGCAATCCCGAATAAGTTGTCGCATAAGCGTGGTTGAGTACGGAAGAATAATTAATTTTTTAAATAAAATAAAATTTTCTATACAATATCAAAATTTAATGTAATGCATTGAGTAAAAAGAAATTTATCACGGTTTAATTTTGTAGCACGATTCATTAGCCACCCTGTATAGGCAGAATATCTTCAAATTATATGCAAAATCGTTTGCGCATTGTAAATATACGAATTTATAAGCGTACATTTCTTAACATTGAAATTAGCATTATTTTTCTCAATTAACATTGAAAATGCTCAATTCTGCTATTTTTCAGTCCCCTGATGTTAATTGTGGACATTTGGTGAAACACGCTCATCGTTTTCAGTACCCCTTCCAAATGTGGGGAAACACGCTGATCTTTTTCAGTTCCCCTGCGAAGCATGAAATATTTCGCTAATGGCCGCACTGTGAACCTTCTCTATGATATACGTTCTCTGATATATGTATGTATGTAAATATGTATATTTGTAGACAAAGTCGTTACGCGACCTCGCCGTTATTTCGTTGGCTTGCCACCATGCACAGAGGCGTGAGGGCTCCTAATATATTATTATGTTGCTTTATTTGTATTGAAAAATACTGATGCATTTATGAATTATTTTCGTAATATAATATATATTATATATATATATATATATATATATATATACATACACATATATTCATACCTATAATCGTTTTTAAACTAAATTCGATAAATAAAATATATACCTGACATAATTATGTGGCAGTGCGCCCCAATCCCTCCTTGCCTGCGATCGTTCAACCAGAGAATGTAGATTATAGAGAAGGTTCACAGTGCGGCCATTAGCAAAATATTTCACGTTTCGAAGGGGTACTGAAAACGATGAGGGTATTTCACCACTTTTGGAAGGGGTACTGAAAACGATGAGGGTATTTCACCAAATGTCCACAATTAACATCAGGGGACTGAAAAATAGCAGAATTGAGCATTTTCAATGTTAATTGAGAAAAATAATGCTAATTTCAATGTTAAGAAATGTACGCTTACAGATTCGTATATTTACAATACGCAAACGACTTTGGATATAATTTGAAGATATTCTTCCTATACAGGGTGGCTAATGAATCGTGCTACAAAATTAAACCGCAATAAATTTCTTTTTAGTCAATGGATTACATTTATTTTTTTTATTGTATAGAAAATTTTATTTATTTAAACAATTAATTATTCTTCCATACTTAACCACGCATATGCGACACTTAATTCGGGATTGCCTCAATTATCTATTTAATGGACTGCTTCAGTTCAGTCAGATTTCTGGGTTTGATTTTGTACACATCTTGCTTGACATAACCCGATAAGAAAAGACGAAGCGGGCCCAAATATTTTTATACAATATATATGTATAATTATGTGTGCATGTAAACAAATATGAAAGGTCCCATTATAATTATTAATTTGTCTACATGCAACATATGTGTGTAAGTATGTACACTCATTGTTTCATGCGAAATCTCCGTTGCCACGGACAACCAATGGCCGAAGCTTACGTTTTTTGTTTTCTTGTCAAAGAGTCACTGTGTCGAAGGGCTGACGCGACAACAAAGCGTCACAACATTGTGTTGTTGGTAGAAAATCCGAGCTATGCCGCAAAAAAAAAAAACGAACGGTCGCCGATTGTCACCGCTTCCCTTGCATCTCTAACAGCTTTGCATACAAACTATCGTAAGTATGTGTTTGTGTATGAGCATGCATATATATTGACGGAGATTTTTGTCACGGAAAAATATTTTAAAATTGTAAAATACAATATTTTAACTCGACAAAAGCTTTGTTGCCAGTTTTGTCAATTTTTTCTGTGTTTTGTGGGTTTGCGGGGTTGTCACTTTTCCCTTCTAGAGGGAATATTAGAAAATTGTTCAATTTATGATATTTAGCTTTTGCCATCGTAGCGAAAAGAAGCTTGTAGGCAAAGGCATGCTCGGGGAGATGAGAGGGTGTCTGTTTTTATGAATGAAGCGAGATTGTTTGTTGAAAGTACGCCTGCGTTCATGAATGAAAATGTTGTTGTTGTGTGATTAACTATAAATTTGAGCTTCGCCTATTTGGCTGACATATTGACTTGTGACGATTGTTGTTTTTGTAGAACAAGTTTGTAGTTTTTGCGAGTGACATATTTACGAATATATGAATGTAGGTTTGTGTATCCATTATTTGTGTAGCAATGTCATAAGCACATATGTATGTATGTACATATAGACCAGTGCGCGCAATTGTTATTACTGATAAACTAATAATACATATGTATGTATGTAAGCTTTAAATCATGAAAGGTGTGATTGGCATATATTACTATTTAAATATATTAAGATTTTTAAGATATTATGTTAGTGTGTTATATACTTATGTATGTATATATATAGTAAAACATAGCAGATACATATACATACATATGTACTTATATGAAAGCATTTCATATTATCAAACATAAGCAATATTTAAAAAGCAACTATAAATATTCCTTTGAAGTAATATATTTTAACTAAAATGTAATACATTTTTCATGATATCATAGATATTCAGAAAAGGAATTTCATATCTATGAATATGATTGCATATAAACGTATAAAAATATAAGCTAACATGCGGCTGTAAAATCAACGCAAGTCCTGAGCATAATTTTTATTCAATGCTCAGCTCTGTTCACTCGCCACTGTTAAAATTTCTCCTTCCGAGCCGACTGTGGTGAAACACGCTCATCGCATTTTGTTAGGTTTTGACAATTCACACGCTGGTCTGTAGTTGGACCTTCTCTGTATTTTACGTTCTCTGCATATATGAGCTCGCATACATATTGACACCAAATTGTGTGAATCGTCGCGGAGTTGACAAAATTTGTTTGAATCGACAATTTTGTGACAATGTCGGTCGGCTATGTTGTCTCGTTTGTCCTTTTTGCAGTGGTTTGCTATTGAAAGTTGACTTATGCTCTTTTGAAATATTGCGATTACCAATTAGGCTGCATTTTTATAGCGTCGTATTTAGATAAAATGGGCTAAATCGAAAAACTATGAAACAATGATAATAAGTAAACATATAAAAGTACTACATGGACTGTGCTTAGAATATATAGAAGTAGTTAAAGATTTCTTATGAATGGCAATTTTATATAAATTTTTTAATTTAATGCTATATATAGTGCATAATATGCAAAAATATAAATATTATTTAAACTCGCTAATAGGTCATGTTGCCAATTCACCTTTTTGAAGTGAACATCAGACAAATTCTTCAATTTCTGATTTTTAGCAAATGTTGTGAGGAAGCAGCTTGTGGGCAACATACAAATGCGAGGGGGATGGTAAGTAGGATTTTCAGTGATACAAATTGTAAAATTGAAATTTTGCTGATTCTTCAATGTTACTGAAGACATTCAAATTCAATTTCATTCATATCGCGCATTTGCGATAGGAATTCTATATGAAAACCAAATGTGGTTTACCAGGCGCACAGAAAATATAGCGCGGCGCAGAGTTATGAACGAGCGCACTTTGCTTTGAAGCAGACGCACGTTCCTTGTGAATGAATTTGTTGTCGTTGTAATATGAAATACTTAGAAAATATGCCGCGAGTTCGCTTGAATATTATTGGCCGATGATGGCGTCTACGTTTTTTGTCACTTGCGCGAATGTTCGATTTTTTGCGAAAGACATATTGAGGGGCATTCATTCAATGCTTTATAAAAAGTGTTACAGTGATCGGATTTAGTTAACATATGCGCCGTTTTGTTCGATGATCTGCAACATGACATATTAGTGAGTTAAAATAATATTTTAATTTTATTCATATTATACACTATATATGGCATTAAATTAAAAAAATTATATAAGTAACATTGCCATTCATATGAAATCATTAACTTCTATATATTCTAAGCACAGTCCATATAGTACTTTTATATGTGTAGTAATTATCATTGTTTCATAGTTTCTCAATTTAGCCCATTTTATCTAACTACGACGCTATGAAAATGCAGCCCAATCGGTAATCGCAAGTCAACTTTCAATAGCAAACCACTGCAAAAAGGACAAACGAGACAACATAGCCGACCGACATTGTCGTAAAATTGTCGATTCAAACAAATGTTGTCAACTCCCCCAGATGCGCAAAATTCGGCGTCAATATGTATGCGAGCTCATGTGTATATATGTATGTTTGTCGACAAAGTCGTCATTTGGTTTTTTTCAACACAATGTCCGCGCGAACTCGCCGTTATTTCATTGGCTTGCCACCATACACAAAGGCGTTTCAACTGAGGGCTCATAGTATATTATTATGTTGCTTAATTTTAATTGAAAAATACTGATGCATAAATGATTTTTATTTATTATCGTAATATAGTAATAATATACGTAAAAATATAAATATACATAAATTCATACTTATAATCGTTTTTAAAATAAATTTGATTAATAAAGATATATCTGAAAAAATTATGTGGCAGTGCACCCCTGACCCCTCCTTGCCAGCGATCGTTCAGCTTGCTTCTCGCAAAAAGCAAAAAGTGTGGACAAAAGTCTTTGTTTGTGCGGGGCAAGAAGAAGCAAGCATCAGCGTACGTGTATTTAAGAATGCATGTGTGATTATCACATTTGTGTAAATACGCTTAATTAGGAAATATTTAATAAACCTAAACATATGAACATATTTTCCTGATATATTTTAATTATATCAGGAAGTAAAATATATTATTAAAGAAATTGAATTATGATGCTTAGACTCCAATTAATAAAAAAAAAAAATTAAATAAAATTTAGTTTACATGAGTTTTAAGATTCGAACTTATATGCTGGTATTCGGAATGAGCTTAACTCCTTCACTTTTACGACCTAAGCCACCACAAAAGTGGAAACGCCCCGCTTAGACACGCAACGCACATAAAAAAATTTAAAAATTGCCTATTAAATGTTTATTTTATTATGAATTCTGGGGTTTTTACCGATAATACAGATTTTTAATGCAGAAGGCTTTTCATAATTATAAATTTGTCATATCATAGAAATTGAAAACATAAATCTAAATAGGTATGCGCAACGATTTTTCATTTAGGAATATTCGTTCGGTCTATTTATAGCATTTCGCACATTGCGTGGTGTATTTTTCTTTTTCCTAGTTATATTTTTCGATGTTCCCTCATCTGGAATTACAAATCAGTACTCAAAAAGATTTCATTTAACGTTTGTTCCTTCTCTATTCATTTACGTTCTCTGATATAACTATGTATTCACGTAAACAAATATGTATGAAAGAACATATAATCCCTGCAAGCTAAAAGTGGTTAAAAGACTAGTGAATCACTAGGTTTTCAAACCTTCGAACAGAGAATGTAAAATATAGAGAAGGTTCACAGTGCGGCCATTAGCAAAATATTTCACGTTTCGAAGGGGTACTGAAAACGATGAGGGTATTTCACCACTTTTGGAAGGGGTACTGAAAACGATGAGGGTATTTCACCAAATGTCCACAATTAACATCAGGGGACTGAAAAATAGCAGAATCGAGCATTTTCAATGTTAATTGAGAAAAATAATGCTAATTTCAATGTTAAGAAATGTACGCTTACAGATTCGTATATTTACAATGCGCAAACGACTTTGGATATAATTTGAAGATATTCTTCCTATACAGGGTGGCTAACGAATCGTGCTACAAAATTAAACCGTAATAAGTTTCTTTTTAGTCAATGCATAACATTAAATTTTGTTATTGTATAGAAAATTTTATTTATTTAAACAATTAATTATTCTTCCATACTCAACCACGCATATGCGACACCTAATTCGGGATTGCCTCAATTATCTATTTAATGGACTGCTTCAGTTCAGTCAGATTTCTGGGTTTGATTTTGTACACATCTTGCTTGACATAACCCGATAAGAAAAGACGAAGCGGGCCCAAATATTTTTATACAATATATATGTATAATTATGTGTGCATGTAAACAAATATGAAAGGTCCCATTATAATTATTAATTTGTCTACATGCAACATATGTGTGTAAGTATGTACACTCATTGTTTCATGCGAAATCTCCGTTGCCACGGACAACCAATGGCCGAAGCTCACGTTTTTTGTTTTCTTGTCAAAGAGTCACTGTGTCGAAGGACTGACGCGACGACAAAGCGTCACAACATTGTGTTGTTGGTAGAAAAACCGAGCTATGCCGAAAAAAATAACGAACGGCCGCCGATTGTCACCGCTTCCCTTGCCGCTCTAACAGCTTTGCCAACAAACCATCGTAAATATGTATGTTTATGTATGAGCATGCATACATATTGACGGAGATTTTCGTCATGGAAAAATGTTTTAAAATTGAAAAATATTTTAAATCGACAAAGCTTTGTTGCCAGTTTTGTCAATATTTTCTGTGTTTTGTGGGTTTGCGGGGTTGCAACTTTTACCTGCTAGAGGGAATATCAGAAATTTGTTCAATTTATGATTTTTAGCTTTTGCCATCGTCGCGAAAAGAAGCTTGTAGGCAAACGCATGCTCGAGGAGATGAGAGGGTGTCTGTTTTTATGAATGAAGCGAGGTTGCTTGTTGAAAGTACGCCTGCGTTCATGAATGAAAATGTTGTTGTTGTTTGATTTACTATAAATTTGACCTTCGCCTATTTGGCTGACATATTGACTTGTGACGATTGTTGTTTTTGTAGAACAATGTTTGTAGTTTTTGTGGGTAACATATTTACATGTGTACGAATATATGAATGTAGGTTTGTGTATCCATTATTTGTGTGGCAATGTCATAAGCACATATGTATGTATGTACATATAGAGCAGTGCGCGCAAATGTTATTACTGATAAATGATAATAACTTGATTTGAATTTGAATTTTACTTACATAAGTATATACAAATGTATGTATGTAAGCTTTAAATCATGAAAGGTGTGATTTGCATATATTACTATTTAAATATATTAAGATTTTTAAGATATTATGATAGTGTGTTATACTACTTATGTATGTATGTATATAGTAAAACATAGCAGATACATACATATGCAATATCTAAAAAGCAACTGCATATATTCCTTTGAAGTAGCATATTTTAATTAAAATGTAATACATTTTTCATGATATCATAGATATTCAGAAAATGAATGTCATATCTATGAATATGATTGCATATAAACGTATAAAAATATAAGCTAACATGCGGCTGTAATATAATTCTGAGCATAATTTTCATACAATGCTCAGCTCTGTTCACACGCCACTGTTAAAATTTCTCCGTCCGAGCCGACTGTGGTGAAATACCCTCATCGCATTTTGTTAGGTTTTGACAATTCACACGCTGGTCCGTAGTTGGACCTTCTCTATATTTTACATTCTCTGCTTCGAATGTTGTGTAAGAACTTGTAAACTCACCATAGGTGGCGTGACAATCTTCACTACTTTCTCTTTATAGTTCAAAGAGTCACCGACATTCCTTACCGCCCGTATCAAACCAAATTTGTCAAAAGTTATGCCCTTAGTGGCAACGCAGAAACCAGCTGTTCTCTTTTCTTTACATTTGGCATTTTTTACAATTTTATTAAACATGCTGTCGACTTGATTACTAAAATGGAAGAAGACGATATTGATGAAATGTTTTTAAGTTTGTGCGAATTTACTCATTTTATAAAAAGTATGAAAACAAAAAAAAGCAGAGAAGGTTTAAAATTCGCCCAATCAGTAAAGACATTGCCACCGGTGGTTATCAGTTAAAAACTAGATCAAGGACAGCGAACCAGAACCATTAGTTTGCACACAAGGATGCCGCTAGACGTATTAAACTTGCTTCTGGTCTTAGTAAGGAAATCATTGCCGACAGAAGCCAAAACATCAGATTGGTCCCGAAGAAAGGCTTTCGTTGTTGTTACTGTAAGTTAATTGATAGTGTATTGTAAATTTATGTACATGTGTATATACTTAGGTGTGCTTTTCTTATAGTTGTTAGAGATTTATCACAAGGCGTATCGGTGCAGAGTATTGCATGGAGTTATAAATTAGGACATGTGAGATAATCTGGCGGTTGCTTTCCCCAGTTAGTAAGTGAGCCAACAGAGTCTTAATACAAGGACCTCGCTAAAGATTTTTTTAAATATGTGGAACATTCTGAATTGTGTCGGTGCAATTAATGGAAAGCACGTTGCTATTAAGTGCCCGGCTAATTCCCATTCGATGTTCTACAATCATAAAAAGTTCTATAGCATCGTTTTGATGGCAACATCTAATGCGAAATATATGTTCACATCAGTTAGTATTGGCAGTTATGGAAGTCAAAGTGATGGAGGTACAGTCTATAAAATTGTTTAATGTACGAGTGTACTGAGCCTTCATTACTATTTATATACACATTTTTCAAGTTACTCCATTTGGTCATGCGTTAATGGAAAACTATCTGCCTTTGCCACCTCCTGTGCCATTGTCTGACGTGTCACCAGAACCTTTTCGACACTTTTTCGTTGGAGATGCTGCATTCCTGTTAAGAAGTGATTTAATGTGCCCTTATTAACATCTAATCTATCTATCTAACAAACACTAAGCGCATTTTTAACTATCGGCTGTCACGCGCTCGTAGAGTTATAGATGCGTTTGGAATATTGACTGTTCGATGGAAAATTTTGAAAACAACAATTTTGTAATCCAGAAAATTCTAAAAAAGTAGTGTTGGTTTGCATAACTTTGTATAATTTTATAATGTTAAACGATCACAATCGTCGGTACTGTCCGGAAAACTATGTAGATCGAGTAGAAGGAGATAGAATCGCTCATGTCGGTGAATGACGTAGAGAGGATGAAAATTACGACTCTTTCCGTATGCGTTTAACTTACGAGACAGCCTCGCTACCAATTTTATCAAAGTAGGATCTTTACCATACCAGAACAACATAGACATTGTCATGGGCGGACCATATGTATAATATTAAAAAATTACTAAAAATTTAATGAATTCTTGAATTTATAAATATAATTTTTTTTTTTTAATTTAAAACATAAATATCACATATGTTTATATAGTGTCTATTAAATAAAAAATAATAATCAAGACGTAAATAATTAAATTAACTTAATCTCTATTAACAAATATTAAAAATTAAATCAAGTAACTTGAAAACAAACACATTGACTATTAATTTGTTTGCGTTTGTGAGAGCATTAGCGCAGAACCGATTGCGAATGTAGTGAGACTCGAGGTGGTGACTCTACTATATGTGGCTTTAAAAACTGCATCGCTTCCATTAAGTGCCACTGCTTATAAAACTCCGCTTCGCAGCCTGATGGTACTTTAGCCTTTCGAACTTCCCTACCGAATCGATCGCGAAGCGCTAGCCATCTTCTTTGGCAAACCTCTCCTTTACAAAAATAATTTATTTTTTTATTATGCAAACTCGTAAACAACAAATCCAAACTTACCACTTGTGTTCATCTCCTTCCTTCCTTCTTCGGCAAAAATCTATAATAGATACTACTTTTCCACTAAATATATTAATTTTTCGTCGTCCATATTATTTTTAATTATTCTATTTGATTTATTTTGACGTTTCCTTTCAATTGACCAATGTTGCCATTGCCCAATATGTATACACGATTTTTCACACATTTAGTTTTTAAGTTATAATTTTTCATAATGTTAAACATTAAAACTAAAATCCAATTATTAAAAATAGTCTTTTATAAATAAATGTATTCGACTATGATATTGAGTTAGTTTAAGAATATTTCAATATTTTCAATTTTTTTTCATTACTATGAAATACCGATACTGGCAACCGTAAGATATGTTGTATCAGCTGATTCAGTCCACGGTTCTGCGTCGGTGACTGTTTGAGCTATTACGTGTGTACGTGAGCAGGTAACCCTTTTTCACTCATTCAGCAGTGTCATACAAAAAACCTACATATAGCAGAACTGCTTTAATTTTCCCGATTGTCAGATGACGCAAGGTTGCATTTTGGTATCCAATTCTTAAAAATTCTTAAAATTTCAAACAAAATTTTTAAATTTGAAATTATTTATTTTTAACATATATTTTATTTTACATACTTTTACAGTTAGTTACAAATGTAAAGTTAACCTAAACTGATTATTACGCTTTTCCTCGCTTTATATAATAGGAAACAAAATATAAACTGTTAAAGCTATACCAAACAGTATATATGTACATATACAAATTCGCTTAAGAATTTAATAAGCATCATTATATAGGTCATTTCGCGGGGCATCAGATCATAGACGTATTCTTCACGTACATACATCACATGTCGCTGGAATTCAACTTTGGGCTGAATTTAATTTGTTTGGGGGAATGGGTTCCCATTTGTGGCCCAGCAAAGAATTAATTTCCTTTAAATACAAATCAAAATGTATAATCCGCAAACGATGAATAATGCGCAACAAATTAAAAAAAGGAATTTACCGGTATTAATGAGTTCATTTTTGCTTAACAACGGTATATGATAATATACAAACTAGCATTACAATTTTCACTAAATTTTCACAACGACAAGCTATCGTTAAGAAATCTTGACTGGAGCGTATGTAGAAGTCCCTCACATTTTTAGTGTTTGTATGCCTGGAAATAAAATAAGTTTTCATTACAAAAAATTATTATTTTAGTTATTCAACTTGCTATATTTGACTGACATTCAATAAATCTGCGTTGATTGTTATGCTAGAAAAGAAAACAAAAAAATGGAGAATTAGAGTAGAAATTTATCAAATTACAAAAAATTTTGTCGACTTACCTCTGCATCTTAAAAACGCAAATGACTTTTCCGTATGACATTTTTCACTTGTATTTTATTTTCCCTTTTTGTGATTTTTCTATTGGCACTAATGACAAATATGTACGTTTTCTCATTCGCAATCATTCAATAAGATTAAGACATGAGAGTTTTGTTAGTTTGGGAAACTCGAAATTACATTAAAACAAGAAAAAACGTTAACTTCGGTTGCTATAATACCCTTCACAAAAACAATGGCCCCTTACAAAAACTTGATTCCGAACGTTCAATTTGTATGGCAGCTATATGATATAGTGATCTGATCTAACCAATTTCTGTGGAGAATAATTTGTTGCTTAAGCAATAACTCGTGCCTAATTTCGTGAAGATACCTCGTCAAATAAAAAAATGTTGCATTCAAGCACTTTACTCCGATCGTTCAGTTAATATGGCAGCTATATGCTATAGTCATCCGATCCATACAATTTCTTCGGAGATTAGATTAATGCTTTAAATAATAATACATGCCAAATTTCGTAAAGATACCTCGTCAAATGAAAAAGCTATATGCTATAGTCATCCGATCTGAATAATTTCTTCGGAGATTACATTGTTGCCTTAACTAATAATCCGTGCCAAATTTCGTGAAGATACCTCGTCAAATGAAAGAGTTTCCCATACAAACACTTGATTCCGATTGTTCAGTTTGTATTGTAGCTATATGCTATAGTGGTCCGATATCGGCCGTTCCGACAAATTAGCAGCTTCTTGGGGAGAAAAAGAAGTGTTCAAAATTTCAGATCGATATCTCAAAAACTGAGGGACTAGTTCGCGTATATACAGACGGACAGACGGACGGACGGACATGGCTAAATCAACTCAGCTCGTCACGGTGATCATTTATATGTATACTTTATATGGTCTCCGACGTTTCCTTCTGGGTGTTACAAACTTCGTGGCAAAATTAATATACCCTGTTCAGGGTATAAAGGTATATGGCAAAAATGTGCGTTGGTGTTGATGCTTGAATAAAAAATGTGTTATTGCGTTGAAACTTCGGGGGAAAATGGTTAGCCATGGTTGGCAGGGATGTTTGTAAATTTATCTACATCCAACATATGTATGTAAATATGTAAACTCACTGTTTTGTGCGAAATTGCCGTTGCCACGGAAATCCAATGGCCGAAGCTCACGTTTTTTGTTTTCATGTAAAATGCTGGAAATAGTCAACGACTTTCCGCCCTTCCGTACTTATCGCACGTTTCAAACCAAATTTGCCAAAAGTTATGACCGTAGTGGCAACGTAAAAATCAGTTGTTCTCTTTTGTTTGCATTTGACCAATATTGCCAATGTTCTATTTGTATACACAATTTTTCACACATTTAGTTTTTTAGTTATAATTTAGAAAGCGATCTAATGTAAAAGCTCAAAACTTAAATCCAACTATTAAAAATAGTCTAGCTATTTATAAATAAATTTATTCGACTGTGATTTTGAGTTAGTTTAAGAATATTTCAAATATATTCATGCTGATTTTTTAACTACTACAAAATATTCGCTGTTCTACAATCATAAAAAGTTCTATAGCATCGTTTTGATGGCAACATCTAATGCGAAATATATGTTCACATCAGTTAGTATTGGCAGTTATGGAAGTCAAAGTGATGGAGGTACAGTCTATAAAATTGTTTAATGTACGAGTGTACTGAGCCTTCATTACTATTTATATACACATTTTTCAAGTTACTCCATTTGGTCATGCGTTAATGGAAAACTATCTGCCTTTGCCACCTCCTGTGCCATTGTCTGACGTGTCACCAGAACCTTTTCGACACTTTTTCGTTGGAGATGCTGCATTCCTGTTAAGAAGTGATTTAATGTGCCCTTATTAAATGATCTAACAAACACTAAGCGCATTTTTAACTATCGGCTGTCACGCGCTCGTAGAGTTATAGATGCGTTTGGAATATTGACTGTTCGATGGAAAATTTTGAAAACAACAATTTTGTAATCCAGAAAATTCTAAAAAAATAGTGTTGGTTTGCATAACTTTGTATAATTTTATAATGTTAAACGATCACAATCGTCGGTACTGTCCGGAAAACTATGTAGATCGAGTAGAAGGAGATAGAATCGCTCATGTCGGTGAATGACGTAGAGAGGATGAAAATTACGACTCTTTCCGTATGCGTTTAACTTACGAGACAGCCTCGCTACCAATTTTATCAAAGTAGGATCTTTACCATACCAGAACAACATAGACATTGTCATGGGCGGACCATATGTATAATATTAAAAAATTACTAAAAATTTAATGAATTCTTGAATTTATAAATATAATTTTTTTTTTTTAATTTAAAACATAAATATCACATATGTTTATATAGTGTCTATTAAATAAAAAATAATAATCAAGACGTAAATAATTAAATTAACTTAATCTCTATTAACAAATATTAAAAATTAAATCAAGTAACTTGAAAACAAACACATTGACTATTAATTTGTTTGCGTTTGTGAGAGCATTAGCGCAGAACCGATTGCGAATGTAGTGAGACTCGAGGTGGTGACTCTACTATATGTGGCTTTAAAAACTGCATCGCTTCCATTAAGTGCCACTGCTTATAAAACTCCGCTTCGCAGCCTGATGGTACTTTAGCCTTTCTAACTTCCCTACCGAATCGATCGCGAAGCGCTAGCCATCTTCTTTGGCAAACCTCTCCTTTACAAAAATAATTTATTTTTTTATTATGCAAACTCGTAAACAACAAATCCAAACTTACCACTTGTGTTCATCTCCTTCCTTCCTTCTTCGGCAAAAATCTATAATAGATACTACTTTTGTCATAAAGCTCCCTTCGAGCTTCCACTAAATATATTAATTTTTCGTCGTCCATATTATTTTTAATTATTCTATTTGATTTATTTTGACGTTTCCTTTCAATTGACCAATGTTGCCATTGCCCAATATGTATACACGATTTTTCACACATTTAGTTTTTAAGTTATAATTTTTCATAATGTTAAACATTAAAACTAAAATCCAATTATTAAAAATAGTCTTTTATAAATAAATGTATTCGACTATGATATTGAGTTAGTTTAAGAATATTTCAATATTTTCAATTTTTTTTTCATTACTATGAAATACCGATACTGGCAACCGTAAGATATGTTGTATCAGCTGATTCAGTCCACGGTTCTGCGTCGGTGACTGTTTGAGCTATTACGTGTGTACGTGAGCAGGTAACCCTTTTTCACTCATTCAGCAGTGTCATACAAAAAACCTACATATAGCAGAACTGCTTTAATTTTCCCGATTGTCAGATGACGCAAGGTTGCATTTTGGTATCCAATTCTTAAAAATTCTTAAAATTTCAAACAAAATTTTTAAATTTGAAATTATTTATTTTTAACATATATTTTATTTTACATACTTTTACAGTTAGTTACAAATGTAAAGTTAACCTAAACTGATTATTACGCTTTTCCTCGCTTTATATAATAGGAAACAAAATATAAACTGTTAAAGCTATACCAAACAGTATATATGTACATATACAAATTCGCTTAAGAATTTAATAAGCATCATTATATAGGTCATTTCGCGGGGCATCAGATCATAGACGTATTCTTCACGTACATACATCATATGTCGCTGGAATTCAACTTTGGGCTGAATTTAATTTGTTTGGGGGAATGGGTTCCCATTTGTGGCCCAGCAAAGAATTAATTTCCTTTAAATACAAATCAAAATGTATAATCCGCAAACGATGAATAATGCGCAACAAATTAAAAAAAAGGAATTTACCGGTATTAATGAGTTCATTTTTGCTTAACAACGGTATATGATAATATACAAACTAGCATTACAATTTTCACTAAATTTTCACAACGACAAGCTATCGTTAAGAAATCTTGACTGGAGCGTATGTAGAAGTCCCTCACATTTTTAGTGTTTGTATGCCTGGAAATAAAATAAGTTTTCATTACAAAAAATTATTATTTTAGTTATTCAACTTGCTATATTTGACTGACATTCAATAAATCTGCGTTGATTGTTATGCTAGAAAAGAAAACAAAAAAATGGAGAATTAGAGTAGAAATTTATCAAATTACAAAAAATTTTGTCGACTTACCTCTGCATCTTAAAAACGCAAATGACTTTTCCGTATGACATTTTTCACTTGTATTTTATTTTCCCTTTTTGTGATTTTTCTATTGGCACTAATGACAAATATGTACGTTTTCTCATTCGCAATCATTCAATAAGATTAAGACATGAGAGTTTTGTTAGTTTGGGAAACTCGAAATTACATTAAAACAAGAAAAAACGTTAACTTCGGTTGCTATAATACCCTTCACAAAAACAATGGCCCCTTACAAAAACTTGATTCCGAACGTTCAATTTGTATGGCAGCTATATGATATAGTGATCTGATCTAACCAATTTCTGTGGAGAATAATTTGTTGCTTAAGCAATAACTCGTGCCTAATTTCGTGAAGATACCTCGTCAAATAAAAAAATGTTGCATTCAAGCACTTTACTCCGATCGTTCAGTTAATATGGCAGCTATATGCTATAGTCATCCGATCCATACAATTTCTTCGGAGATTAGATTAATGCTTTAAATAATAATACATGCCAAATTTCGTAAAGATACCTCGTCAAATGAAAAAGTTTTCCATACAAGCACTTCATTCCGATTGTTCAGTTTGTATAGCAGCTATATGCTATAGTCATCCGATCTGAATAATTTCTTCGGAGATTACATTGTTGCCTTAACTAATAATCCGTGCCAAATTTCGTGAAGATACCTCGTCAAATGAAAGAGTTTCCCATACAAACACTTGATTCCGATTGTTCAGTTTGTATTGTAGCTATATGCTATAGTGGTCCGATATCGGCCGTTCCGACAAATTAGCAGCTTCTTGGGGAGAAAAAGAAGTGTTCAAAATTTCAGATCGATATCTCAAAAACTGAGGGACTAGTTCGCGTATATACAGACGGACAGACGGACGGACGGACATGGCTAAATCAACTCAGCTCGTCACGGTGATCATTTATATGTATACTTTATATGGTCTCCGACGTTTCCTTCTGGGTGTTACAAACTTCGTGGCAAAATTAATATACCCTGTTCAGGGTATAAAGGTATATGGCAAAAATGTGCGTTGGTGTTGATGCTTGAATAAAAAATGTGTTATTGCGTTGAAACTTCGGGGGAAAATGGTTAGCCATGGTTGGCAGGGATGTTTGTAAATTTATCTACATCCAACATATGTATGTAAATATGTAAACTCACTGTTTTGTGCGAAATTGCCGTTGCCACGGAAATCCAATGGCCGAAGCTCACGTTTTTTGTTTTCATGTAAAATGCTGGAAATAGTCAACGACTTTCCGCCCTTCCGTACTTATCGCACGTTTCAAACCAAATTTGCCAAAAGTTATGACCGTAGTGGCAACGTAAAAATCAGTTGTTCTCTTTTGTTTGCATTTGACCAATATTGCCAATGTTCTATTTGTATACACAATTTTTCACACATTTAGTTTTTTAGTTATAATTTAGAAAGCGATCTAATGTAAAAGCTCAAAACTTAAATCCAACTATTAAAAATAGTCTAGCTATTTATAAATAAATTTATTCGACTGTGATTTTGAGTTAGTTTAAGAATATTTCAAATATATTCATGCTGATTTTTTAACTACTACAAAATATTCGCTGTTCTACAATCATAAAAAGTTCTATAGCATCGTTTTGATGGCAACATCTAATGCGAAATATATGTTCACATCAGTTAGTATTGGCAGTTATGGAAGTCAAAGTGATGGAGGTACAGTCTATAAAATTGTTTAATGTACGAGTGTACTGAGCCTTCATTACTATTTATATACACATTTTTCAAGTTACTCCATTTGGTCATGCGTTAATGGAAAACTATCTGCCTTTGCCACCTCCTGTGCCATTGTCTGACGTGTCACCAGAACCTTTTCGACACTTTTTCGTTGGAGATGCTGCATTCCTGTTAAGAAGTGATTTAATGTGCCCTTATTAAATGATCTAACAAACACTAAGCGCATTTTTAACTATCGGCTGTCACGCGCTCGTAGAGTTATAGATGCGTTTGGAATATTGACTGTTCGATGGAAAATTTTGAAAACAACAATTTTGTAATCCAGAAAATTCTAAAAAAATAGTGTTGGTTTGCATAACTTTGTATAATTTTATAATGTTAAACGATCACAATCGTCGGTACTGTCCGGAAAACTATGTAGATCGAGTAGAAGGAGATAGAATCGCTCATGTCGGTGAATGACGTAGAGAGGATGAAAATTACGACTCTTTCCGTATGCGTTTAACTTACGAGACAGCCTCGCTACCAATTTTATCAAAGTAGGATCTTTACCATACCAGAACAACATAGACATTGTCATGGGCGGACCATATGTATAATATTAAAAAATTACTAAAAATTTAATGAATTCTTGAATTTATAAATATAATTTTTTTTTTTTAATTTAAAACATAAATATCACATATGTTTATATAGTGTCTATTAAATAAAAAATAATAATCAAGACGTAAATAATTAAATTAACTTAATCTCTATTAACAAATATTAAAAATTAAATCAAGTAACTTGAAAACAAACACATTGACTATTAATTTGTTTGCGTTTGTGAGAGCATTAGCGCAGAACCGATTGCGAATGTAGTGAGACTCGAGGTGGTGACTCTACTATATGTGGCTTTAAAAACTGCATCGCTTCCATTAAGTGCCACTGCTTATAAAACTCCGCTTCGCAGCCTGATGGTACTTTAGCCTTTCTAACTTCCCTACCGAATCGATCGCGAAGCGCTAGCCATCTTCTTTGGCAAACCTCTCCTTTACAAAAATAATTTATTTTTTTATTATGCAAACTCGTAAACAACAAATCCAAACTTACCACTTGTGTTCATCTCCTTCCTTCCTTCTTCGGCAAAAATCTATAATAGATACTACTTTTGTCATAAAGCTCCCTTCGAGCTTCCACTAAATATATTAATTTTTCGTCGTCCATATTATTTTTAATTATTCTATTTGATTTATTTTGACGTTTCCTTTCAATTGACCAATGTTGCCATTGCCCAATATGTATACACGATTTTTCACACATTTAGTTTTTAAGTTATAATTTTTCATAATGTTAAACATTAAAACTAAAATCCAATTATTAAAAATAGTCTTTTATAAATAAATGTATTCGACTATGATATTGAGTTAGTTTAAGAATATTTCAATATTTTCAATTTTTTTTTCATTACTATGAAATACCGATACTGGCAACCGTAAGATATGTTGTATCAGCTGATTCAGTCCACGGTTCTGCGTCGGTGACTGTTTGAGCTATTACGTGTGTACGTGAGCAGGTAACCCTTTTTCACTCATTCAGCAGTGTCATACAAAAAACCTACATATAGCAGAACTGCTTTAATTTTCCCGATTGTCAGATGACGCAAGGTTGCATTTTGGTATCCAATTCTTAAAAATTCTTAAAATTTCAAACAAAATTTTTAAATTTGAAATTATTTATTTTTAACATATATTTTATTTTACATACTTTTACAGTTAGTTACAAATGTAAAGTTAACCTAAACTGATTATTACGCTTTTCCTCGCTTTATATAATAGGAAACAAAATATAAACTGTTAAAGCTATACCAAACAGTATATATGTACATATACAAATTCGCTTAAGAATTTAATAAGCATCATTATATAGGTCATTTCGCGGGGCATCAGATCATAGACGTATTCTTCACGTACATACATCATATGTCGCTGGAATTCAACTTTGGGCTGAATTTAATTTGTTTGGGGGAATGGGTTCCCATTTGTGGCCCAGCAAAGAATTAATTTCCTTTAAATACAAATCAAAATGTATAATCCGCAAACGATGAATAATGCGCAACAAATTAAAAAAAAGGAATTTACCGGTATTAATGAGTTCATTTTTGCTTAACAACGGTATATGATAATATACAAACTAGCATTACAATTTTCACTAAATTTTCACAACGACAAGCTATCGTTAAGAAATCTTGACTGGAGCGTATGTAGAAGTCCCTCACATTTTTAGTGTTTGTATGCCTGGAAATAAAATAAGTTTTCATTACAAAAAATTATTATTTTAGTTATTCAACTTGCTATATTTGACTGACATTCAATAAATCTGCGTTGATTGTTATGCTAGAAAAGAAAACAAAAAAATGGAGAATTAGAGTAGAAATTTATCAAATTACAAAAAATTTTGTCGACTTACCTCTGCATCTTAAAAACGCAAATGACTTTTCCGTATGACATTTTTCACTTGTATTTTATTTTCCCTTTTTGTGATTTTTCTATTGGCACTAATGACAAATATGTACGTTTTCTCATTCGCAATCATTCAATAAGATTAAGACATGAGAGTTTTGTTAGTTTGGGAAACTCGAAATTACATTAAAACAAGAAAAAACGTTAACTTCGGTTGCTATAATACCCTTCACAAAAACAATGGCCCCTTACAAAAACTTGATTCCGAACGTTCAATTTGTATGGCAGCTATATGATATAGTGATCTGATCTAACCAATTTCTGTGGAGAATAATTTGTTGCTTAAGCAATAACTCGTGCCTAATTTCGTGAAGATACCTCGTCAAATAAAAAAATGTTGCATTCAAGCACTTTACTCCGATCGTTCAGTTAATATGGCAGCTATATGCTATAGTCATCCGATCCATACAATTTCTTCGGAGATTAGATTAATGCTTTAAATAATAATACATGCCAAATTTCGTAAAGATACCTCGTCAAATGAAAAAGTTTTCCATACAAGCACTTCATTCCGATTGTTCAGTTTGTATAGCAGCTATATGCTATAGTCATCCGATCTGAATAATTTCTTCGGAGATTACATTGTTGCCTTAACTAATAATCCGTGCCAAATTTCGTGAAGATACCTCGTCAAATGAAAGAGTTTCCCATACAAACACTTGATTCCGATTGTTCAGTTTGTATTGTAGCTATATGCTATAGTGGTCCGATATCGGCCGTTCCGACAAATTAGCAGCTTCTTGGGGAGAAAAAGAAGTGTTCAAAATTTCAGATCGATATCTCAAAAACTGAGGGACTAGTTCGCGTATATACAGACGGACAGACGGACGGACGGACATGGCTAAATCAACTCAGCTCGTCACGGTGATCATTTATATGTATACTTTATATGGTCTCCGACGTTTCCTTCTGGGTGTTACAAACTTCGTGGCAAAATTAATATACCCTGTTCAGGGTATAAAGGTATATGGCAAAAATGTGCGTTGGTGTTGATGCTTGAATAAAAAATGTGTTATTGCGTTGAAACTTCGGGGGAAAATGGTTAGCCATGGTTGGCAGGGATGTTTGTAAATTTATCTACATCCAACATATGTATGTAAATATGTAAACTCACTGTTTTGTGCGAAATTGCCGTTGCCACGGAAATCCAATGGCCGAAGCTCACGTTTTTTGTTTTCATGTAAAATGCTGGAAATAGTCAACGACTTTCCGCCCTTCCGTACTTATCGCACGTTTCAAACCAATTTGCCAAAAGTTATGACCGTAGTGGCAACGTAAAAATCAGTTGTTCTCTTTTGTTTGCATTTGACCAATATTGCCAATGTTCTATTTGTATACACAATTTTTCACACATTTAGTTTTTTAGTTATAATTTAGAAAGCGATCTAATGTAAAAGCTCAAAACTTAAATCCAACTATTAAAAATAGTCTAGCTATTTATAAATAAATTTATTCGACTGTGATTTTGAGTTAGTTTAAGAATATTTCAAATATATTCATGCTGATTTTTTAACTACTACAAAATATTCAGACTGGCAACCCTGCGTTGCAAGAGAGCAATCAGCTGACTTGTAATATCCAATTTTCGCATATATCGTACCGTACGGTCTGTAGAAGCGGTGGTGAGTGTTCATTTACATTGCGCTCTCATAAAATAGGTAGTATCAGCAGAGAACTTAAAACAATGTGTTTTGCCGTCGGTATTTCACATTCATGCTTCAATTTTTCTTTTCAAATGCATGTGTAAACATATGTAACAGGACATACATATATTATGGCGTTTACACATTTGTATGTATTTTTATGTAGATATGTACACTCATTACTTCATGTGAAATCTCCGTTGACACATTTTTTGCTTTTATGTCAAAGAGTCAATCTGTCGAAGAACTGACGCGACGACAAAGCGTCCCATATGGGCAAGTGCAAAGTCAATGTGTGTACAAAAAATTCGAACGTACTTACGTAAATTCTTTGACAAATACAGTCAATCCCGGTTAAGTGCCAAAACCAAAGATGCAGATTTTTTGTGCTTTGTAGTACATAAGCGATTGTGGTACTTAAGCGAGTGGTACCAAAAAAAATTATTTCTATGTATTTAAAAAAAAATTACCGTTTTCTTTAAAAAATTAAGAAAAAAAAAGTGAGATGCAGCAAGACACCGGCAGATAAGAGGGATTGGAGGAGTGATACTTAACCGGGTTTTACTGTATACATAAATCAGAGGAATATTGAATATTTTCTTTAAAAAGTTTCTTGAATTGTAAATCGACAAATTTACTATGTTGTCACTTTTATTCAAAAATATTTTAATACTCATATTTGAGGGGTTGTCACTTTTCCCTTCTGGAGGGAATATCAGAAATTTGTTCAATTTATGATTTTTAGCTTTTGCCATCGTCGCGAAAAGACGCTTGTTGGCAAACGCATGCTCGGGGAGATGTGTAAGGCGTTTGCTTTCACGAATGAAAATGTTGTTGGTGTGTGTTTTACTACAAATTTAGGATTTGTAAATTTGGCTGCCATATTGATTTCTGGTGCTGATGCTATTTGAGACAATTGTTGTTTTTGTACAACAATGTTTGTATTTTTCCTATTGGCTGACGTACTTACATTTGTACGCTTAAATGTATGTAGATTTGTGTATGCATTAATAATTTTGCGCGGTCATATGCATATTTGTACATACATACTTACATATAGAGCATAATATAACATATTGATGTACATACATAAATTATTAATTCTGTAAAAATTGAAATTAGAAAATTATGAAAATAGTAAAATATCATTTTTTGCATAATCTTTCACATTTTATCAATGTAGCATTTGTGCAAAAAAATAATAATTTATCAATTTTTCATCATAAAAATCGTTTATATGGCACAAAATAATCATGCATATGTGAAGTGGCATTTGTATTTCTTTTTTTCTCATTCATTTCATTTCATTTTTCTCTTTATATTGGTAGATACGTATTTTGTCAGAGAACGTTGTTAAAAATTCTCATTTCTGTTAAATAACAGCAAAACTATACAGAAAGTGGTGAACTCCTTGATCTCAAATTTTCAGCCAACCAATCGAGCATCATACAAAATTCAATTTGCACCTTCTCATTGTTTTAAGTTCTCTGGTATCAGCTGATTCGGTCTACGGTTGTGGGTCGGTGACTGTTTCCAGCATTACGTTATAACATAATACCTGCGTATATACAGATTCGTGCAACTAATTACCAACGACATGCCCTTGTAAATATATTTGTAAAATACTAAGGTTTATGATTATGTTTTTATCAGTTTCTTTTACATAAAAATGTCTCTCGAAAGATGTCAAAAATTCTTATTAAAAATCTTCTATACCGGAGAAATTTAATTTTTATTGAAAATGTGATAAAAAACGGTCGTGCACCCAATTAGCAACGCTCGTATATTTTTCAGTTTTTTTGCAAATTAAGATACTCTATGCAAAACTGGTCTCATATTTAGATTAAAATTACTAAATTTAATAATTTTAGTAATAAAAGTATGGATAAAAGGAAATATTGTGCTAAGAATAATAGGGAGTTCACGTCATTATGCAGGAGAATGGTAAGTCATTTGGTGAAATCGCAAATTCGCTCAACATTTCGGAAGGGAATGCATTCCATTATTATAATAAAAATAATACTACAAAAAAAGTTCCACACAGAGGGATAATGAGTAAAACGAAATCAAGAGAAGGCGATCTGATGATTAGAGAATTAAAAAAGGATCGCACAAAGCTGCCAAGAAAAATTAAAGCACCGATTTTTGGACAAAATGGACACCAGCCGTAACATAGATACTACTTATAAAGTGATTGTGAGAAGCTGAACTGTTTGGAAGTATTTCCAGGAAGAAGCCGCTGCTATCTGGTCGAAAAAGAAAACATTATTCGGAGATCGCTTTCAAATACTCCCACTTGACAATAAGTGAATGAAAAAAGGTACTGTTTTCTGACGAAGAAAGATAAACAGAATGTGCTGGATTATAGGCACACTACTCCAGCACTGAAACATGTAGGCAAGAATATAATGTTTTGGAGTGCAATTTTATAGCGTGGCATCGGGCCTATTGTCAAAATTAATGGACAAATAGACCAATTTAAGTAATTTTAATATCGATTATGAACGACGTCATGCTGCAATTTGTCAACGCCAACATGTCCGTAACATGGATGTACTAGGATGTGTAGGAAAACGATCCGAAACACACAACTCGGCGCACTTAGCAGTGGTTTCATGACAATTTGTTGACTATTTTTGACTGTCCTTGTTGCAGTCCAGATCTAGGGAAAATTCGTTTTAAATGTACCCATAACTTTCTTGTTATTGAACTGGAGAATCTTCTCTACCCGCTCATACTAATATTATCGCCGAAAGCCTGGGACGGTATACTAAAGCCGACCTCAGATCTAAGCCATAAACTCACCTGGAAGAATAATAGGGCCTTACAAAGAAAAAAATGTCGAAAAATTATGCGAAGGGACATACAAGGAGTGAAGTGATTCCACAGGACGTCTAACATAAAATAGTGGAGTCAATGCCATGCAAATGTCAAGAGATACTCGACACGAACAGTTTTGCTTAAATATACCGACATTTTGTGAAAAAATTATTGCCTTATTTAATTAACTCATATGTATAGCATTGTTAATTAGCTGCACGACCTATTTATACTTTCTATTATTAATTAGTTTTCTAGTTTTTACAAAACTGTTTTTCGAGATGCGCAAGTTATTTGTTTTAAATGTACCCCTAACTTTCTTGTGAGTAAGGCAAAGTTTAAAAATTTAAGACGCAGATAAAAAATCAATATACAAGTATATTATAATATTATTGCTTAATCTTACAAGGTGCATTCCAAAGTAAACAGGACTTTTAAAAAAAGACAAAATAAATGGTTTTATCGGCAAAATCAATTAATTTTATTCCAAATAGTATCCTTCTGCTTTAATACAGGCTTTTGCACGGTCCAAAAGCATGTCGAACGAGTGTTTTAACTCGTTGCCCGGTATGACCGCCAGTATGCCGGCGCAAGTCTTTTGAATGGCCTCCACGTCTGCATAACGCTTTCCTTTCATCGACAAATGCATTTTTCCGAAAAGGTAGAAGTCGCACGTGCCATATCAGGTAAATACGGGGAGTGGTTGATTGTTAAAATGTGATTTGTGGTCAAATATTCGGCCACAAGTGTCGATCGATGAGACGGCGCATTATCGTGCAACAAACGCCAACTTCCATCTTCGCGATATTCGGGCCGTACACGTTGAATACGGCGCACCAAACGCTTCAAAACTCCAAGGTAGAATACCGCATTAACGTTTTGGCCGGGTAGAACAAATTCTTTGTGGACAATACCCTTGGAATCATAAAAATAAATCAGTCTTCACTTTTGACTTCTCCAGGCGCGATTTTATGGGTTTCGGCTCGTCCTCATTTATGTCCTCACGACCACTTTGAAAACGTTGAAACCACTCGTGCGCTCTGCTACGGGATAGGCAATCATCGCCATAAACTTGTTTCATCAATTGAAACTTTTCGGTAAAAGTCGACATATTGATGGCGCCACTAGAGTTTACGTTGTTACTTTTTTACTGTTTACTTTGGAACACACCTTGTATATCGTTGTTAATTAGTTGCACTCATCTGTGTGTAAGTTTTAAACGACGAAAGGTATGATTTATATTAAGTACTATTTTAATATATTAAGTTCTTAGTATATTTAGATAAAATGTTATGAATATAGTACAATATACACATATCACATATGCATATGTATATGAAAGTATATAATATTATATTATCAAACAAGAAATATTTAAAAAGTAGGTATTATTTTCACATTTACTACAAATATTCCTTTGAAATAGTTCATTTTAATTAATGTGTAATCTATTATGCATGCTATCATAGATATTCACAAAAGTAATTTCATATCAATACATATGATTGCATATAAACGTTTAAAAATATAAGCAAAACGTTTAACCAGAGAATGTTAATGAATAGAGAAGGAGCAAATGTTAAATGAAATCTTTTTGAGTACTAATTAGTAGTTCCAGATGAGGGAACATCGAAAAATATAACTTCGAAAAAGAAAAATACACCACACAATATGCGAAATGCTATAAATAGACACAACGAATATTCCTATATGAAAAATCGTTGCGCCTGCCTATTTAGATTTATGTTTTCAATTTCTATGATATGACAAACTTATAATTATGAAAAGCCTTCTGAATTAAAAATCTGTATTATCGGTAAAAACCCCAGAATTCATAATAAAATAAACATTTAATAGGCTAGTTTTCCAACTTATGTATGTTCGTTAAGTGAGTAATTGCTTATTGAACAAAAGATAACAATAAAACAGTGGCTAAGCGGCCGCGTTTCCATTTATATAGTGGCCTAGGTCGTAGGCGTGAAGAAGTTAAGTTCAATCCGAATACGAGCATATATGTTCGAATCGTAAAATACGTAAAATTGAAATTTTATTTAATTTTTTTTATTTTATTAATTGGAATTAATTAGCATATCTCAATTCAATTACTTAAATAGCATATTTTACTTTCAGAGATAATTAAAATATTTCAGGAAAATATGTTCATATGTTTAGGTTTATTGAATATTTCCTTATTATGCGTATTTACACAAATGTGACAATCACACATACATTCTTAAATACACGTACGCTGATGCTTGCTTCTTCTTGCCCCGCACAAGCAATGACTTTTGTCCACACTTTTTGCTTTTTGAGAGTTGAACGATCGCAGGCAAGGAGGGATTGGGGCGCACTGCCACATAATTATTTCAGCTATATATATATTATTTATCGAATTTAGTTTAAAAACGATTATAGGTATGAATATATGTGTATTTATATATATATATAATATATATTATATTACGAAAATCTATACTAATATTATAAATGCGAAAGTCCGTTTGTTTGTTAAGCTTTCACGCAAAAACTACTTAACAGATCATCATGAAATTTTGTACATATACTCTTAGAGGTGTCAGAATGAACATAGGATACTTTTTATTACAAAATTTATAAATTTTTTACGGATTATTAAAAAAATTATTTTGGAAGATTATATATGTTTGGAAAATAAATTTGAAAATTTTGAAATTGAAAAAAAAAGTTTGGCAGAAATGATTGTTTTTAGAAAAAATTAAAAATGAAAGAAAACATAAATGTATAAAAAACGTAAATCAGAGAAATAACACAAATATTATTAGTTACTCTTATTAAATATAAAAATGCCTCGAAAGCGGAAATCGGCGCTGTCAAGAAATTCTACGCCGGTGCGTAAGGCTAAAGTTACACGAAATAAAGAATGTGAAGTTCAAGCAGAGCTGAGAAGGCAACAGCAAGCAGATCGACAACGTGTTTTGAGAGCAGCTGAAACTTCTCATCAGGCACGAGTACGTTCGAAAAGACAAGCTTAGCAGCAGGAAGCTAGAAGAGCAACGGAAACGCAAGAACAATTGCAGGCAAGAAGAATTAATGATGCAGAAGTAAGAACCACGCGTCGTCGTAATTTCATAACTAAGAATTGGAATATATATAAAACATATTCTTTATATGGATATCAGTTATTTATTTGATGGATTCGATGCGAGCGAAGCCGCGGGTAAAAGCTAGTAATTCATAAATGCATTAGTATTTTTCAATACAAATTAAGCAACATAATAATATACTAAGAGTCCTCAGTTAGAACGCCTCTGTGTATAGTGGCAAGCCAACGAAATAACGGCGAGTTCACGCAGACATTGTGTTGTTGAAAAAAACCAAATGACGACTTTGTCCACAAACATACATATGTATATACATACATCCATACATATATGCGCTCGCATACATATTGACACCAAATTGTGTGAATCGTCGCTTAGTTGACAAAGTTTGTTTGAATCGACGTTTGTCCTTTTTGCAGTGGTTTGCTATTGAAAGTTGACTTATGCTCTTTTGAAATATTGCGATTACCAATTAGGCTGCATTTTTATAGCGTCGTATTTAGATAAAATGGGCTAAATCGAAAAACTATGAAACAATGATAATAAGTAAACATATAAAAGTACTACATGGACTGTGCTTAGAATATATAGAAGTAGTTAAAGATTTCTTATGAATGGCAATTTTATATAAATTTTTTAATTTAATGCTATATATAGTGCATAATATGCAAAAATATAAATATTATTTAAACTCGCTAATAGGTCATGTTGCCAATTCTCCTTTCTGAAGTGAACATCAGACAAATTCTTCAATTTCTGATTTTTAGCATCGTTGTGAGGAAGCAGCTTGTGGACAACATACAAATGCGAGGGGGATGGTAGGATTTTCAGTGAAATGTAAATAATGGAGGAAATAATAAGGAAATTAGAATTAAAATATCATTTAATAAAAAAGAGTTATAAAAATAAAGAAAGAGTATAAAACAAGTAAGGAAGGGCTAAGTTCGGATGTAACCGAACATTTTATACTCTCGCAAAGTCAAATGGTATACTCGTTTGAGATTTCTTTGTGGATTGACTGATATTTTCGGTAGAAGGTCAACTATAGGCACTGGGGCCCACATATTTAGTACTTAGAGGCTTGAACAGTTTTGGTTCGATTTAGACAATTTTTGGCCGCAAGGTGGCATACTTTAATTGCATTATTCACGCAAAGTTTTACCCCGATATAATCATTGTTACCTGATTTGCATAGTGGAAAGTGAAAGAATCAGATGGAATTGAAAATGGTGTTACATGGGAAGTAAGCGTGGTTGTAGTCCGATTTCACCCATTTTCGCACTATGACATAGAAACATGAAAACAACGTTATGCACCGATTTGGTTGAAATCGGTTGAGCAGATCTCAAGATATGGGTTTTCACCGAAAAGTGGGCTGTGCCATGCCCACTGTCTAATTTTGAACACGGTTCCTATAAAGTCATCTTATACCATCTCAGAGATAAAATTTAATGTCTCTGGCGTGTTTAGTGCTTGATTTATCGCGCTTTTAGTAGTTTTTAACAGTACCGTTATATGGGGAGTGGGCGGAGTTGCCACCCGATTTCAACTATTTTCACACCGTCAATAGAAGTGCTAAAAACATTTGCTTCTAGTGAATTTTGTTATTATAGCGTAAGCGGTTTAGGAGATATGCACATTAAACCTATTAGAGGCGGGACCACGCCCACTTTTAAAAAAAAAGTTTTAAATGCAGATGCCCCTCCCTAATGTGATCCTGTGTACCAAATAACAGTCTTGTATCTTATTGCGGAACTTAGTTATGGCAAGTTATTTGTTTTTGATTAATGGCGTTTTGTGGGCGTGGCAGTGGTCCGATTACGCCCATCTGCAATACCAACCATCTTACGGTATCAAGAAACATGTCTACCAAGTCTCATAAAGATATCTCAATTTTTACTCAAGTTAGAGCTTGCACGGACGGACGGACAGACAGTCAGCCGGATTTCAACTCGTCTCTTCATCCTGATCATTTATATATATATAACCCTATATCCACCTCGATTAGTTTTAGGTGATACAAACAACCGTTAGGTGAACAAAACTATTATACTCTGTAGCAACAGGTTGCGAGAGTATAAAAATATCTGATAGGATTTGAACTTAGCAAAATATTTCACGTTGCAAAATGGAAGTGTGTTATACAAGCAGCATGACAGACGATATTCTAGCTACTTTGTCTAATCTGTGAACTCAAACTATTGTTGTTAACTTGCTTCAAATGTTCATATGTCTATATGTGAATATTCTTTAAATTGCCTTCCTTCATTAGCATGTCCAAATATATTTGCATATATGTACACATATGTACATATGTATGTCCATCTAAATGTCTTTCGCAAAAAATCAAACATTCGCGCAAGTGACAAAAAAAACGTAGACGCATATCATCGGCCAATAATTATTAAGCGAACTCGCGGCATATTTTCTAAGTAGTTCATATTACAACGACAACAAATTCATTAATAAGGAACGTGCGTCTGCTTCAAAGCATAGTGCGTTCGTTCATAACTCTGCGCCGCGCTATTTTTTCTGTGCGCCTGGTAAACCACATTTGGTTTTCATATAGAATTCCTACCGCAAATGCGAAATTAAGTTTATGAATGAAATTGAATTTGAATGTCTTCAGTAAAATTGAAGAATCAGCAAAATTTCCATCTTACAATTTGTATCACTGAAAACCTTATCATCCCCCTCGCATTTGTATGTTGCCCACAAGCTGCTTCCTCACAACGATGCTAAAAATCAGAAATTGAAGAATTTGTCTGATGTTCCCTTCAGAAAGAAGAATTGGCAACATGACCTATTAGCGAGTTAAAATAATATTTTAATTTTATTCATATTACGCACTATATATGGCATTAAATTAAAAAATTTATATAAAATTGACATGTATATGAAATCATTGACTACTTCTATATACTGTAAGCACACTCCATATAGTACTTTTATATGTTTACTTATTATCATTGTTTTATAGTTTTTCGATTTAGCCCATTTTATCTAAATACGACGCTATGAAAATGCAGCACAATCGGTAATCGCAATATTTCAAAAGAGCATAAGTCATCTTTCAATAGCAAACCACTGCAAAAAGGACAAACGAGACAACATAGCCGACCGTCATTGTCGTAAAATTGTCCATTGAAACAAATTTTGTCAACTCCGCCAGATGAGCAAAATTCGGCGTCAATATGTATGCGAGCTCATATGTATATGTATATGTTTGTCGACAAAGTCGTCATTTGGTTTTTTTCAACAACACAATGTAATATAATTAATAGATACGTAAAAATATAAATACAAATAAATTCATACCTATAATCGTTTTTAAAATAAATCCGATTAATAAAAATATATCTGAAATAATTATGTGGCAGTGCGCCCCAGACCCCTTCTTGCTTGCGATCGTTCAACCAGAGAACTTAAAACAACGAGAAGGTGCAAATTGAATTTTGTATAATGCTCGATTGGTTGGCTGAAAAATTGAGATCAAGGAGTTCACCATTTTCTGTAATATTTGCTGTTATTTAACAGAAATGAGATTTTATAACAACGTTCTCTGACGAATTACGTTTCTCCCAATATAAAGAGAAAAATGAAGCGAAATGAATGAGAAAACAAAAAATACAAATGCCACTACACATATGCATGATTTTTTTTTGCCATATAAACGATTTTTATGATGAAAAATTGATAAAATATGATTTTTTTGCACAAATGCTACATTGATACAATGTGAAAGCTTATGCAAGAAATGATATTTTACTATTTTCATAATTTTCTAATTTCAGTTGTTACAAAATCATCAATATGTTATATTATATAATATACTTGTAATAATATATTATCAATTATCAATGAAAACATGTGAGCGCACTGCTCTATATGTAAGTATGTATGTACAAATATGCGTACGACCGCGCAAAATAAGTAATGCATACACAAATCTACATACATTTAAGCGTACAAATGTAAGTACGTCAGCCAATAGGCAAAATACAAACATTGTTGTACAAAAGCAACAATTGTCTCAAATAGCATCAGCACCAGAAATCAATATGACAGCCAAATTGACAAATCCTAAATTTGTAGTAAGTCACACACCAACAACATTTTCATTCATGAACGCTGGCGCACAATCAATAAGCTACTTAAGTCGTTTCATTCATAAAAGCAAACGACTTACACATCTCCCCGAGCATGCGTTTGCCCACAAGCGTCTTTTCGCGACAATGGCAAAAGCTAAAAATCATAAATTGAACATCTTTCTGATGTTCCCTATAGAAGGGAAAAGTGACAACCCTGCAAACACAGAAATCAATGACAAAAGTGGCAACAAAGCTTTTGCGATTTAAAATATTTCACAATTTTAAAATATTTTTCCGTGGCTCGCAAAAATCTTCGTCAATATGTATGCATGTTCATATAAAAACATACATACCTACAATGATTTGTTGGCAAAGCTGTTAGAGCGGCAAGGAAAGCGATGACAATCGGCGAGCGTTCGGTTATTTTTCGGCACATCTCGGATTTTCTACCAACAACACAATGTTGTGACGCTTTGTCGTCGCGTCAGTCCTTCGATAGATTGACTCTTTGACATAAAAGCAAAGAACGTGAGCTTCGATCATTGGTTGACCGTGTCAACGGAGATTTCACATGAAGTAATGAGTGTTCATATCTACATATGTACATATGTTGTTTATAGACAAATTTACAAATATTTTTACACATGATATGAAAATGCCGACGGCAAAACACAATTCTGTACTTTTATGACTCCATAATGGTGTCAAGCCCTTGAATTATTTTAAGAAATATATCAAAATATGTTTAAATTATTATTAATAACTCACAAGAAAGTAAAAATGAATTAACATAAAATAATTTAAAAATAATAATAAATAATAGTTCAATAAAAGGGAATATATATAGATCAATATTCCCAGTTTGGCATACACATTATATTCTCTTCAATATTCGCCGTTTGGTTATGTTAAGAGAGCATATGTTTACAGATTCACCGCTGTTATAAAAGCGAAAAATGTTATTTGTTTCTCGTGCATCTGTGGTGAACTCCTTGATAAATTCCTACAAATTGTTCGCTGTCGAACCTGCACCTTCTCGTTGTTTTAAGTTCTCTGGTTCAACTTGCTTCTCGCAAAAAGCAAAAAGTGTGGACAAAAGTCATTGCTTGTGCGGGGCAAGAAGAAGCAAGCATCAGCGCACGTGTACTTATGAATGTATGTGTGATTATCACATTTGCGTAAATACGCATAATAAGAAAATATTCAATAAACCTAAACATATGAACATTTTTTCCTGATATATTTTAATTATGTCAGGAAGTAAAATATGCTATTAATGTAATTGAATTATGATACGCTTAGATTCCATCTAATAAAATAAAAAAATTAAATAAAATTTAATTTAAATGAGTTTTAGGATTCGAACGTATATGCTCGTATTCGGATTGAGCTTAACCCCTTTCCGCTTACGACCTCAGCCACCTTAAAAGTTGAAACACGGCCGCTTAGCTACCGTTTTATTGTTATCCTTTGCTCAATAATTGCTCACGCAACGCACATACATAAGTTGGAAAAATTGCCTATTAAATGTTTATTTTATTATGTTTTGTTCTGGAGTTTTTACCGGTAATACAGCTTTTTAATTCAAAAGGCTTTTCACAATTATAAATTTTCGTCATATCATTGAAATTGAAAACACAAATCTAAATAGGTATGCGCACCGATTTTTCATTCGTTGTGTCTATTTATAGCCTTCTCTCCGTTTCGCACATTGTGTGGTGTATTTTTCTTTATCGAAGTTATAGTTTTCGATGTTCCCTCATTTGGAATTACAAATAACACTCAAAAAGATTTCATTTATCATTTGCTCGTTCTCTATTCATTGGCGTTCTCTGGCTTAGCTCTGTTCACGCGCCACTGTTAAAATTTCTCCTTCCGAGTTAGCTGAGGTGAAATCCACTCATCGTGCTTTGTTAGATTTTTACAATTCAAACTTTTGTCCGTCCGCAATTAAACCATCTCTATATTTCTACGTTCTCTGCTTACAATGTGAATTCAAATTTTTTCTTTGCCTTGTTCTTTGCATTGTTGCCAGATCAGAAAAAATTAATTTTTGGGCATTTAAAAAAAAACCCTTTTTGCATTTTTCACACCACCTATAAGGTACGCAAATTGCGCGTTACCGAAGTTATTTTTGGGTGCCCTTTATAAAATTTTTTGCATAAAAAATAAAAGTAAAAAACAAAATGATAACAATTCATAGATATATACCTATAAAATAAAGTTAACAAAACAATATCACTTGATATCACAGATTAAAAAATATTTATAGCTATAAAAATATACATATGTACAAATGCCTACATTTAATCCTCAAATTTTCATTTACACGTACAAAACTTTCGACAAACGTCTCTTCAAGTAGCCGGTCTGCTCAAAAAATCAATTTTTTTAACAATTAAAATTTAGCTTATTGTAACCACTAAAAAATACAGCTAAAAACCTACAAATGGGAAACACACAAAATTTTATTTTTTGAATTGGAAATGGAAATATCTTTATTCAAAAATTTTGTTACAAAATAAATCGTAATTCTAATAGAAATACTAATACTATTTTAGGGTCACATCACAAGAAGGGAGTAATATCTTTCAATTTAGTAAGTAAAATTTCTCCTACACCTATTTAATTTCTGTCTAATTCCTCAACAAATTTTATATCTAAGTTATTGATATATGAAACAAATTCTTTATGCGGCTTCACTAAACATGTCGTTAATGCAGTTGTGGCAGTGTCATCTTCAGTAGCGGATTTATAGATTTGCCGCCTGAAGGCTAATAAACTTTGCCGCCTCTAAATTTTGATACTTTAGTCCACAATCATGTCAGATATCGCACTACTATAGCATGCAGCTGCCATACAAACTGACCGATCAAAACCAAGTTCTTGTATGGAATTTTTTGTATATTTGAAGCAAGTTTCGGGGCAGCCGAAGTTAACATTTTTTCTTGTTATACCTTGAACAGGGTATATTAAGTGTTCCACGAAGTTTGTAACTCCCAGAAGGAAACGTCGGAGACCCTATAAAATATATACATAAATGATCAGTGATGAGCTTAGTTGATTTAGCCATGTCCGTCTGACTGTCCGTCCGTCGGTATATACGCGAGCTAGGGTCTGAGTTTTTGAGATATCGATCCTAAATTTAGCATATATCTATCAGATCGAATCATTATAGCAAATTGCTGTCATACAAACTGAACGATCGGAATCAAGAACTTCTAAGGAACCTTTCGTACTTGTGAAGGATATTATAGCTTCGATGGAACCGTTGGCTTTTCTTTTACTTCTCTGAACATAAAAAAAAAATTGTATGAGCGAAATCTGCCGCCCTTCAAAGTTTGCCGCCCTAGGCTTCAGCAGTGATATTGAGTAGCGGTCTGGAGTCGCTTGGGTATTGTAAACGCAGTATGGTCTCCGTATGTACCGCTCTGGGCACAGTTGGCGGACATGTACGCATGGTGATCGCAGTTAGTGCCTAACTGAATGTTTGGTTGATGTGTGCTTTGATGTACAAGTATTGCCAAACATTTCATGAACGTCTTCGAAAATTTTGGCGAATTTATACGATGATCTAACTGCTGAAATCCAGAACTCGCTGGAGAACAATGGAGTTGCGATATGCGCTTTCCTAGACATTGAAGGTGCTTTTGATAATGCGTCCCACGCAAGCGTGATCAGAGCACTGGAGAAAAGGAACGTGGAAGCTCCTTTATGCGGATGGATTAAGGCCGTACTGCATACTAGGATTGCAGAAACTACGGTGGGGGAGAGCAAGATACGTCTTGGTACTACGAGAGGCTGCCCTCAGGGTGGGGTATTGTCGCCCCTTCTATGGAGCCTCGTAGTAGATGAACTCCTTGAGTTGCTGAGGAACAATGGAATTCGGTGCCAGGGGTACGCCGACGACATTGTTATAATGGCAAGAGGGAAATTTGAGAACACTCTCTGCGACATAGTCCAAAGGGGCCTAAGCCTAGCAAAGGGATGGTGCGATACGGTAGGATTGAGCATTAACCCGCAAAAAACAACCGTCATCCCTTTCACAAAAAGAAGGTCTCTTCCGGGCTTTAGAATACTATCGCTTGGGGGCAGAGAGTTAGAAGTTTCCAGGGAAGCAAAATACTTAGGCATCACACTGGACTCCAACTTGCGGTGGAATAGGCATGTGGAGTTAACGATATCTAAGGCCACAAAGGCACTCATGGTGTGTAGACGCCTGGCCGGCAGATCCTGGGGCTGCAAGCCTACTATCATCAGGTGGCTGTACACCATGATTGTGAGGCCTATTGTTACTTATGGAGCGGTGGTCTGGGCATCGAAAGCAGCACAAACTACGATAGGTCTTCAACTATCGAAGCTGCAAAGACTTGCCTGCGTCCGCGTCACTGGGGCAATGCGCACGTGCCCCACCGCAGCACTCGAAGTCATCCTAGAGCTCCCACCGCTCCATTTAGTTATCAACCAGACTGCGAAGCATACCATGCTGCTTATGACAGCAGAGGGGTACGGGAAAGGGAAGTTAATCTCGTCTCAACAAATGAGGGCCCTAGAGGACAACACGCCACTAGCCCTTCTTCCAAGAGACGGGGTAACGAAGAGAGTAAACTTTACGAAAAAGTTTAAGGTTACTCTCGGCAGTAAGGCTGAATGGAGCGATTCCACACTTGACCAACTGCTGAGAGGCAGCACTATTCAGTGGTACACTGATACCTCAAAAACACCAGAAGGAATTGGAGCTGGCATTGCGGGACCGCATACCAAGCTTTCCATTTCCATGAGTTGTTTTCCAAGCATCTTTCAGGCAGAAGTGTTTGCCATTAGTCAGTGTGCAGTAATAAATCTCCAACGCAGCGATATCGGCCTACGAGATTCGATCGCTATTAGTGGAGGAGTGTATAGAAAGGCTAACCCGCCTATCAGCTTGCAACCGTGTACACCTGATCTGGGTGCTGGGGCATAAAGGGGTAGCAGGTAACGAGCTGGCAGATGAACTCGCCCGCTCTGCTGCTGCTACCAGAATGATAGGGCCAGAACCATGCATTGCGGTGGTGCCCCATACAATAAAGGAGCTGCTCCGTACGGAGGAGAGAGCGAACAAAGACAGTCACTGGCAACAGGCTGCAGGGATGCGCCATGCTAAACTGCTACTGGGAGGGTTCAACCTAGCCAGGTTCAGAATAATGAAAAACCTCCCCAGAGACAAACTCCGACTCCTAGCCGCACTCTACACTGGGCACTGTAGGCTCAAGAAACACCTGTCAAACATGGGCATGGCTTCTTGTGGCAACTGCCTACTCTGCGACATGGGGCCGGAAACACCAGAACACCTGATTCTAGATTGCCCCGCAATTTGTAAACGCAGGCTCAAGGCCCTAGGCTCCACTTATGTGAACAGGGATCACATTCCCTCAATAGCACCCAGCAAGTTGTTGGAGTTTTTCAAGGTGCTGGGACTTTGGGAAAGCATCTGATAGAGGAGAGGGCACAATAGACCCTGGGTCGCAGTGCAAACCTAATATTCATTCTATTCTATTCTATTATACGATGATGATTTTGATACCATGCAAAATATTCAACTATTGGTCAACGGTTTCTATCTTGCTGCCGTTTGCCGCATGGACTAGTAACAGCGTGGGTGTATTTTAGTAAATTTGTGATAAATAATTGCGGATATCATACCTGAATTGTAGTTGTATGTAAAAAGTCGGTGGGGCCGGATGTGCTATAGGCCTATAGTCTGACTGGTCCAGCGCTGGGAATGGTGTGAATGATTTGAAATTATGCAGATTATTGTATTAGTCCCCATAGTATACATATATGTATGTATATCAAAAACGAACATCTTAACAGCGTGAGTGTTCTATTTACGATAAGCTTAAGAGAATTGGGGTCCCTTATGCCGGAATCAAGCGGGCGTAAAGATATCGCGCTTATTTGCTAAGGCTCCTCTTGGGAATACTACCAGTAGAAATAAAGCCAAATTGTTATCGCCTAGCTGAACTGCCTTTTAGCAACGATTACGTCCGTAGGAATGGGTGGGGCTGAATATGATTTCAAGCCGACTCATTTAGCTTTATTAAAGTATAGTCGGAAGCTTGCTCAATAGCAGTGGTCAGTGTGAGAGACACTGCGACTGGGTATACACTGATTTTTTTTTTTAAATTCTTCCGTCAACCAAGCATTTTATTTGATTCTTTATTTATTTCATATATTTTACTATTTAAATAAATTAAAAATCTTAATATTGCCTTTGAGTAACCTACAATACGAAGTGTAATGCATAACACTAAAAGGCATTCATAATGAATCGCGCAGGGCCTTCACGGCACGGCAATGCGCGATGTTCTTTATTTCGTCGCTTTCTCGATAAGGGCTGATTGAAAGAGCGGAAGAGTACGTGTGTAGACAGCTAGTACAATTATCCTATGAAATTCGACTGCTCAATAGAGACAATTATGGGCAAATGGTTTGATTAGAGGGTTAGCATAATTATCGTTGAGGTCCCCCTCTACCAGTCCTCCACTATTATATCGGTCGCGTTTATATGTATTACGATGCTCTCTTACAGCCCTGCTACGATTTTCCTTCATCCCGACCATTAAACTATCTCCTCGACCTTACACAGAAATCCATTGTAGTTAAAATGTAAGAGTATCTATGATATACAGCTGGTGGTTGCCGTTGTTGTTGTAACGGTTACCTAGTCCCCGATAAGTTATAGTTTGGTTGTCGTCAAGGTCATCTGACGGGAGGCTCAAGAAACGAGCTGTTTCCATGTGGTCGGACCATAGGCGAAAACACCCCAGCAGTAACTGCTTGGAGAAGAGCTCGTTATGTTCCTTTACCGGAAGCATAAGGGCCTCACTCTGCAGGTGTTCTATTGGGGACATCAAGGGGCATCCCGTGATAGTCCGAAGTGCAGTATTTTGACAAGTCTGAAGCATATTGGTGAAACATAGTTGAGGACCGGCCGGCCGGCTGCCTTGTATGTTGCCAACAACGTTTCTTTGTCTTTTCCCCAAGAGCTGCCGGCAAGGGATTTGAGGATTTTGTTGCGGCTCTGTACTTTGACAGTTACGCAGTCGTATGAGAAGTGAAGAAGCCCAGACTGTCTAATGTAACGCCTAACATTTTAGGGTTATTGATTTAATTAATATTTTAATGGGGAGAGGACACCACCCTGCGGAACCCCCTGTTTAATTCTTCTAAGTTTGGAGTTTTGACCTCGAAACAGTACGGATGAATGCCGACCGCTCAGGTCGTTCATAGTCCACCGCTTCAGCCCTGGAGGGAGCGTGGATTGTTCTAGGTTCGCAAGTATCGTTGTGTGATTGACTGTGTCAAAAGCTTTTGACAAGTCCAACGCTACGAGGATCGTCCTCTCGCAGGGTGGCTTCTGGTTTAGGCCATGAACTATCTGAGCGTGTATGACGCTAAGTGCTGTGGTGGTGCTGTGCTCTTTTCGGAAGCTGGTGGTTGTTGCTGCTGCAGTACCCCCCAGTGGAGGTCATACTCTTTTCGTATTTTTCTTATTCTATTGATTTGGATGTATGGTCAATTATGGCTAATTTACTCCACGGATGTAACTTATTTCAAAATAAATTCCCCTCTGACTAAGCGAACTACTGAATATAAATTTAGAAACAAAGTTTTTATCGATTAACATTTAATAAACAAATTGGATAAATTCAAAACATTTTAAGCGTAGAATATGTCTTTTATAATCCACCACCTGAACGATCAACGCTAATGTTTTGCTTAAGCTGAGCAGCCTCATGCTTTTGTTCTTCCAATTCAGCCATTCTAGCAAAACGTGAGTATGCAACATCTCCAGTTTTTATGGCCGACATCATCTACAAAGGTATTTTAGTAACATGACAGCAGTTATTATGTAAATATGTATGTGATTTTTACCTGTAAATATTCATCAAGTTCAACTTGTCCATTCATATTAGTATCAATCTCTCTAAGTATCTCATGAAGTTGTTCTCCCGAAACATCAGCATCTCCGAAGCTCTGCAAATTAAATAAAATCAAAAAACAATTTAAATGGAATTTTGTTTACAAAAATAGGCTAAACGAATGAAGTCTATTCTTGGAAAATTTAGACCATTAATTTAAAAAAAAATTAAGTTTTTGTTAGTAATATAATATACGGCACCGAAAAAACCAAAATTCACTGAAGGCACCGAAGGCCATCCTACCCGAGCCTCATGATTTGGAAAATTGGATTAAGAGTTGGCATGCTTGTACTGACTCAGGAGCCTATTATGAAGGCGATAATATAGATTTGTATTGACTACGTGAAAATGTAGTTTTCTTGTCAGTCTGGGTCAAAATTCAGATATTTTTCTTTTGTCAAAAGTAATGTTGTTTGCACTATAAACTATTTGAAAGACACAGACACTTTCATTTCGGCAGAAATTGATTGATATACATACTCCGCCCACAGCGAAAGATTCATATTCCCTACAATTGCATGGCTTTAGTTTGCAAATTTATAATTAGCTGTTTTAATTTGATTATCCAGTTGGCAAATGACTTGCTTGCTTCAAATCAAAATGGCGTTCAAGTTCGAAAAGTGAGAGTGTGGTAGAAAAAAATGTGAATGTAATGCCACTTGAAATCAATTTCTTGATCCGGCTAAGACACTATCGTTTTCTTATTGAACTTTGTAGTTAAACCTAAAACGTAAAACGTCCCAGAAAATCGCTATCGTAAATGTTTATACCCAGCCCCTCCCCAGTACTAAATGCTATAAGGGAAAAATAGATAGCCAAGTTTCATGTTTAAACTAATCACGGCTATTGTGAGTGTTATTTGGTAAAAAATTGTAATTGTTTTATTTTAATAAATTAAACTACGATACGTTGTTTTGCATTCTAGGGGACGATATACATTCGCAATTTTCCCTTCGGTTAAATCACAGGCTAATTACAAAATAGCGCTACGAGGGGTTTCTGTTAAAGTTTCTATGAGTTTATTAAGGCCCAATTGACAATTCTAACCGAAACTACATACGTGTCAATTCTTTCAACGTATTAGAGTTTCGGTAGCCGTGATTTGCTTAGCTTAGTTAGGACTACGTCTTTGATAAATAATTGTAGCAAATATTTTAAAATTTTGCATGTTAACTTAAATGAGATATACATACATATGCGATAAAAACTTAATCAAAGCTAAATTTAATATATGGGGTACATGAGGAAAACATCAACCAAAGAATGAGAAATTCTAATTTCTTCCTGGACTAATGAAAATCATTATATATAATATATATGTGGAAGCTGGGGTATACATCGAACATTTTTGACATTAAACTATCGTATATCCAATATTATACTTTCACTTAATTTTGTCAAGATATCTTACATATTGAGCGATATATACGGTATAAAGCCAAGTTTCTTATATGAGGTATATGGAAGCTTTGGATAGCTCCTCACAGATTGAAGTATCGCCCTGATTTCATCCATTTTGTGTAAGAAGATACACTGTTATAAAAGAAGATTCTTTCTGAATTTCATAAAAATTTTTTACATATTGACTGATAGATGCGGTATAAAGTCAACCGGAAGTTCAAAAATATTTAAATTAGGTACCACATATTTGATGTATGCGTCCTTGAAAAGTTATAGTCCGATTTCGACAATTTTTAGGCGTAAGATGAAATACCTTGGGGGCACTATTTGTGCGAAGTAGCTGACTCTCATACTTGGTGTTTGGTTGGAATTGGTCAAGTAGTCCCTGAGATATAGAACTTCACTTAAAGGTGGGCCGTGCCCTTGCCCTGAGGCTCACTTTAATCTGAGTGGTGTGGTAAATAAACAAAACTGTCGGTTCAGGTGCGAACTAAATACCCAAATTATTCATGAACAGGCACCACATTCACCTAAATTGAAAGTTTGTTGTCGTTTTTGGAAGAAGTTGATCTTAACAACATCTGATTTCAACAAGACGGGGCTACGTGCCACATAGCACGTGCAATAACTGAATTATTGCGAGAAAAGTTTGGAGATTCGATCATTTTAAGAAATTATGACATTGAATGACCTCCAAGAAGTTGTGATTTAACACCATCCTACTTTTTGTGAGGTTATTTGAAGTCATTGGTTTTTAGCAATAAACCAGACTCTCTTTAAGCTTTAGAAGTCAATATTAAACGTGCTATTCATGAAATACGACTTGATTTAGTGGAAAAAGTACACGAAAATTGGGTTCATCGAATTTGAATGATGTTATATTCAGAATTTAATTGTATCGATTATAATTCACATTAAATAAAAAACGTTTAAATTTCCTTATTAACAAGTGTGGTGTTTTTTTTTGTAATCATATCACTCTGTTTGGAAAACCGGTATTAAAATCAACCTTATTTACGCAAATTCTAATTTTTAATATTAGTCTGTGGAAAATTATATACCAATATACATACATAATTTCTGTTACCGAATGACATAATGTCATCGAAATATTTTCGCCTAATTTTATTGAGATATGTTTTGAAAATGCGATATAAACCCATTACCAAAATTGGTGAAATTGGTTGAGTACTTAGTTGCTGAAATAGCATTTTATCTATAAGAGAGCGCCGCCAAGTACCAATTATCATGCACGCTTTCAAAAGCAAACTTTACCGTAAAATACTTTTGACGGCTTTCACTTGCGAGTTAACGCACTTTTAATAATTTTTAACGTAACTACGAAGGGTGATAATGGTTGGCAGTTTCATCCATTTTAACATTTTATGATGAGATAAGGAAAATGGTTCCAGCTGCTACCAAATTTAATTTTTTTAGTTTAACTAGTGGCTTAGTTATAGCACTCAATACTTTTTGGGGGCGTGGCAATGGTCTGTTTTTGTGCATTTGCAATACCAACCTACTCAAGGAATTCAGCTCGACTCGTAAACCTGATTATTTTGATATGTATAACTCTATATCTATCTCAACTATTTTGAGGTATTACAAACAAGTTCTGGTTGAACAAAATTTTATACTCTGTGCAACATATTTTGAGAATAAAAATATAGATCATAATCGGGATAAAATATATTACATTTTTAAAAGGTTTATTGTAAAAATTATGTTATTTAACACGATCTCTTTTTACCTTAAGAGCCCGACGAATATCATTGATTGAAACATAGCCTTTCTTATCCTTATCAATGAGTTGGAAGCGTTTAACATACGTTTGAATTTCGTCTTTGGACAGTTTTATTGGTATTCTTTCCTTTGATGTTCTATTTACCATTTGACCCATTTCATGAGCTAAAAACTCGTTAGCCAGCTTTATTTGTTTCTGAAATCGGAAAAAGGTAACCAGTTATTTAACGGATAGCTGTTATTTAAAACTATGTGAAATTACCTCCTTTTCGTCTTTCGACCAGTGAAGTTCTTCACCCATTAAATCAACAATGACAGGTAGTGCTTCTGAAGCCGCCTGTACGTTTAAAAACGCTAAACGTAGTCGTCGTGCAATCATATCTACTGCAGTGCAGGCATATTCGCGAACTCCATAACGTATTTCAGCGTCAATATATGGGAATTCTGGATGAATACGATTTCCAATGATTGGCCAACGTTTTCCAGTTAATGATGCCATTTTCGAAACAGCAAATGCTCTGTCACCATAAGACTTTGCTAAATGTTGGGCTACTTCGCATTCCAAACCAAAGTCTTGTACTAAACGAATATACATAGTTGGTGTCCAGCCCTGTCCGCCTTCGATTTTCAAGTACGATGTTACGGCATCTGGTCGTTCAGGCTTCAAATTGCAAGCTAAAATTATCATAAATTAGACATTATATTATCGACTTGCTATTTTTTATAACCTTTGATTGCCGCATCAATGGTATGTTCTGCCATAGCTCGGTATGTAGTCCATTTACCCCCTGCAATTGTAACTAAATTCGATGGACTCACATGAACAATATGATTTCTAGCCAACGATTGCGTATCTTCTTTGTTTGGGTCCGAGACAAGTGGCCTAATACCACTCCAAGCCGACAAAACGTCACCACGACGAACCTCAACATCCGTATTTAAATAATTTTTTATTTCATTCAGGATAAATTGAATTTCGTCTTCTGTTGGGCTTGGATTGTGCGTTATATCACAAGGCAAATCTGTAGTACCAGCGATGGTTTGTCTTTGCCATGGTAGGAAAAAAATGACACGCCCGTCCGAAGTGGAAGGATCTAAAAGTCCCATTTGATCGGGGCTGTAATATCCAGGAAGTACAATATGTACACCTGAACTTGGACAGCAAATTGTTTTTACATTCGGATCGTCCATTTTCCGTATGAAATCAGTGAATGGTCCAGTTGCGTTAATAATGCACTTAGCCTTAACTGTAAATTCTCTTCCAGATATATGGTCTTTGACCTTTGCACCACATAGCACTTTTTTACCATTTTCATCCTTCTTTAGAAGTTCTTTAACTTCAACATGATTGCAAACAGTTGCCCCATGTCGTGCGGCAGTTAAAGCTACAGCTAAGCACATTCTTGCATCATCTTGTTGACCTATAAGTACACATCAGAGCAAAAAGTATTTATCGAGCATTTAAAACACTATCCAACATTATGATGTATTAAAATTATAGTTTTTTTTTTTCACTAAAACACAGTCATAATCATGGTTGTAAAATTAATAATATGGATTACAATCTCAAGTTCTTTAAAAACGAACATATACGTTGGTACCACAGGGCCCTACTTAGACGATGTGCAACCATATATTTAGTTTTTATTATTCTACATACTAAGAATATCCAATAGATAAGATAAAAACATGTAAGAACAAATACAGTCCACTAAGTCCACAGTCACAGCTGCATTTTCTTAAGATCCTTGAGCAAAAGCTGATGTAAACAAACGTATGTGTGTGAGTTTTCATCTCTCTTTAACGCATGGGTATTCGGAATTGATTCACTATATATTTATACTGCTCACTCTCATGTCTTTTTCTGACTTATTGCTGACCATAAATCCATGATAGCTGAAAATTGTCAGTTATTACTGAAACGATATCATAGCTGCAATTTTTCAGTTATAACTGTAAATCTATCACAAGTTAAAAATTCTTTTGCGCAGTACATAATATCATTTTTATTTCTGTAATAAATTCAAAACTTTTAATTAAAATTAGTTATAGTTAGTTTAGTATATTTGTTATTATAGTTATAATATATAATAATATACATAAAAAAAGAGTGTAAGAAAAATATAATTAAATAATAAATTATGAAAAGAAATTTTCACTTAATTCCATGCTTGCTCCTCTCAAAAGCTCTGCTTTTGTTTCTCCAGTTCATGGCTATTTCGGAATTTAAAAATGCCTAAATAAAAACGAAAATTAACTAAAAAAAATAAATTTTATTTTAAACTTAATAAAAACTTTCGTATATTATATTTGAAAAGTCCTTCATTATTTATTTATTTTTTTAACACAAAAATAGTTATTGACTAGATAAACTTCTATGAAAATGTATGCTGTCTCCTTTCGACGTATACAGAATTTGCTTTTGAAAAAATCATAAACATTGACAGTCATTTTACTGTTCATTTGACTATCAGTAATGACATAATAAATGTGAGTGTATTGATTGACATATGATAACTTCCCTACAAGAAACTGCTGATGGGTTTACTAATCCACTCACATTTTTTATGTCCGTCGTGACGGACAGTTTCCCTTTCAACTGACCGTCACTGCTATTGTTAAACAGAGACCTCTTCGATTTATATTGCTTACATGTGTAAGAATGAAATAGCTGAATCCTTTAGTACTGTCACCACTAACAGTCATAAATAGTAAAATGACTGACAATGTTGATGATTGTCCAAAAAAAAATTTTTATCAAAACTAATCATAATTTTTTAATTTTTATCTCTTTGCGCAAAAGCAACCTGGTCCAAATAAGTTTCTCAACAACTACGAAAAACCATTTTTACTGTTCTTCTTGCCACAATCGAAAAGTGTTGCATACTTCTGTGCAAAACTCTTTTGGATTTGGTGTTAAAAATATACATTTTGATGAAAGAGAGGAGCTTTCAAATTAAATAAACATACATACGTAATTAAATAAGTTTCAAATAAAACTATATATTTAGTTAATTTCAATTTGCATGTTTAAATTCAGAAATATCTACTGATTGGGAAAAGACGTACGAAGAGCTATTGAGAGGAAGAGATTGAATCAAATGAAAATTTCTTTTCATATTTTATTATTTAATTCTATTTTTTGTTGCATTCCTTTTTATATATATGTATATTATTATAACTAATTTTGATAAAAATTATATTATCTACTGCGCAAAATAATTTTTAAATTGTGGTAGATTTACAGTCATAGCTGACAAATGGCAGCTATCAAAGCTTTTCAGTCATAACTGACAATTTTCAGCTATGATGGATTTATGGTCATCAATAACTCAGAAAAAGGCATGAGAGTGAGCAGTATATATATATAGTGTATCAATTCCGAATACCCAAGTGTTAAAGAGAGATACAAACTCACACACATACGTTTGTTTACATCAGTTTTTGCACAAGGCTCTTAAGAAAATTATAGGAACTTTGTTCTGCGCGCTGACAAAATTTTTTCAGCTGTGACTGTCATATTAACGGTCAGATGACTGTCACTGTTCTTGTAAGGTTGTTGACCTAAGATATACATTTATGCAATGGATTACAAGTGCACATGTGCACTTGAAAACAATCTCATAACATGCGGCATAAACAATGTGCTATATACATACGGACACACACACATGTAATGAGTTCTATACTTAGAAATAACCCCATGTGGTGTGCATGCAATTTGTAAATACTATATAAGCCATGAATTTAGTAAAATAAAACTAGAATGAAATATTTCTCATACATGACGGTGCCTATCAATTTTAGTCCTCCACCAGAGGTAAGACAATATTGTACATCTGGTCATCATTTGGTTTTACAAACCAAATAAACACAAGTAATACATAATGCCACAAGTTAACGATGTTAAGTAATATTACCAATTTTACATTATTTGGAAGAAATTGATATTAATTATCCTGACTTTTCGGCGAGACACAGGGTGTTATCGTGAAAGTCCAAAGTAGATTAACAGCGTAAAGTGAGCGCCAATATACCATACGCCATACGATCTTCGTCTTAATATATTGTATGAACTTATAAGAAAAGCTTTACTGAAAGAATTATCATCAGCCCCCTTACGGGGGAAGCTTTTAATTTTGAATTTGTTCGTGAGCATTGATTTTAGTTAAATAGTGGGGTGAAATCAATGAGCGCTTGGATGCTATTTACAGAGACCACTTCGATGACGACCATTAAAAATGTATTTAACGAACTTCTAAGTAATCGCACGCCAGTTTTAAATGAACCACGCCCAGGTGACTCAAAGCCGGCTACCACAGAGGAAAAGGGCAAAACATTCACAGTGCCGTTTACTTTGCAGAGCTCCAGAAAACATATTTTTCAAAGGGTCAAGTATGTTGGAACATTGTTGCGGTATTAGAACTAAAAAACAATGAATTGAAAAAAAACAGCTCATTTATGTAAAGTCTTTATAATTATATTTATAAATTCAGTCAGTGCGAAGAGTAAATATTTACATACATTCATGTAGGTAACCCTACAGCAGCACTGAACCCCTAAACTATTAACTTTTTTAAACTACATATTTACTTTCTAGAATTTTTGAGGGGTGTTGTGGAATCCAAAATTTTGCGTAGTTGTCAAAATTGCAAACCAATTCTGATTTTCAATGGTGTCACAGAATCTGATTGTTTTTCAACTTTACGCAAAACCATTATTCGAATCAGCTGTTTACTAATGTAAAACAACTTGCAAATGAATAAATTTGGAAGCGTTTGAAAAATTTAAAATACTGAATAAACTATATCAGACATAATTCACACCTCAGAGTAATTCACTTGATGCACCAGGGAAATCGCTTGTGAAATTGAGCTTACATCTCCTTGTATGATTATATACATGCTAACTTTACAGATTCATACCACATTATCGACTGAATAAAGACGCATTTGGGTACTAAATTACGTTTTGTAAATTCTCTTAAATATCTGTATTTTTATCATAAACTCAATAATTATGACATTTTGTATTTTATTCTTACGTTTTCCCCTATGGAAAAAAAAATATTTTAAATCGTAACAATAATATAAATTAATTTCAAATCTGTCGGCGACTATCCTCTTGATTCGTCTCTGGTAACAAAACCGATAAAATTCCGTGACATTTAAAACCGTTACAATTTCTGATTCCGGTAAGTATCAGATTCTACAACACCCCTGATTGTTTTTTAAATTAATGTAAACTTAACGTAGTAAAATATTTTTACAGCCACAATATCCGTCTTTTATTTTCTGAACAAAACTCTAACGTGTGGGATCAAACCCCATATAAATACATACACATGTATGTACTTATTTAAAATATCAAAATATGCCGAAATTAACTTAAAATAGGTTTACCATGACTTGTAATTTATTTTGAAATCAGTATAATTGTTTTCGAATGATTATCTTACATTTTCACATTCGTTAATTCGTAGTTATTGTATTTTCAAGCGATAAACCAGATTATTTTGTACATACCATCATAATATACAATAGCGCCACATAGTTTATCTTTCTTTAGCATAGGGAAAAGTTCTAGTGCATCTTTTTTTGAAAGGTAGTATGAACTTTTGACATTTCTATCACCAGCCACAAGATCATAACACTTGATGCCAACCCAAAAGTAAGGCACCTGCCACCATCTGCAATAAACTTATTTTTAATATATGTAAGTAAGGAAAAATTGTATAAATTATGAAATTAATATTAAAAAATCTGTTATTTCTTAAAATGAGTTACAATATACACTGCAGAAGACGTTTCCTATAAAATTAAAAAACATATATACATAATAAATAAATTTGGCAACACTTCAAGCTGTAAAGTTGTACTTTTTTTGCTCTGAACTTTTGTGTGTAATTTTGCAAAATTTTTTAAACTTTAATTGATTTTTTAGTGATTTTGTTCAATATTTAGTGATTTTAACTTGGAGCTGCAAGATAAGTATTAAATGTTTTTCAGTTTTGTGCAGCATTAAAAAGTTTAAACTTACGAATTTTTGGTGCCGAGTCAGCTTTTTGTTTCATTTTGTTTTATTTCATTCAATTGTCTTTCTTTATTTATCTCATTTACGTCTTTATTCACAGCTCTGTTGCGTTTAGCTTTTTATTTGTTATTTGTTACAGTGCTTCTAAAATGCTCGCTATATTGCTTTTTTAAACTGTCAAACTGGTTTTAAACTTTGATAAAAAAAAAATAAAAAAATTGCTATTATTTTTGCGTTTATTCTTAATTGAATTTTTTATTATTAATATTTTGTTAACACACTCATTTATTATATATCTATTAAATTTTGTTCTACTTACTCTCTTATTTGATCTTTATTCTTGTTATTTATTATATTATGACTTGTAACTTCCCCAATTGTAACATTAAAGGCGAGTCAGATCGCTACGTTTCATGCTGGCTTTGGGATGGGCTTGCCCATATTAAATGCGCTGGACTGACTAGTAGAATCTTAGATTCTATTCTCGACTGTAAGGGATTGCGTTGGTCCTGTTTAAATTGTAGATCTATTGAAATCGATCTATTTAAAGTTTATAGGGAGACTCGCAATGGCTTTAACGAGATCGGTCGTGATCTTGTAACCCTCACTGAAAAATTTAAGCCCTATGAAAAATTGTTCAAATCTTTTAAGTGCCTGAATGATTCTCACGAATTCTCTAAACCTGCTCCTAAGCGTAAACGTCCTTCCGATGAAGTAACACTTAGTTCTTCTGTACAGAATAGAACGTCTCCTCCCAATGACCTAATAAATCTCTCTTCTCCTTGCCCTCAAGGTGATAAGCCGTCAACTTCCAAAGAGCTCAATTCCCCTAAAGCTCTATCTAATAGTAATAAGTGTCTCACAATTCCAGAGGCTCCTCCTAATAACATAGTAGCATCAGTTAATAATTTGATAGTTATTCCACCTAAAAAGTCTATATTTATTTCGAGAGTTGCCAAAGATTCCTTGGTGGAGGACATTAAATCTTACATTTCGTCACGTTTAAAAATCGATGATATGAATATCCGTAAATTTAACTTCAATTATGATAGAAGTATATCATCGTTTAAAATAGACGTATCTCTTGAAACATTCAAAAAGATCTTAGATAGTTCATTCTGGCCACCTTGGGCTTTTGTGCGCGAATTTAAACCTAAACTTAGAAGTCAAACTGAGGAAAACATTGTTAAATTACCAAAAGCAACCACCGATATAAAAAACTGATTGGTAGAAATTCGCCAAGCATTTATTATCAAAATGTTAGAGGTCCTAATACAAAATTAACCGACTTGTATTTGAACAGTTCCAATTTTAATTTCCATATAATTCGATACACAGAAACTTGGTTAAAACCTCACATTTTTGATAATGAGATTTTAAACAGCGAATTTCAAATTTTTAGATGTGATCGACTGAACAGAATCGGTGGAGGTGTTCTATTTGCCGTGCATTCCTCTATCCCATCTGAAAATATTCTTGTTCCAGGGACCGACTCATTTGAATTTAAATGTATTAGAGTATACGTTAATAGTTGCTTTATTTATTTACCCCATACATGCAGCATGCTTCTTTAATAAATAGTGCTACCTCGATGGCAAATAATGCAGATTCAATAATTGTATTAGGTGATTTCAATTTACTGTGTGCTTCGTGGAAACCTTTCGATGACTATATCGTGCCGATTTGCAATCGGTCATGCTTTAATGAGTTTTTCGAAAAAATGTCCGAATTGGGTCTGAACCAAATTAATTTGATTCCGAATAAATTTGGTAAATGCTTAGATTTAGTATACGTTGATACCTCTGCAAAGTGTTCCGTTATTCAGAGTAATCCTCTTGTTCTACCGGAGGACTCATATCATCCTGCTTTGGAAATATCTGTCGAAATCTCAGGCATTGTACGGGATAATAATCATCAAACTTCGTGCTTCTGTACTCGGTTTAACTTTGCAAAAGCTAATTTTAAAAAGTTAAATACAGAACTTTCTACAATAACATGGCCTAATTATAATGGTGACATTGAATTGAGTGTCTCTCATTTTAATAACATTATAATGAAATTATTTGAAAAGTATGTTCCAATAGTAATTGTTAATAAAAGCAAAAGTATAAGTCCGTTGTTTTCGAAAGAGTTATATAAATTGAAAAACAGAAAAACTCGAGTCTTTAAACATTTAAAAAAAACCGGTTCACTTGTCGACTATTCTTAATATTCTCTATTGCGGCGACAATATTTTGACCTAAACAAAAAATGTTATAATAATTACAATTAAATAAAGTAAAAAAGAATGTTGTAAGAAATCCAAAATCGTTTTATGATTTCGTCAACTCCAAACGCAGGATTTCCAAATATTCGTCCGCAATGAAATACAAATCTATCATTTCAAGTGACAATGATATTATATCCAATATGTTTGCAGAATTTTTCAAGTCAAACTACTGTAATAATTCTTCCAAAACTTTTTCTTATCAGCAAGTGCTGTATTCGAATACTTTAATTAACACTCCAATTATTTCTGAAGAAGACGTCCTAGTTAATTTAAATAAGTTAAAACCATCTTTTAGTTATGGCCCAGACATGATACCCTCATGCTTCCTAATAAATAGTGCCAAATATATTTACCTGCCTTTGACAAGGATATTTAATTCCTCTCTTAAACACGGTATATTTCCTGCAATATGGAAACAGTCATTTATAATCCCTTTGCATAAAAGTGGATTTAGATCCAACATTGAAAACTATAGAGGTATCGCAAAACTATCAGTTATACCTAAACTTTTTGAAGCTATCATCACTGACCATATAACCTTTTCGATTTCTCCGTTAATTTCCTCATCTCAGCATGGATTTCGTAAAGGGAAATCGACTCTACCAAACTTGCTTGAATTTGTAAACCATGTATCATTGGGTTTTAGGGAACATAAGCATACGGATGTTATATACACAGACTTTAGCAAAGCTTTCGATAAAGTAAATATCTCGATTCTCGTACATAAACTTGATCTGCTGGGCTTTCAGCCAAGATTCCTTCAATGGGTATCTTCCTATCTTTATAATAGAACACAACGAGTGATATTTGAGGATACACCTTCAGATACAATTAATGTTTCTTCAGGTGTTCCGCAAGGTAGTCATCTTGGCCCGATTCTGTTCTTGTTGTTTATTAACGATATCTCTTCAGTAATAGAATTCTCAAAAATTTTATTATACACTGACGACGTAAAGCTTTTTAAATCATACACTTCAACTAAAGGTGTCTGTTGCAAACAGACTTAAACAATTTGGTTGCATGGTGTGGTAGAAATGATTTGCCATTGAATCTCAATAAATGTAAGACGATGTGCTTTTCCCGTAGATCTGTGCACCCCTCTTCTTATGTAATAAAACACCATATTCTAGAGCAAGTTTTTAACCATGTTGATTTGGGAGTAAATATTGACCCTAAGCTTAATTTCAGTCTTCATATTGATACCATGGTCTTGAAAGCAAAAGCTGTCCTCAGTTTTGTTAAACGTTGGTCTAAAGAATTTAGAGATCCGTATATTACTAAAACACTTTATACAACTTTGGTTAGACCTATATTGGAATATGGCTCTGTGGTATGGAACCCTAGCTACCAAATCCGTTCTGACAAGTTAGAGTCGGTTCAAAAACAATTTTTACTTTTCGCCTTAGCGCATTTCCGATGGGATGCTAGGGTAAGTCTACCTCCATACACTAGTCGTTTAAAACTTATTAATCTACCTACACTTTCTAGTCGTAGGGAAATGCTTGGCATAATATTCTTAGTGAAACTTTTGAATGGAACTGTTTGCAGTTCTTTTCTCCTGTCTGAAATTAAATTTAATATCCCGGTTCGCCTTTCGAGGCAGTTTAGACCTTTACTGCTAAAATCCTGTAGATCAAATTTTGAACTAAACGAGCCATTCCTCCGTATATGTCATGATTTTAATTCTCATTCCAGCACATTTGACTTATCTGACTCACTTTTCAAAATTAAAAAGACTTTATTGTTTTCTCTTAATAAATGAGCTTGGCTGTTGAAATTTTTGTTTCTGTAGCTGAGCAGTTTTAGATCTCAACACTTAAAAAACTCTCTTTCCTTTTCTGACTCGGCTAATTCCGCACGTATGCGGATTGCGCCCCTCGCGTCGGTTGGGCGGGAGGAGGGTAATCGTTGGGTTTATTATTATAAATCGTTTTATTTCATAAATTTTTTTTTTTTTATTCTATCCTGGATCTTTTGGATCTACATTTTGTGCTGAAAAAATTATGCAAATAAATATACATGTAGTTCTATTTATCTTAATAATATATTTCAATAATCAGGATGATGAGACTGTTTGTATTCCGGGTGACTGTCTTTCCGTTCACCGATATCTTGAGCAATGAGCTATCTTGATAACAACTAAGCTAATAGCTAATATATTTAATGTAGTATGTCCACTATCATAAACTACTAAAGCTATATTCACTAATATTGCAGAGAATAAGTCTTTTTAGAACCTCCTGAGACAGTGTGAAGCTGGAAGAAACCGCATATCAACTACGCCTACCACCTAAACACATATATAACGGTATGTTGAAAATTAAAAAAAGTTAGATAGCTGACTAAATAAACTCGTCAGAAGCTTTAGGTTTTAAATAAAAATGGTACTTATAGACTGCATAGGAATCAGAAACATTGTACTATAGACATGGCACCGCCCACCAATTTAAACCAAATTTGATGCATGACATTATATTTCCATCTTTATGTTTAGTGGGGAAAACAAAACGGATTACATTCTCGCCAACTTTCCATACACAATATTAAAACCCATCACTGACGTTTTGGTAGTTTCATTTGCCTTTGGTAGTTTGCTAATGACTTTGTTAGACAATATTTTGTATCTGATGTATTTACAATGAAAGTTTATCTTAAGATTTGTAAGTTTAAAAAAGAATAATTTATTGCTTGCTATTCATACTAACTAAAAAATAGTCATAAATGTCAACCATTTGCTCAATATGGGGAGATCTAAAACTGTGAAATCAAGATGGAAGGTGGCATTTCTTCAACTTTTTTACCTCAAATAATTGTTAATATTATTTTTTGTGCTTAAATGTTTTTGCATGGATTTGTATTGTATTTCTTTTTTTATTCCTTTTTTTTTTGTTTCAAGAAGTACAATTTATTTAATTTTAACCTTTTATTTACACACTATTGGTATGAATAATAAATTTAAATAAGTTTTATTCGGAGGCCGATGTTTGGGGAAGAACCAATACCTATTGCGCGAAATAATTTAACGCGTATGATTGCTGTGGTATCGAATTGACATCGAATGCGTTGAATCGTTTAAAGTCGGTGCGGGCGGAACGATGTCGATCTAATAGCTGTCGAGTTGTGATGTGGCGAATTGTATATAACGAATGATGATTCTCTGATGTGGGACCATCCTTTTTTGTCGTGTCGTCGTGTGGTGACACCTTGCGGAGTGTGGTGGTGTTCTCAGGTGTGGTGTGTAGTATTAGGGGCACCAGTTTTTATGTTGGTAGAGTGGTGATAGATGTACTGAGGTTTAGTTCATTTAATCAATTATACTTTTCAACTTTTTTTTTGAGTCTAACTAGTAAGCAAACAAAATGATTTTGACGTCAGGCAAATGAAAATATATTAATTTTTGTAGTGATGAAAGCTCGCCTGGACCTTCAAAGCGAAAATTTAGTAGGAAGTGATTAAAAATATTCGATTTGCTTGAAGAAAAGGAAGAGTGTGCATTAAGTTTAGCTACATTTAATTGACTTTTTAGGATTATATGTTGATCCATCTTGCTGGAACTAAACGCTATTGAGAGACATTCGTCTTCGGCGCAATTCTCGGTAAAAAAAACTCATTCAACATCTTTAAATTACGGTGCTCATTGACAGTTACTGATACACCGTTTTCTTCAAAGAAGTATGGCCCGGCAATACACCTTGATGAAACTGCGCACCATACAGTAACTCGCACTGGGTGAAGTTCCGTCTCGTAGATTATTTATAAATTTGATTCACTCCATACACGCCAATTTTGTTTGTTAACATTTTTGTTTAGATCAAAATGAGCCTCATCAGACATAAACAGGCAATTTATCAGTTTATTGTCTTCTTCGGGCATTTCATTGCTTTTTTGGCAAAATTCCAGGGAAATTGGCACATCTAAACGGTTTAACCGGCTTGTTATTTGAACTTTGTACGGAAACAGGTTTAAGTCATCATGAATTATCCGTCGTAATGACCGTCTGCTAACTCCTAGTGGCGCCGATAAGTTGCGTGTCGAAACTCTGTGATCTGCCTGAATTGCAACAGCCGCAGTTTTTTCTTGAACACGAACATACGGATCTCGATGGTACTGTCATCTTGTGATACTTGCAGAATTGGCAAACATGTTTACCAACCTCATAATGGTCCATCTACTCGAGGGAGTTCCACCAAAATGCCGTCTAAATTCCCTTTGGACAGCAAAGCAGGGTACCGCCGGCTTTGTTCCTTGCAAATTTGAGAGTACAATGGTAAAGAGTTCGATTTTACCCGAACTTGGTCTTTCTTTCCAAGTTAGAATATAGGTTACAAAAACCAAATCCAAATGGTAATGGGAGTGACATTTTTTATTCTCGGAGCTTCTGGCAAATAACTATTGATGCGTGTGGCCGGGCGTCAGGACAGGTGGAACACAATTGGTCCAATTATTGGCTGTACAGGTCTGAATAAGAGTTTGGCCACAGGGGAGCAGTTTATATTGGATGATGTTCTGCTAATTCCACTAAACACATAGCAAAACCTTCCAAACCGTCAATTCTGGCTTAGTCACCGTTTGTGCCGGCTCACCAACTCCACCACGACCACTTTTGCTTAACGTTGTAGTAAGCGATCCTCTTTTTACCACTATTAACCGTTTCAAAAATGGATAAATTTTGTTCCGATTCAGCAGCTTTCGCATACATATGTAAGTTCGTTGCACAAATCGAAGCAGTGCTTAGATGACGGTCGGGCTCGACGATTTTCATTATTTTATCAATTTTTTCGACACTTGGCTTTCCAAAGCGTGGACATCAAAATTGTTGGAACGGAATGAACTTGAAGTGTAATAGTTATCAATAAGAATATTGCCTATAATTTCGAGAGTTCTTTAAAGTCAGTATACTACTGCAAGATCACAATGAATCGCAGAGACGTAAACTAAATTCAAGAGTTTGGTTATTGGTTCGGAAAAAACAAGTATTGAGATTAATGCATTAAACACAATGAAACATGAATAACATGATACGAAAATCTTTGAATGAAGAGAGCGCTATCAAAGTTTACATTTTGTATAACATTTGACTGGCACCACTATCAAATCTAAGGAAAAAAATATGTTTTGAGATTTTTTAATGTATTTCATCAGTATTTTTCGTTTTTAATTTTACAAAAAAATTTACATAATTAAATTCAGTTCAAGAAGATAGATTTCCTATATGAGCCCGAAATATATCTACATATATATCTTAATAACATTTCAATTTAACTTTTAAAGCTCAATGTAACAAAATATTTTAATATACTCAATAAACAAATATCTTTTGATAATTTATTCGGAAGTCAAAGTTTAATTAACATTTGCGGGAAACTCTAACCAAAATATATATGTACATACATATATACAAAACAATAATTTGCGACAAAACACCCACTCTTTCGTAAAAACAAAACTATAATAAATCTCTTTAAACAAAAATTAGACACACACGTAAAAGTTACTAAAAAATCTGATATCACAAATAATCCACTGATTGCGCAGTTTATTTTTGCGGGTTGCTTAGTGGTAGTTCGTTATTTTGCTTGTCATCTATTAAGTAGCTCATCAACTTTCAGTGCTGCCAAAGTAAATCCTGAGATCATGAGCGTCAAGCACAGATAACGAGATGCCCAACTTGTCTGTCACTGGAAATGAGAGAGCAATTGCTAAACGTCAAAACCTCCTAAACTCAGTCAACTGTCAAAGTTCAGGAGGACTGGTGAAATTGGAAAAGAGGTGAACATTTTTAAATTTTTTCTCTCCATTTGTAACGGCCGTTATTACAAAGAAAAACAAAAGAAAATCAGCTGTTTGATATGTCGCTTTCGTCTTCAAAATGTTCAAGAAGCTGGCTTCAAGACACAGTTTGCAGACAAGACAACTTCGCTATCGTGCAGTCGTCTTTGTGTTCAAAGTATAAAGCGAAGCTTGGATATTTCTTTCAAGAATTCATTGAAGCATAACCAAATTTCTATGAAACACATGATACATTAAATCAGGAGGAATAGTCAGTCAGGTCGTTATTAAAACAACTCACTCAATAACATCAGTCACGAATTGTCGAACGAAAGCACCAGGTACATATGTATGTATGTATGGCAATGATAATGGACTTACCAATTCTATTACCAATTCTAACTAAATTCGGTAAACGTTGGAATTTCCCTTCTCAACATATAACCACATATATTAGCGAGGCTTGTCAACAGAAGACTCATAAGCCATAGCGAAGAAGTCCTCCCTGAATATCAATGCGGATTTAGACCCGGAAGGTCAACAGTTGACCAACTTTTTTCACTTAAACAGTATATGGAGAAATGTTATGAGCACAGTATTGATTTGCCAACTCTATTTATTGATTTCAAGCAAGCATTCGATAGCAGAAAAACTTATTAGAAATTTAATGATGTCTTTACGCATAACCGTATCAAAAGTAATGATACAAGGCAGTAAATCTGAACCGTTCAAAATTAAGTTTTAAGTCGCGTCCCAAATAAAACTGTTCAAATCAAAGCTACTCAATAGCAATGTAAACTGGCCCTATACAAAACCAACATTTTACCAATATTGTGCTACGGAGCGAAATCACGGACCCTACTCAAAAAGGACAAAAACAAATTGCAGCTTATAAAAGGTTAAAATGTTATACGCTTTATCAAAGCGCAGCGACTAAGATGGCTCGCCCATATAACGAGAATGGACAACAAGAGAGCACAGAAGAAAAAAAGGCCACAGCAATCAGCACTAAAGCAAGGGGAAGGCCGCGATCAAGATGGATTGACGAACTCGAAGAAGACTTGAAGAAGCTTGGCATACAAAATTAAAAAGAAAACGAAAATGACTGAGATGTCTGACGAGCACATGTGCAGCAGGCTGAATCTTACAAGAATTTGTAGCGCCAAAAGATGATGAATAATAGCAATTATAACAAGTAACGAAGCTCAAAGTTCGGGTGTAACCGAACATTTGTACTTTCGCAACTTGTAGGGATCAAAGCCCGGGAAATTACTTCAGGTGTTGGCAAAATTTTATATTAAAGGAAGTATTGATCGGATTCACCCCATTTTTGATACAAAGACATACTATTATTGGGAGTTTCATTTATTTATTTTATTATATGTATTTAAATTATATATCTTACACATTGACCGATATTTGTTGATGTAAAAAGTCAACTATAGGCAATGGGGTCCACATATTCAGTACCTAGGGGCTTGAACAGTTTTGGTTCGATTTAGACAATTTTTGGTCACAAGGTGGCATACTTTTAACGTATTATTCACGAAAAGTTTTAACCCGATCATCATTGTTGCTTGATTTGCATAGTGGAAAGTGAAAGAATCAGATGGAATTTGAAATGGTGTTATATGGGAAATAGGCGGGAATCTGAATTCGCCCATTTTCGCACTACAACATATAAGCAACTTTTTGCTACAGAGTATAATAGTTTTGTTCACCTAACGGTTGTTTGTATTACCTAAAACTAATCGAGTTAGATATAGGGTTATGTATATATAAATGATCAGAATGAAGAGATGAGTTGAAATCCGGGTGATTGTCTGTCATTTATTAGGGTTCAAACTCCACTGGGGTACTCCACGTTGAAATCGAGCTGCTTGAAATTACTTAAAATCTCAATCGGCTGTTCACTAACTAGCATTGCTGCTGTCTGTCACCTAAAAATTTGGATCTGATTAAGTGCGCAGTTAATCGGGATTAACGCTGCAGTTTGTTAAGGCTATAAGTATGCTTCCGGTTAAGGAATATAACGAGCTCCTCTCCAAGCAGTTTCTGCTGGGATGTTTTCCTAGAAATCACAAGGGGTCCTTCCTGATTACGTCGACAACATTGGAAAGTACGCCGACCAAACTTCGGACGCAACGAACTTTAGTCAAGTACTGACCGCCATTCACAATGGAGCCATCAACACTTTCACCGACTCCTTTTCAGTGAATGGCGTACTAGGTGTCAAACCACCACCCATAGCAGCTCGAGTTGCCTCGCGAATCCAGAGTGACCCTCGCGCAACTTTATTCTGGATATTGTAGCAAGTTAAACTCCTTCCTATCCAGAATACACCCCAACATACCAAATATGTGTATGTACTGCGTGCAATGAGTCTCCGCATGAATCCCACTCATCTAATACCCATTTCCCTATGGTCCGACCTCGTCGAAAAAGCTCGTTTCCTGGGCCTCCCGTTAGATAACTTCGACAACAACCAAACTACAACTTATCACCCAAGCGGGGACTAGGTAACCGTTACAAAAACAATAACAACAAGGCTATAAGCTAATGGGACCTTTTGTTGAGTGTGAAAACCTGCTTGCGTTGTTGTTTCTACATTTGGTTTATTGCAGTTTAACCAGAGAACTTAAAACAATTGTTCTAAGTTCTCTGGTTTAACTATGTAATTATTAATAAGTGCAAATTCGTCTAAACACAAATGAAACTGAGTTGTCAACATCTCTTTTTTAGAGTAGTGACTTTATTATGCGTTGAAATAACAACTGGTAAAGTTAAAATTGTTAAATCAATTACAAAATTATTTATTTTTTAATATTATATCGGAATAATTTCTCTGAGTTTGCTTGATATAGTGAGAACAGTTTGAGACGTATAAACTTATTTAAGGGCCCTCTCTGTAGTTTTATTTGAAATTACATTATAGCACTCAATATTTTTATACCCTGAACGTTTGCCACGAAGTTTGTAACACCCAGAAGGAAACATCGGAGACTCTATAAAAAATATATATAAATGATCAGCATGATGAGCTGAGTTGATTTAGCCATATCCGTCTCTCTGTCTGTCCGTCTTTCCGTCTGTCTGTATATATACAAACTAGTCCCACAGTTTTCAAGCTATCGATCTGAAATTTTGCACCTGTCCTTTTCTCACAAAGAAGCTGTTCATTTGTCGAAACGACCGATTTTGGACCACTATAGCATATAGCTGCCATACAAACTGAACAATCGGAATCAAGTGTTTGTATGGAAAACTCTTTCATTCACAAACTGAACAATCGGAATCTAGTGCTTGTATGGGAAACTCTTTCATTTGACGAGGTATCTTCACGAAATTTGGCACGGATTATTACTTAAGGCAACAATTTAATCTCCGAAGAAATTATTCAGATCGGGTGACTATAGCATATAGCTGCCATACAAACAGAACAATCGGAATCAAGTGCTTCTATGGAAAACTCTTTCATTTGACGAGGTATCTTCACGAAATTTGGCACGGATTATAACTTAAGGCAGCAACTTAATCTCCGAAGAAATTATTTAGATCGGGTGAGTATAGCATATAGCTGCCATACAAACTGAACAATCAGAATGAAGTGCTTGTATGGAAAACTCTTTCATTTGACGATGTATCTTCACGAAATTTGGCATGTATTATTATTTAAGGCATTAATCAAATCTTCAAAGAAATTGTATAGATCGGATAACTATAGCATATAGCTGCCATACAAACTGAACAATACGAATCAAGTGCTTGTATGGAAAACTCTTTCATTTGACGAGGAATCTTCACGAAATTTGGCATGGATTATTATTTAAGGCAATAATCCAATCTTCAAAGAAATTGTATAGATCGAATCACTATAGCATATAGCTGCCATACAAACAGAACAATCGGAATCAAGTGCTTCTATGGAAAACTCTTTCATTTGACGAGGTATCTTCACGAAATTTGGCATGTATTATTATTTAAGGCAATAATCCAATCTTCAAAGAAATTGTATAGATCGAATCACTATAGCATATAGCTGCCATACAAACAGAACAATCGGAATCAAGTGCTTCTATGGAAAACTCTTTCATTTGACGAGGTATCTTCACGAAATTTGGCACGGATTATAACTTAAGGCAGCAACTTAATCTCCGAAGAAATTATTCAGATCGGGTGAGTATAGCATATAGCTGCCATACAAACTGAACAATCGGAATGAAGTGCTTGTATGGAAAACTCTTTCATTTGACGATGTATCTTCACGAAATTTGGCATGTATTATTATTTAAGGCATTAATCAAATCTTCAAAGAAATTGTATAGATCGGATAACTATAGCATATAGCTGCCATAAAAACTGAACAATACGAATCAAGTGCTTGTATGGAAAACTCTTTAATTTGACGAGGAATCTTCACGAAATTTGGCATGGATTATTATTTAAGGCAATAATCTAATCTCCGAACAAATTATTTAGGTCGGATGACTATAGCATATAGCTGCCATACAAACTGAACAATCGGAATCAAGTGCTTGTATAGAAAACTCTTTCATTTGACGGTGTATCTTCACGAAATTTGGCATGTATTATTATTTAAGGCATTAATCCAATCTTCAAAGAAATTGTATAGATCGGATAACTATAGCATATAGCTGCCATACAAACTGAACAATACAAATCAAGTGCTTGTATGGAAAACTCTTTCATTTGACGAGGAATCTTCACGAAATTTGGCATCGATTATTATTTAAGGCAATAATCTAATCTTCGAACAAATTATTTAGGTCGGGTGACTATAGCATATAGCTGCCATACAAACTGAACAATCGGAATCAAGTGCTTGTATAGAAAACTCTTTCATTTGACGAGGTATCTTCACGAAATTTGGCATGTATTATTATTTAAGGCAATAATCCAATCTTCAAAGAAATTGTATAGATCGAATCACTATAGCATATAGCTGCCATACAAACAGAACAATACAAATCAAGTGCTTGTATGGAAAACTCTTTTATTTGACGAGGAATATTCACGAAATTTGGCATGGATTATTATTTAAGGCAATAATCTAATCTTCGAACAAATTATTTAGGTCGGGTGACTATAGCATATAGCTGCCATACAAACTGAACAATCGGAATCAAGTGCTTCTATGGAAAACTCTTTCATTTGACGAGGTATCTTCACGAAATTTGGCACGGATTATAACTTAAGGCAGCAACTTAATCTCCGAAGAAATTATTCAGATCGGGTGAGTATAGCATATAGCTGCCATACAAACTGAACAATCGGAATGAAGTGCTTGTATGGAAAACTCTTTCATTTGACGATGTATCTTCACGAAATTTGGCATGTATTATTATTTAAGGCATTAATCAAATCTTCAAAGAAATTGTATAGATCGGATAACTATAGCATATAGCTGCCATAAAAACTGAACAATACGAATCAAGTGCTTGTATGGAAAACTCTTTAATTTGACGAGGAATCTTCACGAAATTTGGCATGGATTATTATTTAAGGCAATAATCTAATCTCCGAACAAATTATTTAGGTCGGATGACTATAGCATATAGCTGCCATACAAACTGAACAATCGGAATCAAGTGCTTGTATAGAAAACTCTTTCATTTGACGGTGTATCTTCACGAAATTTGGCATGTATTATTATTTAAGGCATTAATCCAATCTTCAAAGAAATTTTATAGATCGGATAACTATAGCATATAGCTGCCATACAAACTGAACAATACAAATCAAGTGCTTGTATGGAAAACTCTTTCATTTGACGAGGAATCTTCACGAAATTTGGCATGGATTATTATTTAAGGCAATAATCTAATCTTCGAACAAATTATTTAGGTCGGGTGACTATAGCATATAGCTGCCATACAAACTGAACAATCGGAATCAAGTGCTTGTATAGAAAACTCTTTCATTTGACGAGGTATCTTCACGAAATTTGGCATGTATTATTATTTAAGGCAATAATCCAATCTTCAAAGAAATTGTATAGATCGAATCACTATAGCATATAGCTGCCATACAAACAGAACAATACAAATCAAGTGCTTGTATGGAAAACTCTTTTATTTGACGAGGAATATTCACGAAATTTGGCATGGATTATTATTTAAGGCAATAATCTAATCTTCGAACAAATTATTTAGGTCGGGTGACTATAGCATATAGCTGCCATACAAACTGAACAATCGGAATCAAGTGCTTGTATAGAAAACTCTTTCATTTGACGAGGTATCTTCACGAAATTTGGCATGTATTATTATTTAAGGCATTAATCCAATCTTCAAAGAAATTGTATAGATTGGATAACTATAGCATATAGCTGCCATACAAACTGAACAATACGAATCAAGTGCTTGTATGGAAAACTCTTTCATTTGACGAGGAATTTTCACGAAATTTGGCATCGATTATTATTTAAGGCAATAATCTAATCGCCGAAGAAATTGTATAGATCGGATGACTATGACATATAGCTGCCATATTAACTGAACTATCGGAGTAAAGTGCTTGCATGGAAATTTTTTTTATTTGACGAGGTATCTTCTTACGGCAACAAATTATTATCCGCAAATGGTCAGATCAGATCATTATATCATAAAACTGCCATACAAATTGATCGTTCGGAATCAAGTTCATGGGCCTTTGTATTTGTGAAGGGTATTATAGCTTCGGTGCAACCGAAGTTAACGTTTTTTCTTGTTTCCATTAACTTCGTTCAATGAGTTTAACTAGATAATATAAAACACCTAATTAAACCTAGAATTTTTATTCCTCAACAAAATACTTTGATACGATTGAGCTTTCATCGTCGGGATTTATAAATTGTGTAATCTTATATATATATGTACATGTGTAACAAAGATATAACTATGCACTATTACTTACTGATACACAGGCAGCATTATTGGTAAAGGATGAGCAAGATGCGGAGCTGATTCTAGCATAGATGCCCGTTCTTGAAGAGCTTCTTTTACCATTCTATACTGTTCAAAGTCAAGCTAAAAATAAAAAATTAAGAAAATAATTTTAGTCGCAATATCTATTTTATGTTAGGCGTGTATTAGCACGTTAAGCTATTAGCTTATTTTGTATTCAAGACTTAATGCCGTTTTCCCAATACGTTGTTAGCGCTTAACCAGAACTTTATCCGCAACATGTTGAAAAGTGGTTTTCTCAATATCTAGCAACCATCTGTCAGTTAAGCTCTGGTAAATTTTACCGAAAGAAGGAGACTTGGTTAGTTGCTAACCAGAACATGAAATCACAGCTGTCAGCTGTAAAATCTGTCAGAAAAATCAGCTGCATAGACGGCGTTTAGACGGGGACTCTTTTGTCGCTGATTATCATTATCAGTTTCAAAATAATATGAAATGCCGAATTGAGCAGCAGCGAGCAGTTAGGAAAAAGAACATAAATCGTGTAACCCTAGCACGAGCTGCACGATATCTTCGTCGCTCCCTAGCCTACGAAAACAGGTTTGGACGGCAAAAAAAGTCCTCGTATGAACATTAACATACATGGCTCATGACGTTTACACAGTTTTGGCTGTTCACGATTCTAATTTTGTTAACTGTTTTCCCCACGCATTCACAATAATCAAACTGTTTGTAGTTAAGCTAACCACAACTTGGTGAAAACGCTTCTGTCAATGATGATAATGTAAACAAACGAAAGTTACAGATGTTCGTGGATGCGTATTAAAATTAGGTAGGTGCGTTTTATGACGATCAAATCAAACACGCCTATTATATTGTAATACTATACTTTTAAAGCTTGAATGATATATAAATTTAGATACATATAAGTATATGTTCTTGTTATTTACTAATTCTTCCTTATTGTATAGGTTTTATTCAGATTTTATTATAACAACGATTAAAAATTGTTAAATTTAAAAATTAGTGTTGATTTACTAAAACACCTTTACAGCGAACTTCAAGAACGGAATAAAAATAGGAGTTTTCCATTGTAAGAGAAAAATTAAAACGATGAAGCGCTGACTAGTTTGTACGGTTACACAGAGGGGGACCTATTTTGTCAAATATTGTCCTAACTATAACAAACATGTATGTATGAGTTTATGCATAGATACTATAGTATTAAACCAAACTAGTAAGCCACAGAAAGAAACGTTGGAGACTCTATAATAATATAAAATATGGTATAATATATATAAAAGATCAGCATGATAAGCTAAGACGATTTAGTCATGTTTGTCTGTGTGTATATACGCGAACTAGTGCCTCAGTTTTAAAGATATCGATTTGAAATTTTTCACACGTCCTTTTCTCTCACCACCGATATCATATATGTACTTATATAGCATATAGCTGCCATACAAACTGACGGATAAAAATCAAGTTCTTGTATGGAATCATTTGAAGATGTAAACATTCAATCGATTTACGTGTTCACGTTCAAGAACAACAATAACTGAGGTCATAAATATTTCCACTATTTAATTAAGAATATCTCAATGGTTGTTTTTGTACATACTCGTACATATGCCAAATGGTAATTTGTACAGTTGGTATTATTGATGGCAATGGGCCATCATAAGTCCAAAAATGCCAAATAGAATTATTTTAAAATATTGCTCACAGTTTGAGTCTGATACATAGGTATCTATCGATAGTATGTTGATATGGAACCTTTTATAGCTCGTAATAATATTTCAAGACTAATGCATGAATAAATACGAGTATACAAGGTGCGTTTCAAAGTAAACAGGACTTTAAAAAAAAGACAGAACAAATGGTTTTATCGGCAAAATCAGTTAATTTTATTCAAGATAGTCTCCTTCTGCTTTAATGCAGCTTTTTGCATGGTCCAAAAGCATGTCGAACGAGTGTTTTAGCACGCTGCCCGGTATGGCCGCCAGTATGCCGGTGCAAGCCTTTTGAATGGGCTCCACGTCTGCATAACGTTTTCCTTTCATCGGCAAATACATTTTTAAGAAAAGGTACAAGTCGCACGGTGCCATATCAGGTGAATACGGGGAGTGGTTGATTGTTAAAATGTGATTTTTGGTCAAATAATCGGCCACAAGCGTCGATCGATGAGACGGCGCATTATCGTGCAACAAACGCCAACACGTCGAATACGGCGCACCAAACGCTTCAAAACTCCAAGGTAGAATACCGCATTAACGTTTTGGCCGGGTGGAACAAATTCTTTGTAGACAATACCCTTGGAATCATAAAAACAAATCAGCATTGTCAGCACTTTTGACTTCTCCAGGCGCGATTTTTTGAGTTTCGGCTCATCGTCATTTATGTCCTCACGACCATTTTAAAAACGTTGAAACCACTCGTGTACTCTGCTTCCGGATAGGCAATCATCGCCATAAACTTATTTCATCAATTGAAACGTTTCGGTAAAAGTTTTACCAATTTTAAAACAAAATTTAATGTTGGCTCTTTGTTTGAAGCTCATTTTCGCACCGGTGACAAAAACTTACTGACACTTAAAATGCAATAACTTCACTTCCAATAGATGAAATGTCATGAAATTTTTACTGGAAGTCGATAAGGATATCAGATTCTAACGCACTAGTCGACATATAGATGGCGCCACTAGAGTTTACTTTGTTACTTTTATACTGTATACTTTGGAACGCACCTTGTATTACATGTAATTTTATGGATTCTTACCCCAAGTATAGCCTTCTGTAAGTAACGAACACCTCCATGAATAAGTTTTGTAGAACGAGAAGATGTTCCGCTTGCAAAATCGTCCGCTTCAACAAGAGCCGTTTTTAACCCTCTAGTAACTGCATCCAATGCACAGCCAGCCCCTGTTGCTCCTCCTCCTATTATTAAGACATCGTATTCCTCTCCACTCTGAAGACTTTTCATTTGATCTGGTCGTGGAGGTAAAGTACGCTTTCTCTTTGGTGGTCGTACAATTTCATTATGAACCTTAATAAGAAAAAATCTCATAAATTTGAAGTAGTATTTACCTTTTAGTTAACGTTTCTTACCACATAAGGAGAATTATTTCTGTCTGTGCAAACCCAAGTGGCAGCAAGTGAACCGATGCATGCACTCATGGCAGTCACTCCGAATTTATAAAAGCGTGATGTCATGATTTCTGCAAGTTGTGAAGATTGAAAAATACTAGAACTATGAATTAACTACAGTTAAGAAAATTAATGTAATGACTAAAGGATTTTATTATACATTGTACATTTATTGATAAAGCTACAGACAAAGTAAACTAAGCGTAAACTATTTTGTATATTCATTGGGCTTTTGTAGTGTTGTCAAGCAATACTAATCATGCGCATCTCAAAAGCAGCGATACACAATATGCTTGAATTTAATATTTTGTTTCTAAAGTTTGCAGACAGATGTCCCTATCGGAACAGAATTAAGTTTTTAACCTCTTGGCTGTAATATAAATGTATGTATGTAAATTATGCTTAATATATTTGTATTAAAGGAATTTTGTGTATATAAACTACATATCACTTTTATGTAGAAATATATTAAATACAATTGATTAACTTGGTAAGGATATAATGCACATTTTTACCTATAATGAAAAATATAGTTGTATATGATAAACTATGTACATATGTATGTATGTATATTTTATAACAAATGTGCATCCCAGCAATCTTTTATTATATGTACAATAAATAGACATAATGAACCCATGATAATGATTGTTAGTTTCATTTAAATGTTTCATTATTCCCACACTACTAAAATTTAAGTGTTTATTAATAATCTTATTAAAATTCCTTTTAACTCCGTTAAATTGATTATTTTTCAACATATTTCAGGTCACGATGCTCCAATAAGCGGAAATTTTTATTAAAAACATTTCTGTCTCTATGCAAATTTTTTTTTTACATTTTTAAATAAAACGACGAAAATGCTTGACTATCGGAAACTTTAATTTATTATGGAAAATTTTATATCAATTAAGTTGTGTTTAATCAGTGGATTACGTTTTTTAATACTTATGTATATGTATGTATGTACATAAGTATAACGTACCACAACCATATACATATACACACTTAAATTTAAGTTGTATACATTGTACTGGGTCTTTTTTTGTTTATTGAAGAAGATATTTTTAATTTAAATAGAACCTTAAACTTTTTAATAAACATATGTAATTGTGTGTGGCAACAACTAACAAAAAGTGTTTCGTCATTATCATCGTTCGTACATCTGCAATCTGAAACTATCAAACTCGTGTATACCTGCATTTTTATACTCTCGCAACTTGTTGCTACAGAGTATAATAGTTTTGTTCACCTAACGGTTGTTTGTATCACCTAAAACTAATCGAGTTAGATATAGGGTTATATATATATAAATGATCAGGATGAAGAGACGAGTTGAAATCCGGGTGACTGTCTGTCCGTCCGTCCGTCTGTCCGTCCGTCTGTCCGTCCGTCCGTGCAAGCTCTAACTTGAGTAAAAATTGAGATATCTTTATGAAACTTGGTAGACATGTTTCATGGTACTGTGAGACGGTTGGTATTGCAGATGGGCGTAATCGGACCACTGCCACGCCCACAAAACGCCATTAATCAAAAACAAATAACTTGCCATAACTAAGCTCCGCAATAAGATACAAGACTGTTATTTGGTACACAGGATCACATTAGGGAGGGGCATCTGCAGTTAAAATTTTTTTTTAAAAAGTGGGCGTGGTCCCGCCTCTAATAGGTTTAACGTGCATATCTCCTAAACCGCTAACGCTATAATAACAAAATTCACTGGAAGCAAATGTTTTTAGCACTTCTATTTACGGTGTGAAAATAGTTGAAATCGGGCGGCAACTCCGCCCACTCCCCATATAACGGTACTGTTAAAAACTACTAAAAGCGCGATAAATCAAGCACTAAACACGCCAGAGACATTAAATTTTATCTCTGAGATGGTATAAGATGACTTTATAGGAACCGTGTTCAAAATTAGACAGTGGGCGTGGCACAGCCCACTTTTAGGTGAAAACCCATATCTTGAGATCTGCTTAACCGATTTCAACCAAATTCGGTGCGTAACGTTCTTTTCATGTTTCTATGTCATAGTGCGAAAATGGGCGAAATCGGACTACAACCACGCTTACTTCCCATGTAACACCATTTTCAATTCCATCTGATTCTTTCACTTTCCACTATGCAAATCAGGTAACAATGATTATATCGGGGTAAAACTTTGCGTGAATAATGCAATTATCAGTATGCCACCTTGCGGCCAAAAATTGTCTAAATCGAACCAAAACTGTTCAAACCCCTAAGTACTAAATATGTGGACCCCAGTGCCTATAGTTGACCTTCTACCGAAAATATCAGTCAATCCACAAAGAAATCTCAAACGAGTATACCATTTGACTTTGCGAGAGTATAAAATGTTCGGTTATATCCGAACTTAGCCCTTCCTTACTTGTTAATATATTATTTAGTACCACGATTTATTTTTACGTCTTTGTGTTTTTATACAACATGAACTATATAAAAATTACACAATATTTTAATTTGACTTCAATTTCATTTTAAAACACGAAAAAAATAATAAGTTTATGTTAAACTAAACAGTAAATTTCCATTGTCAAGTGAGCTGACCTACCACAATTTTATTGTTCTATAATATAATACAAGTATATGCGTATGCCGGTGCATATGTACATATGTATGTTATACTGAGTCAAGAGAGCTTTGTATAGAATTTAAGTTCATATAATTTCAGATCAAGCACAGCTAATACCGGGAAGATTGCGCTTCTCTTATGTGTATTTGTATGTACATACATACGTACATAAATACTTTTACAGTGTAAAATTTACACGTATTCTTATGCATTACGCTTTAAAGTTTTAGAACTTTTGATGTTTAGACACATCCCAGTAGACATGAAGAAATTATAGCCCAATGAAAAGGACGTAGGTGCGCATACTCGTTGTACTTATATACATATGCTATATATAGTATATGTATATTAACAGTAGGGAGTGAATCAATACACCAGATCTTATATATTTTTTTAAACTTGTTTTTAAGTTTACATGTGTATATACATACGTACTTTCCAGCTGAAATGCAACCGCTTTTTGTTCAAATTTAATAGAAATAATTATCTTTTGAATGACTTAATATATTATTGTTATTACACGCATTAAACAAACAATGACCATGTGATACAAGTTTTAAGTATTTCACTAAATTTTCAAATATACAAACGACTTTATGCAATAATATATTTCGACTGACAAAAACTCTTTTGGTTCCTTCCTTTGTATAAGAACCAGTTTTTTGGCGCGAGATCAATTTATTTTAATATCATATTAATCATATTTATGTATGTATGCGAACCAAAACCACTCTTGTAGAGTAAAGCTTAGTCAAAAATTCTCATCGGTAAATACATATTTATGTCATATCATTTGTATTTCTCAGAGAGTATTGTGTATTAAATAGAAACACTCAGAACTCGCGGCAATCACTTCACGCATTTAATAAATGTACAATTCACACCGACATACATACATACATATGTAGGCGTATAGATATTCTCACACGGTATGCTTGTAGTATAAAATCTATGCGTAAAAATGTGGGTATGTCGGTAGCATATGCATTTATGTACATATATACATATATTTTTACGTACATTCTGTTCACATGGAACTGTCATGACAATTGTTAACGGCTATTTTTGACCTCTAATACGACATATCTAACATACTTTGGTATGTGCAAAGAGTTGACTAAAAACAAAATATATTACACCATTTATCGGAAATCGCCAACCTCACATTATTACATAAAACCGCGAAGTAAATTTTGGTAGAATATGGATAGCAACAATTACATCAGAGCAATACACTTACTGCCAAATACATATATTATAAGAAATATTTCCGTTGTAAACACTCACTTTTAACTATTTTCGTGTAAATATATGTGTGTATATAATGCACTATAAGGCTTATATTTATCTTAAAGTAAGTATTATTTGCCTTTGTAAGAAGGAAACACAATTTTGAAGACTGCAAGCTGTTGCAATTTGTGCACCTTCTCACTCACCAGAGGTTGTGCAACTAAAATTTACAGAAACTAATTTACCAACAGTTGCTAATATAGCTGTTGTTAGATTAGAGCAAAAGGTTGATATCGAAAGGTTTCAGTTGATTACAGAAGAGTGCTAATCAAGTAACATTTAACATCATTATCGAAGACCTATTAAAAACTTTAAATTGCTTTCATACACATTTATAAAAGCTTTTAGATACCTACATATGTATGTTAAATAACATTCATTAAAAGCTTTGTAATCAACAATTGATCGAACTACTTTTCTAACTTTTGACGATGAATGTAAGTATGGTTGTACAAAAAAAATGTTTCGTTAATCAAATTGTTGGAAATATTCTATAGTAAATATGGAAAAATTCTTATTTTATTCAGAGCACAATAATTATTGCAATATTTTTGTTAAAAAAGACATACCTACATTCAGTATATTCATTTTTTAAATAAATTAATAGCCCGGAACTGCGTGATTGTTTTTCTTTTGCCAAGTCTTACGCTATTGGAAGCTGTTTGGAGAGAGGAATTTAAGTGTCTCAGTTACTGAAAGTCTTTTAGAAAGAACAGTTCCAAGTGAATCTGTGCAAGCGCTTGAACTTTTCATATTGGTTTCACAGAAACTCTTTACGAAGATTTTTAGAGAAGACATACAAAGAAAAATCTTAATTAATTAAATTGTTCAATGTGCTCTTTTTTATGATTACTGCAAACTTTTTTATTTTGACCAACTATCAGCTTGATAGTTATAGAATTTAACTTTCCAGTTATGATTAGGGTTCTGCACACTTTTTTGCGCTTACAAACATCAGGTGATCCCAACTCTAATGCTTCTCCGAAAATATGCGAACATTTTTTCGGACGGTTTTAAGGTTTACATAAAAATCATTTACGGTCTACAAATGCCCTGTTTTACCAAACGCAAATCTCCGTTTGCATTTCAAAAGTAATTCCCATGACCTCAAAAAAATTAAATCGCCAAAATCTCAGAAATCGGAACAGTCTATCAATGGAAGTAAGTGGGAGGGTGAAACATCTATGCCAAAGTTACTTTCTCAAAATTAACGCGGTGATTTAATACGCAATCAAGTTAGGAATGACAAAGCAATTTGTCAAGCCTTTAACTGTTAATTATGATATTCATGATATATGAAGTATGTATCGTTTTTTTGCTGCTGTTCACATTGTGACCATCAATTGTTATGTGTTTATACTTATAATTCATTCATCTTAATCTAATATCAATATCAGACATTTTTAAAATATTTTAATGAAACTAATTAAGCAAATCCAAGTGCATTTGCTCCAGTCTTTGATATCTCGATATATATTTTTTTTTATTATTATTTTTTTTTTTATTGTCATATATCTCCCTTCCGCTTTTTTGCTCTTCATTCAATGCTTTATAAAAAGTGTTACAGTGATCGGATTTAGTTAAAATATGCGCCGTTTTGTTCGATGATCTGTTTCCATCTAGACGGCAACTTCATAATACCTTCCTCGTAGAAGCCCCCCTCCTTATTTGCGAAGAATTCGGACAGCCACTTTTCACAAGCCTCTTTTGAGTTCAACTTCACACCACCAAGGGCATTCGCCATGGACAGGAACAGGTGGTAATCACTTGGCGCTACGTCCGGGCTATATGGTGGATGCGATAAAACCTCCCATCCGAGCTCCCGTAGCTTCTGACGAGTCATCAACGAAGTGTGTGATCTGGCGTTGTCCTGGTGGAACACTACACCCTTCGATCGCCTGCTTCAAGCGGTCCAGTTGTTCGCATTAAGCGTCTGGCCATATGGGAACAGCTCATAGTGGATGATTCCCTTCCAATCCCACCAAACACACAACCTTCCTGGCCGTCAATCCCGGCTTGGCCACTGTTTGGGACGATTCACCGGCCTTCGACCACGACCGTTTTCGCTTGATATTGTCGTATGTGATCCATTTTTCGTCGCCAGTCACCATCCGCTTCAAGAATGGGACGAGTTCGTTCCGTTTCAGCGGTTTTATTGCGTCAAATTATGCGGCACCCAAACATCAAACTTTTTTTTTATATCCAGCCTTCTGCAGATGGTTCAAAATGGTTTGGTGACTAACTCCCATCTCCTGGGCGATGTCACGAGATGCCATATGCCGGTCTAACTCGATGTATTCCATGATTTGATCGGTATTTGTCGTCACAGGTCTTCCGCCGGCTGGCTTATCCATGGTGTCGTTTTCACCGGCTCTGAATCGTCGAAACCATTCCTCCGCGGTTCGAAGTGATAGAGTACCATACCCCAAAACACCATTAATCTCACGGAATGTTTCTCTAGCGGATTTGCCTTTAACGAAGGAAAACTTTAAAATAGCGCGAATTTCGGCGTTAGTGAACTCCATGTTTACACGTCTATAACTGTTGAACGCAATATCCAAACTAATCACGCATAGCGTTGTTTTGTAGGTTATGTCAAGACCTTTTAAATTATGTATAGTGTTGCCAGATACGAGCTCTGTAGCGCTTTGTACATAGCCGCGCCGTGTCAAAAGAGAAAAAAGCGGAAGGGAGATATATGACAACCTTATATTTTTTGATATCTCAATTACAAAGGCGTAAAATATGGCATGTGGTTTTTCATATTTTTTAAATTTTACTATAATTAATTTCATTGCACTTTCTTAAAAAAAGTATATTAAAAGTACTTTAAATATGTTATCAGTAATTTCTATAAATTAAAAAATTCGGAAAGTTGTCTGGACTTTTATAAAATTTATAAAAGTTGAAATCGGTTTGTATCATACCACTTTTTAGTTAGTCTTAAAATTAAAATTGGCCCCATATACCTAGTATAAGAATTTCAAATGGTTTGTTTTGTACCGGTCACTATGTGAGATATCTCAACAAAATTAACAACCCGATTTTATATCTAAAATTGCGCCAGCACATCTGCCCTTCGACAATTATTATTATTATTTCCTTATTCGCTAAAACCTTAACTCTAGCTATCCTAAGCAATTGGGTTATTGTAACTCGCGTGAAACCCTCCTTCATAACCGCCTCCAAGTCATTTGCGACAATTATGGCAGGGTTTACTATATTAAACTTTGATAAGGTCATTGCAATCATTTAAGTTTGAATTTCAATAGTTAGAATCCTATTCCGTTAGTCTTGTTTGCGTTAAGTCATCAAAGTCAGAGCTGCCAGCTATTACCTTTAGTGCCGATGCTAAAAAATTTAAGCTCCGAGAATGTCTATGGTGAACTCCTAAAGTCCCTACCAATTGTGGAAAGACATTAATCAATTTTGTGATCTCTTATATGTATTGTCCATATTCGTTAAGTTCGATATATGAACTATAAAAGTCGTCTCGTTCCAAATTATTGCAGTACCGTCTGTTAATTTAGAGTCTGCGAACGCAGCCCAAGTCAAAAATACGTAGACATACAAATGCCTGAAATTTATTTAAAAGAAACTGTATCAAAATAACTGTATTAGTTGTCCTTGTGAACCACCCTCCCCTTAATAAGAACGGTTGTTCCTAAATCAGCGTCAACCTTCTCTTCAGTATGCAATGGGGTGACTTTGTTGCCCAACCTCTTGTTGGATTTTTTTCACACTTCGAAGACCATATTCGAGCGATAAGCGTTGCTCCGATCTATTTGCTTTTTCTAGCCTCGCAGCAATATTCGGGAAAATATGTGAACTGGCATGGAGGACCTCAATCGCCTTCTTGCCCATCACAGAGTGGAACGTCATATTATATTTTATTTCTTTTGAAGAAAAAGTTCCACTACGTCTTGTATTTGTCTTTGCAGTTTAAGACATCTGGCGATCTCCACAAGGGTACTGTGGAATCTTTCCACCTGCGTTCGATGTATTATGTAGCGGTGGTGCATTCACTATGTCAATGTCATATTGGCTTTTTAAGCAGGGATTCTCCGCTAACAAGTTAAGAGCATCAGTTTCATAGCCGGCTTCGTTTTCAGCTTCTATTTCTGCCGCTGCATCATAAGCAGCTTGATCGTATTGATTTTCGTATTGGGATACATCATTTTTTTCTTGCGTCAAATAATTTACGCTCTGACGTCTGTAATCAGACGTTCTTTGAGATGCTGTCTCCCGCCAGGACACATATAGTTCCTGTGAGCCATCGAACTCTGGGACCGACTTAACTGCATCCAGCCCTTCGTGACATTCAACACCGTCTATAATTTTTATTGGCTCGTAGGCCTTGATTTCGGGGGCTGTCACAGTTGTGGACTGGTTTGTAAGCTGCTCTATTCTGGCTTCGAATTCTTTTCTTTGAATCTGCAGTGCGGCGCTAACGGCCGCATATATAATACCAACTGCTGTTCATTCATATCTTGCCCGCGTTTGATTCGTTAATTTAAGTCGACAGTTACACAGTCATACAGTTACAGTCAATACAAATACTACTAAAGAGTCGATATATGGCGGATATGAAAAGGGGTTTCACTTACATAATTATATAGAGATTTTCTTTCTTCTACGTTGATTGTGATCTTCTTTCTTCCTCCTTGGTTGCGATCTTGCTTCTTCCACATTGATTGTAATCTTCTTTCTTCCACGTTGGAATGGCAATTTGCGGATTAATAATTCAATATTTTGCTCGTAACGACCGCGGAATTATGTTGGAATATTTATGTGCGTTGTGAGTGGTACCGACGGTATTGTCGTCTACCCACGAACTATTTAAATAATATTCCGTTTATGCGATAGCGACGGTATTGTCGACTACCACGGAATTATGTTATTTTAAGTAAACACAATTTGAGTTCCGTTCAAAAACTGATTTATTAAAATTACATTTCCCTTATTTATAACCTACTATTACTATTGCCGCTACTGCCATTGGCGCTGTTTTCTAAATTTTTGCTGACGCCTAAGCTTGTGTAAGGCATTGCGTTACATCCGCCGGTCACACGGTCAGTGGCTACTGCAATGTGTTGAATTGCGGCTGTCGGTCATACAGTTCATTTGAATCATGCGCGACCAAACTGCATACATTGCAGTTTTGGGCAGCTCAAAAGACTGGCTTAGTTAACTTTTTTTAACATATATGTAAATAATACTAGCTCCAATACCGAGAATAACGATGATCCTAACTGATCTACCAATCCCATTTCAATGGCTTAACTTCCGGTAAACATATCTTTCGCCTTAACTGTTAACAAGTCCCAAGACCAAACTTTCGAATTAGTTAATATTTTTTTATCTTCATGCACATATATTTAAGAATACACACAGAAAATTTCATATTCATTTCGTTCCGGTGAATATTTTCGAAGTTATACTCAAATTTGAAAAAGCGTTTTTATCACATGTAAAGAGCATTCCAAACTTTAAACGCGTTTTTCTCAGAAGGGTTTTCAAAGTCGGTGACCAACATTACTCGAAAACAGCTAAACCGATTAGTCTCAAATTTATACACGAGCTTTTCAAATATATTTATTTGTTAGTAACATATCGAAGGTTTTTTCTCTCCGATAAATATTTTTGTTTTTATAAACAATTTAAGTCCGAAATTTCGGTGAAAAATCGATTTATTTTCGAAAAACCGCCATTTGGTCAAAAAATTTTATTTTGCTTATTCCTTCGATTAATTACTAGATTTAACATTACTTTATCGAAATCTGTTTGGTTTTTTTATTTCAGATGATCCAGTTCAGAGATATAATGGTCACCGCAAAACGTCTTTTTTGAGAGGAGGTTCCAGGGATCAGCTGTAGCTCTTTTCCAAGCAAATATTTTTACTAGTACTAAGTCTTCAAATATAGTTAAAAGATACCATAATATGTATATAAATTTTTGGATCAATCAATTTAAAAGTTTTCTCAGAAAAACTTCTGGAAAATTCACTTTTTTCAGCCTTCTAACTGTAAATTTTATACTCTCGCAACTTGCAGAGATCAAAGCCCGGGAAATTACTTCAGGTGTTGGCAAAATTTTATATTAAAGGAAGTATTGGTCCGATTCAACCCATTTTTGACACAAAAACTTACTATTCTCGAGAGTTTCATTTATTTATTTTATTATATGAATTTCAAATATATATAATATCTTACACATTGACCGATATTTTCGGTAAAAAGTCAACTATAGGCACTGGGGTTCATATATTCAGTACCTAGGGGCTTGAACAGTTTTGGTTCGATTTAGATAATTTTTGGTCACATGGTGGCATACTTTGAACGCATTATTTACGCAAAGTTTTAACCCGATAAGGTCATTTTAGCTTGATTTGCATAGTGGAAAGTGAAAGAATCAGATGGAATTTAAAATGGTGTTATATGGGAAATAGAATTGAAATATAACAAAATGGCGGACTTTGAAAAATTGTCGAATGTTGTATAAAAATACAATGATTTTTAAAAATCGATAAACTGGGAGGTCATTGTAGAAGGAAACATAAAATAAGCAGAAAAAAAATTAAAACGATCGAATATTTCATCTTCGAGTCACAACTGCAGCCAATTTGATAAATGTAATTTTGAAAAAATCGCATTTTAATACAAACTGACTGATTTTAATATGTCTCAGAGACTGCAATTAAAAAGGTGGTAGCTAAAAATATTCGATATATTTATTTAAAATTTTGGCGTGTTATTTTTAAAGTCTATAACTAATGAAATATGCAAAGGACAATACCATCATACATCAGTTCATAGATGACGAAGCAATTAAGAAACATTTTTATTACTATTTACAATGGGACTCTCACAATAATAATAGTCATCTAAATTTACTAGTTACAGACTCATGTTGTGAACCCATCATCTTTCTGAAGTTAAGGATTTTTTTATTCCAGAAATTGAAATAATTTGAAAGTACTTAAAAACTGAGAAATAGAGTATTTGATAAAGCTTCAGAAGAAAATAAAATATATAAAACAATAAGGAAGGGCTAAGTTTGGATCTAACCGAACATTTTATACTCTCGCAAAGTCAAATGGTATACTCGTTTGAGATTTCTTTGTGGATTGACTGATATTTTCGGTAGAAGGTCAACTATAGGCACTGGGGTCCACATATTTAGTACTTAGGGGCTTGAACAGTTTTGGTTCGATTTAGAAAATTTTTGGTCACAAGGTGGCATACATTAAACGAATTATTCACGCAAAGTTTTACCCCGATATAATCATTGTTGCTTGACATGCATAGTGGAAAGTGAAAGAATCAGATGGAATTGAAAATGGTGTTATATGGGAAATAGGCGTGGTTGTAGTCCGATTTCGCCCATTTACGCACTATGACATAGAAACATGAAAAGAACGTTATGCACCGAATTTGGTTGAAATCGGGTAAGCAGATCTCAAGACATGGGTTTTCACCTAAAAGTGGGCGGTGCCACGCCCACTGTCTAATTTTGAACGCGGTTCCTATAAAGTCATCTCATACCATTCCAGAGATAAAATTTAATGTCTCTGGCGTGTTTAGTGCTTGATTTATCGCGCTTTTAGTAGTTTTTAACAGTACCGTTGTATGGGGAGTGGGCAGAGTTGCTACCCGATTTCAACTATTTTCACACCGTAAATAGAAGTGCTAAAAACATTTGCTTCCAGTGAATTTTGTTATTATAGCATTAGCGGTTTAGGAGCGATGCACATTAAACCGATTAGAGGCGGGACCACGCCCACTTTAATAAAAAAAATTTAACTGCAGATGCCCCTCCCTAATGTGATCCTGTGTACCAAATAACAGTCTTGTATCTTATTGCGGAGCTTAGCTATGGCAATTTATTTGTTTTTGATTAATGGCGTTTTGTGGGCGTGACAGTGGTTCGATTACGCCCATCTGCAATACCAACTGTCTCACGGTACCAAGAAACATGTCTACCAAGTCTCATAAAGATATCTCAATTTTTACTCAAGTTAGAGCTTACACGGGCGGACGGACGGACGGACGGACAGACAGTCACCCGGATTTCAACTCGTCTCTTCATCCTGATCATTTAAATATACATAACCCTATATCTAACTTGATTAGTTTTATGTAATACAAACAACCGTTAGGTGAACAAAACTATTATACTCTGTAGCAACAGGTTGCGAGAGTATAATTAATGCATTAATTCTTCTTGACTCTAGCAGAGTCATGCTCCCAATCTCTTCTGGATTTTGGACCTTTCATGTAGTTTTCTTTTTTGATGACAATATTCTGTCGCAAATTTTTTGCAAATACTATTTTATCGATAAGCAAAATTCACTGCCAAATATTTTCTTTGCTGGAGGTTTGTCAGATGTTTTATGTACTGCTTAACGATATTGCATCTATAACAAGGTCCACCATCTTTCTCAAATGCTACTCTCTACAATCCGCTTGTTCAAATTCCAGTTTTGGAATATAACGTTCTCCAAAACCTAAAGTTTTCCATAACCACAAAAACATATTTGTTAAAATTTTCCACGGCGAATTTTCATTCACAATCGGGGAATTATCTGTTGTTATTATTTTTAAAATTTTAAAAATTTTTCTAGAACATTTTTGTTATTGCAGTAATAATATGATACTCTCTTTATACGAGTATAATTCTCAAATTCTTCATATCACTTATTAAATATTCTAACTGTGATGAGTTTTGTCATAACGCAAATCAGTGCTTCTCACTTACGCCACTTCTAGTTAACTCGTTTTAGTTTATCAACAGAGAGAGTGTTGGCTCATCTTCCTCAGATTTCTGTTGAAGACCGCCTTACAGTTGGGGGTAAAATCATCTCACTTTCCGCAATTAAGAACTTTGCGACAATTATAGTTTTTTTTTTGAGTTGAAGTTTTTTGGAGAGAGAGAGTAGAGATTACTAGTAGAGATGCAGTGAAAACCTTTCTATTTGCAATAGGGGAAACATGTCCACTTTTGTGACTAGCAGGGCGAAGGTCCTTGACGCTAGCCCCTAGATACTCGGAATGGAAGATTCTAGACCACCATTCCTCTTCTGGTCATATATTCATTAGATTTAGTTTGGCCCGGAATGCAGAACTTACAGAAGTTTACGGAATTCTTATTGGGACCTGTATTGCAGAATGCTCCGATCAGATCTTTGAAGCGCGCCCGACAAGGACTCGATCCTATCCTCAGGTGCGATTGATGAGCTCGTCGAGGTTTTCAGTTCTGTGTGTACGACTACTCCTGAAAGTTCTTGTCCTCTGGAAACTCAAAAAGGTAAAAATAAGCCTTTTTAGTGGACATCGCAGCTAACGGAGATCACATTTTTGAGCAGAATACACTTTAACAAAGCTCGTAGAAGTAGCTCTAGTGACGATTGGGTATAAGGCTGGACTTGCTTTATACAAGTCCGAGTTAAAGAAAGATAAGCGAGCCACGTAGAGAGCCTTCTGCGGAAGTGTAGAAGTCTGTCATGAGTCCACACTCCAGTGAGTATCTTAAAGCATCATACCGGTGCAACTGCATCGGACGGTCAATGTGTCATGCAGCTGGCTGGCCCCCATCTACGTGAACTGTGTTATATTAGGCCATGTCACGAAGGCCGGGAGACTGGTTTAGGTTGATGATTTCAGGTGAATTAGCCTATCCTCGTCTCTGTTGAAAACGTAGGAGCTACTGATGGATCTGTAAATTAGGAGCAGATTACTGAGGGTAATTGATATTCATCTGGGCTAAAAGAAGCGGTTAAGCTGTCAACCTCAGTAAACTTAAATTGAAATGGAGTCCAAATATTGAACCGAGAGTTAGGAAGGCCTTATATTGCTGTAGAGGAGCTATAGAGAAAAGGAGAGAACTCTCCCCTAAGGTGGTGTTTTGGCTCTACGATACCGTCAAGCCAATAATGTTCTATGGTGATTCGTCTGGTGGAGGGCGCTCGAAAAGACTACATTTGCTAAGAAGCTTGAATGTGTCCAAAGAGCGGCACTTATCTCCGGCGCACTGCCGACTTCACAATTCATAGCCATTAATGTTTTTTTTTTTTTAAATAGCACTAGTGGACATTGCCGGCAAGTGTGTTGCTACTAGGTGCGCTCTAAGGCTCAGGGAAGCTGGGTATAGCAGGGTCTTAACAATGGACCTCTTCCTTCAAGCTGAAAACATATTGACGAGGAATATGTGATTTGGAAGTAGTTACTGAAGAAGGAACTTCCGATAATCTTAAGCTTAGGCTACCGGACCACTGTAGTGTTTTTTAGGCAGAAGTGGCTGCCATTAAGATGGTGGTAGACGTACTGCTCCAAAGTGCAGTTTCTTTCAGGGAGGTGAACACTCACTTCGACAGCAGAACGGCAATACTAGCGCTTAGCTCGCTAACTGTGCGCTTAAAGTTAGTTAAGGAGTGTCTGTTCTCACTAGAAACAGTATTAAGTTAGTTCATCATCATACTCGCTTGGGTGTCGGGTTATAGCGGAATCGCTGGCAACTGCAAAGCTGCTGAGCTAGCCAGAAAGCTGCTGAGCTAGCCAATTGCGTGGAAATACCAACCGCTTAATTTCTGTAGCAAATTCATGCTATACTCGCTACCATACATTAGCGTTTCCCATTTTTATACTCTCGCAACCTGTTGCTACAGAGTATAATAGTTTTGTTCACCTAACGGTTGTTTGTATCACCTAAAACTAATCGAGTTAGATATGGGGTCCGTCCGTGCAAGGTCTAACTTGAGTAAAAATTTAAATATCTTTATGAAACTTAGTAGAAATGTTTCTTGGTACCGTGAGACGGTTGGTATTGCAGATGGGCGTAATCGGACCACTGCCACGCCCACAAAACGCCATTAATCAAAAACAAATAACTTGCCATAACTAAGCTCCGCAATAAGATGCAAGACTGTTATTTGGTACACAGGATCACATTAGGGAGGGGCATCTGCAGTTAAAACTTTTTTTTTAAAGTGGGCGTGGTCCCGCCTCTAATAGGTTTAATGTGCATATCTCCTAAACCGCTAATGTTATAATAACAAAATTCACTAGAAGCAAATGTTTTTAGAACTTCTATTGACGGTGTGAAAATAGTTGAAATCGGGTGGCAACTCCGCCCACTCTCCATATAACGGTACTGTTAAAAACTACTGAAAACGCGATAAATCAAGCACTAAACACGCCAGAGACAAAACCTTTTATCTGGGATAGGAACTGCCTTCAAAATTAGTCAGTGGGCGTGGCACCGCCCACTTTTAGGTGAAAACTCATATCTTGGGATCTGCTCAACCGATTTCAACCAAATTCGGTGCATAACGTTTTTTTAATATTTCTATGTTATAGTGCGAAAATGGGCGCAATCGGACTACACCCACGCCTATTTTTCATATAACACCATTTTCAATTACATCTGATTCTTGCACTTTCCACTATGCATATCAAGCAATGATTATATCGGGGTAAAACTTTGCGTGAATAATACGTTTAAAGTATGCCACCTTGTGACCAAAAATTGTCTAAATCGAACCAAAATGGTTCAAGCCCCTAAGTACTAAATAAGTGGACCCAGTGCCTATAGTTGACCTTCTACCGAAAATATCAGTCAATCCACAAAGAAATCTCAAACGAGTATACAATTTGACTCTGCGAGAGTATAAAATGTTCGGGTACATCCGAACTTAGCCCTTCCTTACTTGTTCATACTCAGTTAATCTATAAACAATCAACAAATTTGTCACCCATCTTTTAGTTGTTTATTACAGCCGTATTGTAACTTAGAAACCTGGAAGGGAATACTGCCGTCAAAAGAAGTGATTTTTCACTGGGGAAGTAAGACTAAGAAATTAGAATATTAAGCTGAAGATTGGGCACATGATCTACTAACTCATATATTTTGACCTTTGAGTTCTGGTGCGTTTCTTCGAGCTTAACTGTCTCTCGCCCCTCGTTTCAATCACTAAATAATTTTGTATTTTTTTGATTTTGCAATATATTTGATATTATTAAAAAAAATTAACTAAGTTAGGTTATCTTGTTATGTTATAACATTAATTTTTATATACATAAGTATATGTTATCTTATATTGTAACGGATATCTCGATAAATGGACCTTGCTCTTGAGTTCGATTCCTGGAATGTTAAATAGAAGTCCCAATTTAATAGCTATACACTTATCTTTATTTCTATTTCTATTTCAAACAACTTAACACTTATATATTCTTGCTTATAGCTCAGTTGCTCTTTACACGGCAACACTCTAATTAAAACTGTCGTTGAAGCACAATGGGGAAGCCCTTACATATAATAACAGATTGTTAACAAAATTCCGCTACTCGAACATTCTGCCACTCCCTCTTCCTTAATCCGCTTTACCGTACGCTGCAGACCGTTTCAAATGAACTACCATCATTTTATTCCTTGGTCTTCAAATGTTCTCTATCCGATACACTATATTGTTAAGTCGTTTAATAACCTGGTATGGTCCATCCCAATTACATAGTAATTTGGGAGACAGCCCTTTCTTTCGTTGTGGTTATATAAAAATACCCAATAGCCTTCCATAAAACCCTCAGAGTTCATTGCCTTGTCGTATTTTGCTTTCATTACCCTTGCTGAAGTCTGCCCCGTTGTTTCAAGTACAGCAATCCGATAAGCCATTAAGAACAAGGATATATGCGTATCTCAATCTTTTTGATACTTGACCACAATTTTCCGCAATTGCTCTTCCAAAGTTCGATTGAATCGTTCTACCATGCCATCGGACTGCGGATGTAGTGCAGTTGTACGATTTTTCCGGATACCCAGCTTCTGGCACATCTCCTGAATTAAAGCTGATTCATTATCCCTTAGTCAGAATGTAATTCTATTGGAATACCATGTCTCGATACCCAATTGTTGCTTCCTGGTTAGGAATTGCGTATTGCTGAAATAGTCCATGCCTAATAAAACCTAATATATTATAGGAAATGGACCAGCTACATCCATGGTAATTCGTTCAGATGGCGCACCTGAATTGTTCTGCTACATCTGACCATGACTCCTTTGCCTCGGCCCTTTAGCTGGAATGCACTCGGCACAATTGTCGATCCACTCCGTAACTGATTGAGGACAAGAAACCCAATAAAATATTTTGTTTACATTTCTCCAAAGTTTTGGTGATACCCACATGTCCTTCACTTGGACCATTGTGCAGTTCGTTGAGAACTTCGGAATTCTTACTTTCCAAACAATAATCAGAGCTCGGGAACTTTGCCTATCTTCGCTTTCCCATACGCGCTGCAAGCAGCCAGACACTAACTTTAAACTATTCCATTGTGCCCAATATATCTTTGCGACTGGACTTTCTGTAGCTATTTCTCCTCTCGTTGGAATTTTGTTCATCTTCATTCAATGTCTTACATATTTTCTGATGCTTATCGGACATCTATAATGGCTTCTTTGGCCTCAGAAATATAGAAAAATCGTAACTTTGGAGTTTTTCAATCCACCGTGCCAACTGTCTTTCTGGGTTCCTAAATTATAGAATTAATTTTAATGCTACATGATCTGTCCTCACCCGAAATCGCTAGCCATAAAGGTACTTATGAAAATTTTTGAGCACTTCACCAAAGCCAGTAATTCCCTCCGAGTTTAATTTCTCTCGGGCTTGCTTATTGTCTGGCTGGACTAGCATCCGTATCCAAATTAAACGCTGATCCTGCGACCGGATATGCTAATATTAGCGCAGTACTTAACCTTTTCTTTAGAGTTTGGAAACCCACTTACTGTTCATTATTCCATTCAAAAACTCTGTTCTTTTTTGTGAGTTCATAGATGCTTCTAGCTACGCTGGAAAAATTTGGAACGAATCGTGGATAATAAATACAAAGTCCAAGAAAACTCCGCAATTCAAGTAAATTTTTAGGAGTGTGCCTCTCTTTTACTGCCTCTGTCTTTTCATTAGCTGTGCAAATGCTATCCGTGGTCACTTTGTGTCCTAAGTAGCTTTATGAAAAGGGAACACTTCCTCGGGCTCAGCTTGAGACCAGCGTTAGCTATCCGTTGGAAAACCTCTTCATAGTTCTTCAGGTGTTCATCGAAGGTTTTACAGAACACGATGATATTGTCCAAGTATACCAGACAGGTCTTGCAATGCACTCCTTTTAAGTTTCTCAAAGTTAGCAGCAGCGTTACATAATCCAAAGAGCATCACGGCAAATTGCCATATACCATCTCCAACGCTGAAAGCCGTCTTTTCTTTTTCTTTTTCCTTTACCTCCATTTGCCAATAACCACTTTTCAATTCAAGTGTTGAGAACCATTTTGTGCCTGATAATGAGTCCAGGTGGGTGTATTTCTTCGTTACATCATTCAACCTTCTATAGTCCACAGAATCTCATGTTGCCATTTTTTTTCTTCACAAGGACTACAGGTGAGCTCCATGGACTCTCAGACCGCTTTCGCTCATTTCACATATGGTCTGGCTTACAACTTCACGGTTAGCTAAAGGAACGCTTCGAGGAGCCAGGCGGATTGGTCTTTATCGGATGAATATCTGAGAAGAAGTTGTTTAGCCTTGTTTTGATGGTTTGCCTCTAGTTCCTCGGTCCATGGGCTTATTTCGCTCGAGATGTCGTTTTTATTCATGGAATCTTCCTCAAGACTTTTTTCGCAATTTATCACGGTATCAATCTCTGGACACTGCAATAATATAGCTCCTTTGGAGATTTTGATTGGAGACTTGCACTAATTAAATACTCTTACTAGAACACGTTTATCTTGTCTTGTCATAGCCAGGGTTTTGCCTATAAGTACGTTTGATGTAAATTATGTAGCTTCAACAATCCACAACTTGTTTGGCCCGTAGTCTCAATATATTTCTGTCCAAATAACTGCTTCTGATTTTGGTGAAATCTGCTCTCTATTGTTATCACTCGTCTAACGTTGTACTTTTTATCGTAACCGAACATAAGTGGCACTTCAATATTTGTATAGGTCATAATCCTGTTCTTTATGTCAATTTTGGTTCCTTGATTCGCTAGAAAGTCTACTCCAATTATGACTTCATCGACGATATCTGACGCTATAAAATTGTGTAACACGATTTCCTTTCCAACTATGAGCTCGCACGTTACTTTTCTGAGAACTTGGATATCTTCTTCTTATATATTCAGTTGTAGTACGCAACTTTGCCTCAGGTAATGATCTCACTTCTTTATCAACCAGATCAGATCAAATTATGGAATGTGATGCGCCCGTATCCACAGTCAGTATGCGCATTTTGCCGCCTGAACAACCACTAATAATAAATAAAAAGGAAAGTAATTGACTAATGAAAAGAAAATGTAAATAATGAATGGAAAATAATAATAAACATAGAATTAAAATTTCATTTAATAAAAAAAGTTTAATAAACATAAAAAAATATCTGTTATAGGGTTTGAGCTTAGGCAAAATATTTCAGGTTGCAATAAGGAAGTGTGCTATACAAACAGCACCACAAGACAATATTCATATAACAGTGTCTAATCTGTGAACTAAAAGAGAAGTTGTCGTTTACTTGTTTTTAAATGACCAATTTGTATGTGAATATTCTCGAAATTGCCTTTCCTTCATTCGCATGTCCAAATATATTTACATACACATATGTATGTATGTATGTCCCTTAATATGCCTTTTGTAAAAAATCAAACAAAGGAACGTGCGTATGCTACAAAGCAAAGTGTGTTTGTTCAGAACTCGGTGCCGCGCTATTTTTTCTGTGTGCCTGGTAAACCACATTTGGTTTTCATATGGAATTCCTGGACAAATACGCGAAAATTAAGTTTATATTTATAATCAGGGGTGTTGTAGAATCTGATTGTTGTTGAAATCAGAATTGAAACTTATCAAAAAATATAGTAGGTGTCATGAATTCAGATATTATTGGTTTGACGTTCGGAACAGAAATTGTATCGGTTTCGGGTGTCATGGAAACCAATTTTATCGGTTTTGTTATCAAAAATAAAGTAAGAAGATTTTCGGTTTGAAATGTAAGTTAAGAAAATAATTTATTTTATTGTTACGATTTAATTTATCGTTATTTTTGTAGGGGAAAACATACGATTAAAACACAAAATGTCATATTGGAAAAATAAAATAAAATAAATAAAAGAGGATTTACTAAACGTTATAAACGTAATTAAACACCCGAATGCGTCTTTATTCAGTCGATAATGAGATAGTATAAGTCTGTGAAGTAAGCATGTATACAAACATACAAGTATATGCAAACCAAATTTCACATGCGACTACCTGGTGCATCAAGAGGATTACTGTGATCTTTTAATACTTTCTTTTAATTTGTTCGTTGCTTTTTTCTTCAACAAAAGCTAAAATAGCTCAACTCATTGTAAACTTTAGTAGACTTTATTCGGTATTTCAAATTTATCAAATGCTCCCACATTTTTGCAAGTTTTGTCTCAATAGTAAACAGCTGATTCGAATATTGGTTTTGCATATGTTCGAAAAGACGAAAGTCCAATCAGATTCAGTGACACCAATGAAAATCATAATTGGTTTGCAATTCTGACAACTACGCAAATCTGTCTTGGATTCTACAACACTCCTGAATATGAAAAAAATTTCACTTTTCCAATTTGATAGCCACCGTTGAAAATCCTTCCTACCATCATCCCCTCGCATTTGCTCTCTCTGATGTTCCCTTCAGAAAAGAGAACTGGCAACATAGCTTATTAGCGAGTAAAAATATTATTTTAATTTATTTCATATTAAGCACTATATATGGCATTAAATTATACAATTTCTGTACAATTACCACTCATGTGAAATCTTTAACTACTTCTACAAGTATATGTTCTAAGCATACTCCGTATATTACTTTTTCTATTATCATTATTTCATAGCTTTTCGATTTAGTCCATTTTATCTAAATACGACGCTATGAAAATGCAGCCCGTTCGATAATCGCAGTATTTAAAAAGAGCATAAGTCAATTTTCAATAGCAAAGCAATGCAAAACGGACAAACGTGACAACCATCGTAAACCGTATACCATGGTGACAATTTATATTGCAAAATACTGATGCATTAATGACTTATTTTCGTAATATAATAATTATATACGTAAAAATATAAATACTCATAAATTCATACCTAGAATCGTTTTTAAAACAAATTCGATTAATAAAAATATATTTGAAATAATTATAAGGCAGTGCACCCCTGACCCCTTCTGCGATCGTTCAACTTGCTTCTCGCAAAAAGCAAAAAGTGTGGCTAAAAGTCATTGTTTGTGCGGGGAAAGAACAAACAAGCATCAGCCTACTTGTATTTAAGAATGAATGTGTGATTTGCACATTTGTGTAAATACGCATAATAAGAGAATATTCAATAAACCTAAACATATGAACATATTTTCCTGAAATATTTTAATTATTTCATGAATTAAAATATGCTACTAAAGTAATTGAATTGAGATATGTTAAGATTCCAATTAAGAAAATAAAAAAATTAAATAAAATTTATGTTGCATGAGTTTTAGGACTCGAACGTATTGCTCGTATTCGGATTTAGCTTAACTCCTTCACGCTTACGACCTTAGCCACCACAAAAGTGGAAACGCGACCGCTTTAGTCACAGTTTTATTATTATCTTTTGCTCAATAAGCAATTGCTCACGCAACGCACATACATAAGTTGGAAAAATTGCCTATTAACTGATTATTTTATTATAAACTCTGGGGTTTTTACCGGTAATACAGCTGTTTAATTCAGAAGGCTTTTCATAGTTATAAATTTTCATTATCAATTCAATATCATAGAAATTGAAAACATAAATGTAAATAGGTGTGCCCATCGGTTATTCATTTAAGAACATTCGTTGTGTCTATTTTAGCCTTTTCCCCGTTTCGTACATTGCGTGGGTATAGTTATACTTTTTGATGTTCCCTCAACTGGACCTACAAATTAGTACTCAAAAAAAAATTTCATTTAACATTTGCGCCTTCTCTATTCATTAACATTCGTCGCTTATATAGTAGATTGTTAATAAAACTTCGCTACTCTAACATTCTGCCAACTACGAATTTCACTATCTAGTTGGTTTTAGCAGTTTATCTTCGACTCTGATTTGTTCTAGTATTCGTGTTCGTCACAATATGTTAATATACGGGCGCAATGTAGGATATCAAGCTTCGAAATCTAAACCTAATTATTTATACCTCAGCATTGGTAGGAAACCTAAAAACACCCAAGAAGTACATGCATATGTATATTAAAAGTCTTTTATGCAAATGCTATAAAAATACGCATTTCGACAACGCATTTTGAAGCAAAGAACTTCTCAACATCTACTTATGTGTCAAAGCAAAGACAAACATGGCTATAGCCCCTGGGATTTAGTTTTGGGAGTGTCCGCAAATTTGAAAGTGATATCGGTTATTATTACCCTTCTATTCATGTATAAGGTTAACGTCCTTCTTATTTATCAGCTGAGGAATGTAATGAATTTAACGTCAATCTTTCTTTTAATGGAATCACCTATATCTAAATCTATTATCTATTCGTGTTTATATGGTATATGTAAATAGGCGAATCAATCGGAATAGTTTTAAGTTTTAAAATATTGTTTTAATCTAGGAAAACTATTTGAATATATTATATAGCTCCTGTATTTAAATTTTCAAAGACCTTTCATGATAATATGACTGACTATTTTGCCTGCATCTAGGCGCTGTATATTCATCCCAGCGTTCATAGAAAACAAGGTTACGACAACTAACGAAATTATATGGTCAAATTGCTTAAAATATTGTAACGGATTTCTGGATAAATAGTCTACCTTCTTTTGATTTTATTTGAGCACGGTAGTCATCGCTCAATTTGTATACAGGATTTTGCACACTTCTAGCTTTTTAATTACAGTATCGCCCAGATAATTGAAACTAACTGGGAAATCATTTCGTTCAAATACATGCATTCCGCTTAATTAGACAACCTTTACCGGAAAAATATATGAAACAAAAATAAGAGCAACAAGTAAGGAAGTGCTAAGTTCGGGTGTAACCGAACATTTTATACTCTCGCAATTTGCAAGGATCAAAGCCCGGGAAATTACTTCAGGTGTTGGAAAAATTTTATACTAAAGGAAGTATTGATCGGCTTCAACCCAAATTTGACAAAAAGAGATACTATTATAAAGAGTTTCATTTATTTATTTTATAATATGTATTTAAATTATATATCTTACTTATCTTAGTGACCAATATTTTCGGTAAAAAGTCAACTGTATGCACTGGGGTCCATATATTCAGTACCTATGAGCTTGAACAGTTTTGGTGCGATTTAGACAATTTTTGGTCATTACTTTAATACTTTAAACGCATTATTCACGCAATGTTTTATGCCGATACAATCATTGCTGCTTGATTTGCATAGTGGGAAGTGAAAGAATCAGATGGAATTTAAAATGGTGTTATATGGGAAATAGTCGTGGTTGTAATACGCCCATTTTCGCACTATAACATAGAACTATAAGAATAATGTTATGAACAAAGCTTGGTTGAAATCGGTTAAGCAGATCCCAAGATATTAGTTTTTATCTAAGAGTGGGCGATGCCACGCCCACTAATAATTTGGAACACGGTTTCTATAAAGTCATCTCATACCATCCCATAGATACAATTTAATGTCTCTGGCATGTTTAGTGCTTGTTTTATAGCGCTTTTAGTACTTTTTAACAGTACCGTTATCTTCCCACTATCGAGAGAGGTGCTAAAAAGATTTGTTCTCAGTGAAGTTTGCTATTATAGCTTTAGCGGCTTAGGAGATATGCACATTAAACCTATTAGGGGCCGGGACTACACCAACTTTAAAAAAAAAAATTAAACTGCAGATGCCCCTCACTAATATGATCCTGTATACCAACCAACATTCTTGTATCTTATTGTGGAGCTTAGTTATGGCAACTTATTTGTTTTTGATTAATGGCGTTTTGTGGGCGTGGCAGTGGTCCGATTACGCCCATCTGCAATACCAACCGTCTCCCGGTACCAAGAAACATGTCTACCAAGTTTCATAAAGATATCTCAATGGTTGCTCAAGTTACAGCTTGCACACACGGACGGACGGACGGACAGACAGTCACCCGGATTTCAACTCGTCTTTTCATCCTGATCATTTATATATATATAACCCTATATCTAACTCGATTAGTTTTAGGTGATACAAACAATCGTTAGGTGAACACTACTATTATACTTTCTGGCAACATGTTGCGAGAGTATAAAAACAAATCGTATTATTGTATATATGCAGCACTTGCATTCACATATAAGGTTGTCAAATATCTCCCTTCCGCTTTTTTGCTCGTATCTGGCAACACTATACATAATTTGAAAGGTCTTGACATAACCTACAAAACAACGCTATGCATGATTAGTTTGGATATTGCGTTCAACAGTTATAGACGTGTAAACATGGAGTTCACTAACACCGAAATTCGCGCTATTTTAAAGTTTTCCTTCGTTAAAGGCAAATCCGCTAGAGAAACATTCCGTGAGATTAATGGTGTTTTGGGGGATGGTACTCTATCACTTCGAACCGCGGAGGAATGGTTTCGACGATTCAGAGCCGGTGAAAACGACACCATGGATAAGCCAGCCGGCGGAAGACCTGTGACGACAAATACCGATCAAATCATGGAATACATCGAGTTAGACCGGCATATGGCATCTCGTGACATCGCCCAGGAGATGGGAGTTAGTCACCAAACCATTTTGAACCATCTGCAGAAGGCTGGATACAAAAAAAAAATTTGATGTTTTGGTGCCGCATAATTTGACGCAAAAAAACCTTCTGGACCGAATCAACGCCTGCGATATGCTGCTGAAACGGAACGAACTCGCCCCATTCTTGAAGCGGATGGTGACTGGCGACGAAAAATGGATCACATACGACAATATCAAGCGAAAACGGTCGTGGTCGAAGGCCGGTGAATCGTCCCAAACAGTGGCCAAGCCGGGATTGACGGCCAGGAAGGTTTTGCTGTGTGTTTGGTGGGATTGGAAGGGAATCATCCACTATGAGCTGCTCCCATATGGCCAGACGCTTAATTCTACCATCTACTCCGAACAACTGGACCGCTTGAAGCAGGCGATCGAAGGGTGTAGTGTTCCACCAGGACAACGCCAGACCACACACTTCGTTGATGACTCGTCAGAAGCTACGGAAGTTATTACCACCTGTTCCTGTCCATGGCGAATGCCCTTGGTGGTGTGAAGTTGAACTCAAAAGAGGCTTGTGAAAAGTGGCTGTCCGAATTCTTCGCAAATAAGGAGGGGGCTTCTACGAGGAAGGTATTATGAAGTTGCTGTCTAGATGGATACAGATCATCGAACAAAATGGCGCATATTTTAACTAAATCCGATCACTGTAACACTTTTTATAAAGCATTGAATGAAGAGCAAAAAAGCGGAAGGGAGATATTTGACATTGTTTCTTACTGAAATTGTTTCTTACATTTTTAAATTGTTAATTTAAGAAGTCTGTATTTTTATACCTAGATCAGGGTATATTAAGTTTGCCACGAAGTTTGTAACACCCAGAAGAAAACGTCGGAAACCGTATAAAATATATAAAAAAAAAAAAAAATATATGATCAGCATGAAGAGTTAAGTTGATTTAACCATGTTCGTTTGCCTGTCCGTCTGTCTGTATATATACAAGCAAGTCCCTCAGTTTTTAAGCTATCGATCTGAAATTTTGCACCTATGTTTCTCTCACTAAGAAGCTGCTCATTTATCGGACCACTATAGCATATAGCTGCCATACAAACTGAACAATCGGAATCAAATACTTGTACGGGAAACTTTTTTATTTGACGTAATATCTTCACGAAATGTGGCAATGATTGTTATTTAAGGCAATAATGCAATCTGCGAAGAAATTGTATAGATCGGATAACTATAGAATATAGCTGCCATATTAACTAAACGATCGGAGTAAAGTGCTTGAATGGAAAACTCTTTCATTTGACGAGGTATCGTCACGAAATTTGGCATGGATTAATATTTAAGGCAATAATGCAATCTCCGAAGAAATTGTATAGATCGGATGACCATAACATATAGCGGCTATATTAACTGAAAGGAACAGTAAAGTGCTTGCATGGAAAATATGGTCCTTCGAGCAATTCTGAATGGCACTATTATGGGATCAAACCATCTGTCCTCGAAGCGGACAGGCCCTTTTTACATCAACTTTCGAGCATCCAACATTGACGCACTTTCTCTTGGCGCGCGTTTCACCTCGTCTCCATTCATCTACACTTATATATTTATTTTACTACGTCTCCACTGATATACGACCAGTTCCGAATAACATTTATATAATTATTAAACGGAAATAAGTTTTGTGAACCACTTTACAAAAAATAAACATATTCCGGAGTATAATTTTAATCTCAGTAGTGATTGTGTCAAGTAAGTTGTGCTGTTAACATGTGGTCCGGCTCGAAGGATATATACACATAGCCAATAATGTCTGCGTTCACCCGACACATTTTTTAAGTAAAGTAAAAACACAATGTAAATAGGTAAAGTTAAAATTTTCTGCATGTATTTCTTCTTTATATCCGTATGTATACTCCTATTTTCATTTTTGTGATAACGGGATTTTAGTGTAAGAACAAGTAAACATAGACATCATTAAGTCTGCGTTCAGTTAACTTGAATTGGAAATACCGTTACTTCTCATGAATTTGTTCGTTTGCGTAGATTCTATTGTGTTTTAATATAATTAGTCGTTTTATTATAAAGAGCTCGTGACGCGTTTTAATAATGTTCAAAAAAGTGGAAACCAAAGGAAAAGAAATTAGTCTGTCGGAAAGAAAAATTATCATTAAGTTGTCGAAAGATGGCGAAAGTTTCAGTAAAATTGGGCAAACTATTGGAAGAATGTAGTCTTCTGTCCAGCGCGTCGTAAACAATTTAAAAAAACCAAAATTTTAACGTCAAAACCTCGAACTGGCTCTCCGAAAATATTATCAGCCCGGGAAGAACGGAAAATAATAAATATGGTGAAAGTTAACCCTCGAATTTCGTCCATAAGCTTATTGAAAACGTAAATATAACCATTAAAAAAACAATTCGCGCCGAAACTGCTACAAAAATTTTACGAAAAGCTGGATATCATGAGAAAGAAACCATATATTTCACTTGTTAACAGGCGAAAGCGCATTGAATTTGCTCGTAATTATATAAATACGTCGCCGGAATTCTGGAGACATTTAATATTTTCGGATGAAAGTAAATTTTGCATTTTTGGCATAAAAGGTCGACAATTATGGTGTGGGGAATTATGGTGTGGGGTTGCATGGCGGCTGGTGGTGTGGATCAGCTTGAATTTATTGAATTCACAATGGATAAATGGAGTTATTTGAACATTTTAAAAAACAATTTGAAAGAAAGTGCAGAGAATCTTAGATTATCTTCGACGTTTTGGTTCCAACAAGATAATGACCCGAAGCATACTATGGAAATAGTTAGACTTTGACTCTTGTACAATGCTCCGACACAACTTAAAACGCCCGCTCAATCCCCTGACCTCAATCCTATTGAGCATCTATGGGATCTGTTGAAAAAAAGAATTCATCAGCATAGAATAACAAGTAATAAGGTCTTGCGAAGTGTTATGAAAGAAGAATGGTCCCAGATTACATCAACAGATAAGTTGGTAAGATCAATGCCAAATCGATTGTGCGAGGTTTTAAAACAACGCGGCTATCCAACAAAATATTGAATTTAATTTTTCTTTATAATTTTTAATACTTTTGTAACTAATTTTAAAGCTGAACGCAGACTTAATGGTGCCTATGTTTACTTGTCCTTATACTAAAATCCCGTTATCACAAAAATAAAAATAGGAATATACATTTTTGTTTTTGCATTTTGAACTTAAAAATATAAAGAAGAAATACATGTAGAAAATTTGAACCGAATTACCTATTTACATTGTGTTTTTACTTCACTTAAAAAATTGTGTCGGGTGAACGCAGACTTTATTGGCTATGTGTATATCTGTGATCTGTCATATCATATTTGCGGTTTATTTCGGATTTCGGTTTTCGGTTATTAGAAGGATATTTCAGTTACTGCTTATAGGTATTATTGTATGGATGGTTTACTACTTGCGCTTTCGCTATTATCTGAGATTGACAGGAAGCATAGTTTGCCCAGAGAACTTAAAACAATGAGAAGGTGCAGGTTCGACAGCGAACAATTTGTAGGAATTTATCAAGGAGTTCACCACAGATGCACGAGAAACAAATAACATTTTTCGCTTTTATAACAGCGGTGAATCTGTACACATACGCTCTCTTAACATAACCAACCGACGAATATTGAAGAGAATATAATATGTGAGCAAAACTGGGCATATTGATATGCCATTTGAAATATATTCTCTTTTATTGAACTATTATTTATTATTTTTTAAATTATTTTATGTTAATTCATTTTTACTTTATTATGAGAAATATATCAAAATACTTTTAAATTATTACTAATAAAGTATTTTGATATATTTCTTCAAATAATTCATTAATTGTACTTGACACCATTATGGAGTCATAAAAGTACAGAATTGTGTTTTGCCGTCGGTATTTCACATTCATGCTTCAATTTTTCTTTTCAAATGCATGTGTAAACATATGTAACAGGACATACATATATTATGGCGTTTACACATTTGTATGTATTTTTATGTAGATATGTACACTCATTACTTCATGTGAAATCTCCGTTGACACATTTTTTGCTTTTATGTCAAAGAGTTAATCTGTCGAAGAACTGACGCGACGACAAAGCGTCACAACATTGTGTTGTTGGTAGAAAATCCGAGATGTACCATACACACTCTTACAAACATACATCGCATATGGGCAAGTGCAAAGTCAATGTGTGTACAAAAAATTCCAACGTACTTACGTAAATTCTTTGACAAATACAGTCAGTCCCGGTTAAGAGCCAAAACCAAAGATGCAGATTTTTTGTGCTTTGTAGTACATAAGCGATTGTGGTACTTAAGCGAGTGGTACCAAAAAAAATTATTTCTATGTATTTAAAAAAAAATTACCGTTTTCTTTAAAAAATTAAGAAAAAAAAGTGAGATGCAGCAAGACACCGGCAGATAAGAGGGATTGGAGGAGTGATACTTAACCGGATTTTACTGTATACATAAATCAGAGGAATATTGAATATTTTCTTTAAAAAGTTTCTTGAATTGTAAATCGACAAATTTACTATGTTGTCACTTTTATTCTAAAATATTTTAATACTCATATTTGAGGGGTTGTCACTTTTCCCTTCTAGAGGGAATATCAGAAATTTGTTCAATTTATGATTTTTAGCTTTTGCCATCGTCGCGAAAAGACGCTTGTTGGCAAACGCATGCTCGGGGAGATGTGTAAGGCGTTTGCTTTTATGAATGAAACGACTTAGCTTATTGCTTGGGCGCCAGCGTTCACGAATAAAAATGTTGTTGGTGTGTGATTTACTACAAATTTAGGATTTGTAAATTTGGCTGCCATATTGATTTCTGGTGCTGATGCTATTTGAGACAATTGTTGTTTTTGTACAACAATGTTTGTATTTTTCCTATTGGCTGACGTACTTACATTTGTACGCTTAAATGTATGTAGATTTGTGTATGCATTAATAATTTTGCGCGGTCATATGCATATTTGTACATACATACTTACATATAGAGCAGTGCGCTAACATGTATTTATTGATAATTGATAATATATTATTATATTATATAATATAACATATTGATGTACATACATAAATTATTAATTCTGTAAAAATTGAAATTAGAAAATTATGAAAATAGTAAAATATCATTTTTTGCATAATCTTTCACATTTTATCAATGTAGCATTTGTGCAAAAAAATAATAATTGATCAATTGTTCATCATAAAAATCGTTTATATGGCACAAAATAATCATGCATATGTGAAGTGGCATTTGTATTTTTTGTTTTCTCATTCATTTCATTTCATTTTTCTCTTTATATTGGTAGATACGTATTTTGTCAGAGAACGTTGTTAAAAATTCTCATTTCTGTTAAATAACAGCAAAACTATACAGAAAGTGGTGAACTCCTTGATCTCAAATTTTCAGCCAACCAATCGAGCATCATACAAAATTCAATTTGCACCTTCTCATTGTTTTAAGTTCTCTGGTTTGCCGAGCGGTCTGATTAGCATTCCGTTTCGAGTACGGAGGTCAACTACTCGTATATGACCGTCGGGAGCATGGTGTACCAGAGAACTTAAAACAACGAGAAGGTACAGGTTCGACAGCGAACAATTTGTAGGAATTTATCAAGGAGTTCACCACACATGCACGAGAAACAAATAACATTTCTCGTTTTATAACAGCGGTGAATCTGTAAACATACGCTCTCTGAACATAACCAACCGACGAAAATTGAAGAGAATATAATATGTAAGCAAAACTGGGAATATTGATATGCCATTTGAAATATATTCCCTTTTATTGAACTATTATTTATTATTATTTTTAAATTATTTTATGTTAATTAATTTTTACTTTATTGTGAGTTATTAATAATAATTTAAAAATATTTTGATATATTTCTTAAAATCATTTATTTACTTGTCACCATTATGGAGTCACAAAAGTACAGAATTGTGTTTTGCCGTCGGCATTTCACATTCATGCTTCAATTTTTCTTTTCAAATGCATGTGGAAAAGTAATTATGTACGTAAATATGTACTTACATATATTATGCCGTTTGCACATTTGTATGTATATATGTACACTCAATTCTTCATGTGAAATCTCCGTTGACACGTTTTTTGCTTTTATGTCAAAGAGTCAATCTGTCGAAGGACTGACGCGACAACAAAGCGTCACAACATTGTGTTGTTGGTAGAAAATCCGAGATGTGCCGAAAAATAAACGAACGCTCGCCGATTGTCATCGCTTCCCTTGCCGCTCTAACAGCTTTGCCAACAAATCATTGTAGGTATGTATGTTTTTATATAAACATGCATACATATTGACGAAGATTTTTGCCAGCCACGGAAAAATATTTTAGAATTGTGAAATATTTTAAATCGACAAAAGCTTTGTTGCCACTTTTGTCATTGTTTTCTGTGTTGCAGGGTTGTCACTTTTTCCTTCTGTAGGGAACATTAGAAAGATGTTCAATTTATGATATCTAGCTTTTGCCCGTCGCAAAAATACGCTTGTTGGCAAACGCATGCTCGGGGAGATGTGTAAGGCGTTTGCTTTTATGAATGAAACGACTTAGCTTATTGCTTGGGCGCCAGCGTTCATGAATGAAAATGTTGTTGGTGTGTGATTTACTACAAATTTAGGATTTGTCAATTTGGCTGCCATATTGACTTTACTTATTTTGCGCGGTTATACGCATATTTGTACATACATACTTACATATAGAGCAGCGCGCTCACATGTATTTATTGATAATTGATAATATATTATTATATTATGTAATATAACATATTGATGTACATACATAAATTATTAATTCTGTAAAAATTGAAATTAGAAAATTATGAAAATAGTAAAATATCATTTTTTGCATAATCTTTCACATTTTATCAATGTAGCATTTGTGCAAAAAAATAATAATTTATCAATTTTTCATCATAAAAATCGTTTATATGGCAAAAAATAATCATACATATGTGAAGTGGCATTTGTATTTCTTGTTTTCTCATTCATTTCATTTCATTTTTCTCTTTATATTGGTAGATACGTATTTTGTCAGAGAACGTTGTTAAAAATTCTCATTTCTGTTAAATAACAGCAAAACTATACAGAAAGTGGTGAACTCCTTGATCTCAAATTTTCAGCCAACCAATCGAGCATCATACAAAATTCAATTTGCACCTTTTCATTGTTTTAAGTTCTCTGGGTGAACTCCTTGATAAATTCCTACAAATTGTTCGCTGTCGAACCTGCACCTTCTCGTTCATTTAAGTTCTCTGGTCATATAATGATTATATTAGTTCCATAATTTAAGTGCATTTGATGGCATACATGTTGATAATCTACTTGCAAATAGTATTCGTATTTGTAGTGGATGAGCTGAAGTAGATGCATCATGAAGTTGAATCCCAATGTTAAGATCGTCTTAGTAATTCCACTTAATTTGCATTACGCGTTCGCCGACCTATATTTGCTCGTCTGGCTCCTTTTTCCATTGTATAAATTTACAAGTAGCCAATCCTAAGATTTTCACTAATACACACGCAAAAATATCCCACTTGGTACGGGTTGCCTCGAAAATTCTAATACTAAAATCACACTTGGTACGGGCTGCCAACCATTATTCTGCTACTAAAGTCACACTTTGTACGAGTTGCCAACCAATATTCTACTACTAAAACGTCCAAATGACAGAAATCTGCTCTAGTGTGTTGCCGTGTTATGTTTTAAAATTAATAACTTTAAGAATGTTTTTATTCCATATTCAAATATTTTTCGGTTGTTTTAATTCCTAAAGATTAAATTTACATAGTATTATTTAAATTATTATTTATTGTATTGAAATATTATTAAATGTTTCCGAATTTATCTTTTTTAACTTTATGTTTATGTTTTTGTGAATGAAAATTCATTGTCTGTTGAATATTTAAATTCTTAGTTTACCGGTTCAGTCCTGGGGAAACGAACACCCAAAAAAGATCGGTAACGCGCCTATATTGCAACCTCAGAGGTGGTGAGGATAAGCAATGGGAAAACTTTCGTTTAGCATCCCACGATTTCAGGGCTAAGAGGGGTATGGTTGGTTAGAGGAGATTCTCCAGATCACGAATATATACAATTATTGCCGCCGGAAACTTATAGTTTTCGAGATATTTCCATTTTAAGTGCAAATTGTTAAACTGCAACCTTTTATTTAAAACTCTGTGTCAAAAAACGGCACATTCGATCAGGTGATCACGGCTGTTTCACACGCATAGGAAAACAGCTGATTCTTTGGCTACTTGTAGGCTTATACAATGCTTTTTTTTTCATATAAAATTTTTTTATTACATGAGCGTATATGCGTGAATGGAAATATATATGACTGCATATCATCGTAAAGGAGGAGTAGAGAAAGAATCAGCTGATCGATGTAAACAAAGCTACAGCTGAGAAGGGTCCATGGAGAAACGTCAAGTCCGCCTAGGGGTTGAGTTTCTACTGACAGCGAAGATGGCCGACTTTTAACCGGAAAATGGTTGCATCTTGCTATTTTCTTTTAATTTATAAAAAAGTTGTCCAAAAAATATTGGTTATATGTAAAACTTTAATATGTTTTCAAAATAAAATAAGTTTATTTTAATATATGTTCTTAAAGGAGCGGCTATTATTGGCAAATTTTAGAATAATTACGATATATATAGGTGCTTTTTTTTAACTGTGGTAACTTAATAAATATTCACCACAGAAAAATGTAAGGTGCAATAAACAACCATGTCAAATAACGGGATGCAGAAAATGCTTATTCAACGAAACTGAGGACAATGTTTTTAAATTTGCAACACAATCTTCGTAAAATAATTAATATTTAATATTGTTCCTGATAAAACTGCTCACACAAGAATTTTAATCAATATGCAGGTGTGTATTAGTGCGTTTGACTTAAAGTTGTTAATAAATTGAAATGCCAGTATTGCTACTGAGCATTGCGTAACAGTATTGCGCAAGCTAATTTTAAATTACTTTTTAAAAAACAAATATATCTACCGTATTTTATACCCTTATACCATGTTTTATACTATAAAGATATTGCAACTTATACAAATAATTTATTTTAGGAGAATATATATTTAAAAACTAAACTTAGAACTATATAACAATATGGTAATTTATTTATGTAAAGAGTTATATGTAAACTATTGTACTTATTATAATCGCTACATGCGGAAATACATATATAATACTATACTATAAAGATATTACAACTTCAAAAAACAATTTATTTTAAAAGTCTTAATATTTAATAACTAAATTAAGAACTATATAATAGTATAGCAATTTAGTATGTTAAAAGTTGTAATAAACTATTGTACCTAAATCCACCGGTAATTCCTGATATATAAAACGTAAATAAAATTTGTGATTAAATAAATCTTACTTAAATTAAAGAAAATATCGGCACAGTAACTATTTCTTGATATAAATCCAATGATAAATTTTGCTTTATTGTTTAAACGAATTATTATCACTTGTATGACTTGTATGATAGTTAAATTGTATTTTCGGTTTGTCCATTAATAAGTTATTTAAATTCCTTAAAAATATGCCGCATATTTACTTATATCAACATGGTATAATATCATATATTGTTAGCATTAAACATCAATTAATAACCAAAATTTAATATATTTATAAATAATTATTTTGGCGTTTTCTGCTATGCGCAACCCGTTTTAACCCCTCGCCACCCTAACTCACCATGGCCTCCATGTTTGTTTTATTGTGAACGTACGCCTCAAAGGTGGCGAAACTATTGTGAATGGGACTTTCGCTACTCTCTTATACCATGCTGGATATCATAGATAAAATGATCCGAAAATCCTCTCTTTGCCTTCAGAGGAGCTCATGAACTTTCAGTGCTGTCAAGAAAAACCACGAGTTCATGAGCTACTGAACAGATGACAAGCAAAACAATGAGCTACCACTAAGAATCCCGCAGAAATAAATTGCGAAATCAGTGGGTAATTTGTGAGATCAGATTTTTTGTTGACTTTTACGTATATTTGTAATCTTTATTTAAAGAGATTTGATATAGTTTTGTTTTTCTTTTGCTTAGCAGTACCAATTGCCAACGTATATACTTATTTTGTTTAGAATTCCCAGCAAATGTTATGTAAACTTTGACTTCCGAATAAATTATCAAAAGATATTTGTTAATTGAGTATCTAAAAAAGAAATAAGGATCATGTTTAGGTTATTTAAAACTTGTGTGCTTTGAAATATTAAAATATTTTGTTAAATTTAGTGTTGATCGTTTATTTTGAAAATCTTTTGTGATTAAAATATACATGTACTTATATTTAGAAGTCATATAGGATATCTAGCTTGTTAAACTAATTTTAATTATGTATATTTTTCTGTAAAATGGAAACCTAAAACTTCCCAAGAAATACATTTAAAAAACTCAAAACTTATTTCTTCCCTTAATGGCACCACTGTCAAATGTTATAAAAAATGTGGACTTTGACAGCGCTCTCTCAAATCAAAGAGTTCGGATCATTTTATCCATGATACAAAATTTGATAAATTAATCGAATCCTTCTATGTCAACCGGATAAAGGCTTGCTTTCGCCAAGTTAATGTTTTAGCTAGGGATGCAAGATTAATCAAATGAATATCCATAATCGAGTTTTTTTTTTCACAGCTATTTAGTTGCATCGAATTTCGTGTTCTGGTTATTCGAATCAAAAATCGATTAACTACTAAATGATCCACAACATTTTCTTCATATAGTAACGGGATTCTCGATAAGTCGTCTACATGGTAACTCACTGTATTGTTAAATAAAAGTCTGGCTACACACTTATCTTAATTTCTAATTCCAATAACTTAATGCTTTACAACTCATTATCCGAGCTTACAACTTCTTACTTATATCTCAATTGCTGTTTGCACGGCAACACTCTAACTAGAACTGTGTTTGCTGCACAATCCGGCAGCCCTTATATAGTAGATCTTTAACAAAAGTTCGCCACTAAAACGTTCTGGCAACTACGAATTCGCTGTGAATTTCTTTATCGTCGATTCGATTTTATTCTAACATCCATGTTCGTCACACTGCCCTAAGTGTGATTGTCCCGATTAGACACATTTATGGTGCCAAACACAAAGCATTTATGTCTCTCAACTCGTCGTGTAGGATGGTGTTAACTTCCTTAGCCGTCCTTCTCTTATTGGAGTTAATTCCATCCGTTTTAAGGATACCCAGTTTCTGGTACATCCCTTGACTTAAATCTGACTCGAGATTCCATTCTTGGTTAGAAAGTAATTCCATTGTAACACCCAAGTTCGTTACCCACTTGTTGATGAATACGTCCGCTACTGGTTGAGCCTCTTGATTAGGAATTGGGTATACTTCTGGCCATTCGTTGAAATAGTCCTTGACCAGCAAAACGTATTTGTTTCCAAATTTATTATTGGGAAATGGATCATCCATACCTACGGTAATTCGCTCAAATGGTGCATCCGGATGATACTGCTTCATCTGGCCAGGACTCTTGAACCTCAATCGTTTAGCTGCAATGCACTCATTATAATTGGCCGTAACTGATTGACGAAAACCCAATAAAATATTGGTATCTTTAACTTCTCAAAAGTCGTCGTGATTCTCAAGTGCCCTCCACTCGGACCGCTATGCAGTTCGTTGAAAACTTCACGAATTCTAACCTTCAGAAGAACTATAAGTGCTCAAGAGCTTTGCCTATCTTCGCTTTTCCTAATATGTTTTTGCTACTGAGCTTTCTGAATCTATTGCTTTACTATTTACCCATTAAATTGGAACTTTTTTTTAACAATTCAGTGATCGAACTCAAGAGTGAGTTACAAGATAGACGATTTATCGAGACATTTGTTACAGTTGGAAGTAAGATTGTCAAATAAATTCTCAAATAGACAATTGTTCCAAATGGCAAAGTTTAACGATCTGCAGATTCCACAACTGAAAAATGAGCTGGAAAACGTGGTTAAGCAACAAATGGAGTAAAGTCCGAATTACAATCACAGTTACGAGAGGCCACGGAAGCAGAAACCATTAATGCTGACGAATATACGTTTCAATTGGAATTGAAGGAAGCTACTACGAAGGTAGAAGAAAAGGAAGAGGCAGTTATTTGGGCAGAAATATATGGAGATTATAGGACAAACAAGTTGTAGATGGTTGAGGCCACAAAAGGGTCTACACCAAACATAATTAATAAAGACAAAACCCTGGCTATGACAAGACAAGATAAACGTGTTCCAGTAATAGTACTTAATGAGTACAAGTCACGAATCAAACTCTCCAAAGAAACTATATTAGGGCAGTGTCAAGAGGTGGAGGCCGTGATAAATTACGAAGTATGTCTTGAGGTAGATTCCATGGACAAAAACGACATATCGGGCGAAATTAACGGATCTCCTCAGATACTCAAAATGTGAAGTTGTAAATCAGACTATATGTGAAATGAGCGAAAGCGGCCTTATCGAACTATCAGCGAATCCATGTAGTTCCCCTGTAGTACTTGTGAAGAAGAAAGATGGCAACATACGTTTCTGTGTAAAATATAGAAGGTTAAATAATGTAACGAAGAAAGACACCACCCATAATCGATGACACGCTGGACTGGTTGTAAGGTACAAAATGGTTCTCAACACTTGATTCGTAAAGTGGTTATTGACAAATGGAGACGTCTTTCAGTGTTGAAGATGGTCTATGGCCATTTACCGTAATGCCCTTTGGATTATGTAACGCCCCTGCTAACTTTGAGAGGCTTAAAGAGATTGCACTGCAATACATGTTTGGTATACCTCGACGATATCATAAAAGCTAAGATGAACACCTTAATAATTCGTAAGAGGTTTTACAATGAATAGCTAGCGCTGGTCTGAAGCTGAGCCCGAGGAAGTGCACCCTATCAAAAAGGAAGTAAGCTAATTAGTATACAAACCGACAACGAAGGTTACAGGCAGTAAAAGATTGACCCACACCTGAAAATTTACTTGAAGTTTGGAGTTTCCTTGGATTTAGTACTTATTATCGACGTTACGATTACTTTTATTAAGAACATCGCAAAGGTAATAGCAATGGAAATGCAGATGCCATGTCCCGCCGTCCCTCTAATTTGGAATGCAGACATTACTCGAAAGATGCGGCCAAAGAAGATATTATACATGATATGTTCCATTAATGACAATAACATCAGACTGGGGTCCGGAAGAACTGCGGAAATGTCAGCAAGAAGATCCAGATTTTAAATGTTTAATACATTGAGTGGAGATGAACAAACGTGCAACAAGAGAATAAATAGCTGTAAAAAGTCCAGTCGCAAAGGTATATTGGGCATTGCATCGCGTATGTGAATGCAAAGATTCGCAAAGCTCTCAAGCTTTGGTGGTAAAAGGGTCCTCACAGTCAGAAGAGCAATAGTTAGTAGACCATACGGTTGAACGAGCAGGAGCCCGAGGCTCTGCTATAGTATGTTCGCTGATTATGTGTTTGCAAGTTGCCAGAGTCATAAAAATAACCTCTTTTTCAGGGGTTAGTTGCAAAGTGGTACATGTTCTGGTTAGTTCATCTGCTTCGCAGTTACTAGGGATGTCACTATGTCCTGGAACCCATTGCAGGTTTATTGTGAAGTAGGATGTCAGATCCTCTAATAGGTCAAGACATTCTTTCACTAGCTTGGATGAGACCATTGAAGACTTGAGTGATTTCAAGGCCGCTTGGCTATCCGTATATATATGTTTCTTGTTGTGAGCACACTTTTTGTCAATACCACAAGGCTTTCTTTGTTTGATGTCATCTCCGCCTGGAAGACTCTGCAGTGGTCTGGTAAACGGAAGGCGATTTTGATGTTTTATGTTGCGCAAAATACACCACCTCCCACTCGATTATCCAGTTTGGATCCATCCGTGTAGATGCTAATTCCTGCATTCCAGTCGACCTCGTCCCTTTCCGACTCCTCTCTGGTAGGGAAGGCAATATTGTGGACCGAATTTAGCTTCAATTCTATTGGATTGCGGAAATCCGTGGTTTTGGGTAGGAACGGGAATATACTGAGTATCCTAGAATGCCCCTTGTTGCATGCGACTGGTTGGAAGGATTCCCTCAGACTGAGAGCTGACTTTGCTGCCACTTGCTCATAGAACAGGTTTTTTGGCAGTAAATGTAGAATTACGTTTAGAGCCTGGCTTGGCTCCACTAATGCATATACTGGCTCCTCTTTGCATATTTTCCATACGCTTTACCGCGTATTTCTTTTCCATTATCCTTAAGCGCACTCAGTATGGCCCTAGGAGGATATTATTGAAGGCTCCTTCTATATCTAAGAAGGCAAATAGAGTGTCTTCTTTAACTTCCAGAGATATTTCAATCTCCGCCACCACAGAGTTTAGTGCTGTTTCTGTGGATTTTACTTTAGAATACGCATGCTGCGAACCAGCCAACTTTTCTGGTTTCAGTTTGTTTCTTATATGTAATTCTATTAGTCTTTCCAGCGTTTTTAGAAGGAATAAGGAAAGGCTAATTGACTTGTATGTGAGCTTTTGCCTTCCTTTGGTATGTATATTACCTTGACTTCCCTCCAAAGCGAAGGAATATAGTTTAATTGCAGTGCCCCTTAAGAATGGCAATTAGCCAATCCATTATGTAATTCTGCGACTGCTGTAATTGAGCCGGGAATAGACCGTCTGGTACCGGCGACATGAAGAGCTTAAAGCTATTTATTGCCCAGCGTACATTGCTTTCTGACACTATGTTTATAAGAGTGGAGTCCATTTTTTGCTCCACTGTCTTGAGTATATTCAGCATTATGGCTTTCAGAGCTGCCTGGGAAGAGGGTATCCATTAGTAGTCCCAGGGACTCTTCACTGAATACCGTCCCACTTTGGTTTGGCTTCTGAAGATAACCGATACTATGCACCGATTGTGCCATTATTTTCCTAAGTCGAGACGCTTCCGCCGTGTTCTCGATTTCATTACAAAAAGATTTCCATGAATTTCTTTTTGCTCTCCTAGCTTCCTTTTTGTATGACCTAAGGAGGTTGTAATAATAATCCCAGTCTGACTCGCCTTGGGATTGCTTTGCTAAATTGAACTGCTTTCTGCATTCTTTCTGTAGGCATTTAAGTTCTAGAGCCCACCAGGGGGGCCTAATTCTACCTCTACTTCGTGTTATTGGACAAGCCACTTCTAATGCTTGTGCTGTGTCGTTGTTGCTGTAATTATGTAATACAAAAACGTTAAGGTTTTTCTTTGCCATTATGCAGGCTCTGATTTTACCTTCACAATTAGGCATAAATAACTTATAGCTCGGTGTCCTCAGTCCGCAAATACGCCCTCCATTAACACATGGCTTCTGAATGAGGACAAATTCAGGCTGTTCCGTTGCCACGCGGTTAATTAGGGCTGCTAAAGCTAGTTTGCTGTGATGAAGATTAATTTGCAGAAGACGCATTAGCTATTGTTATATCTACGTCTTCCGGAGAGTCGCTTAATAGCTTACTCTCAGTATACAAGTTTGAAAGTCTGGCAGCAAGCTTAGACCTGGAAGAAGAACACTCACCTTGCTCTATACTTTCAGCGTCGCTCGAGGACTCCATAGGATCTTCCTCTACTTCGCAGATCTCTTTCTCCGATGCGATGATGTAGGGCGTTATCCTCACTTTCGTGAACCCGTAATTTATCTCCCCGCCACTTTTCGCCAGCGATTCGATGGATTCTTTCGTTAATAACAGCAGAATCTGCATCGTGGCCCATTTGGTCTCCACGCTAGATTCTGCTACGCTGTCCTCAAATGTCTTGACGTACTTGCACCCTTCCGTGGGTAGTCTCGGGTTGCAGGCTCTTATGAGCTGCATAATCTGGTCCGGCTGTGATGGTGTAGCCGGGATCCATACCCTTGCCCTTGGTCTGGATGGTATGTTCTTTTTGTCCACTGCTGCCAATTTTGCCCAGGGGCATACCCCTCACACCTTGGCTATAGCAGCTTTGTATAGAGCGACCGATCTTTCGTCGCCGCAAGAAATCATTGTGATCTGGCCCTAGTACCAACCGGCATCTGTGCATGACGGTGGCGGACCCGGATTGCTTAGTAGCACTTCCAGCACCACATTTGTCAGCGCAACCTGTACCCATTTCCATTGGGCTCTGAGGATTCTTCCTTCGGGATCTCCTTCATCCAGAACGCCAATGACAATTCGGTTCCGGGCCACTTCTGCAAGTGATTTTGTAGGCGTTATGCCCTTGTCTTCGGCCTCTTGGCTGACGGCTTAGTCTCTTCAGCTGACCTCTGTCGTTTGGCTGCCTTTACCGGCGGCTCCAGCTTGAAATTGGGTATGACTGCTCTCGCGCAGTAAATCGATGCTTGGAGCTCCTTCGTTAGCTCCTCTTTCGTTGGCGGCTTTAACTCTACCAACCTTAGTAGGTATGCGGCGCGTCGGCTCTCCGCATACTTTGCCTTTGCCGTGTCCTGAATGCTAAATGCAGGCTACTTGGCATCTCCCCCCTCCCCCGGTTTTGCTGCCCTGTTTTGGCTACAGCGTTTGGGTAAGGCTGCCTCCGGCGATACTGCTTTCTTGGAGCCAGCTTTAGCTTCTGCCCCTTTTCTTGTGCTTGCCTTTTCCTCGGGACCAAGCTTCGCTCCTGCCCTCCTTTTAGTAGTCGCAGAGCTCGCTCCGAACACTGCTCTTTTTATGGAGCAACTTGCTCCCTCCGGCTTTTTTTGTGGAGATCCGGGCTCCTTGTATTTTTAAATTTGTTTGTTTTATAGTTCTGGCTCATAAATTCCCACGAGTGTGGGGGAAAGTATGTCCGCTTGCGCATAGTCCCCGCTGCGCAAGTAAGGCTATCTTATTACGGAGGCCGCCAGGTATCCGTGAGCTCCGTTCGAGACTGGGCTATTTAAGGGCCCCCAGCCAAGTTGATGCTCGGCACGGGTCGTATGACACCTTGATCCAGCCCTTTGTAGTACCCCCCACCATGGTAAGGCTCCTTATCTGTATGATGTGCTATTGAGGAACACCGAACACACAGATAAGAAGTCTGACCTTAGCTAGATTCCTCACGTCTACGACAGGGGCTGGACTGTTGCCAGCTCGTTCCCGCTTACGTCGTGAATCTGTGGTATCTATTACCAGTTGGAACCCTCGGGGAGGGTTCAGGGGATTTTGCCAACCAGTAAAAGAGTCCCCATAGTCAGAATTGCAAGAAACTTGTGTACCGGCACAAGTATCCTTACAGTTTGTAGCGTGTATACCTGTACAAGGGTCCTCACAGTCAGAAGAGAAAGAAGTGTCATTACAGTTGGAAGAGCACGAACCATGTAACCAGCACAAGTGTCCCTACAGTTGGAAGAGCAGGAAGCGTGTATACCAGTATAAGGGCCCTCACAGTCGGGAGAGCATGAAGAGTGTTTACCAGCACAGGTGTCCTCACAGGTGAAAGAGCAGGTTAAAATTAAAGCTGGCTGTGTATAACGAATGGAGAAATAACTACAGGAAGGCCAGTCGCAAAAGCATATTGGGCAGTTGAAAGTTGGTGTGTGGCTGCTTGCATAGAGTATGAAAAAGTGAAGATGAGCAAAGCTCTAGAGCACTTATGGTTGTTCCGAAGGTTAGAATACCTGATGTTCTTAACGTGCAGTACAAAGGTCTAAGTGGAGAACACTTGAGAATCACGAAAACCTACCGAAATTAAAGCAAAGGTTTTATTGAACTGGTTGTCGTCAACCAGCTATGGAGGAGATTGCCAAATATGGTGGGTGTATTGTAGCTAAAGGATCAAGGTCAAGGAGTCATGGGGAGATGAAACGGTACAATTCAGGTCTATTTACCACCAATAAATTAGGAAATAGTCATGTTTGGGTAGTCAAGGGCTTTAAGTCAAGGGATGGAATCAACTCCAATAAGAGAAGAACAGCTAAGGAAATTAACACCATCCTAGATGACAATAATCATAAATTCTTACAAATAGCAAATGTGTCGTCACAAATATTGGCACAATAATCCCAATTGTCTTCGTTAGAAACGCGGTTGTCAACGCAGTTTTAAGAGCAGTTCGCAGCGTTAGATCCATGTTTGTCACAGATGCAGTTGGAATATCAGGAAGCATGTGAACCAGTAAAGAAGACGTGTGAAGAGCAAGAAGTTTGTATATCAGCACAGGTGTCCTCGCAGTTGGAAGAGCAGGAAGCATGTATACTAGTACAAGGGTCCTCACAAACAGAAGAGCAAGAAGCTTGTGTACCAGTACAAGTGTCCTTACAGTTGGAAGAGCACGAACCATGTATACCATCACAGGTGTCCTTATAGTTGAAAGAGCAGGAGGCGTGTATACTAGTACAAGGTTCCTTACAGTCAGAAGAGTAAGAAGCTTGTATATCAGCACAGGTGACCTCACAGTTAGAAGAGCAGGAAGTCTGTATACCAGTTAAATTATCCTCACAGTCCACAATCGGGCTTTGTGTTTTGTACCGCAAATATGTGTAATCGGGACGGTCAGACTTAGATAGATAGAATAAAATCGACGATAAATTGGCAGAATCAACTAGGAAGCGAATTCTTAGTTGCCAGAATATTCTAGAAGTGAAGTTTTGTTAAAGATCTGAAGAAGGGCTGCCAGATTGTGTAGCATACATAATTCTAGTTAGAGTATTGTCGTGTTAAGAGCAATTGAGATATAAGTAATGAGTAGTAAACTGTTAAGTTGTTGAAATTAGAAATAAAGATAAATTAATGATCGAACTCAAGAGTGAGTTAGAAGGTACACGATTTATCGGGAAATTCACATTGGATTGTACAAAATGAACATATAGGAAAGAATTTACAAAAAGATTCCCACAAGAAGTAAGTGTAAATGAAATATAAACGCGTATTTTTCATTTTATGTAAAACTAAACGAATTCCTTGCCTTAAAGTTAAATTACATTATCACAAAAATTCATCACATATTTTAATATTTACTTAATAGAACAAATAACCTATTTCTAATATATGGAAAGAAATCATTTTATTAAATTAAAATAAAAAAATGTTTCAAAGCTAAAAATAGATAAAACGGTTCGTTATAAAAAAGGATTACGTGATTAATTATATATGGTAGTGACCTTTTCAATATCTCCAACTTCTTCCATTCTATCTAGCTTATAGTCTGCAGTACGGAATCGTTACTATGTTCTTTCTCCAGTGTCTTTTACTCCTTGATTTTAATTTTATTTTCATAGTATCGTTCTATAGCGGTTATTTGGTTGAGGCGGAGTGGTTGATGAGAATATTGATAGTACTGGAGATTGGATCAGAAGAGGTACAACGTTGACAGAAAGTGATGATGGAGGAATAGATAGAGGTTCTGGAGACGAGTATGGGATTATGAAAGCCGTTACTGTATATGACAAAGAAGAGAGGGGATTGGGTTGGGCTTCTTTTGACGCCATTACAACAAAAAAAAAACATTTAACTTCCGGAAAAACCTTGAGCCAGCATGTTCTCCAACACATAAGCATATATGCTGTTCTCTTTTCTTTGGGGGAAGAACTCTTCTTTCCGTGCCAAATAACATTTAACAATCCCTCATCCATGCTAACGTTTTCTGATCAAAATAATATTTATTCAACTTTTTTTTCACCAAACTCAATACTAACGTTTTTACATTTGATTTAAAACTTTTTTTAATTACAAATTTGTATGTCACTTTGACAGTCATTTGTAGTTTGAGCCATGCATAGTAGGAAAACTAGTCTAAAATGTTTAAACAAAACTTGGTAGCATTGAAAATATAAGTTATACCACTTTAACGAGGTATGCTTATACCAGAGAACTTAAAACAATGAGAAGGTGCAAATTGAATTTTGTATGATGCTCGATTGGTTGGCTGAAAATTTGAGATCAAGGAATTCACCACTTTCTGTATAGTTTTGCTGTTATTTAACAGAAATGAGAATTTTTAACAACGTTCTCTGACAAAATACGTATCTACCAATATAAAGAGAAAAATGAAATGAAATGAATGAGAAAACAAGAAATACAAATGCCACTTCACATATGCATGATTATTTTTTGCCATATAAACGATTTTTATGATGAAAAATTGATAAATTATTATTTTTTTGCACAAATGCTACATTGATAAAATGTGAAAGATTATGCAAAAAATGATATTTTACTATTTTCATAATTTTCTAATTTCAATTTTTACAGAATTAATAATTTATGTATGTACATCAATATGTTATATTATATAATATAATAATATATTATCAATTATCAATAAATACATGTGAGCGCGCTGCTCTATATGTAAGTATGTATGTACAAATATGCATATGACCGCGCAAAATTAGTAATGCACACACAAATCTACATACATTTAAGCGTACAAATGTAAGTACGTCAGCCAATAGGAAAAATACAAACATTGTTGTACAAAAACAACAATTGTCTCAAATAGCATCAGCACCAGAAATCAATATGGCAGCCAAATTTACAAATCCTAAATTTGTAGTAAATCACACACCAACAACATTTTCATTCGTGAACGCTGGCGCCCAAGCAATAAGCTAAGTCGTTTCATTCATAAAAGCAAACGCCTAACACATCTCCCCGAGCATGCGTTTGCCTACAAGCGTCTTTTCGCGACGATGGCAAAAGCTAAAAATCATAAATTGAACAAATTTCTGATATTCCCTCTAGAAGGGAAAAGTGACAACCCCTCAAATATGAGTATTAAAATATTTTAGAATAAAAGTGACAACATAGTAAATTTGTCGATTTACAATTCAAGAAACTTTTTAAAGAAAATATTCAATATTCCTCTGATTTATGTATACAGTAAATCCCGGTTAAGTATCACTCCTCCAATCCCTCTTATCTGCCGGTGTCTTGCTGCATCTCACTTTTTTTTCTTAATTTTTTAAAGAAAACGGTAATTTTTTTTTAAATACATAGAAATAATTTTTTTTGGTACCACTCGCTTAAGTACCACAATCGCTTATGCACTACAAAGCACAAAAAATCTGCATCTTTGGTTTTGGCACTTAACCGGGATTGACTGTATTTGTCAAAGAATTTACGTAAGTACGTTGGAATTTCTTGTACACACATTGACTTTGCACTTGCCCATATGCGATGTATGTTTGTAAGAGTGTGTATGGTACATCTCGGATTTTCTACCAACAACACAATGTTGTGACGCTTTGTCGTCGCGTCAGTTCTTCGACAGATTAACTCTTTGACATAAAAGCAAAAAATGTGTCAACGGAGATTTCACATGAAGTAATGAGTGTACATATCTACATAAAAATACATACAAATGTGTAAACGCCATAATATATGTATGTCCTGTTACATATGTTTACACATGCATTTGAAAAGAAAAATTGAAGCATGAATGTGAAATACCGACGGCAAAACACAATTCTGTACTTTTATGACTCCATAATGGTGTCAAGTACAATTAATGAATTATTTGAAGAAATATATCAAAATACTTTATTAGTAATAATTTAAAAGTATTTTGATATATTTCTCATAATAAAGTAAAAATGAATTAACATAAAATAATTTAAAAAATAATTAATAATAATTCAATAAAAGGGAATATATTTCAAATGGCATATCAATATGCCCAGTTTTGCTCACATATTATATTCTCTTCAATATTCGTCGGTTGGTTATGTTAAGAGAGCGTATGTGTACAGATTCACCGCTGTTATAAAAGCGAAAAATGTTATTTGTTTCTCGTGCATCTGTGGTGAACTCCTTGATAAATTCCTACAAATTGTTCGCTGTCGAACCTGCACCTTCTCATTGTTTTAAGTTCTCTGCTTATACTCTCTTGTATGAATTCAACTAACTAGCTATCATTGCTGTTACTTTAACATGTAAAGATTTTTACAAGAGGGCCGCGCCTAAAGACAATATATGTTCTGACGAGGACTCTTTTTGTCGTACAAACCTGTTTTTGTAGGAGAGGGGACGACGAGGGAAGGCGTAGGGACCGTGCCACTGATACTCGGATAGCAGGCTTTGTGATTTGTTCAATTTGAAATTCCTTTTATGGTTGCAATAGCGCTTGGTTTCAAATGAATATTTACATTAAATTTGGAAATTTAAAGTTTTATGTATATTTTTTGTATGAGAAATATTTTAGAAATTGGAGAATAGTTAGAAAAATTAAGTAATCAAAAATATTTTTGTGCACCGCGGACATGAAGCTTACAAGAATTTGAGGAAGTGATATGAAAGGAAATGCAAAAATTGTCCGACTCAAGTTGTCGGACTCGTGTCGCTCGTGTGAACTCATTAAGCGGCACCAAACGAGAATTTGCCGATAAAGAGCGAAAAAATAGTCCTCGTCTGAACGCAGTTGTAGCAAATCACCAATCCAAGATAGCTTCCACTTATAATATAACAACAGGGTGTGAAACTCAACGGTATGATCTTTTCTTATTATAAAAATAAAATTTAATATATTTGTTACAATTCTAGTTCGAACTAAATTTTTTATACGTAAATATCTCCTGCCTTTCACAGGATACTACATTATCATTTTTTGTTTATGAAAATATTGGTAGATCGTTTATTATTTCAGTACATGTAAGCGATATATTATATATAATATGAAATATATTGGTCACCTGTTTGGCTTCCTTTTTTCAATTGTTCCGTATACTGACTTCAAATCAATTAATCTGGAATTTTACGAACTTTTACTAAGGCGTGTGTTTGAAATGTAAAAATTGCAATATAAGAAAATATTTGCTAGTGCTGAAATATGTAAATTATATGTTGATAAAAAATTATTGTTTACACGTTAAGACTATCTTGAAAAGATGGATCGTAGTAAATATTGAAGTAGTTGGATTTAGAAGTGACGTGTAGCAGTAGTGTCAGTGGCTGTAAACAGGGCATTAAAGAATTGATTTTAAAACATTGTTTATCAGGTGCGTGGCCATATTGCATATAACCCACACTATATAGGAATTAAAATGAGAGCCAATATTATTGAAAAGTTGGTTTAGTCGGATTAAACAAAATAGGTGACGGGCAAACTACATTATTAGATTGTTTAAAGTTTTATATTGAAGTTAATAGGTCTTTATGTGCGGGCTCCTTTCCAAGTTAGTATATAAAAATTAATTACATACTGTTTATCTAGATCTAAGAAACTAAGTTAAATGTATAGTTTCAAGTCTAACGAAGGAGGCCTCGAATATAAATTTGTTGTTTCTTTAAATCATCTTATTTTGACGCGAAGATTACAAAACCGTGAGCGGAAAGTTAATGGTTGCAATTATTTATTATTTTTTTCATAAAAAAAAAAATGAATTTTTACAAAAAATTCCAAAAATTACACACTTGGCACATGTTCTTTCGCGTGGTAACTCATTTCGGTCCTAAACCGGGGTGTTCATAATTCATTCGGGTCGAACTCATTTCTGCACAGGCGGCCTTCGATTGCGCTTAAAAAAAATAAAGGGTGGGCTTTAGTTTAGCATCCCACGATTTCAGGGTTAAGAGGGGTATGGTTAGATAGAGGAGATTCTCCAGATCACGAATATATATAATTATTGCCGCTGGAAACTTATAGTTTTCGAGATATTTCCATTTTAAGTTGAAAATTTCACAAATTTTATTTTACAATTTCTCGATTTATGGTTATCTTTTCTTTTATATTATGCACTTATTATACACTAACTTTTCACTTCAATGTTTCTACATTATTATTTTATATTAAATATTTAAGTATTTGCTTTCAATAAGCATTTAATTTTTATACAATTTCCGTTATATGAACAATTACAAATGGGTTCCATGTTGACAGTTAACAAGTGTTGCCATATCTATTATATATATATAGGTATATATATCTATTATATATATATAGGTATATATATCTATTATATATATATAGGTATATATATCTATTATATATATATAGGTATATATATCTATTATATATATATAGGTATATATATCTATTATATATATCAGAGAACATATATCGTTCTCTGGATATATTTATATTTTGAAAGCGAATTAAAATGAACAATAAAAGAGGATTATACCCCAAATACAGACCTATAATTTTGTTCATTCCCTTTTATTGATAAATTATAGTATGGATTTGCCAGGGTATTTTTTTGAAGCGCGGCCGAAGGCCACCAGTGTGGAAAGAAGTTTGACGCGATTGAATTATGAACACCCCGGTGTTGGACCAACCAGGGTTAATTTTTTGAAGCGCGGCCGAAGGCCTCCAGTGCAGAAAGGAGTTTGACGCTATTGAATTATGAACACCCCGGTGTTGGACCGACCAGGGTTATTATTTTGAAGCGCGGCCGAAGGCCGCCAGTGCTAATGAAAAATCTTAACAAAAAAAAAAGTAATGTTAAGCAGGGTATATCACTCTCTGTAAACTTCACTTTTTATTAAGGATAATTATTATAACAGTGAAGATTTTGAAAATTTGATATATGAATACATATGGTGTAAAAATTTTGCAAATCTGCATCATGATCCATTTGTGAAATTATCAGATGATATAACACATACGTTTAAGCCATAAAACCTTTTTCTTTTATATTTATTATCTTTTATTTGATTGGGTTTTATATTTATTTTGATTGCTTTCATTCGTTTGGATATGGCAACACTTATTATCTGACAACATGGAACCCATTTGTTATTGTTCATATTACGAAAATTGTGTAAAAATAAAATGCTTATTTAAAGCAAATATTTAAATATTTAATATAAAATAAATATGTAGAAACATTGTAGTGAAGTGTTAGTGTGTAATAAGTGCATAATATAAAAGAAAAGTTAACCATAAATCGAGAAATTGTAAAATAAAATTTGTGAAATTTTCAACTTAAAATGCAAATATCTCGAAAGCTATGTTTCCGTAATTTGCAAACGATCAAAAATAAATAGAAAGGAAAGATCGTCAATACAAATTCATATTCGTGCGATAAGTAATGCAAACTCTTTAAGAATTTACTTTTTTTTTTTGTTAGTAAATCCCGGTGTTGAGTGGACCAGGGTTATTTATTTTGAAGCGGGGTAGAAGACCGCCAACCGTTCAACTCGACAAAATTCTGCCGCTACAACAACAACAACACCGCCAACCGTTCCCACGACAGTCGGGTCTACGTAACCGGAACGGACCGGGATTTATTCCGGCCAAGGACTGTCAACTCTGCAGAATTGTGCCGCTACAACAACAACAACAACCGCCAACCGTCACACCCCGTTCCCACGACAGCCCGGTCTACTGTGACTGTCAACTCGGCAGAATTCTGCCGCTACAACAACAACAACAACCGCCAACGCAAAAAGGAGTTCTACGCGAGTGAACAGAACACACCATGGTGTTGGACCGACCAGGATTATTGTTTTGAAGTCAATGCAGAAAGGCATTCTCCGCCAGAAACTAATAACGTGTTATTTATTTACTGCCATTGGGGTATTATCTGTTTTCCTTATTCTTTTAGGTTTCTTTGTAAAATATGTAGATAAGGTAACACTGATTATTTACAAGTTTATTTTACAAGCCTCCCTTCAGGCGAATATAATCACTTTATATTTATTTACTGCCATTGGGGTATTATCTGTTTTCCTTATTCTTTTAGGTTTCTTTGTAAAATATGTAGATAAGGTAACACTGATTATTTACAAGTTTATTTTACAAGCCTCCCTTCAGGCGAATATAATCACTTGGTGCGTCTGAACTATAAGCTGGATGTGTAAAAAACTTCCAATCAATCTCCCACAGTTTCTGGCAAGTCACTATCGATGGCCTGGCGTTGTCCTGATGGAACACAATTTCTCTCCTATTGGCCAAAGCCGGCCGCTTCTGGGTGATTGCTTCGTTTTGATGGTTCAATTGATGACTGCAGCTCCTAAATATTCCTGACTGTCAATCCTGGCTTGGGCACCGTTTTTGGTTGACGTTCTAGTCTCTCTCCTCACCACTAGTAACCCAGCTACAAAAATTTATCGATTTTGTTAAGATGCCCCAGCTATTTATATATGTTATGTCTATAATATTTTTTTTTTGGGATTTTCTTGTGGAACCCTTACAGGGAGCTTCCTTTTGTATCTAGATATATTTCAATGTTTCAATCGGTTTTTTGTGCAAGGTTCAGCTAATAGTTTTCATTATTTTTAAAAAATATTTTCGACTATTGGCCTCCAAGATCGTGGTGCATCTTTGACATAAAAATTACAGGAACAGAATCGACGAAATAGAATGGAGCATGATTGGCTATTACAGTAGCAGGACCATAAATATTTCTAATTTTTAACCACCTGATTTGCATTTTCGCATTTATCGAAAAAAAAAATATAAATAAACGAATTTTCTCTTTGACACGGTCTCGAACGTTACAAACTGCTTGAGCATTTCTTAGTTATTGGATACAACACGAGATATACAGGTTGGTCGAAAAGTTTCTGCGCTCGAAATGAAAAAATACTTTTTTTTGTACGAAATATATTTTTTTATTCAATATAATCTCCCTTAACTTCAAAACACTTATTCCAATAATTTTATGTCATCCCTATATTGAATTTCCGGAAGCTCTGCAAAATACTCTTCTTCGGCTGTAATAGCTTCTTCATTCGACCAAAAACGCTTTCTACGAAGGAATGGTTTCAGGTTTCTGAAGAGGTAGTAGTCGATTGAAGCCAAATTTGGTGAATACGGTGGATGCTCAAGCAATTCGTACTTTAATAAGTTGAATTTTGTCATTGTTAAAACACCTTTGGAAACAGCTGCATTGTCTTGATGGAAAATTAATTTTTTGTGCTGCTAACCAGGTCTTTTCTCACGAATTTTTGATTCAGCTGATTCAAAAGGCTGCAATAATATTCAAAATTGAAAATTGAAATTACCTTTCTGCAAATAATAGATCAACAAATTTCCTCTTGCATCCAAAAGTAATGATGCCATAACCTTCTTTGCTGATCGTTGTGACTTCACCTGCTTTGGAGCTGAACAACCAGCTACAGGGCACTGTAAACGTTCTTGTTTCAATTTAGAATCAATGTCTTTTAATTCTGCTTAAAACGCTCCAAATTATGCTGAGAAACCGATCCAGTTTTTGTTGAATTGTTAACGTGTGCGGCACTAACTTTCCAATAGCTTTTTCATATGTAATTCTCTATGTAAAATATGAAGTTCGCGATGTTGTTCTTGTTGTAACGGTTACCTAATCCCCGTTTGGGTGATAAGTTCCTGATTGGTTGTCGTCGAGGTCATTTAACGGGAGGCCCAGGAAACGAGCTGTTTCGACGGGGTCGGACCATAGGGAAAAGGGTGTTAGATGAGTGGGGTTCGTTGGGCATGCAAAGAGGTGGTTAGTGTCATGCGGAGACTCATTGCAAGCAGGACATGTGTTTGGTATGTCAGGGTCTATTCTGGATAAGTAGGAGATTAACCTGCTACAATATCCAGAACGAAGTTGCGCGAGGGTCACTCTGGTTTCGCGAGGCAACTCGAGCTCTAAGTCTGCTATGGGTGGTGGGTTGACGCGTAGTACGCCATTTACTGAGAGGGCGCCTGTCTGAAGTTTGTTGCGTCCGAAGTCCGGTCGGCGTAGTGTCTAATGTCGTCGACATAATCAAGGAAAGACCTCTTGATGTTCCTAGGAGGCGGCTCCGCTTTCTACGCAAACAACCCAGCAGAAACTGTTTGGAGAGGAGCTCGTTATGTTCCTTAACCGGAAGCATACTGTGTAGGTGTTCGAATGGGGAATCAAGAGGCATCCCGTGATAGTCCGGAGTGCAGTGTTCTGACAAGTCTGAAACTTCTTCGTCTGCGTTGCACTACATCCAGGCGACCATATTGGGGCTGCATAATTTAGGACCGGCCTTCCGATTGCCTTGTATGTCGCCAGCAACGTTTCTTTATCTTTTCCCCAATAGCTGCCGGCTAGCGATTTGAGGATTTTGTTGCGGCTCTGTACTTTGGCAGTTATCGCGGTCGTGTGAGGAGTGAAGGAGCAAAGACTGTCTATACTAACGCCTAAAATTTTAGGGTTGTTTACCGTCGGAATTTTGGTACCATTGACTGAAATGTTTAGATCCAGTCTGTACTCCTTCGTCCAGTCTGAAATATGGTCGCTGTGGATTTAGTGGGGGAGAGTGTCAGACTCCTTGCAGAGAAGAAGCGAGAAAGATCGGAGAAATAGCCGTTTACTTTCGAGCACATGCCATCGACTCCATTGCCCGACGTCAATATCGGGGAGCGTAGATTGTTCGATGTCCTCTAGTAGCTTTGTGTGGTTGACTGTGTCGAAGGCTTTCGACAAGTCCAACGCTACGAGGATCGTCCTCTCGCAGGGTAGCTTCTGGTTTAGGCCCTGAACTATCTGGGCGTTTATAATGCTAAGTGCTGTGACTCAGGTGGAGAGTGAAAGTCGGGAGTAACAAGGCCTCAAGTATCTTAACTACTGGGAAAAGGAGAGTTATCGGACGATAAGACTCCCCTTTGTTGGCGGGTTTCCCAGGCTTCAGTAGTGGGACCACTCTTCCGACTTTCCCCACATCGGGTATTTGAAGAGTGGCCATCGACAAGTTGAGGACCTTGGTAAGGTAGCTTACTCCCCTCGAGCCTAGATGTTTTAGCATCAGCATGCTTATTTCGTCAGGGCCAATGGATTCGGACGATTTGGCCTTTGTGATGCCACTCTGAACCTCCCCATCGGTGAAAGTAAGTGGTGCCCAGTCTTTTGGCATTTTGTGCAGCCGGTAACACATCGTTTGGCCTTGTCAGTTGAAGGGTGCAGTGTAAGCTGCCGGCTAAAATAGCTCGCGCACTTCTTCGGGTCCGAGGAGGCATGCCCATCGAATGGAATTTCAACCCGATCATCATGTTTCCTCAGATTTGACAGGGCCTTGACAGTAGTCCAAAGCTTACTTACACCGGTGGAGAGGTTGCAGGACTTCAGGTGCTCTATCCATTTTGTCCGCTTATGATGGTTTAATATTTTGGATCGGCATGGCGTAAGGTGTCGCTGTCGTTTGCTAGTACAGCTGCTTCGGCTGGGAAATTAGGGCGGAGTTCCGCGATTTTTCCAGCCGGTATGAAGCTCGCCAACGATGACGTCCGTAGGAATGGGTAGTGCGTTGAAGGTACTCTCAGTCAATTCTGTGTTGCCGACCCAGTTAGCTTTGTTAACAAAGGTGCGGTTGTCCACAGAAAAAAAGTCGGGAGGTTTCTCAATCTAGATAATTATGGACAGATGGTCTGATGTGAGAGTTAGCGATGATAATATCTGGCGAGCTATTGCAGGTGCCCATAATTCTGGTGGGGGGCTTCGTTATTCAATGTGCAGAATGTCGAATCGTCAATCTGTTCCGCCAGCTCCATCCCCCTAAGATCATTTGATAGGCAGGAGTGCCAAATATCATGATGCGCGTTAAAGTCGCCTAGCACCAAACGGTTTTCACCACGAAGTAGCGCATCTATGTTCGGGTGATATTCTGTTGGGCAACATGTAAGAGGGGGGATGTATATATTAAATATTTCGAGCTCGACATCGCCTGACCGGACAGCTATACCCTGACATTCAAGGGTAGTGTCCCTGCGGTCGATGTCAACATCGATTAGACGAAATTGCACGGACTGGGTCTGGTCAGACTGGGAGTCATGCTGCCTGTGTGAGCTCCTTAGGGCCGTGGAGGTCCTATCTTGGCCACTCGCCTGGAGTGGTGGCGCAGTGCGCGAACATGGTGCAGGTTGCACAGCCGTTGAGGCAGATGTCGTAGTATTGCGTTGGCAGCATGGGGCCACGTAACTCGTGGTACACTCCCTATGAGTCTTAAGGCCTGAGCAGGTCTTAAGATGGCTCCATCCATTGCACGTATTGCACCTAACCGATGTGGATGGAGCCTTCTAGGCCAAACGAAGCAGTAAAATTATTCGGGGCCCGGGTTGGACTCGATGCCAGCACGGGTCAGGAGGATACGGAGCAAAACTGCTGCTAAGTGTTGCTCCAATGACGCCAAACTTAACTTAGAACTTACCGATCCAAACAGGGTTAGATCGCCGAAATAACAGCTCTTGGCCGGATAAAATCTGGGTTAATTCCGGTAACGTAGAACCGGCTGTTGTGGGAATGGCGCGATCGTCCAAAATGTCTATGGCATTACAATTTCACGCTTAGTCAAACTTAGATCTTCATTAACAATATTCTGAACTTGCTCAATAATTTCTGGTGTTGGTTGCTGTTTTTGGTCGTCCTTGGCGTGGATCGTCTTCAAGCCTAGTACGACGACGTTTAAATTCACCAGCCCAAAATTCAACGGTGCGTTTTGAAGGTGAGGCATCCTTATACACTTTTAACAATTGTTTATAAATTTCCTTTACTTTTAAACCTTTCAAAACAAAGAATCTAATCCCTAAGCGATATTCAATTTTTTTTTCATATTAAAAAAATACTCTGATACGTCAACTTCAAAGTTTTGGACTACTCCGCTTGTAAAATTTTCTTCAGAGAATTCATACTACAATAGTTATACTTATTTTTTCTTATTTACCCGTTCAAATGTTCCCACTCATTCTCAATGTGATTAAGGTCCGGTGATTGTGGGGGGTGATCAAGACCACCTAAACGTCTACGGTAAATCAACCATTCCTTTATGACTCTTGCAGTATATTTAAAACCGTTATCCGGTTGGATAATCCAGGATTGACATAAGCCCAATTTCTCCACGCTGGGAAAAACAAATTTCTTTTAAAATGTTTAGATAATCTGTTTTGTTTATTGTGCCATCAACAGTGCTACAAAAATAATAAAGTCGAAATACCTGAGAGGTGATGTTGTTTTTGTTGTAGATTTTGTCGAGTAGAACGAGAATCCAATTTTGGAACCTTAAAAGACTTAAAAAACCGACTTCTCGTACTTTAGCGCACTATCAGCCCATATTTCAGCTAATTATCACTCGAATTTTAATTCAAGAACGGTTTAAGAAAGGAGAAACTCAGACCTTTCGAATGATATATAGGCGTCTCTATAAGGCTAAAAGATTTATTTGTTTTTGCACAACAAACTTAAAATTTACTACCCTTTTTCTCCTTTTCTTTTGACTTTCGCGATATTTTCGCACTATTTTATAAGAAAACTAAATATGCTGTGATTTGTATCAAAGGTTACATTCAATACCAAGTTTAAAGAATGTTTAATTTTAAAAATCGGTAGAGAATTAACTAATGGCAAATTCCTAAATTGGATTCTTGTTCTACTCGACAAGACCTACAAAAAAAATAACATCACTTCCTAGGTATTTTGGAGTGTCACAGTGTGTAATCATCACGCTTCCCACTCCACTTCCCGTCATGCAACCCCAAACCATCACCGAACCCTAATCCCTAATTTTCCTACATCAGGTGACGTTTGATTATCCATTTGTAAAATTGTTGTGATCTAATTTCTAAGCACAAGTAATATTCCATCGGCTTAAGCATACTAAACAACATTAGAATGAAGCAGTTACAATGAGAAAATTTAACGGTATATTTATTTGCGTAAAATGGAAATGCGATGTATTGCGTATTTTTGGTTTAGTTTGTTTTTTTTTGCCTTTTTTTTTGGGATTTCTGTTAATTTTTTGTAGGAATATGTAATCTTTTCTAAATGATAATTCATTTTAAATAATTTTAATTTTTTTATATTGACAGGAAGGGTGAAATGTATGAGAAAAAGGTGTACACTTTCTTTTGACGCTGACAGTATATATTAACTTCATGAAAAAGAAAAAATTAAAAATGCTAATATTTTCATTTTATATTTATGCTACTATGTTTAAAATTTATTTGTAATATTATGTTACAATGATTCATTTATATACGGGTTGTGTTACTTCAGAGCTTGTTCCTCTTACGAAAAAATGTATAACATTAAAAATATATAAACACTTTTTTTTTTGTTTTTCTCTTGAATTTCTTGTTTACATTTTAAAGATTTTGTTTGATTTAGATTATAGATATAGATAGATACGAATATATTATTCGTTTTCACATATCACTTAAAAAACTCATTTTCATTGTTTGAAATCTTTGAAAAATTTATTTTTGAATCATCAAAAACAAAAAATACCTGATTTTGACATTATGAGTTAAAACACTTTATAGCTCAAACAGTCACCGACATTCCTCCCTTCCGCTATTACCGCCCGTATCCAACGAACTTTGCCCGTAGTTGCAATGCAGAAATCAGATTTTTTTTTCATTTCACCAATGTTGCCATTGTTCTGTTGGTATTCACTCATTTAGTTTTTTAGCTATACTTTTTCATAATGTAAAAGTTCAAAACTAAAATCCAACTGTTAAGTATAGTTTACCTGTTTATAAAAAATGTATTCGACTGTGATTTTGAGTTATTTTAAGAATATTTCAAATATATTCAAGTTTATTGTTTAATTACTACAAAATATCAAGATTGGCAACCCTGCGTTGCAAGAGATTGCTCTCTCACTCTCAGTTCACTCGTTTCTATGGGAAAAGTCCAGTTTTCGCGGATATCATACTGTACGGTGTGTAGAAGCGGACTTTAGAAGCAGTGGTGAGTGTTAATTTATTGTATATTGCGCTCTCATAAGATAGGTCGTATCAGCTGATTCGGCCCACGGTTTTGCGTTGGTAACTGTTTGCACTATTAGACAAATTGTTGTTTCTGGGCTATCAACTTTATATAATTGATACATGATTGTAACGCATTTTTATACTCTCGCAACCTGTTGCTACAGATTATAATAGTTTTGTTTACCTAACGGTTGTTTGTATCACCTAAAACTAATCGAGTTAGATATAGGGTTATATATATATAAATGATCAGGATGAGGAGACGAGTTGAAATCCGGGTGACTGTCTGTCCGTCCGTCCGTCCGTGCAAGCTCTAACTTGAATAAAAATTGAGATATCTTTATGAAACTTGGTAGACATGTTTCTTGATACCGGGAGACGGTTGGTATTGCAGCAACAAATAAATTGCCATAACTAAGCTCCGCAGTAAGATACAAGACTGTTATTTGGTACATAGTATCACATTAGAGAGGGGCATCTGCAGTTAAATTTTTTTAAAGTGGGCGTGGTCCCGCCCCTAATAGGTTTGAGAAAATGGGCGAAATCGGACTACAACCACGCCTATTTCCCATATAACACCATTTTCAATTCCATCTGATTCTTTCACTTTCCACTATGAATATCAAGCAACAATGGTTATATCGGGGTAAAACTTTGCATGAATAATACGTTTAAAGTAAGAGTTTTGTTTACCTAACGGTTGTTTGTATCACCTAAAACTAATCGAGTTAGATATAGGGTTATATATATATAAATGATCAGGATGAAGAGACGAGTTGAAATCCGAGTGACTGTCTGTCCGTCCGTCCGTCCGTGCAAGCTGTAACTTGAGTAAAAATTGAGATATCTTCATGAAACTTGGTATACATGTTTCTTGGCACCGTAAGACGGTTGTTATTGCAGATGGGCATTGCCGCCGGAAACTTATAGTTTTCGAGATATTTGCATTTTAAGTTGAAAATTTCACAAATTTTATTTTACAATTTCTCGATTTATGGTTATCTTTTCCTTTATATTATGCACTTAATATACATTAACTTTTCACTTCAATGTTTCTACATTTTTATTTTATATTAAATATTTAAATATTTGCTTTAAATAAGCATTTAATTTTTACACAATTTTCGTTATATGAACAATAGCAAATGGGTTCCATGTTGACAGCTAACAAGTATCTTATTGCCACTGTTATTTGGTATAAAGGATCACATTAGGGAGGGGTATCTGCAGTTAAACTTTTTGTAAAAAGTGGGCGTGGTTTCGCTTCTAATAAGTTTAATGTGCATATCTCCTAAACTGCTAAAGCTATAATAATCAAATTCACTGGGAGCAAATGTTTTTAACACCTCTATTGACGGTGTGAAAATGGGTGAAATCGGGTGACAAGCCCGCCCACTCCTCATATAACTGTACTGTTAAAAACTACTAAAAGCGCGATAAATCAAGCACTAAACACGCCAAAGACATTAAATTTTATCTCTGGAATGGTATGAGATGACTTTATAGGAACCGCGTTCAAAATTAGTCAGTGGGCGTGGCACCGCCCACTTTTAGTTGAAAACCCATATCTTGGGATCTGCTTAACCGATTTCAACCAAGTTCGGTGCATAACGTTCTTTTCATATTTCTATGTTATAGTGCGAAAATGGGCAAAATCGGACTACAACCACGCCTATTTCCCATATAACACCATTTTTAATTCCATCTGATTCTTTCACTTTCCACTGTGCATATCAAGTAGCAATGATTATATCGGGGTAAAACTTTGCGTGTACAATACGTTTAAAGTATGCCAATGTTGTGACCAAAAATTGTCTAAATCGAACCAAAACTGTTCAAGCCCCTAAGTACTAAATATGTGGACCCCAGTGCCAATAGTTGCCCTTTTACCGAAAATATCAGTCAATCCACAAAGAAATCTCAAACGAGTATACCATTTGACTTTGCGAGAGTATAAAATGTTCGGTTACATCCGAACTTAGCCTTTCCTTACTTGTTTTTATTTCCAAAATTCTATAGATTAAGAGGTACTATATTCCTGTCCTTAGCTTTGCAACAGAGGTACAAATGTATAGATATATTTTTAATATAAATTACATTAAATGGAAACATAGATATTATTTAAAATAAGCGATTTTGAGAACATAAATATTTTTATGAACTGAAGCTGTTTTTTCATTGAAAATTAAAGTGATTTCTATACATAATCCATTAGAATGGACCAATTAATCATTTTGTTCTGCCTGTAAACATATCATGATCTTTTACTTTAGGAGGGTGTAAAAACCCAACAATTCCCTTTGTCGTTCATCTCGAACCTTTGTCTTTATAGAGACGGAACCGTTCTAGCATATCAAAAGCTTCTGTAAATGGTTTTTTTGTATGTGGAGGTGAACACTATTTTCAAATATTCACTCAATAAACTCCAGATTTCATATGCCTTCTGTGAAAATATTGCTTAAACCATTACCCTACCATCATGTTCTCCCGGTGCTATTAAGTTTTTTTGGTTTGCACAGTATTTGGTTTCCTCTAGACGTAGAGTGTACTCTGATACCCAAATATCTTAATTTTGACTCAACTGCAAAAATGACGGTATTCCAGAAATTAAAATCCTTGCTGACATACCCTATGACAAAAGTAAGTCGTGTTACTCGGTTTTTCTGGTTTGTAAATTTGAGTGACTGCGCTAATTTTGCCTGTTGCAACATCAATACATTAGTACTCACAAGATTCTTTGTCAGCCATGGTAAAACAGTTTAATGAATTTCAAGGCATTATTTCTTATTATAAATTTATTAAATTTTCCTCTTTTGATTAAATAAATAGGAAAAAAAAATTATTTTAATTGTTGGGTAAAACCTTTGTTAATTGCATATGATATGGTCACCACTGCACTTTATTATGACATTGATGTAGGATTATATACATAAATGTATTAACATTATCAGAAAAGCAAGAATATCTAATATATGTAGTTGTTCGTCTTAATTAAAATTCGAATTGATATCATTGTCAGGTCCACAAATCACCATTAAAAAAAAAATATAGCTAGAAATTTTAGATTGAGCATCAAATAGCGATGTGAAGTAACTTATTATATTATTTACTATTCACAAGAATGCTCACTTCCCATATAAGACAATTGCTACAATCCGATCTTAGTATTGTATACTTGACTACTTTCATTATATAAAAATTTATTAATATGCAATAATATAAGGTAGATTTATTCAGATGAAAATTTTTATATTATTTTTAGATATATTGTGGCAATTGATGACATTCTATTATGGGGAAACTACTTTCTAAAATTTTTGGCAACAAGGAAATGCGGATTCTGATGCTTGGCCTGGACGCGGCGGGGAAAACAAGTATCCTTTTTAAAAAAAATCCTTCATGGTCATTTTGTGGATTTTGCATAAAAATACAACCTTATTGTTTGGTAATTTAAAAAGAGTTTATTGAAATATGAATCAATCAATATACAGTCCCTGTTTGAGTTGCCAAGTCGCAATTTAATTGTCATTGAAATCACCACACGGGAGGTTCAGAAAACGGGCTGTTTCTATGCGGTCGGGCGATAGGGAAAGTAGTGTTGCTCATGGGGCATGCAAAAAAATGGTTAGAGTCATGCGGGGGCTCATTGCATGGAGGAAATAGGTTTGGTATGTTATGGCCGATTCTGGATAAGTCGGAGTGTAACTCGCTACAGCATACAGGACGTAGTTGCGCGAGGGTCTTTCTATATTCGCGAGGCAATTCGAACTCTTCTGGTATTACTGGTGGTCGAACTTCAAGGACGCGATTCGTCAAAAGAAAGTCAATAAAAGTGTTAATAGACCCACTGCGAATAGCGTTCAGTGCTTGTCTGATGTCAGTTGTATTCGTAGTCTGGTCAGCAAGATGTTCAATGTCGTCGACTTATTCTAAAAACGGAGGCGGCTCCGACACTTTTAATGCAATTAATTATAATAGTAATTTATTCGTAAGAGGGGGGTTACTGCTATAATAAGTTTGAACATGTTTTTAAATTGTTTTTATTAACTTTTGAGAAGCACGTTAAAACTTCCATTTTTATACCCTGAATAGGATATATTAAGTTTGCCTCGAAGTCTGTAACAACAAGAAGGAAACAAACTAGTCCCTCAGTTTTTAAGCTATTGATCTGAAATTTTGCACCTGTACTTTTCTCACTAAGAAGCTGCTTATTTGCCGGAACGGCCGAAATCGGTCCACGACGTATCTTCACGACGAGGTATTTTCACGAAATTTTGCATGGATTTTTATTTAAGGCAATAATGCAATCTCCGAAGAAATTGTATAGATCGAATCACTATATCATATAGCTACCATACAAATTGAACGATCGGAATCGAGTAAGGAGCCTTTGTATTTGTGAAGGGTATTATAGCTTCGGTGCAACCGAAGTTAACGTTTTTTCTTGTTTTTTTATGAATTGGTTTCCTAAACAAAATAATGTGTGTAGCAATTCTTTATAAACTGAAGTTGGGGCAGTCCGTTACGACGATTCCAACAGTAGGATTTAACGTTGAGACTGTAACCTACAAAAATGTTAAATTCAATGTGTGGGATGTGGGTGGCCAAGATAAAATTCGACCTCTCTGGCGGCATTACTATACAGGTATTTTGTTTTTTTTTTTTGTTAATTTTTTATATATATTATATGAAATTTTTTTTTTTTAGGCACACAGGGGTTGATATTTGTTGTTGATTGCGCTGATAGGGACCGGATAGATGAAGCACGAACGGAACTTCATAGAATAATTAATGATAGAGAAATGAGAGACGCCATTATTCTGATATTTGCAAATAAGCAGGATCTTGCAGACGGTAAGAAATTGTTTTTTCAGCATTCACTTCGCTATCAACCGGCAAAGATGGTTTTCATAGATTATCTTATCTCTATTTTCCTGTCAACCCATCTAAATTATTTTGGTATAACTTTTTTTTTCAATAATTTTAAATCCAAAAACAGCTAATTATATAATTGTAATAGTATTTGAGTCGTTTATCTTCGGCAGGAGGTAAATATTGCGGATCATAACTTTACTTACTGTTAAAACCCGCCACACAATCAAACTATTGTCATATCAACTACATTCAAATTATTATTTGTTGTGTTGGATGATACGTAAAATTATAAAATAGTAGAATTACGGTTGATGAAATGATCTTTATTTAAAGTACTGCTACAATTGTTGCAACTTTAAACCTCTGCTTACGTACGGATGTATTCTCATAATAATTAAAATTTTAAAATTTAAAGTAAAAATATTAAATTTCAAAAATCCAAAAACTACTAATCTTTGTTATAACGAAATTTATACTCGACACAAAGAAAAAAAGAAAACCGCTGGTATATTAAGAGTTATGTTAAAGTAATTCAATTTATGGTTAAAAATATTTATAATTCTGTGGAAAGTGTCTCAATATCGACCAAAAACACAACGAATTTATCACTTTGGAAATGTTCAATCAAAATAAAATACATGGTTCCATCAATTCAGTTTGTCAAATCGACCTTCATCTGTGTGGACTAGACGCGATAAGCATGGAAAAGGCCATCAAAGCCCTTAGTTAAAAATGAATAAAGCGCTGTTTCGTAAAGTAATGCACCATTTAATTGCACCTTGGAATGGATAAATGGAAATATAGCTTTAATCGATGTATCGCCTTCACCTACACGAAATTATGATATCGATTTTTATATTCTTACAACATGTTGCTGCAGAGTATAATAGTTTGATATATAAATGATGTGGGCGACGAGACGAGTTGAAATCTGGGTGACAGTCTGTCTGTCCGTGCAAGCTGTAACTTTAGTAAAAGCTAAGATATCTTGATAAAACTTGGTACACGTGTTCCTTGGCACCATAAAAAGTATTTATTTAGTATTGTAGATGGGCCTAATCGGACCTCTGCCACGTCATTATTCGAAAACCTGTAAATTGCCATAACTTATAAAACTGTATTTTCTTTGGTACAACGGATCGCATTAAGGAAAGAGACGGCGACGGATTTTTAAAAAGTGGGCTTGGCCCCATAAGAGGTTTAATGTACAACGTCTACCAATAGGGATGACGTGATTTTGACAGCTTGGCGGCTTATGTAAAATTCTGTTGGTGTGTTTAGTAAAGCCTGCCATTTCATCATGTCAAGTTTTACTTTAATACAACGCTTGGAAATTGCCCTAGATAATTACACAAATTCACGTTCTCGAAAAAAAGTTGAAAAAATATTAATTGAAAAATCATCTCAAATGAGGCCCATTTCTGGCTTAATTGCTTCGTCAACAAACAAAATTTTCGCTATTGGGGTGAGTCAAATATTCGTGTGGTTCAGGAAATACAATTGTGGTATGGCGGTTTCGAAACCTTAAAGGTTTCCGCCTTTAATCATTCAGCGCACTATAGCCGAAATTGGTTGTACATTTTATTCAAACTATACAATTATCTGCATAATAAATCAAACATAACCTATTATGACCAAATTTGAGTGTTTTATTTCATTTGAACTTCACATCGTTCTTGTTGGTAGACCCTTTATATATCTCGCAAACCTTTCAAGCTATATCTCCCAAATTTGTACAAGACAAATATTATTGACACCTCTTACGACAGTATGAAAAAAGGTGAAATCAGATGATAAATCCGGCGGTGTCAAAATTGGACAATGGACGTGGCACCGCCCACCTTATGGTGAAATCTCATATCTCCGGACCTACTCAACCAATGTCAGTACGTAGCAATATCCTAGGTTAAAGTACGAAAATGGGAAAAATTAAACTACAATTACACCTACTTCGCATTTAACACAACTTAAAATTCCATCTGATTCATTCACTTTTCAGTATATAAATCAAGCACCAATGAATATATCGGGATAAAACTTTGCATATATAGTGCCTTTATGGTATGTATGTCATCTGTGAAGTTTTGATGAAATTAAATTGCCAAGTTTTCTTTAAAATTATGTGGGTTAGCTCTGAATATAGATGGAGTTGCTCTAAACCTCATATCGCTATTTTAATGATTTCCGATCCTCTAGTTGACTTTTTCCACATCACTCAATATATTATATTTACTTTTAATTAATTTTAATAATTTTAGCTGACGCGAAGCAAACCCCTATTACGGTTTTGAACTCCAATCAGCTGAATTGTAGTTGAAGCAATTCAACTTCAGATCAACTCCACTCTTTTTTTTGTATTAAGATTATTACAATTTAATTTAGTTATTGCTCACGAAAATGGACATTAGTTTTGATTTATAAAGGGTGTTTTTTTTAAAGGTATGGAACTTTAAATTGCAATAAAACAACGATGGATTATTCGATTGACATGAATTTTATTTATCCGAAAGATAATCTTGTGGCATTACATTTTAAATATGATTTCTGAATCGGCAATAATACGGCGAATGTTGTCTTCCAAATGGTTGAGCTCATAGACGAATGACTTTACATAACCCCACAGAAAGTAGTCTAGCGGTGTTAAATCACAAGATCTTGGAGTCCAATTCACAGGTCCAAAACGTGAAATTAGGCGGTCACCAAACGTGTCTTTCAATAAATCGATTGTGGCACGAGCTGTGTGATATGTTGCGCCGTCTTGTTTGAACCACAGCTCCTGGACATCATGGTTGTTCAATTAAGGAATGAAAAAGTTAGTAATCATGGCACTATACCGATCACCATTGACTGTAACGTTCTGCCCATCATCGTTTTTGAAGAAGTCGGGACCAATGATTCCACCATCCCATAAAGCGCACCTAACAATCAGTTTTTTGGATGTAACCGTGTTTCGACATACTCTTGAGGATAACTTCACTCCAAATGCGGCAGTTTTGTTTGTTGACGTAGCCATTCAACCGAAAGTGCGCTTCATAAAATGCGCGATAAAATGAACGTAGTTTGCGATACGTATTTCGCACAGAACCAGTATTTTCGAAATAAAATTGCACTATTTGCAAGCGTTGTTCAGGCGTGAGTCTATTCATGATGAATTGCCAAACCAAACTGAGAATAAATCACTTGACATCTGTTAAATCGAACAGTAATGCCAACTTAAAGTTCTATACCTCCAAAAAAACACCCGTTATAACGATGACAAGAATGTTGGGGCCAAAACTGATGTGCTGCGCATACGAGAAAGCCTTTGTGATCACTCAAATCGAACTTCCTAACACCAAGTAAGCCAAAGTTTTATTGGCAATTAAATGGCTTTTAAATAATGTTTATTACAGATTCATGAGTTATTTTCGTTTAAATGAGAAATCATATTGTTTTTTTACTAAATGAGATGAAGGAATGTTACTCTCTATTTCCTTCCTGCCGATAGTTATCAAGAATGCATTTTAAATGATTTTAACTTTGAGCTGAAGCACTCTACGATCCTGCTTTTAAATATTATGAACACCATATTTGTGCGGTGTGGATAAAACACAAATGACTAAAAAAGAACAAAACGCTTAAAAATTTGAATTAACTCAAAAAAGTATATCCCTAGTAATAGTATATTGTATCAACTCTTTATGTTCGAAACACTTGCCGCAGTCCCTTAATTTTATTTTAATTTTTTTCGAATTATAGCTTTTCACGTCCAGTTTCGAGATTTTACTCCACGAGCTCAACAAATTTTTCACATTTCTTTGGACTTGTACATAATAATTGATTAAAATAGTTTGAAATTATAATATCTTTTTACTCATTTTCCATTTCCTATTAATATTTTTCCTAAATAAATTTATTAATGTTTAACCACAACTGCTTGCGAGTAATTGAAACTACTTGATAATCAACCCCGCTGGCAAAGAGGTGAAAGCCGTAAAAAAGGTTAAAGTATGACAGCACTTGAGCCGAAATTTTTTTTGACGGGTTGAGTTGAAAACCGTAATACTGAATTTCAAAACTTCAACCAAAATGCAGTTGGGTTGAAAACGGTAATAGGGGCCTTTTTTAGGCCGTAGGGAGGCCAACTTTGTTCTCTAGAGTTCTCCGAGCTTCATTCCATCGTTGGCACTTAAAGAAGGTATAGTTTGCATCATCGAGTGGTTCGTCTCCGTAAATACATGCAGAGCTCTCGGCTTTACCCATATTATACAGGTATTTTCGAAAAAATCCGTGGCCGTAGAGCATCTGTGTTAGGTAGTAGTTCACCTCGCCGTGTTTTCTACTGTGCCATGTCTCTATATCTTTGATCAATTTGGCGGTCCATCTCCCTTTGCGCTCCCTTGTCCACCAATCTTGCCAAAATTAGAGTGTTTGCTTTTTTGCTTGTTCTTTTGCTTGCATGTGTATTTCCCTTCTATTTTTTTTCCATAACCAGAGTTGTCTTCTCTCCTTTGCGAGTAGATCTATTGGGATTACGCAGCTTATCACTAGCACTGCGCAATCGGATACAGTGCGGTAAGCGGAGGCGACTCTCAGGGCTGCTGTTCTCTGCACCTTAGCAACTACTTTCCGTCTATGTTTCACATTTAATGTATCGGCCCACAGTTCACTACCATATAATAACACTGACTGTGTTGTGTCCATGAGCAGTTTCCTTCTGCTTGCAAGCGGACCTCCGATGTTTGCCATAAGTCTTGAAAGCGACATGGTTATATTGGCTGACTTTTTAGCAGCGTGCTGAATTTGAGCCCAGTACGTCAGTTGTTTGTCCATTCTTATAGGTAGTCTTAGGGTTTTCTAGGCTAAGGCCGTGTGAGTCCAACCATGTCTGTGTTCGCAGCATGACTTGTGTTAGTTTGCGTCTGGCTATGTCGGTATTACGAGCTGTTATGACGGCAGCGATGTCGTCCGCGTACCCAAAGAGGTAGCAGTCGTCTGGCATTTCGACGTTTAAAATTCCGTCGTAGCTGACGTTCCATAGGTCTGCTCCAAGTATGGATCCCTGCGCTGCGCCGGAGGTGATTTCCTTTCTTTGAGGGCCGTCACTTGTGTCATATAGCAGTTCCCTGTCTTTAAGATAGCTTCGTATCATTTTCATCAGGTAGGGGGGATAGCTGCGACCTTCTGCCGGTTTAATTAGCACTGCTTCTGGCCGTACTCTAATTTTATTTCCCCGTTTTTGTTTCTGAAGCTTGTTAGCTTTCTGCCCGTCTTGTGTAGGCAGGAGTTTGTTCTGCGATTTTGTCTCGTTCTGTCTGGAAGGAAGAGCTGTCACTGGCGTTGAAACATTTGCATTTTGGTTGCATGCTTCTAGGGATTTAGTTGAGTTTGTGCGCCTTGTATCTCTTTCTGCCTTTATCCAGTTCCGTTGCAGGATAGCTATAATGTCAAAGAGCTCGTCTAGCTCGGATACCCCATTTTTCACCACGGTGCTTATGTTTTTCTGTCTTAACATTGCCATCTTCATCTTTTTGGGGGTGGCGCGAAACTTTAGAAGCGCCTCATCCTCTTCTGCTCTCATCTTTACGATAAACTCCTGCCTTGGAAAACTGTGTTCGTTTCGCGAGCTTTGGTCGAGAGCCGGGGTCCTGTTGTCTGTTTGCTTGTTTGCATCTACTTTTTCAGGCCCAGGGGAAGCGGTTTCTTCCATGCGCGTAGTTTGGATTACCCTCTCGTTTTCTATCTGAGCCGGCGAGCGCATGATTTTGCTTTGCCTTCTGAAAGCGTTCAATTCGTCGTCCGCTTGTGCTTTTGGGTGTTTCTCTAGTTTGTTTTCTTTTGTTTCGTTTTTCGTATTCATGTTTTAAAGGGTCCTCTCTTCAAGCCGCTATCTCCGCTCGATCGTACAGTTGCATTTTCGGTCCCTGTGGTTGGCTATGCATTGCAGGGAGGCCACACGAGGGTTGACACGAAACCTTATGGGAATTCGTGTACAGAGCCAGGACCATAGCACTAGTTAGGATTTAAATCAACTGAACCTGTACCGCCAAACTAATGGCGACGTAGTATCGAACGTACTTGAAGACCTACCATGGTTTTAACGGGACGGAGGCGACTGTGACATTATCCTGAAAGCCATTTTTGCAAGATGTCACTCTTGCATACTGAGGTAACAGAATGCCACAGCCGCCAGCCCAAGTTCAACGTTTCCAAATCATTTGTCAAAATCGTGGTCCTACTTCGTTGCTTTATTTGTCATCTGTGCTGTGCTCTTGGTCGGGAGCTGCTTATTTTATATTTGCAGCTAACCTAAGAACTTAGGCCGTCCACAGCTCGCCAAGCTGCAGCCCTTGGTGGCCTGAGCTCAGCCAATAGGGCTCATAGGGGCCATAAAATATGGGAATATAACTAAGTAGGTAATAAAATACCCAATTTGATTGTAATCCATTTACGATTTCGTCGAAAATTAATGTTGACTTCTTTCGCAACAGTTTTGACAATACCTGAAGCTATTTCCGCGGCTTTGATCCTTGTTACTTACTTGTTTTATTACTATTATTTTATTTTTTATACTCTCGCAACTTTGATCACCTAACGGTTGTTTGTAACACCTTAAACTAATCGAGTTAGATATAGGGTTATATATATATATAAATGATCAGGATGAAGAGACGAGTTGAAGTACGGGTGACTGTCTGTCCGTCCGTCCGTCTGTGCAAGCTGTAACTTGAGTAAACATTGAGATATCTTTATGAAACTTGGTAGACATGTTTCTTGGCACCGGGAAACGGTTGGTATTGCAGATGGGCGTAATCGGACCACTGCCACGCCCACAAAACGCCATTAATCAAAAACAAATAAATTGCCATAACTAAGCTCCACAACAAGATACAAGACACTTATTTGGATCAAATAAGGGAGGGGCATCTGCAGTTTAAAATTTTATATAAAAGTCGGCGTGGACCAACCCCCTAATAAGTTTAATGTGCATATCTCCTATACCATTGAAGCTATAACAACAAAATTCACTCGGAACAAATGTTTTTAGCATCTCTATCGGTGTGAAAATAGTTGAAATCGGGTGACAACCCCGCTCATTCCCCATATAACGGTACTGTTAAAAACTACTAAAAGTGGGATAAATCAAGCACTAAACAAGCCAGAGACATTAAATTTTATCTTTGGGATGGTATAATATGATTTTATAGGAACCACGCTCAAAATTAGATATTAGGCGTGGCACCGCCCACTTTTAGCTGAAAAATCATATCTTGAGATCTGCTTAACCGATTTCAACCAAATTCGGTACATAACATTATATTCATATTTCTATGTTATAGTGTGGAAATGGGCGAAATCGGATTACACCACGCCTATTTTCCATATAACACCATTTTAAATTACATCTGATTTTTTCACTTTCCATTATGCATATCAAGCAACAATGATTATATCGGGGTAAAACTTTGCGGTAATAATACTTTTAAAGTATGCCACCTTGTGACCAAAAATTGTCTAAATCGAACCAAAACTGTTCAAACCCCTAGGTAATGAATATGTGAACCCCAGTGCCCATAGTTGACCTTTTACCGAAAATATCGGTCAATCCACAAAGAAATCTTAAACGAGTATACCATTTTATTATGCGAGAGTATAAAATGTTCGGTTACATCCGAACTTAGCCCTTCCTTAATTGTTAAACAAAATGTATTTTCTTTGAATGGAAATAAGCTTGAGTTTGCATGGTAGAACGAAAAAGCATCTTTCGTTTTGCGGTGGTGGTAATATATTATATTAGGTAAAGTAAAAAGTTCGTTCGGTTTTTTATTGTTATTTCAAAAGATGATAACTTTGTGTACATTTGTTTGAGTTAAGTCAAATATGCGCCGTTTTGTTCGTAAACTTGTTGCCAACAAGATGCCAACTTCATTATACTCCTCTCGTAGAAGACTGCGTTCCTATTGCCAAAAAATTCGGAGAGCCAATTTTCACAGGCCTCTCTTGAGGCCAACTTCTCACCATTAAGCGCGTTCGCCATGGATAGAAAAAGATGGTAATCCCTTGGTGCCAGGTCCGAACTATAAGGTGGGTGCATTAGGACCTCCCATCCGAGCTCCCTTAGCTTCTGACGCGTCACCAAAGCCGTGTGTGACCTGCCGTTGTCCTGATGGAACACAATTCGGCCTCTGTTGATCAAAGATGGCCTCTTCTGGATGAGTGCTGCGTTCAAGCGGTCCAGTTGTTGGTAGTAGAGGGCTGAATTTAGCGTTTGGCCATAGGGGAGCAGCTCGTAGTGGATGATTCCTTGCCAATCCCACCAAACACACAGCAAAACCTTCCTGGCCGTCAATCAGGTCTTGGCCACCATCTGGGCCGCTTCCCCGAGCTTTGACCACGACCGTTTACGCTCGATGTTGTCATAAGTGACCCATTTTTCATCGCCAGTCACAATTCGCTACAGAAACGGGTCGATTTTGTTGCGATTATGCAGCGATTTGCAGATGAAAATTCGGTCCATCATGTTTTTTGCGTTAGTTCGTGTGACACCCAAACATCGAGCTCCTTTTTGAATCCAAGGTTATGCAAATGGTTCCTAACGGTTTTCTGGCTTATCTTAAGTTCCTCAGCAATTAAATAAGTGCTCACGTGACGGTCTGTTTTCACAATTTCCATGATTTTATCGCAATTTTCGACGACAGGCCTCCCGACGCGTGGTGCATCTTTGACATCGAAATTACCGGAACGGAACCTAGCAAATCACTTTTGTGCTACACGTTCGTTTACAGTATCGGGCCCATAAACTAAATTAATGTTTTCAGCCGCTTTGGCTGCTTTTTTGCTTTGATCGAAGAAAAATTGTAAAATATAGCGAATTTTCTCTTTGTTGGTGTCCATCTTTGACGAGCGCTCACCACGAACTGAGTAAATCAATCGAAAAACTGTCAAAGACAAACTTTTAGTGCGAATAAACACGTTTTCAGCGCCGTATAGTATGACATGATGCGACACGTAACACTAGTACTATGGACAATAACGCCATCTCTTAGATAAAAACCGAACGAACTTTTTGATTGACCTAATATTATTAACCGTTGTACTAAATGGGCTAAAAAGTCTTTTTACAAACCGAAAATCTCTATCCTTGTCTTAGAGTTCTGATCTTAGCTAGAATAATATCAAGGCACCATAGCATTTCATCAATTTTATAAGATTTTATAAACTCAGTTGGGTGACCGTGAAATTAAATCGGGTGAGTTAGATAACAGCATAGATAAAAAAAACCGGGTGTTCGATGATCTGTATGATGCTGATGAAACGCAATAAGTACGAGATTCGGTGAAAGTTGGACGACTTTTCCAAAGCGATGGAAAATATAACAATCTCTTTATCCAAACAAAAAACTATATAGTGTGCGATATTAGATCGATTGGACGACGGCAATAAAACTAAGCCAAAGGCTTTTCAGTCCATGTATTATCTATGTATATGTATACGTATATGTACATGCCACGTTTTCTCCGGGGTAAACAGTAGTTTTACTGAACCGAATTTAGTAAAATTTAGAACACTGTGTCCAGGAAATGTAGGACTGTTTATATTTGAGTTATGTTGTAAGTAAAAACAATTCTTTAATTAAAAATTATATGTTTCCAAACATAAGCATTTGTTCAAATTTAAAGAAAAAATAGTAATTATAATTCTTATACTGGCAATAATGTTTTCGCCTTATTCGTAAATAATATTTTCACTGTATTGAATAGTTTATCATACTAGTATTTAGCCACAGCTACGCGTGGCCGGATGTACTAGTACTTACATATTATAATATATATTGTATATGTATATTATATACAATCAGCAAAAAAAAAAACCCACACACTTTACAGAGTGGCTATATATAGCGAAAAACTTCGTTTCATGTTATCTTAAGTAAGACAGTTTTTTTTGAGTGTCAAGCCATTTTATTAACTTAATGAATGTTTATATAATAAACTTATAGTTTAACACTTGTTTTAGCGAAAAACGCGAGCACACACACGTAAAAACCACAGAACTAAAATTTGTTAAGAACAATAATACAGTTTTTAAAAAAGTTATTTGCATATTTTACGTTTTTTACGTTTTGTATTTAAAAATGGAAAAAATCTCTTAGTATTTTGTAGAACACCCCCTCCTCCTAATATCTTTGGCCATTCGTTTAGGCATGGATTCAAATAAGCGTTGAATATAATTTTTATTAATTTCTCCATTACAGACAGCTTCAATAGTTTTTTCCATTTCTTTTAGACTTTTTGGACGCTTTTCTCTTATCCTTTTGCCCATATAATGCCAGCAGTTCTCAATTGGATTGAGATCTGGACTGTTTCCTGTGGGAGATTCAATTCTATAAAAATCTTTTTGGTTTGTAACCTGTGTTTGTTTTGGCTCTATGGCAAGGGGCTGAATCATTCTGAAAATAAACTTTTTGAGTGTGTTCGAACATCTGCTCAATAGTTGGCAAAACGCCTTATTTTAAAAGTTCAATGTATTTTTTGGCATTCACAGATCCTTTAAGAATAATAAGCTGCCCAACTTCAAACTTGGTTATAACCCCCCATACCATTAAATAGGGCGAATGCTTTACGGTGGGTAAAACACAGCTTTCCAAAAAACGCTCTCCTTTCCTACGACGCACTGTGGCATTCCCGTCGGGTCCAAACAAATAAAATTTTTTTTTTCATCGGAAAAAATAGAAACAACCAAGTTTTATATGATTTTGCCTATTCTAGCCGCTGTTTCTTCATTGGGGTAATGAGAAGTGGCTTTTTGGCTGGTCGTTGCGCTCGTAATCCAATATTATTCAAAACATTCTGCACAAAACGTGTAGTTATTTTTACTTCAGTAGTTTTGTAAAATATTGAATTGATTGTTCAAGAAAGTTGAAAGCGATCAGTAATGTATATCCGTTAAATTTGTCGTTCATGACGAGGTTTTACTTTTCGGACGCCCACTGCCCTTTTTTCGATTAAAGGGGTTACACGGGTTTCGTCGGGTAAAAAAAGGCCTATCTTCAAAATTTTTTTTCTATATAAAAAATTATTTATTTAGTTCAAACTTTTTTCTGTTTTAAAGATAAACATTTAAGAATAATTTCTGAGATTTTCAAAAAAATAAAACTCCGCCATTGTAAGGTCACTTCCGGTGACCCCTCGGAAAAAAGGTGCGTCTGCGTTATCAGCATAACTCCTGACAGGATCATCTAAAATGACAAAAAAAAAATTATTTGTTTTAGTTAAGACCATAAACTCGTGCTTGAACGAAGGAAAAAGAAAGTTTAAATTCGAATTTTGGCAGACCTTTTTCCATCGCAATGAAAATTTCGGTCAAATTTAATCGACATTTTTTTTTTTAATGGTTGTAATTGAAAAAAAAATCCTAATTTTTCCAATCACTTATATCCAATTCATGAGATATTTGACGTTTGGATAATTTATTTGATTGACAACACCATGTTCAACTTGGCTGATTTTTACAAATGACTCAAAAGAAAATCCCGTAAGTACTGAAATATACACGTGCAGATACAAACGGTTTCAGAAATAACAGTAAACCAATGGAGTCACATAATAAAAAAGTAAAATCAGACAAATAGTGTACTTTGAGCGAATGGTGACAGTTTAAAAATGGAATATTAGAAAATTTTCGACTGCCTGTGTTTTTTTCTCTGAGAGTATAAATATTATAATACAAATTGCTTAAATATGACATATAAGCTCAAACCATATTATCACTATTAAATGACGACAAAGGAACATTTTTCGTTATAACTTTTTCGATAACTTTGGCTTCAGCTTACTTTAGACATAATCTCAGTAACAAACGAAATGAACTTAACTGTAGTTTGCTTAAAAATTATAGTAATACTTATTATTGGCCACCAAATTCAATGAAAAATAGAAGAACTGCACCGAATAATAAATTCCAAAGAAAATAATACTTTTGTGAACCACTGTATATACTTGTACATATATTTCCGTCAATTAATCAAACAGCATAAAAATTAAGTTTTAGGCTAAGTTTTTAGTAGCATTAATACATACACTCGCCAGAAAAATTATCCGTACACCTCGACATGAAAACAATAAACTGAGAAATTTGTGATCAAATAACTTATTATGTATAAAAAAAAGCCTCCAAAAGTTTTATTCAGTATTTTTACTACACTTTCCATGAGTTTTTTTTTTTAGACATACACTTTAAAAAAAATTTCACAGAACAAAAACCAAAAAATGCTCACATAATGAAACAGAAAAAGTATTCGTACATTTTGATTATAATTAAATGTAATTAAATTATTTTGGAAAAATTTAATATCCTAATAACTAGTAGGATAGCTCTTACGTTTTAGGACCTCGGCAAGTCGATGTGGCATTGAATGAACTAGTTTGGATGTGTCATGATTTGTAATTTTCGCCCATTCATTTATGATCACATTTTTGAGCATTTCTCTGGAGGTTATGGTGTGTTGGCGGATTCTGCGCTCCAGTAAATCCCACAAATGCTCGATGGGGTTGAGGTCTGGAGATTGAGGTGGCGAGCGCAATTGATTTTTTATGTTATAAAGCAACCAAAGCCTGGTATTGTGCGCCGTGTGCTTTGGATCATTATCCTGTTCGAACCAAAAATCATCACCAAGCCCCAACTGCTGAGCACTTTCCTTCAAATTATTTTTTAAAATACTTAAATAGCCGAATTGATCCATTATTGTATCTATAAAAACGAGTTTGCCTACTCCTTCTGCCGCCATACACCCCCATACCATCACACCTCCTCCGCCATGTTTGACGGTGGGTAAAAGATTTTCTTTATCAAGTGCAGTACCACTCTTACGCCACACCAACTTTTTTCCTTTAATGCCAAAAGCACAAAACTTGCTTTCGTCGGTGAATAAGACACGTTCCCAAAACTCCCGAGGCTTGCTGATACATTTGTTTGCAAAATCCATACGTTTCTGTTTATTTACTTCGGATATAAAGGGCTTCCTACGCGCTACACGTGCGTGATACCCATCTTTCTTCAAATATTTTCGTACAGTATCTTCATGGAGATCCTTGTCGAACAAATTTTTAATATTTTCACATATTTTCGAGGCAGTAAGTCGAGGATTTGTTTTTACTGACTGTAATATTGTTCGTTTTTCTCGAACGGTTAATATACTCGGTCGACCAGAGCGTGGCTTTGGCACAATCGACTTAGTTTTTTTGAATGCTTCCACCACATACTGCACAGAAGAATGTGTCCTTCCTATCATTTTACCTATTACTCGGAATGATTTGCCTTCTTTTCTGAGTTTAAGAATAATTTTTCTTTCGCCAGCACTAACTACTTTAATTTTAGGGGTCATCGCGAATTTATGCACAATGAAAAATTATAATAACTTTAAGGTCAACCGTCAAGTTCGAGATCAATTATACAATACAATATAAGCGCTTAAGGGAATGTATTTGTCACCATATTACAAGGGAAATATCCCGTTTTGATATGTACGGATACTTTTTCCGTTGAATTTAAGTAACAGTGTATAGTTTTTGTTCTGGGAATTTTTTTAAAGTGTTTGTCTAAAAGTAAAAAACGTATGGAAAGTGTTGTAAAAGTATACTATTTTTATACATAATAAGTTATTTGATCACAAATTTATCAGTTTATTGTTTTCATGTCGAGGTGTACGGATAATTTTTCTGGCGAGTGTATGCTTATGTTTTTAGCTTTGTCTTTTCGTAATATACAGTGGCTCACAGCTTATTTCAACTAGTGCCTTGCAAAAACTTTGATGCTTTATATCTAGTGAATTAAGGGTTAAAATAATTTAAATGCAGATTATTAGTGTGAATCTTAAGTGCCCTGGAAACGATCAAATAATTATGTCAAGCATTGCATATGTGTGAGTGAAGTCTTGCTCGCAAACGTTCAAATAAACACGTCAATTATCATTTAATCGGGTCTGCTGCAGTTTTATTGAAAAAAAAAACGCAAAAAGAAAAAGAAGAAAGAGTGGATATAAGTTTAGTACCAAAAACAGAAGCAATTTATACATGAATATCTTTTAGACGAATTGAAATTATCAAGGGAAGGAAATTATCATAACTTTTTGTGAATCAGAAACCTTCAATGAACTTTTAAATATGATAAAGCCATCAATAGAAAAACAAGACAAAGATTGTCGGTAACTTAATCTTAAAATCAAGTTAATGGATCATTAACTCATAAATTATATCAATTAATTCATCTTTCAATTGTCACTATGCAAATGATCTTGTTCTTGTCAATCATGAGTGGAGACCGTCAGATTCAAATATCAAAATTTTTTGATATTCATCAAGCATAGCTGACAACAAGTCGGTGTAGCGTACGTGTAGCCAACAAAAGCCGACAACACCAAACACTTAAAGCGTTGATGGAATTATTTGACCGTCTCCAAGGCACTTTAAACTTAAAAAATATGTTTTCTTTTATTTTTTTTACCATTTTTTTTATATTGTATGTGTATAAACAATATGAAAACGGGGGTGGACAGAATTCCTCTAGTTTATAATCTGGAGAACTTGACACTCCTAATATGCATCTATTGGGTCGTTCACTTAGTAATTTCGTTTTTTTTTAATGCAATTTAAATACAATTTTTTTTATTGTATAACGTGAAGGGTCGCGTTAGACAAATTTAATATTTCAATAATCTCTCGAGTTGTTATACGACGATTTGTATTAACCAACACTTCATTTTATCCACATCAAGAGGCCTTCTAGTACGTGGTGCATCCTCAAATGCTGTTCCTTTTTCCATCTTCGATAGGGCACCAAATAAAAACTATTCCAAAAAATTTAAGAAATGTTTTTACAAACAAGCCTGACTAATCAGCTGTTTAAATAAATAACGGAAAAGCAGTTAGGTTTGAAGTTGGCTGCGAAAAAATCAATAAGATCAGCTGTTTTCATCAAACGAAGTCACTTAGTGAACGACCCAATATAATAGGGCGAGTATAGCTGCTATTTGACTATATAAACATTATACCAAAATGTACTTTACAAGTGAATATTGACTGACTATCACAAGCAATTGAGACGTCTGTTCCCATTTTATGTATTTTAGAGCATACTCTTACCTTATTATAATCCGTTCCCACGACAGTGGGGTCTACGTAACCTGAACGGACCCGGATTTATTCCGGCCAAAGACTGTTATCTCGGCAGAATTCTGCCGCTACAACAACAACAACAGCAACCTTATTATAAACAGTAGGTAGAAATATCAACATCAGGACTTTTGGAGTTTTTTTACATTGAATATCTTAAAAAAAAAAAATATGTACTTTAATTTTTTTTAATCAAAATTAACACTTTCTACTTAGTTGTAGCTTGATATAAAAAATATGTTTACATTTTGAAAGAATTAATAGACAGGAAAATATTTGCTTTAATGTACACTTGTTTGTTCTTTAATTTTATATTATGACTTTCGAAATTTGCCTTAAATAAATAAAATAAAATAAATACTTAAGATACGTTCATCTATAGTATTGTGAAACTGAGAAAAACTGAAAAAAATTTATATGATATTTATAAAACTGATTTTTATGTTATTTTTTGTTTTGAAAAATTTCTGCCTTTTTGCACGCCAAAAGAATTATTACTACATTATTTTTAAACTGAAAATAGTAATATATTTATTTTTAATATTCGTGATAATTATCTCCTTTTTATTCAGCAATGAAATCCCCGAGATTTATCCAAGAGCGATGTATTAAAATTTCGCGTTAAAACTAGCTAGTTGTATTGCCATGGTGTTGTGCCAAACCAAATAAAACGTTCATTTAAAAACTCCTTTTTTTACCGAAAATAAACAAACTTATTTAAATTTTATATTTAGTACTTATAAATTTACCCAACTTTTAATCTTTTTTTCTGTTGCAGCAATGAAACCACATGAAATTCAAGAGAAACTAGGCTTAACTAGAATAAGGGATCGCAATTGGTATGTTCAACCTTCCTGTGCAACCACAGGAGATGGGCTTTATGAAGGTTTAACATGGCTTACTTCCAATCATAAATTATGAAATATCTTAAACATTAATTAGATAATTCTATATAAGATACACATGCTTACCATGCTTTTTAGCAAACGAACAACAACAGTAGCAATAAGAAAATTTTGTAAATTATATTTAATAACTAATTAGAAGGAAGTTTGTTTGATTATATATACGTTAAAAATATAAGTTATATAAATCATATAATTTGTAAATATATGTTTAAATAAATTTAAATATGAAAAAACATAACAACTTAAGATTTACAGACTGTGAAGAGCTTTCTTAGTTAAGAAAATAAAACCGAATAATTCTATAGTAAAACCAACTATACTACGAGTATATCATATACTATACATAGGACTAGTAGTTTTGAAATGAATATGTCAAACTGACTGATACGTGAATATTGCAGAAAGATTTGAAAACGTGAGGAATTAAATTATCACTAAAAGATAATAGTTTTCATTAACATGGCATTCCATAAAACGTTTCGCAACAATAACAGTGTTCGGAGTAGCTCTTCACATACCAGTAGAATATCAAATTATTTGAACCTTGATCTTGTATTGTAGCTACAATTTGAGTACAGAAAAAATTAAATTAAGGGACCATAGTAAATGTTTCGAACATAAAGATCTACTATTCCTAGGAATATACTTTTTGAGTAAAAAGGTTTGCTCTTCGTCTTCAGCCATTTGTGTTTTAATTCACTGAGCACAAATACGATGTTCATAATATTTAAAAGTTCCTTAACAACCATGGGTATGCGCCAGCCCAAAGTTAAAAGCATACTTTATAACTACCGGCAGTAACGAAACGGAAAGTTTGTGGTATGGAAGCATCATCTCATTTAATAAAAAACAAAATTTAAACATAAATAACTTATGAATCTGCAACGAACATTATTTAAAAGCCATTTAACTGTCAATAAAATTTTGCCACGAAGGCTTTTTCTTATGCCAATCACTCAGTTTTAGCCTCAAGTGTATGTTATATTTAGTATATTACAAGGTAGTTGGCAACGCGGTTACAGCGTTAGAATTCTATATCAGCCTCTCAATTGTAAAAAGATTTTAATGTGTTTGACAATACTCTACGCTGACAAACGAGATCTAGGAACACTAGAATATCAAATGACTGGACTAATTCAAGATCGACAATCAATCTAAGATTTCTAAAATAAAATCTCCTCTCACTTATCCTTAATACTAAACAAAATTGGTTGCATAGACGTTAGTCAGGAGTCCGTCCGGCTACTCACTGAATTCTACAGAATAAAAGCCCTTGACACATTCGTACGAAGACTCAATTGTGTTCTTTAATGGTTATTGAGTATGAAAGAACCAAGAGACCTTCCAGAAGCACTTTATTTATTCATTCCGAAATAAGAAAATCAAAAATTCAGAAGCAACCATTCTAACCATCAAAATGGATTTAATGACTTTAACTATATACCACCACTATCACCAAGGAATTATACAAAACCGCATCAATTTCACTCGTAGTTGGCATATCTGTCACCGGATCAACAATTATATAGATCTCAATACCACAACTATACCTACAAAGACCAAACCCTTTATGTGACCACAGCAATACCAAGAAACACATAACCCAAAATTTTTTAACCCTCCTTAGCAAACGCTGCAACAGTCAATCTGAAATACTGTCAAATCCTAAAAGGCTAGATATTGTTGATCAACAAGTGAGCACGAAAACAATAATAGTAGAAATGACTTCGCAAAAATCAGCTGAAAGTAAACCATTCCTGAAAAAATCTGCCAATTATAATCAACCCTCACGATCAACACCACCAAACCCACAACCGAAATCGGAACCAATGGATATCTAGCATAAGGACGAATGTAGTAAACTACGCAAATAGGCCGAATTTTTAATATGCAGGGAAAAGATAGAAAAAATCCAACCTAACAAGTCCACCAAGTAAACAACAAAGAAATTTTCATGTAAATAAGAGTGTAGAGTGAGCCATATCAAAAAAATTATGACTATTATAACAACAACCACAATGAATATTACTCCAGAGAATGTTAATGAATATAGAAGGCGCAAATGTTAGCTGTGCTAAAATGTAAACTATTAGAAGGAGAACATCGAAAATGCGCAAATTCGAAAGTTCAATTACACCACATCAAAAAGGTACCTTCCCCTCATGATAATCGAATTCAACAAACTACACCACTCTAAGCAGGAACCAAGTAAATTGTCACCACCTTATAAAGGAATGACTAATATACTTGTATGTATGTATGCACAGTTGTTCTTTGGCATGCGTGTTAGGGAAAATTAAAATAACCAAAAGAAATAATAGATTTTAAAGAACATTTATATAATGAGGAAAAAATGAAAATTAAATTAAAATAAATTTAATAAAAAAGGTTTATAAAAATTAAAAAAGGAATAAAACTACATCTGTGCTGGGATGTGAACCCAGGCAAATATTTGATCTGAATTTGCAAAAACGAGGTGTGCTATACAAGCAGCACCACCGACGAACATATGTAGATAAAATGATCCGAAACTCCTCTATTTGTTTTCTGAGAGAGCTCATGAACTTTCAGCGCTGCCAAAAAAAAACCACGAGTTCATGAGCTACTGAACAGACAAGCAAAACAATGAACTACCACTTAGAATCCCACAGAAATAAATTTCGAAATAATTGGGTAATTTCTGAGATCAGATTTTTGGTGACTTTTACGTATATTTCTAATCTTTATTGAAAGAGATTTAATATAGTTTTGTTTTTAAGAAAGAACGGTATTTTGTCGCAGAGTATTGTTTTGCTTAGCAGTACTAATTGCCAACGTATATACTTATTTTGGTTAGAATTCCCAGCAAATTTTATGTAAACTTTGACTTCCGAATAAATTATCGAAAGATATTTGTTTATTTAGTATATAAAAACTAAGAAATGTTCATGTTTAGCTTATTTAAAACTTGTAAGTGTTTTGAAATATTAAAAATTTTTTTTTTTGTTAAAATTAGTTTTATAAATTAATTTAGAAAATCTTTTGTGATTAAAATATACACGTACATATATTAAGAAGTAATTAATTATCTATTTTTCTGTAAAATGGAAACCGAAAAATACCCAGGAAATACATTAGGTTAGGTTAGGTTAGGAGGTCGATCCCAGAAGGGATCCCACTTGGACAGCTTAAGACGCCAGTCCGTTATGATACCTACGACTCCTATAGTCCGGATCAAAAGACCCTTACAAGTCGACAAGACGTCTTGTGCTGACTACAAACTTGTTAAGACGGCCAATATCCATTACGGATAGGTATTCAGGGCCGCCAAACGTGTGATTGCCGAGATATTTCAATCGCAGCCTAGCGAATGCCGGACATTGGAGGATAAAGTGCTGGGATTATTCCACCTCGCCCTCTTCCATACAACTTTGGCAACTGGAATTGGGTAGTACACCAAGCCGTACCGCATGAGTGCCCATTGGACAGTGTCCAGTGAGAACTCCTACAATAGCGGCTAGATGCACTTTGCTCAGGGCGAGAAGTTCCCCCGACCTCCTGCGATCCACTCTTGGCCAGAAGGATTTCGCAGTCGCACAGGACCTAGTCGTCGACCAACGTCTGCTGAGTGCACGCGAGGTCCATTGAACCAAAGTTAGAGCGCAGGACGCTAACGGAGATCCAACCCGATCCCATTCCGATGTGAGCGGGGCAAAGGTGCCCTCCTGGCTAGCTCATCGGCTTTGCAGTTTCCAGCGATTCCGCTGTGACCAGGCACCCAAACGAGCCTGATGTTGAAATAGCCAGACGCTACCTCTAAAGAGGACAGACACTCCTTGACTAGCTTTGATTGCACGGTACGCGCGCTCAAAGCTAGTATTGCTGCCCAACTATCAGAGTGAATGCTCACTTCTACAAACGAGGCTGCACTACGCAGCAGTACTTCTACCGCCGCCTTAATAGCAGCCACTTCCGCCTGAAAAACACTACAGTGATCCGGTAGCCTGAAGCTAAGACTGACGGAGAGCTCCTTACAGAAAACCACCCCTCCAACCTTCCCTCCTAGCCTCGATCCATCCGTGAAAAAGCTCACCGCGCCTCTTTTCCAACGGCTTCTTCCTACCCACATGTCCCTCGTTGGGATATGAGCGGAGAAGGAACCGCCTCGAGTGGCTACAGTGACGCAGTGATCTATATTTTCCGGGATGCCGCTGAAGGAGGAAAGAATTTCGGAGTGCCCTTGTTCGGACCTCTTCAAAAGCCTAGCTTCCCTGAGCCTTAGAGCACACTTCGCGGCAATGCACCTACCGGCAATGTCCACAGGTGCTATGTTTAAAATAGCATTAAGAGCTAGTGTCGGTGTGGTCCGCAGTGCACCGGAGATTCCGATGAGCGCCGCTCTTTGAACCCTTTCAAGCTTTTTAGCCAGTGTGGTCCTCTCGAGCGCCCTCAACCAGACGAACACACCATAGAACATTATTGGCTTAACTACGGTTTCGTAGAGCCAGAACACCACCTTAGGTGAGAGTCCCCACCTTTTCCCAATAGCCCCTTTGCAGCAGTATAAGGCGACCGAAGCCTTCTTAACTCTCTCCTCTATATTTGGCCTCCAGGAAAGTTTGCTATCGAGGATGAGCCCTAGGTATTTCACTTTCTCAGCAGGCTGAAGAAGTTAACCCCCGAAGGAAGGGAGAGGCACATTTGGTATCTTATACCTCCTGGTAAATAAAACCAATTTGGTTTTACTTGGGTTGACGGCTAGGCCGCTTCTATTCGCTCACCTAGATACCACGTTCAGGTACCCTTCGGTGAGCTCGTAAACGGTATTCAGGAACTTTCCCTTAACCATAAGAACCACATCGTCAGCGTATGCTGTCACCCGACAGCCTTGCGTCTCGAGTTCATAAGTAGGTCGTTAACCACCATTATCCAGAGCAGTGGGGAGAGTACTCCCCCCTGCGGAGTTCCCCTATTCACTTTTCTGGTGGCCTTGGCACCACCCCACTCCGCTGCGACAGTTCTGCTACTATCTGCATTTTTTAGATACCCCACTGGAGTAGTGTTTTTTGCAAGAATGCGCCTAAATCGTGAGGACTCATGACAGCCCTCTACACTACCGCAGAAGGCTCTCCAAGAAACTCTCTTGGCCTTCTTCAACTGGGAATTGTAGATGGCCAGTCCGGCCTTGTACAACGCCCAGTCGTCGCCAGAGCCGCTTCTACGGGCTTTGTTGAACAGTCTTCTGCTCGAAGATCTGATCTCCGTTAGCTCCGAGGTCCACCAAGGGGGTTTCCCTTTGATTTTCTTAGTTCTCAGAGGACAGGAGCTGTCAAGAGTAGTTCTACTAACAGAGCGGAAAATCTCGACGAGCTCATCAACCGCATCCGCCGATAGGATCGAATCCCTGTCGGGTGCGGGTGGCAGAGCTGATCGAAGCTTCCTGCAGTACCGGACCCAGTTGGTATTCCTAAAATTTCTATAGGTTTTGAGTTCCGGGCATGAGGCTTTCAAGCTGAAACCAATATATCTATGATCCGAGAATGAATGGTCGTCTAGAACCCTCTATTCCGAAATCAAGGGAGCGATTTCCCTAGAGGCTAGCGTAATGTCAAGGACTTCCGCCCTGCTAGCAGTAACAAAAGTAGGGCTGTTCCCCCTATTACAAATAGAAAGATCTACTCTACAAATAAAATCAAAGAGTGACTCATCTCTTGTGTTAATGTCCGAGCTCCCCCAGACGGTGTGCCTTGAATTTTCATCCGAGCCTATTAAGACACCGGCTCCTTTGCGCCTGGCCTCTGCCAGGGCTCTTCTCAGCAGGTTCGGAGGTGGCTCCACCTCGTCGTCGTGCGGCATGTAGGCTGAGAACAGCCAGAGTTCTCCAGCGCTGTCCTCCAGTCTAGCAGCGACGACGTCCTCGTTGCTGAAATTATGTAAAAGAAAAACGTTAAGTTCGTTTCTGATCAACAAGCAGGCTCTGGTTCTACCTGTACTGTTTGCGGCCAGGAGCTTGTGGCTCTTTGTCCTTAGACCAGAGATACCGTTGCTGCTCAGCCACGGTTCTTGGATAAGGACAACGTCGGCTTCGTCCCGTCCTAGACGAAGCACTAGATCGGCGGAGGCCGCCTTCGAGTGCTGGAGGTTAATTTGGAGGATCCTCATCCTCCAAACTCCTCTCCAGCAGTGCGAGTTTCGCACCTTCATCCGTACTATCGACCCCAGCAGCTTCAAACAGACGGTCGAGACTGAAAACGGATCCATCATCGACTGACGATCCGCCCCCCGTGTTCACCGTATCCGAGAGGATGGGGTCGATATCCATTTTAGAGTGGGTCGCTCTCCCACTCTCTTTCACCTCAGCTGGTGGCGACGGGCCATCAGCCCTGGCTTCATTTGGGAGAATCCTGAGGACGACCCTCTCGAAGCCATAGCTTATGGCCCCCTTTGCACTGCTGAGAGGAGCGAGGGACTCCTTATTTAGGAGTATCAGCGCTTGCCGATATGGTTCCTCGGTCCTCTCCAGCCTAACCACCTTCCAGTCCTGGGTGGGAAGAGATGGATTGCAGTACCGCAATATCTCTTCAATTTCGGTCGGGGTGGAGGGTTCGGCCGGAAGCCAGACACGAGCACGAGGTCGCATCGGAAGATCCGATTTGGCCACCGCCTCGAGCCTTGCTCCCTTCCATATTTCCCCCACCCTGGCTACCGCCTCCTTATAAAGGAATGCCGACCGTTCGTCGGCACACCTTACAAGTTTGTGTAAACCGAGATTCCACCCGGCACTTTCACATCTAGGGGGTGGTCCAGGGCTTCCCCTGACCACCTTCATGAACACTGCGGAGATAGCAGCCGCTACCCGCTTCCACTCTTCATGGGAGATGGCTCCATCTCCCCTGCTGCTGTCGTATACCCCGAGCTCAATTGAGCTGGCGAGTTTAGCGATTTCGCTAAACATCGGTGCCGCTCCGACTCGAGGCTTCTTACCGAGGGAGGATTCCCCCTCCTGCGACCTCTGTCGCTTCATCGACGCGGGGGGTCCGCTCGGCCCCCCTGTCCCGACATTGACGTCGCTTAGCACTCTTTTGGCCCACTCAATTGTGCTAGCATGCTGATCAGTTTCTTGGTCAGCCTGCTTGCCACCGTAGCGCTCCAAAATCTTGATAGCCAGCCGACGGTCCGACTTCAGCTTTTTAGCTGTAGTCTGGCGTTTCCCCCCGGAGCCCTTAGCTTTCACTGAGGACCCCGCGCCCTCCATGTACTTAACAGAGGTTCCTCTGCTAGTGCTGGCGATTCCGCCGCGCACTTCTGCCCTGCCTAAGGTGTCCGTCGGTAGATTCCTGCCCACTCCCCCCACGTTACCGCCCCTAGCGATGGTAAGCCGGTCACCTCCGGAATTATTCTTCTCACCCTTCGGCGGAGACGGTTACGTCCCCATCGGTGAGGATGCCCCCCCAGGGAACTGTCCACTTTTGAAGAGGTCGATTTCGACCCGCTTCCTCCCTCGTCCTTGTTTAAGTTTTGTTGTTGTTTTGTGTTCATTGTAATTGGGTCCCCACTCCTGGAAAGGTAGTCACCTTTAAATGGTCCCAAGGTTGTCTCGGTTACGAGGCCAAGGCGAGGGTTGACGCACGCCCTTATGAAGCAGTTTGAGCCCAGGGTTCAAACCGATCCATCTAATAGTCCAAGCTAAGTCCGTGTCGAGCAAAGGTCAAATCCGTAGGAGTTATAAAGGCCGTGAAGGCCGCAGGTCATTTAGCGTTACCCAGGATGCACCGCGTGGAGGCGAACCTGCTCTACATCCCTCAAATACATTAAAAAGTCTTAAAACGTATTTCTTTCACTAGTGGCACCATTGTCAAATGTTATAAAAAATGTGGGCTTTGACAGCGCTCTCTCAAATCAAAGAGTTTTGGATCATTTTATCCATGCCGACGATAATCAAGAACTAGTGCCTAATCCAGAGATATTATCCCTGGTCTAATCTGTGAACTCAAAAGGCAATCGTCGTTTTCTTATTTCATATGACCAATTTGTATGTATATATTACTTATGTATGTAGGTCCCTCAATATGCTTTTTGTAAAAAAATCAAACATTCGCGCAAGCAAAAAAAAAAAAATTGCAGACACACCAATAAGAATCGAGCAAGCTCACCCTATATTTTTAAAATATTTCATTTTACAACGCCAACAAATTCACTCATAAGGAACGCGTATGCTACAAAACGAAGTGCGATCGTTTATAACTCTTCACTGCGCTCTTTTTTCTGTGCGCCTGATCAACCACATTTGGTTTTTATATGGAATTCCTACCACAAATGGACGAAAATGAAGTTTAAATAAAAATTAATTTTACCACTCTCAACCCTCGCATTTGTATGGTGCCCACAAGCTGCTTCCTCACAACATTTGCTAAAAATCAGAAATTAAAGAATGTGTCTGTTGTTCTCTTCAGAAAGGAGAATTGACAACATGGTCTATTAGCGACTTGAAATATTTTTTAAATTTACATCATATTACTCATTATATATGACATTATATTATAAAATTTATATAAAATTGCCATTTATATGAAATTCCTTATTGTTTCTACAATATATATATTCTAAGTACACTGCATATAGTACTATTATATGTTTACTTATTATCATTATTTCATAGTCTTTAGATTTAGCCAATTTTATCTAAATACGACGCTATGAAAATGCAGCCCAATCGGTACTCGGAGTATTTCAAAAGAGCATAAGTCAATTTTAAATAGCAAATCACTGCAAAAACGACAAACGCGACAACATAGCCGACCGACATTGTCGCAAAATTGTGGATTCAAACAAATTTTATCAACTCCGCGACGATGCGCAAAATTCGGCATCAATATGTATGCGATGTCGTATGTATGTATGTTTGTCGGCAAAATTGTCTTTTTTTTTAACGTTTTGTCAGAACTCAATTTTTTGCTCCGCCCTATCTCCTCGCGAACTCGCCGTTACTTCAATGGCATGCCATCATGGATAGAGGCGTTTCAACGGAGGATTTATATTGTATTATCATATTGATTAATTTGTACTGAGATATACTGATATCTTAGGGCTTATTTATATAATATTATAGTATTTACGTAAAAATACAAATACACATAAATTTATACTTATTTAAAAGTGTTTAAAATAAACTCGATTAATAAAAATATATGTGAAATAATTACGTGGCAGTTCGCCCCAGATCCCTCCTTGCCTGCGATCTTTCAACTTGCTTCTCGCTTGTGTAGACAAAAGTCATTGTTTGTGCGGGGCAAGAAGAAGCAAGCATCAGCGTACGTGTATTTAAGAATGTATGTGTGATTGTCACATTTGTGTAAATACGCAAAATAAGGGAATATGCAAAAAACCCAAACATATGAACATATGTATTTTCCTGAAATATTCTAATTATTTCAGTGAGTAAAGTATGCTATTTAAGTAACTGAATTGAGATCAGCTAAAATGTTAAATAAAATAAAATAAAAATAAAAATTAAAATTTATGATTTACAGGATTCGAACGTAAGCGTTAGTGCCCAAACAGTCCCCGACATTCCTCCCTTTCTTAGTTACCGCCGTATCAAACAAAATTTGTCAAAAGTTATGCCTGCAGTTGCAACGCAGAAATCAGTTGTTTTCTTTTGTTTTCATTTTACCAATGTTGCCATTGTTCTATTTGTATACACGATTTTTCACACATTTAGTTCTTTAGTTATAATTTTTCATAATGTAAAAGCTCAAAACTAAAATCCAACTATTAACAAGTAAGGAAGGGCTAAGTTCGGATGTAACCGAACATTTTATACTCCCGCAAAGTCAAATGGTATACTCGTTTGAGATTTCTTTGTGGATTGACTGATATTTTCGGTATAAGGGCAACTATAGGCACTGGGGTCCACATATTTAGTACTTAGGGGCTTGAACAGTTTTTGTTCGATTTAGACAATTTTTGGTCACAAGGTGGCATACTTTAAACGCATTATTCACGCAAAGTTTTACCCCGATATATCCACTGTTACTTGATTTGCATACTGGAAAGTGAAAGAATCAAATAGAATTTAAAATGCTGTTATATGGGAAATAGGTGTGGTTGTAATCCGATTTCGTCCATTTTCGCACTATGACATAGTGATATGAGAAGAATGTCATGTACCGAATTTGGTTGAAATTGGTTAAGCAGATCCCAAGATATGGGTTTTCAATTAACGCCCACTGACTAATTTTGAACGCGGTTCTAATAAAGTCGTCTCATACCATTCCAGAGATAAAATTTAATGTCTCTGGCGTGTTTAGTGCTTGATTTATCGCGCTTTTAGTAGTTGTTAACAGTACCGTTATATGGGGAGTGGGCGGGCTTGTCACCCGATTTCACCTATTTTCACACCGTCAATAGAGGTGCTAAAAACATTTGCTCCCAGTGAATTTGGTTATTATAGCGTTAGCGGTTTAGAAGATATGTACATTAAACTTATTAGGGGCGAAACCACGCCCACTTTTTAAAAAAAAGTTTAACTGCAGATGCCTCTCCCTTATGTGATCCTTTATACCAAATAACAGTCTTGTATCTTATTGCGGAGCTTAGTTATGGCAATTTATTTGTTTTTGATTAATGGCGTTTTGTGGGCGTGGCAGAGGTCCGATTATGGCCATCTGCAATACCAACCGTCTTATGGTACCAAGAAACATGTATACCAAGTTTCATGAAGATATCTAAATTTTTACTCAAGTTACAGCTTGCACGGACGGACGGACAGACAGTCACTCCGATTTCAACTCGTCTCTTTATCCTGATCGTTTATATATATATAACCCTATACATATCTAAATCGATTAGTTTTAGGTGATACAAACAACCGTTAGGGGAACAAAACTATTATACTCTGTAGCAACAAGTTGCGAGAGTATAAAAGTTTAATTAAATATGTACAATAAAAAAATAAAGTGACATTAAAAAAGACAAGTAAGGAAGGGCTAAGTTCGGATGTAACCGAACATTTTATACTCTCGCAAAGTCAAATGGTATACTCGTTTGAGATTTCTTCGGTAGAAGGCCAACTATAGGCACTGGGGTCCACATTTTACTTAGGGGCTTGAACAGTTTTGGTTCGATTTAGACAATTTTTGGTCACAAGGTGGCGTACTTTAAACGTATTATTCGTACTTTAAACGTATTGATCATTTATATATATATAACCCTATATCTAACTCGATTAGTTTTAGGTGATACAAACAACCGTTAGGTGAACAAAACTATTATACTCTGGAGCAACAGGTTGCGAGAGTATAAAAATAGTTTACTTATTTATAAATAAATGTATTCGACTGTGGTTTTGAGTTATTTTAAGAATATTTTAAATATATTCAAGTTCATTTTTTAATTACTACAAAATATCGAGATTGGCAACCCTGTGTTGCAAGATATTGCTCTCTCACTCTCAGCTCACTCGTTTCTACGGGAAAAATCCAATTTTTGCGGATATCCTAACGTACCAAGGATTAAATGATGCGAGACTCTTTGAATCGAGAGAGAGCTGTCAAAACCCACATTTTTTATAACATTTGCCAATCATGCCACTGTCGAAGGAAAATGGATTGGGTATTATAAAATAAACTTGGGGGTATTTTGCATTTCGATATTATTTTTAGGTGCTACGTCCCCGAGTAGGCCTATATAACGCATATACATCCCTATATACTTGTATTTATATTATACAATTTTTAAAAAATCATATAACATAAAAAAATAGCATATAAATAAAAAAAATTATAACAAAGAAACAATACAAGTCATAATAAAAGATCATTGTTTTATAATGAACGTGTTAAAATTAACAAATAAAATTTAGTTGCACGTTATTTAAAAGTATTTGTGTCGTTCCTTGAAATTTCTTTTCGCACTGCTTTTGTTAGCTATTTTTAGCGGGTTTATTTCTGGCATCCCGCCTTTTTTAACATCAGCTGTTCGAAATTCCCTGATTTTAATAATCAGGGGAAGAGAATAACAGAAAAATAAGCGGAAATGTGAGAGTATCGCATCATGTCATCCTTGACCGTACGGTCTGTTGAAGCGGACGATAGAAGCGGAGGTGACTGATCATTTACATTGCGCTCTCTTAAGATAGGCCTGAGCCACCGCAAAAGTGGAATCGCGGCCGCTGTTTTATTATTATCCTTTGCCTATTAGATATTGTTCATGCAACGCACAAAAAAGTGTTAAAGAATTTATCTATTATTTATTTATTTTGCGGCTTTAACCAATAATCTTCTTATATAATTTGAAAGATTATTTTAAATTACAAAAATTATGATTTTTTGGTAATATGCTAATGTAAATTTTGACCTCTGCTTTTTCTACAAAGTAGTCAATAACATCACTGATGCTCATGAGATCCTAAACAGTTTTGAACTCGCCCCTGCTGGTCTTACCCTGAGGCGAAATAGATTACTAAAAGCATCGAAATCCAAGAAAAATTATGTTATCCATGGTCCTCAGAATAGACTGGCTAATTTAGTAAATTCACTTCAAGGTGAAATTGATTTCTATGGAGGAACATACGCTGCTTTTACCGAAAACACCAAGAGACACCTGCTCGTCTGAATTACATCTAAATCAAGGCTGAATTACATATTAGCTTACAATTATTTAAATATTTTCCAGATATTACACTAATATACCCTAGCCACTTTTGTATAATACTTTAATTCTTTATTATATCGATGTATATTGCCGATTGGCGTTTAAATAAATAAATAAATAAATCAGCATGCGCTTAATTCAGTTAAGAACATTTTGTGTCTATTTATAGCCTTTCCCCGTTACGATCATTGCGTGGTGTATTTTAAAAGAGTTGAAGTTGTATTTTTCGATGTTCTCTGATTGCTCTTTCTGAAAACTCCGAATACCAAACTAACGAGCACGGCGTCAGTATAGCTACGAAAACCACGACTTCCCAGAAATAAATTTTTTAGGCTGAAAAACTCTTCGTTGCCTTATTTTAATTGTGGAACGGAGAGTGGCATAGTTAAAATTTTAATGGATACATAAACTATATACAGCCACATATGGCTAAAAAGAAAATCCACAATGACAAGAATTTTTTCGTAAATTCAGTAGAAGGAAAAATAGAAATGACTCATCATACGTACGCCTATTTAATTTACTATATATAAATATAAAGATTTATCTTCTCCCTTCTCTCAGATAGTTTCTCGCGATGCTTGGAATCATAAGGCCTTCCCATTTCCCAAATAACTCCCCCTTTTAGATAGTTCAAAAAAAAAAAAAAAAACAGGACACACTCACCCAAAACAAATACAGGCTAATAAACTACAGGAAACTTAACTCAATCACAATAGTTGAACGTTACCCCATCCACGAAATAAATGAAGTTTTGGCAAAAATAAATTATTTTCAGTAATAAATCTGAAAAGCGGTTTCCAGCAGATTCCATTAAAGTAATCTGACATTGAGATTCTTCTTTGTTAAAAGTGGCAAATACGAAATCACACGTTTACCATTCTGTTTAAAGAATGCCCCAGTAATATTCCAACGAGCTTTAGATGATATTCAACACATTGGGAATACTGTTATGTCGACGATATAATCATATTCAGCGAAGATGAAAAAACCCATGCTTAACACATCCTTGAAATTCTCAAGGACGCTAATGTGAAAGTACAAATGGATAAGTGCTAATTCTTTAAAAAAGAAACATAATTATTATATATATATTTATAGTGTTTTCAGGCGGAATAAAGTACAAGCAATAGTCTACTTTCCATACCCAAAAACTTTAAAATACTTAAGATCATTTCTTGGATTCCGGATACTATAAATGATTTATAAAAGGCTACGTGAAATTAATGAAACCTCTCATCACCCTTCTTAAGGAAGATATCGAAAAATCAATCAAAAAAGGTGAATAATTGGGGACCCAATTTATTGGAAAACTTCTCAATATATTTCAAATGTTTTATTCCACTCATGGATCAGGCCCGTAGACGATAAGAGAATGAAATGGTATGTTGTGTTGTCCTGTGTGGTGTCAGCTGGTGTGGGGTGAAATTCCTTGAGTGTTCACAGGTGTGGTGTGTTTCACTAGGGTGTGTCAGTTTTTCACGAGTAGAGTGGTGCACTTGAAGGAGGGAGTTTAAACTCATTTAAACATCCTGGGCCCCCTAGGCGAATATTTTGCCTAGTATAACACATATGGGCTGTATTATGCATTTCGGCGTGCTGTTGATGAAGTAGCCGAGGGCGAGAATATTAGCTGTAAGAAGCAATTTTGGTTTTAAAGTTGGCAATACAATAAGTAGTGTTTGTATTTACGATTTTTTCTTTTATCAATTTTTTATGCGGATTGTTTATGATTTGCCTTTTCTGTATTATCAGCAATTATTTGCAATCTCGTTATTATCGGCTTATGAGGATATCGACTCCACGCCTGGCTCAGATATGGCCAGAATGGGTGATCCTTTCAAACCTTTGAAGAGGGATCTTGCGAGAGTGAGATTTGTGATTTGCGCTCACTTTTTTGAAGTGAGATTTACAACTTTTACAAGTGTTTCCCATAAACTACCCGTATGATGAGCTCTTAGATAGATGCGATAAGTGCGACCTTTGCCTTTTGTAAGTCTGGGTGCGTCACTGTATCACATTGCAAGTATGGTGATTCCTTAACTTTAATTTTGAATTGTATTTGATTATGAAAATTTAGGCAACTATGAGGCACTATAGTAAGAGAAGTGTCGATTTTTGAACATTCTATGATAATTACTCGTATGTTGCGGAAGATATTATGTATGGAAGTGGGCGATTGTGGCCAAGAATCGGTAGATTCGGATATCGTTAAGATTGTTTGAGGATTGTGACCATTTTTCTAAGTGAAGAAGAATTAGGATTTTCGCTTGTATCATAATTGGCGAAAGCCATCCTGCGGGGTCAAAAATGTTATTGCGGATAATGCGGATATTGATTCCGTAGGATATGAAAGCTGATCAGATATCGCATTCCATTGGATCCCCTGTATTTTTATGTTGTACTGCCCTTTTCAAATTTAAGGAAATTAGTGTACAACAAATTTTCTTTTCGAATACTTAGTAATATATCTTGATGATTTGGTTGAATTATAGATATATGTGTTTTTAACACTGGGGTTGTCAGAAGAAACTCTGACATAGTTTTTTGTGCCAATTTGTAGAGTGTTGGAAGATTGTGGCTTTGGTGGTAGTCGTACGACGTACCCGCCATTATTTGATCGAGTAGTTGTGGCTTTGTAGAAGTCTTTACAATACTGATCTTCTGGGGTTGTAATTGATATCAGGGGGCGTTTTTCTAACTCCCGAAGTTTCCTTAATTGTGAATGAAGGTATTCTTTAGAGTATTCGTCAACTTGAGTTGTTGTTGTGGAAACTGGTTCTGTAACTAGTCCACTTAGGATCCAACCGAAAATAGTATTTTGTGCCAATAGTTTGTTTGAAATTTTCTCAACACCCTCGAGTATTATCTGAGAAATGAGATCGCTGCCTAATAGAAGGTCTATTTGAGCGGGAGTGTTGCAGTTGGAATCTGCTAGCTTTAGGTGTGAAACCTTTTGCCAATGCTTGCTATTTATGTGATAGCTTGGAAGCATATTTGTAAGTTGCGGTAAGACTATAGCTTCTGCTTGTATGTGCTTATCCGCTTGGGGGGAAATTAGGGTAATGGGGCAGATTTTATTTGAGTTTTGGACTACTCTTCCGCCCATTCCCGTGATTTCAAAATTGGCTAGTTTTGTTGGCAGTTGTAGCCTATTTTGAGCCCTAGACGCTATGAAAGATCGTTGTGATCCTTGGTCTATTAAGGCTCTAAGTTTAAACAGCTCTCCTCGGTGTTCGATGGAGACGACTGCTGTGGGTAGTAGTACTCTACTTTGAATTTCGCTGTGTAGCGTTTGGGTGTTTAATGCCTTTGAGCAGCTTCTTGGCAATTTTCGGGATTTCGGTTTTTGGGAGTTGTTGTTACCACTAAACCTGTGGTTCTTTTTGTATAAGCGCTTCTTTGGGGTGATATGGGAAATTCGCTGTAATGAAGCATTGAGTGGTGTCTTTTGTGACAATATAAGCAATTGAACTTGCTTTTGCAATTTTTATACTTATGCGCATGTGACAAGCAATTTGTACAAAGTCTTTTTGATCTGACCAAATTATTTCGTTCGTTAACTTTTAAGTTTTTAAACTTCTCGCAAGATTGTAGTTTATGCCCTCTCGTGCATAGTTCGCATGACGCAAGTATATTCTGTTCGGATGTGAACGATTGCGTTTTGTAAAAGCTTCTGTTTAATTTGTTTTTGCTACTAGCTTGGGATATATTGAAGCTTCTTTTTAGGTCGTTTTGAACAATTTTTGTTTTAATTAGTTTTTTATCTACCCTTTCAGCGATTTCGTACTGGGTAATTAGAAAATCTTTCATTTGTTGCCACGTGGGGCATTTCTTTCGTGATGAGAGCGATTGCTCCCATAAAAGTAACGATTTTTCTGGTAATGCGGCAGTGGATATGTTTACCAGTATAGGGTCCCAGCTGTCTGTGGGAATATTTTGTGTCGATAAAACCGACAAACAGTTTGAAACAGTGGATTGTAGTCTTATAAACTCTTCACTGGTTTCTTTTTGAATCTTAGGCAAGTTTAATAGTGTCGTTACTTGGTTATCGACCAATATTCTTTCATTTTCATATCTGGATTTTAGAGCTTCCCAAGCCAAATTAAAATTGTCGTCATTTAGTGCGAACTGTTTTACTATTGCGCCTGCTTGACCTTTAGTTTTGTATCGGAGGTGATACAATTTTTGCGCTTTTGATAATTTTGGATGGTTGATGTAAACGGCAGTGAACATGTCCCGGAAGGACGGCCATTCTTCATAACCTCCATAAAATATTTCTGTGTCACATGCGGGCACCTCGAGATGGATGCCTGAACTTGCCTCTTGACTTAGAATTTGTGGCAGCCCTACTCTCGGATGTGGAGTAGGTGCAATCGCTTTTATTAGCTTTAATTGATCAGAAATCATAGCTTTTGTTTCTTCGTACTGGTCTAAGCAGTTTTCGTATAGTGCGTAAGCCGATGATTTAAAATCGTGTGGTAGATCTGAATTATCATAATCTACAATGGCGTCATGAGCCGTTTGGAGACGAGTCCAAAAATTGTCAATATTTTGTTTTTTTATTTCCAATAACGATTCAGAGATGTCTTGAATCAGTGAAGATGAAAATCGAGTGCAGTATCGTGTTAATCTGTCACTCTCAGAAATGAATTTGGTGGCACAAATATTTTTGCCTTTTGTTTGCTTTGTGGTAACTTGTCTTGCGCGTGTAGCTTCTGCAGGTGTAATTTGAATTTTATCCACATTCATCATTTTTTTTTTGTATGTTAAAATATTTGTCAAAATTTATTAAAATTTTCTCAGTGTAAACTGTATTTGCTAGCAATATGATTTTGTTGTGGTTTTATTTTGAATGTATTGCTTTAATTTATTTAATTATTAAAAATCGTAATTTTAATTCAATAATACTTTTTATGTCCTTATATTGATGTATTTAGGTACACCCTAATAAACGGACTTGTTAGTATATATTTATGTGCTCGTAAAATTGAGAGCTCGTTGAAGAGATCAATTGGTTGTGCGTATGTATGTATACTTTCTAATGCAATTGAGAGCTCGTTGAAGAGATCAATGTGCTTTTAGTTTTTTACGTACGCAATCCTGCTTGTTTGTTACAAGGGGTATTGCGGGGTGTATGCCAATGTGGACTTTGAAAATATGTACAACTATAATTGTATATGTTTTAATATGTGTAGATTTAAATATTATTTTTGTTTGTGTGCAATTGAGAGCTCGTTAGAGAGATCAATGCGTTTTTGTGTGGTTCGCAATCCTGCTTGCTTGTGTTTTAACAAGAACAAGAGGTTTTGCTTGAATAGTATGCGTATGTACTTTAGTTCTTGTTAATATTTTATGTATTTATATATATATATGTATATATATATTTTTTTTTTTTTAGGAGTTTGTTTGTTTTTTTTTGTTTGCGTTTTAATAAAAAATAAAATTAAGGAAATTTTATTTCACTTTGTTTATTCATTCGCAATTTGAAAATCACTTTTTAGTGAATGTTTAAAATTTTAATAAATTAATATTACAATAGAAAGAGAGCGCGAAAAAGGAATTGATAATGTGCAGGTATTCTCCGCATGCACATATATGGATGTAAATATGTACTTGGTTTTTGAAAATATATAAATATGTCGTTTGTATTTATTTTGTTTCTCTTTCTTTCGAGTTAGATATAGAGTTATATATATATAAATGATCAGGATGAAGAGACGAGTTGAAATCCGGGTGACTGTCTGTCCGTCGGTCTGTCCGTGCAAGCTGTAACTTGAGTAAAAATTGAGATATCTTTATGAAACTAATGCGTTTAAAGTATGCCACCTTGTGACCAAAAATTCTCTAAACTGTTCAAGCCCCTTGGTACTGAATATGTGGACCCCAGTGTCTATAGTTGACTTTTGACCGAAAATATCGGTCAATGTATAAGATATATAATTGAAATTCATATAATAAAATTCTCGATAATGTTATGTTTTTGTGTCAAAAATGGGTTGAATCGGATCGATACTTCCTATAGCCCTCATATACCTAATATAAAGAGTTTTGAAGTTCCGGGTGACTTTATACCCCGTATATCGGGCAGTATGTGAGTTATCTCAATGAAAATGAGAGAGCGTGTTTTGCTCATAGCAAGGTATCTTTGTGTCTAAAGTGAAAATTTTACCTAGCCCCCATGTAACTAATATCAGGATTTTCGAAACTTCGTCTGACTTTACTCCATATGATTAGTGATGGTATGTGAGGTGCCTTAATGAAACAGTGGGAGCATTTTATTAGTCTGTGGTATGTTAGTAGTATGTGGTATTGGAAAAAATTAAAAAAATCGGGTTAATACTACTTTCAATTTCCATATGAGTAAAAACACGTCAAGTGGACCCCCCATTTTCCACTTGATCATCGAATTTGAATGTGAGTATTTTTTCATAAAGTAGTCATCATGAGCAAGTAATCCCCCGCTCAGTTTTTTGAAATTTTAATTTTAACAACAATTTTTTTTTAATTGAAAATTTTTACTACTTTTAGTTAAAAAATATTAACTAGAAAACTATTGGTGATTTTTTAATGAAATTTTCAGGAGTTATAGTTCAAAACTTTTACTTTGAAAAAATATGTATGAATTTAAATAATTATTTTTTTTTCAAATTGTTAATTAACTTTTAAGTTAAGAAATGAAAATTTTAATGACTTCTCCCTCAAAAAATTAAAAATTTTTTTTTAGTATTTTGCAATAAACATTGAAGTAACGAAATCCGCAAAAAAATTTGACTGATCGCGATTAGATTAGCCGGTATAGCCGGTATAGCGGTTCGGCAACGCAACACTTAGACTGTGTTGCATATTTCATTTGTATGTTGGGATGATGGTCTCACATTTTGCTTGCAGTGAATTAACATGAATGTGGTAGAACAATATGCATAATACCTACCCACTTAATAGTTTCAAAGAAATACTTAAGACGGGAATTCCCTAATCCACCAGAAAGTATTGAATACCCGCTATTAATATTTCAAGGCCAAATTTTTAACTGGAATGTCCTATTCTTTAAGTATTAAAAATCCATAATTTGTTTACCCCATATTTTTTTCTATTCATTTTAAAACATCCAATTAACATTACAATACTTGTTTTAAATAAAATGATATTCGAACTAAATCCTTTGCGGCTAAAAGAAATAAATATGAAAGCATCTTAATATTTTATGTCCCAGTATCTACAAGTATGCGAACATTAAAGGAATATCCCGAGCCATTCGTAATTTCGTTGATAATTAATCATGAGCCTCGTTAAGAAATGCTGCAATCCATTTAACAAAAAAAAAAATCATAAAAAAGTCATTAAAAACTTAGTTTTAATAACAAAAAACCGCGCTCATGATTTTGAAGATTTTATTGGGAATTATATGTGCAATTCATGTGAACGGACTATTTATTCAGGCCGAAAACCTGAAATTCTTGGTGAATTATCGGTGAATAAATGTCCTGAAGTCAACAAGCCTGAGAAGTCAAATGATGTTATCGAAGATGACGAAGAAAAAGATCCTACTTTTCATTGCAAACCGGTAGATAACAAATTAAAAGTTGATAAGGTTAATAAATTTTTAACGGAAATTGGTGAACCTTCAATCAAAATCAAGAGAGTCTCAAGTAATAAAGAATGTCAAAACATTTTAACAAATGTTGTGAGTAAATTTACGGATAATATTAACAATGTAAATAGTGAAATTGATCCAAAAGACCTCGGGAATGTATATCTGCTGGCAAAAGTGGAACTCATAATGTGTGTGTGTGTAAAATCCATCAAAATTTCAAATTGCAATTAGCTGGATTTAAAAATGAATTATAACAAGTAAGGAAGCGCTAAGTTCGGATGTAACCGAACATTTTATACTCTCGCAAAGTCAAATCGTATACTCGTTTGAGATTTCTTTGTGGATTGACTGATATTTTCGGTAGAAGGTCAACTATAGGCACTGGGGTCCACATATTTAGTACTTAGGGGTTTGAACAGTTTTGGTTCGATTTAGACAATTTTTGGCCGCAAGGTGGCATACTTTAATTGCATTATTCACGCAAAGTTTTACCCCGATATAATCATTGTTACCTGATTTGCATAGTGGAAAGTGAAAGAATCAGATGGAATTGAAAATGGTGTTACATGGGAAGTAAGCGTGGTTGTAGTCCGATTTTGCCCATTTTCGCACATAGAAACATGAAAAGAACGTTATGCACCGAATTTGGTTGAAATCGGTTGAGCAGATCTCAAGATATGGGTTTTCACCTAAAAGTGGGCTGTGCCACACCCACTGACTAATTTTGAACGCGGTTCCTATAAAGCCAATTTATACCATCTCAGAGATAAAATTTAATGTCTCTGGCGTGTTTAGTGCTTGATTTATCGCGCTTTTAGTAGTTTTTAACAGTACCCTTATATGGGGAGTGGGCGGAGTTGCCACCCGATTTCAACTATTTTCACACCGTCAATAGAAGTTCTAAAAACATTTGCTTCTAGTGAATTTTGTTATTATAACATTAGCGGTTTAGGAGATATGCACATTAAACCTATTAGAGGCGGGACCACGCCCACTTTAAAAAAAAAGTTTTAACTGCAGATGCCCCTCCCTAATGTGATCCTGTGTACCAAATAACAGTCTTGCATCTTATTGCGGAGCTTAGTTATGGCAAGTTATTTGTTTTTGATTAATGGCGTTTTGTGGGCGTGGCAGTGGTCCGATTACGCCCATCTGCAATACCAACCGTCTCATGGTACCAAGAAACATGTCTACCAAGTTTCATAAAGATATCTCAATTTTTACTCAAGTTAGAGCTTGCACGGACGGACGGACGGACAGACAGTCTCCCGGATTTCAACTCGTCTCTTCATCCTGATCATTTATATATATATAACCCTATATCTAACTCGATTAGTTTTAGGTGATACAAACAACCGTTAGGTGAACAAAACTATTATACTCTGTAGCAACAGGTTGCGAGAGTATAAAAAGAGGGGACAATTATTTCAGAAAGCTCAAATGAGTTAATTAAAAGCTCTGTTTGCCAAGAGTCTGCATCATTGTGTTACTTTAAAGTGTACTAAGTGTCCAGGAAGTGATAGTATTATAAACAAATTAACTTTGGTTTTTGCTCTCAAGAAGATCATGACTCCCATGAGAAGATGTTTAAATTACGTTATGACCGATGTGTAACCATAAAAAATACCCGCCAATATCATCATTACAGAGCTCTTAGTAATACATCACTCGAGTGCAAAGTTTTCGCCAAAGACATTAAAATCGTTACCAATAAAGTTAAAAAAAAGAAATAAAGCAATACGTATAAGTTATAAGAATTAATTTAAGAATTATTTAACTTCTTTTTTTTTATTTATAAAAAACTATTTAATTTATTATCTTTCATTTGTTGAAATAAAATTAATCATAAAATAACGATATTTTTAATTAAAAAATGAAGTATTATTCCTTATTTATAATTACTAAGTAACTCTAAAGATAAGTCAATGACTAAGATACTCAAAAATATTCAATTTAAAGAAATTATGAATTTTTAATACTTAAAGAATAGGACATTCCAGTTAAAAATTTGGCCTTGAAATATTAATAGCGGGTATTCAATACATTCTGGTGGATTAGGGAATTCCCGTCTTAAGTATTTCTTTGAAACTATTAAGCGGGTAGGTATTATGCATATTGTTCTACCACATTCATGCTAATTCACTGCAAGCAAAATGTGAGACTATCATCCCAACATACAAATGAAATATGCAACACACTCTAAGTGTTGCGTTGCTGAACCGCTATACCGACAGCGCTGACCGCCCGTCATAAAAATTTTTTTTTCTTAATCTAATCGCGATCAGTCAAATTTTTTTGCGGATTTCGTTATTTTAATGTTTATTGCAAAATACTAAAAAAAAAATTTTAATTTTTTGAGGGAGAAGTCATTAAAATTTTCATTTCTTAACTTAAAAGTTAATTAACAATTTGAAAAAAAAAAAATTATTTAAATTCATACATATTTTTTCAAAGTAAAAGTTTTGAACTATAACTCCTGAAAATTTCATTAAAAAATCACCAATAGTTTTCTAGTTATTAATTTTTTAACTAAAAGTAGTAAAAACATTCAATTAAAAAAAAAATATTTAAAATAAAAATTTTAAAAAACTGAGCGGGGGATTACTTGCTCATGATGACTACTTTATGAAAATTCAAATTCGATGATCAAGTGGAAAATGGGGGGTCCACTTGACGTGTTTTTACTCATATACTACTTATAATGCTTATCGTTATTCTAACCAGTTAAAAATATATGAATATTTTTTTTTATATATAAAATTGCTTCAAAATATGTTCTCGAGTACAGCTGAGCAACGTCAAAATTAATATCTTTCTCTATACCCAATATATATAATATATGATTTCCGCCTTTCCACCTGACTTTAAACCGTTCCAGTTGATCAAAATGTAATATTTTAACGAAATTAAGTGGACAAGATTTCGTAAAAATTATGTGGTTTGACGCTGAATTATAATGAATTTAGTATTTACAAGTACCTTGGTCTAAACCTCACACCTTCATATAATGAATTCCGATTCTCTGTTAGACGTTTGCCACATAAGCTTATAATATAATTTTTAGCCACTTTGGTAGAGTTAATATCATATTCATACTTATGTATATCTCACTTCAAGCAATAAAACTGAGACTAAGTTTATGGCCTTTTATATAAGTCAAGAAGATACCAAATTTGAATGTAATTAAATCACTATTTCATTTTTCAACATTTTTTTAATATAAGATTTGAAGGAATTTCCGGGCCTTTGAATCTATCTCCAACATATTTTAAGTAAAAAATTAAAACTTCCGTTTGGCGAAATCAGTCCACGAATTTTCCAGCTCACATATACTACTTATGGTATAATTTTTTTCGACAATTTGATAATTTAATGAATTTAAATGGACAGAATTTTTACTTAAAAATAACGTGGTATATCGCTGCATATGAATGAAATTGGTCTAGACCTTTGTTTAAACCTTATAACCCTAATATAGTGATTTCCGCTCCTTTGGTACAACAGGAACCTCATATACCCCACAATTTAATCTAACCCCTTTGGTTCAGTTTATATCACATATATTATGTTTGAGTTAAATAGCTTATTTTTATTAAAGTTAACATTTCGGAGAAAAAAATAATACTGACACTAAATAAATCTATGATCAATAACATAAGTTAATAAGATACCAAATAATAATCGAATAATGAATGTTGAATTCTTTCGCAACATTTTTATACTTTCGCAACATGTTGCAACAGAGTATAGTTTTGTTCACCAAACGGTTGTTTGCATCACCTAAATCTAATCGAGATAGATATAGATTTCTATATACATATATTTCTTCTAATATTTGGTGATAATCAGTGGATAGGTATATTTTCTCAGCCATCATTTTAAACTTATTACAAAATATACCAGACAACAATGTAAAAAAGTTTCTTAGAGTGCTGGCCTTTGTATTGAGCAAAAATATCTTTCTAGGAAAAATCGCATGAAATAAATGTTAGTAGTGTAGTATCAAAAGGGCTAAAGACCCTTTTTATGTGGTTATAGATAAACTGCGACCCCATCGGTTTAAATGCTACTGTCTATTATTTCAGTTTTACGTCACATTTTAATATGAAGGTCATGAGGTGAACTGTAAACTCAAGAAAATTACATTTTTACCCAGCGCCGTTGGCAGCTTATGAAAGGCTTAGATATTAGACAGAAAGAAGAAAATCTACATACCTACTCTACATATGTGTATACCATACTTAATTATATGTAAGTTATTGTTAATGTTAATTTAGCCTTCATGGGCAGATCCTTCAAAATAGGTACTGTTTTAAAACTGTTAGACAAAAGCAATTTACGGAGGGGTTTTCCGAGTACTTAATTTCAATACAATGAAATTAACTACTAATTTCTAAAATATAAATATAACTAAATATTATGTATTTTATGTTACTGAATATCTAAGTAATATATAGGTATACAAAAGTACGTAAGCTGTGAGTACAAAAATATACCATCACAAAACTATTATACTCTGTAGCAATATGTTGCAAGAATATAATAAATATCAGTACACTGTGTTTGTAGTTTCAGTTACACTAGATTTCTTTACCAGCAAAGTGCATTATTCAAACTAATTTGAGTGTTTAAAGTATTATTATATACAGTGGCGAGCAAACACATATACATATGTGCACCAGTATACCATAGTACCTATACACCGAACAGGAAAGGAGTCATAGCAAGGACTTACAAGGAATTACAGTCAAAGAGAGCAGCACCTAGGGTCCAACTTTTTACACCCGGACGGACTGAATTATATAGGCATTATCTATAAGTATTTTATACATTATTTAATTTATTGTTAATTAGTTATGCCTAGATTAAGTAGAAAATCTGTATTACTAAGTCGACTTCAGAATAGAAGACGTATTAGAGTTCTTCGTGCAAACTCTTTATATAGAGATAGTGAGCAGTCACAAAATACTGTAAGTCACGCTAATCGTAGGTTAGATTCTGATGTACGTCTGTCCGAACAAATTATCAATACAAATCAACATAGAACCAGGAAAATTTCGAGGTACGGTCTTTTGAACAAAATTTAAATACTGTTCAACATATGGCAAGACGTCTAAATCTGTAAATCCGCTCTAAAGAGCAAAGCAGAAATACTCGGGGACATAGATTTCGGCGCGAAGACCCCGAGGTACGATATGGTGAGCAAGTTTTAAATACTGTTCAACATAGAACAAGGCGGCAAGATCCACAAATTCGCTCTGAAGAGCAAATAAGAAATACTCGAGGTCATAGATATCGTCGAGAAAGTCTCCAGGTACGATATGTTGAGCAAGTTTTAAATACTGTTCAACATAGAACAAGGCGGCAAGATCCCCAAATTCACTCTGAAGAGAAAATAAGAAAAACTCGAGATCATAGATCTCGTCGAGAAAATCCCGAGGTACGTTATGATGAGCAAATTAGGAACACTAGGGATCATAGAGAACTTCGCGCAAGAAATCCTGAGTACAGGAATTTAGAGCGCATTCGTGATGAAATGCAAAAAGAACATGCAAGAAGAAATAAGAAGAGAGGAGCGTGATAGAGAAACACAACGTCGACAGCTTAGTAGGAGGGGTATGAGGGAAGAAATTTTGAATCAGAAGTTTACCTTCGTAGAGATAACCCGGCCAATAGGCAAACAGATTTCAAAACCATTTATTTTCAAAATATAAATAAGGACCCTACTGAAATATGTATTTGCTGCGGCGGATTATGGCTTTCACACCAAGTTCGCAAGTTAATTTCGGGCAAGGTCACCCGAATGTTGCATCCGCCTTCTTTTTAATGCAAAAATTTCTTTCAGAAGATAGAAATTACAATTTTTGTGCTACTGCAAAAATGCGTTTGTTAGAAAGAACGTTCAAAAAATAGACTTTCCTGAAATACCGGATTGTTTGAAATGTTTAACCCCAGTTGAAGAACGTCTCATAATGACTAGATTGCCTTTTATGACTTGAGTTGCTCAAAGGTGCTGTTGTTAATATACCAATTTCTGTTAACAATATTGTGACATCTCTACCAATGTTTTTTGATGAGTCTCATGTTATACAAATTCACTTAAGAAGGCGTTTGGAATACAATCATGGTTACATGATCGATACCATACGCGCCGCAATTATGAAAGTTTTGCAGTTCTTAGTGATACCCCTCTGTATCGGGGGCACAATATACATATTAATGAAAACTGGATTTCAGAATTTAATAACCAAGAAGAAGTTCCGTTTGTTGCATCTGCAGAGGATTCCCGATTGGTTCAATCTTTTCATGCGGCATAAACTTCTCATGATAATCCCTCAGCTATTAAAACTCCCACAGGTCCTTTACGTTCAGAGCTAAATCCAGGCGGTCAAGAAACTCTTTTGGACAATATTCCTGTAGAAAACTTAGACTATAACCGTTTAGTTATAGCGCCAGGTGAAGGACAAAGACCAATTGACATAATTCAAGATAATAATTCAGAAGAGTTGTCATTTGGAACAATATACGTTGGGCAGAAGCGTAAAACGTATAGCAAGATAATACGTTCTGAAATTCGCCGTTTTGACAGAAGAGAAGACCATTCCAAAGTTATTCTATGATTAGAAAAAATTAGAACTGATACAAAGTAAGAATAGTACATCCATTTGCCTTAGAAAGTTTTCAGGTCTCAACCGAGTTACGGAACAAAATCTATTAAACAAAAACTTTGTTCAAAACTTGATTCAACACGATGATCGCTTCCAACCTTCTTTATCACTTTATCGGCTGCAGAATCTTAGTGGGTTGATCTTTTGGTCATCCTCTCTAAAACTGTTGATTCTGAAGATATTTCGGAAGAGGAAGCCAACAGTTTAACAACCCAAGATAGATATCGCCTAATTCGGTCAGACGCGGTTACTTGTGTTAGATATTTTGACTACCGCTATCGACAAATTCTTAAGCTTTTTAAAGATAACGCCGGCATTTTTGGAGAGCATTTTGTTACAAATTTCTACTGGAGACTGGAGTTTCAACAGAGGGGTTCCCCGCATGTATTGGCTTAATAATGCTCCCAGGATCAACCTTCAAGATCCTCAGACATTCCCTGATGTCATTAATTTTATTGACAATTATATTTCTACCGGTGGTTCGATCAGCCACTTAGAAAATTATTTGGGTTATCAAAAGCATAACCACAGTCGGTCTTGTACTAGGGAAATAAGAGGACAACAGTTTTGTCGTTTTGGTATACAATATCCACCAATGCCTTCAACGCAAATACTGTTACCTCTTACAGAAACAAGTCAAAATTCAGAAAGACGCAAGGAAAACTTTTTCGAAATTCAAAACGTTTTAAATTCAAATATGACTACAGAAGACATTTCTAATTTAAACGATTTTGAACACACAGTCTGATAGTAGAATAAATTTGTCTTTTGATGACTATTTGTTAGCCCTTAGGTCAAGTTTAACAAAACCCAAAATGTTTCTAAAAAGAAAATTACAGGATCGTTTTATAAACGCTTATAATCCTCTGATTTTGGAACTCCATAGAGCAAATATTGATATCCAATATATACTGGATGCATATGTTTGCTGTTCATATATAATTAATTATATTAAAAAGTCTAACAGGGGAATTTCTAGGCTCTTAAATGAAGCCATATCAGAGGTAAATGCTGGAAATTATACTATTAAGCAAAAACTTAAACATATAGGTCACAAATTTATATCAGGCACAGAAATATCTGCACAAGAAGCAGTATATTGCTGCATTGGGCTCCATCTTTCGAAAGCAAGTAATGCAGAAATATTTATAAATACCTCTCGACCTGAGGAACGTGTTCGAATGGTAAAACCTAGAGCGGAACTTCAGAACCTTCCTGCAGGTTCGACTGAAATATTCGTAGCCGGTATTTTAGCCCGTTATGTTCAAAGATCCGATCAGTTAGAAACTCTTTGTTTAGCTGATTTTGCATCTAGGTATAAATATTTTAAATCTAGTAGGAAAGCACAAGATAGTGGTCATGAAGAAGAAGAGAGGGAAGACGATAATTTACCAGAAAGCGGGGTTGTCATGCCTCTGAAAACGGTAGCAGTTTTGAGTCAAAAAACGTACCAAACGTACCAGATTTGGCCAGAGTTGAGTACTTCCGCGAAATGTTAATGCTTTACTATCCTTGGCGGAATGAACAGAAAGATCTCATTGAAAACGATAATGAGCAGACTTGCATAACACATCGTATTATAATTGAGGAAAATCAAAGAAAATATGATGTTTTTGAGCAAAGAGAACTTGAAAATGTTCTAGAAAGTCTTTATAATGAAATAGACTTGGACGAAGGTACTCAAAATGAACCACCTATCGTGGAAAATGAGTTCAGAGTGTTGGCACTTCCAGAAATAATAGATAGATAGATTCAACAGATAATAACAATCTGATTGCAATATTAGACTTATTGAACTACCCCCTTTAATTCCAGTTGAGGAATTATTTTCTTTAGTTTAAAGTCTAAATACTAAGCAAAGAACCTATTTGACACATTTGATGCACCACCTAAAAACAAATCTCCCATTTTATGAGTTCATTGGCGGCGGTGCAGGTGTGGGAAAGAGTCGTTTGATATCTGCAATATATCAAGCTCTTAACCATCGTTACAATTCTACACCTGGATCCAATCCAAGTTCCTTAAAAGTTCTTCTTTGCGCACCTACGGGTAAAGCAGCATTCGGAATAGGTGGAATGACCCTTCATTCAATATTCTCTTTACCTGTTAATCAGTTGAATAAAGAGTTGAGGCCACTTAGCAATGACACAGTTAATTCATTGTATTCCAGACTTATCGATTTAAAATTAATCATAATTGATGAAATATCGATGGTAGGTGCTCGTATGTTTAGCTCTGTTGATGCGAGATTGAAACAAATTTTCAAAACAGACAGCCCCTTCGGTGGTATACCGATCATAGTGTTTGGTGATTTGAAGCAACTCTCACCTGTTGGAGATAGGTGGATATTCTCTCCTAATCCCAATGATGCATACAGCACTTTAGTTGGTTCCCCTTTGTGGGAGTTATTTAAATACTTAAATTAACAGCGATAATGAGACAACGGCAGGATCAGGCCTTTGCAATTGCATTAAATCATATGGCATCTGGAAGAAGTTCCCGATGATGCCATACATTTATTTTGGTCCAATGAAGGGACTAATAATTTCAATGCACTTAAGCTCAGTCGAATCCCAACTGAAACTATCCTTTCAACTGCAGAAGACTCAGTTAAAGGAATTGGTATAAATGAAAATGATATATTTTGGAAAGAGTTAAACCTTTCAAAATTTCTGAAACGCAGGGACTGCCCTATGAATTGACACTAAAAACCTCCGCCAAATATATGATTACAGTGAACATAAACACGTGTGATGGCTTGGTTAATGGGGCAGCTGGACAACTTATGCAAATTGATTTCCATTGTTATTTTCCAACAATTCTGTGGATGAAATTTTTGGAACTTCTGTTGGTTTGATAACACGACCAAAAAAGCCTCATCCTCTAGAAAGTTCTTGGACACCAACTGAAAAAGTTCTAAAATCTTTTCAATACAAAATAAATGAACAAATTTCAATTGAAAGAAAACAGTTTCCAGTTGTTCCGGCTGAGGGAATAACTAATTATAAAAGTCAGGGTGCCACATATAATAAAGTTGTAGTTCATACTCGACCCAGAATGCCTAAAGCTTTAATATATGTCGCTTGTAGTGGAGCTACTTCAGCAGAAGGTCTATTAAAATAAAAATATTTATTCCTCCTAACAAATTTTCTGAATCGGACCTGTATTTAGGGAACTGAGGGAATTGAACACAAATAAAGCTCTGACAACAAGTTACAGTTTTATGATTTCCCGAACATCAGGACATCAAATTCTATTCCATAATGTTCAGAGTCTTCACGCTCACATTAATGATATAAAAAGCGACTGTTTGATGCTATCTTCAGATATTTTATGTTTTGTAGAAACTTGGAGTTATAATTGCGAAAGTTTTGATATACCAGGATTTACTCCAATTAACGAGCTGAGGATAGATGGCACGGAAACAACCAACAGAAATAAACGGGGCATTATAATATATGCAAAGCATAGTATTGCTTGCTCTATAGAATCAAAGGCTGTAAAGAAAATTTATTCAGGCCGCAAAGTTTTAGAAGCGGTTTTGTTTAAATGTTTCAATACTAATATTCTGGTTTTATATAGAAATTCAGCTTTCTCTGTCAGACATTTAATTGTAGAACTTCAGGAAGTCCTTACTTCTGAGTTAAGCAATCAAAATGTGCTAATTGTTGGATATTTTAACATTTGTTTAATGTCTACAGGGACTGCAATAAGAAATCTGCTCCAAGAAAAAAACTTTAGTTCCCTGCTTGGTGCAGAATATTCAACTACACCTGCCGGTACACAAATTGATTGGGCATTTTCAAACATGGATCCTTCCCATGTGAATGCAATTACTTTTGAGACAGTACACAGCTATCATGACAGTATTTGTGTCTCTATTACGAACTAAAATTTTCGGACTTAGTGCAATAGTTCTTGATTTTTTTTTTCCAAATATAATCGAATTAGAATGGTATAGCAATTTTGACAGTAGTTTTTGAGACAATTTTAAGAAAGATATGTAAATAATCTAATTAAGAAAATTTAAATAATATGTATAATTTGTTATTATAAATATATGACATTATTGTATAAATATATGATAGAAATTAAGTAGTATAAGGAGAAACGAAATATAATTGGATGTATGTATAAGAATCTCTTATTTAATAATCTCTTATATTAAAAATTTATGTTTAATATTGTAATTTTTAAAGTTGTTAATATTTATTATTTTTAAGCTAAATACCTATAATATATATATGTATAATAATATCGATATAATAAATAAAAAATGTTATTCATTGTCCAAAAACGATTTCTTTTCATTCTTCTCAATACAGTTGTAATGCATTCTATATAAAATCAATTACAAGTGTATACAACAAACACAAGAACGATGTCTCATAATTTAAGTAAATTTAGTTTCCAAATTGCTCTAATTATTTTCACTGTGAATGTAAATAACTGAGACAACAGTTCCTACTTCTAATTATTAAAATATATAAAGAAATCTCAAACGAGTATACCATTTAACTTTGCGAGAGTATAACATGTTCGGTTACATCCGAACTTAGCCCTTCCTTACTTGTTTTAAATGAATTTGGTGGACATGTAAAATTTGAAAATGAAAATAACAAATAAATTGGTGTTATTTGATCAAACATTGTAGTACGAGTATTGACAAAGAAAACAAAATGTATTTTTCAAAAGAAATAACAGGAAATAGGCCATTGCCAGCAATATTACAACCAATAGCAATGCATATCAAAATAGAAGAAATTTTATCTTTGAAATCAATTAAAGAATTTCAGTCAAATGAGACTAAAGAAATTTCATTGTTAAGGATACAAAATTATATTTACCTTACTATTGATGTAACATCTATATTGATTATAATGTCTGTAAGCAAAATTTTTTTAAGTAAACTTAAGCAAAAGGAAAACACTCGTATAAAACAGCCACTCACGTATCCGGTGTAAAACTGCTATTTGCGCTAAAGTGCTGACCTTGCATATTGCAGTTACTGCAAGCAATAGAGAAGAAACATTTTCAGCTAAATCTAAAGTAAATTAATTTTGAAAAATTAGTATCTGTTTCGAAGTGTTCGGATCCGGTCCAAAAATATAAAAAGCGTATTTTTATTTAATTTACATATTCAGCGTTAAACCACAAAATTAGTAAAAAAAACTTTTTCACGTACTTTCATTAAAATATCACACATATTGACTACCATAAGCGTTTTAAAGTCAGAAATCCCTATATTGGATATATTATGGCTTGGTACTGAGCAAGAATACTCGAGAACATGTTTCCACGCAATTTTATGAATGTACGACATAAAGTCTGCAAAAATAACGAAAATCATTATATGTTGTATAAGGACTATTCGTGGACCAATATCACAAATTTTCGTCATTAAACCATATATTTACATAATTCATTTTGCTAAGGTATCTTACATATTGACCGACCGTTAAATGTTAGTTTGAAAATATATTATTATTACATATCATCACCAAAAAAAGATGCTTTCTGAGTTTCATTCATTACCTCACAGATTGACAATTTATATAGTACTTGTATAAAGTCAACGTATGTGTGAAAATCTTTATATTAGATATATGGGGCTATATTCGATTTTATCTGTTTTAGTCACAAGGCAACAATGTTATTCGAAAGAGAATTTCTCTGAGCTTCATTTAGAAAATTCATTTACAATTGCACGCAAAAAGGGACATTTTTTGAGAAAATTTTCCATAGTACTGTATACATGTATCATCAGAATGTAGAGATTTCTACAAACATAAAGCCTATCTGAAAAATTAACGAAAGTATATTTTGATTGAAAATTCGGTTCTTTTCGATTATAAGTTGAAATAGGCCTTCTTCCTTAATATTTAAATTTCATCTTGTGTATTATTAAGCTGGACACATAAATTACTTGCTTCCTCAATTAAATTAATTAAAAACACTATCTCTATATTACAAATTTCGAAATTCTTGGAACTAATTCTTTACAGACCCAGGCATAATAACGTTTAAATTGTAAATTATTTTGTGTATAATATGACCCTTCAAAACTTAGCCCTTATTTAATTATTTTATAGTACAAGTTTCCACCACCATGTAACAAAGTATATTAAGAACTTTCATTTGTATGTTCAAAATATATTTATATATTGCGATTTCCAAATATCATTTAATGCGACTCACGTGCCTTTTTGTTACCTGTTGTGAAAACAATGCACATCTGAAGTTTTGATTTATTTCGCATGACCCTTTTGAATGTTGAAACACATCGAGTGTGTTCATTGGTGTGTGCTTTACTTGGTAAGTAAGTATTGCGCAAGTGAATTTGTTCCGGTTCCTCGCTATTTTTCAAGTTATTCAACCATAAACACATTGCTGGTTATGTGTTTGACATGATTTGCCACTGAATTTGAAATGTTGATTTTAGTTCATCAAATGTTGATTGGTAGAACAAGATATTCTATAAAGTCCATTACCCCTTATGAGGTATTAAAAGAATTTAATATTAAATACATACATGTCAAAAGCCGGTCGATATAAGTGAAGGGGCTACACTAAAGTTTTTCATTTCGAGTTTGAAGATTGCTACTATCTGTTCGATCAAATACGATTTCAAGACATGGATATTAAATTATATATATTATTAAAATATTTCGAATATTTGTAACAAATGTGAAGAAAGATCATGAAAGTATCATATGTATTTAGTCGCATTTTTCCTTTAATTTTAATTCCAATGTATTCCATTAATTGCCACGAGAAAAATAATTGCTGGTGTTATTTATTAACCACTTAATATAGAAATAAATAAATAATCGCTGACGGCTCGGGTTGATAAATTGTACCATTCATACTATTAAAATACAAATAGATAAGGATAACGTTTAAATTGTTGGTGTTTATGGTGAAACAAATCTAGCGACTAAAGCTGTAAAACTAAATAAACTGTTAGATACGAATAAAAGGACACTTAATTAAGAAACTACCATACTACTACTAATAACGTAAAATGATAAGATACAATAATTAATAAAGTACGCGGGAGTTTTTCTCCTTTCACCGCTGATGATGGACATTACTTCTTCAATTTCTTAAGAGATGTAAGCTTCATCTTATCGTCGGCAAAAATAAAAATAAATATAAAGGCAAAGGCAAAGAGTCACAGTCTTGTTTAAAGACATCAGAGCTGTCTCTAGTTCAGTCGATTTTAGAGTTTTAACCAATTCAAAAGTACCATCTTTATCAAGCCAATCTCTTTGCCAGACAACAAATTCAAGGGATTAGGAATTTAACATTGAGGATAAAACAATGCCAATACATTTGGCTGATTTGTGCGAGCAGGTTTTAATATGATCAAGAATAAGATTTCAGTGAATAAAAAGGAGCTGGATGGGAGCCATGCCAACTTTTCAAAAACCCTTAAACCATATATAATATGATCCTTTGTACAAAATTTTGCTATTGTTGCTTAGTTTTTATTATTTCTCTATTAAGGGATTTCGTGCGGGTAGAAATGGTCTGATTATTAACCTCTGAAGTACCAACTTGTTCAGAATACCGGGGAATACGTCTAACAAGTTTGCACGGACAGACAATCTTCGGAATATAACTTCTTTCGTCATCCTTTTGATGTATGTACATATAACTCCATATTTATATCGATTAGTTTTAGATGTTACAAACAACCGCTACGTGAACCACTCTTATTATACCCTGGACAATATGATCAGGGAGTATAAGAAATATGTATTAATAATGCCTATCCGCACTTGACACCGAAACTAAACAAGTTTTTTTATGATTGTCTGCAAATTTTGCATATTTGGTCAATTACATATATTTTAAGTCAGATGCCTGATCGATAATGTGTGCAAAGTTTCAGGAACCGGCCGTGAGTTTTATAAGTAAATTTACTCAATCTTTAAATGTTATTCTAGTGTACATTTTACATTGTTTGATCAGAGAACTTCATTTAAGTTCTCTGGTAAGTCGACTTGTAAAGCTGTTTAATATAATATGTACATACATACTAGACTGCTGTACAAGTGCACTTGATATCACCGAAGCAACGAGTGACCTATGGCATTAACATTCTTTTTTAGCAACGAAGCCAAAAGACACAAACAAGCATCAATTGTTTGGTTCAACAAAACAAACAGTACATACTCTGGTTTTATGACTGAAAGGCAATTCAATGTAAATATAACATGTCATCATGTACTAACTGGTAAAAGTGCAAGCTGTATGTATAAAAAATAGGAAAAGACACGTTCGAAAATCGTTTAAATTTAAATATTTATGATCGAAGTGCGCTTAAAAAACTTTATCAAAATAGTAATATGTAATACTAGTACAATTAAAATATAATTACATTTTTATAATTTAATGAACAGTGGAAATGAATTCTAACTTATATTATGTAGTATTTTGTTGAATGTTATATGTATAATATCACAAATATCCAACGTATTTTTAATATTTTATGCCTGGTGAATTGATACACTCATAACGAGTAAATCTATTAACACAGCTCTGACTTTAAGTTTATAAAAAATGTGTAAAATAGTTCTTGCTATGTAAATTTTTATAAAATAGCACATCCTAAACTTATGTATGAAAAAAACGTTAGTAATAAATAATAACAGTGCGTACAAATATACATATGTATACCTATAATATGTTTTGTCATTGACTTGATTTTCATTGCATTTATTGTCTTCTCCTGCAGTTTCGAAACAACAATGCTTAGAAAGAAAATTGTCATGCATGTTATTACATTTGTTTTATTTCAGTGAATTGAATTGAATTGCTCCTTGAGAACAAAACATTGCAGTCTTATGTTAAACGAACGAATGACGTGAAACCAACAATAAGTCGACCCGTGCACCTGTTTAGCGCATTTTTATATTTTTATAAAATACATGGAATATTTGGGGAGTTTGGAGAATTCAAAAGTAGTTTGAAATATGTTTTTTTAGCTTAGAAATGTAAACTATACAAGGTAGACTTCAAAAGTTCCAGGACTTTTTAAACATCGTGGCTTCTAGTGGCGCCATCTGTCTGAAATTGTTATCCCTCAATTGTGTATTCTTCAGTGTTGTCGTATAAAATTTATATAACAGCTGACTTGTATAACAGCTGAGATATCGCGCTACATGTGACATTACATTGGTAGTGTCGGTCGGAAATTGAGCATCGAACAAAGAGCCAACATTAAGTTTTGTTTTAAACTTGGTAAAACTCTTACCAAAACTCATCAAATGATGAAACAAGTTTATGGCGATGATTGCCTATCCCGTAGCCGTATTCACGAGTGGTTTAAACGTTTTCAAGAGGGACGGGAGGACTTGGAAGACGACGAACGTTCGGGCCAGCCAAAAGATGTTGTGAACGAAAACAACACGGAAATTGTGCGTGAATTCATTAAAAAAGAGCAGAAATCATCGCTTAAATATATGGAATCGGAATTATCAATATCCGCAGGGTCGATTTATCGTATTTTGACAGAAAATTTGGGCCACAGAAAGGTTTGTGCTCGATTTGTCCCGCACACTTTGAAAAAACACGAAAAAGACCTCAGAATTCAACATTCAATTTGAACAAAAATCGCATTCATATCATCAACCATTCACCCTATTCGCCTGATATGGCACCCTGTGATTTTTATTTGTTCGGAAAACTACATTTGGTCATGAAAGGAAAACGCTATGCTGACGTTGATGCCATCCAAAAGGCGACGACCGCCATCCTCAACGCTATACCGACAAATGGCCTAAAAAGTCATTCGATAACCTTCTTGAACGTGCAAAACGTTGTATTCAGGCGGAAGGAGACTATTTGGAAGGCGACCAATAAATTTTTCAAAAAAAAAAAATAATAATATTCGTTTTTTAATAAAAGTCCTGAAACTTTTGAATAGCACCTTGTATTTATGTGGGAACTATCAGTTTAAAAATGCGAACTTAAAAAAATACAATTAAACTTCAAACTTTTTCAGCGTATGCTATGAATAGTATGCTATGAATAATATGCACGATTTTCTGAATGCTAAAAGTACCAAACATGATTGTAATCCAATCAAAACATCGTACAGTTAAGAATATTTTACTCACATGGCAACATTTTCATACTCATGCAACATGTTGCTCAAGATATATATAAAAATAATAGTTTTGTTCACCTAACAATTGTTTGTATCCCTAAAACTAATCGAGATGAAAATAGAATTATACAAGTATATATATAATAAATGATCAGGATGACGAGACGATTGACTGTCTACCCGTCCGTTTGTCCGCGGAAGCTGTAACTTGAGTAAAAATATCTTAATGAAACTTGGTACACATATTCCTTGGCACCCCCTTGGTAATGCAAATGGGCTGAGTGAAACCATTGCCACGCCCATAAAACGCCATCAAACGAAAACTCTTAAATTGCCATAACTAAACCGTTAATTAAGATGCAAAACTGTAATTTGGTACAGGAGATCACAGTTGCCAGGGTCACCTGTGGGCTAAACATTTTTTAAAAGTGTGCGTGGCTTCGCCACCTAAATGATTTAATGTACATGCTTTCCAAACCGCTTAAGATATATCAACCTTACTTGCTGATAAGAAATGATTTTATCACCATTTTATTTTCAAACTCTTTGAAAATTGGTAAAATCGGATAATAACCCCGCCCACGTCCTCATATAACGGTTATGTTGAAAACTACTAAAAGTACTTTAACTCATTGAATAAATGAGCCACAGGATTAAATTTCACAACCAGGATGGTAGAGAAGGGCTTTTTATCCAAACATTTTCGAAATCACACTATAACTTGTGTCAAAAATGAGTAAAAGCAGGCCAACACTTCCCTTAGCCCCATATACCAGACATAAATATTTTCAAACCTCGGGTTCACTTTATACCGCATCTATCGGTAAATATGTAAGAAATCTTAATGAAATTCAGAAAGAATCTTTCTCTATTAACACTATATCCTCTTTTCTTAAATGAATGAAATCACAGCGACACTTTCCTTAGTTTGATATAAAGTTTTGCCAAAACCTGAAGATGCTCATCAAAGTATTTTTTTAATATAAAAAAAATTAAATATTGCGCAGTGATTAGATTCTTTGTTTTGAAAGGTTTAAAAGCAAAGGAAATTTATGAACAATTGTTAGAAGTGTATAAGGATGCCTCATCTTCAAAACGTACCGTTAAAATTTGGGCTGGTGAATTTAAACGTGGTCGTACTAGGCTTGAAGACAATCTACGCGAAGAAGCCGCAACCACACCAGAAATAATTGAACAAGTTCATAAATAGTGAAGAGTTTGACTAAGAGTGAAATTACTAATGCCATGTAATTTACATGGAGAATTACATATGAAAAAGCTGTTTGAAAAGTTAGTGCCGCACACGTTAATATGTCAACAAAAACTGTATCGAAAACAAATTTCTCAGTATAATTTGGAGCGTTTATAGCAGAATAAAACCGATTTCTTGCATCGTTTTATAATTATGGATGAGACTTAGATCTACCACCATGATTCTAAATTGAAACAAGAACGTTTACATTGGACTGAACCTTATTGTTTAGCCCCAAAGCAGGTGGGTCACAATGATCAGCAAAGAAGTTTATGGCATCAGTTTTTTGGAATACAAAAGGAAATTTGTTGATCTATTATTTGCAGAAAGGTAAAACAATCAATTCTGAATATTATTGCAGCGTTTTGAATCAGCTGAATAAAAAATTCGTGAGAAAAGACCTGGTTAACAGCACAAAAAAATAATTTTCCATCAAGACAATGCACCTGTTCCCAAAGGTGTTTTAACAATGACAAAATTCATCTTATTAAATTACGAATTGCTTGAGTATCCACCGTATTCACCAAATTTGGCTCCAATCAACTACTACCTACTAAGAAGCTATTACAGCCGTAGACGAGTATTTTGCAGAGCTTCCGATATTATTGAAACGAACCGCATAACCCATGGAAACCACTTAACTCGGTTGACACTACTGCTTGTGGGGGTAAGTTAACCCAATGGCTTTGGTTTATACTGACCAACATCCAGCGCGTTAGAGACAAGATGATGCTAGGCTCTAATGTGAAAAGCGGACAAAAGAACCAGCGCAATGGCTTTAGATTCAGTCTATATTACCCTGTCGAAAAAGCTGTTTGCGCAGATAATATCACATATTCTTCGATCTGATAAAATTAACATAAAGTGTAGGCATTTTCCGTACCATAAAAAGTCGACCCTTGTAGCTACCCTACTTGTAGTAACCAAGCTTTCGATATAATAATAATAACCCAACGATTACCCTCCTCCCGCCCAACCGACGAGAGGGGCGCAATCCGCATACGTGCGGAATTAGCCGAGTCAGAAAAAACAAGAGAGTTTTTAAATGTTGAGATCTTAAACTGCTCAGGTAAAGACACAAAAATTTTCAACAGCTAAGGTTTAAAGTTACGATATAAGGAATTGTTACAGTTTCATTTATTAAGAGAAAACAATAAAGTCTAAAGCCCTAAACAGGGTATATTAAGTTTGCCACGAAATTTGTAACACCCATAAGGAAACGTCGGAGACCCTATAAAATATATATATAAATGATCAGCATGATGAGCTGAGTTGATTTGGCCTTGTCCGTCTGTCCGTCCGTCTGTATATATGCTGCTCATTTGTCGGAACGGCCGATATCGGACCACTATAGCATATAGCTGCCATACAAACTGAACAATCGGAAGCAAGTCCTTGTATAGGCAACTTTTTTATTTGACTTAATATCTTCACGAAATTTGGCATGAGTTATTCTCAAAGGTAACAATGTAATTCCCGAAGAAATTGTTTTGATCGGATGACTGTAGCATATAGCTGCCATACAAACTGAACGATCGGAATCAAGTGCTTGTATGGAAAACTCTTTCATTTGACGAGGTATCTTCACGAAATTAGGCATGAGTTATTGTTTAAGGCAACAACGTAATCTCCGAAAAACTTGAACAGATCGGATGACTATAACATATAGCTGCCATATTAACTGAACGATCGGAGTAAAGTCCTTGTATGGAAAACTTTTTCATTTGACGAGATACCTTAACGAAATTTGGCATGAGTTATTGTTTAAGGCAACAACGTAATCTCCGAAAAACTTGAACAGATCGGATCGCTATGTCATACAGCTATCATATAAACTGAACGATCGGAGTAAAGTGCCTGCATGGAAAAAAATTTTATTTTTTATTGCCGATTCTTGAAATAAGACCTGAATTAAGTTATTGTAAGGAACATTTGTATCTGTGAAGAGTACAAGTATTATAGCTTGTTTTAATTTTGAAAAGTGAGTCAGATAAGTCAAATGAGCTGGAATGGGAATTAAAATCATGACATATACGGCGGAATGGTTCGTTCAGTTCGAAATTTGATCTACAGGATATTAAATTAATTTTAAACAGGAGAAAAGAACTGCAAATTGTTCCATTTAAGATTTTCACTAAGAATATTATGCCAAGCATTTCCCTACGACTTGAAAGTGTAGGTAGATTTATAAGTTGTAAACAACTAGTGTACGAAGGTAGACACACTAGAATCCCATCGAAAATGACCTAAGGCGAAAAGTAAAAATTGTTTTTGAACAGATTCTAACTTGTCAGAATGGATTTGGTAGCTAGGGTTCCATACAACAGAGCCATATTCCAATATAGGTCTAACCAAAGTTGTATAAAGTGTTTTAGTAATATACGGATCTCTAAATTCTTTAGACCAACGTTTAACAAAACTGAGGACAGCTTTTGCTTTCAAGACCATGGTGTCAATATGAAGACAAATATATATTAAGCTTAGGGTCCATATTAACTCCCAAATCAACATAGTTAAAAACTTGCTCCAGAATATGGTGTTTTATTACATAAGAAGAGGGCTGCACAGATCTACGGGAAAAGCACATCGTCTTACATTTATTCAGATTCAATGGCAAATCATTTCTATCACACCATGCAACCATATTGTTTAAGTCTGTTTGCAACAGACACCTTTCCTCAGTTGAAGTGTATGATTTAAAAAGCTTTACGTCGTCAGCGTATAATAAAATTTTTATAGAATTCAATTACTGAAGAGATATCGTTAATAAACAACAAGAACAGAATCGGGCCAAGATGACTACCTTACGGAACACCTGAAGAAATATTAATTGTATCTGAAGGTGTATCCTCAAATATCACTCGTTGTTTTTATTATAAAGATAGGAAGCTACGCATTAAAGAAATCTTGGCTGAAAGCCCAGCAGATCAAGTTTATGTATGAGAATCGAAAGCTTTGCTATATTCTGTGTATAGGTATAACATCCGTATGCTTATGTTCCCTAAAACCCAATGATACATGGTTTACAAATTCAAGCAAGTTTGTTAGAGTCGATTTCCCTTTACGAAATCCATGCTGAGATGAGGAAATTAACGAAGAAATCGAAAAGGTTGTATGGTTAGTGATGATAGCTTCAAAAAGTTTAGGTATAACTGATCGTTTTGTGATACCTTTATAGTTTTCAATGTTGGACCTAAGTCCACTTTTATGAAAAGGAATTATAAATGACTGTTTCCATACTAAAGGAAATATACCGTGTTTAAGAAAGGAATTAAATATCCTTGTCAAAGGCAAGTAAATACATTTGGCACTTTTTTAGGAAGCATGAGGGTATCATGTCTGAGCCGTAACTAAAAGATGGTTTTAACTTATTTAAATTAAATAGAACGTCTTCTTCAGAAATAATTGGAGCGTTAATTAAAGTATTCGGACAGTAGCTTGACCGGAAAAATTCTGCAAACATATTGGATATAATATCATTGTCACTTGAAATGATAGATTTGTATTTCATCGCGGGCGGAAATTTGGAAATCCAGCGTTTGGTGTTGACGAAATCATAAAACGATGTTGGATTAATTAAAATATTCTTTTTTACTTTATTTAAATAATTATTATATAATTTTTTGGTTAGGTCAAAATATTGTCGACGCAATACAATACATTATTAAAATGTGAGACACTCAATTATATATCAACATTATAATTAGGCCATGTTATTGTAGAAAGTTCTCTATTTAACTTTTTAAAATTAGCTTTTGCAAAGTTAATCCGAGTACAGAAGCTAGAAGTTTGATGATTACAATTCCGTGTATTGTCTATGATAGCGCATATACAATTCGATTTTTAGAAACACTCAATTGAACTAGTAAGGAAGGGCTTAGTTTGGTGGTAACCGAACATTGTATACTCTCGCAATTTGCAAAGTCAGGAAATAATTTCAGGTGTTGACAAAATGTTGCGAAAGAATTTAATATCAATTCAAATTGATGACTAGTGCAGAAAATGATAATAAAAGAAAGGAATTCATAGTAGGTTGAAATCAATCGAAAACGAAAGATAAAATGATAAACATTAAAGTAAAAATATTTAACGGGCGATCTTAGGTCGGGATACAGTACTTGTACATACAATGTATGTATGTACAATATACATGAGACATATTTAATATATTTAAATTTAATTAGTTAGGGAAAATATTTTTTTGTAGAAGATAAAAAACCAAAAAACATGGTTATTTGAATTTTTCACATAAATTTTGACCTACAACATTGTCATACAACTTTTTTTATAGGACTCGTAGTTTTGACGGAAATCGAGGTAAACCATTCCTAACCCTTAAAAATTCAGTCACGTCCCTTCCTTTTCTATTCCCGATATCAAATCGCCCGTAAATTATTTTTCTCTTAATGTTTGTTATTTTATATTTCGTTTCCGATGGGTTTCATTCTACTATGATTTTTTTTTGCTTTCAAAAATTATCTGCCCTGGTCTTTTATGTATATTATGTAGATTCACTGATTTAGTTTCATTGTTACATGTTGCTTCGTTTCTCAAATATTAATTTTAAATCAACATAATTAACTTAAACAAGTAAGGAAGGGCTAAGTTCGGGCGTAAATATGCAATTTTCGTTTATATTTTAAGTAAAAGTAGGAAGCGTTGCATTCATTATTTACAATCACAGGCATGAAAATACACTGTTATTAGAAAGATATTCCTTCTGAATTTCATTAAGATTTCTTAGATATTGATCGTATGTTAGCTAAATGGGGCTAAGGGAGCTATTGACCTGATTTTACCCATTTTTGGCACAATGGCATGCTGTCATCACAAAAATATTGTCCCCGAATTTCAATACAATAACTAACAATTGACTAAAATATTCGGTAAAAAATCAGCTTGAAATGTTATATCCCGATTTCGACCATTTTCGGGCTTAAGATTAAATATTATACCTTAAGGGAACTACTTATGCAAACTATTTGTATTTGATTTGTATACTGGAAGCGAAAGAATCAAATGGAATTTGAATTTGTGTTATAATGGAAGTAGGCGTGGTTGTTGTCCGATTTCTGACTTTCGCAGTATATGTAAGGAATGGTTGGGTAATCTCACATACCAAATTTGGTTGAAATTGGTCGGATAGTTTCTGAGTTATAAGATTTCACCTTAAGGTGGGGGTGCCACGCCTATTGGTCAAATTGTACACCTTTTCCCAATAAGCTCTTCCTCACAATCTTGGTGGTGAAATTTAATCCTTGTAGTGTATTTATGCAGTGAGTTATCGCACTTTTAGTGGTTTTCAACATAATCGTTATATGGGGAGCGGGCGTCGTTATTATCTGATTTTACTCATTTTCATAGCGTATGAAGAAGTGCATAAAATACTTCTTATCAGCAAGATTGTTTAAATTAGCTTCATCGATATGGAAGATGTGTATTTTAAACCTTTTAGGGGCGAAGTCATGCCAACTTTTTAGAAATATTTTAGCCCGCATATGTTCCCAAATCACAGTTATGTATCTTAATTTAGTGCTTACTTACGCCTTTAAATATGTTTTCGTTTAATATAGCTTTGTGGGCGTGGCAGTAGTCCAATTTGCCCATCTGCAATACCGTAGCCAGAAGTAGCAAATTTTTTAAAGATATCTCAATTCTTACACATCTTATAGCTTGCACAAACAGACGTACGGACAGACAGTTACCCGGATTTCAACTTGTCTCGTCAACCTGATAATTTATACATCTAACTCTTTATCTATATTGATTAGTTTTAGATGGTGCAGACAACCGTTAGGTGAACAAAATTATTATACTCTGTGTATCATGTATATATATATACCTGCCAAATCTAAAAAGTGTTATCACCCAAATTTGCACTGGACAAATTCTTTCAATCCGTTTAACGATAGTGGGAAAATAGGTGATAATCGGATGATAACCCCGCCAACTATAATATAATATAACGGTTTTGTTAAAAACTGCTAAAAGAGCGAGATGGTACGAGAGGGCGTTATAGGAGCTGGTGTCAAAATTGTACGATGGGCGTGGCTCTACACTCTTAGGTAAAATCATACTCATAATCCTGAGATATACCTCGGGGATTGACGAAATCGGACTACAACCACGGCTACTACTCATATAACACAACTTCTTTCACATGAGTACAAACACGTCAAGTGGACCCCCCATTTTCCACTTGATCATCGAATTTGAATATGAGTATTTTTTCATAAAGTAGTCATCATGAGCAAGTAATCCCCCGCTTAGTTTTTTTTTTATTTTAATTTTAACAATAATTTTTTTTTAATTGAAAATTTTTACTACTTTTAGTCAAAAAATTAATAATTAGAAAACGATTGGTGATTTTTTAATGAAATTTTCAGGAGTTATAGTTCAAAACTTGTACTTTGAGAAAATATGTATGAATTTAAATAATAATTTTTTTTTTTAAATTGTTAATTAACTTTTAAGTTAAGAAATGAAAATTTTAATGACTTCTCCCTCAAAAAATTAAAATTTTTTTTTTAGTATTTTGCAATAAACATTAAAGTAACGAAATCCGCAAAAAAATTTGACTGATCGCGATTAGATTAAGCAAAAACAATTTTTTATGATGGGCGGTCAGCGCTGCCGGTATAGCGGTTTATGTTTGCGCGGTTCAGCAACGCGACACTTAGAGTGTGTTGCATATTTCATTTGTATGTTGGGATGATGGTCTCACATTTTGCTTGCAGTAAATTAGCATGAATGTGGTAGAACAATATGCATAATACCTACCCGCTTAATAGTTTCAAAGAAATACTTAAGACGGGAATTCCCTAATCCACCAGAATGTATTGAATATTCTTTAAGTATTAAAAATCCATAATTTTTTTACCCCATATTTTTTTCTATTCATTATAAAACATCCAATTAACATTACAATTCTTGTTTTAAATAAAATGATATTCGAAATAAATCCTTTGCGGTTAAAAGAAATAAATATGAAAGCATCTTAATATTTTATGTCCCAGTATCTACAAGTATGTGAACAACAAAGGAATATCTCGAGCCATTCGTAATTTCGTTGATAATTAATCATGAGCCTTTTTAAGAAATGCTGCAATCCATTTAACAAAAAAAATTATAAAAAAGTCATTGAAAACTTAGTTTTAATAACAAATAACCACGCTCATGATTTTAAAGATTTTATTGGGAATTATATGTATGTGCAATTCATGTGAACGGACTATTTATTCAGGCCGAAAACCTGAAATTCTTGGTGAATTATCGGTGAATAAATGTCCAGAAGTCAACAAGCCTGAGAAGTCAAATGATGTTATCGAAGATGACGAAGAAAAAGATCCTACTTTTCATTTGAAACCGGTAGATAACAAATTAAACATTGATAAGGTTAATAAATTTTTAACGAAAATTGGTGAACCTCCAATCAAAGCCAAGAGAGTCTCAAGTAATAAAGAATGTCAAAACGTTTTAACAAATTTTGTGAGTAAATTTACGGATAATATTAACAATGTAAATTGTGAAATTGATCCAAAAGAGCTTTTACTTAATAAAATTCACGTATTGACTACGCTTCCTACAGATTGGTCGATTAAAATAATAAGGAAAGAGTTTAAAGTTTCCAAACGAATGGTAACAACTGCAAAAAAAATACGACAGGAACGAGGATTCGCATCGCAACCTATGATTAAGAGAGGAAAATCTCTAAACATTGAAACCCTTGATCGTATTGAAGCTTTCTATCTATCCAATGATGTCAGCCGCGTAATGCCTGGTATGAAAGATTATGTTTCGGTGATTGAAAATGGGAAGAAAATCCAAAAACAAAAACGATTATTATTATATAATATTCACGAAATACACAAAAAATTTAAAGAAGCTTATCCTGACGAAAAGATTGGACTATCCAAATTTCAAAAACTCCGACCTTGGAAATGTATATCTGCTGGCAAAAGTGGAACTCATAATATGTGTGTGTGTAAAATCCTTCAAAATTTCAAATTGAAGTTAGCTAGATTTAAAAATGAATTAAAACAAGTAAGGAAGACCTAAGTTCGGATGTAACCGAACATTTTATACTCTCGCAAAGTCAAATGGTATACTCGTTTGAGATTTCTTTGTGGATTGGCTGATATTTTCGGTAGAAGGTCAACTATAGGCACTGGGGTCCACATATTTGGTACTTAGGGGCTTGAACAGTTTTGGTTCGATTTAGACAATTTTTGGTCACAACATTGGCATACTTTAAACGTATTGTTCACGCAAAGTTTTACCCCGATATAATCATTGCTACTTGATATGCACAGTGGAAAGTGAAAGAATTAGATGGAATTTAAAATGGTGTTATATGGAAAATAGGCGTGGTTGTAGTCCGATTTTGCCCATTTTCGCACTATAACATAGAAATATGAAAAGAACGTTATGCATCAAACTTGGTTGAAATCGGTTAAGCAGATCCCAAGATATGGGTTTTCAACTAAAAGTGGGCTGTGGCACGCCCACTGTCTAGTTTTGAACGCGGTTCCTATAAAGTCATCTTATACCATCCCAGAGATAAAATTTAATGTCTCTGGCGTGTTTAGTGCTTGATTTATCGCGCTTTTAGTAGTTTTTAACAGTACCGTTATATGGGGAGTGGGCGGAGTTGCCACCCGATTCCAACTATTTTCACACTGTAGGTAGAGGCTCTAAAAACATTTAATTCCAGTGAATTTTGTAGTTATAGCATTAGCGTCTGCAATACCAACCGTCTCACGGTACCAAGAAACATGTCTACCAAGTTTCATTAAGATATCTCAATTTTTACTCAAGTTAGAGCTTGCACGGACGGACAGACGGACGGACGGACAGACAGTCACCCGAATTTCAACTCGTCTTTTCATTCTGATCATTTATATATATATAACCCTATATCTAACTCGATTAGTTTTAGGTGATACAAACAACCATTAGGTGAACAAAACTATTATACTTTGTAGCAACAGGTTGCGAGAGTATAAAAAGAGGGGACAATTATTTCAGAAAGCTAAAATGATTTAAATAAAAGCTCTGTTTGCCAAGAGTCTGCATCATTGTGTTACTTTTCAAAGTGTACTAAGGTCCAGGAAGTGATAGTATTATAAACAAATTGGAACTATTGCTTAATAACCATGAAATAAATGAAATTACATACAGCCAATGGAAAAGTACTGATAGGTAAAGAAATTTTCACTCAAATCTTCTTCTTTTCTTTTAAAATTTTTGTAATTATTGTCATCAAATAATTTTTATATTTACGCCACTAAGTAATTAATATTCTTTATATTTTGTTACGCAATCTACATATTGATAATGAAATTATTAGATTTTGTATGTTTAAATTGTTAATTCTTTTGATTATCCATTTTTTTATTATTATTTAATTCAGTTAATTTATTTTTAATTTTTTTGAACTGAAATCATTGAAGAAACGAAGACAAAAGAAGATTTTCTTAATGATTTAAGACAAAAATGGCCTGAATTGTTGAGACATGATTTTCTTGCACAATCTCAAGCGTCATATTTTACTGACAAGAAAGAATCTGTTGACGATGGAGAATTTATCGCCTTGATTTTTCTGAAAATTATACATATACTGTTCAAAATGCCATCCAATCTCATCATTGGAATACCAGTCTGGCTACAATTCACCCTTACGTTGTGTACTATAGAGAAAATGAAGAAATGAAACATATAAACTACGTTGTAATTTCGGAAAAAGTTAGTCACGACGCGAGCTCAGTTCACCTTTTTATACTCTCGCAACCTGTTGCTACAGAGTATAATAGTTTTGTTCACCTAACGGTCTCTTATATTACCTAAAACTAATCGAGTTAGATATAGGCTTATATATGTATATATAAATGATCAGGATGAAGAGACGAGTTGAAATCCGGGTGACTGTGAGTCCGTCCGTCCGTCTGTGCAAGCTGTAACTTTAGTAAAAATTTAGATACCAAGTTTCATGGTACACATGTTTCTTGGTACCGTGAGACAGTTGGTATTGCAGATGGGCGTAATCGGACCACTGCCACGCCCACAAAACGCCATTAATCAAAAACAAATAACTTGCCATAACTATTTGGTACACAGGATCACATTAGGGAGGGGCATCTGCAGTTAAAACTTTTTTTTTTTTAAGTGGGCGTGGTCCCGCCTCTAATAGGTTTAATGTGCATATCTCCTAAACCGCTAATGCTATAATAACAAAATTCACTAGAAGCAAATGTTTTTAGCACTTCTATTGACGGTGTGAAAATAGTTGAAATCGGGTGGCAACTCCGCCCACTCCCCATATAACGGTACTGTTAAAAACGACTAAAAGCGCGATAAATCCAGCACTAAACACGCCAGAGACATTAAATTTTATCTCTGAGATGGTATAAGATGACTTAATAGGAACCGCGTTCAAAATTAGACCGTGGGCGTGGCACAGCCCACTTTTAGGTGAAAACCCATATCTTGAGATCTGCTTAACCGATTTCAACCAAATTCGGTGCGTAACGTTCTTTTCATGTTTCTATGTAATAGTGCGAAAATGGGAGAAATCAGATTACAACCACGCCTATTTTCCATACGACACCATTTTAAATACCACTTGATTCTTTCACTTCCCACTATGCAAATCAAGCAAAAATGATTATATCGGCGTAAAACTTTGCGTGAATAATACGCTTAAAGTATGCCACCTTGTGACCAAAAATTGTCTAAATCGAACCAAAACTGTTCAAACCCCTAAGTACTAAATATATGGACCCCATTGCCTATAGTTGACCTTCTACCGAAAATATCAGTCAATCCACAAAGAAATCTCAAACGAGTATACCATTTGACTTTGCGAGAGTATAAAATGTTCGGTTACATCCGAACTTAGCCCTTCCTTACTTGTTAATTTTAAAATAATACAATTTATAAAAAATAAGTTTGGAGCGGATAAAATAAAAAAGATTTCCTATTTTTCGGACGGAGCTGCTTCTCAGTACAAAAATAAGTATAATTTTGTGAATTTAATAAATCATAAAAAAGATTTCAACGTGGACGCGGAATGGAATTTTTTTGCTACTTCTCATGGGAAAGGAGCATGTGATGGTTTGGCAGGAAGTTTGAAGAGGTAAGCTTTTCTTGCAAGTCTTCAACGGGAAAGCGATAAGCACATAACCAATGCAACTTCATTATTTGAATGGGGTAAGAATGCATTTAAAAAAATTAACTTTGGTTTTTGCTCTCAAGAAGATCATGACTCCCATGAGAAGATGTTTAAATTACATTATGACCGATGTGTAACCATAAAAAATACACGCCAATATCATCATTACAGAGCTCTTAATAATACATCACTCGAGTGCAAAGTTTTCGCCAAAAACATAACAATCGTTACCAATAAAGTTAAAAAAAAGAAATAAAGCAATACGTATAAGTTATAAGAATTAATTTAAGAATTATTTAACTTTTTTGTTTTTGTTATTTATGGAAAAGTATTTAATTTATTATATTTTATTTGTTGTTAATCATAAAATATCGATATTTTTAATTAAAACATAAGTAACTCTGAAGATAAGTCAATGACTAAGATACTCAAAAATATTCAATTTAAAGAAATTATATTTTTATTATTATTTAGTTCGAATATCATTTTATTTAAAACAAGAATTGTAATGTTAATTGGATGTTTTATAATGAATAGAAAAAAATATGGGGTAAAAAAATTATGGATTTTTAATACTTAAATAATAGGAAATTCCAGTTAAAAATTTGGCCTTGAAATATTAATAGCGGGTATTCAATACATTCTAGTGGATTAGGGAATTCCCGTCTTAAGTATTTCTTTGAAACTATTAAGCGGGTAGGTATTATGCATATTGTTCTACCACATTCATGCTAATTTACTGCAAGCAAAATGTGAGACCATCATCCCAACATACAAATGAAATATGCAACACACTCTAAGTGTCGCGTTGCCGAACCGCACAAACATATACCGCTATACCGGCTGGCATCTTAACTTAAAAGTTAATTAACAATTTGAAAAAAAAAAAATTATTTAAATTTATACATATTTTCTCAAAGTACGAATTTTGAACTATAACTCTTGAAAATTTCATTAAAAAATCACCAATCGTTTTCTAATTATTAATTTTTTAACTAAAAGTAGTAAACATTTTCAATTAAAAAAAATTGTTGTTAAAATTAAAATTTAAAAAAACTGATCGGGAGATTACTTGCTCATTATGACTACTATGAAAAAATACTCACGTTCAAATTCGATGATCAAGTGGAAAACGGGGGGTCCACTTGACGTGTTTTTACCCACATGCTAGTATACAAATGAAGTAGAAATTAATATAACGGAATAAAACTTTGCCCGAATAGTGTCTTTGAAGTATACCACCTTCTGACCAAAAATTGGCCTAATCCAACTGTTTAAGCCCCTATGTACCGAGCATGTGGACCCCAGTGCCTATAGTTGACATTTTACCGAAAATATCGGCCATATAACTGAAATTCGGAGAGAATCCTTACCGTATAATCATATGTTTGAATGTCAAAATTGGGTTGAATCGGGTCAATTCTTCCCTTTGCCCTCATATGCCTAATATAAAGATTTTCTAACTTCCTTTATGCCGCATATATCGGCCAATATGTGAGTTATCTCAATGAAAATAAGAAAACGTGTTTTATTAATAACAGTGTATCTTTGAGCCTAAAATGGATAACACCCGATTTTACTTAGCCCCTATATAACTAATATCAGAATTTTCGAACATCCGGCTGACTTTACTACATATATGTAATGATTTTCGTTTTTCTAAGAAGTTTATTGCCTAGTATGTCGTTCAGTGTGTAAGTTATATATTTAAACAAGTAAGGAAGGGCTAAGTTCGGATGTAACCGAACATTTTATACTCTCGCAAAGTCAAATGGTATACTCGTTTGAGATTTCTTTGTGGATTGACTGATATTTTCGGTAGAAGGTCAACTATAGGCACTGGGGTCCACATATTTAGTACTTAGGGGTTTGAACAGTTTTGGTTCGATTTAGACAAGTTTTGGTCACAACATTGGCATACTTTAAACGTATTGTTCACGCAAAGTTTTACTCCGATATAATCATTGTTACCTGATTTGCATAGTGGAAAGTGAAAGAATCAGATGGAATTGAAAATGGTGTTACATGGGAAGTAAGCGTGGTTGTAATCCGATTTCGCCCATTTTCGCACTATGACATAGAAACATGAAAAGAACGTTACGCACCGAATTTGGTTGAAATCGGTTGAGCAGATCTCAAGATATGGGTTTTCACCTAAAAGTGGGCTGTGCCACGCCCACTGTCTAATTTTGAACGCGGTTCCTATAAAGTCATCCTATGCCATCTCAGAGTTAAATTTAATGTCTCTGGCGTGTTTAGTGCTTCATTTATCGCGCTTTTAGTAGTTTTTAACAGTACCGTTATATGGGGAGTGGGCGGAGTTGCCACCCGATTTCAACTATTTCCACACCGTCAATAGAAGTGCTAAAAGCATTTGCTTCTAGTGAATTTTGTTATTATAGCATTAGCGGTTTAGGAGATATGCACATTAAACCTATTAGAGGCGGGACCACGCCTACTTTTTAAAAAAAGTTTTAACTGCAGATGCCCCTCCCTAATGTGATCATGTGTACCAAATAACAGTCTTGTATCTTATTGCGGAGCTTAGTTATGGCAAGTTATTTGTTTTTGAATAATGGAGTTTTGTGGGCGTGGCAGTGGTCCGATCACGCCCATCTGCAATACCAACCGTCTCACGGTACCAAGAAACATGTCTACCAAGTTTCATAAAGATATCTCAATTTTTACTCAAGTTAGAGCTTGCACGGACGGGCGGACGGACGGACGGACAGACAGTCACCCGGATTTCAACTCGTCTCTTCATCCTGATCATTTATATATATATAACCCTATATCTAACTCGATTAGTTTTAGGTGATACAAACAACCGTTATGTGAACAAAACTATTATACTCTGTAGCAACAGGTTGCGAGAGTATAAAAATTGCTTGAAAATATGTTCTCAAGTATACCTGAACAATGTCCAAATTAATGCATCGGACCGTCCCATTTTCTGCCCCCAATATACCCAATGTAATGATTCCGTGTTTCCACCTGACTTTAAACCGTTCAGGTTGGTCAAAATGTGATATTTAATGAAATGAAAAGTTTTCTTAAAAATTACGTGGTTTGGCGCGGAATTAGAATGGAATTGGTTTATACTTTTGTCTAAACCTCATTTGAATAATATAACAAATTTCGATCCTCTGGTTGACGTTTTGCACATCAACTAAATATATTAAATTTAACCTTTTCGGTCGAGTTGTTATCACATACATATATCTCTTAATGGCGTAATGGCCTTCAATATAAGTCAAGAAGATACCAAATTTGATTGTAGTATATTCACGAATTCTTCGTACAATGAATGTTTAATTCTATCTTTATACTCTCGCAACCTGTTGTTACACAGTATAATAGTTTTGTATTTTTATCACCTAAAACTAATCGAGTTAGTCTAAGATATATGTATATATACATTAGGTGAAAACCCATACAACCACATCTATTTTCCATATAACACGATTTCAAATTCCATCTAATTCTTTCACTTTCCACTATGCAAATCAACCAACAAACGGTAAAACTTTGCGTGAATAATGCGTTTAAAGTAAGCCAATTTGTGACTACAAATTGCCTAAATCGAACCAAAACTGTTCAATCCTCTAGGTACTGAATATGTGGACCCCAGTGCCTATAGTTGACTTTGAACCGAAAATATCGGTCAATGTATAAGATATACTGTATAATATATTTGAAATTCATAAAATAAAATAAATAAATGAAACCCTCGATAATAGTATGTTTTTGTGTCAAAAGTGGGTTGAATCGGATCAATACTTCCTTTAATATAAAATTTTGCCGAAACCTGAAGTAATATCCCGCTTTGATCCTTGCAAGTTGCAAGAGTATAACATGTTCGGTTACATCCGAACTTAGAATTTCCTTACTTGTTTTAATATAAAGTTTTGCCAGCACCTGAAGGAATTTTCTCGGATTTGATCCCGGCAAGTTGCAAGAGTAAGAAATGCTCGGTTACACCCGAACTTAGTCCTTCCTTACCTGTGATTCTTTGATGATATCTTTTGGCGCGACAACACAAGCGCACTTTTGTTTGATAACATTAAAATGTAACAGAGCTACCATCATGGTGTTTTAAAAGATGAATAAATTTGTAGTAATCGATCAGAGGCAAAACGAATCGGAAATATATCTGACAAATAGTAAAGATTGTTAATTATTTCGGAACCATCTATTTGATTATCACTAGCGGACTTATAGATTTGCCGTCTCTAAATTTTGATACTTTATATTCATGTCCGATATCGCACTACTATAGCATGTAGTTGTCATACAAACTAACCGATAAAAATCAAGTTCTTATATGGAATTTTTTGTATTTTTGAAGAGTATTTCGATGCAACCGAAGTTAACGTTTTTTCTTGTTATACCCTGAACAGGGTATATAATATTAAGTGTGCCACGAAGTTTGTAACACCCAGAAGGAAACGTCGGAGACCCTATAAAATGTATACATAAATGATCAGTATGATGAGCTTAGTTGATTTAGCCATGTCCGTCTGTCTGTCCGTCCGTCGGTATATACGCGAACTACACTCTCAGTTTTTGAGATAAAATTTAGCATATATTCTTTTCTCACCAAGAAGCTGATCATTGGTCGAAATGGCCCATATCTGATCAGTATAGCATATAGCTACCATACAGACTGACCGATCGGAATCAAGTGCTTACATGGAACACTTTTTCATTTGACGAGATATCTTCACGAAATTTGGAACGGATCATTATCTAAGGCAACTATAGAATCTCTGAAGAAATTGTCCAGATCGAATTATTATAGCATATTGCTGTCATACAATCTGAACGATCGGAATCAAGTTCTTCTAAGGAACCTTTTGTATTTGTGAAGGGTATTATACCTTCGGTGGAACCGTTTGTTTTTCTTTTACTTCTCTAAACATAAATAAAAATTGTATGAGCGAAATCTGCCGCTCTTCAAAATTTGCCGCCCTAGACTTCAGCCTACTCAGCCTGTTGGTAAATCCGCCACTGTTGATTATATTTTATTGTCAGTAGCTGTACATATATATATTGTATGTATATGCATATGTAACTCTATATTTATCTCGATTATTTTTATGGTAGATGTTTTAAACAATCGGTAGGTGAACTAAACTATTATGATAGGTGCAGCATGTTGCAAGAGTATAAAATTACTGCGATTTGCTTAGTTATATTATATAACGGACGGGCTCAAACGAAAAATATAGTAGCAGTTTCTCACAACTTTTTGTACAAAGATATGATTTGCAAATATACTTAAGTGTAGGTTAAATATATATGTATATATAATATATTGCAATGTGAAAGAGCATACCTCAAATGTGTCTGTGCATACGCTGCATGCAAGTATATAAAGTATGTACAGTGGATAAGCATTATCATTTGTTCAAATGTCAACAACCACCTCTCTCTGTCATAAGAGCATTTGTTAAGCGTCTATATATATATATATATAAACGTATGTGTACATTCTCTCTCTCCCTTTTCCGCTTTCTGTGAAAAGTGAGGCAAAATAAAATGGTATACACTTTTTAGTCCAACGCTCGCTCCTCCTTTATGGGTGTGGCCTAACGCTGAGTTCAATTTTTTTATTAAGATTAATAATTGTACATCTTTCAATGAAAATTGGGTTCAATAGTATAATATAGAAAAGCAAAAGTCGATTTGGTTCTTATACATACATATACGTACAGAGTTATACTTAATAAATTAACTTACAGTATGGACAAATGACTAATTTTACGTAAGCATTGCACCATGTAGATATACATATGTAGGTATACGTGCAAAATATTTATCAGTCTCAGCTAAAAGTAAAACAGAAGATGTTGATCTACAATTCTGTGTTATATCGTTTTGGTCTTATGTCACGGAGTTTGGTCTTCCAATGTTTTGATATCTACAATACAAAATGCGAGCCTATCATTTATGTGCTCTGACTTCTACCAACATACAAATATTCCCTTCTTTCTAAGCCAGGGCCATAGAGAGAAAATTGAGACATACATATATCCTCCTCAGGCCCCCGTATATTTATTTATATTATATATGTATATATATTTTGAGAAAAAATTTGTTTAATTTTACCATATGAGAGGTCTCCATCACAGATCTTAGCCTATAGTGAAGTGCCATCGTTGTCTAATTCTTATCATACATAGGTAGGCAAAGTACACACATCCTTAAACCGCATATTCCAAACAACATACTTTTTGAAGTACCGTTTCTGGACTCACCTACTCAGAGGATCCTTCTCTCGAGATTGAGCAGTAGAAGGCATATGAAAATAATTTTGTTGATTGCGAAATTGTAGACAATTTTACATTTAACAAGTAAGGAAGAACTAAGTTCGGATGTAACCGAACAGTTTTAGTTCAATTTAGATATATGGGAAATAGGCGTGGTTGTAATCCGATCTCGCCCATTTTCGTATTATTACAAAGAAATATAAGAAGAATATTATGTACCGAATTTGGTTGAAATCGGTTAAGCAGATCCCAAGATATGGGTTTTCACCTAAAAGTGGGCGGCGCCACTCCTACTATCTAATTTTGAACGTGGTTCCTATAAAATCATCCCAAAAATTAAATTTAATGCCTCTGGCTTGTTTAGTGCTTGATTTATCGCGCTTTTAGTAGTTTTTAACAGTAACGTTATACGGGGAGTGGGCGGGGTTGTCACCCGATTCCACCCATTTTCCCACCGTCGATAGAGATGCTAAAAAAATTTGTCCCAGTGAATTTTGTTATTATAGCTTCAGTGGTATAGAAAATATGCACATTAAACCTATAAGCGGGCGGGACTACGCTCACTTAAAAAAAAATTAAACTTCAGATGCCCCTCCTTAATTTGATCCTGTATATCAAATAAAAGTCTTGTATCTTGTTGTGGAGCTTCGTTAGGGCTATTTATTTGTTTTTGATTAATGGCGTTTTGTGTCGGTGGCAGTGGTCCGATTATGCCCATATACAATACCAACCGTCTTACGGTACCAAGAAACATGTGTACCATGAAACTTGGTATCTAAATTTTTACTAAAGTTACAGCTTGCACAGACGGACGGACGGACTCACAGTCACCCGGATTTCAACTCGTCTCTTCATCCTGATCATTTATATATACATATATAAGCCTATATCTAACTCGATTAGTTTTAGGTAATATAAGAGACCGTTAGGTGAACAAAACTATTATACTCTGTAGCAACAAGTTGCGAGAGTATAAAAATTTACTTACACATTTGTATATAAGTATATATATACCATGTGTAAATATGCATGTATACATACATTAGTTCTTAATTATACTATGAAATTTTATTAAATTTATGAATTATGTCTTTGTGGATAAATTTAAAAAAAATGCTGACTATAACAATAAAATAGAAATTAAGGAAGTTATCTTGTTGACTATATATACTTGTATATAGGGTACAAAATAGAAATTAAAAAATATGTTGTTATTTCAAATGATTATATTGCCTTTCGTCGTTTCGATATTACAAATTATTGATATTCCAGTACACAAATACATACATACAAGTACAATGTGTGTACATGTGTGTTGCATAGATAAATAAAACAGAGCAAAAGAAGATTGATATAATCAGGTTATAGTTGCTTTATTCTTAATGGAATATAAAACGTTGGTATATATGTATCCGAAATAGGACGAGAATGAGTTGGGTTCGCACTTTTGTTTGTACAAGTATACATACGTGTATAGATTTATATACACATTTCCATTATTTTATTTAAATCAATATAAGTCTGTATATTTTTACGCATATATCTACAGAGATATCTACAGACACATTGTTAAAGAATGATGGTTGTTTATTGGAGATTGTGGCTTGGCTTACTACATACACCAAAAAGTAAAGATACAAAACTCGGCGTCAAGAAGAACGAATCAAAGGAAGCACGAAACTCGATGCAATACGCATAGTTGACAATTGCTGACATCAGTGGGTTGCACTTTCGAATTTTTTACGTATTCTGGCTACACCTATATATGTACATTCAAAGGTATGTGATATATATAGAATTCTATGAATGCGTGCCTGTATATGTACATTTAACATTGCAGTGAAATCGAGTAGTATGAGCCTAAACAAACTAGTCAATCGCCTGACTTTTTTCCATACAAACACCTGTTCTTCAAAACACTACTATCTGAGATTAGTCAGATTCCGGTTAGTCTCCATATATGTACGATACATTTATACTACTATAAAATATAAATGAAACAAGTAAGGAAGGGCTAAGTTCGGATGTAACCGAACATTTTATACTCTCGCAAAGTCAAATAGTATACTCGTTTGAGATTTCTTTGTGGATTGACTGATATTTTCGGTAGAAGGTCAACTATAGGCACTGGGGTCCACATATTTAGTACTTAGGGGCTTAAACAGTTTTGGTTCGATTTAGACAATTTTTGGCCACAAGGTGGCATACTTTAATCGCATTATTCACGCAAAGTTTTATTCCGATACAGTCATTGTTGCCTGATTTGCATAGTGGAAAGTGAAATAATCAGATGGAATTTAAAATGGTGTTATATGGAAAGTAGGCGTGGTTGTAGTCCGATTTCGCCCATTTTTGCACTGTGACATAGAAACATGAAAAGAACGTTATGCACTGAATTTGGTTGAAATCGGTTAAGCAGATCTCAAGATATGGGTTTTCACCTAAAAGTGGGCTGTGCCACGCCCACTGTCTAATTTTGAACGCGGTTCCTATAAAGTCATCTCATACCATCCCAGAGATAAAATTTAATGACTCTGGCGTGTTTAGTGCTTGATTTATCGCGCTTTTAGTAGTTTTTAACAGTACCGTTATATGGGGAGTGGGCGGAGTTGTCACCCGATTTCAACTATTTTCACACCGTCAATAGAAGTGCTAAAAATATTTGCTTCCAGTGAATTTTGTTATTATAGCATTAGCGGTTTAGGAGATATGCACATTAAACCTATTAGAGGCGGGACCACGCCCACTTTTAAAAAAAAAATTTTAACTGCAGATGCCCCTCCCTAATGTGATCCTGTGTACCAAATAACAGTCTTGTATCTTATTGCGGAGCTTAGTTATGGCAAGTTATTTGTTTTTGATTAATGGCGTTTTGTGGGCGTGGCAGTGGTCCGATTACGCCCATCTGCAATACCAACCGTCTCACAGTACCATGAAACATGTCTACCAAGTTTCATAAAGATATCTCAATTTTTACTCAAGTTAGAGCTTGCACGGACGGACGGACAGACGGACGGACAGACAGTCACCCGGATTTCAACTCGTCTCTTCATCCTGATCATTTATATATATATAACCCTATATCTAACTCGATTAGTTTTAGGTGATACAAACAACCGTTAGGTGAACAAAACTATTATACTCTGTAGCAACAGGTTGCGAGAGTATAAAAATCTCCAATTTTGGTCGAAAAAAACATGAATAAAATAAAGTAAATTTCTGAACAAACTGTAAAAACGATTTTATTAAATGTAACCCGGGTTACAAATTTTTTAATACAAAATTGGAATAAAAGTTATATTTTCAACAAGTTTGGGATTAAAAACTGAAAATAATTTTTTTTATTTGAATGTGCAAGTTTGGCGATCAGTGCTCTAGAGTGCTGAAGATGATGGATCTGTGCAACCCCTAGTACGCAAACGCCAACAAATATTAATTCCAAAACAATTTCTTTTTCCTATTTAGAAAATCCCGGTATTTGGGATTACAAAATAAATAAAAAATTAATTCAAATGATATTACAATTATTTTTTTAATGCATTATTTGCAACCCTGAATCTAATTTAGATTTTCTCAATCCTATATGTTCTAACTTTTATTAACATTTTCCAAATAAATTCATAAATATTATAAAATGTATAAAACTTAATTCAGGGAACCAATTTGGAACCTGAATATAGCTCCTTTAAATCGGAGAAACTAATAAAGTAAATACTAATAAACGAATTCACTTTAATTGGTATAAAGCTGATTCTTTTCTGATTAGTTCAATTTCAACAGGATATTTGCGTAGAAATCTAGTATATATTGTGATTATGATGCCTCGTTGAAGGGCATGTACATATTCATACATTAAAAATGGGCACTAATACCAACAAAACGAGTGATGCTCAGCCCCCTTTTGGATGTCCGTGTTGGCGAAGGTGGTGGCAATAGCGTATATATAATTCCTGCTGTATTACTGGTGATTGCGTGTTACGGTTTTTCGGGGTTGCAGACACATGTCCTTTCTGCTTCTGTCATGGTATTATGATAAATCTCAAACAGAAAGCCGAAGAGCGAACATCGTGAAATTGTAACCATTGCGATTTTGTATAGTGATATTACTCATGATTCTGGTCCTAAACATCGAAATACAATTGACCAAAGGAAATCACATAACCTATAGTGATACCGTAGCAGTTTAACGGCGTAGAAAAGTGAAAGCTGTGCAATTAATGTTAACGTTGCAATGAATTCATTGCTAATAGAAGGAGTTTAATAATATTATTTAACAATTCTTTAATATAATTATAATATAAGTGAATAAAAAACAGCTACATATAATACATAAATACCTATACAAATTTAAGGGCATAAAATCTGCCTCGCTGATTTTACCAAGTATATTAATAAGTTAAACAGTGAAGTTAAAATGAATAAAAATGAGCATTCTCCCGGAAGATGCACTGCACCGCAAGGTATGCTATATCAATATATATATATGTGCAAATTTGTGTGTGTAGAATTTACTTAATAATAATTGTTCGGTTATGGCAAAGACCAATAACAATTTAAGCTTTTGCAAATATTATTAAATATTCTCGATTAAAACAAATGATTTATAAAACTAAGATGTGAATGTGGGCCCATTTTAAGACATACGATCCTTTCTATAAAAATTACATAAAAAGATAAAACATATAAAAAATTCATGAAATAAAATATAGATTGGAAAATATCAATATGCTAAAGATTTATTCTTCTTCGGTACTTACTTAAAAGTTGGGAAACTGTCACCGCCAGTTTTGAATTTATCATAATTTATGATTGTGAATGGTTTTGACAGCATATAATGCTACATCGGAACAATTGGGTTCATGCCTTTGAAATATTTTTTTTGACTTCAGTGCCGATGGTTGGATTTATTATCAAAAATATCGATCCATCTGAGAGATATTTTTATGAAATTAAAAGGAGACCTTTTCCTGATAGTAATGTACCCTGGTTGTAATATAATATTATATACTCAAATACCCTCAATATGCATGATATTTTAACAAAATTTAGTGCGTATATAATCTTCGACATACTGTGGTTTGATAGCAAAATTGGGTGAAATGGATTCATGAATTACTCCGGAACTCGTATACTATTCATATATAACCAATAAGCGGCTTTCCGACTTTTCATATGATTTTATACTGTATATATATATATGTCAGCGAATAATAATAGTAAAATCGATTCGGACTTTGGTCTAGCCATCTGAGTGGCTTTATTCTCATACGACTAATATATTGAATTTCGTCCCTTCAGTTGAGTTTATAAACTGGCTTTATGATTCTGGCAATAGTAGAAAAATTAATGCTAAACAAGTAAGGAAGGGCTAAGTTCGGATGTAACCGAACATTTTATACTCTCGCAAAGTCAAATGGTATACTCGTTTGAGATTTCTTTGTGGATTGACTGATATTTTCGGTAGAAGGTCAACTATAGGCACTGGTGGCAACATATTTAGTACTTAGGGGCTTGAACAGTTTTGGTTCGATTTGGACAATTTTTGGTCACAAGGTGGCATACCTTAAACGTATTATTTACGCAAAGTTTTACCCCGATATAATCATTGTTGCTTGATATGCATAGTGGAAAGTGAAAGAATCAGATGGAATTGAAAATGGTGTTATATGGGAAATAGGCGTGGTTGTAGTCCGATTTCGCCCGCACTATAACATAAAAATATGAAAAGAACGTTATGCACCAAATTTGGTTGAAATCGGTTAAGCAGATCCCATGATATGGGTTTTTACCTAAAAGTGGGCGGTGTCACGCCCACTGTCTAATATTGAACGCGGTTCCTATAAAGTCATCTCATACCATCCCAGAGATAAAATTTAATGTCTTTGGCGTGTTTAGCGCTTGGTTTACCGCGTTTTTAGTATTTTTTAACAGTACCGTTATATGGGGAGTGGGCGGAATTGCCACCCGATTTCAAATATTTTCACACTGTAGGTAGAGGTTCTAAAAACATTTGCTTTCAGTGAATTTTGTTATTATAGCATTAGCGGTTTAGGAAATATGCACATTAAACCTATTATGGGCGGGACCACGCCCACTTTAAAAAAATTTTTAACTGCAGATGCCCCTCTCTAATGTGATCCTGTGTACCAAATAACAGTCTTGTAACTTATTGCTGAGCTTAGTTATGGCAATTTATTTGTTTTTGATTAATGGCGTTTTGTGGGCGTGGCAGTGGTCCGATTACGCCCATCTGCAATACCAATCGTCTCACGGCACCAAGAAACATGTTTATCAAGTTTCATAAAGATATCTCAATTTTTACTCAAGGTAGAGCTTGCACGGACGGACGGACGGACAGACAGACGGACGGACGGACAGACAGTCATCCGGATTTCAACTCGTCTCTTCATCCTGATCATTTATATATACATAACCCTGTTTCTAACTCGATTAGTTTTAGGTGATACAAACAACCGTTAGGTGAACAAAACTATTATACTCTGTAGCAACAGGTTTCGAGAGTATAAAAATACTATTGCTTCGTTGATTATCGTTGGTAATTATGACAAATGAACGTTGATATTCATACGATAAAAGATGGTGCTTTTGTAAGTTTTAGTTATTTGTCGTTTTTTAATTGCATCATCAGAATATAAAACATTTTAAAAATAATATTACTCACAACTTTAAGCAAAAGTGAAAATAAAAGTTTTTGAAAAGATTAGTGTTTAATAACACAAAGTAAAGAAACAATAACAAGTTGAGTTGTTAAGAGTTTTCTGACTAACTTTATAGTAAGCCATTTTCTAACCAATATCGTTTATTATGTATTCAGTTTAAAATATATAATAATTAGTATCTTGTTTATTGACATTTTCAAAAAATTTTCATCCGAGATAGCCCAAAGTCATTTCCAAAATCCTTCCATTTTTCAATTTTTAGAGAGTTTATTGGTCTATAAATTGATATTTTTATACTCTTGCAACATGTAGCAAAAAGATAGTTTTGTTCACCTAATGGTTGTTTGTATAACTTTAAACTAATGGTGATTGATATAGAGTTATCTATACTATATATAACAAGTAACAACGGCCTAACCGAAATATTTATATTGTAACGGTATAAAGGTCCCAATTTAATAGTTTACTTTATTTCCGCTTATCTTTATTTCTAATTCAAACCACTAAACGCTTTATTGCTCATATTTTATTCACATATACATCTATTACTTTATTACACGCTAGAACTCTAACTAGAACTGAGTTTGCTGCACAATCCTGCAGCCCTTATTTCGTAGATATTTAAATTCGAACATTCTGGCAACTACGAATGTCATAATCATATGTAGTATATGGGCATTAAATTGTAGTATATCCAATATTATACGTTCACTTAATACGTTCACATATACCTAAATATTGACCGATATATGATGTACAAAGTCAACTGAAAACCATTATTTTAGGTAGTATTTAACCCCATTTTTGCCAAAAAGGTATGCTGTTTTCTCAAAATATTCTTTCCGAATTTCATATTGAAAGATATTTTCGGTAAAAAGTGTTCACATTTTCGGTATCTGGGCACTAAAGCGAAGTTTTATTACGATGACGTAATTGACATTGAATTTAAAATTGTTATATAATATATTGGAAGTAGAGATGGCTATAGTCGGATTTCGCCCATTTTCACAGCGTGAAACAGGAATGTCTGGATAATGTTATGCTAAATAATTGGTTAAAATTGGTTGAGAAGTTCCTGAGATATATGATTTGACTTAAAGGTGGGCCAGCTTTTTTTCCAATTTTGATACCGGCTTTTATGAAGCTCTTCTCTTACGATGGGGAATTTAATGCTTATGACGTATTGATTTATACACTTGTCGCACTTTTAGTAGTTTTTTTTTATATGGGAGTCGGCGAACTTAGCCCTTTATTATTTGTTTCCAAATTAAACTACTCACCACAAGTACATTGTCAAAAGTAACCGGTTATTAAATAAGCAATAGTTAAATATAGGAAAAAAAGTTTCAAGTCGACGTTAACAGCTAATTGATTTAATCGAAGTGTATTCATCAAAGTGAAATAAGTATATGACATTTAATTTTTCTTAACGCTTATTTGATATTTTTTTTTTGTTTGTCATTGATTTAACCCTAATTTTCATCCAAAAAATTAAAATTTGGAAATTCAAAAGTAAACAAATTTCAAAATGAAACAAAATATTTTTTATACTATCGCAACATGTTGCACAGAGTATAATAGTTTTTCAAATAAATAAATGTGAACAACGACAACGTTTGCAGGGATAGAAATTTGGTAGACATAGTTTTTGATAAATGCGAAGATATTGCTCTTGAGGATAATGTCAAGAAAGTTTTTTAGGTGCAGGTTACATTTTCGAATCAAGCATTTGAATACAAATTTGAAAAATAAACAGTTGCATCAAAAATATCCCAACGACAAAGAAATGTTTTATACATTTTCTTGAGAATACACTATTAGAAACAAAACTATTCATTTATATGATCTATGCTTTTGAATGAACTATATTAAAAATTATAATCTATACTAATATAATTTAAAGAGTCGGATACGTATACAGTTTCTAATGGTTTGGCGGGATACAGGTAACTACGTATGTATGGTATATAGTTAACATACATTAATATAGTAGTTTTAATATTTGTGACTAATGTTACATTTATACACGTATATTATTATTTGTTAAATATTATAAGTGGGACTTTAACAATGTTGTTGCTTGGTGTGATGGAAATGATTTGCCATTCAATCTCAATAAATGTAAGACGATGTGTTTTTCCCGTAGATCTGTGCGCCCCGTTCCTTATGTAATACAGCACCATAGTCTAAAGCAAGTTTTTAACTATGTTGATTTGGGTGTTAATATGGACCCTAAGCTTAATTTTAGTCTTTATATTGTGCCATGACATTGAAAGGGGACCTCAGTTTTGTTAAACGTTGGATCACTTTTTACAACTTTGGTTAGACCTACTTATATTGGAATATGGCTCTGTTGTATGGAACCCTAGCTACCAAGTAAATTCTGACAAGTTAGAGTCTGTTCTGTTTTAGATCTCAACACTTGAAGATCTTGCCTTTTCTGACTTGGCTAATTTCGCCCGTATGCGCGCAATTCGCTTGCGTCGGTTAGGCGGGAGGAGGGTAATCGTTGGGTTATTAATACACAATTACAGACGGCTTAATATAAACAAATAAATGAATTGTTTACTATACTATTATCAAGAAAGCGTAAGTCAAATACTTATTTCACATTGTTGAATACACTTTGGTACATAGTAGTGTATGCATTTTGAAGTTCTCGGTAATGAAAACATGTTTAAACGAGGTAGATATAAATACCATATGTATATCGTAATATATAATAATAATAAGGAGGAGGCTGATTTTTAGTTGTCTCAAGAGGGTAATTCTATTACTTCCTTTGTATTAAAGCTGTTACCGCTTCTGGCAACCATTTTTGAGCGTTACTTGCGTTAGTTTCATTTCCAAATGCAATCTTTTTAAACCGGGGGTCTAAGAAAGTCGATTTGGCACATATCTTATTTGACTCTAATTGCCCAAGTTGTCGCGAAATAACTTGCAACAAACTACTTTTTAAGAATTCTCCCTCCGTAATATTCATTTGCTGGGATATTATTGGAACAACCAGTGACATCGTTGGATAGTTGTGCGGTGAAAGTTCTGTTGTCATATGCTCTATCGACTTCAATACGTTGATAGAATTACATAATATTTTCAACTCTGATGCATTCAAAAAATTCGGTGCATTTGGTAAAGAAGTTATTACAGCAGAGTGCGGTTCTTTTATCAATCATATACGTTCCATCATGAGAAGGCCACAATTCCATCTAGTAGCAACATATTGCTTCATCTTAGGATCAGCCACACCCATTTGCCTTTGCATGCTTTTAAGTTTTTCTGCTGCTTGAGAGCTATGATTTAAATATATTACTATAGCTCTGCATTACGTTATAAGCTCTGAAATCTGAGGAACAGCCTTTATGGCATCAACAACGCATACATTTAGGGTGTGAGCCACACATGGGTGGTGGAGTTTTTGTAAAATATCACTTATCGCTTTTTTGATATTAATTTTATTTTCCCAAAAAAAAAGGTTTGGCTGTTAGAAGTCTACATATCTGTTGATATAAAATTTAATGTTCTTGGCGCATTTAGGTATTGGTTTTAAGGAGTTGTTAACGAAACCGTTATATGGGAGGGCATTTTATAGGTTTTCGATTAATGGCGTTTTGTGGGCGTGGCTGTGGTCCAATTACATCCATACACGAACAAGGTCTAAACCAACTCATTACATCTTCAGCACTAAAGCACATAATATTTAAGAAAGCTTGTCCACTTAATTTCATTAAAATGTCACAAATTTTGACCAACCTAAACGATTTAAAATCATCATTTATCAGTGAAAACTCGGAAATTAATGTAAAATATGGGATATATTGTGGGCAGAAAAATTCTTTGGCTAATTGCACTAAGTTTTTACATCTCTGACGTATACTCGTGCACATATTTTTAGGCAATTTAAAAATATATAACACAGTACTGTTAGTGCGATTCGTTTTACCATATATGCGGCTTAGTTATGGCACTTTACACGTTTTTGATTGGTGTCATTTTGTGAGAGTGAAATTAGTCCGATTAATCCATCTACGATACCACATTGTCTTTGAAATATCACATAGGTACGTATATTGACCAACGTAAGCGGCTTAAAGTCAGTTAGAAAGTCGGAAATAATTATATCGGTGTATGTTATTTAGGCTAGGAGAACGAGGACTGATTGCGTTAACGTGTGACATTACTGAAGATCTTCGGGAACGTATTTCCATGCAATTTTATGAAGCGAACACACACACTGACTCACATATACGATAATCGTTGACCAACAATTATGCTGCGATTTTGACAATTTTCAAACTTGAGATGGCATACCTTGAAGTCACTATTTGTACAAAGTTTTATTGGTGCTTGATTTGGATACTGTAAATTGAAAGAATCATATGAAATTTAGACTATTCTTATATAAGTGGTTGGTTGAAATTACTTGTAGTCAAGCTGCTCCGGAGATACGGAATTTCACCGAGGGCGTTGGCAAGCCTGTTGCCATCGCACTTTTAGTAGTTTTCGACATAACCGTTATATGGGTCAGGGTTATCATCCGATTTCACTAAAGGCATAGAAAATGATTTTATAAATGCATGAAATTAAATTATATTTAAAAAATATAAATTTTACACTTTTTTATATAATGTATGATGTTAATTAGTTATTAATTGAATGTTCATCACAAACTGGCTGTTGACAATTACGAGGGTTGCCTTTTATATGAAGGGATTAGAGAACAAAAAAATATTAATCAACGAAAATCGCTTTATTGCTTTTCAAAATATTCTGCATTAAAATCTATACATACATCAGGTGTTGAAAAACGTTGACCTCTTAGTTTATTTATTTCGTACGCAAATAAATAGAAGTCATACGATGACTCATCAAATCGATGTTTTAAGTGCTCAAAAATGCAGTTGTTTCGGTCGATGTGTGAGAGCTCGCATTGCCATGGGGAAAAGTGATTTCTTGACGACTGGAAAACAAATGATTGTTTACCACTCAGGACTTAATGTTCTGCGTTGTTCTGGTGGTATGGTTATCACTGCTGTTTACTTTCGGGCTCATACGCGTAAATCCACGATTCAACACCTGTCACGATGACGTGTTTTAAAGCATCGCTATCATATTTTTTTTTTAATTTCTCTAGACTAATCGACATTAGCCTTTGTTTGAGCCATTGACAAATTGTGTGGGATCCAACGTGAATAATTTTTTTGTACTATCAAATGTTCATGCAATATTGAATGTATGCTATAGTTTTCTCAATCTCACTATGACGATCTTGCAATATCAGTTTGAGCGCAACATCAATAGTTTCCGGAACAATAACTGATTTCGGACGACCGTCATGAAATTCGTCTTAGATTTATCTACGACCTCGATTGAATTCACTATACCATCGATAAACACTGGTCCTTGATAAAGCTTTCTCGCCAAAAATTTAATGAGGTATATCGCAATTTAAATAAATTTTTTGACCGAGATGAATATCTTAAGTTACTGTAAACAACACAAATAGCGCTAGTATGTCAAAACTTTCTGAGTATATATAACATGATAAATGTCAAACTTTACGGTAAAGTTATGAGTTGCCAGATTGCAACACTATGGTTGCCAAATCCCAAAATATATAAAGGCAACCTGCGTATTACAACCCTTGCGGGTCCTTTGTTATCTCTTTATTGGTAATGCAATGCACATATGGCAAGGTGTTGTGACTTGTATCGTTCTAGTTTTATCTACATCGCCCAAAACACTAACTATTCCAATATTCGTAGTAAAATGTCGCCTCACTTGAGGGAACGCTGTGCGTTGTTTTATCATTGGTAGACGTTTTTCTGGCTATTATTTTATTATTTTTATAATAAATTAGATATGATGCCAGTGACGAAATGTCTAGCAAGTTGAAAATCAATGCCATTGGCCACCTCTAGATCGTCGACTTATGTATGTATCTTCGAACCATTTCATCCATAGTATCAACGCCAGTTATATTGATTATTTATAGTGTATTCAACAAGATGAAATTAGTATATGACATTTAATTTTTATTTACGCTTATTTTTCTTTATGCCTATTTGATATGTATGTTGTCATTGAGTGGTGTGCCACTCAGTTTGTCATCGAGAATACATATGTATGTTATGTATGTAGGCTACATTTTAAGGCGGAGGAAATTAAAGAATCTCCCCTTAAAAGAAGACGACTAACCCCGATGCAGTATCTTCATTAACATAACTTTCCACTCTTAAAGAAAACAAGTAAGAAACCCTCATCTTCTGATAAATAAAAATTTTAAGTTTTTACCATTGATTAGCCCACAAAACAAAATAATGTTTTATACACTTACTTGAGAATACCATGAATACACTATTAGAAATTTAGTTTTTGATTTATATGATCTATGCTTTTGAATGAATGTATCAAAAAATTATAATAACTATTATAATTTAAAGAGTCGGTTAAACATCTGTATACAGTTTCTAATAGTTTGGCATGATACTGGTAACTCCGTATGTACAAGTACAAGTACATATATAATTATAATTGTCCCTTTTTCTATTACGTATCTATTTATCATATGTATATATGTATGTTACATAAATCTTCATATTGTTTAAGATAAGAAAAAACACAGATGATTGATACAAACAAATTAATGCATTTTTTACTATTTTATTGTCAAATAAGCGTAAGTCAAATACTTATGTCACTTTGTTGAATACACTTTGTAATAACACAGCTCTATAAAAATAAAATTTTTTTGTTGCTCCAGATATCTTAGTATATTTTGATGCTTTGCAGATTACGAATTTATTCATAAAACTATTGAATATGCTCTTGCTCTTAAAATGTTTGCATATTTTATTTTTTGATGAATTATCGGCTTGTTATCAATAAAATTGATTTTTTCAGTCATGATTAGGGTTCTGGCATTTTCCCCGCATACAAACATCACATGATCTCCACTATCAGCTCTCTATGCGGAAAGCTTTAGTGACATTTGTAGAAAATTTCCGAACTTAGTATGGAAAAGCTGAAAGGTGGAATATTTGATACAGTAAAGAAATAAAAGATACAGATTTTGTCAAATTTATGACTGTTCTGGAAATTGAATAGTGTAAAATTTTTTGTTGGTAGTCAAAAATTTCCTAGGCAACCATTAAGTACCAAATTATGAAGAAATTATTTAAAATATACTGACAAACTGTCAGACTATAGGAGCAAATTTGAGTATCAAATTAGACTATCTCCGTAATCATCTGCATACATTTTTGGAAAAATTTGGAAATTATAGTAAGGAACAGAGAGAAAGGTTCAACCAGGATATAAAAGTGATGGAAAAATGGTATCAAGGCTGTTGAGATCGTCATATGATAGCAGATTACTGCTAGTCCTTAAAAAGTTAATGTCACCAGGAAAATTATAAAAGAAAACCTCATAAAAGGTTTTATTGAAATATGGTATAACTCGTGTTTTCGACATTTTTCTTTCTGTTTACTTAAAATATGTTATTTGGCTTCATGTTTTTTGATTTTTGTAGTGCAAAATGGAAATCAAGATTTTAAATTTAACGAGAGCAAATCTTACCAAATTATTGATAGTTTCATGAACCTTGGGCACAAATATATCCAAAACCGATCTTATATCTAAGGCAACAAAGCCACTGTAGTTTATCATATCTGGATTTCGTCTGGTATCATCAACTGATTCATCTGAATTTATTGTCGATAATACAATGACATTTTTTTAGGTACAAAAGAACACATGGTCACCTTTTCGTGAAATCCAATAACAGATGAATATTGCTCTATTGTCATATTTGCTGCCATAACACAAGGAATGTATGGTTTATTTTTTTTTTGTTATTATTGGACCAACAATGATAAGATTCCATAATTTATACAGATATTCCTGCCACTTCCTCGGTACCGATTCGCTGATTGCTGCATTACTCTTTCATCCTGACTTTTTAGGCGAGTGCTATTTGTTTCATCAGTGTATATAATAAGGTTCAAATTTTGATTGAAATTGAAGTTTGTATACCTAGGGTAGATTTGAATTCAGCTTTGTCCACATATCACGGATTGGAGTTGCCTTATCTTCTTTTTTCCGTTGACTTCGAGAGTTATCGAACATTAAAAAGCGTATAATATTTTGGAATATATAATATTTACTTCTATTGTTGCGCGATACAGTGAATAAGAATTAGAATCACACATATCAAAAGAGTGATCAGTAACAGATTATTTTTCATTCTTTCCGAAAATACTATAGTAGTGGTAGTAGTTTCCTTGGATAATAATCCATGCCAAATTTCTTGAAGATATCTCGCCAAATAAAAAAATTTGTTAGTAGAGGGACATCCAGTTGATCGCTCCGTTTGTATGGCAGCTATATGCTATAGTGGTCCGATATCGGGCCGGTTGCGACATATGAGAAGCATCTTGAAGAGAAAGGTCGTGTGCAAACGACTATCTCAAAGTGTTCACAGTTCGATATCTCAAAAACTGAGTTACTACATGCGGACGTACGGACAGAAGGACATGGTTAAATTAACTCATACATTTTTGAGGGTATCCGACGTTTCCTTCCGGGTGTTACAAACATTGTGGCAAGCTTAATATACCCTGTTCAAAACACTCTTTAAAGCACTTTAAACTAAAAAGTAAAGAATTATTCCTAATATAAACTGACACTAATACTGACCGAAAGTTGTGCCATATGTTTTGCATATCAAGCTTACACTTTTCTCACAATAATACAAGTATTTTCGGTCAATATTATTGTCAGTTCAAAGAGGTTAGGTGTGTTTTAGAGTTTCAAAAAAAGGGCAGTTTCACTTTTTTTAATATATACGAGCACATATTTTATTTAAAAAATTCAGAATATCAAAGATACATATTTAAACTATATTTTGGGAAACTGTTATTTAAAGATTCCGAAATCTCAGCCTTTGGTACCTCATCGTCTTTGATGTCTGAAAAAAATGCGTTTACCGTGGACAGCAGATTACGATTCTTCAAGTGTTGATTCATTGAGAGTTAAGATACAAATGAGTTGGTAGGGAACATTTGTTATGAACGAGCCTTAACTTTTTTCTGCTTGGTTGGCATGACAGCTGTCAAACATATTCCATAACCTTACAGTCATTGAACAAGCAACATCATATTTTTTCATTGTGTTGAAAATGTCAAATTTTATACCGAAAGTGATGATTTGCAGAAATCATTAACTTTTTGTTTCCATTTGAAGAAAAGTGCTGCGGAGTCGTATCGCATGCTTGTCAACGCGTCCCTATCAGAAGCAACATGCAAAAGATGGTTTCAATGATTCAGAGATAATGATTTTGATGTGAGAAATGAAGAACGAGGAAGACCAAAAAAGTTTGAAGACGGCGAACTGCAAGCAATATTGGATGAAGATGATACTTTGAGTTAAAAGCAAATGACAGTCATATTAAATGTTTCACAACAAACAATTTCAGATCGTTTGAAAGTTATGGAAAATATTCAGAAGTGTGGCAAATAGGTGCTACATGAATTGAATGAAAGACAAATGGAAGACCGAAAAAACACTTGTGAAATTTTGCTTCAAAGACACGAAATCACTGGCGATGGAAAATGGATTTATTTTAAAAATCTTAAACCGAGAAAATCATGGGCTAATCCGGGATAACCATCAACATCGACTGCAAAAACAGATCCGGCAATGCTCTGTGTTTGGTGGGATCAGACGGGTGTGGCATATCATGAGCTTCTAAAACCAGGTGAAACTTTTAATACTAATCGCTACAGACAACAAATGATCAATTTGAAACATGCATTGATCGAAAAACGACCAGAATGGGCCAGAAGACAGAGTAGTTTTGTTACATGACAATGCACCTGCACGCAAATCAAAATCGGTTCAGGATACCATCAAAATACTTGTCTGGGAGCTGCTACCCCACCCGCCGCACAGTGGAGCAGCATACCAGAAAAGTTGGCAAAAAATCTTTTTTTTAAAATAGCCGGTAAAACTTTTCGTTTACTGCTTTGGACTTATGAATATTCTAGTAACAATAAACCAACTGTTTTTAAATGCCATTTTCAGCATCTCTCTTTTCACAGCCTTACAAACATAGAGTTTATGTTCGCAATAAGTGCAGTTTGATTTTTGTGTATTTTCTAATCGCAGTTTGAATACATATTTTCCAGTCACTAAGTATAGTTTAACAACTTTAATTATGGAACCGTCAACATCGGGTATTTATAAAGATTAATTTATATACACTGTGTGAGTAATTGTAATTTGTAATCACATAATCACATTTAGGTCGTTGTTTTTTGGAAGTCTAACTTAACAAGTTTATTTTCCTACAGTTTAAGTTTTTAAAATTGAACAAGTAAGGAAGAGATAAGTTCGGATTTAACCGAACATTTTATACTCTCGCATAGTCAAATGGTATACTCATTTCAGATTTCTTTGTGGATCTTGCCGCCATGTTCTTGTTGATAGGTATTTTCGGTAAAAAGTCAACTATAGGCACTGGGGTCCACATATTCAGTACCTAGGGGATTGAGCCGTTTTGGTTCAATTTAGATAATTTTTGGTCACAAGGTGGCATACTTTAAACGTATTATTCACGCAAAGTTTTACGCCGATAATCATTGTTGCTTGATTTGCATAGTGGAAGGTGAAAAAATCAGAGGAAATTTTAAATGTTGTTATATGGGAAATAGGCGTGGTTGTAATCCGATTTCGCCCATTTTCGTACTATAACATAGAAATATGAGAAGAATATTATGTACCGAATTTGGTAGAAATCGGGTAAGCAGATATCAAGATATGGTGGTTCCTATAAAATCATCTTATACCTTCCCAGCGATAAAATTTAATGTCTCTGGCTTGTTTAGTGCTTGATTTATCGCGCTTTTAGTAGTTTTTAACAGTACCGTTATATGGAAAGTGGGCGGGGTCGTCACCCGTTTTTATTCATTTTCACGCCGTCGATAGAGATGCTAAAAACATTTGTTCCCAGTGAGTTTTGTTATTATAGCTTCAGTGGTATAGGCGACATGCACATTAATAAACTGCAGATGCCCCTCCCTAATGTGATCCTCTATACCAAATAAGAGTCTTGTATCTTTTTGTGGAGCTTAGCAATATATTTCTTTTTGAATAATGACGTTTTGGGGGCGTGGCTGGGGTCCGATTACGCCCATCTGCAATACCAACCATCTTACCATCCAAGAAACATGTGTACCAGGTTTCATAAAGATATCTTGCACAGACGAACGGACAGAAAGTCACCCGGATTTGAACTCGTCTCTTCATCCTGATCAATTATATTTATATATATAACCCTATATCTAACTCGATTAGTTTTAGGTGATACAAACAACCGTTAGGTGAACAAACCTATTATACTCTGTAGCAACAAGTTGCGAGAGTATAAATAATTCAAGCCGAAAATGTGATCGGCCTGAGGGATCCTTTGAAGAAAGCTCACAGCAAATTATACGTATAAAAAGGCAAAGCTATATACGACATAATCAAAGCTCTATACGACATACGCGCTCCCCAATATCTCGTAAATATTATAACGAGCTATTTTAAAAATCGCATTTTGTTATTCGACACCGACGAGGGCACTCAGAGCTACACTATCTCGGGTGGAGTACCGCAAGGCTCGGTCTTAGGCCCCCTACTATGGAACTTGATGTACGACGGGGAAACAATAAAGTATGCGGATGAACTCATAGTGGTAGCAGTGCAACGATTGCATAATGGTCTACGCCAATGGTTTGCTACCATGAGCTTAGAGCTGGCCGAGCAGAAAACGGAAGTTTTGCTCATAAGCACAAGGAAGGTAGAAGAAAGGCTGTCACTCACCATTGGGGAGTGCGAGATTACTTCACAGCCGCAGATTAAGTATCTGGGAGTAATACTAGACTCCAAATTAAAATTTAAAGAACACCTGGTACCACGAATAAAATTTATAATGCTCTATCGAGGATGATGGCCAATAGAGGCTGCGTGCGCTCCAGTCGGCGGTTTTTAATAGCAAAAGCAATGAGTTCGGTGGTATTATATGCAGAACCAATATGGATACAAGCGCTAGACATAAAATCATATGCTCGACAAATAAACGCAGTGCATAGGCTTTCTGATTCCGGACATTCATTCGTGGATAGACAGACGACTTGGGGACCTGAATTTCCACCTAACCCAAATACTGAGTGGGCATGGATGCTTTAGAAAGTATCTATTCCGATTTCATCATGCTGTTAGTCCGTTTTGTCCGACCTGTACAGAGTGCATAGAAGACTCTGAATACGTATTTTTTCAGTGCCCCCGTTTTTTAAATATTAGAGAAAAGTTAAAATCTGCACTCGGTAGTCTAACGGTGAAAACCTTGACAGCACATATGTGTCAGTCCTCTGATAAATGGAAAGCTGTCAGCGAAGCGTCAGCTCTTATTATGACAAAACTGAGATACTTACAACATATTAGAAGTCAGTCAATCCGTACTGCAGAGGAGACTTAAATGTCCTTTTCTCTCCCATGAAGTAATACTTAATCCAGTGGTTCCGTGGGAGAGACATGAGGTGGGAGTAGACACAAGATTTAAGGATATCTACGCTAATTGATGTTCTGAGTTTTGGTTTGAAATTATGGGTATCGGATTATAATAGTACGAATATGTGTTCAAAAACTTCATCAGAATATTATGAAAGTACTTCTTTGTCAGGTGAAGATGCTTTGGCTGTGATGGTAGATGCCAAGTTGAGAAGGAATCAGTACAATATAATAAGATTGGTTGCTCGGGATAAATTTCCTTTTTATAAAGTAATACAGGAAGAAAAAAGAAATATTATTCTCTGAAAGAACACATTAAGGCAACTAATACGGTTGTGTGTACAGTTATACAATCCTTACTGGACCACACAATATGCCGTCTGATTATTGCAGAGAGGGATGTGATAGATTCTATTCCCCCAAAGGATTTACACAAATTGCGTATGTACACAAAGTGGGGATTCGATAGTAGCTCAGGCTAAGGTCATATAAGCAAGCGTTTCATGATATTGAAGCTTCTGATTCTGCTGTTTTCATAATTGTACCCATTCGTGTTGAATTTATTAAGGAATCCTCTGAAGTTTCAATAGGGGAGAGAAATAGAGTTACTGATCCGCTAATAAGTTCAAAGAGAAAATTCAAAAGAACTTATAACCAAATGTTACCAACTGAAGTATTGGAACTATTTATATATCCACTTATTCCTAATAACGATGAAGGAGATTATGATAGTCAATATCATATGATGACGGTGAATATAATAAAAATTTGTATAGTGATGAAAGTAGCAATAGTTAGTTAAAACACTTCCTGAGTTAGTTTTAAATATTTTGTTTATTTTGGTCATATAATCTATTTTATATTATTTAAATTATTTCTATAGTTTAAGTTTTTTATTGAAATTAAATAAAAGAAAAATTTAACCAGTCGCCACCAATCTGAAAATGCAGGTAAATCTGATAAAGTCTAATAACTTCGGTTGTAAGCTCAATATTTACGATTTCATATTATTATTTTAATACAAACTGAAATTTGATACACATACATATTTTAGTAAAAAGAATCAGTATGCTGATTTTCAGCTTCCTAGCTTTAGTCGTTTAGTTGATGCCAACTTTTAGGTCATCCTGTCCCATTGAGCAGCACTTCGATTCCTACGCAGAAGTCGAAAATTGGGTGTCTGATTGGTTTGTTTCAAAATACGAACATTTCTATTGCCACATTGTGGGTACCAACAAATCGCCCATTCTCATTTTATACCGGTACACCTTATATTCAAAAAAACCGAAATTATTTGGTTAATACATGGATAAATCTAGTTATTAGACGAAGGAAAAAAAAAATCAAAATTTTAATTTTTGACATACCTTGAACAAAAGCACACATTTTTGGTTAAAAATTCGCCACGTATTGACTGAAAAAAATTAGTTGTAATAAAAAAATTCTTCGTTCAATGGCTAGATAATGTATTTTCAAAGATATATGCAAAATTTGAACAAAATCACTTCATAACTTTTCGAGACTTGTGTCCATCGACTTAAATAATTGAGTTTTGAGAAAAACGCGTTTAAGTGCGAAGCACTGCACTGTAGTGACCTGATGGATGGGACTTCCAAAAGGTCTATATTTTAGAGTTTTACTTGGATCGATTTGAAACCTAATCCCTTAAGAATTATTTTTTACTTTTTAGTTTGAAGTGCTTTAAAATCGTGTTTTTAATACTCTTTTTTATACAATTTTAGTAATAAAATTGAACAATTTTTAAACGTTATTTAGGCGTAGGTTCTTCCAAGATGATATGTCAAACAATACTAAATAAAAATTACATGACAGCTTGACACAATTCAAGCGTGATCTATCAAAAAAAGGCTATTGAGAAAAGTACCTCTACTTGGATCACCCGATAGTTTTGTTCACCTAAAAATTGTTTGCATCACCTAAAACTAATCGAGATAAATATAGAATTATATATATCTAAATTATCAGGATAACGAGACGAGTTGAAATCCGACTGACTGTCTATCCGTCCATTTGCCCGTGCAAGCTGTAACTTGAGTAAAAAATAAGGTATCTTGATGAAACTTGATACACATCGCAAAAAAAGTATGAACGAGCTCGTAGATAGGCATAATCGAACCAGTGCCACGCCCATAAAATGCCATTAATTGAAAACATATAAAGGGCCATATCTAATCCGAAAATTAAGATGCAGAACTCAAATTTGGCACAACGAATTCCATTAAAAAGGGGTACCTGTTGTTTGAAAATCTTTAAAAAGTGGGAGTGGTCACACAACCTAATAAGTTCAATGTAAATATCTTCTAACCCTAAAGAGCTATTTCACCCAAGTTTGCACGGGACAAATTCTTTCAAATCTAGTTACGATAGTGTGAAAATAAGAGAAATCGGATGATAGCTCCGCCTACTCCCCATATAACGGTTTTGTTACTACTAAAAGTGCGATAAATCAATAACTAAACTCGTCAGAGACATTAAATTTTACATCCGAGATGGCACGAGGGGCTTTATGGGAACCGGTGTCAAAATTCTACGACGCGCGGTGTCACGCCAATTTTAGGTGAAATCATATATTGTGGCACCTGCTGGATTCAACTGATTTCGGTACATATATGTATAACTTTCTTCAGATATTCCAATGTTACAGTGCGAAAATAGAGGAAATCGGGCTACAACCACGGCTTTTTCCCATATAACACATTTTTAAATTCCATTTGATTCTTTCATATTCTAGTATACAAATGAAGCACCAATTTATATGGTATAACGGGATAAAACTTTACCCGAATAGTGCATTTAAAGCGTGACAGCTTATGACTAAAAATTGGTCAAATCCAACTGTTCAAGCCCATATGTATCGATTATGTGTACCTTTGTGCCTATAGTTGACTTTTTATCGAAAATATCAGTCAATACGTAAGTAAAGTGAAATTTGTGTCAAATCCTTTCTTGATAATGGTACGTTTGAATGTCAAAAATTGGTTGAAACGGTTCAATACTTCCCTTAGCCCTCATATGTATACCTAATATTAAGATTTTCAAACTTCCTTTATGCCGCATATATCAGCCAATATGTGAGTTATCTCAATGAAAATTTACTAAAAACAGTGTATCTTTGTGCCTGAAATTAATAAAATCGGGTGAAAACATGCTCAGCCCCCTATATAACTAATATCGGAATTTTCGAACATCCGGCTGACTTTATTCCATATATGATGTATGTAATGGATTTCGTTTTTCTAACAAGTTTATTGTCAAATTTGTCGTTCTGAGTTATATATTTAAAAAATAGCTTGAAAAAATGTTCTCAAGTATACCAGAGAAATGTCCAAATTAATGCAATTAGCCCGTCCTTTTCTCTGTCTCCAATATAATCCTTATAATGATTTCCGTCTTTCCACCACTTTAAACCGTTCAGGTTGGTTAAAATGTGATATATTAACAAGTAAGAAAGTGCTAAGTTCGGATATAACCGAACATTTTATACTCTCGCAAAGTCAAATGGTATACTCGTTTGAGATTTCTTTGTGGATTGACTGATATTTTCGGTAGAAGGGCAACTATAGGCACTGGAGTCCACATATTTAGTACTTAGGGGCTTGAACAGTTTTGATTCGATTTAGACAATTTTTGGTCACAAGGTGGCATACTTTAAACATATTATTCACGCAAAGTTTTACCTCGATATAATCATTGTTGCTTGATAAGCATACTGGAAAGTGAAAGAATCAGATGGAATTGAAAATGGTGGTATATGGGAAATAGGCGTGGTTGTAATCCGATTTCGCCCATTTTCGCACTATGACATAGAAATACGAAAAGAACGTTATGCACCAAATTTGGTTGAAATCGGTTAAGCAGATTCCAAGATATGGGTTTTCACCTAAAAGTGGGCGCCCCTCCCTAATGTTGTCCTGTGTACCAAATAACAGTCTTGTATTTTAAGGCGGAGCTTAGTTATGGCAATTTATTTGTTTTTGATTATTGGCGTTTTGTGCGCGTGGCAGTGGCCCGATTACGCCCATCTGCAATACCACGTGTCACGATACCAAGAAACATGTATACCAAGTTTCATAAAGAAATCTCAATTTTTACTCAAGTTAGAGCTTGCACGGGCGGACAGACGGACGGACGGACAGACAGTCACCCGGATTTCAACTCGTCTCTTCATCCTAATCATTTATATATATATAACCCTATATCTAACTCGATTAGTTTTAGGTGATACAAACAACCGTTAGGTGAACAAAACTATTATACTCTGTAGCAACAGGTTGCGAGAGTATAAAAAAACTAAATGGACAAGTTTTCTTAAAAATTGCGGGGCTTGGCGCTGAGTTAGAATTGAATTGGTCGAAAGCGCATATGCCTAATACTTGTACAATGAATTCCGATCCTCTGGTCGACGTTCTGCACATCAACTCAAAATTTTAACTTTAACCTCTTCGGTCGAGTTGATATCACATACATATAGCTCACTTGAAGATGTTTTTAATATAACTTTTACTAACGAACTACCATAAAATATAGCAATGAAAGTAAGTCTAAGTTAATAGCCTCAATATAAGTCCAGAAGATACCAAATTTGATCGTAGTTTATTCAGGATTTTTTCGAATAATGAATGTTGTATTCTTTCGCAACATGTTGCACAGATTATTATAGTTTTGTTCACCTAACGGGTGTTTCTATAACCTTAAAATAATCGATTTATATAGGGTTATATATATATAATTGATCAGGGTGACGAGACGGGTTGAAATCCGGTTGACTTTCCGTCCGTCTGTTCGTGCAAGCGATAACTTGAGTAAAATTTAATATATCTTGATGAAGCTTGGTACATATCATTCTTGGCACCCACGGAGGGTTGATATTGCTGGTAGGCGTAATCGGACCACTGCCATGCCCAAAAAATAACAAAACAAAAATCTATAAAATGTCATAACTAAGCACTAAGTTAAGATACAATACTGTGATTTTGTACATTTGCTCATGGCCCCGCCCTCTAAATAGTTAAATGTACATATCTTCCAAACTACTGAATCTAACTCTAACAAATTTAGTGGGAAGAAGTATTTTCATCATTTCTTCATACATTCAAATAATAACCACGCCCACTCCCCATATAACGGTTATGTTGAAAATTACTAAAAGTGCGATTACTCACTGAATAAAAGAGCTACAAGCATTAAATTTGACAACCGGAATGGCAGGAAAGGGCTTTATGGGAGTCGGTGTAAAAGTTGTACAAATGGTGAAATTCTATATCTCTCTCTACTTGACCAATTTCAACCAATTTTGGTGGGTGAGGTAATATAATTATTAGTATTGTACACTATGGATATGGGCGAAATCGGTTGACAACCATGTCTACTTCCCGTATAACAAACTTTTAAATTACTATCTATGAGACATTATGAAAGAAATCCTATTGAAATTCTGAAAATCTCTTTCTACTAACAGTAATTTTTGCATGTAGTTGTAAACAATGGATGCAATACTGCCTACTTTTAATTTAAAATACACGAAAATCCGGTACATCACTTTATTTTGCGAGAGTATAAAATGTTCGGTTACACCCGAACTTGGCACTTCCTTACTTGTTTAAATTATATTTATTATACTATTTTGTGCTATAATAAATGCACTTGTGAAGTGTATTATAACTTCGGTGCAGCTGAAGTTATCGTTTTTTTTTTTGTGTTTATTATGTTTTAAATTAAAATTACGAAAACCACACAGTACTGAAAAGCGATTTCTATTTTAGCGTTCGAAGTATATTCATATGTACATAAAAAAAATTCCAAACTCTTTCCTCATTAAAATTATAAAATACATGTCGTTTCACGGAAGTATGCGCACAGCGTACCCAAATCATACACAAAATTGTAACGTTGACGTTGGGGATAGCTGATCTAAGTAGTTTTGAGTGGAGCGTGAACTGCACCCAGAGAATATTTAAAACATTTGAGTAGGTGTAAAAAAATAAATTAATGAATTCGAACAAATAATGCTTCTAATGCAATACTTCTAAACAGAAGTTGAATTGTTTAATCAAAACACATAATTGTGTTTAAAAATTAAAAAAAAATTCATCCCTACAGTGTTAAAAAAATGTATATTCCTTTCCTTAAATTTTGGTATAATTAGTCATTGATAACTAATTCCACAATGCTTTACAAAAGTTAACTATTTTGTACAACCAATCTAAGAACAATAAACAAAATGTATACAAACATTTTGAGATTGCTATGGTGATAACTTCTACAATTCCTTCTATACGGTAGTCGTGGAGTTAAATCAAACCAAATGATTAAAAATACATAAGTATAACAAGTTATATAACCAGCAATTCCCAGTAATTTCTTATGTGCATATATTGGGTTTTCCAATAGGGATGATAGGATTTCTAAGTGTCGTTTTGGCTATTTTTAATATGTCATGATCTGTAATTTTTTTTCATTGTTTAAGTAATGTTTACAATTTAATCATGGAAAGATATACACAAGAATAACGTTCACAAATTATTCAATTTTATTATTAAAATAAATAATAATTTTATTATCAAAAAACTTTTCGTGCGCTTTTGCTATTTTATGGTCGTAATAATCGTTCACTTGTGCTCGCTATTCGTCGAATTGTTGAAAATTTCGAGCTCACATTTTCTTTACATAATGGTCAAGTGCTAATAGGACAAAATAACCGCTCGAAGTGATCTTGGCAACATCTGGTTCCAACAAGACACACAGCACATGCAATAACCAAATTATTGCGAGCAAAGTTTTGAGATTCGATAATTTCAAGAATAATTCATGTGACATTGAATGGACTCCAAAAAATTATGATTTAACACCATTAGACTACTTCTTTGGGGTTATTTGAAGTCATTGGTCTTTAGCAATAAACCAGCCTCTCTTAAAGCTTTAGAAATCTATATTTAACTTGAAATTCATGGCATACGACTTGATTTAGTGGAAATAGCATTGGAAAATTGGGTTGGCCATTTATATGATGTTATATTCAGAACGTAATTGTATCGATTATACTTCACATTAAATAAAAAACATTTGAGTTTTCTTAAGAATTAGTGTATTTTTTGTTTTAAATCATATTACTCTTATTGGAAAACCGTTTATAAATGCATCAGTGTGGGACTATAGTATACATAAGTACGAATATATATATACTCTGAATACACTTAAGTGCCGTACATTCATACAAACATATCCTACATATATACATGTATATGAATGTTCTGAAATGAGATGTTTGCATTAATGTTGGGTTTTAAAAACTTTAAAACTTTCATTGGGCGATACAGTGCTAGTCTCATAACGGCATCATCTTTATAATATTAACAGCACAAAATTCAAGCATATGACGTTAATCCCAACGACTGTGGCTAACACTTGCTGCTTATATGGTTGAATATATTTGATACAATTACCAGTCGTCCGTAACAAATGAGACCGCCGATGCTTCAGAACTGCTCCTTTCAGGGGTTAAGTGCATCAAAAAATCACTACAATCAAATTAGGGTGTGATGGCGAAACAATTGTCCCCAGAGAAAAATTTGTGCACAGATTGACGCGAAGCTTTAATGGCACCCTAATTGAATGTGTAAATAAATTTGTAAATTACTCATAGGGTCGACATCTACACTTCACTCATGGACAAGTAGAATGGAACCAAATAGTGGATGTAAATATTCAAAGACATGCTGCACGCAAAGTCAACAAAGAATACATCAGTTGTGGGACGGATTAGAGAAGAGTCTGACATGCATTTGAACATTTGCAATTCAATGAAAAGAAATTTAATTGAAACCAACTTAGCAAGTGTATTTATTTATTGCAGAAATACTTAACTCGCACACAAACCGGGTTTGCTATTCACCACAGAATCGATTGGTCCCTTGGAGTCAGCATTCAGTAGTGAATTCAGTGGCAAATGTTGAGCAAACCGGATCTATAACTGCTGCGCGTTCAAAAAGTCAAAACTTAGGTTTAATTTGTGTTGTCTGTGGAGATACCAGCTCTGGGAAACATTATGGAATTTTAGCTTGCAATGGTTGCTCGGGATTTTTCAAGCGAAGTGTTCGACGAAAACTCATTTACAGGTTAGTTTGATGCTGTACTATGAACTCATTGTTTTTGTATGTATATTAAGCTAAACATTTTTTAAACTATTTTTTATTCAGGCGTTTAAATATTCATCAGGCCAAGAGAATCTTTTGCAACGTATGTACATATACATATATTTGCATTTTTATAAATCATTCATAGCAAGAATTTCGAACTAACTAACGAAATAAAAAAAACTTAGTTGGTTATTCTGCATATACTCGCAAATGATTGATAAACCAATCTCAATAAAAAGGGATGAAAAACTAGCTTCACGTATTCAGTGTTCCCCATATGCACATTATAGATGTACATATGTATATGATATATATATACAAGTATATATATGTATATTTACTCTACACATTCCGATAATCCATGGTTTCTATACCTTGCACTTACCTTCATCCCTTTTAAATGGCTTGAATATTGTAGTATTCACACACTCTATGTTATGTGGTCACATTTGGTTTAGTGTATACATCTTAAGCTCCATATCAATCCCTGGGGATGAGATAAAGTAAACTGCCATTTGCGATGACTAAAAGAAGATATTATTGAATAAAAAAATCAATTCTGGTATCAGAATTATGGTTTGACTTTATTTTAGAAAATATTTACTAAATCTGCATGGCGCATCAAATATGTACATATGTATGTATATTTGCTGTACCGATATACATACATATGTATGAATGAATAAATAGAAGTAAAGGTATAATTAAGAGTGCATTAAAGGAAAACTTCCGATATTATACCAGGGTGATGTCGTATTCAGGTTCTGATAAAGTTTGATTGTCAACTAAAATGAAAATAGCAATTATAGATATTTGAAAAAGAAGTAAGGAAAAAAGCACAAACATTTGCTTATCTCTGGAAGTAGGTAGGTAGGTAGTTAGGTAGAGTGGATGTCCGAAGATGCACCTAGGAGGGACTAAGATCCCCTCACTCCATTATGTCCTCTCTGAACTACTCCGTGCTCCTGATGAAGTTCATCAATACAAAAAGCTTTATTTGTGCAACCTCCGAGACATCGTCTAGAATTCCTCGGCCAATAGTTGGGATTCTTTTCCTATTCAAAGTCTTGCATTCGCATAGAAGATGTTCTATAATCTCTTCATCTTCTACCTCCTGACAGCTTCTACAATAGTCATTGTCGGATGTTCTCAGTCTGCTGGCATGTCTGACAATTAGACAGTGACCTGTTAGCAGTCCTACTAGAGTTCTTATGTCATTCGTTTTGAATTTTAAGAGTCGACATGTGCGGATTGACAAGGGATTGACCCCACCGAGACTCAGCTATATCTATAACATTTTTATCGATTAAATATCTACCATTAGCCAGAGATATATAAATGCCTTCTTTCCTGGAGTCTAATTCTAGGGTGGTGCCAGCTCTAGCTATTTCATCTGCTTCACAGTTACCAGGAATATTACTATGTTCTGAAACCCATTTCAGGTTTTTCATAAAATAGGATTATAGATCCACCAAAATATCAAGACATTCTTTCACTATCTTTGATGAAACCCTAAGAGACTTTAGTAATTTCAAAGCGCTTGGCTATCTCTATATATAAATATATTTCTTCTTGTGAGCATACTCTATGTCAGAACAAGAAGTTTTTTTTTTAATTGCTGTGATCTCCGTTTGGAAGACACGGCAGTGGTCTGGTAGTCAGAAGGCGAATCTCGATCCCTGTATTCCTGTTTACCTCACCTCTTTCCCATTCTTCTCTAGAAATGAAGGCAATATTGAGGACAGAATTAAAGTTTAATTCTATGGGATTTCGAAAGTCCGTGGTAATGGGTAGAAACGGGAACTTACTAAGTATCTTAGAATGCCTTTATTACAGACGACTTATCCTCATGTAAAATAAGTTTGGGAAAGTTTGAGGAGAAAGATGGAAATTTTCTTAAAAATCGTATTAAAAGAAATGATATTTAATTTAAGGTTATACAAAGTCCTGAGCCTGTATAAATTTAATACATTGTTTTTGTTTCATTTTCAGCGAGTTTACTCTAAAAATACACTAAAATGCCAAAACAGATCTTATTCAAACAGCTTTTCAGCTTTATTTTGGATTTTCTATCGAGGAAAGAGATACAAGTTTGCTGCCAAAACCAAGCTGTAATAATTGTTTAAGAACATAAGGAGGTTGGTTTGAAGGAAGTCACAAATTTATGCCTTTTACAATGCCAATGTATTGAAGTAAAAATCAGATTCATGAATAACATAATATTGTTATTTCTGCATTACATCAACACGAGAATTCTAAAAAGTTAAATTATATTATATATCCGATCATCACATTTGGAAAACGACCAATCATTTGTGACCATTCCACTTTACTTCAAGTCCACCTAAAATGATGAGGTGAAAAATAATGGTCTGCATTTGTACTTACGCATTGGGGCTTTCAAAATCTAGTGCACAATTGCTCGGATCAAGATGAAAACAGTAATATTAGTAAGAATGTATTAATAGTTACTTCACCAAAGAAGATAATTTGGAATATTGAAATGATGATGCAGGGCTTCTTAAAGAGCTGAGCTTTTCAGTTCAAATTCTGATTAATAGAGACTTTTCATTGATGCCTACATAATACTAGTAAATACCTATTAGTTTCCCTTGCACATGCAAAATACGTGAAGAAAATTATAGAAAATATTCTTGAAAAAAAAATGCTCAATACCAATGGAATATTTGTGCTGATTTAAAAGCCGTTGCTATACTTATTGTATTACGTGGAGGGTACAGAGAAAACTTTGCCACTAAGAAAAAGGTCGACTTGGACTGAAAAATGTGTCTCAAAACCAAAATTGAAGAAAGGAATTTTTGTAGAACCGCAGATATGTGAGCTTATGACGGATGAAGCTTTTAATTAAAGTTGAACAAAGCAGAAAAAAGAGCTTGTGTAGTTTTTGAAAATGTATGTCATGATTTTCGCGGGAACACAAAAGCTGAAACATACCGACAAATCATTCCAGAGCTTCTTTCTGCTTATAACACTTTAGAATACAATATGTCACTTAAAACAAATTTTTTGAACTCGCGCGTTAATTTCTTTCCAGAAAATCTGGCAAATGAAATTTTAATGGAATTAATGAAAACAAAAAAATTATGAAGTTACTAGAATCTCGAGATATTTTACTGATATTTTTAGAACTTGTGATTATAAAACTATTATTTTTCACTGTTAAACTTGGATCGTAATGTTTATTTTTTATTTTTTTTGTTTTCGTTACTTTAATAACATCTTTATTTGATTAAATGGACTTGAAATACTACACTACATAATGTACTTATTGCATGTTAAATTTATTGCTTAGAACTTAGAGAGCTGAATATCAGGAACTCATGCATGAAAACAATAAGGATAATTTCCTTTTTTTTGCAAACCAGTATTAGCGGGGTATATTCTCAATGCCAATAACAATTTGCATTCAGATCAAATATCGCTAAGTATATTTATTGATCTATCCTTTAAAATTGTACCAAAACTATCAAAATTGTGATATATTATATAAACAGAAAGATCAAACTACCACAGATTACAGTGCCACCTGAGGCATTCTAAGTACTAAGCTTTGTTCGGAATTCGAAAACCTGTAAAGTGCCATAGCTAAGCTCCATAATAGGATAGAAAAATTTAATTTGGTACAACGCAGCGCATTAAAGAAGGGAATTTGCGGTTTGAAACATTTATAAAGAGTGGTCGTGGTCTCGCCTCTAGTAGGTTTAATGTACTACCAATTTACACCAAATTAGGTGCACAACATTATCTCGACATTCGTATGTTACCCTGTGAAAATTGGCAAAATCGCCTACTTCCCACATCACAATTTTAAATTCCATATGCTCCTTTCTTTACAGTATGTATGTTAAGAAAGTACCAATGAAGACATCAAAATAAAACTTTCTATAAAAAGTTATCTGAAAACTTGGCATATTACGAAATTGTCGAAAATAGAATATTTTAATGGAAATATATATATTTATACAATAATGTCTTATATAATAAGAAATTATACATATAATTAAAATTTTCTATATTAGAATATTTACATATTTTTCTTAAAATTGTCTTAAAAACTACTATCAAAATTCCTATAGCAGTCTAATTCGATATTTGAAAAAACCAAAAATGAAGAACTATTGAACTAAGTCTGAAAACTTTAGTTCGAAAAAGAGACACAAATACTGTCATGATAGCTTTGTACTGTCTCAAAAGTAATTGCATTAACATGGGATGGATCCATGTTTGAAAATGCCCAATCAATTTGTGTACCGGCAGGTGTAGATGAATATTCTACACCAAGCAGGGAACTAAAGTTTTTTTCTTGGAGCAGATTTCCTATTGTAGTCCCTGTAGACATTAAACAAATGTTAAAATCTCCAACAATTAGCACATTTTGATTGCATAACTCAGAAGTAAGGACTTCCTGAAGTTCTACAATTAAATGTCTGACAGAGAAAGCTAAAATATCTGAAGATAGCATCAAACAGTCGCTTCTTATATCATTAATGTGAGCGTGAAGACTCTGAACATTATGGAGTAAAATTTGATGTCCTGATGTTCGGGAAATCATAAAACTGTAACTTGTTGTCAGAGCTTTATTTGTGTTCAATTCCCTCAGTTCCCTAAATACAGGTCTGATTTAGAAAATTTACTAGGAGGAATAAAATTTCCTATGATGAATAGACCTTCTTCTCGACTGCAAGCGACATATATTGAAGCTCTAGGCATTCTGCCGGAACAACTAGAAACTGATTTCTTTCAATTGAAATTTGTTCATTTCTTTTATATTGAAAAGATTTTAGAACTTTTTCAATTGGTGTCCAAGAACTTTCTAGAGGATGAGGCTTTTTTGATCGGAAGGTTCCAAAAATTGAATCCACAGGATTGTTGGAAAAGAACAATGGAAATCAATTTGCATAAGTTGTCCAGCTGCTCCATTAACCAAGCCATCACACCAGTGTTTATATTCACTGTAATCAAATATCTTTCCTACACCTGCACCGCCGCCAATGAACTCATAAAATGGGCGATTTGTTTCTAGCTGGTGCATCAAATGTGTCAAATAGGACTTTAGACTTTTAACTAATGAAAATAATTCCTCAACTGGAATTAAAGGGGGTAGTTTAATAAGTCTAACATTGTAATCATATTCAGTGCCATTATCTGTTGCATCTTTACCATGAAAGTCATGAAAATTTCTGGAAGTGCCAACACTCTGAACTCATTTTCCTCGATACGTAGTTCATTTTGAGCACCTTCCTCTAAGTCTATTTCAAAATATCTAGCACAACCAAATTGGCGAATCATAGCAGGAGAGGATCTATAGCCTTTCAAAACCATGTAACCATCATCGTGTTGAATCAAGTTTAGAACAAAGTTTTCGTTTAATAAATTTTAGGCCGTAACTTAGTTGCGACGTGAAAACTTCTCTAAAGCAATACAACATCCATTCTTAGCTTGTAGCAGTTCCACGCTCTTCTGTCAGAACGGTGATTTTCAGAACGTATTTTCTGCTATATGTTTCAGAGCATGTACGTTTCTGCCCAACATATATTGTTAAAATTAACAACTCTTCAGAATTAATATATTAAATTATGTCAATTGGTCTTTGTCCTTCACCTGGCGCTATAACTAAACGGTTATAGTCTAAGTTTTCTACAGGAATATTGTCCAAAAGAGTTTCCTGACCGTCTTTATTTAGCTCTGAAGATAAAAGACCCGTGGAAATATTATTACCTAAAGGATTATCATGAGAAGTTTGTTCCGCATGAAAGGATAGAACCAATCGGGAATCCTCTGCAGATGCAACAAACAGAACTTCTTCTTGGAAATCCAGTTCTCAATAATATATATAATATATTGTGCTCACGATACAGATGGGTATTCAATTTTCAAAATTGCAAAAATTCCATAATTTTTGCGGGGCGTTTAGTATCGATCATGGAATCATGGTTGTATTCCAAACGCCTTCTTAAGTGAATATGTATTACATGAGCCTCATCAAAGGAGCTTGGTAGAGATGTCACAATATTGTTAACAGAAAACTCTCACCTGGATATCCTAACGGATGGATTGTCATAAAAGGCAATCTAGGCATTATGTCTTTAATTGGGGTTAAATCTTTCAAACAATCCGGTATTTCAGGAAAATCTAGAGCGTTAGCAAAACATATTTTTCGAACGTTCTTTTTAACAATAGCATTTTTGCAGTTGCACAAAAATTGTAATTTCCATCTTCTGAAAGAAATTTTTGCATTAAAAAGAAGGCGGATGGAACACTCGGGTGACCTTGCGCAAAAGTTTCGAAATTTAACTTGCGAACTTGGTGTGAAAACCATAATCCGCCGCAGCAAATACATATTTCAGTAGGGCCCATATTTATATTTTGAAAATAAATGGTTTTGAAATCTGTTAAATTGCCACTACTATCAGTTTCTATAACATTATTATCTCTGCCTTTGTTTTTCAATTTGCCTATTGACCGGGTTATCACTACGAAGGTGAACTTCTGATTCAAAATTTCTTCCCTCATACCCCTCCTACTAAGCTGTCGACGTTGTGTTTCTCTATCACGCTCCTCTTTCCTTATTTTAGGATTTTTTCTTGCATGTTCTCTTTGCATTTGATCACGAATACGCTCTAAATTCCTGTACTCAGGATTTCTTGCGCGAAGTTCTCTATGATCCCTAGTATTCTTATTTTGCTCATCATAACGTACCTTGGGATTTTCTCGACGAGATCTATGATCTCGAGTATTTCTTATTTGCTCTTCAGAGTGAATTTGGGGATCTTGCCGACTTGTCCTATGTTGAACAGTATTTAAAACTTGCTCACCATATCGTACCTCGGGGTCTTCGCGCCGAGATCTATGTCCACGAGTATTTCTACCTTGCTCTTCAGAGCGAATTTGGGGATCTTGCCGCCTGGTTCTAGATTGCACAGTATTTGCAACTTGCTCAACATATCGTACCTTGGGATTTTCTCGACGAGATCTATGACCTCGAGTATTTCTTATTTGCTCTTCAGAGCGAATTTGGGGATATTGCCGCCTGGTTCTATGTTGATTTGTATTGATAATTTGTTCGGACAGACGTATATCAGAATCTAATCTACGATTAGCGTGACTTACAGTATTTTGTGATTGTTCACTATCTCTATATAAAGAGTGTGCGCGAAGAACTCTAATACGTCTTCTATTCTGAAGACGACTTAGTAATACAGATTTTCTACTTAATCTAGGCATAATTAATTAATAATAAATGGCTTAATATATAAATTACTTATATATAATACTTATATAATTCCCTCAGTCCGGGTGTGAAGAGTTGGATCCTAGGTGCTGCTCTCTTTCACTGTAATTGAGTCCTTGCTATAACTTCTTTCCTTTTCGGTGTATAGGTTCTTTGGTTGAATATACTGGTATAAATGTGTGCACATATGTATGTATAATAATAGTTTAAACACTATACAAGTAATACACTGAAATTTGTTTGAAGAAAGCACTGGTCAAGAAATCTAGTGTAACCGAAACTACAAACACAGTGTACTGATGTTTATTATACTCTTGCAACATGTTGCTACAGAGTATAAAAGCTTTGTTATGGTATAGTTTTGTACACACAGCTTAGGCGCTTTTGTATACCTATACATGTATATTAATTAGATACTCACTAACATAATGATACATAATATTTAGATATATTTATATTCTTGAAATTAGTAGTTTATTTTATTGTACTGAAATCAAGTGCTCGGTAAACCCCCTATACTTTTGTCTCACGCGTTTTAAAACAAGGGGATTATGGTACCTCTTTTGAAAGATCTGCCCATGAAGGCTAAAATAACAATAACTTACATATAAGTAAGTATGGTATACACATGTGTAGAGCAGATATATAGGTTTTCTTCTTTCTGTCTTAATATCTAAACCTTTCATAAGGTGCCAAAGGCGCTGGGTAAAAATGTAATTTTCTTGAGTTTACAGTTCAGCTGACCTTCATATCAAAATGTGTCGCAAAACTGAAATAATAGATAGTAAAATTTAAACCTATGGGGTCGGAGTTTATCTATTACCACATAAAAAAGGTCTTTAGCCCTTTTGATACTTCACTACTAATATTTATTTCATGCGATTATTTCTAGAAAGATATTTTTGCACTTACAAAGTCCATCAATCTAAGAAACTTTTTATACTCGCGCAACCTATTGATACAGAGTATAATATTTTTGTTTACCTAACGGTTGTTTGTATCACCTAAAACTAATCGAGTTAGATATAAGCTTATATTATATATATATATATATGATCAGGATGCAGAGACGGGTTGAAATCCGGGTGACTGTCTGTCCGTCCAACTGTGCAAGCTGTAACTTGAGTAAAAACTGAGATATCTTTATGAAACTTGGTACACATGTTTCTTGGTACAATAAGACAGCTAGTATTGCAGATGGGTATAATCGGATCACTGCCACGCCCACAAAACGCCAATAATCAAAAGCAAATAAATTGTCATAATTAAGCTCCAAAATGAGAAACAAGACTGTTATTTGGTATACAAGATCACAGCAGGGTGGGGCATCTGCAGTTAAATTTGTTTTTAAAAAGTGCGCGTGATCCGCGCCCTAATAAGTTTAATGTGAATGTCTCCTAAACCGCTGAAGCTATAATAATAAAATTCAGCGAGAACAAATGTTTTCAGCACCTCTATCGACAGTGTAAAGATAACGGTACTGTTAAACAGTACTAAACACGACAGATACATTTAATTTTATCTCTGGGATGGTATGAGATGACTTTATAGGTGACCGTGTTCTAAATTATATAGTGGGCGTGGCATCGCCTACTTTTAAGTGAAAACCCATATCTTGGGATCTGCTTAACCGATTTCAAAGTTTGTACATAACATTGTTCTCATATTTTTATATATAGTGCGAAAATGGGCGAAATCGATTTACAACCATGCCTAATTCCCATATAACACCATTTTAAATTCCATCTAATTCGTTCACTTCACAATTAACTCACAAATCAAGCAACAATGATTGCAACGGGGTAAAACTTTGCGTGAATAATACTTTTGAAGTATGCCACCTTGTGACCAAAAATTGTCTAAATCGAACCAAAACTGTTCAAGCTCCTAGGTACTGAATATGTGGACCACAGTGCCTATAGTTAACTTTTTACCAAAAATATCGGTCAATGTGTAAGATATATAATTGATAATTCATATAATAAAATAAATAAATGAAACTCTCGATAATAGTGTGTCTTTGTGTCAGAAATTAGTTGATTCGGATCAATACTTCCTTTAATATAAAATTTTGTCAACACCTGAAGTAATTTCCCGGACTTTGATCCTTGCAAGTTGCGAGAGTATAAAATGTTCGGTTACACCCGAACTTAGAACTTCCTTACTTGTTTATTACTAACTTCCTTTTCGCCTTGAATTTCCCAGTTAATAAATGCAACTTATGAATTCTGATAACTATAATAAGTAAACAACTGCAATAAAATAGATAAGACTTACATTGTAATTTTTTTAATGTTTATAATAAAAACTGCATTGATGGTAGTACCATATCTTGCAGTTGGTATATTTCCGTAATTTGTTCTTTCAAGCTTTAATACTTCTCTCAAGTGGAGCAGATAGCTCTTTCTCAAAATCTGTATTGAAATCCCTAAACAAAATAATAAGCATTCGCGAATATATTGCTCGGAGAACTTAGCAAATGGTACTAAATTACAACCCAAAATGGATTCCGATTGGGACGGCGAGAGCGTAAGCACGTACTACGGAGTGTAAAGTGTTATCAAATCGTTACTCATCATATAAATCATTTAAGTTCATTGAAGTGCCAATCGTGTTCTAAATTCAGTGTAAAGGTGTTCCTTTTATAATGAGTGAGCGCAATGCGCTTAATTTTGCAAACAATGTCGCAATCTTAAATAGAAAAAGAAAAAACGACAACGTGTTCGAACACACAATGTCGAAAAATACCAAAAACAATTATTACGCTATATTAGATGACGATCTCGGAGAGTGCAATGAAACACTTCAAAAATTCGAACAACACGTTCGTTCCAATAATCTAAGTAACGAATATGAACAAAATGAAACTAACAATACAACAAAAAACAATCCATCAACAAGTGCAGCGGCAGCAATAACTCCAGCTGTCGTTTCTCACAAAAACAGCACTAGTGAAGTTAATTCGAACCCAAACGTCAAACAAAAAATAAACAGCAAAAGCATTCCTCCAATAAACACATTCGATATCGAATCAAAACGAATAATAGAACTAATAAAAGATGGTCTAAACATAACACAATTTAAAATCAAAGAATATAATCAAAATAAATTAGCAATTTTTTTAACAAACATTGAAGACTATAAAAAAGTTCGAGGGTACTTAGAAAAATCAAAAGTTAAATTCTATTCTTACACCCCTAAATGTTTAAAAACAAAAACATACCTATTAAAAGGGCTAAACGGCAATACCGACCCCGAAGAAATTTTTAATGAACTTTGCACATTCCAAAACGATAAGCTAAAAATTCTCAAAGTTAGTCAATTTACCACAAAAATTTCCACGCAACGCAATATAAAACTACCTATGTTTATGGTTCAAACAAGTGCCGAAAGTAACATTAACGAATTAAAAGCAATCAAAACTGTTTTGTACCACTGCATTAAATGGGAACCCCTACGGAAAGCTGAGATTTCGCAATGTAGAAACTGTCAAAGTTTCTTTCACAGCGCAGCTAATTGTAATCTACCACCAAGATGTGTCAAATGTAGCGGAACACATAAAACCAAAGATTGTACCTCATTAGACGCAAACTCAATCGAAAATGAAAAGGTGTATTGTGTTTTATGCAAGAAATTTGGGCACCCAGCTTCCTATAAAGGCTGTGAGCGATATAAAGAGCTTCAACAAAAAATAAGAATGAAAAAACAAAACCTAATAGCCACGAAAATAAACACTAACCAAAATTTTACTAACTCTAATTTAAGTTATGCAAATATTTGTAAACAGTCATCTGGTATATTTTGTGATACCAATAATCAAAATTCTCAACATACTATATTCGAAGAACTAAAAAATACAATGTTATCTTTAAGTAAACTATTAACAGTTCTGCAGAAGCAGTTGGAAATACAAACGGCAAGAGTTGATGCAATTTACAATATAATAGATACAGCATGAATTCAGACCATACTATTACTATTACCCAATCCCAGTTAAATATAATTTCTCTTAATGTCAACTCGCTTATTAATATAAGCAGGAGAATAGAGTTACATAAATTCTTATCGAATAATAAACCTGATATTCTTCTGTTGAACGAAACTAAACTTAACACACAACACAAACTAAAATTTATAGGGTATAATTTAATAAGAAAAGATAGATTGTTAGGATCGAGAGGGGGAGGAACCGCAATTCTAATTAGTGAAAACATAAAATACACGAAAGTCTTTCACCAACACATCGATGCGTTATCCTGTTTAGAATGTTGTGTAATAAAAATACATATGCCTCCGAATAACATCATGTATATAATTTCAGCCTATTACCCGTCAGGTAATAATAACGACACATTTAAATCTGAACTCAACACAATCTTTGAATCCTTAAACCTACAAAACCCCAACCACTATTACATATTAGCTGGTGATCTCAACAGTAAACACACAGACTGGGGTAACCCACAAAACAACTCTAAAGGTAAAGCCCTAAAAAACTGGCTGACCTCTAACGAATTAAAGTTCAGATGCAATATGTATGCTTCGGTTTCTCCATCTTACGAAAGAGCTAATTCCTTTCTAGATATTTGCATTGCTGATCACAGAATAGATATTCACAGAGCCAATAACACAATTAACTGCTTGAGATGCATTGATTACGATAGCGATCACTGCGCTATTCAAATCGTTGCGACTAATAGGGACAACACAAACTATTTTACTTTGTTAGGCAACCCAATAAAAACCACATTTGACTACAAAAGGACTAACTGGACAAAATTTAAAAAATATCTAAACATGCAACTTCAAAGCAACCCCCTTGTACCAAACGACAGAAACTTGAGCAACACAGAGATTGATCACCATTTGCTTCATTTAAATAATATTGTCTTGGAAGCCATAGAAAATAATGTACCAAAAGCAAAAATCATTAGCCTTACTCAATCTCTTGTAAACTTGCCTATCATAAAAAAACTGATGGCAGAAAAAAGTAAAATCCTTTCAGCCATCAAAAAACATAATCGACTTCAAACATACCTACCTCCCACGACACTTCAAGTAGAAAAAGCAAAACTGAAACTTGTAAAAAAACTAATAGATGACAATATTAAGAAACATTTTAATAACCAACTCGAACAGAGACTTACTAGCCTTAAGACTAACGATCCCTCAAAATTTTCCGTTATTAAAAAATCGTTTATAAAAGATAACAATAATACAATCAGTCACATAAATATCCCCTTAAACTCATCCAACATAATCCAAAACGCTGGCTTAGACCGCGACCTTCTGCAAAAAGACTTAGTTAAAAACAACTACGTCATCAACAACAACAAATTTATAAATGAAATAGTCGGGACTCATTTCGAAGCAGTCCATGCTTCAAAAGAAAGTAAACCCAACAATCCAGTCCACTACCAGGTACAAGAATGTTTCAGAAAGTTTTTGGAAATGAAAACTTTATTCGACAGCACTCGAGCGACCAAAACAAACTTCAATACCAACAAAATAGCCAATAATTTAAATGACGACCAAACGGAAAACTTTTTTGTTAGTTCAAACGACCTTACAGATACCCAAATACCCAATATCATTCTAAAAAATTTCTCCCCAGAAATAATATTAGAATATTGCACTTTATTCAATAATATGTTAAACAATGCCTACTTCCCACCTAATTGGAAAACAGCTAAACTAATTGTGATACCAAAGAAAGATAAGGACAAAAATAACTTGAAAAACCTTCGGCCAATTAGCTTGCTACCAAATATTAGTAAAGTTTTTGAAGTTTTGGTTAACATAAATATAAATAAAGTTACTAAAACCAACAACTTAATTAGCCCTAAGCAATTCGGGTTCAAACACAGGCATTCGACTATACATGCCATTAATCTTCTCGTCTCCGAAATAAGCTGGAACTGGAATAAGAAATATGTCACAGGTGCATGTTTCTTTGACCTTGAGAAAGCATTCGATCAAGTATGGATCGAAGGGTTAATATGTAAGCTCATCAGCTATAAATTCCCTCTCCATCTGATTATACTTATTTATAACATGATATCCGGCAAAAAATTTTCTGTTCATATAAATAATATAAAAAGCTGTCGCGAATTTCACGTAGTAAATGGTCTGCAACAAGGGACAGTAAATGCTCCAATTCTTTTTCGCCCTCCCGTTAATAAATGTAACTCAAACGTTAAAAAAAAATGGAAGGAGTTTAATATAAAATCCAGTGTAGCAAATATTCAAATACAGCGCAAGGAGAGAATCAAATATCTTGGTATTCACCTCGATAAGTTTTTATATTTTAATGATCATATCAACATACAAATCCTAAAAACAAATAGAGCCCTTTATACTTATAAAAAAATGTTTTCTTCAAAACTGCTATATAACAGGCTTAAAATTATCATGTATCAATCACTAGTGAGACCAATACTTTCATATGGATGTTCAATTTGGTTTAATATCTCTCCTTCATACATGGAAAGACTCAGAAGATTCGAGAGAAGAATTCTCCGATCATGCACATCACTGCATAGGTCACAGAATAGTAATTTTACCAAATTTATATCTAACTCTAAACTATACGACACGGCAAAAGTTCCCAGAATTGATTGTCACATCATAAATCTAATTAGAAAGCATATAAGTCGCTGCCTATATGATGACAATAACTCTTTAATAAGAGCTCCTTTTTACGAAAGTGCTGACTACTTTGCATTAGCTATTGCAAACGGATTTGCACCACCAGAATCCTTTCTCTACTTGGACAAAAATGGTTTCATCGAAAACGAAGACAACATCCCAATAATATATCACATATTTAGAAGAGCTAACAACAAAGTAGTCACTTCAAAAATACTCACTGCTGAAAATAAACGATTCGACACATACATCTCGTTTAGAGACAAAACTGAAACCACTTTGACGAAACAGAACTGCTGGTGGCTATTAAATGATAATGATAACTAATTCACTCTTGACGCAACTGGTCTGATTTCTTGTTCTTCTTTTAACCATTTTATATTATAAAATCATTTATGCATCGTTTTTTTTACTTTTTCCTTGCAAGCAAATACAAGCATATACTATATATCTACTAAGTTAAGATATAAATAATATCATTAGTTAATAAAATGTTACTAATTATTGATAGCGAAGTACTCGAGAGCTCGTCTAGAGACACTGTACGTATATATTATCGTTATACTATTGTTTATTGTAGTAATTAAGTTTATTAATTTTATTCAAATAAACAAATATACCAAAAAAAAAATACAACCCAAAATGTCCATGACATCATTTATTTTTTGATTTTCTTAAACATAAATTATCTTTATTATCAAATCAACAAATAGCTGCACAAAAATCTTTCACAACAGATTCGGAAGCAGTTCCTTGACTAATACTGATGATATTTAAGTAAATGACATTTCCGATTGAATTTTTAATTAAGCGGCAAGAGTAATCTGTGGATTTAATGAGAGTTGCTCCAGTTTTATTACATATGAATATATAAATATGTACTTTGTGCAATTCGACAATATTAGCAATGTACAGATTGGTTGAAAAGTTTCTGCGCTCGACATAACCTCTGCAAAATACTCGTCTACGGCTGTAATAGCTTCTTCATTCGACGAAAAACGCTTTCCACGAAGGAATTGTTTCAGGTTTCTGAAGAGCTTGTAGTCGCTGGGAGCCAAATCTGGTGAACAGAGTTGATGCTAAAGCAATTCGTATTTTAATTCGTTGAATTTGTCATTGTTAAAACACTTTTGTGAGCAGGTGCATTGTCTTGATGAAAAATAATATTTTTGCTGATCCACATTCAAGCTGCATAATATTCAGAGTTGATTGTTTTACTCTTCTGCAGATAATCAACCAACAAAATTCCTTTTGCATCTCAAAAGACTGATGCCATAACCTTCTTTGCTAATCGTTGTGACTTCACCTGCTTTGGAGCTGAACAACCAGCTTCAGTCCACTATAAACGTTCTTGTTTCAATTTAGGACCATGGTGGTAGATCCAAATATCATCCATAATTATAAAACGACGCAGGAAATCGGTTTTATTCTGCTATAAATGCTCTAAATTATGCTGAGAAATTTCTTTTCGATCCTTTTTTGTTGAATTGTTAACGTGGGCGACACTAACTTTCCAAACAGTCTTTTCATATGTAATTGTCCATGTAAAATATGAAATACTCGTTCGTCTGAGATGCTTATGGCATGAGCAATTTGACGCTTAGTCATACTTGGATCTTCACTAACAATATTATGAACTTGATAAATGATTTCTGGTACGGTTGCGGTTTTTGGTGTTAATTCACCATCCCAAAATTCAACGGTGCGTTTTGAAGTTGAGGACTCGTTATTCACTTTTAACAATTGTTTATACGGGGAAACATTAGTATACCATACCGCGATTTCAGGGTTAAGAGGGGTATGGTTGTATAGAGGAGATTCTCCAGATCACGAATATATATAATTATTGCCGTGGGAAACTTATAGTTTTGGAGGTATTTTCATTTTAAATTGAAAATTTCACAAATTTTATCTTACAATTTCTAGATTTATGGTTAACTTTTCTTTTATATTATGCACTTATTATACACTAACATTTCACTACAAAGTTTCTACGTATTTATTTTGTATTAATTAATTTAATATTTGCTTTAAATTAGAATTTTATTTTTACACAATTTTCGTTAGATGCGCAATAACAAATGGGTTCCATATTGACAGATAATAAGTGTTGCCATATGCCAACGAATGAAAGCAATCAAAATAAATAAAATACCCAATTACGCTCTACAAAATTAACTAATATGCACAATATTTACAAATTCAATAACAAAACGGACAAAAAAAGAAACGGTATCTTGTTTAGTTGTAACAATATCCGTTATAATTCGTTAGAGAAAATGAAATTTAAAGAGAGTGATATACGCTCTTTAACATTACTTTTTTTGGTTAGATTTCCTATTTGCAATAGCGGCCTTCGTCCGCGCTTCAAAAAAATAACCCTGGCCGATTCAATACCGGGGTGGTCGTTATTCCTTTCCAACTTCTTTCTGCATTGGAGGCCTTCGGCCGCGCTTTAAAAAAATAACACTGGCCAATCCAATACCACGGTTGATCAAGAGAAGGGAACGATTAATATTATGGTTCATGTATTTGGGGTATAATCTTCTATTATTCATTTTAATTCATTTGCAAAATATAAATATATACAATAAAATAGATATGACAACACTTATTATCTGTCAATAATAATATATATGTGCATATAACAAAAATTGTGTAAAAATAAAATGTTTATTTAAAGCAAATATTAAAATAATTAATATAAAATAAATATGTAGAAACATTGTAGTGAAGTGTAAGCGTATAATAAAAGCATAATAAAAAACAAAAAATAACTATAAATAGAGAAATTGTAAGATAAAATTTGTGAAATTTTCAACTTAAAATGCGAATATCTCGAAAAGTATAAGTTTCTCCGGCGGTTATAATTATATATATTCTTTATCTGGAGAATCTCCTCTATCCAACCTCTTAACACTGAAATCGTGGGATGGTATACTAAAGCCGACCAGTTCATACATTTCTTTTGCTTTTAAACTTTTCAAACCAAAGAATGTAATCACTGCACGATATTAAATTTTTTCCATATTAAAAAAATACTAAAATACTCTGACACGTCAACTTCAATTGGCTTGTAAACAAAGAATTAATTGACAGAATTACTTGTAATTTTGCATGTGTTCTCATGACAGATGTACCAACTTGAGAAAAAAAATTGGAGTATCGATATTTTTTGGTGCATACCTATTTTTCTATGAATGCATTTAAATATATGCCTACATGCTTACGTATCGAAGTATCCCAACTCAGATACTATATACATATGTACATCGACTAACTTTCAGAAAAAACGACATTCATATTTATTAAAATTATTTTTTTTGTTTTTCTAGTTTATGGTTGATCGCAAATATGATTATTTCAGGGACCGTAATCATTATAAGTTCTATTCTAAAAATAACGTAAAAATAATTATATATTGATTTTCTTCACAGATAATGATTAATTTTATAATAAATTATAAATAATACTTTTTTTATCAAAATAATGTTTTAGTTTACCACGCCCCATTTCCGTCCCTCTGAAAATTAGAAAATACTGAGTATTAAGTGTAATTTTGAGCAATGGGCAAATTTTTACACAGGATATATGTACATATGTCCTGTATGGTCCCTGGATTATTTGGTTGGATATTGATGTTTGGAATTTTCGTTGAAATTTACATACAAGTATACATTTGTATACAGTTTGTTAGCCATTCGTGCAAGTTTGTATGTATGCGATTGCGCATATCATAAAAAGTTTCACTTTAAAATTAGTCTATCCGTTTAAATGATTGCCGCTAAGGATTTTTACAACGAGCATTGATTTTTAAGTCAGAAAAAATAGCTAGATATATGTAATTTATGTTTATGATAATGAATTCTTCAATTTTCAACTCATTTATTAATATTTCAGATGTCAAGCCGGAACAGGTCGATGTATTGTGGACAAAGCACATAGAAATCAGTGTCAAGCTTGCCGCCTTAAGAAGTGCCTTCAAATGGGGATGAATAAAGATGGTCAGTATGAAATATTCGCTTAATATTATTTTACTGAACACAACAATGGATAGTTTAAAGTTAAAGATTCCCTTGTTCAATAAATTGAGAAATGCAACTCAAATTCGTTTATTTATATAGATATATTGGCAAATAACTTATTTAGTAACAAATATTTGATCCATAACACTATGCTTTGTAGAATGGAAGGAGACCAAGCTTTCATAGTTACTGTAAACGCAAATATTCTCTTTCTTTAGTGGTTTTTATTCAAAATAGTAACTAGGCGATACCGTGGTAAAATGTATTGTTAAAAGATCTTCTTTGGATATTTCATGAGCATGAAAAAAGCAATAACAGCCATTTTGGAAAATTATGATAGGCCCTCAATTTTAAATGCAGTATACAATATATCTTTGATAATATACATATGACGATTTTCAAGATATTTAATCGATAATTTTCTCCAAAAGATCTAAGGACTATTTAAATGGGAATATATCGTCCTTTATCGAGGTGTCTTAAAAATTTTGTTGCTTTTTACATATTAAAAGTATTTTACATTAAATAACTCAATAATAATTAATCCACCATATAACAATTTTTTTTAAACAAACTAATTCTTCATAATTGTTCCATAATCCGATACTTTTGTAATAAAGATTTCCCATAACTATAAATGAAAATATCGGGTTTTCCAAAGCGATGATATTATTTCTAAGTGTCGTTTCGGCCATTTTTAATATGTTATGATCGTAACTTTTTTTCATTGTATTCAGTAATGTTTACAATTTCATCATGGAAAGATATACATTAAACAACGTTCACAAATTATTCAATTTTATTATCAAAATAAATAAAAATTTTATTATCAAAAAACTTTTCGTGCGCTTTTGCCATTTTATGGTTGTAATAATCGTCAATGGAGAGCGATATAGATCTATGATAACCAGCTTTTATGGCCGTAATTGGAGGAAGTTGATCTTGACAACATGTCGTTTCAACAAGAGGGGCTACGTGCCACACAGCACGTGCAATAACCGAATTATTGCGAGAAAAGTTTGGAGATTCAATAATTTCAAGAAATTGTGAAATTGAATGGGTTCCAAGAAGTTATGATTTAACAGCATATTTGGTTATTTGAAGTCATTGGTTTTTAGCAATAAACCAGAAGTTTTAGAAGTCAATATTTAACGTGCCATCCGACTTGATTTAGTGGAAAAAGTACTCGAAAATTGGGTTCATCGAATTCGTTCTTTTGAAAGGCTTCCACGTCTGCATAACGCTTTTCTTTCATCGGCAAATGCAGTTTTCCGAAAAGGTAGAAGTCGCACGGTGCCATATCAGGTTAAAATGTGATTTTTGGTCAAATAATCGGCCACAAGTGTCGATCGATGAGACGGCGTATTGTCGTGCAACAAACGCCAATTTCCATCTTCGCGATATTCGGGCGAACACGTCGAATACGGGGCACCAAACACTTCAAAACTCCAAGGTAGAATACCGCATTTGGATTGGCGCGATTTTTTGGGTTTCGGCTCATTTCTCATTTATGTCCTCATGACCACTTTGAAAACGTTGAAACCACTCGTGCACTCTGCTACGGGATGGGCAATCATCGCCATAAGCTTGTTTCATCAATTGAAACGTTTCGGTAAAAGTTTTACCAATTTTAAAACAAAATTTAATGTTGGCTCTTTGTTCGAAGCTCATTTTCGCACCGATGACAAAAACATACTGACACTTAAACGCCAATAACTTCACTTCCAATAGATGAAATGTCATGAAGCTTTTACTTCTAACGCACTAGTCGACATATAGATGGCGCCACTAGAGTTTACTTTGTTACTCTTTTACTGTTTACTTTGAAACGCAGCTTGTAAATAACGTATATATTTGTAAATACATACATATATAATATGTATCGATTTTACTGATACATACATTCATATGTGTATGTATATTAACATGTTTATTATATTTTTTGTAACAGTCTAAAGAATTAGAGTGGATGTCATTCCTATACTATTTAAATCTATTTAAACATTTAAATGGCCAGTGGCGGTGGCACGTGACCTTTAAACAATTACGCATCTCCTCATGCAAACTCGTTCAAAATCAGCATGCCTAGTAAGGCATATTGAAATTACTGAGTATATAGCGTATGTAACCAGTACATTTTCTCACCTTTAAGGCTTAATAGCTGCTGTCATGTCGTGCATTTAGATTACAGGATGTATTCACTTGGAATTTCGATGACAAGTCATTATAAGTGCTGTGTGTGGTTAACACATCCCGAATTCATTTATTTTCCAATTACAGCAGTGCAAAATGAGCGACAGCCGCGAAACACAGCCACTATACGGCCTGAAACGCTGCGGGAGATGGAACACGGGCGAGCTTTGCGGGAAGCGGCCGTAGCTGTTGGAGTGTTTGGGTAAGAATTTTAGCTATAAAAATGAGCATGCATTCAATATAATATTTTCAATTTGAGCAATTTCATCCTTTAATTTCATTTTTTCTATATATTATATTTCAGACCACCAGTTCTGTTATCTCCACCATGCTATGGTTCTGGCCTACTACCACCTTCCTGTAAATTGATATTTTTTATGCACAACCCTTTAGAATATGTTAAATTTGATCTGCTATTTCAGCTTTATCGAATCTTCCAACAAATCGGCGATTACATCACAATCACATTTCCAAGGCATTACAACTTTCTTCAAATGTATCACAGGCAGGCGGTTTCTCTGTATTTAACAACAACCTTCAATTTTCTAAGGGTAACTCTTATAAGACCTCAATGGATCTTTCCAATGGAACAGTATCTGTGTCTACGAACTCAAGTAGTACAAATTCAATAGATCCGAGTTCCCCCATATCTGATACAGGTACATATTGGTATGCGCATTACATTATACATAATACTTTTTCTTATACATTATTTATTTTAATCAAAACACAAAATGAAAGATTGTAATTATTAGCTTTGTATCTTAGCTGCTAGTAGCTGCTAGCTATCAGGAAGGAGTAAATTGACAATACTCTCACAAAGAGCGAAATATCAAAAAAGTGAAAAAACGGAAAACCAGCAGTTACTAGCAACGAAATAGTAAAATGATGTTTTTTACAATCACTTCATATCAACAATTGAAAATCAATCAATAGAATTTTTATTTTCACAATTCAAAACAATAAAAATAAAAAACAATCAAAGCAAATGCGTCAAATATAGCTTGTATACACATGTGCTTTAACAGCTGTTTCTTCATATGGTAGCAAATATTTTCTGCTGGTAGAAATTCCACTAGCAGAAACTAGCAGCTCTCTCAGTTTTTTAATGCCCTCAACTTGTGCTCTCTTTTGTTAGTTTTTGCTAGATTTTGAGTTAAAAAACGCTTTTCCAGCAGAAACTTTGCTTTAAGATACAAACATATTAATTTTTTGGTCTAGTTTTTATATATAATATTGGTGATATATTAATATGCTTTCATACAGGATGGCTTACGAATCGTGTTACAAAACCAAACGTTATAACTTTATTTCTGTGTGTGTAATCGACTTACCTTTTTTTGTATTTGGCAGGTTATCATCTAATTTTTTTTAAAATTAATGCTTGGGTACCGAACAGAGGGTTTGCATAGTGCAGCGGTACCATGCTTTGCAGTCCGTCATTTCCATTAAAATTAAATTCAAACGTGATTTTGGCAGCTCTCTCCCGTGTAGATAGATTATTATGAGGTTTTTAAACATGTTTGACGAACCTGAAAGTATCGCAAGAAGACCGTACCATAGAGATCGGGTTCAAGAAACAATCGCGGCTGTTTCAATTCAGACAAATCCAAGAGCTTGGAGTTAGCAGACGGTCATTACAACGGTTAATTCATGATGACTTAAGCCTCTTTCCGTACAAAGTTCAAATAACAAGCCGGTTAAACCCTCTAGATTTGCCTATTCGACTGGAATTTTGCCAAAAAATTATTGAAATGGTCGAAGAAGACAATAACTTGATAAATTGCATGTTTTTGTCTGATGAGACCCATTTTGATCTAAACGGAAGTGTAAACAAGCAAAATTGCCGTATATGGAGTGAATCAAATTTATAAATAATCCACGAGAGGGAACTTCACCCAGAACGAGTCACTGTTTGGTGCGCAGTGTCCTCAAGGTTTTTTGTCGGGCCATACTTCTTTGAAGAAAACGATGTAACAGTAACTGTTAAAGGGGTACAGTTATTTAAAGATGTTGAATGAGTTTTTATACCCAGAACTGGGCCGAAGACGTATGTCTCTCAATAGCACTTGGTTCCAGCAAGATCGAGCTACTGCACACATATCCAAACCGGTTATTGCGAAGCTCCAACGAAAATTTGCAAACAAATTAATATCAAGAAACTCCCCTTTCCACTGATCCCCAAGGTCACCTGACTTGACTGCACCAGTTTTTTTTTGGTGTTATGTCAAACAAGAGGTGTACAAGATAAAACCCAGCAATCTGAATGAATTGAAGCAGTTCATTAAATCGATAAGTGAGGCAATCCCGAATTCAACCCATCAAGCCACAATGAATAATTTTCTAATTAGGTGTCGCATATGCTTGGCTGAGCATTGAGGTCATTTACGGTCCAAAATTTTTAAAAATAATTATATAAAATAAAATTGATAAAAAAATTGCATTGATTAATTGATTAGAAAAAGATTTTACGGCTTGTTTTTGTAGTACAATTCATGAGCCACCCTGTATATGTACGTATGTATATTTTAAAACGGGTTTCCGATTGAATTATAAATTACACAGGCCAACAAAAAAAAATTTTTTTTTGCGCATGGGTTTTACTTAATATATAATAGTTTCATAAGCAAATACTAAAAGGAAAAGACGATAACAAATCGAAAATATTTGCTTTTTAAACAAGGGCTGTTGCCATCAAAAGAGATTGAAGAGCCCGGGATATAGTTTTTCTTGCATCGCTCATTGTGTACAGTATGGGTTTGCAAATTACAGAGAAATAATGTGTTTCATAATTTTGTTTCCTGTAATAACCAGTAAAAATATCTTCGAGGAGTTGTTAACGAGGCGCGGACTCGTTTTGCTATATTGGAGGCGAATTTATTACAATGAGAAAGAATAAGTAATATTTAACCAAAAATGTAAAGATTTGCGAAGCATATCAAGCTTACTTTAATCTACCTGGTTAAACACAGGACAAAAAAGAGACTCTTCATGTGTCATGTAACTTTCAGACATATTCTGGATGGTGACTTTATTTCCTTTTTTTATAATAATTATTACCTATTTCGATAACATTAATTGGAATATAATATTGTAAAGAATTTTTTTATAAATTGTCTACCTTGTAACTCACTCTTAAGTTCCTAGTGATCGAACTCAAGAGTTAAATAAAAGTCCCTATTTAATGCTCTACACTTATTCTTATTTCTAATTCCAACAACTTAACACTTATTACTCGTTATTCGAGCTTACAACTTATTGCTAATAGCTCTTTACTAAGCATCACTCTAATTACAACTATGTCTGTGACATATTTACAATACCAAACGCTGCAAGCCGTTCCAGATGAACTACCTTCATAGGTAGGTCATCCAACCCTCAGAGTTCATAGCCTTTATTGCTTATAATTTTAGTTCGTTGTCCCACCATAGCACGTATATCCCTCATCTCCTCTTCTAGGATGCTGTTGACTTCCTTAGCATTACTTCCTCCGTTGGCGTTAATTCCAAACTTCAAATCAATCGGTAGCCGAAAATCGTTACCAAAAATTACCCAGCTTCTGGCACATCTCCTGAATTAAAGCTGATTCAAAATTTATCCCTTGGTCAGAATGTAATTCTATTGGAATACCATGTCTCGATACCCAATTGTTGCTTCCAGGTCAGGAATTGCGTATTGCTGAAATAGTCCATGTCTACTAAAACCTAATATATTGATAGGAAATGGACCAACTACATCCATGGTAATTCGTTCAGATGGAGCACCTGAATTGTTCTGCTACATCTGACCATGACTCCTTAGCCTCTACCCTTTAGCTGGAATGCACTCGGCACAATTGTCGATCCACTCCGTAACTGATTGAGGACAAGAAACCCAATAAAATATTTTGTTTTAATTTCTCCAAAGTTTTGGGGATACCCACGTGTCCTTCACTTGGACCATTGTGCAGTTCGTTGAGAACTTCGGAGTTCTTACTTTCCAAACAATAATCAGAGCTCGGGAACTTTGCCTATCTTCACCCATACGCGATGCAAGCAGCCAGACACTAACTTTAAACTATTCCATTGTGCCCAATATGCCTTTGCGACTGGACTTTCTGTAGCTATTTCTCCTCTCGTTGGAATTTTGCTCATCTCCATTCAATGTATTACACATTTTCTGATGCTTATCGGACATCTATACTGTCTTTTTTAGCCTCAGAAAGATAGGAAAGTCATAACTTTGGAGTCTTTCAATCCACCGTGGCAACTGTTATTGTCGGACATCTATAATGTATTCTTTGGCCTCAGAAATATAGGAAAATCGTAACTTTGGAGTTTTTCAATCCACCGTGCCAACTATTTTTCTGGGTTCCTAAATTATAGATGTCATTTTAATGCTACATGATCTGTCCTCACCCGAAATCGCTAGCCATAAAGGTACTTATGAAAATTTTTGAGCACTTCACGAAAGCCAGTAATTCCCTCCGAGTTACACAATAATTTCTCTATGGCTTGTTTATTGTCTGGCTGGACTAGCATCCGTATCCAAATTAAGCGCTGATCCTGGGACCGGATATGCTAATATTGGCGCAGTACTTAACCTTTTCTTCAGAGTTTGGAAACCCACTTACTGTTTATTATTCCATTCAAAATTTCAAAATTCCAAAAATTTCAAACGAATCGTCGATAATAAATACGAAGTCCAAGGAAACTCCGCAATTCAAGTAAATTTTTAGGAGTGTGCCTCTCTTTTACTGCCTCTGTCTTTGCATTAGTTGTGCAAATGCTATCCGTGGTCACTTTGTGTCCTAAGTAGCTTACTTCCTTTATGAAAAGGGAACACTTCCTCGGGCTCAGCTTTAGACCAGCGTTAGCTATCCGTTGGAAAACCTCTTCAAAGTTCTTCAGGTGTTCATCGAAGGTTTTACAGAACACGATAATATTGTCGAAGTATACCAGACAGGTCTTGCACTTCTTTTAAGTTTCTCAACTACAGGTGAGCTCCATGGACTCTCTGACCGCTTTCGCTCATTTCACATATGGTGTGGCTTACAACTTCACGGTTTGTTAAAGGAACGCTTCGAGAAGCCTGGCGTATTGCGCTTATTTCGCTCGAGATGTCGTTTTTATTCATGGAATCTTCCTCAAGACTTCTTTCGCAATTTATCACGGCCTCAATCTCTGGACACTGCAATAATATAGCTCCTTTGGAGATTTTGATTGGAGACTTGCACTCATTAATTATTATTAACTCTTATAGAACACGTTTATCTTGTCTTGTCATATGCAATGTTTTCCTATAAGTAAGTTTTGCGTAGATTCTTCTGTGGCGTCAAAAACCCACATCTTGTTTGTCCCATAGTCTTCATCAATTTATGCCCAAATAACTGCTTCTGATTTTGGTGAAATCTGCTGGCTCTCTGTTATTGTCACTCGTCTAACGTTGTACTTGTTATCGTAACCGAAGATTATGATGATTATGATTCCTTCATTCGCTAGAAAGTCTACCTTAATCATGACTTTTTCGACAATATCTACCACCATGAAATTGTGTACCACCTCTTTTTTTTAATCACGATCTCGCACGTCAGTTTTCCGAGAACTTGGGTATCTTTGCCCCAGCTAACGGTCTCACTTTTTTATTAACCAGATTCTAATTCTACTTGATGAGCTTTAAATGTTCGATTGCTAAGTAGCGATGCAGTTTCTTGTGTCAGAGCATACGGAACGGTTTCCGCAAATGTCATTTTTGGACATGCTAACAGAGCGAAGCGTGTAGTGTTATCTCGTATTCCATTAACGAAGGTTTGCAAGTAGCTAAGAGAGCTAACCTCTCAATCTCTTTAGAAAACTCCCGCAAAAGCTCATTGGGTTTCTAGCGATGATTTTGCAACTTGATTGAGAAGATCTGCTTCCTGTGCTCACTACCTACCCGTGTATCCATATCTTTTAACTTTGCTCTTTCATTTGTGCTGATATACGTGTATCTTGCGCTTTTCTTTTTTCTACTTTTAAATTGTGTCGTTATTTGCGTTGACATCTGCGACATTGCAGTCAAACACGTGTCCATGTCCATAACTTTTTATGAGCATTCAGCTTCGTCAACACTAATGTTTTCGGCTTCCATGTCCTCTCGCAACCGTGATTGTAATTCGGCTTCAATTCTATTAGTTGTCAAACCACGTTGCTCCAGCTCCTTTTTTAATTATCTTAAGGTCGTTAAACTTAGCCATTTTCAAATAATTATCTCCTTGGGGATTTATTTGATAATCCCAGTTCTGACACCAATCGTAACGGATTGCTCGATAAATCGTCTACCTTTTAAATTACACTTGAGGTCGATCACTAGATTGTTAAATAAAAGTTACAATTTAATTCTATACACTTATCTTTATTTCTAATTCCAACAACTTAACACTTATTACTCGTTATTCGAGTTTACAATTTATTGATTATAGATTAATAGCTCTTTATACGGCAACACCCTAATTAGAGCTGTGTCCGGCAGCCTTTATATAGTAGATTGTTAACAAAACTTCGCCACGCGAACATTTTGGCAACTACGAATTACGTTTTATTGTAGTCTGATACCGAGGTGAAAAAAGAGCAATGAAGTTGGCAGGGCCGAGAATTTGGAGGGAACCAGGTGATCATCTTTCAAATATTTGAAGAATTTTTCCCTAAAGATGCATATGTTACATTCTCATTTAGATAAATTTAAAGACAATATGAGAGATTATTTGCAGAACAAGGAGAACCCTTTCATTAAAATATAATGCAATTTAAGAGACGTTACCAAGGCCAGTATACAGTATTGGGGACTATATTTAGGGGTTAATAAAAGAAACTTCTGCGGAACATTTCAGGAAAAGTAAAACTGTTCAATTTCAAAGGAGGTTTTGGAGTCTATTTTAAAATGTCTATTGCATATTTTAATAAATTATTTATAGTATGTAAAATTTTTGTGTATTTTTCTTGAGTTGAATTTTTTCTTTTTTTATACATAAAAGCAAACGCAGAACTTTTTTTATTCTTACTCTTATTTACAATGCGCGAAATAAGTATGTGGGTCAACCGTTTTTCGCTTTGGATATTTTAGAATCCACGCTACAGTTAATGTTATATGAGTTATTAATTTCTAACTACTAACATAAATACATCATTCAACAAACAATATACTTTGTTTGTGAAAATTAAAATGGGACAAGTAATTCTGTATCAGTTTAATAGTCTATATGTTTTTTTATACTCTCGCAACCTGTTGCTACAGAGTATAATAGTTTTGTTCACCTAACGGTTGTTTGTATCACCTAAAACTAATCGAGTTAGATATAGGGTTATATATATATAAATGATCAGGATGAAGAGACGAGTTGAAATCCGGGTGACTGTCTGTCCCTCCGTCCGTCCGTCCGTCCGTGCAAGCTCTAACTTGAGTAAAAATTGAGATTTCTTTATGAAACTTGGTATTCATGTTTCTTGGTATCGTGAGACGGTTGGTATTGCAAATGGGCGTAATCCACTGCCACGCCCACAAAACGCCATTAATCAAAAACAAATAAATTGCCATAACTAAGCTCCGCAATAAGATACAAGACTGTTATTTGGTACACAGGATCACATAAGGGAGGGGCATCTGCATTTAAAACTTTTTTAAAAAGTGGGCGTGGTCCCGCCTCTAATAGGTTTAGTGTGCATATCTCCTAAACCGCTAACGCTATAATAACAAAATTCACTGGAAGCAAATTTTTCTAGCACTTATATTGACGGTGTGAAAATAGTTGAAATCGGGTGGCAACTGCGCCCACTCCCCATATAACGGTACTGTTAAAAACTACTAAAAGCGCAATAAATCAAGCACTAAACACGCCAGAGACATTAAATTTTATCTCTGGAATGGTATGAGATGACTTTATAGGAACCGCGTTCAAAATTAGACAGTGGACGTGGCACAGCCCACTTTTCGGTGAAAACCCATATCTCGAGATCTGCTTAACCAATTTCAACAAAATTCGGTACATAACGTTCTTTTCATATTTCTATATTATAGTGGTCGAAATCGGAATACAAACACGCCTATTTCCCATATAACACCATTTTAAATTCCATCTGATTCTTTCACTTTCCACTATGCATATCAAGCAACAATGATTATATCGTGGTAAAACTTTGCGTGAATAATACGTTTAAAGTATGCCACCTTGTGACCAAAAATTGTCTAAATCGAACCAAAACTGTTCAAGCCACTAAGTACTAAATATGTGGACCCCAACCGAAAATATCAGCCAATCCACAAAGAAATCTCAAACGAGTATACCATTTGACTTTGCGAGAGTATAAATTGTTCGGTTACATCCGAACTTAGCCCCTTCTTACTTGTTTTTTTGTAAATTTTTGAAACTCAGATATGATTATTGTAATTAATATGACCTTTTTTGTTATTTATTACTCAAGATATACGAAATGACATTCCAGTTTCTTTGAATGCCAGTATTTAGGATTGGTCCTCAATAGTAAGTTGGGTACCGCGTGGCGTTTCGGCATAAATATTGATTTGAAGCAAGCGTTATATTTATTTATGCTAATAGTTACCATCTTTGATATAAATATACAAGAAAGCACATATCTGGTCAATCAATTTGCAAACGATGTGCAGGGAATTGCGCCAACAATGAACTGTCCCATATAATAATAATAATAATAATAATATCTAGGCCGAAAATTATGAAAAATTTCACACCAACAATATTACATGTAATTTTTGAACTAAGTGTTCATACCTTTAAGTTAAGTAAGGCCACTGAAAATATGTCCAACACCAAAAACCAAAATAGCGGTGAATCAACATACTTGTATTACTATTGCATTCAAATATAGTCCCATATATTTATTTCACGCACTGTATTTGCTGTCTTGTCAATATGATATACTTCCTCGCAATATTATTCTTTTTTTTAATGACCTTACCTTTATTTAAGTTTTAGATAAAAATCCTGTAGGAGGAAGTGTTTCGTCTATAAGTTCGACCAGTTCTGTCCATGACAATGATAATGATGGTAAATAAACTCACACATACATATATCGTACGTCAGCTACATTCGAAGTTTTCATTATTTTTAGTATAAATAAACACCCACATTAAAAAAATTCTATGGTAAAATGGTGGTTAGAACACTGGCAAGTTCGTCGTGAAATTTGTAGACAGATATAAATGTGCTGGTACTACAAAATTATGAATGTCAGTATTCAAACCACTGCATAGTTCACCAGAAGCTCTGCTTTGAAAAAAATCAGATTAAAAAATCTAAAGCTATGATAATTACTAGATTTATAACTTTTGAAAAAAATTTCAAACTTCTTAAAATACAATGTACTGATCGTACTCGCTCTTATAGCGTTTTCTTTTCTCGATGAAAAAGTGAAATAACCAACTCATTTGCAATATCTACTAATGAGCTTATCAAACTGATCGATTCACCACAATTAGTAGAAGAACTTGATTTTAAATATATAACAAAAACGAAAAATAAACATCGCGTGTTTTTTTTTTTTGTGAGAAAAGAAACCGCTATTAGTATCTAATTAAAATATGTTATATGTAAATTTAACATCCATTGCCCGAGATTTACAGAGTAATGTTATTTGTACGAATTTTGACTTAGTTTATTTCAATTTGTAAAATAGACATGGATTAAAAGTGGTTTCATAAAACGTCTGACCTGCGTTATTAAATATACAATATTTTATGTAGCTTTAAAAAATATGATTACCATAAATTTGTGTCTTTAAGATGATTCCATCGATGTTACCAATGATGAAGAGCCTCTGCGGAATGAAAAACTAGATTGCCATTTTACGATACCGACATTTGTACCACAAAACTTGTACGTTCAGCCGCATGAGACAGTTTATGAAACCAGTGCTCGCCTTCTCTTTATGGCCGTAAAGTGGGCAAAAAATTTACCAAGTTTTGCGAGTCTGTCCTTCCGAGATCAGGTAATCTTTTTTATAAATAAAACTTAAGTGATTACTAATGCTGGCAAAACAATATAGTGTAGGTATATGACCAAGTAACTAGCATCTTTTGAAATATAAATCTGAATCTAATATCTTATTCATATATAATACATATATTCACATATTATAATAAGTAAACTTTATTTTAAGAAATCAGAAAATTTTGAAAAATGGTGAAAACGAAATTGAAATATTAATTAACTGACCTGAATTGGCTGACCTTATCAGAAATTTTGAAATACGGTCTAAGTAATGGTATATATGGTATAACATCATATTAGGTGTTTTTTTCATTACCAAAAAACAGAAATATTAAGTGAAGAACACAATATTTCTCTGTGCAAACCGCCATTGTATATCAATTGAGCCTTAAATTAAATTAATAGTAAAACCTCAAACGTTCATCGGATATTAATAAAATCTTTTTATATGTAACTAATTTCTATTACAATTAAACGCTTTAATATATAACTAAAGTGAAACATGCCAAGTGCAAATACTAAAATCGTTTCTTACTTTAATCCATACAATGGCTTCACTACAATAACAAATAATGAAAAATGATGTGTCCATATGCCGTTTGTTACTCATAGACTGTTGAATCTCTAGGGTCGACTCTTGAACAACCCGCATTATATTGTGCAACAAACTATATTGCCCTTATTAAGCTTTCTTGAGTACCCAACCTAATGTAGTGAATGTATTACTTGTTTTCTTTTTTATTTGTTTTTACACTCTAAATACCTATTAAAGGTATTGATCACTACCTCCAAATACTAAGGTTTGGTTGTTGTCCCTAAGAGGTCACTCCACAATGTAATTCCTGGATTAGTGGATAGGTGAACTGTGACTATCTTCCTGTATAATTAATTTTTTTTTATTTACAATATGTATAAGGTATTATGTTTTCTCTTTACTTAATTTTAGGTCATTCTCTTAGAAGAATCATGGTCGGATCTTTTTCTACTCAACGCCATTCAATGGTGCATTCCCTTAGACCCTACTGGATGTACTTTATTCTCAGTTTCAGAACACTGCAATAATTATGACACTACGCAAGAAACTGAGAATTGTGTTACTAAAGAAGAAGTAAGTTGGTATATAATTATTGATTTTATACCATTGTATTTTCATATTTATATACAAGTATCGGGTATTATTTCCCAATCATGTAAATAATTTTCAGTAAAAAAAAAAAACAAAAAATACTTTATAGGTACAAATAATTCCCTCCATTACTTTCAGTACTATTGAATATTTTGAAATTGTTATTTAACACATTTTTTAAAGCATAAAATTTTCAATTTAATTTAATTTTCAATAATACATATGGGATAATATAATATCTAATATAAGTATTAATATATTTAAATATTTTCTAGGTAGCCGCCAGTGTACGGACATTACATGAAATTTTCTACAAATATAAGGCAGTTTTAGTTGATCCCGCTGAATTTGCATGCATGAAAGCAATAGTTTTATTTCGGCCCGAAACCCGGGGGCTCAAAGACCCCGCCCAAATAGAAAACCTCCAAGACCAAGCTCATGTAAGTATTAAAAATGGGTTTTACACACTTATAATAACGTTCATTAACATATTACATTTTTTATGTTATTATTAATGTATATATACCTATATAATCGAAATTAAGTTCTTATATGCAAGCTTCTTTATTTGTGAAGTGTATTCTAGCATCGGTTCAACCAAGGTTAACGTTTTTATACTCTCGCAACCTGTTGCTACAGAGTATAATAGTTTTGTTCACCTAAGAGTTGTTTGTATCACCTAAAACTAATCGAGTTAGATATAGGGTTATATATATATAAATTATCAGGATGAAGAGACGAGTTGAAGTCCGGGTAACTGTCTGTCCGTCCGTCCGTCCGTGCAAGCTCTAACTTGAGTAAAAATTGAGATATCTTTATGAAACTTGGTATTCATGCTTCTTGGTAGCGTGAGACGGTTGGTATTGCAGATGGGCGTAATCGGACCACTGCCACGCCCACAAAACGCCATTAATCAAAAACAAATAAATTGCCATAACTAAGCTCCGCAATAAGATACAAGACTGTTATTTGGTACACAGGATCCCATTAGGGAGGGGCATCTGCAGTTAAACTTTTTTTTAAGTGGGCGTGGTCCCGCCCCTAATAGGTTCAATGTGTATATCTCCTAAACCGCTAATGGTATAATAACAAAATTCACTGGAAGCAAATGTTTTTAGAACCTCTAATGACGGTGTAAAAATCGGGTGACAAGCCCGCCCACTCCCCATTTAACGGTACTGTTAAAAAATACTAAAAGCGCGATAAACCAAGCACTAAACACGCCAGAGACAGTAAATTTTTAATTAAAGTATGCCACCTTGTGACCAAAAATTGTCTAAATCGAACCAAAACTGTTCAAGCCCCTAAGTACTAAATATGTGGACCTCAGTGCCTATAGTTGACCTTCTACCGAAAATATCAGTCAATCCACAAAGAAATCTCAAACGAGTATACCATTTGACTTTGCGAGAGTATAAAATGTTCGGTTACATCCGAACTTAGCCCTTCCTTACTTGTTTTGTTTAAATATTGTAGATGTTATGATGACTTCAGGTTTTGCGATATTTCATTTTCTGATATTTATGTGGAAGTTATTAATGTAATAAAAGAAATTTAATTTCATAATGTTTATTGGTGATCTATAATTTACCTTGTTTCACATGGAAGCCTATGGAAGATTTTGGACTCAGGTTAGCTGATAATTTTATTAAGTTTTCTACAGTTCAGTTTAGTTTTAGTATAATCTTTGAGTTTTATTAAAGGATTATTTGCCATCCTGCTTTAGATGGCTGTAGAAATTATTGGCATTCTTCTTCTATATATTGTTATTTATATTCGGTTCAACTTTGGAAAAACTAATTCAAAAAAATAAATTAGGAACTATATAATTTAACTTAGGTTAATTATAACGAAATTACTTAAATAAGTGTTTGTTAATTCCAGAATTTAGTTTATTTGAAAAATATGATCCAAAACATATTGTTACGAGAATACAATGTACAACATTTTATCTTCTTTCAGAGTTTCTGGCGTAGAAATAGTTTAAGTATTCAAAAAAATTTTTTCTAATTGGATTTCTCAAAATTCAAATTATTTTTACAGTTATTGTCAATATAGTTGGGTGTCAAATCGACCGAGTTAGTCTTAACTTAAAACTTTAAACGCTTGATTCTCGAAACTACTTTTTTCGATGCCGTCGTCTTGATATCTCAAGTTCTAATCAATCGATTTACTAAAAATTCAGCACGAATGTGGTTTAAATATCTCTCTATCGTATGAATCAACTATTAATTTGAAATTCAATTTTTAATTTGTAATATATTTAAAAACTCGAGAAAGTTTAGAAATTAGTGAAAAAATCTTTATTTTTAAGTAGCCAATTTATGATATAATTTTTCAGTTTTGTTGGTTACGATAATGACATTTGTACTTATCAAGAATCCGTCATTGTTTTATTTTTGAAATGACCACATCGGTAGAAACGTGAGAGGGGAAAACTCTCTTGCCTTTCATGACTCGACTAATTCCGCATTTATGCGGATTACGCCCTTCGCGTCGGTTCGGGGGAGAAAAGGTTGGGTTTTTTTTTTTTACTAAATTTATCTCGGAAGCAAAAAGTAGTAATGACTAAGTGAAGAGAAGTTTATAAAATGAGTTAATATGATGCAAATATTGTTGAAATTCATTTACAATTTTGTCGAATTATTAGTTTTTAATTCCAATCTCAGTCAACCTCTAGCTGAGCACTGTTAAAACTTTTCACAGCATGAAACACAGCAAAAAAAGTACATGTTAAACATTTGCCGCTAACCACTAATAGTGAGCGCATCTTGGTACTTTCTGGAAAGTGGATAGCATTAGTAGTTTAGTGTATGCCAGCTTATTTGTGGAATGCTTATCCAAAGTTCAAGTTTTTTGATTTGATCGATTCCAAAGTTCAATTTGAAATTGTTTAGAGTACATTATTAGTTACATGTAATAAAAGAAGCCTATGGTTGTTAATATTTTCACACAGATGAGATAATTTGATTAAAATAGTTCTGTTTGCCGACTCACAGCTTTGAATAAAAAAATTTTAAAAGAAAAACTGATCTTGTGGAAATGTATTTTTAATGAAAACTTCAAATTCTATTGGCTTTTACTCGGACCCGCGCTCATTATTCACGTCGATCAGACAACTTTAAACGCGTTTTTTCAAAAGTAGTGTTTTTTTTAGTTTTGGGGCGATTCTGAAATAAATATTTAAATTGTTGTAAAAAACATCTTTTTAATTCGCTGTCATTTTGCCAGATTTTTAAATGTTCTAAACAGCTTGTGTCTAGACTAGGGTCTAGGTTTGTAAATATTAAATACAATTTTTTTTTTTGGTTTCAAAGTTCTGTAGCTGAAATTTCTTGCCACGAAGTCGAATACGTCGCACCGGTCAAGAACGCGTCAAGGTCAAATTAAAAAATATATATTGTTTTTTTCTATTTCTAAGTTTAAGAATAAATCAATGAAATAAACAAAATTTGGTTCAAATATTAATTGTAGTTTTTTTGTTATCCATCGTCAAGCATAGGCCTGAAATTTGAGCTCGAAGCTGCCTGAAGGGGCCGTTTTAATAATAGCATATCGGTGAATCGCGAAAAGTGCTTAGTACGTACTTATCGTACGTATACATGGGTGAAAAAATTGGGTATTGTTACTTGTAGATTGGTACAATGATTATAGTAAAACAACAAACTAGTCTCATGGAATTTTACTAGTTTTTGGGGAGAGCGGATTTTAAATATTTGATTAGTGATATAGGTAATTATAGGAATGGTTGAAATAAATATCATGCCTGTGATATACTTGTAGTCTTACGTTTCGCCTCTAGTTCAAATTATTATGGAAATACATAGGTATGTACATCCCTGCTAGTACTACTATAATTAGGATGTTTATCTTTGCTCATCTTCTACTTTACTCAAATTGCCTAAAGGAGAGCCAACATGGTTAAAATAATTAATATTTTTAGGATTTTATTTGGTGAACAGAACGAGAGTACAAACATAGTTTCTCTTGAATTTTACAACAGCTCATAATTTTCTTACAAAAGTATTTTTACGAGTTTTCAATTTTAATGTTTAATGTTTTCTTCTAGGTGATGCTATCTCAACACACAAAATCGCAGTTTCTTACACAGATCGCACGATTTGGTCGTCTACTCTTGATGCTGCCTCTTTTACGAACTGTAAATTCTCATAAAATCGAACTAATATATTTTCAACGTACAATTGGAAATACGGCAATGGAAAAAGTGCTCTGCGATATGTATAAGAACTGAAATGATGGCTTTTTAAATATATTTGTATACATAAATATGTACATACCTACATATACTAATATTTCTTACAGTACGAAGATGTGTGTTCCTATACCAAGAATAAGTAATTATATAATAGAAGAGCGGTTTGTATGTATGATTATTTCCGCTCTTAACTTTTATCTTAAAAGAAAAGGAAGCTAACCTTTAATCTGAAATCCGGTTGTCTAATTGCATACATACATATTGCATCATACTTAAAATTCTGTTTTGACTAATGGTGCGGAAAATTGTGTGTCTTATTGTTAAAATCATCTGTTATATCACGTCATCCAATTAGGTTCAAGTATCCGTCAAAAGCTTAATTTAAAAGACTTCTCGCACATATTACAGTTTGAAAAGATGTTAAATGTCACGATGTATAATTGCAGCAATCGAAAAAATACTTTACACAAATTGTGTATCTCATATATAACATCTGTGATTCTAAAATAATCGAAACCTGTACATATCTTTCTCTACTATATACGACGGTTTACTGTATATCGTCATCTAAAATGCAATACAGCTTTTTTCTTTTCGTTAATTTACAGAAAAAGGTAAAAATGGTATAAAATAGAAACTACTCACATTGAAACAAAATTTGAATTATGCTTACAACATATGTATGTACGTAAATGATGTAGTGAAACGTAATCAATAAAAAATCAATTTCGAATTTTTGGATGATGCGTTGTTTTGCATTTTAGTTGACGATATATATGTAAGTATATTGTTTAATAGAATGTGAAATAGTGAGAGTCTTGTTTGAAGTCAAAAATTAATGAAAGCGGTCTATATACAAGTATATCGATTTCTTTGAATACCCATTATAATGATTTTCTTAACTACATAAATTAATAACTAATTTATCTTTATTTCGAATATTTTAGTTAGCGCGGGAGATTTATCAAAAGTAAATAAAAGAGAAAATTACAATGTTTGATATTAAAACTAGAAAATGAATGTAATGAAGTCAGTATAAGTTAATATGACACCAAAAATAACAATTGTTGAAGTCATTCGTATACCTAGAAATATTTGATATATATTTGGGATGGCCGGTAAAATCGTTCAATTAACTTCTTTCACCCAGACGCGTTATATTGTTGATTCTTTATTAAATATCGTAGTCTCAAGTTACGACCCACTTATAGCATTCACCTAAATCAAAAGATTAAGCTATAGTGCACATTTTTGTTGTATTCAAAAATATTAATATTGGGAAATTCTCATGACAGTACGACTTTATAAATATTCTTATAACCATATAAAATTTGGCGCCATATAAATACTTTCTAAAAACTAAATTGCGGAACACACACGTATGTAAATAAATACAAATATACGTACAGTCTTCTATAAAGTTTATACCTCCATAACTACCAACATTATAAAAGTTTGTGAGTAATAGAATATTTGTTAAAAATACTGTTAAAACTTCAAGTTCTAATAAGTAAAAAATTAAAATGTATGTATACCGTATGTATTAGGTAGTAGTTTTCATTTACAAAATAAATAAGTCAAAGAATGCCTTACCGAAACTTTTTTGCATGCGTTATTTAAACCTAAACCCAGAATTGTGTCGTATTCGTTTTTTTATGTATTCGCAATTTCATGCAACAGAGTACAATAGTTTTGTTCATCTAACGGTTTATTGCAACACCCAAAACTAATCAAAATAGATATGATCAGGATAATTAGTTGAGTGCCGTGCGGTTGTCTATCCGTCGGCCCGTTCGTTCGTTCGTCTATGCAATCGATAACTGGATTAAAAAATAAGATTTCTTAATGAAACTTCGTATATGCGCCTTGGCAATTACTATATATCCACAAAATGCCCTCAATCGAAAACCTATAAAATGCTACAACTGAGCCGCAAATGAGGATACGAGTTGTAATTTGTAAATTTCACACCCAACATGGTACGGAAGGGCTTTACAGAAATCGGTGTACAAATCAGACAATTATGTGGCAGCGACCAGTTTTATGTGAAATTTCATAAATCGGACAACAATCCCCTTTACTTTACAGTACATATATGGTAAATCAGTCATCAATGAAAAGAGTGGAATTCTACTTAAATATCCCGGATACAAAGCAAAATATAATAATAAAACTTAGTGAGTTCATCCATATTAATATTATAAAAGTGAATGTAAGTATTATATGTTGGTAACGCTTGTACGCCGATACCACGTAACCGATAATCATGAAACTTTATAGCCATACGAGTATGTCTAATGGTATTAGAAAGTATTTTTTATTAAAAAGAAAATATGAATATTTTTTACGAATTGTGAAAAACATTACTTTGGCAGATCATATCTGTTTGTAAAATAAATTTGAAAATTAAAAAAATTATTTTGACAGATATTATTGTTTGTCGAAAAGTTTTCAAAATGTAACAAAACAAAAATTCATCAAAAATAAATCAGACAAAATTGGGGATTTATGGTTATTACCACCAACAAGAAAAGGATCATCGCTTTATAGTATTCGTTCATATACGATGTATTTACTTATTGGTTTTTGTTAATAATTTCTAATACTTATTTAACACATTCAAAGCGAGCAAATACCAAATATGCTGGTGATCGAAAACCTATAAATCGCCATAACTAATCGGAAAATTAAGATACAAAACAATAATTTAGTAGAGTGGATCGCAGTAGTAGTGGCCATCTACATATTCGTTAGGAAATGTCTCGTTTATTAAGTTTATTTGTCTTTAAATTTCTGTCCGTAATTATCTTCTTCGATATTTGGGTATTGGACTTTTTCAGTTAGGAAATGTCTCGTTTATTAAGTTTATTTGTCATTTAATTTCTGTCCGTAAATATCTTCTTCGATATTTGGGTATTGGACTTTTTCAGTTTCTGAATAATTGATTGAAAATTTCTTTGTAGTTGTGGTGGATTTTTATTATTTGAAAGTCCGCTTCTAAGGCTTCCCTTGCGTATTTAGGAGCAATAGGTCTGTTCGCCTAGTTAGTATTAGCTAACTTAACATAGGCATCGATCTATATCAATAGGTTGCGGTGGTTTTAAGACGGTTGGCCTAGGTAGCGGAAGTTTAAAATCATTATTTCCGTACCGTTTCCCAAAATCCTTTGTCTAGTTCACCCAGAGAACTTAAAACAATGAGAAGGTGCAAATTGAATTTTGTATGATGCTCGATTGGTTGGCTGAAAATTTGAGATCAAGGAGTTCACCACTTTCTGTATAGTTTTGCTGTTATTTAACAGAAATGAGAATTTTTAACAACGTTCTCTGTCAAAATACGTATCTACCAATATAAAGAGAAAAATGAAATGAAATGAATGAGAAAACAAAAAATACAAATGCCACTTCACATATGCAAGATTATTTTTTGCCATATAAACGATTTTTATGATGAAAAATTGATAAATTATTATTTTTTTGCACAAATGCTACATTGATAAAATGTGAAAGATTATGCAAAAAATGATAAAGTAATATAATATAGTAAATCACACACCAACAACATTTTCATTCATGAACGCTGGCGCACAAGCAATAAGCTAAGTCGTTTCATTCATAAAAGCAAACGCCTTACACATCTCCCCGAGCATGCGTTTTTTCGCGACGATGGCAAAAGCTAAAAATCATAAATTTAACAAATTTCTGATATTCCCTCTAGAAGGGAAAAGTGACAACCCCTCAAATATGAGTATTAAAATATTTTGGAATAAAAGTGACAACATAGTTTTAGACATAGACATTGTTTTAAGTTCTCTGGTTCACCAATATTTTGCCTATATGCGCTATTAATTATTTCATCTGTACAGTTAAGTTCGCAAGTCTAGTGGGCATGATGTCCTCGGTGAGCCATATATACATTTCTCACTATTCTTCTAATCAGAACTTATAATTCTGGTATCGGTACGGGTACGGAAGGGATATCTATTATTGGGGGACGTATCCGGTTGCTCGGGTTAGACATTTTGCTATTTTTTGTACACTGTTAATATTGATATTGAAATGTATTTATTTTGTTATACATTTTTTTATTTTTTTAAATTTTAAGTATTTTATTATAAATTATTATTATTTTTTTTGTTTTGTTAGGTGGTTAAAATGTATCCTAATTATATCCGTTCTCTAGAGCGTCTCCCCGAAGGTGGTAAATCGCATAGACGTTGTATTTTTTTTAAAACAAGAGTGTTCCTCCGAAAGTGGTGAAACGTGGACTTTTCAATGGTTTTGAGTTATAGCTGTAATTAGAGGCTTGTGGTTATTATTAGTTTAATTTCCAATTATATCCGATCTCTGGTCCTCGCCAAGGTGGCGAATCGCAGAAACGTTTTAAATAAAAAAATATTTAATATTATATTTGATCTCTGGATGTTTCTTTCGAAGGTGGTGAATCGCAGAGATCCTTTTTAAAATTTTATTATAAATACTTGAGTACCTTTTTTATTTAAATTTGCTTTTATTTCATATTTAATTTAATGTTTCATTAAATTAACTGATTCTTTACTTGGGTTCCTCTGATGGCCACTTTTAGGAACGCTTCTTTACCTCAGAAATGGGTAAGAGATCGACAATCAATTCGGAGTAGATCGGCTAGGAGTAGGTCCATTCGATGCTGGAAGATCAGCTTGGAAGACTGATAGAAAAACTTTTAACTGCCGGCTTCTTTAGGCTGTCTGATGTTTTCGTTTTTTTCCACACGTGGGTGTCCAAATTCGTTGGGCGCCGCTTAACTTACTTTTTGTTTACTTACTTGACCGGTCAAAAATATATCGCATACAAAATAGTGTAATTTTCCCGCTTAATTGAATCTGGTTAATTGGTTTTCCCGCATAGTTGGTTAAAAATATGTGTTATTGAAAATAGATATACCTTTAATTTCCCCCGGTTAATTGCACAAAAAACTTTTGTTAAAAAAATAATATGGCAATGCTGCACTTAAATATTTCACAGCATTTGGAATAAACAGCAGAGTACGTAGATTTAAATAAATTTAAATAAATCTACGTTCTCTGGTTGAGTTTGAGAAAGATCAGAAGTATATATGGGATAATCACGAAAGCAAGGGCGGGTTGGTGAAACCAACTGAAAAAATAATGGAAGAGATAAAAATATAAATGGGAAAACCATTTGAATATCAAAAAATTTTATCCAAAAACATTTCGAAGAAGCCAATTACCTAGATTGTAGTGACAAAATTAAATGTTTGTGGTTTAGATGTCGAATGTATCTATTTTCAATTTAGATAACTTAATAGAGATATATCAGATACAATTTTTTTGTTTTTCAAATTCGTCGCACTGTACGTATGACGATATTGGTTTAATGACGTCAAGGTTGTCGTAACCTTGTATTCTATGAACGTTGGATACATGGAATAAATGAAAATATTTTTGAAATTCCATCAGTCTACACAGAAATTAAAAACGTCATAGTTTCATTAAGTTTATTCATAGCTCTTATTTACTTCAAAGATATTTCTTTTAAACATATACATATATATCAATAGTTCTTGTAGCCCTTATATATCTAATATAAATATTTTTGAACTTCAGCGTGACTTTATACCGCATATGTGAGTTATCTCAATGAAAATGAGAGAGCGTGTTTTACTCATAACAAGATCAAATCGGGTGAAAATTTTCCTTAGCCCCGTGTAACTAATATCATAATTTTCGAACATTCTCCTGACTTTACTCCATTTGATTGGTGATGGTATGTGAGGTACTTTAATGAAACAGTGGGAGCATTTTATTAGTATGTGGCATGTTAGTAGTATGTGGTATTGGAAAAAATTAATAAAATCGGGTTAATACTACCCTCAAATTCCATATACTACTTGTAATTTACTTTTCGTTATTCTAACCAGTTTTATGCCGAATATGTCGGTCAGTGAGTATTAATATTTTTTTTTATATATAAAATTACTTTAAAATATGTTCTCGAGTATAGCTGAGCAATGTCAAAATTAATATATTTCTCTATTCACAATATATATAATATATGATTTCCGTCTTTCCACCTGACTTTACACCGTTCCGGTTGATCAACGTGATATTTTAATGAAATTAAGTGGAAAAGATTTCTTAAAAATTATGTGGTTTGACGCTGAATTATAATGAAATTAGTATATACTAAGTCTAAACCTCACACTTTCATATAATGAATTCCGATTCTCTGGTTGACGTTTGCCACCTAAGCTTATAATATGAAATTTAGCCACTTTGGTGGAGTTAATATCACATTCATACTTATGTATATCTCACTTCAAGCAATAAAACTGAGACTAAGTTTATGGCCTTTAATATAAGTCAAGAAGATACCAAATTTGATTGCAATTTAATCACGATATCATTTAATAATGGATGTTTAATTCAACATTTTTTAATTTATGGTTTGGAGGAATTTTCTGGTCTTTGATTTTCTCAGCTCACATGTACTACTTATGGTATAATTTTTTTCGTCAATTTGATAATTTAATGAAATTAAATGGACAGTTTTTCTTAAAAATAATGTATATCGCTGCATATGAATGAAATTGGTCTAGACTTTGTTTAAACCTTATAGCCCTAATATACTGATTTCCGCTCCTCTGGTACAACAGCAACCTCATATACCCCACATATTAAATCTAACCCCTTTGGTTCAGTTTATATCACATATACCATGTTTGAGTTAAATAGCTGCTTTTTATAAAAGTTAACATTTCGGAGAAAAAAATAGTATTGACACAAAATAAATCTATGATCAATAACATAAGTTAATGAGATACCAAATAATAATCGAGTAATGAATGTTGAATTCTTTCGCAACATTTTTATACTTTCGCAGCATGTTGCAACAGAGTATAGTTTTGTTCACCAAAGAGTTGTTTGCATCACCTAAAGTGATAGATATAGATTTCTATATACATATATTTCTTCTAATATTTGGTGATAATCAGTGGTTGGGTATATTTTCTCAGCCATCATGTTGAACTTATTATAAAATATACCAGACAACAATGCTAAAAAAGTTTCTTAGAGTGCTGGAATTTGTATAGAGCAAAAAAATCTTTCTAGAAAAAATTGCATGAAATAAATATTTGTAATGTAGTATCAAAAGGGCTAAAGACCCTTTTTATGTGGTTATAGATAAACTGCGACCATCGGTTTACATGCTACTGTCTATTATTTCAGTTTTGCGACACATTTTAATATGAAGGTCATGAGGTGAACTGTAAACTCAAGAAAATTACATTTTTACCTAGCGCCGTTGGCAGCTTATGAAAGGTTTAGATATTACATGTTACATATTATAACAGAAAGAAGAAAATCTACATACCTGCTCTACATATGTGTATACCATACTTAATTATATGTAAGTTATTGTTAATTTAGCCTTCATGGGTAGACCCTTCAAAATAGGTACCATAGATCCCCCTGTTTTAGAAAGCGTTTAACAAAAGTAATTTACGGAGGTATTTTTCGAGAACTTAATTTCAATACAATGAAATAAACTACTAATTTCTAAAATACAAATATAACTAAATATTATGTATTATTATGCTAGTGAATAGCTAAGTAATATATAGGTATACAAAAGTACGTAAGCTGTACCAACATGTTGCAAGAGTATAATAAATATCAGTACACTGTGTTTGTAGTTTCAGTTTCACTAGATGTCTTTACAAGCAAAGTGCTTTATTCAAACTAATTTTAGTGTATTACACAGTACAGTGTATAGTGACGAGCAATAGCAAAGCAAGGACTTACAAGGAAATACAGTGAAAGAGAGCAGCACCTAGAATCCAACTTTTAACACCCGGACGGACTGAATTATATAAGTATTATCTATAAGTATTTTATATATTAATTCATTTATTGTTAATTAATTATGCCAAGATTAAGTAGAAAATCTATATTACTAAGTTCTCTTCAGAATAGAAGACGTATGAGAGTTCTTCGTGCAAACTCTTTATATAGATATAGTGAGCAGTCACAAATTACTGTAAGTCACGCTAATCGTAGATTAGATTCCGATGTACGTCTGTCCGAACAATTTATCAATATAAATCAACATAGAACCAGGCGGGAAAATCCGCAAATTCGCTCTGAAGATCAAATAAGAGATACTCGAGGTCATAGGTCTCGGCGTGAAGACCCCGAGGTTCGATCTGTTAAGCAAGTTGCAAATACTGTTCAACATAGAACAAGGTGGCAAGATCCGCAAATTCGCTCTGAAGAGCAAATAAGAAATACTCGAGGTCATAGGTCTCGGCGTGAAGACCCCGAGGTTCGATCTGTTGAGCAAGTTGCAAATACTGTTCAACATAGAACAAGGTGGCAAGATCCGCAAATTCGCTTTGAAGAGCAAATAAGAAATACTCGAGGTCATAGGTCTCGGCGTGAAGACCTCGAGGTTCGATCTGTTGAGCAAAGTGCAAATACTGTTCAACATGGAACAAGGCGGCAAGATCCGCAATTTCGCTCTGAAGAGCAAATAAGAACTCGAGGTCATAGGTCTCGGCGTGAAGACCCCGAGGTTCAATCTGTTGAGCAAGTTGCAAATACTGTTCAGCATAGAACAAGGCGGCAAGATCCCTAAATTCGCTCTGAAGAGCAAATAAGAAATACTCGAGGTCATAGATCTCGTCGAGAAAATCCTGAGGTACGTTATGATGAACAAAGTAGGAACACTAGGGATCATAGAGAACTTCGCGCAAGAAATCCTGAGTATAGGAATTTAGGGCGCATTTGTGATCAAATGCAAAGGGAACATGCAAGAAGAAATCCTGAAATAAGGAGAGAGGAGCGTGATAGAGAAACACAACGTCGACAGCTTAGTAGGGGGGGTATGAGGGAAGAAATTTTGAATCAGAGACGTCTTAGACAAGGTCAAGTTCGCCTTCGTAGAGATAACCCACTCAATAGACAAATTGAAAACCAAAGGCAGTCCCAACGAATCCGATTAACGAGAGCAAATAATGTTATAGAAACTGATAATAGTGGCAATTTAACAGATTTCTAAAACATTTATTTCCAAAATATAAATAAGAGCCCTACTGAAATATGTATTTGCTGCGGCGGCTTATGGTTTTCACACCAAGTTCGCAAAATAAATTTCGAAACTATTGCGCACCCGAATGCTGCATTCGCCTTCTTTTTAATGCAAAAATTTCCTTAAGAAGATGGAAATTAAATACAATTTTTGTGCTACTTGCAAAAATGCGATTGTTAAAAAGAACGTTCCAAAAAGATGTTAAGCTAACGGTCTAGACTTTCCGGAAATACCGGATTGTTTGAAAGGTTTAACCCCAATTGAAGAACGTCTCATAATGCCTAGATTGCCTTTTATGACAATCCGTCCGTTAGGACATCAAGGTCAGAGTTTGCTCAAAGGTGCTGTTGTTAATATACCAATTTCTGTTAACAATATTGTGACATCTCTACCACGGTCCTTTGATGAGGCTCATGTTAAACTAATTCACTTAAGAAGACGTTTGGAATACAATCATGATTACATGATCGATACCATACGCCCCGCAAAGATTATGGAAGCTTTGCAGTTCTTAGTGAATACCCCTCTGTATCGTGAGCACAATATACATATTAATGAAAACTGGATTTCAGAATTTAATAACCAAGAAAAAGTTCCGTTTGTTGCATCTGCTGAGGATTCCCGATTGGTTCAATCTTTTCATGCGGCACAAACTTCTCATGATAATCCCTCAGGTAATAATATTCCCACGATTTTACGTTCAGAGCTAAATACAGGCGGTCAAGAAACTCTTTTGGACAATATTCCTGTAGAAAACTTAGACTATAACCGTTTAGTTATAACGCCAGGTGAAGAACAAAGACCAATTGACATAATTCAAGATAATAACTCAGAAGAGTTGTCATTTGGAACAATATACGTTGGGCAGAAGCGTACATGCTCTGAAACGTATAGCAAGATAATACGTTCTGAAATTCGCCGTTTTGACAGAAGAGCATGTACCATTCCAAAGTTTGTTCTATGATTACAAAAAATTAGAACTGCTACAAATTAAGAATAGTACATTCATTTGCCTTAGAAAGTTTTCAGGTCGCAACCGAGTTACGGCCCAAAATCTATTAAACGAAAACTTTGTTCAAAACTTGATTCAACACGATGATGGTTACAAGGTTTTGAAAGGCGTTATTCTAATTATATCCGTTCTCTAGAGCGTCTCCCCGAAGGTGGTGAATCGCATAGACGTTGTATTTTTTTTAAAACCAGAGTGTTCCTCCGAAAGTGGTGAAACGTGGACTTTTCAATGGTTTTGAGTTATAGCTGTAATTAGAGGCTTGTGGTTATTATTGGTTTAATTTCGAATTATATCCGATCTCTGGTCCTCGCCAAGGTGGCGAATCGCAGAAACGTTTTAAATAAAAAAATATTTAATATTATATTTGATCTCTGGATGTTTCTTTCGAAGGTGGTGAATCGCAGAGATCCTTTTTAAAATTGTATTATAAATTCTTGAGTACCTTTTTTATTTAAATTTGCTTTTATTTTATATTTAATTTAATGTTTCATTAAATTAACTGATTCTTTACTTGGGTTCCTCTGATGGCCACTTTTAGGAACGCTTCTTTACCTCAGAAATGGGTAAGAGATCGACAATCAATTCGGAGTAGATCGGCTAGGAGTAGGCCCATTCGATGCTGGAAGATCAGCTTGGAAGACTGATAGAAAAACTTTTAACTGCCGGCTTCTTTAGGCTGTCTGATGTTTTCGTTTTTTTCCACACGTGGGTGTCCAAATTCGTTGGGCGCCGCTTAACTTACTTTTTGTTTACTTACTTGACCGGTCAAAAATATATCGCATACAAAATAGTGTAATTTTCCCGCTTAATTGAATCTGGTTAATTGGTTTTCCCGCATAGTTGGTTAAAAATATGTGTTATTGAAAATAGATATACCTTTAATTTCCCCCGGTTAATTGCACAAAAAACTTTTGTTAAAAAAATAATATGGCAATGCTGCACTTAAATATTTCACAGCATTTGGAATAAACAGCAGAGTACGTAGATTTAAATAAATTTAAATAAATCTACGTTCTCTGGTTGAGTTTGAGAAAGATCAGAAGTATATATGGGATAATCACGAAAGCAAGGGCGGGTTGGTGAAACCAACTGAAAAAATAATGGAAGAGATAAAAATATAAATGGGAAAACCATTTGAATATCAAAAAATTTTATCAAAAAACATTTCGAAGAAGCCAATTACCTAGATTGTAGTGACAAAATTAAATGTTTGTGGTTTAGATGTCGAATGTATCTATTTTCAATTTAGATAACTTAATAGAGATATATCAGATACAATTTTTTTGTCTTTCAAATTCGTCGCACTGTACGTATGACGATATTGGTTTAATGACGTCAAGGTTGTCGTAACCTTGTATTCTATGAACGTTGAATACATGGAATAAATGAAAATATTTTTGAAATTCCATCAGTCTACACAGAAATTAAAAACGTCATAGTTTCATTAAGTTTATTCATAGCTCTTATTTACTTCAAAGATATTTCTTTTAAACATATACATATATATCAATAGTTCTTGTAGCCCTCATATATCTAATATAAATATTTTTGAACTTCCGCGTGACTTTATACCGCATATGTGAGTTATCTCAATGAGAAAGAGAGAGCGTGTTTTACTCATAACAAGATCAAATCGGGTGAAAATTTTCCTTAGCCCCGTGTAACTAATATCATAATTTTCGAACATTCGTCTGACTTTACTCCATTTGATTGGTGATGGTATGTGAGGTACCTTAATGAAACAGTGGGAGCATTTTATTAGTCTGTGGCATGTTAGTAGTATGTGGTATTGGAAAAAATTAATAAAATCGGGTTAATACTACCCTCAAATTCCATATACTACTTGTAATTTACTTTTCGTTATTCTAACCAGTTTTATGCCGAATATGTCGGTCAGTGAGTATTAATATTTTTTTTTATATATAAAATTGCTTTAAAATATGTTCTCGAGTATAGCTGAGCAATGTCAAAATTAATATATTTCTCTATTCACAATATATATAATATATGATTTCCGTCTTTCCACCTGACTTTACACCGTTCCGGTTGATCAACGTGATATTTTAATGAAATTAAGTGGAAAAGATTTCTTAAAAATTATGTGGTTTGACGCTGAATTATAATGAAATTAGAATATACTAAGTCTAAACCTCACACTTTCATATAATGAATTCCGATTCTCTGGTTGACGTTTGCCACCTAAGCTTATAATATAAAATTTAGCCACTTTGGTGGAGTTAATATCACATTCATACTTATGTATATCTCACTTCAAGCAATAAAACTGAGACTAAGTTTATGGCCTTTAATATAAGTCAAGAAGATACCAAATTTGATTGCAATTTAATCACGATATCATTTAATAATGGATGTTTAATTCAACATTTTTTAATATATGGTTTGGAGGAATTTTCTGGTTTTGATTTTCCCAGCTCACATGTACTACTTATGGTATAATTTTTTTCGTCAATTTGATAATTTAATGAAATTAAATGGACAGTTTTTCTTAAAAATAATGTATATCGCTGCTTATGAATGAAATTGGTCTAGACTTTGTTTAAACCTTATAGCCCTAATATACTGATTTCCGCTCCTCTGGTACAACAGCAACCTCATATACCCCACATATTAAATCTAACCCCTTTGGTTCAGTTTATATGACATATACCATGTTTGAGTTAAATAGCTGCTTTTTATAAAAGTTAACATTTCGGAGAAAAAAATAGTATTGACACAAAATAAATCTATGATCAATAACATAAGTTAATAAGATACCAAATAATAATCGAGTAATGAATGTTGAATTCTTTCGCAACATTTTTATACTTTCGCAGCATGTTGCAACAGAGTATAGTTTTGTTCACCAAAGAGTTGTTTGCATCACCTAAAGTGATAGATATAGATTTCTATATACATATATTTCTTCTAATATTTGGTGATAATCAGTGGTTGGGTATATTTTCTCAGCCATCATGTTGAACTTATTATAAAATATACCAGACAACAATGCTAAAAAAGTTTCTTAGAGTGCTGGAATTTGTATAGAGCAAAAAAATCTTTCTAGAAAAAATTGCATGAAATAAATATTTGTAATGTAGTATCAAAAGGGCTAAAGACCCTTTTTATGTGGTTATAGATAAACTGCGACCATCGGTTTACATGCTACTGTCTATTATTTCAGTTTTGCGACACATTTTAATATGAAGGTCATGAGGTGAACTGTAAACTCAAGAAAATTACATTTTTACCTAGCGCCGTTGGCAGCTTATGAAAGGTTTAGATATTACATGTTACATATTATAACAGAAAGAAGAAAATCTACATACCTGCTCTACATATGTGTATACCATACTTAATTATATGTAAGTTATTGTTAATTTAGCCTTCATGGGTAGACCCTTCAAAATAGGTACCATAGATCCCCCTGTTTTAGAAAGCGTTTAACAAAAGTAATTTACGGAGGTATTTTTCGAGAACTTAATTTCAATACAATGAAATAAACTACTAATTTCTAAAATACAAATATAACTAAATATTATGTATTATTATGCTAGTGAATAGCTAAGTAATATATAGGTATACAAAAGTACGTAAGCTGTACCAACATGTTGCAAGAGTATAATAAATATCAGTACACTGTGTTTGTAGTTTCAGTTTCACTAGATGTCTTTACAAGCAAAGTGCTTTATTCAAACTAATTTTAGTGTATTACACAGCACAGTGTATAGTGACGAGCAATAGCAAAGCAAGGACTTACAAGGAAATACAGTGAAAGAGAGCAGCACCTAGAATCCAACTTTTAACACCCGGACGGACTGAATTATATAAGAATTATCTATAAGTATTTTATATATTAATTCATTTATTGTTAATTAATTATGCCAAGATTAAGTAGAAAATCTATATTACTAAGTCGTCTTCAGAATAGAAGACGTATGAGAGTTCTTCGTGCAAACTCTTTATATAGATATAGTGAGCAGTCACAAATTACTGTAAGTCACGGTAATCGTAGATTAGATTCCGATGTACGTCTGTCCGAACAATTTATCAATATAAATCAACATAGAACCAGGCGGGAAAATCCGCAAATTCGCTCTGAAGATCAAATAAGAGATACTCGAGGTCATAGGTCTCGGCGTGAAGACCCCGAGGTTCGATCTGTTGAGCAAAGTGCAAATACTGTTCAACATAGAACAAGGCGGCAAGATCCGCAATTTCGCTTTGAAGAGCAAATAAGAGATACTCGAGGTCATAGGTCTCGGCGTGAAGACCCCGAGGTTCGATCTGTTGAGCAAGTTGCAAATACTGTTCAACATAGAACAAGGTGGCAAGATCCGCAAATTCGCTCTGAAGAGCAAATAAGAAATACTCGAGGTCATAGGTCTCGGCGTGAAGACCCCGAGGTTCGATCTGTTAAGCAAGTTGCAAATACTGTTCAACATAGAACAAGGTGGCAAGATCCGCAAATTCGCTCTGAAGAGCAAATAAGAAATACTCGAGGTCATAGGTCTCGGCGTGAAGACCCCGAGGTTCGATCTGTTGAGCAAATTGCAAATACTGTTCAACATAGAACAAGGCGGCAAGATCCGCAAATTCGCTCTGAAGAGCAAATAAGAGATACTCGAGGTCATAGGTCTCAGCGTGAAGACCCCGAGGTTCGATCTGTTGAGCAAGTTGCAAATACTGTTCAACATAGAACAAGGTGGCAAGATCCGCAAATTCGCTCTGAAGAGCAAATAAGAAATACTCGAGGTCATAGGTCTCGGCGTGAAGACCCCGAGGTTCGATCTGTTGAGCAAATTGCAAATACTGTTCAACATAGAACAAGGCGGCAAGATCCGCAAATTCGCTCTGAAGAGCAAATAAGAGATACTCGAGGTCATAGGTCTCGGCGTGAAGACCCCGAGGTTCGATCTGTTGAGCAAGTTGCAAATACTGTTCAACATAGAACAAGGCGGCAAGATCCGCAATTTCGCTTTGAAGAGCAAATAAGAGATACTCGAGGTCATAGGTCTCGGCGTGAAGACCCCGAGGTTCGATCTGTTGAGCAAGTTGCAAATACTGTTCAACATAGAACAAGGTGGCAAGATCCGCAAATTCGCTCTGAAGAGCAAATAAGAAATACTCGAGGTCATAGGTCTCGGCGTGAAGACCCCGAGGTTCGATCTGTTAAGCAAGTTGCAAATACTGTTCAACATAGAACAAGGTGGCAAGATCCGCAAATTCGCTCTGAAGAGCAAATAAGAAATACTCGAGGTCATAGGTCTCGGCGTGAAGACCCCGAGGTTCGATCTGTTGAGCAAATTGCAAATACTGTTCAACATAGAACAAGGCGGCAAGATCCGCAAATTCGCTCTGAAGAGCAAATAAGAGATACTCGAGGTCATAGGTCTCGGCGTGAAGACCCCGAGGTTCGATCTGTTGAGCAAGTTGCAAATACAGTTCAACATAGAACAAGGTGGCAAGATCCTCAAATTCGCTCTGAAGAGCAAATAAGAAATACTCGAGGTCATAGGTCTCGGCGTGAAGACCCCGAGGTTCGATCTGTTGAGCAAGTTGCAAATACTGTTCAACATAGAACAAGGTGGCAAGATCCGCAAATTCGCTTTGAAGAGCAAATAAGAAATACTCGAGGTCATAGGTCTCGGCGTGAAGACCCCGAGGTTCGATCTGTTGAGCAAAGTGCAAATACTGTTCAACATAGAACAAGGCGGGAAGATCCGCAATTTCGCTTTGAAGAGCAAATAAGGGATACTCGAGGTCATAGGTCTCGGCGTGAAGACCCCGAGGTTCGATCTGTTGAGCAAGTTGCAAATACTGTTCAGCATAGAACAAGGCGGCAAGATCCCTAAATTCGCTCTGAAGAGCAAATACGAAATACTCGAAGTCATAGATCTCGTCGAGAAAATCCTGAGGTACGTTATGATGAACAAAGTAGGAACACTAGGGATCATAGAGAACTTCGCGCAAGAAATCCTGAGTATAGGAATTTAGGGCGCATTTGTGATCAAATGCAAAGGGAACATGCAAGAAGAAATCCTGAAATAAGGAGAGAGGAGCGTGATAGAGAAACACAACGTCGACAGCTTAGTAGGGGGGGTATGAGGGAAGAAATTTTGAATCAGAGACGTCTTAGACAAGGTCAAGTTCGCCTTCGTAGAGATAACCCACTCAATAGACAAATTGAAAACCAAAGACAGTCCCAACGAATCCGATTAACGAGAGCAAATAATGTTATAGAAACTGATAATAGTGGCAATTTAACAGATTTCTAAAACATTTATTTCCAAAATATAAATAAGAGCCCTACTGAAATATGTATTTGCTGCGGCGGCTTATGGTTTTCACACCAAGTTCGCAAAATAAATTTCGAAACTATTGCGCACCCGAATGCTGCATTCGCCTTCTTTTTAATGCAAAAATTTCCTTAAGAAGATGGAAATTAAATACAATTTTTGTGCTACTTGCAAAAATGCGATTGTTAAAAAGAACGTTCCAAAAAGATGTTAAGCTAACGGTCTAGACTTTCCGGAAATACCGGATTGTTTGAAAGGTTTAACCCCAATTGAAGAACGTCTCATAATGCCTAGATTGCCTTTTATGACAATCCGTCCGTTAGGATATCAAGGTCAGAGTTTGCTCAAAGGTGCTGTTGTTAATATACCAATTTCTGTTAACAATATTGTGACATCTCTACCACGGTCCTTTGATGAGGCTCATGTTAAACTAATTCACTTAAGAAGACGTTTGGAATACAATCATGATTACATGATCGATACCATACGCCCCGCAAAGATTATGGAAGCTTTGCAGTTCTTAGTGAATACCCCTCTGTATCGTGAGCACAATATACATATTAATGAAAACTGGATTTCAGAATTTAATAACCAAGAAGAAGTTCCGTTTGTTGCATCTGCTGAGGATTCCCGATTGGTTCAATCTTTTCATGCGGCACAAACTTCTCATGATAATCCCTCAGGTAATAATATTCCCACGATTTTACGTTCAGAGCTAAATACAGGCGGTCAAGAAACTCTTTTGGACAATATTCCTGTAGAAAACTTAGACTATAACCGTTTAGTTATAACGCCAGGTGAAGAAAAAAGACCAATTGACATAATTCAAGATAATAACTCAGAAGAGTTGTCATTTGGAACAATATACGTTGGGCAGAAGCGTACATGCTCTGAAACGTATAGCAAGATAATACGTTCTGAAATTCGCCGTTTTGACAGAAGAGCATGTACCATTCCAAAGTTTGTTCTATGATTACAAAAAATTAGAACTGCTACAAATTAAGAATAGTACATTCATTTGCCTTAGAAAGTTTTCAGGTCGCAACCGAGTTACGGCCCAAAATCTATTAAACGAAAACTTTGTTCAAAACTTGATTCAACACGATGATGGTTACAAGGTTTTGAAAGGCGTTAGATCCTCACCTGCGCACTGGGAAGCTGAGAAGAAAAAGGCAATCGCTATGATGCGCCAATTTGGGCTTCCAACCTTCTTTTTCACTTTATCGGCTGCAGAATCTCAGTGGGTTGAGCTTTTGGTCATCCTCTCTAAAACTGTTGATTCTAAAGGTATTTCGGAAGAGGAAGTCAACAGTTTAACAACCCAAGAGAGATATCGCTTAATTCGGTCAGACGCGGTTACTTATGCTAGATATTTTGACTACCGCTATCGACAATTCTTAAGCTTTTTAAAGATAACGCCGGCATTTTTGGAGAGCATTTTGTTACAAATGTCTACTGGAGACTGGAGTTTCAACAGAGGGGTTCCCCGCATGTACATGGCATGTATTGGCTTAATAATGCTCCCAGGATCAACCTTCAAGATGCTCAGACATTCCCTGATGTCATTAGTTTTATTGACAATTATATTTCTACCGATGGTTCGATCAGCCGCTTAGAAAATTATTTGGGTTATCAAAAGCATAACCACAGTCGGTCTTGTACTAGGGAAATAAGAGGACAACAGTTTTGTCGTTTTGGTATACCATATCCACCAATGCCTTCAACACAAATACTGTTACCTCTTACAGAAACAAGTCATCATTCAGAAAGACACAAGGAAAACTTTTTCAAAGTTCAAAACGTTTTAAATTCAAATATGACTACAGAAGACATTTCTAATTTAAACGATTTTGTATTCCTTCCTGTCTGATAGTAGAATAAATATGTCTTTTGTTGACTATGTGTTAACCCTTAGGTCAAGTTTAACAAAACCCAATATTTTTCTAAAAAGAAAATTACAGGATCGTTTTATAAATGCTTATAATCCTCTGATTTTGGAACTCCATAGAGCAAATATGGATATCCAATATATACTGGATGCATATGCTTGCTGTTCATATATAATTAATTATATTTAAAAGTCTAACAGGGGAATTTCTAGGCTCTTAAATGAAGCTATATCAGAGGTAAATGCTGGAAATTATACTATTAAGCAAAAACTTAAACATATAGGTCACAAATTTATATCAGGCACAGAAATATCTGCACAAGAAGCAGTATATTGCTGCATTGTGCTCCATCTTTCGGAAGCAAGTAATGCAGAAATATTTATAAATACCTCTCGACCTGAGGAACGTCCGTTATGTTCAAAGATCCGATCAGTTAGAAACTCTTTGTTTACTAATTTTGCATCTAGGTATAAATATTTTAAATCTAGTAGGAAAGCACAAGATAGTGGTCATGAAGAAGAAGAGAGGGAAGACGATAATTTACCAGAAAGCGGGGTTGTCATGCCTCTGAAAGACGGTAGCGGTTTTGAGTCAAAAAACGTACCAAACGTACCAGATTTGGCCAGAGTTGAGTATTTCCGCGAAATGTTAATGCTTTACTATCCTTGGCGGAATGAACAGAAAGATCTCATTGAAAACGATAATGAGCAGACTTGCATAACACATCGTATTATAATTGAGGAAAATCAAAGAAAATATGATGTTTTTGAGCAAAGAGAACTTGAAAATGTTCTAGAAAGTCTTTATAATGAAATAGACTTGGACGAAGGTACTCAAAATGAACTACCTATCGTGGAAAATGAGTTCAGAGTGTGTATTGTATTCCAGAAATAATAGATAGATAGATTCAACAGATAATGGCACTGAATCTGATTGCAATATTAGACTTATTAAACTACCCCCTTTAATTCCAGTTGAGGAATTATTTTCTTTAGTTCAAAGTCTAAATACTAAGCAAAGAACCCATTTGACACATTTGATGCACCACCTAAAAACAAATCTCCCATTTTATGAGTTCATTGGCGGCGGTGCAGGTGTAGGAAAGAGTCGTTTGATATCTGCAATATATCAAGCTCTTAACCATCGTTACAATTCTACACCTGGATCCAATCCAAGTTCCTTAAAAGTTCTTCTTTGCGCACCTACGGGTAAAGCAGCATTCGGAATAGGTGGAATGACCCTTCATTCAATATTCTCTTTACCTGTTAATCAGTTGAATAGAGAGTTGAGGCCACTTAGCAATGACACAGTTAATTCATTGTATTCCAGACTTATCGATTTAAAATTAATCATAATTGATGAAATATCGATGGTAGGTGCTCGTATGTTTAGCTCTGTTGATGCGAGATTGAAACAAATTTTCAAAACAGACAGCCCCTTCGGTGGTATACCGATCATAGTGTTTGGTGATTTGAAGCAACTCTCACCTGTTGGAGATAGGTGGATATTCTCTCCTAATCCCAATGATGCATACAGCACTTTAGTTGGTTCCCCTTTGTGGGAGTTATTTAAATACTTAAATTAACAGAGATAATGAGACAACGGGAGGATCAGGCCTTTGCAATTGCATTAAATCATATGGCATCTGGTACTATGACAAATGAGGACATATCACTCATTGAAACTCGGGTAGTTAATTTCGAAGAAGTTCCCGATGATGCCATACATTTATTTTGGTCCAATGAAGGGACAAATAATTTCAATGCACTTAAGCTCAGTCGAATCCCAACTGAAACTATCCTTTCAACTGCAAAAGACTCAGTTAAAGGAATTGGTATAAATGAAAATGATATATTTTGGAAAGAGTTAAACCTTTCAAAATTTCTGAAACGCAGGGACTGCCCTATGAATTGACACTAAAAACCTCCGCCAAATATATGATTACAGTGAACATAAACGCGTGTGATGGCTTGGTTAATGGGGCAGCTGGACAACTTATGCAAATTGATTTCCATTGTTATTTTCCAACAATTCTGTGGATTAAATTTTTGGAACTTCTGTTGGTTTGATAACACGACCAAAAAAGCTTCATCCTCTAGAAAGTTCTTGGACACCAATTGAAAAAGTTCTAAAATATTTTCAATACAAAAGAAATGAACAAATTTCAATTGAAAGAAAACAGTTTCCAGTTGTTCTGGCTGAGGGAATAACTAATCATAAAAGTCAGGGTGCCACATATAATAAAGTTGTAGTTCATACTCGACCCAGAATGCCTAGAGCTTTAATATATGTCGCTTGTAGTGGAACTACTTCTGCAGAAGGTCTATTAAAATAAAAATATTTATTCCTCCTAACAAATTTTCTGAATCGGACCTGTATTTAGGGAACTGAGGGAATTGAACACAAATAAAGCTCTGACAACAAGTTACAGTTTTATGATTTCCCGAACATCAGGACATAAATTCTATTCCATAATGTTCAGAGTCTTCACGCTCACATTAATGATATAAAAAGCGACTGTTTTATGCTATCTTCAGATATTTTATGTTTTGTAGAAACTTGGAGTTATCCTTGCGAAAGTTTTGATATACCAGGATTTACTCCAATTAACGGGCTAAGGATAGATGGCACGGAAACAACCAACAGAAATAAACGGGGCATTATAATATATGCAAAGCATAGTATTGCTTGCTCTATAGAATCAAAGGCTGTAAAGAAAATTTATTCAGGCCGCAAAGTTTTAGAAGCAGTTTTGTTTAAATGTTTCAATATTAATATTCTGGTCCTATATAGAAATTCAGCTTTCTCTGTCAGACAATTAATTGTAGAACTTCAGGAAGTCCTTACTTCTGAGTTAGGCAATCAAAATGTGCTAATTGTTGGAGATTTTAACATTTGTTTAATGTCTACAGGGACTGCAATAAGAAATCTGCTCCAAGAAAAAAACTTTAGTTCCCTGCTTGGTGCAGAATATTCAACTACACCTGCCGGTACACAAATTGATTGGGCATTTCCAAACATGGATCCTTCCCGTGTAAATGCAATTATTTTTGAGACAGTACACAGGTATCATGACAGTATTTGTGTCTCTAATTCGAACTAAAGTTTTCAGACTTAGTGCAATAGTTCTTCATTTTTTTTTCAAATATAATCGAATTGGAATGGTATAAGAATTTTGACAGTAGTTTTTAAGACAATTTTAAGAAAAATATGTAAATAATCTAATTAAGAAAATTTAAATTATATATATAATTTGTTATTATATATGACATTATTGTATAAATATATGATAGAAATTAAATAGTATAAGGAAAAAAGAAATATAATTTGGGTATATGTATAAGAATCTCTACAAAAATTTATGTTTAATATTGTAAATATTATTTACAAATTAATATAATAATATTATATCATTTTTAAAGTTGTTAATATTTAAATAAAAAATGTTATTCATTGTTCAAAAACGATTTCTTTTCATACTTCTCAATACAGTTGTAAAGCATTCTATATAAAATTAATTATAAGCGTATACAAAAAGCAATAGAACGATTTCTCATAATTTGAATAAAATTAGTTTACAAATTGCTCTAATTATTTTTACTGTGAGTGAAAAGTAAATAACTAAGGCAACAGTTCCTACTTCTAATTATTAAAATATACAAAGAAGTCTCAAACGAATATACCATTTAACTTGGCGAGAGTATAAAATGTTCGGTTACATCCGAACTTAGCCCTTCATTACTTGTTACTTTTAATTTTGAAATTCTAAATTCTGTTCTTAGAATAGCAATATCCATCATACATATACACATAAAGCTATACCATTTTTCATCAACAATGGCCAGCATTATTTGGAAACATTGTTCGAGGTAACCGCTTTTTCTGATTTGCTTTTAAAATATAATATTATTTTATTTTGTTTTATAGCATCAAAAGGCGTTTATAATGAAAGTAAGTACTTGAATTTTATGTTGTTTCTAAAGAACTGATTAACTTTATTGCAGATAGAAATTCTGATGTGCTTGGTTATAGAAATACACTTTTTTTAATATATTCAAAGAAAATGACAATGCCTTTTTACTTTGGTGTTTAATTTATTTGTTAAAGTTCTACTTTTTGCGCTATCAATGTTAAATGTGATTGCGGTTTAAGTACCTGTTTATTACAAAGCGTTTTTAATGTTTTCTTTTTTATCTTTTTAGTTTCGATAATAGTTAATACCAATGAAATGTCGATTACCAGAGAACGTAAATCATAGAGAAGATTCACGGTGCGGCCATTATCAAAATATTTCACTTTTCGAAGGCGAACTGAAAACGATGAGCGTGTTTCAGCACAGAAAATTATTAGCGCGTTTCACCAGAAAACGTACAATACATGAACGAAAAGGTGCAAATTGAATTTCGTATTATACTGGATTGGACGGCTAACAGAGCTGAAAAACATTTAATAGAAATGAGAATTCATAACTACGATCTCTGGCAGAAATACGGATCTACCAACATCAAGAGAAAAATGAAATACTTTGAACAAAAAATACAAATGTCACTTCACATATGCTACATAAATTTTTCAAATGCACATAATAAAATGCGAAAGATTATGCAAAAAAAAAATTATATTTTACTTTTTTAGAAACTTTCTAATTTCAATTGTTACAAAATTGATATATTATGTATGTACATACATACATGCAAGTTAACGGCAGCTTCCACATAGCAGTTTTACGGTAACTGTAAACAAAATGTTACTTAAGCTTTGTAATAATGCAGTCGCTTAAATGATTCATATTTTGATTACGTAGGAATTCGATATGATTTTTCTTTTCTGAATGGAATAATTCATTCTTATCAAAATATTGCTGGTGGCCTTCACACGAAGATATTTGCAAACTAAACAGAACGCTTAATGTTCTGCCGAAATATGCTGTATAAGCTAATATTGTAATTGACACTCTTTTTGTAAGAATTAATCATTATTGTGAAATAGCTTTAAGTAAATAAGACAAATTTTTAAATAAGAATAAGTTGGAAATAAAGATTTAGTTTTCGATTTGGACAACCGAGACAATCGTTTTCTCATTTCTTCCGCGAGTTAAGGAACGTATTAGTTATCACATTATACCACCAATATCCTAAGCAAATAAACATCAAACTAACCTTATGTTTCAGTAAACCAAATTTTACAAAACAACCATATCTCTGAATGAACAGAATGTATCAAAACAACATTAAACAAAATACACCAAAACAAGCTTATCATAGAGCAATGCAAATGTATCTAAACAAACAATATGTAATATGTAAAGAAACCATCAATAAGTCATAAGTAAACACACTAGTTAGTATAAATAGCAGTAAGATCTATGTAACAAGTTATTCATAAGAATATCAATAAAGAGTACACATTTCAGGGCAGCTCAAAAGTATATTTTTAATGACCATACCGTGTAAACGATATTAACCGCCTGAAAAAAGTGTGAAAATAAACGGAAATAATTATAAGTATAAATCCCAAAACAGATAATATTTCAAGAAATGAATCACCAGCAGATCCTGAAAAAACGGACAGCGGCGAGTTCACCAAGGTTCATAGAAGACCCTGTAACATTGGACAGTTAATTCGCCAGTAAGAACAAATCAAAATGGAACACCAAATGGCCCAACTCCATGCACAAATCACTACACTGATGGAAACATTGAAAAAGCAACAAGAGGAATTCACCTAAACATTATCCTTAGTGGAACCGCGCAAAATTTCCACAAACAATATTAAATACCCAACGTGGAGACAACCATAACCAACATACCACATCCCCACCGAGAGGACAGACAACGACAATCAGCATTAGTCCCATTGGACGTTGATAATTCCAGAGGATGATCTTGTGAGAAGAAATTATAACACTAGAATGAATAACATTTACAACCACAATACAAGCATCAATTAGGACCAAATAAGACAACAAATTATCCACATCCATTGTCTGATCACGACTTTGTCAAGAAAGAAATTGAGAAATTGTTAAATGGCGGAATTATGCAACCAATAGTTCCCAAAAAAGGTACCGAAAACAAGGCAAGCTGAACAGGAAAATGGTTGTTGACTTCCAGAAAACTAACACTCATACGATTATTGACAGTTATCCTACGAGATTCCAGATGTCAGTACGACTATTAAAAACTTAGGAAAATTAAAGATTTTTCTGCAATCGCTTTTGGAAAAAATATTTTATTAATTTTGAAAAAATTATTTATTAATCATAATAAAATCATAAATAAAAAAAATTAATCATAAATAAAAAAACATATCAAAAGAAACACACAATAATGGTTACCTATATAATATGAAAAAATTAATAATAATGATAATATCAGCGAAAAAAATATTAATTAAATAAAAGGACGATAATTATAAATATACTTATTATAAACATAAAAATTGATGAAACAATAAAAAAGGTAATAATACAATTAAATAATAATAAGAATCAATTAATGATAATTGTAATATGTAATAGTACAATAAAATGTCATTCAAAAAAATAATTTAGAAGAAGCATACGAAACTGAACTTCGCCGACTTCAAGCCTCAAAAGTATATTTTTAATGACTCATATCGTGTAAATGATATAATATTAACTCTAGCGTTCACGGAGAACCAATATTTTTTTTTAATCCTTCCCTATGTAAGGAAGTTAATTGGCGCCCAACGTGTGGGAGAGGTGTCCGTGATATCCTTAGCCAATGACTGTCAAGTATCCTTAGCCGAAACGATAATAGATTATAAGGTACAGTGCGTGTGTCTGGCGATATCCTTGGCATATAAAGGCAGAAAATATCAAGTATCCCTAACCGAAAGGAAAACAGATCATATAATTCGAGAATTTTTGGTCACAATGTGGCATACTTTAAACGTATTATCCACGCAAAGTTTTACGCCGATATAATCATTGTTACTTGATTTGCATACTGGAAAGTGAAAGAATCAGATGGAATTTAAAATGGTGTTATATAGGAAAAAGGCGTAGTTGTAAACTGATTTCGCCCATTTTCGCACTATAACATAGAAATATGAGAAGAGTGTTCTGCACCGAATTTGGTTGAAACCGGTTAAACAGATCCCAAGATATGGGTTTTCATCTAAAAGTGGGCGGTGCCATGCCATATTTTGAACGCGGTTCCTATGAAGTCATCTTATACCATCCCAGAGATAGTACTTAATGTCTCTGGCGTGTTTAGTGCTTGATTTATCGCGCTTTTAGTAGTTTTTAATAGTACGATTCTCAAACTATCGATAAAGGTGCTAAAAACAATTGTTCTATGTGAATTTTGTTATTATAGTTTTAGCGGTTTAGGAGAAATGCATATTAAACCTATTAGGTTATATGGGCGGAACCGGGCCCACTATATACCAAAAAACAGTCTAGTATCTTATTGTGGAGCTTCCTTTTGATTAATGGCGTTTTAAAGACGTGGCAGTGGTCGGATTATGCCATCTGCAATACCAACCGTCTTACGGTACCTAGAAACATGTGTAACAAGTTTCATAAAGATATCTCACTTTTACTCAAGTTACAGCTTGCAAAGACGAACGGACGGATAGACGGACTGATCATTTATATATTGTATATATAAGACTATATCTAACTCGATTAGTTTAAGTGATACAAACAACCGTTAGATGAACAAAACTATTATACTCTGCAGCAGCAGTTTGCAAGAGTATAAAAATAATGAAAAATGCAAAAAATCGCGAACATTTACTAACCAAAAAACTTAAAAAAATATTAACAAACGATAATAAAAATTTTGTGTGTTGTAAACAACTCTTAAGTGAACAAAGTACAAGTATTATACTCTCTGTGGAATGTATAGAGAGAGTATAAAGATATAAAAGTATTGCATTAAACAATTTCAAAACCATGTATATTTACGATAGGGGAAAAACAAAACCCCTACCATCAGTAAAGAATTAAGGCATTGCACGCTAAGCCGAAGCGTTGCCAACGAAGGACAACTAAAAAATACTAAGGTGGCCGCAACAAAGGATAGTCTGTAAGTTACATTTAATTTAACAATATAAATAAATTAAAAGAATGTTCTAAATGAAGGCTCGGCCAGCCATGTAACAAAATATTTGGAAACCGCGATTCACTACCGCAAGGGGAACCATCCGGTTTATAACATAAACTCAATTCTGCGATTCTGAACTCCAGACTCTCCAGAATAAAAGAGTTTCGTTTCCTATAAAGGATAAAAAAAAAATTTTTAGAAAAAGGAACAGAAAGATTCCACAAATCGAGCCGAAGATAATAACGGCAAAAATTAAAAATTATTATATATATATTATGCATTGGGCTCCATCTTTCGGAAGCAAGTAATGCAGAAATATTTATAAATACCTCTCGACCTGAGGAACGTGTTCGAATGGTAAAACCTAGAGCGGAACTTCAGAACCCTCCTTCAGGTTCACCTGAAATATTCAAAGCCGGTATTTTAGCCCGTTATGTTCAAAGATCCGATCAGTTAGAAACTCTTTGTTTAGCTGATTTTGCATCTAGGTATAAATAGTTTAAATCTAGTAGGAAAGCACAAGATAGTGGTCATGAAGAAGAAGAGAGGGAAGACGATAATTTACCAGAAAGCGGGGTTGTCATGCCTCTGAAAGACGGTAGCAGTTTTGAGTCAAAAAACGTACCAAACGTACCAGATTTGGCCAGAGTTGAGTATTTCCGCGAAATGTTAATGCTTTACTATCCTTGGCGGAATGAACAGAAAGATCTCATTGAAAACGATAATGAGCAGACTTGCATAACACATCGTATTATAATTGAGGAAAATCAAAGAAAATATGATGTTTTTGAGCAAAGAGAACTTGAAAATGTTCTAGAAAGTCTTTATAATGAAATAGACTTGGACGAAGGTACTCAAAATGAACTACCTATCGTGGAAAATGAGTTCAGAGTGTGTATTGTATTCCAGAAATAATAGATAGATAGATTCAACAGATAATGGCACTGAATCTGATTGCAATATTAGACTTATTAAACTACCCCCTTTAATTCCAGTTGAGGAATTATTTTCTTTAGTTCAAAGTCTAAATACTAAGCAAAGAACCTATTTGACACATTTGATGCACCACCTAAAAACAAATCTCCCATTTTATGAGTTCATTGGCGGCGGTGCAGGTGTAGGAAAGAGTCGTTTGATATCTGCAATATATCAAGCTCTTAACCACCGTTACATTTCTACACCTGGATCCAATCCAAGTTCCTTAAAAGTTCTTCTTTGCGCACCTACGGGTAAAGCAGCATTCGGAATAGGTGGAATGACCCTTCATTTAATATTCTCTTTACCTGTTAATCAGTTGAATAGAGAGTTGAGGCCACTTAGCAATGACACAGTTAATTCATTGTATTCCAGACTTATCGATTTAAAATTAATCATAATTGATGAAATATCGATGGTAGGTGCTCGTATGTTTAGCTCTGTTGATGCGAGATTGAAACAAATTTTCAAAACAGACAGCCCCTTCGGTGGTATACCGATCATAGTGTTTGGTGATTTGAAGCAACTCTCACCTGTTGGAGATAGGTGGATATTCTCTCCTAATCCCAATGATGCATACAGCACTTTAGTTGGTTCCCCTTTGTGGGAGTTATTTAAATACTTAAATTAACAGAGATAATGAGACAACGGGAGGATCAGGCCTTTGCAATTGCATTAAATCATATGGCATCTGGTACTATGACAAATGAGGACATATCACTCATTGAAACTCGGGTAGTTAATTTCGAAGAAGTTCCCGATGATGCCATACATTTATTTTGGTCCAATGAAGGGACAAATAATTTCAATGCACTTAAGCTCAGTCGAATCCCAACTGAAACTATCCTTTCAACTGCAAAAGACTCAGTTAAAGGAATTGGTATAAATGAAAATGACACTAAAAACCTCCGCCAAATATATGATTACAGTGAACATAAACACGTGTGATGGCTTGGTTAATGGGGCAGCTGGACAACTTATGCAAATTGATTTCCATTGTTATTTTCCAACAATTCTGTGGATTAAATTTTTGGAACTTCTGTTGGTTTGATAACACGACCAAAAAAGCTTCATCCTCTAGAAAGTTCTTGAACACCAATTGAAAAAGTTCTAAAATATTTTCAATACAAAAGAAATGAACAAATTTCAATTGAAAGAAAACAGTTTCCAGTTGTTCTGGCTGAGGGAATAACTAATCCCACATATAATAAAGTTGTAGTTCATACTCGACCCAGAATGCCTAGAGCTTTAATATATGTCGCTTGTAGTGGAGCTACTTCTGCAGAAGGTCTATTAAAATAAAAATATTTATTCCTCCTAACAAATTTTCTGAATCGGACCTGTATTTAGGGAACTGAGGGAATTGAACACAAATAAAGCTCTGACAACAAGTTACAGTTTTATGATTTCCCGAACATCAGGACATAAATTCTATTCCATAATGTTCAGAGTCTTCACGCTCACATTAATGATATAAAAAGCGACTGTTTGATGCTATCTTCAGAACTTGGAGTTATCCTTGCGAAAGTTTTGATATACCAGGATTTACTCCAATTAACGAGCTGAGGATAGATGGCACGGAAACAACCAACAGAAATAAACGGGGCATTATAATATATGCAAAGCATAGTATTGCTTGCTCTATAGAATCAAAGGCTGTAAAGAAAATTTATTCAGGCCGCAAAGTTTTAGAAGCAGTTTTGTTTAAATGTTTCAATATTAATATTCTGGTTCTATATAGAAATTCAGCTTTCTCTGTCAGACAATTAATTGTAGAACTTCAGGAAGTCCTTACTTCTGAGTTAGGCAATCAAAATGTGCTAATTGTTGGAGATTTTAACATTTGTTTAATGTCTACAGGGACTGCAATAAGAAATCTGCTCCAAGAAAAAAACTTTAGTTCCCTGCTTGGTGCAGAATATTCAACTACACCTGCCGGTACACAAATTGATTGGGCATTTCCAAACATGGATCCTTCCCGTGTAAATGCAATTATTTTTGAGACAGTACACAGGTATCATGACAGTATTTGTGTCTCTAATTCGAACTAAAGTTTTCAGACTTAGTGCAATAGTTCTTCATTTTTTTTTCAAATATAATCGAATTGGAATGGTATAAGAATTTTGACAGTAGTTTTTAAGACAATTTTAAGAAAAATATGTAAATAATCTAATTAAGAAAATTTAAATTATATATATAATTTGTTATTATATATGACATTATTGTATAAATATATGATAGAAATTAAATAGTATAAGGAAAAAAGAAATATAATTTGGGTATATGTATAAGAATCTACAAAATTTTATGTTTAATATTGTAAATATTATTTACAAATTAATATAATAATATTATATCATTTTTAAAGTTGTTAATATTTAAATAAAAAATGTTATTCATTGTTCAAAAACGATTTCTTTTCATACTTCTCAATACAGTTGTAAAGCATTCTATATAAAATTAATTATAAGCGTATACAAAAAGCACAAGAACGATTTCTCATAATTTGAATAAAATTAGTTTACAAATTGCTCTAATTATTTTCACTGTGAGTGAAAAGTAAATAACTAAGGCAACAGTTCCTACTTCTAATTATTAAAATATACAAAGAAGTCTCAAACGAATATACCATTTAACTTGGCGAGAGTATAAAATGTTCGGTTACATCCGAACTTAGCCCTTCATTACTTGTTACTTTTAATTTTGAAATTCTAAATTCTGTTCTTAGAATAGCAAAATCCATCATACATATACACATAAAGCTATACCATTTTTCATCAACAATGGCCAGCATTATTTGGAAACATTGTTCGAGGTAACCGCTTTTTCTGATTTGCTTTTAAAATATAATATTATTTTATTTTGTTTTATAGCATCAAAAGGCGTTTATAATGAAAGTAAGTACTTGAATTTTATGTTGTTTCTAAAGAACTGATTAACTTTATTGCAGATAGAAATTCTGATGTGCTTGGTTATAGAAATACACTTTTTTTAATATATTCAAAGAAAATGACAATGCCTTTTTACTTTGGTGTTTAATTTATTTGTTAAAGTTCTACTTTTTGCGCTATCAATGTTAAATGTGATTGCGGTTTAAGTACCTGTTTATTACAAAGCGTTTTTAATGTTTTCTTTTTTATCTTTTTAGTTTCGATAATAGTTAATACCAATGAAATGTCGATTACCAGAGAACGTAAATCATAGAGAAGATTCACGGTGCGGCCATTATCAAAATATTTCACTTTTCGAAGGCGAACTGAAAACGATGAGCGTGTTTCAGCACAGAAAATTATTAGCGCGTTTCACCAGAAAACGTACAATACATGAACGAAAAGGTGCAAATTGAATTTCGTATTATACTGGATTGGACGGCTAACAGAGCTGAAAAACATTTAATAGAAATGAGAATTCATAACTACGATCTCTGGCAGAAATACGGATCTACCAACATCAAGAGAAAAATGAAATACTTTGAACAAAAAATACAAATGTCACTTCACATATGCTACATAAATTTTTCAAATGCACATAATAAAATGCGAAAGATTATGCAAAAAAAAAATTATATTTTACTTTTTTAGAAACTTTCTAATTTCAATTGTTACAAAATTGATATATTATGTATGTACATACATACATGCAAGTTAACGGCAGCTTCCACATAGCAGTTTTACGGTAACTGTAAACAAAATGTTACTTAAGCTTTGTAATAATGCAGTCGCTTAAATGATTCATATTTTGATTACGTAGGAATTCGATATGATTTTTCTTTTCTGAATGGAATAATTCATTCTTATCAAAATATTGCTGGTGGCCTTCACACGAAGATATTTGCAAACTAAACAGAACGCTTAATGTTCTGCCGAAATATGCTGTATAAGCTAATATTGTAATTGACACTCTTTTTGTAAGAATTAATCATTATTGTGAAATAGCTTTAAGTAAATAAGACAAATTTTTAAATAAGAGTAAGTTGGAAATAAAGATTTAGTTTTCGATTTGGACAACCGAGACAATCGTTTTCTCATTTCTTCCGCGAGTTAAGGAACGTATTAGTTATCACATTATACCACCAATACCCTAAGCAAATAAACATCAAACTAACCTTATGTTTCAGTAAACCAAATTTTACAAAACAACCATATCTCTGAATGAACAGAATGTATCAAAACAACATTAAACAAAATACACCAAAACAAGCTTATCATAGAGCAATGCAAATGTATCTAAACAAACAATATGTAATATGTAAAGAAACCATCAATAAGTCATAAGTAAACACACTAGTTAGTATAAATAGCAGTAAGATCTATGTAACAAGTTATTCATAAGAATATCAATAAAGAGTACACATTTCAGGGCAGCTCAAAAGTATATTTTTAATGACCATACCGTGTAAACGATATTAACCGCCTGAAAAAAGTGTGAAAATAAACGGAAATAATTATAAGTATAAATCCCGAAACAGATAATATTTCAAGAAATGAATCACCAGCAGATCCTGAAAAAACGGACAGCGGCGAGTTCACCAAGGTTCATAGAAGACCCTGTAACATTGGACAGTTAATTCGCCAGTAAGAACAAATCAAAATGGAACACCAAATGGCCCAACTCCATGCACAAATCACTACACTGATGGAAACATTGAAAAAGCAACAAGAGGAATTCACCTAAACATTATCCTTAGTGGAACCGCGCAAAATTTCCACAAACAATATTAAATACCCAACGTGGAGACAACCATAACCAACATACCACATCCCCACCGAGAGGACAGACAACGACAATCAGCATTAGTCCCATTGGACGTTGATAATTCCAGAGGATGATCTTGTGAGAAGAAATTATAACACTAGAATGAATAACATTTACAACCACAATACAAGCATCAATTAGGACCAAATAAGACAACAAATTATCCACATCCATTGTCTGATCACGACTTTGTCAAGAAAGAAATTGAGAAATTGTTAAATGGCGGAATTATGCAACCAATAGTTCCCAAAAAAGGTACCGAAAACAAGGCAAGCTGAACAGGAAAATGGTTGTTGACTTCCAGAAAACTAACACTCATACGATTATTGACAGTTATCCTACGAGATTCCAGATGTCAGTACGACTATTAAAAACTTAGGAAAATTAAAGATTTTTCTGCAATCGCTTTTGGAAAAAATATTTTATTAATTTTGAAAAAATTATTTATTAATCATAATAAAATCATAAATAAAAAAAATTAATCATAAATAAAAAAACATATCAAAAGAAACACACAATAATGGTTACCTATATAATATGAAAAAATTAATAATAATGATAATATCTGCGAAAAAAATATTAATTAAATAAAAGGACGATAATTATAAATATACTTATTATAAACATAAAAATTTATGAAACAATAAAAAAGGTAATAATACAATTAAATAATAATAAGAATCAATTAATGATAATTGTAATATGTAATAGTACAATAAAATGTCATTCAAAAAAATAATTTAGAAGAAGCATACGAAACTGAACTTCGCCGACTTCAAGCCTCAAAAGTATATTTTTAATGACTCATATCGTGTAAATGATATAATATTAACTCTAGCGTTCACGGAGAACCAATATTTTTTTTTAATCCTTCCCTATGTAAGGAAGTTAATTGGCGCCCAACGTGTGGGAGAGGTGTCCGTGATATCCTTAGCCAATGACTGTCAAGTATCCTTAGCCGAAACGATAATAGATCATAAGGTACAGTGCGTGTGTCTGGCGATATCCTTGGCATATAAAGGCAGAAAATATCAAGTATCCCTAACCGAAAGGAAAACAGATCATATCATTCGAGAATTTTTGGTCACAAGGTGGCATACTTTAAACGTATTATTCACGCAAAGTTTTACGCCGATATAATCATTGTTACTTGATTTGCATACTGGAAAGTGAAAGAATCAGATGGAATTTAAAATGGTGTTATATAGGAAAAAGGCGTAGTTGTAAACTGATTTCGCCCATTTTCGCACTATAACATAGAAATATGAGAAGAGTGTTCTGCACCGAATTTGGTTGAAACCGGTTAAACAGATCCCAAGATATGGGTTTTCATCTAAAAGTGGGCGGTGCCATGCCATATTTTGAACGCGGTTCCTATGAAGTCATCTTATACCATCCCAGAGATAGTACTTAATGTCTCTGGCGTGTTTAGTGCTTGATTTATCGCGCTTTTAGTAGTTTTTAATAGTACGATTCTCAAACTATCGATAAAGGTGCTAAAAACAATTGTTCTATGTGAATTTTGTTATTATAGTTTTAGCGGTTTAGGAGAAATGCATATTAAACCTATTAGGTTATATGGGCGGAACCGGGGCCACTATATACCAAAAAACAGTCTAGTATCTTATTGTGGAGCTTCCTTTTGATTAATGGCGTTTTAAAGACGTGGCAGTGGTCGGATTATGCCATCTGCAATACCAACCGTCTTACGGTACCTAGAAACATGTGTAACAAGTTTCATAAAGATATCTCACTTTTACTCAAGTTACAGCTTGCAAAGACGAACGGACGGATAGACGGACTGATCATTTATATATTGTATATATAAGACTATATCTAACTCGATTAGTTTAAGTGATACAAACAACCGTTAGATGAACAAAACTATTATACTCTGCAGCAGCAGTTTGCAAGAGTATAAAAATAATGAAAAATGCAAAAAATCGCGAACATTTACTAACCAAAAAACTTAAAAAAATATTAACAAACGATAATAAAAATTTTGTGTGTTGTAAACAACTCTTAAGTGAACAAAGTACAAGTATTATACTCTCTGTGGAATGTATAGAGAGAGTATAAAGATATAAAAGTATTGCATTAAACAATTTCAAAACCATGTATATTTACGATAGGGGAAAAACAAAACCCCTACCATCAGTAAAGAATTAAGGCATTGCACGCTAAGCCGAAGCGTTTCCAACGAAGGACAACTAAAAAATACTAAGGTGGCCGCAACAAAGGATAGTCTGTAAGTTACATTTAATTTAACAATATAAATAAATTAAAAGAATGTTCTAAATGAAGGCTCGGCCAGCCATGTAACAAAATATTTGGAAACCGCGATTCACTACCGCAAGGGGGGTTCCGGTTTATAACATAAACTCAATTCTGCGATTCTGAACTCCAGACTCTCCAGAATAAAAGAGTTTCGTTTCCTATAAAGGATAAAAAAAAAATTTTTAGAAAAAGGAACAGAAAGATTCCACAAATCGAGCCGAAGATAATAACGGCAAAAATTAAAAATTATTATATATATATTATGCATTGGGCTCCATCTTTCGGAAGCAAGTAATGCAGAAATATTTATAAATACCTCTCGACCTGAGGAACGTGTTCGAATGGTAAAACCTAGAGCGGAACTTCAGAACCCTCCTTCAGGTTCACCTGAAATATTCAAAGCCGGTATTTTAGCCCGTTATGTTCAAAGATCCGATCAGTTAGAAACTCTTTGTTTAGCTGATTTTGCATCTAGGTATAAATAGTTTAAATCTAGTAGAAAGCACAAGATAGTGGTCATGAAGAAGAAGAGAGGGAAGACGATAATTTACCAGAAAGCGGGGTTGTCATGCCTATGAAAGACGGTAGCAGTTTTGAGTCAAAAAACGTACCAAACGTACCAGATTTGGCCAGAGTTGAGTATTTCCGCGAAATGTTAATGCTTTACTATCCTTGGCGGAATGAACAGAAAGATCTCATTGAAAACGATAATGAGCAGACTTGCATAACACATCGTATTATAATTGAGGAAAATCAAAGAAAATATGATGTTTTTGAGCAAAGAGAACTTGAAAATGTTCTAGAAAGTCTTTATAATGAAATAGACTTGGACGAAGGTACTCAAAATGAACTACCTATCGTGGAAAATGAGTTCAGAGGGTGTATTGTATTCCAGAAATAATAGATAGATAGATTCAACAGATAATGGCACTGAATCTGATTGCAATATTAGACTTATTAAACTACCCCCTTTAATTCCAGTTGAGGAATTATTTTCTTTAGTTCAAAGTCTAAATACTAAGCAAAGAACCCATTTGACACATTTGATGCACCACCTAAAAACAAATCTCCCATTTTATGAGTTCATTGGCGGCGGTGCAGGTGTAGGAAAGAGTCGTTTGATATCTGCAATATATCAAGCTCTTAACCATCGTTACAATTCTACACCTGGATCCAATCCAAGTTCCTTAAAAGTTCTTCTTTGCGCACCTACGGGTAAAGCAGCATTCGGAATAGGTGGAATGACCCTTCATTTAATATTCTCTTTACCTGTTAATCAGTTGAATAGAGAGTTGAGGCCACTTAGCAATGACTCAGTTAATTCATTGTATTCCAGACTTATCGATTTAAAATTAATCATAATTGATGAAATATCGATGGTAGGTGCTCGTATGTTTAGCTCTGTTGATGCGAGATTGAAACAAATTTTCAAAACAGACAGCCCCTTCGGTGGTATACCGATCATAGTGTTTGGTGATTTGAAGCAACTCTCACCTGTTGGAGATAGGTGGATATTCTCTCCTAATCCCAATGATGCATACAGCACTTTAGTTGGTTCCCCTTTGTGGGAGTTATTTAAATACTTAAATTAACAGAGATAATGAGACAACGGGAGGATCAGGCCTTTGCAATTGCATTAAATCATATGGCATCTGGTACTATGACAAATGAGGACATATCACTCATTGAAACTCGGGTAGTTAATTTCGAAGAAGTTCCCGATGATGCCATACATTTATTTTGGTCCAATGAAGGGACAAATAATTTCAATGCACTTAAGCTCGGTCGAATCCCAACTGAAACTATCCTTTCAACTGCAAAAGACTCAGTTAAAGGAATTGGTATAAATGAAAATGACACTAAAAACCTCCGCCAAATATATGATTACAGTGAACATAAACACGTGTGATGGCTTGGTTAATGGGGCAGCTGGACAACTTATGCAAATTGATTTCCATTGTTATTTTCCAACAATTCTGTGGATTAAATTTTTGGAACTTCTGTTGGTTTGATAACACGACCAAAAAAGCTTCATCCTCTAGAAAGTTCTTGAACACCAATTGAAAAAGTTCTAAAATATTTTCAATACAAAAGAAATGAACAAATTTCAATTGAAAGAAAACAGTTTCCAGTTGTTCTGGCTGAGGGAATAACTAATCCCACATATAATAAAGTTGTAGTTCATACTCGACCCAGAATGCCTAGAGCTTTAATATATGTCGCTTGTAGTGGAGCTACTTCTGCAGAAGGTCTATTAAAATAAAAATATTTATTCCTCCTAACAAATTTTCTGAATCGGACCTGTATTTAGGGAACTGAGGGAATTGAACACAAATAAAGCTCTGACAACAAGTTACAGTTTTATGATTTCCCGAACATCAGGACATAAATTCTATTCCATAATGTTCAGAGTCTTCACGCTCACATTAATGATATAAAAAGCGACTGTTTGATGCTATCTTCAGATATTTTATGTTTTGTAGAAACTTGGAGTTATCCTTGCGAAAGTTTTGATATACCAGGATTTACTCCAATTAACGAGCTGAGGATAGATGGCACGGAAACAACCAACAGAAATAAACGGGGCATTATAATATATGCAAAGCATAGTATTGCTTGCTCTATAGAATCAAAGGCTGTAAAGAAAATTTATTCAGGCCGCAAAGTTTTAGAAGCAGTTTTGTTTAAATGTTTCAATATTAATATTCTGGTTCTATATAGAAATTCAGCTTTCTCTGTCAGACAATTAATTGTAGAACTTCAGGAAGTCCTTACTTCTGAGTTAGGCAATCAAAATGTGCTAATTGTTGGAGATTTTAACATTTGTTTAATGTCTACAGGGACTGCAATAAGAAATCTGCTCCAATAAAAAAACTTTAGTTCCCTGCTTGGTGCAGAATATTCAACTACACCTGCCGGTACACAAATTGATTGGGCATTTCCAAACATGGATCCTTCCCGTGTAAATGCAATTATTTTTGAGACAGTACACAGGTATCATGACAGTATTTGTGTCTCTAATTCGAACTAAAGTTTTCAGACTTAGTGCAATAGTTCTTCATTTTTTTTTCAAATATAATCGAATTGGAATGGTATAAGAATTTTGACAGTAGTTTTTAAGACAATTTTAAGAAAAATATGTAAATAATCTAATTAAGAAAATTTAAATTATATATATAATTTGTTATTATATATGACATTATTGTATAAATATATGATAGAAATTAAATAGTATAAGGAAAAAAGAAATATAATTTGGGTATATGTATAAGAATCTCTACAAAAATTTATGTTTAATATTGTAAATATTATTTACAAATTAATATAATAATATTATATCATTTTTAAAGTTGTTAATATTTAAATAAAAAATGTTATTCATTGTTCAAAAACGATTTCTTTTCATACTTCTCAATACAGTTGTAAAGCATTCTATATAAAATTAATTATAAGCGTATACAAAAAGCACAAGAACGATTTCTCATAATTTGAATAAAATTAGTTTACAAATTGCTCTAATTATTTTCACTGTGAGTGAAAAGTAAATAACTAAGGCAACAGTTCCTACTTCTAATTATTAAAATATACAAAGAAGTCTCAGACGAATATACCATTTAACTTGGCGAGAGTATAAAATGTTCGGTTACATCCGAACTTAGCCCTTCATTACTTGTTACTTTTAATTTTGAAATTCTAAATTCTGTTCTTAGAATAGCAAAATCCATCATACATATACACATAAAGCTATACCATTTTTCATCAACAATGGCCAGCATTATTTGGAAACATTGTTCGAGGTAACCGCTTTTTCTGATTTGCTTTTAAAATATAATATTATTTTATTTTGTTTTATAGCATCAAAAGGCGTTTATAATGAAAGTAAGTACTTGAATTTTATGTTGTTTCTAAAGAACTGATTAACTTTATTGCAGATAGAAATTCTGATGTGCTTGGTTATAGAAATACACTTTTTTTAATATATTCAAAGAAAATGACAATGCCTTTTTACTTTGGTGTTTAATTTATTTGTTAAAGCTCTACTTTTTGCGCTATCAATGTTAAATGTGATTGCGGTTTAAGTACCTGTTTATTACAAAGTGTTTTTAATGTTTTCTTTTTTATCTTTTTAGTTTCGATAATAGTTAATACCAATGAAATGTCGATTACCAGAGAACATAAATCATAGAGAAGATTCACGGTGCGGCCATTATCAAAATATTTCACTTTTCGAAGGCGAACTGAAAACGATGAGCGTGTTTCAGCACAGAAAATTATTAGCGCGTTTCACCAGAAAACGTACAATACATGAACGAAAAGGTGCAAATTGAATTTCGTATTATACTGGATTGGACGGCTAACAGAGCTGAAAAACATTTAATAGAAATGAGAATTCATAACTACGATCTCTGGCAGAAATACGGATCTACCAACATCAAGAGAAAAATGAAATACTTTGAACAAAAAATACAAATGTCACTTCACATATGCTACATAAATTTTTCAAATGCACATAATAAAATGCGAAAGATTATGCAAAAAAAAAATTATATTTTACTTTTTTAGAAACTTTCTAATTTCAATTGTTACAAAATTGATATATTATGTATGTACATACATACATGCAAGTTAACGGCAGCTTCCACATAGCAGTTTTACGGTAACTGTAAACAAAATGTTACTTAAGCTTTGTAATAATGCAGTCGCTTAAATGATTCATATTTTGATTACGTAGGAATTCGATATGATTTTTCTTTTCTGAATGGAATAATTCATTCTTATCAAAATATTGCTGGTGGCCTTCACACGAAGATATTTGCAAACTAAACAGAACGCTTAATGTTCTGCCGAAATATGCTGTATAAGCTAATATTGTAATTGACACTCTTTTTGTAAGAATTAATCATTATTGTGAAATAGCTTTAAGTAAATAAGACAAATTTTTAAATAAGAGTAAGTTGGAAATAAAGATTTAGTTTTCGATTTGGACAACCGAGACAATCGTTTTCTCATTTCTTCCGCGAGTTAAGGAACGTATTAGTTATCACATTATACCACCAATACCCTAAGCAAATAAACATCAAACTAACCTTATGTTTCAGTAAACCAAATTTTACAAAACAACCATATCTCTGAATGAACAGAATGTATCAAAACAACATTAAACAAAATACACCAAAACAAGCTTATCATAGAGCAATGCAAATGTATCTAAACAAACAATATGTAATATGTAAAGAAACCATCAATAAGTCATAAGTAAACACACTAGTTAGTATAAATAGCAGTAAGATCTATGTAACAAGTTATTCATAAGAATATCAATAAAGAGTACACATTTCAGGGCAGCTCAAAAGTATATTTTTAATGACCATACCGTGTAAACGATATTAACCGCCTGAAAACAGTGTGAAAATAAACGGAAATAATTATAAGTATAAATCCCGAAACAGATAATATTTCAAGAAATGAATCACCAGCAGATCCTGAAAAAACGGACAGCGGCGAGTTCACCAAGGTTCATAGAAGACCCTGTAACATTGGACAGTTAATTCGCCAGTAAGAACAAATCAAAATAGAACACCAAATGGCCCAACTCCATGCACAAATCACTACACTGATGGAAACATTGAAAAAGCAACAAGAGGAATTCACCTAAACATTATCCTTAGTGGAACCGCGCAAAATTTCCACAAACAATATTAAATACCCAACGTGGAGACAACCATAACCAACATACCACGTCCCCACCGAGAGGACAGACAACGACAATCAGCATTAGTCCCATTGGACGTTGATAATTCCAGAGGATGATCTTGTGAGAAGAAATTATAACACTAGAATGAATAACATTTACAACCACAATACAAGCATCAATTAGGACCAAATAAGACAACAAATTATCCACATCCATTGTCTGATCACGACTTTGTCAAGAAAGAAATTGAGAAATTGTTAAATGGCGGAATTATGCAACCAATAGTTCCCAAAAAAGGTACCGAAAACAAGGCAAGCTGAACAGGAAAATGGTTGTTGACTTCCAGAAAACTAACACTCATACGATTATTGACAGTTATCCTACGAGATTCCAGATGTCAGTACGACTATTAAAAACTTAGGAAAATTAAAGATGCAATCGCTTTTGGAAAAAATATTTTATTAATTTTGAAAAAATTATTTATTAATCATAATAAAATCATAAATAAAAAAAATTAATCATAAATAAAAAAACATATCAAAAGAAACACACAATAATGGTTACCTATATAATATGAAAAAATTAATAATGATAATATCAGCGAAAAAAATATTAATTAAATAAAAGGACGATAATTATAAATATACTTATTATAAACATAAAAATTGATGAAACAATAAAAAAGGTAATAATACAATTAAATAATAATAAGAATCAATTAATGATAATTGTAATATGTAATAGTACAATAAAATGTCACTCAAAAAAATAATTTAGAAGAAGCATACGAAACTGAACTTCGCCGACTTCAAGCCTCAAAAGTATATTTTTAATGACTCATATCGTGTAAATGATATAATATTAACTCTAGCGTTCACGGAGAACCAATATTTTTTTTTATTCCTTCCCTATGTAAGGAAGTTAATTAGCGCCCAACGTGTGGGAGAAGTGTCCGTGATATCCTTAGCCAATGACTGTCAAGTATCCTTAGCCGAAACGATAATAGATCATAAGGTACAGTGCGTGTGTCTGGCGATATCCTTGGCATATAAAGGCAGAAAATATCAAGTATCCCTAACCGAAAGGAAAACAGATCATATCATTCGAGAATTTTTGGTCACAAGGTGGCATACTTTAAACGTATTATTCACGCAAAGTTTTACGCCGATATAATCATTGTTACTTGATTTGCATACTGGAAAGTGAAAGAATCAGATGGAATTTAAAATGGTGTTATATAGGAAAAAGGCGTAGTTGTAAACTGATTTCGCCCATTTTCGCACTATAACATAGAAATATGAGAAGAGTGTTCTGCACCGAATTTGGTTGAAACCGGTTAAACAGATCCCAAGATATGGGTTTTCATCTAAAAGTGGGCGGTGCCATGCCATATTTTGAACGCGGTTCCTATGAAGTCATCTTATACCATCCCAGAGATAGTACTTAATGTCTCTGGCGTGTTTAGTGCTTGATTTATCGCGCTTTTAGTAGTTTTTAATAGTACGATTCTCAAACTATCGATAAAGGTGCTAAAAACAATTGTTCTATGTGAATTTTGTTATTATAGTTTTAGCGGTTTAGGAGAAATGCATATTAAACCTATTAGGTTATATGGGCGGAATTGTGGAGCTTCCTTTTGATTAATGGCGTTTTAAAGACGTGGCAGTGGTCGGATTATGCCATCTGCAATACCAACCGTCTTACGGTACCAAGAAACATGTGTAACAAGTTTCATAAAGATATCTCACTTTTACTCAAGTTACAGCTTGCACAGACGGGCGGACGGATAGACGGACTGATCATTTATATATTGTATATATAAGCCTATATCTAATTCGATTAGTTTAAGTGATACAAACAACCGTTAGATGAACAAAACTATTATACTCTGCAGCAGCAGTTTGCAAGAGTATAAAAATAATGAAAAATGCAAAAAATCGCGAACATTTACTAACCAAAAAACTTAAAAAAATATTAACAAACGATAATAAAAATTTTGTGTGTTGTAAACAACTCTTAAGTGAACAAAGTACAAGTATTATACTCTCTGTGGAATGTATAGAGAGAGTATAAAGATATAAAAGTATTGCATTAAACAATTTCAAAACCATGTATATTTACGATAGGGGAAAAACAAAACCCCTACCATCAGTAAAGAATTAAGGCATTGCACGCTAAGCCGAAGCGTTGCCAACGAAGGACAACTAAAAAATACTAAGGTGGCCGCAACAAAGGATAGTCTGTAAGTTACATTTAATTTAACAATATAAATAAATTAAAAGAATGTTCTAAATGAAGGCTCGGCCAGCCATGTAACAAAATATTTGGAAACCGCGACTCACTACCGCAAGGGGAACCATCCGGTTTATAACATAAACTCAATTCTGCGATTCTGAACTCCAGACTCTCCAGAATAAAAGAGTTTCGTTTCCTATAAAGGATAAAAAAAAAATTTTTAGAAAAAGGAACAGAAAGATTCCACAAATCGAGCCGAAGATAATAACGGCAAAAATTAAAAATTATTAAATATAGGAAATACAATAAAAATACGGAACAGGGACAACAAATCAAGCCGCAGGTAATGACGACAAAAAAATCACAAAATAAAATATATATCTTACCAACTGACTCAGACAACAATAGGTCAGATAAAATTATTAAAATGTTATAATAAAAACAAAACAAGATAAGGATCATATAGAAGAAAATAAAAAGCCACAATTGAAGTTATCACAAAAGGAATAAAATTTAAAACATACGAAAACTAAAATATTAAAAAATGGCCCTAAATATTGAAAACGAGAATCTTGTTGTTAGACTAATTACTGCAACAAATGCTTGTCTTAGATTAGAGGTAGAGGAATTGCGAAGGCAGCTACAGGGCTTAAGAAAATCAACTACAGTCGTTGATTATAAAATATAGGTGATCGATCTCACCTTGATATGTGAATTGAGATGAGTCGCTTGATGTGGTCAAGTCATATTATCGAACAGGAGATGAGGATTTTGCGACAGGGCACTTATTCAATTATTGAATACTATAATAAGGTTACTGAAAAATTAACTTTACTAATTACAAAAACGATAATAACTTACGGATCGAATAGGGCCATAACTAAAGTGTTAAATAGGCGGGATGCTTTGCGTATATTTATAACACAGCTCTACAAAAACAAAAATTTTTTTTGTTGCCCTGGATATCTTAGCGAATTTCGATGCTTTCAAGTGTCTAGATTAAGACCTAATTCATGAAAATATTGAATATGCTCTTGTTTTTGAGATTTGTATATCTGATATTTTGATCAACTACCGTCTTGTTAGCAATAAAATTAATTTTTTCAGTCATGAGTAGGGTTCTGCGAACCTTTTTCACACCTACAATCCAGCACTACATATTTGAAAAAAGTGCGTATATAATTAAAAAATAAATCCTGAAAAATTGGATAATACAAAACAGATCCTGAAAAGCGGATACTACCAAAATGCGGATAAAACAAAAATTTAAACAAAAGAAAAACAAAAGTGAAACAAAAACGTGAAATTGGATAATACACGAAGAAGTCACACTCAACATAACCGACCCAATTGATATAAACCTTGAATTGTTCAAATCTCTATCAAAATTCGATGGAGATAAAGAGCAATACCGATCACGGAGATCACAGGTTTGGACCTTTATGGAAGGGATAAATAACTTCCAAAACTATCCAAAATATTAAAGCGCCCTGAGAATCAAACAACCAAAATTACAACACCAGTTGCAAATGTATTAACAAACTACGACACCAAATTGGATTTTTATTCAAGCATTAACAGACTTGATTATACCTACGCCGACCAACGCCAACTATATGTTCTCCTGGAACAATTGAAGATAATCTCACAAAGAAAAAAACCCCTTGCAGAATTCCACGGTGAGGTATATAAGGCACTCATTTTAACCTTAACCAAAATAGAAATGTGCAGTGAGGACAACAACGAAGGTACAAAAAATTACACTAACCAAGAGGCAGTAAGAACGTTCATCCTTGGGCTAAATTCAAAATATACCAGCGGTATACTGTATAGGCATAATCCAAGAAATTTGAAATCGGCATACGCGAGAGCCTATTCTATATCTCACGTAATTAAGTATTCGAGACAAAGAACGTACAACTCAGATTTCAAAAGCATAGGCAAAATCGGAACACCTACTCACAACCACATCGGGAAGAGGGGCATTATAAGCCAGGCCAGCGAACAAAAAAATTCCTTCAATCAACCCCAAATAAACTTCTTCAATCAATTCTAAAAAACGACAACCTACACCTATTCCAATGAACGTGGACCACTCCAGACAATATATCACAACAAGTAAACGCAATAATAACGTAGGTCACCAAACTGTTATATCTATTAATATATATGTACATATAATAGAGATAGGACATTTAGTCATAATAACGTAGCTAATCCACAAAATAATTTCACAAAGAATAAATCAAGTAAATGGAGAGGATCTAGAGTCAGAAGATTTTTCAAATTGTGAGGAGCAATTCGAAGCAGGCAGTACTTTTTTAGGCGCATAAAGAGGATGCATTGCTTATAAAAAAAATTTGGCCTATTCGGCATGCCCGTTACCTTATTCGATGACACTGGCTCCACTAACAATTACATAAATATAGATTGCAATGTAGGTAACTCAATAAAAATATAACCATTTGAAACCAATATTCACTCAATCATATATTCTAAAAAAATTGTACATATATAATTAAACGAGTTTGACATGATACTCGGAGAACAGGGACTGCGCCAAAAAAGGCAGAAATAAATTTATTTGATTAATATAAAATAAAGAAAGCTCTAAAAGTAGAACCAAAAATATATTATTAAGAAAAAATGTAAATATCAAGTTGATAAACTTATGAAAATAAATATAATAACAATATTAGTGAAGCACTCCTTTTTACAACGACGATACAACCTTCTATCAGGACTGAAATAGCAGATCACATATGGACAAAGCAATACCCATATCCCATGTCCGATCACGACTTTGTCAAAAAATAAATCACTTTTAAATGACGGTATAATACAACCTAGTAAAAGTCCATATAACTTTCCTATATGAACTGTTCCAAAAAAGAGCACCGATTACCAAAGTAAGCCCAAAAGACGAATGGTTGTTGACTTTTAAAATATTAAAACTCACACAATTACTGACAGATATTCAATTGTAAATGATGATAGGAAAACCAAAAATTTTTCCTACAATAGATTTAGAATCAGGTTTCCATCAGATATTAATTAAAGTATCTGATCGCGAAAAGATAACATTATAAGAGTGCCATTTGTATTAATGAATGCACCATCAATCTTTCAACGATGCGTTGATGACATCCAAATTTTTTTCAGGATTCAGTAGAATACCTAGGACTTAATAAAAAACACAATTGAATTACCGTAGATCCAAAAAAAAAGTTCAAACTATAAAGAACTACCCACACCCAAAAAATTTAAAAGAATTGAGATCTTTATTAGGAGTTGCTAGTTACTATAATAAATATTTTCCACATTCCCAAATTGCACCTTAATACTAGTCCAAAATCAGCGTATTGACGTAACTTCTTTAAATGAGCAAAGTGAAATCGTCAAACCGACACATAGGCGTACACATAGAAATTACAAAAATAACACACAATAAATATTGTTGACCCACTACTGGCTCAACATTAAAAAGATGTGCAGGATTGAAGCAGTAGATTGTGAAATACAAGTATGTGTACAGCACAAATATGAAAGACAACCAAGACGGCTTTTAGTGCCGTTTGTGCCGTTTCACATTGGGACGCAAAAGAGTCTCATACCAGTTTATTGTGGGTGAGGGGATGACGAGGAAAGACGAAGGGACCGTGCCACTCGTGTTCGGGTGGCACGCTTTGTGCTCTTGTTCGTAACAGCTCGCTGCTACCCTTTTCAGCATTCCTTTTCACTTTCAAATTCTTTGAATGGTTGCAAGAGCGCTCGGTTTCAAATAAATTCGATCGCAAATTTGAGTTCTGTTATCTATTTTTGTATGTAATATGCAAATACGTATGCATAGAATAATAGAAATATTATGACAAATTGTAAATAAGGAGAAAATTAAGATATAGATTATGGAGTAAAGAAATTATGAATTTTTAATACATAGTAAAGAAATTATGAGTTTTTAATACTTAAAGATTAGGAAATTCCTATTATAAATTTGGCCTTGAAAATATTAGTAGCGGATATTCAATACATTCTTGTGGATTAGGGAATTCCCGTCTTTAGTATTTTTTTGAAACTATTTAGCGGGTAGGTACTTGTATTATGCATATTGTTCTACTATATTCATGGTAATTCATTGCAAGCAAAATGTGTGACCATCATCTCAACATACAAATGAAATACGCAGCATGCAGTGTTGCGCGGTGTTGCGCAGTCGAACTGCACAAATATTTACGAACATTTTGTGAAAAGGAATGCAGAAAAACTAGACTCGAGTTGCTGGACTCTTTTTGACCGTGTGAATGCCCAGAGCGACACCAAAAGAAAATTTGAAAAACATCAGACTCTTTTGAATCCCTGTCTGAAACGGCACTTACTTGGGACTCTTTTGACCCTTATTTTTTTCAAATTCTCTTTTGGTGTCGCTCTGTGTATTCACACGGGCAAAAAGAGTTCAGCTCGAGTCTAGTTTTTCTGCATTCCTTTTCACACAATTTTCATAAATATTTGTGCGGTTCGACTGCGGAACACTTAGAGCGTGTTGCATTTCATTTGTATGTTGAGATGTTGGTCACACATTTTGCTTGCAATAAATTACCATGAATATGGTAGAACAATATCCTACCCGCTTAATAGTTTCAAAGAAATACTTAAGACGGGAATTCCCTAATCCACCAGAATGTATTGAATATCCGCTACTAATATTTTCAAATCCAAATTTATAAATAAAATTTCCTAATCTTTAAGTATTAAAAATTCATAATTTCTTTACTCCACTAATGGATACTCACTTCCCAGACAGTTCCGAGAACCTCATAGGGGAACATATAATGGAGAGTGAAGTGGGCTCAGAGTCCCCTCCGCTAGGCATAGTGTCAGATAGCAATGTTTATTGGGCAATATGATGGACTATTCCCGGCTCAGTTACAGCAGTCCCTGAGCTACACAATAAACTGGTTAACAACCATGCTTAGAGGGGCACTGAAATTAAACTATATTCCCTCGATATGGAGGGAAGTCAAGGTGATATATAATATATACCAAAGGCTGGCAAAAGCTCACACATTAATCCAAAGGATTTTAGACCATTAGTCTTTCATCATTTCTTTTAAAAACGCTGGAGAGACTAATAGAAATACATATAAGGAACATACTAAACCCAGGAAAAATGGCAGTTTCGCAGCATGCGTACTCGAAGGGTAGATCCACAGAAACGGCATTAAGCTCAGTGGTAATAGAGATTGAAAAGTCTCTGGAAATAAAAGAATACACCCTCGTAGCCTTCCTAGACATAGAAGGTGCCTTCAACAACATCCAGCCGAAGGCCATATTGAGCGCGCTTAAAGATCTGGGCATATCTGAGCCTCTCCGGAAATTAATTGAACAGATGCTCTTCGGCAGGTCAATTATTTCAACGATTCATGTTTGGGGTACACCCCAACAGTTATCCCCACTTCTCTGGATCCTGACAATGAATAAAATGCTTGTGGGTCTAGAAAAGAAGGGGGTACATGTTGTGGCCTACGCTGATGATGTGGCAGTCTCGGTTAGGGGAAAGTTCCCGAACACCCTCGCTAGCCTTATGCAGACAATATTAAACGATATTAATCGATGGGCCGTATCACGCGGACTGAATTTAAATGCTAGCAAGACAGACAGAACTAGTAAAGTTCACTTAGAAACACAGTACTCTAGAAATCACGCCGCCATTTTTAAATGGCACCAGGCTAACGATAGGAGATAAAGCAAGCTACTTGGGACTAATTTTGGACAGGAAGCTTTCTTGGAAACAAAACTGGGAAGCGAGGGTAAAGAAAGCAGCTACAGCACATGTAAAAGAATGGTGGGGCCCAGATGGAGACTGACACCTCGAGTGGCTCACTGACTGTACACAGCAATTGTAAGGCCGATCATGACCTACGGCATAGTCGTATGGTGGCCAATTACAGAAAAGAAATATGCGATTAGAAGCATGGAAAGTATACAAAGAGCAGCTAGTATTTGCATCAGCGGAGCTCTCACAACTACGCCAAGCCAGGCACTCAACATAATTTTACACTTGCTGCCAACCGATCTGTATTGCAAGCAAATGGAAGCGAAGCAGCTCTGAGATTGAGCTAATCCTCCCTACTAGTCGCCAGCAACAAGGGGCATTCTATGATACTCAGTAAGTTCCCGTTTCTTCCCATAACTACGGATTTTCGCAATCCTATGAAGCTGAACCTAAATCCGGCCCTAAATATTGCCTTCCCCTCCAGAGAGGAGTGGGAAAGGGACGTAGTGGACAAGGAAGCAGGGATAAACTAGATACCAAAATCGCCTTTCGGTTACCAGACCACTGCAATGTCTTCCAAGCGGAGGTCACTACAATTAAAGAAAGCCTTTTTGAACTAACAAAAAGGGTAATCACAACAAGAAGTGTATTTATAATATATATACAGACAGCCAGGCGGCTTTGAAATCTCTGATGTCTCATAGGATTTCGTCGGGGACAGTGAAAGATTGCTATGATCTTCTGGCGGATCTGTCATCCTATTTCACGGTAAATCTGCAATGGGTCACAGGACACAGTGACATCCCTGGGAACTGCGTAGCAGATGAACTAGCCAGAACAGGCACCACCCTACAACTAGATCCTGGTAAGGAGGACATAAATATGCCTCTGGCTACTTGTAGATACTTATTCGACAAACATGTCATTAATATAGCCGACGTGGCAAGAATGGAATATGAGGCGAACATGCCGACTGTTAAAATTCAAGAGGAATGATATAAGAACTCTAGTAGGAGTACTAACAGGCCACTGTGTAATAGGCAGACATGCAAGTAGACTTGGCACGCCATATAACGACTATTGTAGAAGCTGTCAGGAAGTAGAAGAGGAGGAGACCATTAAACATCTTCTATGCGATTGCGCAGCACTATATAGGAAAAGAATCGCAACCATCGGTCGTGGGTTTCCTGACGATGTCTCGGAAATTGCACGGATAAAACTTGTCTCACTGATGAAGTTTATCAGAAGTACAGGGTGGTTCAGAGACGAGCCAATAGAGGGGGGATCACAGTCCCAGTGGTATAACAGGCCCATTGTGTCTAAAGGCCTAAGTGTGTCGAATGACAGCCACTTTACCTACCTACCTACCTTTACTCCATAATCTATATCTTAATTTTCTCCTTATTTACAATTTTTCAAAATATTTCTATTATTCTATGCATACATATTTGCATATTACATACAAAAAAAGATAACAGAATTCAAATTTGTGAATGAATTCATTTGAAACCGAGCGCTATTGCAACCATTTAAAGAATTTGAAAGTGAAAAGGAATGCTGAAAAGGATAGCAGCGAGCTATTACGAACAAGAACACAAAGCGTGCCACCCGAACACGTGTGGCACGGTCCCTTCGTCTTTCCTCGTCGTCCCCTCACCCACAATAAACCTGTTTGGGTTACAAAAGAGTCTGTGTGTAAAAGCGATCCAAATGAACAACCTATAGGAAAATACCCAATACCAACACAAGTAGAAGAATACATACAGATGGGCATATTCCATATTAACAATTAATATTCCATATTGATAACGAGAATAAATTTAACGAATTTTTCAACGCAGTTTGTCAATACAACAAGACATTTCACTCCTCCACAGAAAAAAAGCCCGAAGGCGTGTTCTTTAATCGTGATAAATACCCTGATATTAAAAACACACTTGAAGACAAGCAGGCAAAACTACTCCAACATCACAATAAGAACAGGAAAAGTAGAACTTACGAACCGGGTGGCCTAATTAACAGCCATACTAATCACCGTAAGAAACTCGCTATAAAATACAACAAACATAAGGTAAAAAAATGTGGAAAACGGTTGTCCTCAAGGGCCATCCCTGCAACTTCCCTCTAATTTCATACGCTAACGTTCAAATTTCGATTTTTTCACTGCTTTTGAGCTCTTCGAAATTTTTCGTTTTCGATATCTAGCAAGTGAATCAACCGATTTCGACCCGGTTTGCGGCAAACGATGTGTTTCTTCAAGGTTTAGAACTGATTAGTTTTTGGTGTCGATCGGTCAAGTCGTTTGAAAAAAATTTTTATTTTTGAGATTTCTCGAAATCTACTGGTCCGATTGGGTCCAAACTTACACGAAATTCAAGTGCAATGAAACCCTTTGGGATGCCGTTTAGTTTATTCAAATCGGTTGAGCAGTTTAATAGTTATAAGAGGGTCACATACATCCACACACACACACATACATCCACACATACATACAGACATACGGACATCATCGTAGAAATGTGCGGGGAAGCTTCCTCGACCCTCAGAACGTCGAGATCTGTTGAGAACTCGATTTTTGCAATATGGGGTGAAACCAATATCTTCCCGATTTTTAGAAAATTTTCCATTTTCTTAGCGGGAAGTTAAAAAAATCGTAGGGACAAAATCCTAACAGTTAGAGGGTAAGTAATACACAAAGATAGCATAGGAAAAAATTGCATACCATCCAACAAACATGATTCCTAATTTTAATAATAATAACTACGCGTTATGTGCTGATATCACAGATTTTACTGGTAAGAAATATGTACGTATTCACCGAACTAGATACTGTATATATTTACGAGAGTTCATCTTATCTTTATCATGTGTCAAATCTATCTATAATATTAACTCGATTTGAAAAAATAGTGAGAACTATTGTAGATACAACTCAAATTAAACTTCAGAAAAAAATATATTAATTGATAAAATAGAAACTCTGAAGTCTCAGTTAATAACATCTGAGTATCGTGCCAAACGAGCCCTTAATTGTTTAGGTTCAGTATTAAAACTTATTACTGGAACACCAGATCACGATGATCTACTTGAAATTAAAACAGGACTTAATCAACTTTTTGAAAACAATAACCAACAAAAGAAAATAATTTCTCGATTTGAAAAAATCTTAATATCTAAATCCACAATCTATTTTTATCATTCAATACTTGCAGAAATATACACTGAACAAATACTATTAACTTCGCAAAAACAGAAATTTTTTTTCTGGAACACTTAATATCAAAGATGTAAACGAAGTATGTATATGGATATTCCAATAACAAATATTTTAAAATATTATATACATACATATGTACCTTTCATGATGCTATTATAATAATCTACAAATGCGCTGCAATAAGAAATAAATGTAAAATGTATAATCTAACCCCATTAGACTTTAAATATGGAAAATATCAACTTAACAACAGAATTGCTTTATTTAATAATACATTCAACGACTTATCAAAATGCAAAAGCCATGTAGTCACACATATTTGCAAAAAAGAACCAAATGATAATTGCACTATTTCTCCGTTATTGAAACAAAATGCTTGCTGTAATATTATCCAAGAAAATAAATTTCCCTTACTAATATACGACAATGGTAGCATTATTATTAGTTTTGAACACACATGGAACGGTCTCAAGGTAAACGGTCCATATTTAATCCAATTCAATTTTAAAACAACTATTGATAATAAAACTTATATTAATCACAAGCAGATAAAAATGTAATACAAGGAGCATTCCAAAGTAAACAGTACAAATGTAACAAAGTAAACTCTAGTGGTCCATCTATATGTCGACTAGTGCGTTAGAATCTGCTATCCTTTATAGAAGTGAAGTTATTGCAGTTTAGGTGTCAGGATGTTTTTGTCATCGGTGTGAAAATGAGCTTCGAACAAAAAGCCAACATTAAATTTTGTTTTAAAATTGGTAAAACTTATACCGAAACGTTTCAATTGATTAAACAAGTTTATGGCGATGATTGCCTATCCCGTAGCAGAGCGCACGAGTGGTTTCAACGTTTTCAAAGTGGTCGTGAGGACATAAATGAGAAATGAGCCGAAACCCAAAAAATCGCGCCTGGAGAAGTCAAAAGTGATGACAATGCTAATTTGTTTTTATGATTCCAAGGCTATTATCCACAAAGAATTTTTTCCACTCTTTCAAAACGTTAATGCTGTATTCTACCTTGGAGTTTTGAAGCGTTTGGTGCGTCGTATTCGACGTGTTCGGCCCGAATATCGCGATGATGGAGGTTGGCGTTTGTTGCACGATAATGCGCCGTCTCATCGATCGACGCTTGTGGCCGATTATTTGACCAAAAATCACATTTTAACAATCAACCACTCCCTGTATTCACCTGATATGGCACCGTGCGACTTCTACCTTTTCGGAAAAATGCATTTGCCGATGAAAGGAAAGCGTTATGCAGACGAGGAGGCTATTCAAAAGGCTTGCACCGGCATACTGGCGGCCATACCGGGCAACGAGCTAAAACCTCGTTCGACATGCTTTTATACCATGCAAAAAGCTATATTAAAGCAGAAGGAGACTATTTTGAATAAAATTAATTGATTTTGCCGATAAAACCATTTGTTCTGTCTTTTTTTTAAAAGTCCTGTTTACTTTGGAACGCACATTGTACAGCTCATCAAAACCAAAAAGTTAATATATTGAAAATTTTAAACTCTGAATCAGATTATAAATTTACCAATGTACAAGAAATGTGTATATAGTAATTCTAATTGAAGAACATCCTTGGAAATTTACTTTATATTTAACTATAATAATAATTATATTAACTTTAGTTATATACTTAATTATAAGATCAACAACTACAATCAAACATCAAACGTCGAAGAAAGTTCGAATTAACTTACCTAACCGAATTACAAAGATGTCAAAACCTCATGCTTCAAACAGTCACCGACATTCCTCCCTTTCGTACTGATGGACGGCAATAAACAAAATTTGTCAAAAGTTATGCCCGTAGTGGCAACGTAGAAATCTGTTGTTCTCTTTTGTTTTCATTTAACCAATGTTGTCATTGTTCAATTTGTATACACGATTTTTCACACATTTTGTTCTTTAGTCATAATTTTTCATAATGTACAAGCACAAAACTAAAATCGAAATATTAAAAGTAGTCTACATATTTATAAATAAATGTGTTCGACTGTGATTTTGAGTTATTTTAAGAATATTTCAAATATATTCAAGTTTATTTTTAAATTATTACAAAATAACGTGACTGGCGACCCTGCGTTGCGAAAGAGCAATCAGTTCACTCGTTTTTTCGGAAAAAAATTCAATTTTCGCGGATATTCTACAGAACGTTCTGTAGGAGCGGACGGTAGAAGCAGAGGTGAGTGTTAACTAACATTGCGCTCTTATAAGATAGGTCGTATCAGCTTATTTGGTCTACGGTTTTGAGTCGGTGACTGTTTGAAGCATAAGCCCTTCGAAATGAGGACAATCCATTTTAACATCGGGGAGAGTTAACGACGTTAGTATATATACAATATATATTGCATATATTCAGGGATGGGCAAAACTTCAGCATGTGCTAAAAGACCGTAAGAGATCGTATACGTATACACACGGATTGTCACTAATAGCACAAACAGTCAACGACCTTCCTCCCTTCCGTACTTACCGCCCGTATCAAACAAAATTTGTCAACAGTAATGCCCGTAGTTGCAACGCAGAAATCAGTTATTCTCTTTTGTTGCCATTGTTCCATTTATACACAAGATTTTTCTCGCATTTAGTTTTTTATCCAACTAATAAAAATAGGTTATCTATTTATAAATAAATGTATTCGACTGTGTTTAATTATTCCTCCATGCTCAGCCACGCATATTGGACACCTAATTAGAAAATTAATGCAGGCTGGAGGGTTCGACTCGGATTGTCTCAAATATCTATTTAAATGACTGCTTCAGTTCAGTCAGATTTCTGGGTTTGATTTTGTACTCCTCTTGCTTGACATAACCCCATAAGAAAAGACCAACCGGTCGCAAATATTTTTATACATATAAGTATATGTATAATTATGTGTGCATGTAAACAAATATGAAAGTACCCATTATAATTGTTAATTTGTCTATATGCAACGTATGTATGTAAATATGTACACTCATTGTTTCATGGTAAATCAGAACCATACACACTCTTACAAACATACATCGCATATGGCAAGTGCAAAATCAACCCTTATTCATATACAACGTGGCATGCGTAAATGGAAACAAAGTCAACAAGTCATGTGCATATATACGGGCAGATTTGTGTACAAAATATTCAAATATTTACATTTTTTGACAAATACAGTCAATCCCGGTTAAGTGCCAAAAACAAAGTTGCAGATTTTTTGTGCTTTGTAGTACATAAGCGATTGTGGTACTTAAGCGAGTGGTACCAAAAAAAAAATGTCTATGTATTTAAAAAAAATTACCGTTTTCTTTAAAAAATTAAGAAAATAAGGTGAGTGCAGCAAGACACAGGCAGATAAGAGGGATTGGAGGAGTGATACTTAACCGGGGTTTACAGTATACATAAATCAGAGGAATATCGAATATTTTCTTTAAAAAGTTTCTTGAATTGTAAATCGACAAATATACTATGTTGTTAAACTTGTTGTTTAATTTGTTCAATTTATGATTTTTAGCTTTTGCCATCGTCGTGAAAAGACGCTTGTAGGCAAAAGCATGCTCGGGGGGGATATGATGGTATCTGTTTTTATGAATGAAGCGAGGTTGCTTGTCGAAAGTACGCCTGCGTTCATGAATGAAAATGTTGTTGTTGTGTGATTTACTACATATTTTGGCTTTGGCTATTTGGCTGACATATTGACTTGTGACGATTGTTGTTTTTGTAGAACAATGTTTGTAGTTTTTGCAGATGACATATTTACATGTGTACGGATATCCATATGTATGTAGGTTGGTTTGTGTATGCATTATTTGTTGGCAATTTTATATATACATACCAGAGAACTTAAAACAATGAGAAGGTGCAAATTGAATTTTGTATGATGCTCGATTGGTTGGCTGAAAATTTGAGATCAAGGAGTTCACCACTTTCTGTATAGTTTTGCTGTTATTTAACAGAAATGAGAATTTTTAACAACGTTCTCTGACAAAATACGTATCTACCAATATAAAGAGAAAAATGAAATGAAATGAATGAGAAAACAAGAAATACAAATGCCATTTCACATATGCATGATTATTTTTTGCCATATAAACGATTTTTATGATGAAAATTTGATAAATTATTATTTTTTTGCACAAATGCTACATTGATAAAATGTGAAAGATTATGCAAAAAATGATATTTTACTATTTTCATAATTTTCTAATTTCAATTTTTACAGAATTAATAATTTATGTATGTACATCAATATGTTATATTATATAATATAATAATATATTATCAATTATCAATAAATACATGTGAGCGCACTGCTCTATACGTAAGTTATATGTACAAATATGCATATGACCGCCCAAAATAAGTAATGCATACACAAATCTACATACATTTAAGCGTACAAATGTAAGTACGTCAGCCAATAGGCAAAATACAAACATTGTTGTACAAAAACAACAATTGTCTCAAATAGCATCAGCACCAGAAATCAATATGGCACACCAACAACATTTTCATTCATGAACGCTGGCGCACAAGCAATAAGCTAAGTCGTTTCATTCATAAAAGCAAACGCCTTACACATCTCCCCGAGCATGCGTTTGCCTACAAGCGTCTTTTCACGACGATGGCAAAAGCTAAAAATCATAAATTGAACAAATTTCTGATATTCCCTCTAGAAGAGAAAAGTGACAACCCTGCAAACACAGAAATCAATGACAAAAGTGGCAACAAAGCTTTTGTCGATTTAAAATATTTCACAATTCTAAAATATTTTTCCGTGGCTCGCAAAAATCTTCGTCAATATGTATGCATGCTCATATAAATACATACATACCTACAATGATTTGTTGGCAAAGCTGTTAGAGCGGCAAGGGAAGCGATGACAATCGGCGAGCGTTCGGTTAGTTTTCGGCACTTCTCGGATTTTCTACCAACAACACAATGTTGTGACGCTTTGTCGTCGCGTCAGTCCTTCGACAGATAGACTCTTTGACATAAAAGCAAAAAATGTGTCAACGGAGATTTCACATGAAGAATTGAGTGTACATATATACATACAAATACATACAAATGTGCAAACGACATAAGATATGTATGTCATAATATATGAAAGTACATATTTACGTACATAATTACTTTTACACATGCATTTGAAAAGAAAAATTGAAGCATGAATGTGAAATGCCGACGGCAAAACACAATTCTGTACTTTTGTGACTCCATAATTGTGTCAAGTAAATGAATGATTTTAAGAAATATATTATATCAAAATATTTTTAAATTATTATTAATAACTCACAATAAAGTAAAAATGAATTAACATAAAATAATTTAAAAAATAATAAATAATAGTTCAATAAAAGGGAATATATTTCAAATGGCATATCAATATGCCCAGTTTTGCTCACATATTATATTCTCTTCAATATTCGTCGGTTGGTTATGTTAAGAGAGCGTATGTGTACAGATTCACCGCTGTTATAAAAGCGAAAAATGTTATTTGTTTCTCGTGCATCTGTGGTGAACTCCTTGATAAATTCCTACAAATTGTTCGCTGTCGAACCTGCACCTTCTCATTGTTTTAAGTTCTCTGTACATACATATATATGTTGACATATAAATCAATATGCGCACATATAGCAGAGAATGTTAATATATGAATATTTATATATTTATTAACATTCTCTGCATATAGTGTATTGATAAGTGATAAATTATGATTTGAATTTCAAATACGCATGTTCAGATAAATGTACATATGACTATATAAGATTAATATGATAAAAGATATAAAATTATATAGGAATGCATATTATGTAAAAACTATATAATATTATTTAATGCCCAAATTGACTATAAATATTATTTCGAAATTCCATAATTTAATAGATCTTATCAGTTTTGCATGCATTCATAAAAATTCGCAAAATGATATTCATATCAATAAATATGATTGCATATAAACGTATAAAAATATAAGCCAAAAGGCTAACATGCAGCTGTAATATCAAAGCAAGTATCTGAGCATAATTTTCATTGAATTCTCAGCTCTGTTCACTCGCTACTGTTAAAATTTCTCCTTCCGAGCCAGATTTGGTGAAATTCACTAATAAAATCTTGTTAGGTTTTGACAATTCACACGCTGGTCCGCAATTGAACCTTCTCTATAATTTACGTTCTCTGATACTACTTAGAAAGTGATTCTTAGAAGCTGAACTGTTTGGAAGTATTTCCAGGAAGAAGCCGCTGCTATCTAGTCGAAAAAGAAAACATTGTTCAGAGATCGCTTTCAAATACTCCCACTTGACAATAAGTTAATGAAACAAGGTACTGTTTTCTGACGAAAGAAAGATAAACAGAATGTGCTGGATTATAGGCACACTACTCCAGCACTGAAACATGTAGGCAAGAATATAATGTTTTGAAGTGCAATTTTATAGCATGGCATCGAGCCTATAGTCAAAATTAATGGACAAATGGACCAATTTACGTACATATCGATTATGAACGACGTCATGCTGCAATTCAACGCCAACATGTTCGTAACATGGATGTACTAGGATATGTAGGAAAACGATCCGAAATACTCAACTCGGCGCACTTAGCAGTGGTTTCATGACAATTTGTTGACTATTTTTGACTTTCCTTGCTGCAGTCCAGATCTAGGGAAAACTTTAGTATTCCGTTGCAGGCTTTTGGGGATATGAGCGTATAGAGGAGATCCTCCAGATCAAGAATATTTATGGATATAGCCGCGGGAAACTTATAGGTTTCGAGATATTTACGTTTAAAGTTCAAAATTTCAACTATTTTATATTATACACTTTTATATCCACTAACACTTCACTAATTCGTTTGTACACATTTATTTTACATTATATAGTGCAAAAATAGTTTAATTCAATATTTAAATTGTTGTTAAATTTCAATAATTTTGACAATAACAAAATAGTTGCAAAATGTCAAATAACCAGTGTTACCTTATCGGCATCTTTTGTAAATACAGGAATCCAAAACCTAAAGAAATAAACTATTAATGAGCATTGATGTTAAGTATTGTGTTATACCCTCTATGACAATATTACTTTTTCTTATAAAACTTCTTTTTGCGTTGGCGGCCTTCGGCCGCGCTTCAAAAAAATAACCCTGGTCGGTCCAACACCGGGGTGTATCAAGGTTTTTTGCGCAGAAATTCTTTTTGCGTTGATTCCTGTAGCTAGGGTATAATCTCTCAGTTATTTTATTTTTCTTCATTTGCAAAATATATTAGTATGGCAACACTGGTGTTTTGACATTTACAAACCTTTTGTTATTGTCAAAATTAATAAAATTGAAGAATGATTTCTTTGTGGATATTGCCGCCTTGTTCTATGTTGACCAATATTTTCGGTAAAAAGTCAACTATAGGCACTGGGGTCCACATATTCAGTACCTAGGGGCTTGAACAATTTTGGTTCAATTTCGATAATTTTAGGTCACAAGGTGGCATACTTTAAACGTATTATTCACGCAAAGTTTTACCCCGATATAATCATTGTTGCTTGATATGCATAGTGGAAAGTGAAAGAATCAGATGGAATTTAAAATGGTGTTATATGGCAAGTAGGCGTGCTTGTAGTCCGATTTCGCCCATTTTCGCACTATAACATAGAAATATGAGAAGAATGTTACGTACCGAATTTGGTTCAAATCGGTTAAGCAGATCTCAAGATATGGGTTTTCACCTAAAAGTGGGCTGTGCCACGCCCACTGTCTAATTTTGAACGCGGTTCCTATAAAGTCATCTCATACCATCCCAGAGATAAATTTTAATGTCTCTGGTGTGTTTAGTGCTTGATTTATCGCGCTTTTAGTAGTTTTTAACAGTACCGTTATATGGGGAGTGGGCGGAGTTGCCACCCGATTTCAACTATTTTCACACCGTCAATAGAAGTGCTAAAAACATTTGCTTCCAGTGAAAAAAAATTAACTGCAGATGCCCCTCCCTAATGTGATCCTGTATACCAAATAAAAGTCTTGTATCTTATTGTGGAGCTTAGTTATAGCAATTTATTTGTTTTTGATGAATGGCGTTTTGTGGGCGTGGCAGTGGTCCGATTACGCCCATCTGCAATACCAACCGTCTCACGGTACCAAGATACATGTCTTCATAAAGATATCTCAATTTTTACTCAAGTTACAGCTTGCACGGACGGACAGACAGTCACCCGGATTTCAACTCGTCTCTTCATCCTGATCATTTATATATATATAACCCTATATCTAACTCGATTAGTTATAGGTGATAAAAGCAACCGTTAGGTGAACAAAACTATTATACTCTGTAGCAACAGGTTGCGAGAGTATAAAAATGATATAATATTGTTATATTAATTTGTATATAATATTTACAATATTAAACATAAATTTTTATAGAAATTCTTATACATATATCCAAATTATATTTCTTTTCTCCTTATACTATTTAATTTCTATCATATGTTCATAGAATAATGTCTTATGTAATATAATAACAAATTATACCTATAATTAAAATTTTCTTAATTAGATTATTTACATATTTTTCTTAAAATTAAGTAAGAATACTTACTATATATGCTATACAAGCAGCACCACAGACAATATTCTTGCTACTTTGTCTAATCTGTGAACTCAAACAGCTATTATTGTTTACTTGCTTCAATGTTCATATGTCTATATGTGAATATTCTTGAAATTGCCTTCCTTAATTCGCATGTCCAAATATATTTGCATATATGTACCCATATGTACATATGTATGTACCTCAATATGTCTTTCGCAAAAAATCAAACATTCGCGCAAGTGACAAAAAAACGTAGACGCACCATCATCGGCCAATAATATTCAAGCGAACTCGCGGCATATTTTCTAAGTATTTCATATTACAACGACAACAAATTCATTCATAAGGAACGTGCGTCTGCTTCAAAGCAAAGTGCGCTCGTTCATAACTCTGCGCCGCGCTATTTTTTCTGTGCGCCTGCTAAACCACATTTGGTTTTCATATAGAATTCCTACCGCAAATGCGCGAAAATAAAAATGAATGAAATTGAATTTGAATGTCTTCAGTAAAATTGAAGAAGTTTCAATTTTACAACTAATCCTACCATTCCCCTCGCATTTGTATTTTGCCCACAAGCTGCCTACTCGCAACGATGCTAAAGATCAGAAATTGAAGAATTTGTCTGATGTTCCCTTCAGAAAGGAGAATTGGTATATTCTATGCACACTGCATATAGTACTTTTACATGTTTACTTATTATCATTATTTCATAGTTTGTCGATTTAGCCCATTTTATCTAAATACGACGCTATGAAAATGCAGCCCAATCGGTAATCGCAATATTTCAAAAGAGCATAAGTCAACTTTCAATAGCAAACCACTGCAAAAAGGACAAACGAGACAACATAGCCGACCGATATTGTCGCAAAATTGTCGATTTAAACAAATTTTGTCAACTCCGCGACGATGCGCAAAATTTGGCGTCAATATGTATGCGGGCTCGGTTTTATGTATGTATGTTTGTCGACAAAGTCGTCTTTTCGTTTTTTTCAACAACACAATGTCTGCGCGAACTCGCCGTTATTTCGTTGGCTTGCCACCATGCACAGAGGCGTTCTAACTGAGGACTCTTAGTATATTATTATGTTGCTTAATTTGTATTGAAAAATACTGATGCATTTATGAATTATTTTCGTAATATAATATATATTATATATATATATAAATACACATTTATTCATACCTATTATCGTTTTTAAACTAAATTCGATAAATAAAATATATATCTGAAATAATTATGTGGCATGCGCCCCAATCCCTCCTTGCCTGCGATCGTTCAACCAGAGAACGTATATCATAGAGAAGGTTCAATTGCGGACCAGCGTGTGAATTGTCAAAACCTAACAAGATTTTAATAGAGGATTTCACCACTTTTGGCTCGGAAGGAGAAATTTTAACAGTGGAGAGTGAACGAGCTGAGCATTGTATGAAAATTATGCTCAGAGACTTGCTTTGATATGACAGCTGCATGTTAGCCTTTTGGCTTATATTTTTATACGTTAATATGCAATCATATTTATTGATATAAATAACATTTTACGAATTTTTATGAATGCATGCAAAACTGATAAGATCTTTTAAATTATGAAATTTCGAAATAATATTTATAGTCAATTTGGGCATTTAATAATTTTATTTAGTTTTACCTAATATACATTCCTAATAAATATTTAATATTATAATAATAGAGATTAAATTTATTGCAATATATGTATGTATGTACATCTTTTATCATATTAATCTTATATAGTCATATGTATGTTCGTATGTATTTAAATGTACGCATTCAGAAAGTCAAATCATGATTTTATCACTTATCAATACACTATATGTGCCCGCATTGATTTATATGTACACGCATATATCTACATAAAATTGCCGAACAAATAATGCATACACAAACCAACCTACATATGTGTGTGCGAACACATGTAAATATGTCACCCGCAAAAACTACAAACATTGTTCTACAAAAACAACAATCGTCACAAGTCAATATGTCAGCCAAATAGGCGAAGCCCAAATTTATAGTAAATTACACAACAACAACATTTTCATTCATGAATGCAGGCGTACTTTCAACAAGCAACCTCGCTTCATTCATAAAAACAGACACCCTCTCATCTCCCCGAGCATGCGTTTGCCAACAAGCTTCTTTTCGCGACGATGGCAAAAGCTAAAAATCATAAATTGAACAAATTTCTGATATTCCCTCTGGAAGGAAAAAGTTGCAACCATGCAAGCCCACAAAACACAGAAAAAATTGACAAAACTGGCAACAAAGCTTTTGTCCATTTAAAATATTTTACAATTTTAAAATATTTTTCCGTGTCTCACAAAAATCTGCGTCAATATGTATGCATGCTCATATATAAACATACATATTTACGATGACTTGTTGGCAAAGCTGTTAGAGCGGCAAGGGAAGCGGTGACAATCGGCGGCCGTTCGTTAATATTTTTTCGGCACAGCTCGGATTTTCTACCAACAACACAATGTTGTGACGCTTTGTCGTCGCGTCAGTCCTTCGACACAGTGACTCTTTGACAAGAAAACAAAAAACGTGAGCTTCGGCCATTGGTTGTCCGTGGCAACGGAGATTTCGCATGAAACAATGAGTGTACATATTTACATACATACGTTGCATATAGACAAATTAACAATTATAATGGGTACTTTCATATTTGTTTACATGCACACATAATTATACATATACTTACATATATATGTATAAGAATATTTGCGACCGCTTGGTCTTTTCTTATAGGGTTATGTCAAGCAAGAGGAGTACAAAATCAAACCCAGAAATCTGACTGAACTGAAGCAGTCCATTAAATAGATATTTGAGGCAATCCCGACTTGAACCCTCCATCCCGCATTAATTTTCTAATTAGGTGTCCAATATGCATGGCTGAGCATGGAGGAATAATTAATTGTATAAAATAAAATTAAAATTTTCTATACAATACAACAAAGTTTGATAAAAAGAAACTTATTACGGTTAATTTTTGTAGCCCGATTCGTGAGCCGCCCTGTATATGCATAATATCTTAAAATTATATGCAAAGTCGTTTGCGCATTGTAAATATACGAATTTGTAAGCGTACATTTCTTAACATTGAATTTAGCATTATTTTTCTAATTTAACATTCAAAATGCTCAATTCTGCTATTTTGCGCTCCGCAGGGGTAAAATTTTGGTGAAATCCGCTTATAATTTGTTTGAGGTGAGATCCTCTTAAGTTGGCGAGTAACCCTCCGTCAAGAGGAACATTTTGACAATCGGCACACCATGAACCAGAGAACTTAAAACAATGAGAAGGTGCAGGTTCGACAGCGAACAATTTGTAGGAATTTATCAAGGAGTTCACCACAGATGCACGAGAAACAAATAACATTTTTCGCTTTTATAACAGCGGTGAATCTGTACACATACGCTCTCTTAACATAACCAACCGACGAATATTGAAGAGAATATAATATGTGAGCAAAACTGGGCATATTGATATGCCATTTGAAATATATTCCCTTTTATTGAACTATTATTTATTATTTTTTAAATTATTTTATGTTAATTCATTTTTACTTTATTGTGAGTTATTAATAATAATTTAAAAATATTTTGATATAATATATTTCTTAAAATCATTCATTTACTTGACACAATTATGGAGTCACAAAAGTACAGAATTGTGTTTTGCCGTCGGCATTTCACATTCATGCTTCAATTTTTCTTTTCAAATGCATGTGTAAAAGTAATTATGTACGTAAATATGTACTTTCATATATTATGACATACATATCTTATGTCGTTTGCACATTTGTATGTATTTGTATGTATATATGTACACTCAATTCTTCATGTGAAATCTCCGTTGACACATTTTTTGCTTTTATGTCAAAGAGTCTATCTGTCGAAGGACTGACGCGACGACAAAGCGTCACAACATTGTGTTGTTGGTAGAAAATCCGAGAAGTGCCGAAAACTAACCGAACGCTCGCCGATTGTCATCGCTTCCCTTGCCGCTCTAACAGCTTTGCCAACAAATCATTGTAGGTATGTATGTATTTATATGAGCATGCATACATATTGACGAAGATTTTTGCGAGCCACGGAAAAATATTTTAGAATTGTGAAATATTTTAAATCGACAAAAGCTTTGTTGCCACTTTTGTCATTGATTTCTGTGTTTGCAGGGTTGTCACTTTTCTCTTCTAGAGGGAATATCAGAAATTTGTTCAATTTATGATTTTTAGCTTTTGCCATCGTCGTGAAAAGACGCTTGTAGGCAAACGCATGCTCGGGGAGATGTGTAAGGCGTTTGCTTTTATGAATGAAACGACTTAGCTTATTGCTTGTGCGCCAGCGTTCATGAATGAAAATGTTGTTGGTGTGCCATATTGATTTCTGGTGCTGATGCTATTTGAGACAATTGTTGTTTTTGTACAACAATGTTTGTATTTTGCCTATTGGCTGACGTACTTACATTTGTACGCTTAAATGTATGTAGATTTGTGTATGCATTACTTATTTTGGGCGGTCATATGCATATTTGTACATATAACTTACGTATAGAGCAGTGCGCTCACATGTATTTATTGATAATTGATAATATATTATTATATTATATAATATAACATATTGATGTACATACATAAATTATTAATTCTGTAAAAATTGAAATTAGAAAATTATGAAAATAGTAAAATATCATTTTTTGCATAATCTTTCACATTTTATCAATGTAGCATTTGTGCAAAAAAATAATAATTTATCAAATTTTCATCATAAAAATCGTTTATATGGCAAAAAATAATCATGCATATGTGAAATGGCATTTGTATTTCTTGTTTTCTCATTCATTTCATTTCATTTTTCTCTTTATATTGGTAGATACGTATTTTGTCAGAGAACGTTGTTAAAAATTCTCATTTCTGTTAAATAACAGCAAAACTATACAGAAAGTGGTGAACTCCTTGATCTCAAATTTTCAGCCAACCAATCGAGCATCATACAAAATTCAATTTGCACCTTCTCATTGTTTTAAGTTCTCTGGATATACGTTCTCTGGTTCAACCCGCAAAAAGCAAAAAGCGTAGACAAAAGTCATTGCACGCCACGATGCGCAAAATTCGGCGTCAATATGTATGCGAGCTCATATGTATATTTGTATGTTTGTCGACAAAATCGTCATTTGGTTTTTTTCAACAACACAATGTCCGCGCGAACTCGCCGTTATTTCGTTGGCTTGCCACCATGCACAGAGGCGTTCTAACTGAGGACTCTTAGTATAATATTATGTTGCTTAATTTGTGTTGAAAAATACTGATGCATTTATGAATTATTTTCCTACTATAATATATATTATATATATATATAAATACACATAAACTCATACCTATAATCGTTTTTAAACTAAATTCGATAAATAAAATATATATCTGAAATAATTATGTGGCAGTGCGCCACAATCCCTCCTTGCCTGCGATCGTTCAACTTGCAAAAAGCAAAAAGTGTGTACAAAAGTCATTGCTTGTGCGGGGCAAGAAGAAACAAGCATCTGCGTACGTGTATTTAAGAATGTATGTGTGATTATCACATTTGTCATTTGTGTAAATACGTATAATAAGAAAATATTCAATAAACCTAATCATATGAACATATTTTCCTGATATATTTTAATTATATTAGGAAGTAAAATATGCTATTAAAGAAATTGAATTATGATATGCTTAGACTCCAATTAATAACATAAAAAAATTAAATAAAATTTAATTTACATCAGTTTTAGGATTCCAACTTATATGCTCGTATTCGGAATGAGCTTAACTCCTTCACGCCTACGACCTAAGCCACCACAAAAGTGGAAACGCGGCCGCTTAGCCACTGTTTTATTGTTATCTTTTGTTCAATAAGCAATTACTCACTCAACGCACATACATAAGTTGGAAAACTAGCCTATTAAATGTTTATTTTATTATGAATTCTGGGGTTTTCTGCGGTGATCGCAGCTCACGTTTTTTGCTTCTATGTCAAAGAGTCAATCTGTCGAAGGCCTGACGCGACGACAAAGCGTCACAACATTGTGTTTTTGGTAGAAAATCCGAGATGTGCCGAACAATAAACGAACGCTCGCCGATTGTCACCGCTTCCCTTGCCGTTATAACAGTTTTGCCCACAAATCATTGTAAATATGTATGTTTATATATGAGCAAGCATACATATTGATGCAGATTTTTGCGAGTCACGGAAAAATATTTTAGAATTGTAAAATATTTTAAATCGACAAAAGCTTTGTTGCCACTTTTGTCACTTTTTTCTGGGTTTTGTGGGCTTGCAGGGTTGTCACTTTTTCCTGCTAGAGGGAACATAAAAAAGTTTTTAAATTTATGATTTCTATCATCGCCATCGTCGCGAAAAGACGCTTGTGTGCAAGCGCATGCTCGGGGAGATGTGTAAGGCGTTTGCAGGGATAATGGGATGCCCAACTCTTTCCAGTGTGAGAGCGCCTCAAAATTAGCGTTTTTTATAACATTTTGCATAGTAGGCAGATCAGTCATAATAATAATTTTAGGGCATTTAAATTAAAATACCCAACATTTATTTAGATTAAATATTAATATACATGTATCTATTAAACATATGCAGAAACTATTTAAACCCTTTTTTGTGATTTTGTCATATATTATATTAAAACTTTTGATTTTTAAATTTTCAACATTCAATCAAAAGAATAAATGTATTAGCTCTCAATGGATAAATGTTTTTTATAATTTTTAATTGAAAATCAATACTACTAAGCATGATATCACAAAAGATTTCATCACATACATTTCAATTTCGCGTTTTCTTTCATTTTCATTGTTTTCCAACTTTTGTTAGTGATCTTTAACAGCGGCAAGAAATCTCTCTGTTGACATATTTTTCTGTAGGATTTCAGTCTGGCCGTCCCTCTTTTTCCAATTGCTAAACGTCAGACCTCCTGAACTTTGACAGTTGCTTGAGTTCAGGAGGTTTTGACGTTTAGCAATTGCGCTCTCATTTCCAGTGAGAGACGAGTTGGGCATCTCTTTATCTCTGCTTTTATGAATGAAACGACTTAGCTTATTGCATGTGCGCCAGCGTTCATGAATGAAAATATTGTTGTTGTGTGATTTACTAAAAATTTAGGATTTGTCAATTTTGCTGCCATATTGATTTCTGACGCTGCTCATGCTACTTGAGACAATTGTTTTTGTATAACAATGTTTGTATTTTTCCTATTGGCTGACATATATAAATACATTTTTACGCTTATATGTATATAGATTTGTATATGCATTACTTATTTTGCAATACCATACGCATATTTGTACATACATACTTACATATGGAGCAGTGCGCGCACATGTATTTATTGATAAGTGATAATATCAAAGATTCTATTTCTCCATGTGGGAAATTAGAAAATTATTAAAAAAGGTAATATATATTTTTTTGCATAATCTTTCGCATTTTATCATGCCTCATTTGTGCAAAAAAAAAATATTTTATCAATTTTTATCATAACAAGTAAGGAAGGGCAAAGTTCGGATGTAACCGAACATTTTATACTCTCGCAAAGTCAAATAGTATACTCGTTTGAGATTTCTTTGTGGATTGACTGACACTTTCGGTAGAAGGTCAACTATAGGCACTGGGGTCCACATATTTAGTACTTAGGGGCTTGAACAGTTTCGGTTCGATTTAGACAATGTTTGGCCACAAGGTGGCATAATAATAATGCGATTAAAGCATTATTCACGCAAAGTTTTATCCCGATACAGTCATTGTTGCCTGATTTGCATAGTGGAAAGTGAAAGAATCAGATGAAATTGAAAATGGTGTTATATGGGAAATAAGCGTGATTGTAGTGCGATTTCGCCCATTTTCGCACTATGACATAGAAATATGAAAAGAACGTCATGCACCGAATTTGGTTGAAATCGGTTAAGCAGATCTCAAGAAATGGGTTTTCACCTAAAAGTGGGATGTGCCACTCCCGCTGTCTAATTTGGAACGCGGTTCCTATAAAGTCATCTCATACCATCCCAGAGATAAAATTTAATGTCACTGGCGTGTTTAGTGCTTGATTTATCGCGCTTTTAGTAGTTTTTAACAGTACCGTTATATGGGGAGTGGCATTTGTATTTTTTGTTTAAGGTATTTAATTTTTCTCTTTACGTTGGGAGATACGTATTTTGTCAGTGATCGTTGTTATAAATTCTCACAAAAATGTATTTATATATGTCAGCCAAACATTGTATGAAAATTATGCTCAGAAGTTTGCATTGATATTACAGCCGCATGTTAGCTTATATTTTTATACGTTTATATGCAATCATATTCATAGATATAAAATTCCTTTTCTGAATATCTATGATATCATGAAAAATGTATTACATTTTAGTTAAAATATATTACTTCAAAGGAATATTTGCAGTTGCTTTTTTAAATATTGCTTATGTTTGATAATATGAAATGCTTTCATATAAGTACATATGTATGTATATGTATCTGCTATGTTTTACTATATACATACATACATAAGTATATAATATACTTACATAATATCTTAAAAATCTTAATATATTTAAATAGTAATATATGCAAATCACACCTTTCATGACTTAAAGCTTACATACATACATATGTATGTACTTATGTAAGTACAATTCAAATTCAAATCAAGTTATTATCATTTATCAATAATAACATTTACGCGCACTGCTCTATATGTACATACATATATATATGCGTATGACATTGCCACACAAATAATGGATACACAAAACCTACATTCATATATTCGTACACATGTAAATATGTCACCCGCAAAAACTACAAACATTGTTCTACAAAAACAACAATCGTCACAAGTCAATATGTCAACCAAATTGGCGAAGCCCATATTTATAGTAAATCACACAACAACAACAATTTCATTCATGAACGCAGACGTACTTTCAACAAGCAACCTCGCTTCATTCATAAAAACAGACACCCTCTCATCACCCCGAGCATGCGTTTGCCAACAAGCTTCTTTTCGCGACGATGGCAAAAGCTAAAAATCATAAATTGAACAAATTTCTGATATTCTCTCTAGCAGGGAAAAGTTGCAACCCCGCAAATGTGAGTATTTTAATATTTTAGAATAAAAGTGACAACATAGTATATTTGTCGATTTACAATTTAAAGAAAATATTCAATATTCCTCTGATTTATGTATACAGTAAACCCCGGTTAAGTATCACTCCTCTAATCCCTCTTATCTGCATGTGTCTTGCTGCATCTCACGTTATTTTTCTTAATTTTTTAAAGAAAACGGTAATTTTTTTTTAAATACATAGAAATTATTTTTTTTTTGGTACCACTCGCTTAAGTACCACAATCGCTTATGTACTACAAAGCACAAAAAATCTGCAACTTTGGTTTTGGCACTTAACCGGGATTGACTGTATTTGTCAAAAAATGTACGTAAGTGCGTATGTAAATATTTGAATTTTTTGTACACACATCTGCCCGTATATATGTACATGACTTGTTGACTTTGTTTCCATTTACGCATGCCACGTTGTATATGAATAAGGGTTGATTTTGCACTTGCCATATGCGATGTATGTTTGTAAGAGTGTGTATGGTTCTGATTTACCATGAAACAATGAGGGTACATATTTACATACATACGTTGCATATAGACAAATTAACAATTATAATGGGTACTTTCATATTTGTTTACATTCACACATAATTATACATATATTATGTATAAGAATATTTGCGACCGCTTGGTCTGAATGACCAGAAATCTGAATGAACTCAAGCAGTCCATTAAATAGATAATTGATGCAATCCCGAATTAGGTGTCGCATATGCGTGGTTGAGCATGGAGGAATAATTAATTGTTTAAATAAAATAAAATTTTCTTCACAATAAAAAAAATAAATGTAATGCATTGACTAAAAAAAAACTTATTACGGTTTAATTTTGTAGCACGATTCGTTAGCCACCCTGCATAGGAAGAATATCTTCAAATTATATCCAAAGTCGTTTGCGCATTGTAAATACCTATACCAGAGAATGTTGATGAGTAGAGAAGGAGCAAATGTTAAATGAAAACTTTTTGAGTACTAATTTGTAATTCCACAAGAGGGAACATCGAAAAGTATAACTTCGAAAAAGAAAAATACACCACACAATATGCGAAATGCTATAAATAGACACAACGAATATTCCTATATGAAAAATCGTTGCGCATACCTATTTAGATTTATGTTTTCAATTTCTATGATATGACAAATTTATAATTATGAAAAGCCTTTTGAATTAAAAATCTGTATTACCGGTAAAAACCCCAGAATTCATAATAAAATAAACATTTAATAGGCTATTTTTCCAACTTATGTATGTGCGTTATGTGAGCATTTGCTTATTAAAAAAAGGATAACAATAAAACGGTGGCTAAGCGGCCACATTTCCACTTTTGTGGTGGCTGAGGTCACAATCCGAATACGAGCCTATACGTTCGAATCCTAAAACGAATTTTATTTAATTTTTTTATTTTATTAATTGGAGTCTAAGCATATCATAATTCAATTTCTTTAATAGCATATTTTACTTCCTGAGATAATTAAAATATATCAGGAAAATATAATATGTTCATATGTTTAGGTTTATTGAATATTTCCTTATTATACGTATTTACACAAATGTGATAATCACACATACATTCTTAAATACACGTACGCTGATGCTTGCTTCTTCTTGCCCCGCACAAGCAATGACTTTTGTCTACGCTTTTTGCTTTTTGCGAGTTGAACGATCGCAGGCAAGGAGGGATTGGGGCGCACCGCCACATAATTATTTCAGATATATATTTTATTTATCGAATTCAGTTTGAAAACGATTATAGGTATGAATTTATTGGTATTTATATATATATATAAATATATAATATATATTATATTACGAAAATAATTCATAAATGCATCAGTATTTTTCAATACAAATTAAGCAACATATCAACATATTATGAGCCCTCACTTGACACGCCTATGTGCATGGTGGCAAGCCAACGAAATAACAGCGAGTTCGCGCGGACATTGTGTTGTTGAAAAAAACCAAATGACGACTTTGCCGACAAACATACATATTTATATACATACATACAAACGAGCTCGCATACATATTGACGCCAAATTTTGCGCATCGTCGCGGAGTTGACAAAATTTGTTTCAATCGACAATTTTGCGACAATGTCGATCGGCTATGTTGTCTCGTTTGTCCTTTTTGCAGTGGTTTGCTATTGAAAGTTGACTTATGCTCTTTTGAAATATTGCGATTACCAATTGGGTTGCATTTTCATAGCGTCGTATTTAGATAAAATGGGCTAAATCGAAAAACTATGAAACAATGATAATAAGTAAACATATACAAGTACTATATGGACTGTGCTTAGAATATATAGAAGTAGTTAATGATTTCATATGAATGTCATTTTGATATAAATTTTATAATTTAATGCCATAAATAGTGCATAATATGAAAAAATATAAATATTATTTAAACTCGAATAGGTCATGTTGCCAATTCTCCTTTCTGAAGTGAACATCAGACAAATTATTCAATTTCTGATTTTTAGCAAAAGTTGTGAGGAAGCAGCTTGTGGACATACAAATGCGAGGGGGATGGTAGGATTTTCAGTGGTGGCTGTCAAATTGTAAAATTGAATTTGTCTCGTTTTACTCAATTGCATTCATTCATTCATTTTATAAACTTAATTTCGCATATGCGTAGGAATTCTATATGAAAACCAAATGTGGCTTACCAGGCGCACAGAAAAAATAGCGCGGCGCAGAGTTATGAACGAGCGCACTTTGCTTTGAAGCAGACGCACGTTCCTTATGAATGAATTTGTTGTCGTTGTAATATGAAATACTTAGAAAATATGCCGCGAGTTCGCTTGAATATTATTGGCCGATGATGGTGCGTCTACGTTTTTTTCGTCACTTGCGCGAATGTTTGATTTTTTGCGAAAGACATATTGAGGGACATACATATGTACATATGTGTACATATATGCAAATATATTTGGACATGCGAATGAAGGAAGGCAATTTCAAGAATATTCACATATAGACATATGAACATTGAAGCAAGTAAACAACAATAGCTGTTTGAATTCACAGATTAGACTCAAGAGCTTGAATATTGTCTGTGGTGCTGCTTGTATAGCAGACTTCTTTATTGCAATGTGAAATATTTTGCCTAAGTTCAAATCCTATCAGATACTTTTTTATACTCTTTTTTTATTTTTATATTCCTTTTTTATTAAATGATATTTTAATTCTATTTTCATATTATTTCCCTCATTATTTATATTTTCTTGTCGGAAGTCAATTACTTTCATTTTTATTATTTCAATTTTTGTTTATGCGCATATCAAAGAACATCTGCGCATATGTATGTATATACATATTGCTTATAGAGTGGTGTAGTTCGTTGCGTAAATTGACAGCTGTGGTGACATTTTATTTTCTAACTTGCGCGTTTTCGATGTTCCTTCTTAGCAATTAACATTTTAGTACTGCTAACATTTGCTCCTTCTCTACTCATCAACATTCTCTGCCTATACGAATCTGTAAGCGTACATTTCTTAACATTGAAATTAGCATTATTTTTCTCAATTAACACTGAAAATGCTCAATTCTGCTATTTTTCAGTCCCCTGATGTTAATTCTGGACATTTGGTAAAACACGCTCATCGTTTTCAGTACCCCTCCCAAAAGTGGTGAAACACGCTAATTGTTTTCAGTTCCCCTCCCAAAAGTGAAATATTTTGCTAATGGCCGCACTGTGAACCTTCCTATAATCTACATTCTCTGCTATTAACAGCTTTGCCCACAAATCATCGTAAATATGTATGTTTATATATTTTTGTCATGGAGAAATATTTTAAAATTAAAAAATATTTTAAAATTGTAAAATATTTTAAATCGACAAAAGCTTTGTTGCCAGTTTTGTCAATTTTTTCTGTGTTTAGGGGTTTGCGGGGTTGCATCTTTTCCCTGCTAAAGGGAATATCAGAAATTTGTTCAATTTATGATTTTTAGCTTTTGCCATCGTCGCGAAAAGAAGCTTGTTGGCAAACGCATGCTCGGGGTGATGACAAGGTATGATGTTTTTATGAATGAAGCGAGGTTGCTTGTAGAAAGTACGCCTGCGTTCATAAATAAAAATGTTGTTGTTGTGTGATTTACTATAAATTTGGGCTTCGCCTATTTGGCTGACATATTGACTTGTGACGATTGTTGTTTTTGTAGAACAATGTTTGTAGTTTTTGCGGGTGACATATTTACATGTGTACGAATATATGAATGTAGGTTTTGTGTATCCATTATTTGTGTGGCAATGTCATACGCATATATATATGTATGTACATATAGAGCAGTGCGCGCAAATGTTATTATTGATAAATGATAAGACCTTGATTTGAATTTGAATTGTACTTACATAACTACATACATATGTATGTATGTAAGCTTTAAGTCATGAAAGGTGTGATTTGCATATATTACTATTTAAATATATTAAGATATTTAAGATAATATGTTAGTATGTTATATACTTATGTATGTATGTATATAGTAAAACATAGCAGATACATAAACATACATATGTACTTATATCAGAGAATGTTGATGAGTAGAGAAGGAGCAAATGTTAGCAGTACTAAAATGTTAATTGCTAAGAAGGAACATCGAAAACGCGCAAGTTCGAAAATAAAATGTCACCACAGCTGTCAATTTACGCAACGAACTACACCACTCTATAAGCAAAATGTATATACATACATATGCACAGATGTTCATTGGTATGCGCATAAACAAAAATTGAAATAATAAAAACGAAAGTAATTGACCTCCGACAAGAAAATATATCTGCTTCAAAGCAAAGTGCGCTCGTTCATAACTCTGCGCCGCGCTATTTTTTCTGTGCGCCTGGTAAGCCGCATTTGGTTTTCATATAGAATTCCTACGCATATGCGAAATAAATGAATGAAATTGAGTAAAACGAGAAAAATTCAATTTTACAATTTGACAGCCACCACTGAAAATCCTACCATCCCCCCCGCATTTGTATGTCCCCAAGCTGCTTCCTCACAACATTTGCTAAAAATCAGAAATTGAAGAATTTGTCTGATGTTCACTTCAGAAAGGAGAATTGGCAACATGACCTCTTAGCGAGTTTAAATAATATTTATATTTTTGCATATTATGCACTATTTATGGCATTAAATTACAAAATTTATATTAAATTGACATTCATATGAAATCATTAACTACTTCTATATATTCTAAGCACAGTCCATATAGTACTTTTATATGTTTACTTATTATCATTATTTCATAGTTTGTCGATTTAGCCCATTTTATCTAAATACGACGCTATGAAAATGCAGCCCAATTGGTAATCGCAATATTTCAAAAGAGCATAAGTCAACTTTCAATAGCAAACCACTGCAAAACGGACAAACGAGACAACATAGCCGATCGACATTGTCGCAAAATTGTCGATTGAAACAAATTTTGTCAACTCCGCGACGATGCGCAAAATTTGGCGTCAATATGTATGCGAGCTCGTTTGTATGTATGTATATAAATATGTATGTTTGTCGGCAAAGTCGTCATTTGGTTACTTTCAACAACACAATGTCCGCGCGAACTCGCCGTTATTTCGTTGGCTTGCCACCACGCACATAGGCGTGTCAAGTGAGGGCTCATAATATGTTGATATGTTGCTTAATTTGTATTGAAAAATACTGATGCATTTATGAATTATTTTCGTAATATAATATATATTATATATATATATATACCAATAAATTCATACCTATAATCGTTTTCAAACTGAATTCGATAAATAAAATATATATCTGAAATAATTATGTGGCATTGCGCCCCAATCCCTCCTTGCCTGCGATCGTTCAACTCGCAAAAAGCAAAAAGCGTAGACAAAAGTCATTGCTTGTGCGGGGCAAGAAGAAGCAAGCATCAGCGTACGTGTATTTAAGAATGTATGTGTGATTATCACATTTGTGTAAATACGCATAATAAGGAAATATTCAATAAACCTAAACATATGAACATATTATATTTTCCTGATATATTTTAATTATCTCAGGAAGTAAAATATGCTATTAAAGAAATTGAATTATGATATGCTTAGACTCCAATTAATAAAATAAAAAAATTAAATAAAATTCGTTTGAGGATTCGAACGTATGGGCTCGTATTCGGATTGTGCTTAACCCCTTCCCGCTTACGACCTAAGCCACCACAAAAGTGGAAACGTGGCCGCTTAGCCACCGTTTTATTATTATCATTTGTTTAATAAGTATATTGCTTACGCAACGCACATACATAAGTTAGAAAACTAGCTTATTAAATGTTTATTTTATTATGAATTCTGGGGTTTTTACCGGTAATACAGACTTTTAATTCAGAAGGCTTTTCATAATTATAAAGTTGTCATATCATAGAAATTGAAAACATAAATCTAAATAGGTATGCGCAACGATTTTTCATATAGGAATATTCGTTGTGTCTATTTATAGCATTTCGCATATTGTGTGGTGTATTTTTCTTTTTCGAAGTTATACTTTTCGATGTTTCCTCTTGTGGAATTACAAATTAGTACTCAAAAAGTTTTCGTTTAACATTTGCTCCTTCTCTACTCATCAACATTCTCTGCTTATATGAAAGCATTTCATATTATCAAACATAAGCAATATTTAAAAAGCAACTGCAAATATTCCTTTGAAGTAGTATATTTTAATTAAAATGTAACAAATTTTTCATGATATCGTAGATATTCAGAAAAGGAATTTCATATCTATGAATATGACTGCATATAAATGTGTAAAAATATAAGCTAACATGCGGCTGTAATATCAGAGAATGTTGATGAATAGAGAAGGAGCAAAAGTTAACTGAAAACTTTTTGAGTACTAATTTGTAATTCCACATGAAGGAACATCGAAAAATATAACTTCGAAAAAGAAAAATACACCACACAATGTGCGAAATGCTATAAATAGACACAACGAATATTCCTATATGAAAACTCGTTGCGCATACCTATTTTGATTTATGTTTTCAATTTCTATGATATGACAAATTTATAATTATGAAAAGCCTTCAGAATTAAAAATCTGTATTATCGGTAAAAACCCCAGAATTCATAATAAAATAAACATTTAATAGGCTAGTTTTCCAACTTATGTATGTGCGTTGAGTGAGTAATTGCTTATTGAACAAAAGATAACAATAAAACAGTGGCTAAGCGGCCGCGTTTCCTTTTATATAGTGGCTTAGGTCGTAGGCGTGAAGGAGTTAAGCTCAATCCGAATACGAGCATATACGTTCGAATAGTAAAATACATAAAACTCAAAATTTTATTTAATTTTTTTATTTTATTAATTGGAGTCTAAGCATATCATAATTCAATTACTTTAATAGCATATTTTACTTCCTAATATAATTAAAATATATCAGGAAAATATGTTCATATGATTAGGTTTATTGAATATTTTCTTATTATGCGTATTTACACAAATGTGATAATCACACATACATTCTTAAATACACGTACGCAGATGCTTACTTCTTCTTGCCCCGCACAAGCAATGACTTTTGTCCACACTTTTTGCTTTTTGCGAGAAGCAAGTTGAACGATCACAAGCAAGAAGGGGTCAGGGGCGCACTGCCACATAATTATATCAGATATATATTTTATTTACCGAATTTAAACGAAAAACGATTATAGGTATGAATTTATTGGTATTTATATTTTTATGTATATATTAATTATATTACGAAAATAAATCATTAATGCATTAGTACTTTTCAATACAAATTAAGCAACATATTAATATATTATGAATCCTCACTTGACACGCCTCTGTGCATGGTGGCAAGCCAAGAAAATAACGGCGAGTTTGCGCGGACATTATGTTGTTGAAAAAAACGAAAAGACGACTTTGTCGACAATCATACATATTCACATACATGCATACGAGCTCGCATACATATTGACACCGAATTTTGCGCATCGTGGCGGAGTTGGCAAAGTTTGTTTCAATCGACAATTTTAGAATGTCTATCGGCTATGTTGTCTCGTTTGTCCTTTTTGCAGGGCAATTAATTAAATCGGCAATGACCCAAGTTGCCATTTTTCTCTTCTGAAGTGAACATCAGAAAATTCTTCAACTTCTGATTTTTAGTATCACCATGAAGAAGCAGCTTTTGGGCAACTTGTAGAATATGCGCGTTCTTATGAATGAATTTGTTGTTGGTGTTATTTCAATGCGTAGACATATGTATGAATGAATTGGTTCTTTTTGTATGAATATATGGCATATTGAAGAGCATATGACGTGTGTACATACAAACAGACCTTGACATATTCACGTTTTTATGTATGTAGATATGGATATGCATGAATGAATTTTTTCTTCTTGTAATTATGAATACAAGTATATGGCATATTGAATTGTTTGTATGTATACAAGTCATAGTGCATACAAACAGACCTTGACATATTCATCAATTCTATTTTTAGCTGCTTTGTACAAACGAAGTGAACACTAATTGGTGGTCAAATCAAAAAATTTTATACTTACCTATGTATTATCAAAACCTCAAATATTTAACGAATTAAATGCAAATAAATTAATTTTTATTTATTTATATTTTATTAATTAATTTATTATTTAATTAAAATAATAATAAATTATACTTATAGGTATTTCTTAATTCTATTAATCTAAATAAAAATCTGAAATGGAAAAATAGAAAACACTGAAAATAAAAAGAAACAAATGCATATAAGTAATTTTGTTATTTAAATTGTAACGATAAAAAAAAAAAATATTTTTAATTGCACACGATTTGCGAATTTGCCTCCTCTTCAACCACAAATTCTCACACGATTTTTTCTATTTACATAATTCACCTGTTTTATAAAACTAGGCTCATGTGCAATAAAACTAGAAAAACTACACTACAACTAAAACTAATTATAACTAATTTCTACATATATTTTAAATACATTTTTAACTACTTAAACTTTCTAAATTAAACTTATTTACACCTGAAAATATACAAAGAAGAGCTGAAAATAGAAGAACATCTAAATGTGGAAGAAAAATGTATAAAATATTAATAAATTTGTATTAAATATGTATGTATATGATACATCACTTACACAAAAAAACACACCTAATACTTATTGCCTTCAATCAATAGAATTTTAGATTAAAATAAGTGCACCATAATCCCTATTTCTTATATATTTAATTTTTTTTGTTTACGGATTTTTCGGCGTTGCACATTATCTTGCCTCTTTTCTTCAGCCAGCCATTTCGCATTTTTATACAACAACACTGTTACTAAGGATTTTAACAGTTGTTGTCGGTGGACCAAGCATTCGCCAGCTTCTAAAAACCATTCTGGAAAAACGTTTTTAGTGCTATCATCTATGGCATCCTCGATGAGCTCTCGAACTCCATAGTAATGCGCATATTTTCCGAATAGCTCTTTATACCACTTCATCTGTATCCGACAAATTTCGAAAACTCTGTCAGTCGGATTTATTAGTCGCAGATCGGTGCAATCTTTATAGTTCTTAGAGCGTATTAAAGACTCGGAGTGCTTATTTAAATCTCCTTGAGTCTTCAACAGCTCTTTTGCACAGTTATCGCATCTGGACTTGCAGAGAAGTTTTTGGTATATCGAGTATCCAGTGTAATACCGCTGTACTTGAAGCTCCGCAGTATTTTCTTCTGTTTCTGCAAAGTGCTCATCGGGAATGTCAACTATATCAACGGCATGTTGCTCGGAATCATCGAGGGAGTTATGATCTTCCTCGCTGATATTCCAATCAAGATTCAGGTCGTCATCGTCTTCGCAGTTTGAGCCTTTATTATTAAATCTGCGTCTCAATATCTTCATTGAGATAAGACGAGCGACTATGAATTGAATATCATAGGCCGATGGATGAGTATTTACCCCCTGACTAGCCCTAATTTTATAAAAAAAGTTTTCTAGCGCGTCTTGATTTAATTTTACTAACAATATAAATTTCACATCTTTGTAATTATCAAAGATATCTTTGGATAAATTCATCATTGCTGTCAGGGTTATGATAAACCCTGATAAACATTGAACATTTATACTGTTAGGAACCTGGATATGCGAAATGAACTGCAGGTGGTCCTTCAGCCTATCAAACTTTGCCGAAGTGTTTCGCCAAATGGGACACCTGAACGGGTTCTTGCTGTTGAGCACCTTGCAATCAAGCTCATCAAACAAGTCGTTCATGCGTTTTACCAACATTTGTGTCGCTTTGGCGCATTTCAATATATATGAATCCGTGCCCAATAATCCCTCCCTGAATGCCATGTCGATGCCAGCTGCTACTGAATTGCTGAGTACCTGTGTAGCTCTAGAAACGCTCATTTTTTCGAAACCATTGGGATATATGTGGGAGGATGTCAACTTCGGACATATTTTAAAATTATGACTTACACTATCGAATGCAAACAGCTTCCTTATAACCTTGAAGCTAGCTATGCCATCGATAGTTTTTAAGTCGTGCTTCAATAAATTATTCCTAACTGACTTAATCAAATGGCAATAGTCATATAGGCAATGAACTTTTTTGCCATTGATTATAAAATATGGTTCGGACTTTGTAACTTTTAAATTATTATATAATCGGACATTCACGGAACCTTGATCACAAATGATCGCTTTTACATTGAGTCCTATCATTTCCAAGACTTCAATGTTTTTCTTTAATATTACATCTAAATCTACTGCGGACAGCCCTCCTTTTGCCACATAATACGAAATTACGTATTTCCAATTAGATGCTATAGCTTTCGCCATGAAAAAGCAGCATTTGTCGGCAATATCTAATTCCCTATTGCCGTCTCCCTTGTCAACGAAACCATCGATGACATCCTTACTTTTGTTATAAACGAGATCTTTTTTAATTGTAATTTCATCAAATATAATTACACAGATCCGTTCGTGTTCGGACATTTCCCCAACAAGAGTTTTCAAATTACCTATAACCCTAGGATCAATCCCTGCCACGACATATCTAATTGGGCGCCAGCGCAGTAGAGATTTTGGATGTGGCAGCGCAAACTGAAGATCATCCCTCAAGAAGTTATATGCCTTCGTTGACATATAATTAATATTTTGCGCTAAATTTTTTTGATCTTCAGTGTATGTATTGATTGTACTGACAATCATCCTAGCAAAATTTATTGCATCCTCAGTAGCATCTTTGGATGCAATAATTGTCCTATTCTCTAATTCAAATATTTTTTCTTTCAAAATCCTATTCTCCTGTCTGAACGCATTCATGCGTTCATTTTGCTTAAGGGCATTCTGCTGATAAGCCCGCACAATCCGAGCGCAAGATTCGCGGTCACATTTTGAGGAATCGAGGTTGAAGGAAACACTATCTTGTTTACGCTTTACCTGGAGATCCGAGTATAATTCGAATTCCTCAAAACTTAAATCTTCCCCCGCTATCTGATTCCTACGTGAGTATTGCCGCTTAATAGGCAGAAGGACCCTGTTTGAAGAAAAGCTACTGGAGCTGCCTGCATTTTCGTAAACAAATATTTTATGCTTAGGGATAGCTCCTTCCTTAAGTCTATTATTTGTGACATAATTTGCATCAAAATGACAGTCACAAATAAATAACTTTTTATGGTCGGAGTATGATGCACTTCTTTTTAATGCTAAAACCCAGCTGTTGAAGGCAATCTCATCTTGGGGGAATGAAAAAAGGATTTTTTTTTCATTCGATGGACATCCTTCAACGCAGCAGGTTCGCCTCTCCGTTTTCGATTGAGCAACAATATCAATCGAATTTCCTATCATATTAATATATATTTAATATATGTATAATTAATAATATTGTTCAAAATTGAACATGTGCGTTGGGACCAAAAGGGCCACTTATACGGCGTGCAACAATAACTTTAGGTTTATTATTTTACAATAAATAAGAAATATGTAAGAATAAATAGAGTCCACTATCATATCATAAATATGTATGTCCAAATATATTTACATACATACATAAACAAAGTCATAAATAAAACTTGTAACCTAAGATATATATTTAGGCAATTGATTACAAGTGCATATATATACATGTAGCATAAACAATGTGCTACATACATACGAACATACACACACACACACACATGTATTTAGTTGTACTTAAAAAGTATATAAGCGATGCATTTAACAAAATAAAATTAGATAACGAAATATTTCTCAGCTCAATGACGTCTTTTTCTGTCCCCCACCAGTGGTAAGACATTTAGAATTTCATTGAGTTTAATAATTGGTATTACAAATCAATTATAAAATATTTTATGTTTATATACATAATGTGAATATACACAAAATGTCATTCGAAATGAATGCCCCCAACAGCAAACAAAACGAATACATAAACCCCGATAGGCACACACAAGTACATACATACAATACATACGTGCATATATGCTGCATCAATATATATATATATATATATATAAAATCACCGCAAAAATATTATTATATTTAAATTTGTTACTTACCAATATTTAGTGTGGGTACAGCTCCAATCCTCAATTTTTTAGCCCCCATTGCATTTTCTGCGAAATGCGCAGCACAAACAAACGTGTTTGAGGGGGCTATGGGTAAATTGTCGAACCCCAAGTTTCGCCTCCATATAAGTGCAATTTGTTCATTTTTCGGCCAAATGAACAAATTGCACTTCCCACTGTCATTTTTACACTCGCGCACACAACATTTTCGCACTCGCGGCATTTTTATAAATTTTTTTTTAAAAATAAAACTGATTTAAAATTTGTCACCCGCACCACAAGAAGCTTTTATTATAACTGATGGTTTGGAATTTCGTTTCTCTGCTTTTACTATTCTTTCTTTTATATTTTCGCACTTACCCAATTTGAATATTTTCTCAGTTAACACCCATTCAAGTCATGAGAAATTTATCCAACAGGTACATCAATAAAGGAAAATATCTCCCTCTTCTGATCTAGTAAGAATTTTTGCAATTTGCCAATGGTCAAATCCCACCCACATGCCAAAAAATTTAATAACAATTTATATTTTTTACATTTTTTTTATTTATATTCCTTTTTTTAAACTATATTTTAACTACTTTACTACTATTTATATTTATTTATTAAAACATATAATATATCCTACATATGTATATACTTGGGTACATATGCACATTTAATTCTAACATTGAAATTTCATTTTTTCTCCTTTTCTATTTAGATGCAATTTCAAACCAATTCACAACTATTTTCTGATTTGCATTAATTGGATTTTCTCTTCCTTTATTTTGGCGCAATTTCACACCAAACATTAGCTGTATTTCTATTTTGGCCGTTAAAATATGACCAATCAGGTGCATACTCTCTTTCGTCAGATTCTATCATACGATTGATTATTCATATCAATAGAATATTCATATACATACAAATTAGTCATTTGAACAAGTAAAAAATTATTGATGTTTGAATTCACATATTAGACTTTTTAAAACGAATTATCTGTGGTGCTGCTTGTATAGCACACTTCCTTATTGCTATGTGAAATATTTAATATATATATTATATCTAAGTTCAAATCCTATCAGATATTTTTTTATTCTCTTTTTTTATTTTTATAACCCTTTTTTATTAAATGATATTTTAATTCTATTTTCATTTTATTTCCCTCATTATTTACATTTTTTTTCATAAGTCAATTATTTTCCTTTTTATTATTTTAAGTTTTGTTTATGCGCATATCAAAAAAACATCTCTGCATATGTATGTATATACATTTTGCTTATAGAGTGGTGTAGTTCGTTGCGTAAATTGACAGGTGTGGTGACATTTTATTTTCGAACTTGCGCGTTTTCGATGTTCCTCCATCGTAATTAACATTTTAGAACAGCTAACATTTGCTCCTTCTCTATTCATCAACATTCTCTGGTAGTATCAATGCAAACTTCTGAGCATAATTTACATTCAATGCTCAGCTCTGTCAGAGAACGTAAATGAATAGAGAAGGAGCAAATGTTAGCTGTTCTAAAATGTTAATTACGATAAAGGAACATCGAAAACGCGCAAGTTCGAAAATAAAATTTCACCACAACTATCAGGGTACGAAACGAACTACACCACTCTATAAGCAAAATGTATACACATCCATATGCACAGATGTTCTTTGATATGCGCATAAACAAAAATTGAAATAATAAAAACGAAAGTAATTGACTTCCGACAAGAAAATATAAATAATGAGGGAAATAATATAAAAATAGAATTAAAATATCATTTAATAAAAAAATATTATAAAAATAAAAAATAGTATATAAAAATATGATAGGATTTGAACTTAGGCAAAATATTTCATTGCAGTAAAGAAGTGTGCTATACAAGCAGCACCACAGATGATATTCAAAGCCTTATGTCTAATCTGTGAACTGAAACAGCTATTGTTGTCTACTTGCTTCAATGTTCATATGTCTTCCTTCATTCGCATGTCCAAATATATTTGCATATATGTACACATATGTACATATGTATGTCCCTCAATATGTCTTTCGCAAAAAATCAAACTCGCGCAAGTGACAAAAAAAACGTAGATGCACCATCATCGGCCAATAATATTCAAGCGAACTCGCGGCTTATTTTCTAAGTATTTCATATTACAACGACAACAAATTCATTCATAAGGAACGTGCGTTTGCTTCAAAGCAAAGTGCGCTCGTTCATAACTCTGCGCCGCACTATTTTTTCTGTGCGCCTGGTAAACCACATTTGGTTTTCATATAAAATTCCTACGCATATGCGAAATTAAGTTTATAAAATGAATGAATGAATGAAATTGAGTAAAACGAGACAAATTCAATTTTACAATTTGACAGCCACCACTGAAAATCCTACCATCCCCCTCGTATTTGTATGTTGCCCACAAGCTGCTTCCTCACAACATCTGAAAATCAGAAATTGAAGAATTTGTCTGATGTTCCCTTCAGAAAGGAGAATTGGCAACATGACCTATTAGCGAGTTTAAATAATATTTATATTTTTGCATATTATGCACTATATATAGCATTAAATTAAAAAATGTATATAAAATTGCCATTCATAAGAAATCTTTAACTACTTCTATATATTCTAAGCACAGTCCATATAGTACTTTTATATGTTTACTTATTATCATTGTTTCATAGTTTTTCGATTTAGCCCATTTTATCTAAATACGACGCTATGAAAATGCAGCCCAATCGGTAATCGCAATATTTCAAAAGAGCATAAGTCAACTTTCAATAGCAAACCCCTGCAAAAAGGACAAACGAGACAACATAGCCGACCGACATTGTCGCAAAATTGTCGATGCAAACAAATTTTGTCAACTCCGCGACGATTCACACAAAATGGTGTCAATATGTATGCGAGCTCATATATGTATGTATGTATGTATATACATATGTATGTTTGTGGACAAAGTCGTCATTTTTTGTTGTCGGTTTTTTTCAACAACACAATGTCTGCGCGAACTCGCCGTTATTTCGTTGGCTTGCCACCATACACAGAGGCGTTCTAACTTAGGACTCTTAGTATATTATTATGTTGCTTAATTTGTATTGAAAAATACTTATGCATTCTTTATATCTGAAATAATTATGTGGCAGTGCGCCCCAATCCCTCCTTGCCTGCGATCGTTCAACTCGCAAAAATCAAAAAGTGTGGACAAAAGTCATTGCTTGTGCGAGGCAAGAAGAAGCAAGCATCAGCGTACGTGTACTTATGAATGTATGTGTGATTATCACATTTGTGTAAATACCCATAAATAAGGGAATATGCAATAAACCCAAACATAAGTATGAACATATTTTCCTGAAATATTTTAATTATCTCAGGAAGTTAAATATGCTATTAAAGTGATTGAATTATGATATGCTTAGATTCCAATTAATAAAAAAAAAATTAAATAAAATTTCAGTTTCATGAGTTTTTGGATTCGAACGTATAGGTTCGTATTCGGATTGTGCTTAACCCCTTCCCGCTTACGACCTCAGCCACCACAAAAGTGGAAACGCGGCCGCTTAGCCACCGTTTTATTGTTATCCTTTGCCCAATAAGCAATTACTCACGCAACGCACATACATAAGTTGGAAAAATTGCCTATTAAATGTTTATTTTATTATGAATTCTGGGGTTTTTACCGGTAATACAGATTTTAATTCAGAAGGCTTTTCATAATTATAAATTTGTCATATCATAGAAATTGAAAACATAAGTCTAAATAGGTATGCGCAACGATTTTTCATTTAGGAATATTCGTTGTGTCTATTTATAGCATTTCGCACATTGCGTGCTGTATTTTTATTTTTCGAAGTTATATTTTTCGATGTTCCCTCATCTAGAGCTACAAACTAGTACTCAAAAAGATTTCATTTAACAATAGATCAATATCAAAGATTCTATTTCTCAATATGTGAAATTAGAAAATTATTAAAAAAAGTAATGTATATTTTTTTTGCATTACCTTTCGCATTTTATCATGCCTCATTTGTGCGAAACAAATCATATTTTATCAATTTTTATCATAAAAATCGTGTATATGACAAAAAATAATTATGCATATGTGAAGTGGCATTTGTATTTTTTGTTTAAGGTATTTAATTTTTCTCTTTACGTTGAGAGATGCGTATTTTGTCAGTGATCGTTGTTATAAATTCTCATTTCTGTTAAATAACAGCAAATATTACAGAAAATGGTGAACTCCTTGATCTCAATTTTTTAACTCTGTTACCCGTCCAATCGAGCATCATACAAAATTCAATTTGCACCTTCTCGTTCTTTTAAGTTCTCTGCGTATATCATAGAGAAGATTCATCAGAGAACGTAAAATACAGAGAAGGTCCAACCAACTTATTTAATTGCTGAGGAACTAAAGATAAGCCAGAAAACCGTTTGGAACCATTTGCATAACCTTGGATTCAAACAGCAGATGTTTGTGTGCCACACGAACTAACGCAAAAAAACATGATGGACCGAATTTCCATCTGCGAATCGCAACAAAATCGACCCGTTTCTGAAGCGGATTGTGACTGCGATGAAAAATGGGTCACTTACGACAACATCGAGCGCAAACGGTCGTGGTCAAAGCTCGGGGAAGCGGCCCAGACGGGGGCCAAGACCGGATTGACGGCCAGGAAGGTTTTGCTGTGTGTTTGGTGGGATTGGCAAGGAATCATCTACTACGAGCTGCTCCCCTATGGCCAAACGCTCAATTCGGCCCTCTACTGCCAACAACTGGACCGCTTGAAGGCAGCACTCATCCAGAAGAGACCATCTTTGGTCAACAGAGGCCGAATGTGTTACATCAGGACAACCGGGTCACCTACCTAATAGTCCGGACCCGGCACCAAGTGATTACCATCTTTTCCTGTCCATGGCGAACGCGCTTAATTGTGAGAAGTTGGCCTCAAGAGAGGCCTGTGAAAATTGGCTCTCCTCTCGTTTCATTCATAAAAGCAATTGCCTTACACATCTCCCCGAGCATGCGCTTGCCCACAAGCGTCTTTTCGCGACGATGGCAAAAGCTAGAAATCATAAATTGAACATCTTTCTGATGTTCCCTCTAGAAGAGAAAAGTGACAACCCTGCAAACACAGAAATCAATGACAAAAGTGGCAACAAAGCTTTTGTCGATTTAAAATATTTCACAATTCAAAAATATTGTTCCATGACAAAAATCTCCGTCAATATGTATGCATGCTCATATATAAACATACATATTTACAATGATTTGTGGGCAAAGCTGTTATAACGGCAAGGGAAGCGGTGACAATCGGCGAGCATTCGTTTATTGTTCGGCACATCTCGTATTTTCTACCAACAACACAATGTTGTGACGCTTTGTCGTCGAGTCAGTCTTTCGACAGATTGACTCTTTGACATAAAAGAAAAAAACGTGAGCTTCGCTCATTGGTTGACCGTGTCAACGAATATTTCACATGAAGTAATGAGTGTTCATATCTACATACTTATGTTGTTTAGACAAATTTACAAATATTTTTCTTTCATATTTCTTTACATGTACACATGATATGAAAATGCCGACGGCAAAACACAATTCTGTACTTTTGTGACTCCAAAATGATGACAAGTACATGAATTATTTTAAGAAATATATCAAAATATGTTTAAATTATTATTAATAACTCACAATAAAGTAAAAATGAATTAACATAAAATAATTAAAAAATAATAATAAATAATAGCTTAATAAAAGTGAATATATTTCAAATGGAATATCAATATTCCCAGTTTTGCATACATATTATCAGAGAATGTTGATGAGTAGAGAAGGAGCAAATGTTAAATGAAAACTTTTTGAATACTAATTTGTAATTCCACAAGAGGGAACATCGAAAAGTATAACTTCGAAAAAGAAAAATACACCACACAATATGCGAAATGCTATAAATAGACACAACGAATATTCCTATATGAAAAATCGTTGCGCATACCTATTTAGATTTATGTTTTCAATTTCTATGATATGAAAAATTTATAATTATGAAAAACCTTTTGAATTAAAAATCTGTATTACCGGTAAAAACCCCAGAATTCATAATAAAATAAACATTTAATAAGCTAGTTTTCTAACTTATGTATGTGCGTTGCGTAAGCAATATACTTATTAAGCAAATGATAATAATAAAACGGTGGCTAAGCGGCCACGTTTAAACTTTTGTGGTGGCTTAGGTCGTAAGCGCGAAGGAGTTAAGCTCATTCCGAATACGAGCATATACGTTCGAATCGTAAAATACATAAAATTAAAATTGTATTTAATTTTTTTATTTTGTTAATTGGATTCTAAGCATATCATAATTCAATTACTTTAATAGCATATTTTACTTCCTGATATAATTAAAATATATCAGGAGAATATGTTCATATGTTTAGGTTTATTGAATATTTCCTTATTATGCGTATTTACACAAATGTGATAATCACACACACATTCTTAAATACACGTACGCAGATGCTTGCTTCTTCTTGCCCCGCACAAGCAATGACTTTTGTCCACACTTTTTGCTTTTTGCGAGAAGCAAGTTGAACGATCACAAGCAAGAAGGGGTCAGGGGCGCACTGCCACATAATTATATCAGATATATATTTTATTTACCGAATTTAAACGAAAAACGATTATAGGTATGAATTTATTGGTATTTATATTTTTATGTATATATTAATTATATTACGAAAATAAATCATTAATGCATTAGTACTTTTCAATACAAATTAAGCAACATATTAATATATTATGAATCCTCACTTGACACGCCTCTGTGCATTGTGGCAAGCCAAGAAAATAACGGCGAGTTCGCGCGGACATTATGTTGAAAAAAACGAAAAGACGACTTTGTCGACAATCATACATATTCACATACATGCATACGAGCTCGCATACATATTGACACCGAATTTTGCGCATCGTGGCGGAGTTGGCAAAATTTGTATCAATCGACAATTTTGCGACAATGTCGGCCGGCTATGTTGTCTCGTTTGTCCTTTTTGCAGTGGTTTGCTATTGAAAGTTGACTTATGCTCTTTTGAAATATTGCGATTACCGCATGCATTTTCATAACGTCGTTTTTAGATAAAATGGGCTAAATCGACAAACTATGAAATAATGATAATAAGTAAACATATAAAAGTACTATATGGACTGTGCTTAGAATATATAGAAGTAGTTAATGATTTCATATGAATGGCAATTTAATATAAATTTTGTAATTTAATGCCATAAATAGTGCATAATATGCAAAAAGATAAATATTATTTAAACTCGCTAAGAGGTCATGTTGCCAATTCTCCTTTTTGAAGTGAACATCAGACAAATTCTTCAATTTCTGATTTTTAGCAAATGTTGTGAGGAAGCAGCTTTTTGGCAACATACAAACGCGAGGGGGATGGTAGGATTTTCAGTGATTACAAATTGTAAAATTGAAATTTTGCTGATTCTTCAATTTTACTGAAGACATTCAAATTCAATTTCATTCATTTTTATATTCGCGCATTTGCATTGGAATTCTATATGAAAACCAAATGTGGTTTACCAGGCGCACAGAAAAAATAGCACGGCGCAGAATTATGAACGAGCGCACTTTGCTTTGAAGCAGACGCACGTTCTTTATGAATGAATTTGTTGTCGTTGTAATATGAAATACTTAGAAAATATGCCGCGACTTCGCTTGAATTTTTATTGGCCGATGATGGTGCGTCTACGTTTTTTTGTCACTTGCGCGAATGTTTGATTTTTTGCGAAAGACATATTGAGGTATATGCAAATATATTTGGACATGCGAATGAAGGAAGGCAATTTCAAGAATATTCACATATAGACATATAAACATTGAAGCAAGTAAACAACAATAGCTATTTAAGTTCACAAATTAGACAAATGTGTTCTAATATCGTCTGTGGTGCTGCTTGTATAGCACACTTGCTTATTGCAATGAAATGTTTTGCCTAAGTTCAAATCCTATCATATTTTTATATATTATGCTATTTTTTATTTTTATAATCCCTTTTTATTAAATGATATTTTAATTCTATTTTCATCTTATTTTCCTCATTATTTATATTTTCTTGTCAGAAGTCAATTTCTTTCGTTTTTATTATTTAAATTTTTGTTTATGCGCATATCAAAGAACATCTCTGCATATGTATGTATATACATTTTGCTTATAGAGTGGTGTAGTTCGTTGCGTAAATTGACAGCTGTGGTGATATTTTATTTTCGAACTTGCGCGTTTTCGATGTTCCTTCTTAGCAATTAACATTTTAGTACTGCTAACATTTGCTCCTTCTCTACTCATCAACATTCTCTGATATTATATTCTCTACAATATGCGTCGGTTGGTTATGTTAAGAGAGCGTATGTGTACAGATTCACCGCTGTTATAAAAGCGAGAAATGTTATTTGTTTCTCGTGCATGTGAGATGAACTCCTTGATAAAATCCTACAAATTGTTCGCTGTCGAACCTGCACCTTCTCGTTGTTTTAAGTTCTCTGGTCCAACTACGGACCAGCGTGTGAATTGTCAAAACCTAACAAAATACGATGAGCGTGTTTCACCACAGCTAGCGCGGATGGAGAAATTTTAACAGTGGCACGTGAATAGAGCTGAGCATTGAATGTAAATTATGCTCAGAAGTTTGCATTGATATTACAGCCGCATGTTAGCTTATATTTTTATACGTGTATATGCAATCATATTCATAGATATGAAATTCCTTTTCTGAATATCTACGATATCATGAAAAATTTGTTACATTTTAATTAAAATATACTACTTCAAAGGAATATTTGCAGTTGCTTTTTAAATATTGCTTATGTTTGATAATATGAAATGCTTTCATATAAGTACATATGTATGTAAATGTATCTGCTATGTTTTACTATATGCATACATATATAAGTATATAACATACTAACATATTATCTTAAAAATCTTAATATATTTAAAAAGTAATATATGCAAATCACACCTTTCATGACTTAAAGCTTACCTACCTACATATGTATGTACTTATGTAAGTACAATTCAAATTCAAATCAAGTTATTATCATTTATCAATAATAACATTTGCGCGCACTGCTCTATATGTACATACATATATATATGCGTATGACATTGCCACACAAATAATGGATACACAAAACCTACATTCATATATTCGTACACATGTAGATATGTCACCCGCAAAAACTACAAACATTGTTTTATAAAAACAACAATCGTCACAAGTCAATATGTCAGCCGAATAGGCGAAGCCCAAATTTATAGTAAATCAAACAACAACAACATTTTCATTCATGAACGCAGGCATACTTCCAACAAGCAACCTCGCTTCATTCATAAAAACAGACACCCTCTCATCTCCCCGAGCATGCGTTTGCCAACAAGCTTCTTTTCGCGACGATGGCAAAAGCTAAAAATCATAAATTGAACAAATTTCTGATATTTCCTCTAGCAGGGAAAAGTGGCAACCCTGCAAGCCCACAAAACCCAGAAAAAAGTGACAAAAGTGGCAACAAAGCTTTTGTCGATTTAAAATATTTTACAATTTTAAAATATTTTTCAATTTTAAAATATTTCTCCATGACAAAAATCTGCATCAATATGTATGCATGCTCATATATAAACATACATATTTACAATGATTTGTAGGCAAAGCTGTTATAACGGCAAGGGAAGCGGTGATAAAATCCTACAAATTGTTCGCTGTCGAACCTGCACCTTCTCGTTGTTTTAAGTTCTCTGGTCCAACTACGGACCAGCGTGTGAATTGTCAAAACCTAACAAAATACGATGAGCGTGTTTCACCACAGCTAGCGCGGATGGAGAAATTTTAACAGTGGCACGTGAATAGAGCTGAGCATTGAATGTAAATTATGCTCAGAAGTTTGCATTGATATTACAGCCGCATGTTAGCTTATATTTTTATACGTTTATATGCAATCATATTCATAGATATAAAATTCCTTTTCTGAATATCTATGATATCATGAAAAATGTATTACATTTTAGTTAATATATATTACTTCAAAGGAATATTCGCAGTTGCTTTTTTATACTCTCGCAACCTGTTGCTACAGAGAATAATAGTTTTGTTCACCTAACAGTTGTTTGTATCACCTAAAACTAATCGAGTTAGATATAGGGTTATACATATATAAATGATCAGAATGAAGAGACGAGTTGAAATCCGGGTGACTGTCTGTCCGTCCGTGCAAGTTGTAACTTGAGTAAAAATTGAGATAGCTTTGTGAAACTTGATAGACATGTTTCTTGGTACCGTGAGACCGTTGGTATTGCAGATGGGCGTAATCGGACCACTGCCACGCCCACAAAACGCCATTAATCAAAAACAAATAAATTGCTATAACTAAGCTCAGCTAAAGAGGGCGTGGTCCCGCCTCTAATAGGTTTAATATGCATATCTCCTAAACCGCTAATGCTATAATAACAAAATTCACTGAAAGCAAATGTTTTTAGAACCTCTACCTACAGTGTGAAAATAGTTGAAATCGGGTGGCAACTCCGCCCACTCCTCATATAACGGTACTGTTAAAAACTACTAAAAGCGCTATAAATCAAGCACTAAACACGCCAGAGACATTAAATTTTATCTCTGGGATGGTATGAGATGACTTTATAGGAACCGCGTTCAAAATTAGACAGTGGGCGTGGCACAGCCCACTTTTAGGTGAAAACCCATATCTTGGGATCTGCTTAACCGATTTCAACCAAATTCGGTGCATAACGTTCTTTTCATATTTCTATGTTATATTGCGAAAATGGACTACAACCACGCCTATTTCCCATATAACACCATTTTGAATTCCATCTGATTCTTTCAATTTCCACTATACATATCAAGCAACAATGATGGTATCGGGTTAAAACTTTGCGTAAATAATACGTTTAATGTATGCCACCTTGTGACCAAAAATTGTCTAAATCGAACCAAAACTGTTCAAGCCCCTAAGTATTAAATATGTGGACCCCAGTGCCTATAGTTGACCTTTTACCGAAAATATCAGCCAATCCACAAAGAAATCTCAAACGAGTATAGTTTTCAGTACCCCTCCCAAAAGTGGTGAAACACGCTCATCGTTTTCAGTTCCCCTCCCAAAAGTGAAATATTTTGCTAATGGCCGCACTGTGAACCCTCTCTATAATCTACATTCTCTGACTATTTCCAGCATTACGCTCTTTTAGCGCATGCTTAGGTTTTTCCCATCTCTGTGCATGATACATGCGTATATACAGATGCGGATAACGAGTAAAATGACATCAGGAGAAGACGATCTGATGCCATAAGTGAGTATACCATTTGACTTTGCGAGAGTATAAAATGATCGGTTAAATCCGAGCTTAGCCCTTCCTTACTTGTTAAATATTGCTTATAAGGTCGCTAAAATGTTAATTACGATGGAGGAACATCGAAAACGCGCAAGTTCGAAAATAAAATGTCACCATACCTGTCAATTTACGCAACGAACTACACCACTCTATAAGCAAAATGTATATACATACATATGCAGAGATGTTTTTTTGATATGCGCATAAACAAAACTTAAAATAATAAAAAGGAAAATAATTGACTTATGAAAAAAAATGTAAATAATGAGGGAAATAATATGAAAATAGAATTAAAATATCATTTAATAAAAAAGGGTTATAAAAATAAAAAAAGAGAATAAAAAAATATCTGATAGGATTTGAACTTAGATATAATATATATATTAAATATTTCACATAGCAATAAGGAAGTGTACTATACAAGCAGCACCACAGATAATTCGTTTTAAAAAGTCTAATATGTGAATTCAAACATCAATAATTTTTTACTTGTTCAAATGACTAATTTGTATGTATGTGAATATTCTATTGATATGAATAATCAATCGTATGATAGAATCTGACGAAAGAGAGTATGCACCTGATTGGTCATATTTTAACGGCCAAAATAGAAATACAGCTAATGTTTGGTGTGAAATTGCGCCAAAATAAAGGAAGAGAAAATCCAATTAATGCAAATCAGAAAATAGTTGTGAATTGGTTTGAAATTGCATCTAAATAGAAAAGGAGAAAAAATGAAATTTCAATGTTAGAATTAAATGTGCATATGTACCCAAGTATATACATATGTAGGATATATTATATGTTTTAATAAATAAATATAAATAGTAGTAAAGTAGTTAAAATATAGTTTAAAAAAAGGAATATAAATAAAAAAAATGTAAAAAATATAAATTGTTATTAAATTTTTTGGCATGTGGGTGGGATTTGACCATTGGCAAATTGCAAAAATTCTTACTAGATCAGAAGAGGGAGATATTTTCCTTTATTGATGTACCTGTTGGATAAATTTCTCATGACTTGAATGGGTGTTAACTGAGAAAATATTCAAATTGGGTAAGTGCGAAAATATAAAAGAAAGAATAGTAAAAGCAGAGAAACGAAATTCCAAACCATCAGTTATAATAAAAGCTTCTTGTGGTGCGGGTGACAAATTTTAAATCAGTTTTATTTTTAAAAAAAAATTTATAAAAATGCCGCGAGTGCGAAAATGTTGTGTGCGCGAGTGTAAAAATGACAGTGGGAAGTGCAATTTGTTCATTTGGCCGAAAAATGAACAAATTGCACTTATATGGAGGCGAAACTTGGGGTTCGACAATTTACCCATAGCCCCCTCAAACACCTTTGTTTGTGCTGCGCATTTCGCAGAAAATGCAATGGGGGCTAAAAAATTGAGGATTGGGCTGTACCCACACTAAATCTTGGTAAGTAACAAATTTAAATATAATAATATTTTTGCGGTGATTTTATATATATATATATATATATATTGATGCAGCATATATGCACGTATGTATTGTATGTATGTACTTGTGTGTGTGTGTGCCTATCGGGGTTTATGTATTCGTTTTGTTTGCTGTTGGGGGCATTCATTTCGAATGACATTTTGTGTATATTCACATTATGTATATAAACATAAAATATTTTATAATTGATTTGTAATACCAATTATTAAACTCAATGAAATTCTAAATGTCTTACCACTGGTGGGGGACAGAAAAAGACGTCATTGAGCTGAGAAATATTTCGTTATCTAATTTTATTTTGTTAAATGCATCGCTTATATACTTTTTAAGTACAACTAAATACATGTGTGTGTGTGTGTGTATGTTCGTATGTATGTAGCACATTGTTTATGCTACATGTATATATATGCACTTGTAATCAATTGCCTAAATATATATCTTAGGTTACAAGTTTTATTTATGACTTTGTTTATGTATGTATGTAAATATATTTGGACATACATATTTATGATATGATAGTGGACTCTATTTATTCTTACATATTTCTTATTTATAAAAATTGTAAAATAATAAACCTAAAGTTATTGTTGCACGCCGTATAAGTGGCCCTTTTGGTCCCAACGCACATGTTCAATTTTGAACAATATTATTAATTATACATATATTAAATATATATTAATATGATAGGAAATTCGATTGATATTGTTGCTCAATCGAAAACGGAGAGGCGAACCTGCTGCGTTGAAGGATGTCCATCGAATGAAAAAAAAATCCTTTTTTCATTCCCCCAAGATGAGATTGCCTTCAACAGCTGGGTTTTAGCATTAAAAAGAAGTGCATCATACTCCGACCATAAAAAGTTATTTATTTGTGACTGTCATTTTGATGCAAATTATGTCACAAATAATAGACTTAAGGAAGGAGCTATCCCTAAGCATAAAATATTTGTTTACGAAAATGCAGGCAGCTCCAGTAGCTTTTCTTCAAACAGGGTCCTTCTGCCTATTAAGCGGCAATACTCACGTAGGAATCAGATAGCGGGGGAAGATTTAAGTTTTGAGGAATTCGAATTATATTCGGATCTCCAGGTGAAGCGTAAACAAGATAGTGTTTCCTTCAACCTCGATTCCTCAAAATGTGACCGCGAATCTTGCGCTCGGATTGTGCGGGCTTATCAGCAGAATGCCCTTAAGCAAAATGAACGCATGAATGCGTTCAGACAGGAGAATAGGATTTTGAAAGAAAAAATATTTGAATTAGAGAATAGGACAATTATTGCATCCAAAGATGCTACTGAGGATGCAATAAATTTTGCTAGGATGATTGTCAGTACAATCAATACATACACTGAAGATCAAAAAAATTTAGCGCAAAATATTAATTATATGTCAACGAAGGCATATAACTTCTTGAGGGATGATCTTCAGTTTGCGCTGCCACATCCAAAATCTCTACTGCGCTGGCGCCCAATTAGATATGTCGTGGCAGGGATTGATCCTAGGGTTATAGGTAATTTGAAAACTCTTGTTGGGGAAATGTCCGAACACGAACGGATCTATGTAATTATATTTGATGAAATTACAATTAAAAAAGATCTCGTTTATAACAAAAGTAAGGATGTCATCGATGGTTTCGTTGACAAGGGAGACGGCAATAGGGAATTAGATATTGCCGACAAATGCTGCTTTTTCATGGCGAAAGCTATAACATCTAATTGGAAATACGTAATATTAAAGAAAAACATTGAAGTCTTGGAAATGATAGGACTCAATGTAAAAGCGATCATTTGTAATCAAGGTTCCGTGAATGTCCGATTATATAATAATTTAAAAGTTACAAAGTCCGAACCATATTTTATAATCAATGGCAAAAAAGTTCATTGCCTATATGACTATTGCCATTTGATTAAGTCAGTTAGGAATAATTTATTGAAGCACGACTTAAAAACTATCGATGGCATAGCTAGCTTCAAGGTTATAAGGAAGCTGTTTGCAATCGATAGTGTAAGTCATAATTTTAAAATATGTCCGAAGTTGACATCCTCCCACATATATCCCAATGGTTTCGAAAAAATGAGCGTTTCTAGAGCTACACAGGTACTCAGCAATTCAGTAGCAGCTGGCATCGACATGGCATTCAGGGAGGGATTATTGGGCACGGATTCATATATATTGAAATGCGCCAAAGCGACACAAATGTTGGTAAAACGCATGAACGACTTGTTTGATGAGCTTGATTGCAAGGTGCTCAACAGCAAGAACCCGTTCAGGTGTCCCATTTGGCGAAACACTTCGGCAAAGTTTGATAGGCTGAAGGACCACCTGCAGTTCATTTCGCATATCCAGGTTCCTAACAGTATAAATGTTCAATGTTTATCAGGGTTTATCATAACCCTGACCAAAGATATCTTTGATAATTACAAAGATGTGAAATTTATATTGTTAGGAAAATTAAATCAAGACGCGCTAGAAAACTTTTTTTATAAAATTAGGGCTAGTCAGGGGGTAAATACTCATCCATCGGCCTATGATATTCAATTCATAGTCGCTCGTCTTATCTCAATGAAGATATTGAGACGCAGATTTAATAATAAAGGCTCAAACTGCGAAGACGATGACGACCTGAATCTTGATTGGAATATCAGCGAGGAAGATCATAACTCCCTCGATGATTCCGAGCAACATGCCGTTGATATAGTTGACATTCCCGATGAGCACTTTGCAGAAACAGAAGAAAATACTGCGGAGCTTCAAGTACAGCGGTATTACACTGGATACTCGATATACCAAAAACTTCTCTGCAAGTCCAGATGCGATAACTGTGCAAAAGAGCTGTTGAAGACTCAAGGAGATTTAAATAAGCACTCCGAGTCTTTAATACGCTCTAAGAACTATAAAGATTGCACCGATCTGCGACTAATAAATCCGACTGACAGAGTTTTCGAAATTTGTCGGATACAGATGAAGTGGTATAAAGAGCTATTCGGAAAATATGCGCATTACTATGGAGTTCGAGAGCTCATCGAGGATGCCATAGATGATAGCACTAAAAACGTTTTTCCAGAATGGTTTTTAGAAGCTGGCGAATGCTTGGTCCACCGACAACAACTGTTAAAATCCTTAGTAACAGTGTTGTTGTATAAAAATGCGAAATGGCTGGCTGAAGAAAAGAGGCAAGATAATGTGCAACGCCGAAAAATCCGTAAACAAAAAAAATTAAATATATAAGAAATAGGGATTATGGTGCACTTATTTTAATCTAAAATTCTATTGATTGAAGGCAATAAGTATTAGGTGTGTTTTTTTGTGTAAGTGATGTATCATATACATACATATTTAATACAAATTTATTAATATTTTATACATTTTTCTTCCACATTTAGATGTTCTTCTATTTTCAGCTCTTCTTTGTATATTTTCAGGTGTAAATAAGTTTAATTAAGAAAGTTTAAGTAGTTAAAAATGTATTTAAAATATATGTAGAAATTAGTTATAATTAGTTTTAGTTGTAGTGTAGTTTTTCTAGTTTTATTGCACATGAGCCTAGTTTTATAAAACAGGAGAATTATGTAAATAGAAAAAATCGTGTGAGAATTTGTGGTCGAAGAGGAGGCAAATTCGCAAATCGTGTGCAATTAAAAATATTTTTTTTTTTATCGTTACAATTTAAATAACAAAATTACTTATATGCATTTGTTTCTTTTTATTTTCAGTGTTTTCTATTTTTCCATTTCAGATTTTTATTTAGATTAATAGAATTAAGAAATACCTATAAGTATAATTTATTATTATTTTAATTAAATAATAAATTAATTAATAAAATATAAATAAATAAAAATTAATTTATTTGCATTTAATTCGTTAAATATTTGAGGTTTTGATAATACATAGGTAAGTATAAAATTTTTTGATTTGACCACCAATTAGTGTTTACTTCGTTTGTACAAAGCAGCTAAAAATAGAATTGATGAATATGTCAAGGTCTGTTTGTATGCACTATGACTTGTATACATACAAACAATTCAATATGCCATATACTTGTATTCATAATTACAAGAAGAAAAAATTCATTCATGCATATCCATATCTACATACATAAAAACGTGAATATGTCAAGGTCTGTTTGTATGTACACACGTCATATGTTCTTCAATATGCCATATATTCATACAAAAAGAACCAATTCATTCATACATATGTCTACGCATTGAAATAACACCAACAACAAATTCATTCATAAGAACGCGCATATTCTACAAGTTGCCCAAAAGCTGCTTCTTCATGGTGATACTAAAAATCAGAAGTTGAAGAATTTTCTGATGTTCACTACAAAAAAAAAAAATGGCAACTTGGGTCATTGCCGATTTAATTAATTGCCCTGCAAAAAGGACAAACGAGACAACATAGCCGATCGACATTCTAAAATTGTCGATTGAAACAAACTTTGCCAACTCCGCCACGATGCGCAAAATTCGGTGTCAATATGTATGCGAGCTCGTATGCATGTATGTGAATATGTATGATTGTCGACAAAGTCGTCTTTTCGTTTTTTTCAACAACATAATGTCCGCGCAAACTCGCCGTTATTTTCTTGGCTTGCCACCATGCACAGAGGCGTGTCAAGTGAGGATTCATAATATATTAATATGTTGCTTAATTTGTATTGAAAAGTACTAATGCATTAATGATTTATTTTCGTAATATAATTAATATATACATAAAAATATAAATACCAATAAATTCATACCTATAATCGTTTTTCGTTTAAATTCGGTAAATAAAATATATATCTGATATAATTATGTGGCAGTGCGCCCCTGACCCCTTCTTGCTTGTGATCGTTCAACTTGCTTCTCGCAAAAAGCAAAAAGTGTGGACAAAAGTCATTGCTTGTGCGGGGCAAGAAGAAGCAAGCATCTGCGTACGTGTATTTAAGAATGTATGTGTGATTATTACATTTGTGTAAATACGCATAATAAGAAAATATTCAATAAACCTAATCATATGAATATATTTTCCTGATATATTTTAATTATATTAGGAAGTACAATATGCTATTAAAGAAATTGAATTATGATATGCTTAGACTCCAATTAATAAAATAAAAAAATTAAATACAATTTTGAGTTTTATGTATTTTACTATTCGAACGTATATGCTCGTATTCGGATTGAGCTTAACTCCTTCACGCCTACGACCTAAGCCACTATATAAATGGAAACGCGGCCGCTTAGCCACTGTTTTATTGTTATCTTTTGTTTGATAAGTATATTGCTTACGCAACGCATATACAGAAGTTGGAATAATTGCATATCAAAGGTTATTTTATTATGAAGTTTTTGCCAGTAATCCTCCTTTTTAATTCAAAAGGCTTTTCATAATTATAAATTTGTCATATCATAGAAATTGAAAACATAAATCAAAATAGGTATGCGCAACGAGTTTTCATATAGGAATATTCGTTGTGTCTATTTATAGCATTTCGCACATTGTGTGGTGTATTTTTCTTTTTCGAAGTTATATTTTTCGATGTTCCTTCATGTGGAATTACAAATTAGTACTCAAAAAGTTTTCAGTTAACATTTGCTCCTTCTCTATTCATCAACATTCTCTGATAAAAGATCGTGTAAGCACGGACACAAACCAGTAGAGCTTTTATTAAGGTAAAGCCTAAAAGCCTGCTATAAAAATCTATGAATACAAATAAATATGTAATATCACAAGAGTGGCTAGAAAAGAGTTCTGTGTGGGATAAATCATATTTTACTATGTGACATGAGTCTCAATAATAAAACAGCCACTACATCAAATGAGTACATACTCATCCAGCAAAACCAAGTACTGTTCCAAGAGGATCAACAACGCACCCAAAATGAACAGCAGTTGTTTAATCAATGGCAATATGCCTCAAGTCGATGGCAACATGCAGATAGCGAAATTGCTCGTCTTAATTCCCAACTTATGGACATGCAAAAACAAATTGATATGCTCAAGGCAAATCTACCTAAAGGAAGGCCTTTTCTAAGTGCCTCGAGAACCGCAACTCCTGCATCCTCTAGAGCTAGTACACCAGCTCCAGTAAAAGAATGTGATACTGAATATGGGACGGATGAAGATGAGCTGGCTAAAGAAACAGAATGGATTAGAGAAAAACATAGAAATAAAAAACGAAAAATAAATACAACACCCTCACCAACCACTATAAAGAAAAATATGCAAACTCCCAAAAAAACTAAAAAAGAACCATTACCACCGCCTATTGTTGTAAATGGAATCAAATCGTATGAAACCTTATACTGCTTGATGAAAGAACATATAAATGAAAGTTCCTTTCAAATGAAATTAATCAACGACTCAACAGTCAAAATGAATTGTAGAGAGTCAAATGATTATAAAGAAGCAATTAAAATACTTAAAGAAAATCATTTGGATTTTTATTCATATGAAAATAAACAAAAAAGACCAGTAAGGGTAATGGCTAAAAACCTGCACCACTCATGTAATCCTATCGTTGTTGGATCATTTTTAGCTGAAAAAGGGTTTAAAATTATCTCTGCTATCAATAAATTGTCATGGAAAGAAAAAAAGCCATTGAATATGTTTATGTTGACATTTAGCAATGAAGAAAACATAGAAAAAATAATGAAAATAAGTCATATACTTGGGTGTAAAGTGGAAATCCAACCAATGAAAGGAAATAAACTGATCCCCCAATGTAAAAAATGCCAGGCCTTTGGTCACACGCAAAATTATTGCTGCAAAGTGCCAAGATGTGTTAAATGTGCAGGCAATCATCTTACAGTAAATTGTGAAAAACCTCACAACCAAAGAGTAAAATGCGTCAATTGTGGCGAGCCACATCCAGCGAATTACAGGGGATGCGTTGTAGCCAAAGAACTGCAAAAAATCAAAAATAAAAAGATTGATAATCCCTATTTGAACAAACATATCCCAAAAAATATTGTAAAAGATGCATCAGAAATAAATAAAGCTGCCAGCGTTCAAAATAAAACGGACAACGTTCAAAAAAAACCAACCTACGCCTCTGTAGCTGCATCAGGTACTGAAATGCAAGGTATTGATACCAAAAAAGGGGATATTAGCCAAACCCTTCAACTCATTCTTGATAAAATGACCAACCTAGAAGACTCTTTTTCTAAAATCAATAAAAGGGTTAATAAATTTGAGGGCAGTACTAAAAAGACTGCACCTAATCAAAAAAGAAAGTCTTGATGGCTAAAACAATTAAAATTATGTCATGGAATGCAAATGGGTTGCTCAACCATCACCAAGAAGTACAGGCAATCCTGGACATAAATAAACTAGACGTGTGCCTGATATCAGAAACGCACTTTACTAAACAATCTTTCATTAGATTTAAAGGATATAAAGTCTACCACACTATACATCCAGAAAATGCAGCAAGGGGAGGAAGTGCGGTAATAATCAATGAAAATCTCAACCATAATGGGCAAATGAAACTGGAAGCGGAAGATATACAAGCAACGGCAATAAACATTAAAACAAAGAATGGTAACATTACGGTAGTTAGCTTGTACAGTCCCCCGAAACACAATATTAAGTGTGATAGATATGAAGAGTTCTTCAAAAACATAGGAAAACGATTCATCATTGGTGGTGATTTTAATGCTAAACACACGCACTGGGGATCGAGGCTCATCACAACTAAAGGAAGGGAGTTATTAAAAGCGGTTCAAATATATGGGTGTGAAACCTTATCAACGGGCAAACCCACATACTGGCCTACCGACCCAAACAAGGTTCCTGATCTTATTGATTTCTTTATCATAAAAGATGTTTCAAGCAATTACATGAAAATAGAAGATCTTTTCGATTTAAATTCAGATCATTCGCCGATTGTTCTAACTTTAAGTGAAAACATTATAATGAAGCCAGCTAACCCATATCTGACTAACAAATGGACTGATTGGGAAAGCTTTAGAATTTTACTTGACCAAAGAATTGAATTAGCAGTTCCATTACAATCTGAAGAACAGTTAGATCTGGATGTAGAAAAACTGACCAATGATATCCAGTATTCAGCGTGGCAAAATACATCTGAAGTTTGTTTAAGACCAAAAGGTAACAATTATCGTAAAGAAATATTGGAACTACTTTTTGAAAAAAGAAAAGCGAGGAAAAAATGGCAACAATCCAGAGTCCCACTAGATAAAACTAGACTGAATAACTTAACGTCTCAATTGAGAAACGAAATTAAACAATTTAAGAATGATACCATGAGTGCGTTTCTATGTGAACTTACAAATGACTCAAGTACTGAATATTCACTTTGGAAGTCTACCAAAAGACTGAAAAGACCAATTATGCAAACCCCTCCAATTAAAAACATTGATGGTAGCTGGGCTAGAAATAACTATGAGAAAGCATCCAGATTTGCTGAACACCTTGAAACGATTTTTCAACCCAACACGATGGATGACACTACACTGTTACCAAACATTATTGCACAAGAAAATATGAAAATACCACGGGTCACTCTAGCTGAAATCAAAAAAGAAATTAAAAATACCATGAACCCTAAAAAAGCTCCTGGTTTCGACCTGATTAGAGAACTACCAAGGAAAGCATTACTTAAAATAACCAATCTGATTAATGCATCATTCAGACTACAATATGTACCGTCATTATGGAAAGTGGCTGAAGTTATTATGATACCCAAACCTGGAAAGCCACCCCATGAAACCACATCATACCGACCAATTTCTCTGCTTCCGGTTATGTCCAAATTGTTTGAAAAACTTTTATTGAAAAGATTAAAACCAATAATTGATGAGAAAAATCTTATTCCAAATCATCAATTTGGTTTTCGGAATCAACACTCTACAATTGATCAGGTTCATCGAATAACTGATACAATAGAAAAAACATTAGAAGAAAAAAAAGTGTGCTCAGCAATATTCCTTGATGTAGCACAAGCTTTCGATAAAGTTTGGCATGCAGGATTGAACTATAAACTTAAAATGTTACTTCCAACACAATTCTCGAAAATTCTGAAATCATATATATCAGAACGCTATTTCAGAATCAAACAAGAGGACGCTTTTTCTGTCCTAAAAAAATCCAAGCGGGAGTTCCGCAAGGTAGTGTATTGGGACCAGTTCTTTATCTCTTATATACTAGTGACCTACCAACATTTAACGAAAATATTGTTGCTACATTTGCTGATGATACTGCAATTTTAGCCGTTGGCGACAATAATATTGAGTCAACAGAAAAATTACAAAAAGTTATTGCAGAAGTACAACGCTGGACAACTACTTGGCGCATTAAGCTGAATGAAACCAAATCAGTGCATATCGATTTCACCAATAAACGTATACAGCACAAACCAATATTTATGAACCAAAAAATAGTTCCCTATGAGAATACAGCAAAATATCTTGGTATGACCCTTGATACTAAACTTAGGTGGAAATCACATGTCAAAAAAAAAACGAGAAGAATTAAAACTTAAGTACAGAAAAATGTACTGGCTATTAGGCAGATATTCTGCCTTGTCAATATACAACAAGCTACTCTTGTATCAACAAGTCCTTAAACCGATCTGGACTTATGGTATTCAACTCTGGGGATGTACCAGTCAAAGCAGCAGATTAATTATCCAAAGATTTCAAAACAAAGTACTTCTAATAAAATAATCATTGTTCAGGTCTCACTAAAATAGTGACTATAATACATACATATGTATAAGTTTAACATCTGAAATGAATATCATAGGATAAGCATTTTGTAATTTTAAAACCGTATAAATTTAAGTCAGAAACAAATAGTTTATTAGTATTAATTTACTAGATTGCTATAAAATAAATTCCCCAAAGGGGTGTTTTTACAAAATAAAAAAAAATAAAAATAATATATAATAATAAATAATTCATAAAAACAGACACCCTCTCATCTCCCCGAGCATGCGTTTGCCAACAAGCTTCTTTTCGCGACGATGGCAAAAGCTAAAAATCATAAATTGAACAAATTTCTGATATTTCCTCTAGCAGGGAAAAGTGGCAACCCTGCAAGCCCACAAAACCCAGAAAAAAGTGACAAAAGTGGCAACAAAGCTTTTGTCGATTTAAAATATTTTACAATTTTAAAATATTTTTCAATTTTAAAATATTTCTCCATGACAAAAATCTGCATCAATATGTATGCATGCTCATATATAAACATACATATTTACAATGATTTGTAGGCAAAGCTGTTATAACGGCAAGGGAAGCGGTGATAAAATCCTACAAATTGTTCGCTGTCGAACCTGCACCTTCTCGTTGTTTTAAGTTCTCTGGTCCAACTACGGACCAGCGTGTGAATTGTCAAAACCTAACAAAATACGATGAGCGTGTTTCACCACAGCTAGCGCGGATGGAGAAATTTTAACAGTGGCACGTGAATAGAGCTGAGCATTGAATGTAAATTATGCTCAGAAGTTTGCATTGATATTACAGCCGCATGTTAGCTTATATTTTTATACGTTTATATGCAATCATATTCATAGATATAAAATTCCTTTTTTGAATATCTATGATATCATGAAAAATTTATTACATTTTAGTTAATATATATTACTTCAAAGGAATATTCGCAGTTGCTTTTTTATACTCTCGCAACCTGTTGCTACAGAGAATAATAGTTTTGTTCACCTAACAGTTGTTTGTATCACCTAAAACTAATCGAGTTAGATATAGGGTTATACATATATAAATGATCAGAATGAAGAGACGAGTTGAAATCCGGGTGACTGTCTGTCCGTCCGTGCAAGTTGTAACTTGAGTAAAAATTGAGATAGCTTTGTGAAACTTGATAGACATGTTTCTTGGTACCGTGAGACCGTTGGTATTGCAGATGGGCGTAATCGGACCACTGCCACGCCCACAAAACGCCATTAATCAAAAACAAATAAATTGCCATAACTAAGCTCAGCTAAAGAGGGCGTGGTCCCGCCTCTAATAGGTTTAATATGCATATCTCCTAAACCGCTAATGCTATAATAACAAAATTCACTGGAAGCAAATGTTTTTAGAACTTCTACCTACAGTGTGAAAATAGTTGAAATCGGGTGGCAACTCCGCCCACTCCTCATATAACGGTACTGTTAAAAACTACTAAAAGCGCGATAAATCAAGCACTAAACACGCCAGAGACATTAAATTTTATCTCTGGGATGGTATGAGATGACTTTATAGGAACCGCGTTCAAAATTAGACAGTGGGCGTGGCACAGCCCACTTTTAGGTGAAAACCCATATCTTGGGATCTGCTTAACCGATTTCAACCAAATTCGGTGCATAACGTTCTTTTCATATTTCTATGTTATATTGCGAAAATGGACTACAACCACGCCTATTTCCCATATAACACCATTTTGAATTCCATCTGATTCTTTCAATTTCCACTATACATATCAAGCAACAATGATGGTATCGGGTTAAAACTTTGCGTAAATAATACGTTTAATGTATGCCACCTTGTGACCAAAAATTGTCTAAATCGAACCAAAACTGTTCAAGCCCCTAAGTATTAAATATGTGGACCCCAGTGCCTATAGTTGACCTTTTACCGAAAATATCAGCCAATCCACAAAGAAATCTCAAACGAGTATAGTTTTCAGTACCCCTCCCAAAAGTGGTGAAACACGCTCATCGTTTTCAGTTCCCCTCCCAAAAGTGAAATATTTTGCTAATGGCCGCACTGTGAACCCTCTCTATAATCTACATTCTCTGACTATTTCCAGCATTACGCTCTTTTAGCGCATGCTTAGGTTTTTCCCATCTCTGTGCATGATACATGCGTATATACAGATGCGGATAACGAGTAAAATGACATCAGGAGAAGACGATCTGATGCCATAAGTGAGTATACCATTTGACTTTGCGAGAGTATAAAATGATCGGTTAAATCCGAGCTTAGCCCTTCCTTACTTGTTAAATATTGCTTATGTTTGATAATATGAAATGCTTTCATATAAGTACATATGTATGCATATGTATCTGCTATGTTTTACTATATACATACATAAGTATATAACATACTAACATAATATCTTAAAAATCTTAATATATTTAAATAGTAATATTATATATAATAATAAATAATTCATAATATATAATAATAAATAATTCATAAAAACAGACACCCCCTCATCACCCCGAGCATGCGTTTGCCAACAAGCTTCTTTTCGCGACGATGGCAAAATCTAAAAATCATAAATTGAACAAATTTCTGATATTCCCTCTAGCAGGAAAAAGTTGTATATTTTTCCATGACAAAAATCTCCGTCAATATATGCATACTGCTCATATATAAACATACATATTTACGATGATTTGTGGGCAATGCTGTTAGAGCGGCAAGGGAAGCGGTGACAATCGGCGGCCGTTCGTTAATATTTTTTCGGCACAGCTCGAATTTTCTACCAACAACACAATGTTCTGACGCTGTGTCGTCGCGTCAGTCCTTCGAAACAGTGACTCTTTGACAAGAAAACAAAAAACGTGAGCTTCGGCCATTGGTTGTCCGTGGCAACGGAGATTTCTCATGAAACAATGAGTGTACATATTTACATACATACGTTGCATATAGACAAATTAACAATTATAATGGGTACTTCATTATTTGTTTACATTCACACATAATTATACATATATTATGTAAGTTATTACATTTTACGTTACGTTTATGTAAAAAAAATTTTTTTTTAAGCCAAAGCCGTCTTTATTTGATGAAAGTAAAACTTAGACTGATTACAAAAATTTCTTAAACTTAAAATTAAACCTAAGTCACATTACTGCTGTCCTCAAAGGTGTTGTTGACTCAGCATTTGCACAGATGCACGTGTGGTGTCATTTGGCAGTTACCCGTGGGATACTGCTTACAGTGCAAGTCTCACCTGAAGCTTTAGTTTTTGACAATAAAGCTTTGTGTGTCAATTCCAGCGTATGTGGTGTTAACTCCTCCCCCTTTAAAACATGCAGCGTCCTCGTTGGTAGGGAGAGATATGTGAGCTATTGAAGTGCTGGACTTTTCTACAGGTGTAGGCAGAGAACGTATATCATAGAGAAGGTTCAATTGCGGACCAGCGTGTGAATTGTCAAAACCTAACAAGATTTTAATAGAGGATTTCACCACTTTTGGCTCGGAAGGAGAAATTTTAACAGTGGAGAGTGAACAGAGCTGAGCATTGTATGAAAATTATGCCAGAGACTTGCTTTGATATTACAGCTGCATGTTAGCCTTTTGGCTTATATTTTTATACGTTAATATGCAATCATATTTATTGATATAAATAACATTTTACGAATTTTTATGAATGCATGCAAAACTGATAAGATCTTTTAAATTATGAAATTTCGAAATAATATTTATAGTCAATTTGGGCATTTAATAATTTTATTTAGTTTTTACCTAATATACATTCCTAATAAATATTTAATATTATAATAATAGAGATTAAATTTATTGCAATATATGTATGTATGTACATCTTTTATCATATTAATCTTATATAGTCATATGTATGTACGTATGTATTTGAATGTACGCATTCAGAAAGTCAAATCATGATTTTATCACTTATCAATACACTATATGTGCCCGCATTGATTTATATGTACACGCATATATCTACATAAAATTGCCGAACAAATAATGCATACACAAACCAACCTACATATGTGTGTGCGAACACATGTAAATATGTCACCCGCAAAAACTACAAACATTGTTCTACAAAAACAACAATCGTCACAAGTCAAAATGTCAGCCAAATAGGCGAAGCCCAAATTTATAGTAAATTACACAACAACATTTTCATTCATGAATGCAGGCGTACTTTCAACAAGCAACCTCGCTTCATTCATAAAAACAGACACCCTCTCATCTCCCCGAGCATGCGTTTGCCAACAAGCTTCTTTTCGCGACGATGGCAAAAGCTAAAAATCATAAATTGAACAAATTTCTGATATTCCCTCTGGAAGGGAAAAGTTGCAACCATGCAAGCCCACAAAACACAGAAAAAATTGACAAAACTGGCAACAAAGCTTTTGTCCATTTAAAATATTTTACAATTTTAAAATATTTTTCCGTGTCTCACAAAAATCTGCGTCAATATGTATGCATGCTCATATATAAACATACATATTTACGATGACTTGTGGGCAAAGCTGTTAGAGCGTTAATATTTTTTCGGCACAGCTCGGATTTTCTACCAACAACACAATGTTGTGACGCTTTGTCGTCGCGTCAGTCCTTCGACACAGTGACTCTTTGACAAGAAAACAAAAAACGTGAGCTTCGGCCATTGGTTGTCCGTGGCAACGGAGATTTCGCATGAAACAATGAGTGTACATATTTACATACATACGTTGCATATAGACAAATTAACAATTATAATGGGTACTTTCATATTTGTTTACATGCACACATAATTATACGTATACTTACATATATATGTATAAGAATATTTGCGACCGCTTGGTCTTTTCTTATAGGGTTATGTCAAGCAAGAGGAGTACTAAATCAAACCCAGAAATCTGACTGAACTGAAGCAGTCCATTAAATAGATATTTGAGGCAATCCCAACTTGAACCCTCCAGCCCGCATTAATTTTCTAATTAGGTGTCCAATATGCATGGCTGAGCATGGAGGAATAATTAATTGAATAAAATAAAATTAAAATTTTCTATACAATACAACAAAGTTTGATAAAAAGAAACTTATTACGGTTAATTTTTGTAGCACGATTCGTGAGCCGCCCTGTATATGCATAATATCTTAAAATTATATGCAAAGTCGTTTACGCATTGTAAATATACGAATTTGTAAGCGTACATTTCTTAACATTGAATTTAGCATTATTTTTCTCATTTAACATTCAAAATGCTCAATTCTGCTATTTTGCGCTCCGCAGGGGTAAAATTTTGGTGAAATCCGCTTATAATTTGTTTGAGGTGAGATCCTCTTAAGTTGGCGAGTAACCCTCCGTCAAGAGGAAC